>NC_134265.1:259084191-260408357 GCF_031893055.1 Leptodactylus fuscus | reverse complement strand
TTTTTTATTAGCAGAAATATGTGCATATACAAGTATCTTCATTCAATCTGTATTTAAAAAGCACATAAATGTAAAGGTGATGTGAGTATAAAAAAAAATCACTGTGCTATTGTTAATTAAACAAACATGCCACTGTCTTCCATGGAAAAAGTTACTATACCCTTGGCTGGAAAGGTATGTCTTCCACATCAAAATTCTCAAAAAACAAATGATCTTTGGAACCAGCAGAGAGAAAGCCAAGGATGAGAGCACACTGTGGTGTGGGTTTCACTTGGGATTATCTTCTGTACAATGGGACTAGTCAGCCAAGCGTGAGGCCACTGTGGCAAGATCAAGCAGGACATTTCTTTTTTCCAGAATGCTCAGAAGACAAAATCATCGATCATTGCCTCGCACTGAAAACAATGAGAGGCAGAATAGGACTAGTGTTCGGGGGATAAGGCTACCTACCTTATTTTTGCACAACCAAGTTTCACCTGTAGTCTGTGAGTGCACCAGATTTACCGTCTTGAACATCATGTCAGGAGATGGACTCTTAGCAATAGTCCCTGCCTTCCAGCCATAGACTGTCCCTTACCGATTATAATATAAGACATTATGCTGCTAGGAGATTCCGTCTAGACCTGATGTTCAAGCCAATAAATCTGGTGAACACGCGAGTGTATCTTGGCCATGTAAATCTAGGGTTAAAGTCCTCTTCTCCATATAGAATAAATTCCTCATTTGGGATAAACAACTTTAGGCTGAGGCCCCACGTTGCGGAAGCACATTTTTTTTGTTGTTGAAGACTACAGTGTGCTGCATTTTTTGAGCCAAAGACAAGAGTGGCTACAAATGAAATGGGAAATAGATAGGAAATACTTCTACCTTCTGCTCTGTAACTGTTAGCTTATTGTATGGAATTTATTTGCCTCTTTTTTTTTTACTTTAATTGCATTGAACCTATTTGTATTAAATTATTTAATGTTAACCCCTGCCTGCTCTATGGATCTATTGCATTTTGAAGTGTGTTTAGCCATCTGGCTGCTGGGAGTAATGAGTGCATGGGTGTTGGGGTGCCTATGGCTAGTATGTGGCGGCATTCTGTATATGGAATTTGTGTACTACATTGAAGTGTGATATATGCTCAGTTTTTAGCCTGAGTGAAAGGTGAGAGTAAGATTGATTGAGTGAAATAGATTAACCCCTTGTAGTAGCACCCAAATGACAAACTGAAACAGTACAGTCCATTCCAAATCTCTATGGATTCAGTTCCAGAATTTAACTTTGCAATGTAATAGCCCTCTTCATTGGTGGATATATTTTGGGTTATAGCAAGTACTGCATTCAAGTAGTGTCAAATATCATGGGTTACAATACCTATGTCCGACATTCCTTGGTGAATTTTTTGGTATGTTTGGAGCTATAGCAAGTACTGCTTTCAAGTAGGATCATGAGTTACAGTACTTATGTCCGACATTCCTTGGTGAATTTTTTGGTTTGTTTGGAGTTATAGCTTGGACTGCATTCAAGTAGTGTCAAATATCATGGGTTACAGTACTTATGTCCGACATTCCTTGGTGAATTTTTTGGTTTGTTTGGAGTTATAGCTTGGACTGCATTCAAGTAGTGTCACATATCATGGGTTACAATATTTATGTCCGACGTTTCTTGGTGATTTTTTTGGTATGTTTGGGGTTATAGCAAGGATTGCTTTCAAGTAATGTCAAACACCATGGGTTACAATATTTATGTCCGACATTCCTTGGTGAATTTTTTGGTATGTTTGGGGTTATAGCAAGGATTGCTTTCAAGTAATGTCATACACCATGGGTTACAATATTTATGTCCGACATTCCTTGGTGAATATTTTGCTATGTTTGGGGTTATGGCTTGGACGGCATTCAAGTAGTGTCAAATATCATGGGTTACAATACTTATGTCCGACATTCCTTGGTGAATTTTCTGGTACGTTTGGAGTTATAGCTTGGACGGCATTCAAATAGTTTCAAATATCATGGGTTACAATACTTATGTCCGACATTTCTTGGTGAATTTTTTGATATGTTTGGGGTTATAGCAAGGATTGCTTTCAAGTAGTGTTAGACACCATGGGTTACAATAGTCATGTGAATATGGCTAATTTGTTTGTTCAGGTTTGCTCAAGCTCCCACTGTTTCCATGCTTATGCTATTGTAATTCTAGGAGCCAAAAACATATATGAGATCAGTCTTAAGTGTGCTTAGAGATAACGGGAATGGATTTTTTTAAGGAATATTTCCCAAGGGATGTATACGAAGATTTTAATACTTGTTTGTGAATGCTACCAACAATAGGAATGCATGTGTTCTAAGCATCCTCATCCTCCAATGTCATTTTACCTTCAATTTGCTTGAAGGAAGAGGGCTATGTAAGGTCACATAAACTGTTTGTGAATGTCGCCGTGGGCAATAAAGGAGCGAGGAGGTTGTGCTAATCGATATCCATCTGGGCAGCAGCTCATTAATTTAGCTAAACCAAGTAAAGGGGCTCTACTACCTTGCTCTACTTTGCTCCAAAATAAATCAACTTTTACCCGGCTGATATGTAAGGTGAAAATGCCATCTTTTTTTTTTTTTTTGAAAAGCTGATGTGAGTGTGAACATCATTAATAAACCAAGGGTTACAAGGACAACTGTTGCTATGGATACAAAACCAAAGAGGACCAATGTCACATCACCCCGAGAAACTGAGATTGGTACAATAACTGAATCACTGTGAGAGGTCAGCAAAGGTCTTAGTGAATCCTAATGAAATGTATGATTATTTATCATTTTCTTATTATCAGAGAGATATTTTACAGTTTGGGCTTATGATTATTCAATGAGACGCTTTGGCTCATATACTAGAGATGAGCGAACAGTGTTCTATCGAACTCATGTTCGATCGGATATTAGGCTGTTCGGCATGTTCGAATCGAATCGAACACCGCGTGGTAAAGTGCGCCATTACTCGATTCCCCTCCCACCTTCCCTGGCGCCTTTTTTGCTCCAATAACAGCGCAGGGTAGGTGGGACAGGAACTACGACACCGGTGACGTTGAAAAAAGTAGGCAAAACCCATTGGCTGCCGAAAACATGTGACCTCTAATTTAAAAGAACAGCGCCGCCCAGCTTCGCGTCATTCTGAGCTTGCAATTCACCGAGGACGGAGGTTTCCGTCCAGCTAGCTAGGGCTTAGATTCTGGGTAGGCAGGGACAGGCTAGGATAGGAAGGAGAAGACAACCACAACAGCTCTTGTAAGAGCTAAATTCCAGGGAGAAGCTTGTCAGTGTAACGTGGCACTGACGGGCTCAATCGCCGCAACCCAGCTTTCCCAGAATCCTGAATGGAATACACTGTCAGTGTATTCCCGTATACCCGATATATACCCCTGATACCCGTTCCAACGGTGTGCCCCCCCACCTTCACCCCAGAAATACCCTGCAAGTCCCCTAGCAATAGAATTGGGGCTATATACACCCCCAATTTTTGCTACTGGTATATAGTGCCATTGTCTGACTGGGAATTCAAAGAATATATTGGGGTGACGTGCACCCACAATTTTTGCTACTGCTATACAGTGCCATTGTCTCACTGGGAATTCAAAGAATATATTGGGGTTATGTGCACTCACAATTTTTAATACTGGTATACAGTGCCATTGTCTCACTGGGAATTCAAAGAATATATGGGGGTTATGTGCACCCACAATTTTTAATACTGGTATACAGTGCCATTGTCTCACTGGGAATTCAAAGAATATATGGGGGTTATGTGCACCCACAATTTTTAATACTGGTATACAGTGCCATTGTCTGACTGGGAATTCAAAGAATATATTGGGGTTATGTGCACCCACAATTTTTAATACTGGTATACAGTGCCATTGTCTGACTGGGAATTCAAAGAATATATGGGGGTTATGTGCACCCACAATTTTTACTACTGGTATACAGTGCCATTGTCTGACTGGGAATTCAAAGAATATATGGGGGTTATGTGCACCCACAATTTTTACTACTGGTATATAGTGCCATTGTCTGACTGGGAATTCAAAGAATATATGGGGGTTATGTGCACCCACAATTTTTACTACTGGTATACAGTGCCATTGTCTGACTGGGAATTCAAAGAATATATGGGGGTTATGTGCACCCACAATTTTTAATACTGGTATACAGTGCCATTGTCTGACTGGGAATTCAAAGAATATATGGGGGTTATGTGCACCCACAATTTTTACTACTGGTATATAGTGCCATTGTCTGACTGGGAATTCAAAGAATATATGGGGGTTATGTGCACCCACAATTTTTAATACTGGTATACAGTGCCATTGTCTGACTGGGAATTCAAAGAATATATTGGGGTTATGTGCACCCACAATTTTTACTACTGGTATACAGTGCCATTGTCTGACTGGGAATTCAAAGAATATATTGGGGTTATGTGCACCCACAATTTTTACTACTGGTATATAGTGCCATTGTCTGACTGGGAATTCAAAGAATATATGGGGGTTACGTGCACACACAATTTTTGCTAATGCTATACAGTTCCATTGTCTCACTGGGAATTCAAAGAATATATGGGGGTTATGTGCACCCAAAATTTTTAATACTGGTATACAGTGCCATTGTCTGACTGGGAATTCAAAGAATATATGGGGGTTATGTGCACCCACAATTTTTACTACTGGTATACAGTGCCATTGTCTGACTGGGAATTCAAAGAATATATGGGGGTTATGTGCACCCACAATTTTTAATACTGGTATACAGTGCCATTGTCTGACTGGGAATTCAAAGAATATATTGGGGTTATGTGCACCCACAATTTTTACTACTGGTATACAGTGCCATTGTCTGACTGGGAATTCAAAGAATATATGGGGGTTATGTGCACCCACAATTTTTAATACTGGTATACAGTGCCATTGTCTGACTGGGAATTCAAAGAATATATGGGGGTTATGTGCACCCACAATTTTTACTACTGGTATATAGTGCCATTGTCTGACTGGGAATTCAAAGAATATATGGGGGTTATGTGCACCCACAATTTTTACTACTGGTATACAGTGCCATTGTCTGACTGGGAATTCAAAGAATATATGGGGGTTATGTGCACCCACAATTTTTAATACTGGTATACAGTGCCATTGTCTGACTGGGAATTCAAAGAATATATTGGGGTTATGTGTACCCACAATTTTTACTACTGGTATACAGTGCCATTGTCTGACTGGGAATTCAAAGAATATATGGGGGTTATGTGCACCCACAATTTTTAATACTGGTATACAGTGCCATTGTCTGACTGGGAATTCAAAGAATATATTGGGGTTATGTGCACCCACAATTTTTACTACTGGTATATAGTGCCATTGTCTGACTGGGAATTCAAAGAATATATGGGGGTTATGTGCACCCACAATTTTTACTACTGGTATACAGTGCCATTGTCTGACTGGGAATTCAAAGAATATATGGGGGTTATGTGCACCCACAATTTTTAATACTGGTATACAGTGCCATTGTCTGACTGGGAATTCAAAGAATATATGGGGGTTATGTGCACCCACAATTTTTACTACTGGTATACAGTGCCATTGTCTGACTGGGAATTCAAAGAATATATGGGGGTTATGTGCACCCACAATTTTTAATACTGGTATACAGTGCCATTGTCTGACTGGGAATTCAAAGAATATATTGGGGTTATGTGCACCCACAATTTTTACTACTGGTATATAGTGCCATTGTCTGACTGGGAATTCAAAGAATATATGGGGGTTATGTGCACCCACAATTTTTACTACTGGTATACAGTGCCATTGTCTGACTGGGAATTCAAAGAATATATGGGGGTTATGTGCACCCACAATTTTTACTACTGGTATATAGTGCCATTGTCTGACTGGGAATTCAAAGAATATATGGGGGTTATGTGCACCCACAATTTTTAATACTGGTATACAGTGCCATTGTCTGACTGGGAATTCAAAGAATATATGGGGGTTATGTGCACCCACAATTTTTACTACTGGTATATAGTGCCATTGTCTGACTGGGAATTCAAAGAATATATGGGGGTTATGTGCACCCACAATTTTTACTACTGGTATATAGTGCCATTGTCTGACTGGGAATTCAAAGAATATATGGGGGTTATGTGCACCCACAATTTTTAATACTGGTATACAGTGCCATTGTCTGACTGGGAATTCAAAGAATATATGGGGGTTATGTGCACCCACAATTTTTAATACTGGTATACAGTGCCATTGTCTGACTGGGAATTCAAAGAATATATGGGGGTTATGTGCACCCACAATTTTTAATACTGGTATACAGTGCCATTGTCTGACTGGGAATTCAAAGAATATATTGGGGTTATGTGCACCCACAATTTTTACTACTGGTATATAGTGCCATTGTCTGACTGGGAATTCAAAGAATATATGGGGTTATGTGCACCCACAATTTTTAATACTGGTATACAGTGCCATTGTCTGACTGGGAATTCAAAGAATATATGGGGGTTATGTGCACCCACAATTTTTACTACTGGTATATAGTGCCATTGTCTGACTGGGAATTCAAAGAATATATGGGGGTTATGTGCACCCACAATTTTTACTACTGGTATATAGTGCCATTGTCTGACTGGGAATTCAAAGAATATATGGGGGTTATGTGCACCCACAATTTTTAATACTGGTATACAGTGCCATTGTCTGACTGGGAATTCAAAGAATATATGGGGGTTATGTGCACCCACAATTTTTACTACTGGTATATAGTGCCATTGTCTGACTGGGAATTCAAAGAATATATGGGGGTTATGTGCACCCACAATTTTTAATACTGGTATACAGTGCCATTGTCTGACTGGGAATTCAAAGAATATATGGGGGTTATGTGCACCGACAATTTTTAATACTGGTATACAGTGCCATTGTCTGACTGGGAATTCAAAGAATATATTGGGGTTATGTGCACCCACAATTTTTACTACTGGTATACAGTGCCATTGTCTGACTGGGAATTCAAAGAATATATGGGGGTTATGTGCACCCACAATTTTTAATACTGGTATACAGTGCCATTGTCTGACTGGGAATTCAAAGAATATATTGGGGTTATGTGCACCCACAATTTTTACTACTGGTATATAGTGCCATTGTCTGACTGGGAATTCAAAGAATATATGGGGGTTATGTGCACCCACAATTTTTAATACTGGTATACAGTGCCATTGTCTGACTGGGAATTCAAAGAATATATGGGGGTTATGTGCACCCACAATTTTTACTACTGGTATATAGTGCCATTGTCTGACTGGGAATTCAAAGAATATATGGGGGTTATGTGCACCCACAATTTTTACTACTGGTATATAGTGCCATTGTCTGACTGGGAATTCAAAGAATATATGGGGGTTATGTGCACCCACAATTTTTAATACTGGTATACAGTGCCATTGTCTGACTGGGAATTCAAAGAATATATGGGGGTTATGTGCACCCACAATTTTTAATACTGGTATACAGTGCCATTGTCTGACTGGGAATTCAAAGAATATATTGGGGTTATGTGCACCCACAATTTTTACTACTGGTATACAGTGCCATTGTCTGACTGGGAATTCAAAGAATATATGGGGGTTATGTGCACCCACAATTTTTAATACTGGTATACAGTGCCATTGTCTGACTGGGAATTCAAAGAATATATGGGGGTTATGTGCACCCACAATTTTTACTACTGGTATATAGTGCCATTGTCTGACTGGGAATTCAAAGAATATATGGGGGTTATGTGCACCCACAATTTTTACTACTGGTATATAGTGCCATTGTCTGACTGGGAATTCAAAGAATATATGGGGGTTATGTGCACCCACAATTTTTAATACTGGTATACAGTGCCATTGTCTGACTGGGAATTCAAAGAATATATGGGGGTTATGTGCACCCACAATTTTTAATACTGGTATACAGTGCCATTGTCTGACTGGGAATTCAAAGAATATATGGGGGTTATGTGCACCCACAATTTTTACTACTGGTATATAGTGCCATTGTCTGACTGGGAATTCAAAGAATATATGGGGGTTACGTGCACCCACAATTTTTGCTAATGCTATACAGTTCCATTGTCTCACTGGGAATTCAAAGAATATATGGGGGTTATGTGCACCCACAATTTTTAATACTGGTATACAGTGCCATTGTCTGACTGGGAATTCAAAGAATATATGGGGGTTATGTGCACCCACAATTTTTACTACTGGTATACAGTGCCATTGTCTGACTGGGAATTCAAAGAATATATTGGGGTTATGTGCACCCACAATTTTTAATACTGGTATACAGTGCCATTGTCTGACTGGGAATTCAAAGAATATATTGGGGTTATGTGCACCCACAATTTTTACTACTGGTATACAGTGCCATTGTCTGACTGGGAATTCAAAGAATATATGGGGGTTATGTGCACCCACAATTTTTACTACTGGTATATAGTGCCATTGTCTGACTGGGAATTCAAAGAATATATGGGGGTTATGTGCACCCACAATTTTTAATACTGGTATACAGTGCCATTGTCTGACTGGGAATTCAAAGAATATATGGGGGTTATGTGCACCCACAATTTTTACTACTGGTATACAGTGCCATTGTCTGACTGGGAATTCAAAGAATATATGGGGGTTATGTGCACCCACAATTTTTAATACTGGTATACAGTGCCATTGTCTGACTGGGAATTCAAAGAATATATTGGGGTTATGTGCACCCACAATTTTTACTACTGGTATATAGTGCCATTGTCTGACTGGGAATTCAAAGAATATATGGGGGTTATGTGCACCCACAATTTTTACTACTGGTATACAGTGCCATTGTCTGACTGGGAATTCAAAGAATATATGGGGGTTATGTGCACCCACAATTTTTACTACTGGTATATAGTGCCATTGTCTGACTGGGAATTCAAAGAATATATGGGGGTTATGTGCACCCACAATTTTTAATACTGGTATACAGTGCCATTGTCTGACTGGGAATTCAAAGAATATATGGGGGTTATGTGCACCCACAATTTTTACTACTGGTATATAGTGCCATTGTCTGACTGGGAATTCAAAGAATATATGGGGGTTATGTGCACCCACAATTTTTACTACTGGTATATAGTGCCATTGTCTGACTGGGAATTCAAAGAATATATGGGGGTTATGTGCACCCACAATTTTTAATACTGGTATACAGTGCCATTGTCTGACTGGGAATTCAAAGAATATATGGGGGTTATGTGCACCCACAATTTTTAATACTGGTATACAGTGCCATTGTCTGACTGGGAATTCAAAGAATATATGGGGGTTATGTGCACCCACAATTTTTAATACTGGTATACAGTGCCATTGTCTGACTGGGAATTCAAAGAATATATTGGGGTTATGTGCACCCACAATTTTTACTACTGGTATATAGTGCCATTGTCTGACTGGGAATTCAAAGAATATATGGGGTTATGTGCACCCACAATTTTTAATACTGGTATACAGTGCCATTGTCTGACTGGGAATTCAAAGAATATATGGGGGTTATGTGCACCCACAATTTTTACTACTGGTATATAGTGCCATTGTCTGACTGGGAATTCAAAGAATATATGGGGGTTATGTGCACCCACAATTTTTACTACTGGTATATAGTGCCATTGTCTGACTGGGAATTCAAAGAATATATGGGGGTTATGTGCACCCACAATTTTTAATACTGGTATACAGTGCCATTGTCTGACTGGGAATTCAAAGAATATATGGGGGTTATGTGCACCCACAATTTTTACTACTGGTATATAGTGCCATTGTCTGACTGGGAATTCAAAGAATATATGGGGGTTATGTGCACCCACAATTTTTAATACTGGTATACAGTGCCATTGTCTGACTGGGAATTCAAAGAATATATGGGGGTTATGTGCACCCACAATTTTTAATACTGGTATACAGTGCCATTGTCTGACTGGGAATTCAAAGAATATATTGGGGTTATGTGCACCCACAATTTTTACTACTGGTATACAGTGCCATTGTCTGACTGGGAATTCAAAGAATATATGGGGGTTATGTGCACCCACAATTTTTAATACTGGTATACAGTGCCATTGTCTGACTGGGAATTCAAAGAATATATGGGGGTTATGTGCACCCACAATTTTTACTACTGGTATATAGTGCCATTGTCTGACTGGGAATTCAAAGAATATATGGGGGTTATGTGCACCCACAATTTTTAATACTGGTATACAGTGCCATTGTCTGACTGGGAATTCAAAGAATATATGGGGGTTATGTGCACCCACAATTTTTACTACTGGTATATAGTGCCATTGTCTGACTGGGAATTCAAAGAATATATGGGGGTTATGTGCACCCACAATTTTTACTACTGGTATATAGTGCCATTGTCTGACTGGGAATTCAAAGAATATATGGGGGTTATGTGCACCCACAATTTTTAATACTGGTATACAGTGCCATTGTCTGACTGGGAATTCAAAGAATATATGGGGGTTATGTGCACCCACAATTTTTAATACTGGTATACAGTGCCATTGTCTGACTGGGAATTCAAAGAATATATTGGGGTTATGTGCACCCACAATTTTTACTACTGGTATACAGTGCCATTGTCTGACTGGGAATTCAAAGAATATATGGGGGTTATGTGCACCCACAATTTTTAATACTGGTATACAGTGCCATTGTCTGACTGGGAATTCAAAGAATATATGGGGGTTATGTGCACCCACAATTTTTACTACTGGTATATAGTGCCATTGTCTGACTGGGAATTCAAAGAATATATGGGGGTTATGTGCACCCACAATTTTTACTACTGGTATATAGTGCCATTGTCTGACTGGGAATTCAAAGAATATATGGGGGTTATGTGCACCCACAATTTTTAATACTGGTATACAGTGCCATTGTCTGACTGGGAATTCAAAGAATATATGGGGGTTATGTGCACCCACAATTTTTAATACTGGTATACAGTGCCATTGTCTGACTGGGAATTCAAAGAATATATTGGGGTTATGTGCACCCACAATTTTTAATACTGGTATACAGTGCCATTGTCTGACTGGGAATTCAAAGAATATATGGGGGTTATGTGCACCCACAATTTTTACTACTGGTATACAGTGCCATTGTCTGACTGGGAATTCAAAGAATATATGGGGGTTATGTGCACCCACAATTTTTAATACTGGTATACAGTGCCATTGTCTGACTGGGAATTCAAAGAATATATGGGGGTTATGTGCACCCACAATTTTTACTACTGGTATATAGTGCCATTGTCTGACTGGGAATTCAAAGAATATATTGGGGTTATGTGCACCCACTATTTTTACTACTGGTATACAGTGCCATTGTCTGACTGGGAATTCAAAGAATATATGGGGGTTACGTGCACCCACAATTTTTGCTACTGGTATACAGTGCCATTGTCTGACTGGGAATTCAAAGAATATATGGGGGTTATGTGCACCCACAATTTTTAATACTGGTATACAGTGCCATTGTCTGACTGGGAATTCAAAGAATATATTGGGGTTATGTGCACCCACAATTTTTAATACTGGTATACAGTGCCATTGTCTCACTGGGAATTCCACAAATAATTTGGGGATTCATTCACCCTACATCTCAGGCTCTTGCCATATTCACCCAGGTTGTCAGTGCTGCACCAGCTCGTTCCCAGACAGCTCGGCCCGAAAAACACGTTACCTATATAGAGGATTTGGACAATGAAGACAACATGTTCTAAATCTAATGTCTGCACCTTCTCCAGAATTAAAATAAAGGCAGCGTTTAACTTTCAAATAGCACTGCACAAAGGAAGAGCTTATCAGCTTGTCTCATGACATGCTACTGAAAAGTTTCATTTGTGTATCTTAATGTAAATATAGTTGTATAAGCTTTTTGGGTTTTAGGCACTGCCAAGTTATTTATTACCACCCGCTCCCTAATAATGATGATGACGCCAAAGTCACTGTGGGTGTTCAGAGCTCACAGCTTTGGGTGACATTTGTCTTGCTCTCTGTCGGTACCAGCTGTCTTTTTGGATACCGTAAAGTTATGTTGACTTTATTAACAGCTATAGAAGCTTTAGCCAGGTTGTGACGGTGTGTAACCCTAACAACACTAAGTGGGATACACATTAATAGTCAGTCTATGTACGCTAAACGTATCACTGAAGTAATTTTTTTTCCCTCTCCCCTAATATAAGAAAGGAACAGACATTAGACCTAGACCGGGGTTCGAGGCTTGAAAAAATCCAGTATTATTTGTTCTTCATGATGTGAAATATGTGTTGAAAAGCAACCCAAGATGAAGTCAGCCATGTGTGCCAGTGTGTTACTTGGCATGCCTTTGCTGGCCCCAACTGTAAGGGTCACTCTCCATTTCCTCCATTTTCCACTCCCCTTCACACCATTTGTGGTGAAGCAATGGGATGCACTGAAGTGCACCCTCTAGCCTCGTGTGGGATAGGGACATCAGATGCCACTCCAACCCCCTCGTCTTCCTCCGCCAGCCAACGGTGCGAAGATGAGAGGAGTGTGCTCTGAATGTTTTCTGCCTAGCAGAGGCTAGTTCTCACTTACGAAAATGGCCCCACTTTGACCTGTATATCAGGCACAATGGTGTAGGTTTCAAAGAAACATGGCACCAACAAGTTGGAAAACGTGGGCCATGCGTGGACCGTGTTTGAGTCTGGCAAGCTCCAGATCTGCTACCAGGTTCCAGCCATTATCACAGGCGCAAAAATGCCAGGCCCCAGGTGTAGCAGGGAAAAAAAAATGCCATCTCAGCCAGGATGGCATCCCTGACCTCGGAGGCACTGTGCTGTCTGTCCCCCAAGCTGATCAGTTTCAGCACGGCCTGCTGACATCTCCCCATGCCAGTGTTACAGTGTTTTCCGCTAGTAGCTGGGGTGGAGGTTGCAGCTTCGTAGGGTTTCAGTCTACTCCTGCCATGAATTTTGGCCTGGGAGAGGAGATAGGCCACCCCAGTTTGCACCCGGGGAACAGACTCCACCACATTCACCCTGCCTGTCATTAAAGATAAGCACTGCAGCATCCCTGACCACAGGCGCTTGTCCATGTGTCGGTGGTCAAGTGGACCTTGCAGCAAAGCGCAGAGCTCTGGGCCCGACTGATGTTATGGGACACATGCAGGCGCAAGGCAGAGACAGCACACCAAGAGAAGTAGTAACGGCTAGGCCCAGCATAGGGAGGTGCCCCAGCTGCCATCTGCTGATGGAAGGCCTGGGTCTCCAGAAGCATAAACAAACACCAACATCTCCAGGGCCAGCAGTTTATCGATGAGGCTGTTACAGGCTTGGGCATGGGGGTGGGTTGTATTGTACTTCTGCCTGCAATGAAAAGCTTGGGAAATGTGGAGTGGCTGGGAAGAGGCGCATGATGGTGCAGGCCAAAAGGGCGCATGAGGGTGAACTCCCCAATGTGTCAGAGATAGGTGTGTAGGTGTCCTTGCATCATATACTTGCACCATATTTGGCTTTGGAAGTTAATTTTGTGCCAAAAAGTGGTTAAGACAGCGATCCCTCAGCTACTCCCGTTACCTTTCTATTGAAGTTACCATCTGTGGAAGTGGACCACCATTTCTAAGATCCCAAAGGAAGCAGGCAAGAGATGTGCAGTTCAGAAAAAAAGATGAGAAAATAAGTTTAGGCTGTAGAGCACAGAGGGATCGGAGAGGACAGAGCTGGTGTCGGCCAGGTATTCCCACAACATGCGCCTATACTTGTCCCTCCTGGTGACACTAGGCCCCTGAGTGGCAGTAATTTGTCCAGGGGGGCCATTAACGTGTTCCAGACCTAGGAATAAGTCTTCCAACAGGGTAGAGTTTTGCATGCCTTTGCTTCTACCCACTGTTTTTGCTGCTTAGCTTCCCTCCACATCTACTCTGCTTTCACCCCTAAACATCACCCCAGTTTATGCCTTTGCTTCTACCCAGGTTTTTTGTTGATTTAGCTTCCCTCTACATCTACACTGCTTTAGCCCCTAGACATCACCCCTGTCCATGTGGGGTCGGTGGCCTCGTCATCCACCAACTCCTCTTCCAATTGCGCACTGCCCCCTTACTGCAAACCGCACATGACCACAGCTTGCCTTGATGGCAACTGTGTCTCATGATCCCCACTTAGGTCCAGACAAGTCGGTGGCGGGTCCAAAACCCCAAAATTGGAAGGAAATGGCAGATGCTGCAGTATTTCTAACACCTGTTCCTGGTGCTCGGGCCTGGTCTGTGTTGTACCCTGCACCCTGCTTAACGCATCTACCATATCCGAAGTTGTGCTGAGCGCATGCTAATGTTTCGTGTCCAGTGCAATGGATGGGATGGGATTTCACATAAGTCTGCCACCCATGGCCACTCATGGTTGAGCAACTGAGGGAGTTGACTTTGACGAACCCGAAGGTTTTGGAGTTGGAACTACATCAAAGGTCTGTGCTGCTCACACACTCTGCTCAACACATGATATGTTTAGTGCCAGCAGTGTGGAGACGTCGCACAACAGCCGTTGTTCCAGCAGGTACAGGCGTTGTAGGAGTGCATAGAGGCTAGCAGCGGCAACTATACACTTTAAAAACTATCCGCACAAGCACCACACTTTCACCAGTAGCTCAGGAACATTGGGGTACCTTTTTCAAAAGATTAGCAGCAATGAGTTAAAAACGTGGCCCAGGCATGGAATATGTTGCAGGCTGCCAAGCTACAGAGCCAATCCCAGGTTACGGCCATTATCACACATGACAACATGCCTGGGCCCAGGTGCAGTGGCAAAAACCACATTGCCGTCTCATCGAGGATGGCATGACTCACTTTGTAGGCAGTGTGCTGTCTGGCCCCCAAGCTGATGAGCTTCAGCACGGCCCGCTGACGTCTCCCCACACCAGTGTTGCAGCGTTTCCAGCTCGTAGCTGGGGTCAATTTAACAGCGGAGGAGGGTGGTGTTTCAGCCCTCCTCCCAGGAATGTTGTGTGGGGAGACAAGTCAGGCCACCACATTTTGCGACCCGGTCCACGCCTCAACTACATTCAACCACTGTGCCCAAATTGAAAGTTAGCGTCCCTGTCCGCATGCACTTGTCCATTCGTAACTGGTCACATGGAACTTTAGGGCTAAGCGCTGAATTTAGGGACCGCCTCATGTTTGGGGGAAAGTGCTGGTGTGGACGGCACAGTGCGGTGGCGCAGTAGACACTCTGCCCAAAAAGGGCAGAGTGTCCCCCAGCCGGGATTCCAACATCTCCTGGGCCAGATTTCTTGAGATGAGGCCGTTGAAGCCTTGGGCATGTGGGTGGGTTGCGCTGTACTTTAGCATGAAATGAAAGGCTTGGGAGATGGGGAGTTGCTGGGAAGAGGCGCATGATGGCGCGGGCAAAAGGAGAAATGGCAGGAAAAGGTGAGGATAAGGGTGAACTCCCCAAAGTGTCAGAGGCAGATGTGGAGGTGTCCTGGCTCCTGGTCTGGACTGCAGCGCCAGCCCTGTCAACAGTGGAAGAGGCAGTGGCCGCCAGGCCAAACGACGATTATCCTGCGCTTGCTCTCACCCACTGAGCCCAGGGCTTGCCTTCCAAATGATGGCACCCGCAAGAGGTGGTGAGATTCCTCTCCGCAGATCTCCAAACCATCTTGGACTTGCAAATTGCACTAAATTTGTCATGTAACTGACATGTATATGATGAGTCTATCCATTGTCTGTTCATTTTGGTGAAAGTCAGCCTGTCAGCTGACAGACAGCTGTGCTTGTCAGTGATGATGTCACCAGCTGCTTGTACCCCCAGTTTTTGCTGCTTAGCTTGCCTCCACATCCACACTGCTTTTGCCCCTACACATCACCCCTATCCATGCCTGTGCCTCTAGCCATAAGTCTGCCACCCATGGAAACTCATGGTGCAGAAAGTGAGGGAGCTGACTCTGAGGAACCCTTGGGTTTTGTAGCTGGTACTCCATCAAAGGTCTCTGCTGCTCACACACCCTGCTGAACATACGGTATCTAGGGTTAGAGCGTGTGGTGACCTCGCACAACAGTAGGTGCTTCAGGCAGATGTAGGCCTTGCTGGAGTGTATTGCGGCTAGCTCCAGGTACTGTAGACTTGGGAAAGTGGGTGTCCAAGTGCCGCACTTTCACCCTTAGCTCAGCTAATTTGGGGTATGTTTTTAAAAATCATTGCACCACTACATTGAACATGTGGGCCAGGCATGGAACGTGTTGGAGGCTGGCAAGCTCCAGAGCCCTCCAACAAGCTAAAAAACCTGGCCCCAGGGGCAGCGGGGATAAACAAATTGCCATCTCATCCAGGATGGCATCCCTGACCTCAGAGGCAATGTGCTGTCCGTCTCCCAAGCTGATGAGCTTCAGCCCAGCCTGCTGACGTCTCCCCACACCAGTGTTGCAGCGTTTTCAGCTCGTAGCTGGGGTCAATCTAACAGCGGAGGAGGAGGAGGGTGGTGTTTCAGCCCTCCTCCCAGGAATGTTTTGTGGGGAAACAAGTCAGGAAAATTCTTGAAACGGGAGAGTTTTGCATCTTTGCCCTTGCTGCCTATGGACATCCCTTTGCCTCTAGCCACCATTTTCCCTGCTTTGCTTGCCTCCACATCCACACTGCTTTTGCCCCTAGACATCACCCCAGTCCATGCCTTAGCTTGTACCCCCAGTTTTTCCTGCTTAGCTTGCCTCCACATCCACACTGCTTTTGCCCCTAGACATCACCCCAGTCCATGCCTTAGCTTGTACCCCCAGTTTTTCCTGCTTAGCTTGCCTCCACATCCACACTGCTTTTGCCCCTAGACATCATCCCTATCCATGCCTCTTCCCCTAGCCATAACTCTGCCACCCCTGGAAACTCATGGTGCAGAAACTTTGGTTGCTGACTTTGAGGAACCCTTGGGTTTTGTAGATGGAACTCCATCAAAGGTCTGTGCAGCTCACACACCCTGCTCAAGATATGGTATTGTAGGGTTTCAGCGTGTGTGAATGACGGACAACAGCCTGTGTTTGGACAGATGTAGGCCTTGCTAGAGTGTTTTTAGGCTAGCAGCGACTCCTGTGCACTTGCAAAAGTGGGCGCACAAGCGCTGCATTTTCAACAGTAGCTTCGGCACATTTGGGTATGTTTTTAAAAAACTTTGCACCACTAGGTTAGACGTGGGCCAAACATGGAACGTGTTGGAGGCTGGCAAGCTCCAGAGCCGCTACCAGGTTCCAGCCATTATCACAGGCGTAAAAATGCCAGGCCCCAGGTGTAGCAGGGAAAAAAAAATGCCATCTCAGCCAGGATGGCATCCCTGACCTCGGAGGCACTGTGCTGTCTGTCCCCCAAGCTGATGAGCTTCAGCACCGCCTGCTGACGTCTCCCCACACCAGTGTTTTAGCGTTTGCCGCTAGTAGCTGTGGTGGAGGTTGCAGCGTCGTAGGGTTTCAGTCTACTCCTGCCATGAATTTTGGCCTGGGAGAGGAGATAGGCCACCCCAGTTTGCACCCGGGGAACAGACTCCACCACATTCACCCTGCCTGTCATTAAAGATAAGCACTGCAGCATCCCTGACCACAGGCGCTTGTCCAAGTGTCGGTGGTCAAGTGGACCTTGCAGCAAAGCGCAGAACTAAGGGCCCACCTGATGTTGAGTGACACGTGCTGGTGCAAGGCGGGGACGCCACACCGGGAGAAGGGACGGCATAGTGAGGTGCCACAGTTGCCATCAGGTCCGGGAAGGCGGGAGTTTCAACAAGCCGGAACGCCAACCTCTCCTGGGCCAGCAGTTTAGCGATGTTGGCGTTCTAGGCTTGCGTGGGTGGGTGGTTAGCGGTGTATTTCTGCCGGCGCTCCAATGTCTGAGAGATGGTGGGTTGTTGTAAAGAAGCGCCTGATGGTGCCTTTGATGGTGCAGGAGAAGGAGATAAGACAGAAACAGGGGAGGATGAGGGAGAAGTCAACAAAGTGGCGGAGGCAGATGAAGTGATGTCCTGGCTCGTCCTCTGGAGTGCATCGCCAGCACTGTGAGCAGAGGCAGTGGCATGAACGGCGGGCGACGTTTGTCCTGCCGTTGCTGCCTGCCACTGATTCCATTGCTTGGATTCCAAATGACGGTGCATTGAAGTGGTGGACAGGTTGCTCTTCTCAGGGCCCCTACTCGATTTCGAGAGGCAAATTGTGTAGACGACACTATATCTGTCCTCGGCGCATTCCTTGAAAAAACTCTACACCTTCAAGAAACGTGCCCTCGATGGGGGAGTTTTTCTGGGCTGGGTACAAAAGGGAACATCTTCGGACATTCCGGGTCTGGCCTGGCTTCGGCAAAGCAGCTGACCTCTGCCTCTGGACATGTCTCTGCCTCTAGCTACCCTTTTTGGTGCTGCACCTGCCTCAACATCCACACTACTTTCCCAGCTTGACATCTGCCTTGTCCAGGTGGGGTCGGTGTCCTCGTCGTCCACCACCTCCTCTTCCAACTCCTGTCTCGCCTCCTCCTCCTGCACAATGCGCATGTCAACTGGCTGCCCTGACAGCAACTGCGTCTCATCGTCGTCGATGAGGGTGGGTTGCTGGTCATCCGCCACCAAATCGACCGGAGATGGAATGGAGGAGACTCTAGTGTTTGAGCATCTGGACACAGATACTCGTCTGTTAGGTCCGTGGAATCGCGAAATGGAGGGGCAGGTTGCGGTACAGTCAAAGGAAGGGAGAACAGCTCTGGGGAGCAGGGACAGTTGGGGTTATTGTTCTGGGAAGATTGGGAATTTTGGGTGGAAGGAGGACAAGACTGTTGGGTAAGAGGAGGTAGAGGCTGACTGGCTGGTGGACAATGTGCTTTAAGCGTTATCCGACAGCCATTGCAAGACCTGTTCCTGGTTCTCGGGCCTACTAATCTTTGTACCATTCAGCCTAGTTAATGTGGAACTTTTGTGCAAAGCGCAGAACTTAGGGCCCGCCTGATGTTAAGGGACACACGCTGGTACAAGGCTCAACTCACCCTAAGTGCCAAAAACACTGCTGGTGCAAGGCTCTACTCATGCCAAGGGCCTCAATCTCTGCTGGTAGCTCAGCTTAAGGTCATGTAACTTTGTTTGGAAGGGCTCATGTTAAGGGCTAGAAAAGTGAATTTTGGAAGGTCTTACCACATCACACACACACACACACACACACACACACACACACACACACACTCAAAATGACAGTTAAGGGTGAGGGCTTTTGGAATTCCCATTGCCTATTCCATTTGTGGTTGTCATGGGGAACGTGATTTAAAGGGGTGGTTGTTACTGTTTGTTGAGCTTAAATTGGGGTTTGTGTCCATCCATTTGGGGAGTAAAGAAGGTTTCCAGGTATTTTCCCACTTTGATAGAGGTTTTTTTGAATGTGGAAAGTGTGTAGTTGTTAGGCAGTGATGTTGGGGTAATAGAGGGTCTTTGGTGTGTTAGATGCCCCCAGACATGCTTCCCCTGCTGTCCCAGTGTCATTCCAGAGGTGTTGGCATCATTTCCTGGGGTGTCATAGTGGACTTGGTGACCCTCCAGACACGGATTTGGGTTTCCCCCTTAACGAGTATCTGTTCCCCATAGACTATAATGGGGTTCGAAACCCGTTCGAACACACGAACATTGAGCGGCTGTTCGAATCGAATTTCGAACCTCGAACATTTTAGTGTTCGCTCATCTCTATCATATACTCATGTCTGTGCACTTTATGTGCTACCCTGTATTGTTACAGTACTAATGTTCTGAGGAAGAGGAAAACTTTACATAACATCGTGTTAGCATTTATTATCTTCTGATATACATGTGTTTGGAAGAGGGATAGATGTACAACATATGCATAAGCCATTAGACGTCTCTTACCTTTCTCTCACTCTTCATTTTTGGGTATCTAAATGATTTAAGGGATTTGAGCATTTTTCTCATCTTAAGAAGAAGTGTCTGGCTACTGTCTTTTCTACAATATCATTCACATGCTTATAGCTTCAGTATGACACTGTTGGCTATTCATATGTTCATAGATGTCATTTATATAATATATATCAGTACCTGGCATTTGGACACCTCTGTTTTTTTTCCTATAATATACCATGCATTTATGACACCAGACTATATTGTACTTCGATGTAACTCAGATTCCTCAGTTACTGTGACCGTTTTTCTCTATAACATATGTATGCTTTTTACTTGCTGTGCTTACTGTACAGGATTGTGTAGATTGTTTACTGTGCTGTTATGTTCCCTTATATCCCTTTGGACATTATGTTTACCTCTCTTGTACTTATTGTCAGTGACAGATGGTTGAGGAAGGTGTGAGATTGGGCTGAAATGTCACAGTTTGACATTTGTGGGTTGTTCTTAAAAATGTCACAAGGAGTAAATGCAACCTGTGCCCATCTGTCCTACCAAACAACCATTATACAACACCTACAGTACATTTGAGACATATGGTAAATATGGATTATATATATATATATGTATATATATATATATATATATATATATATATATATATATATATATATATATGTATGTTTAGGACAATATATTACACAGTAGGACACAAATTACAAGAGTCTAGAAAGAGGCAACCTAAGTTTACCTTCACATTTAGATACTTATATTATAATCTTATCTGTTCACTTGCAGCTTTTCTCTAGTCATTGCTTACATCCAGCTACTGTCAAGAAGCCCAGTGATTGTTATATGGCATTGTACACTGGAGACACTATAAACATCAAGCATTATAAAACACCAAATATTAGAGCAAGTACTGTATGCCACAAAATATGGAGGATAGTCTGTATGGGACCAAAACGTCAACTAGGTGACCTGTATGTACGAACACATGTGCTGTTATACTTCAGCCTTGAGCTGTTGTAAAGACTTTCCTTCAACTTAGGTTGCATCAAATGAATGAAATGACCTAACTTATACATTATTCATATGTGACCCCTTATATCCCTGTGAGAGTAGATTGGATTGCTTGCGGAACACTAGTTACAATGATTATAAGTAGAGATAAGCGAACACTAAAGTGTCCGAGGTTCGAAATCCGATTCGAACAGCCGCATACTGTTCGACTGTTCGAACGGATTTCGAACCCCATTATAGTCTATGGGGGGAAATGCTCGTTTCAGGGGTAGACAACATTTGATAAAATCATACTTACCAAGTCCACGAGTGACGGTCGGGCTGGATTCTGCTTGAAGTCTTCTCCTGGCGCAGGGTCCCCGCGTCCTCTTCCGGGTGGAATTCACTCTGCCTAGGCATCCGGCCTAGGCAGAGCCAATTGCGCATGCGCGTGCGGCTCTGCCCAGGCCCGACGCCTGAGCAGAGCCGACTGTATGCGCAGTCGGCTCTGCCTAGGCCAGATGCCTAGACAGAGTGAATTCCACCCGGAAGAAGATGCGGGGACGCAGCACTGAGAAGACTTCAATCAATGCTGGTTCTGCATCGAACATTAAACTTCGAACAGCTAGTAGTGTTCGATCGAGTACGAGTATTTCGAATACCGTAGTATTCGATCGAACACCTACTCGATCGAACACTACTCGCTCATCTCTAATTATAAGGCATGTCTGATCAGCTGTCAAAGAGACCTTTGGATTTCTTCTTGCACTGGTGATGAATTCACACACACAGTCACAACACTTTATTACTGAGTTCACACAGAGTTTTTTGAATCCGCCTCCAAAAAACGCCTCCTGTTGACTTCAATGAGAGTCGTTCACTTCTTTTTTTTGCTAGCGGTTTTCTTGCGGAAAAAAGAAGCAAGCTGCCCTATCTTGATGCGGATTTTGCAGCTGAATCTGCCGCAGCATCCGTGGCGCAAGACTCCCTCCCAACTAAGCCCATTCATTTAGGCCTAATCTCGATCGGAATGCTGCAAGAGGTGTTTTTTGGAGGTGGATTCTGAGGCGGCTTCCACATCAAAATCCGGTCCAAAAAACTGTTTGTGAACTCAGAATATAACAGGAGGATCTGCCCAAAATATATAGTCCCACTGAGTAGGATAGTATTTTTTTGGTTATGCTCATTCTATTCAAATTCCGGCAGTTTTTAAGGTATAAAACAGGTGAGGAACCAATAAATGAGACTAGTAGGGAAGATTGGGTAAACCAACTATGTTGGTATAACCCAGTGATTCCCAAAGTGGTCCAGGTGGACCCCCAGGGGTACGCAGGAGACTCAACGGGGTCTACGTTGGATCTAATCTTCACATTTTTTGTCGAGTTTTGGGAATATGGTAGAAATGTAGCAGCAGAGTGTCCACCAAAACCAGTAAGATTTTGAAAGTAGTCTACGAGAAAAAAAAGTTTGGGAACATCTGGTATAACCTTAATAGTATTTAAATAGGACCTGTCCCCTTTCGTCAATTGTCTGAGTATTTTACTTGTATTTTGTATGAAATAACACTTCTGAAGAAACTGTACAGTTTTTCTTTTATTCCTCCTAAAATTATATTAATACTTTAGACTACGGGGTGTTATCATTCTGCTTGCCCATGGAGGGTGTCCTACCCCAGTCTGATACTAGCCAAAGTTGTACGCTAGTGTTAGTGTGAGGGAATATTGCAATAACTTGTAACATTTCAGTTTATTCATATATTCGTAGGAGAATTAACAGCGGAATGCAGCATTTCAAGAAGAGGTTTTCCAAAATTATTTCATGGCAAATACATGTATTTGCTAAAACAGGCAAGTTCTTAGGAGAATGGACAAGCCTTTTTGTAACTACTGTATTAAATAGGGAATTAAGAAACAGTGTAATCATATAAAAAGAATACCGCAACATCCTTCTCTGTGGCCTCCCCTCAAGCAGTCATAAGTTACATTCAGCCCCCACTATTTACCCATTGCCCAGAGAATTAAATTTATAATACTAATAATGATATAGAAGGACATTCACAATTAGTCCCCTCCATACTGTACATCTCTGACCTAATCTTCCAATACCCCACATGTAATCTCTCTTTATAATACGTCTTTCTTTGCTTTTTCCACAGTTGCCTCCATGATTGGAGCTCATTATCCCAACATACAGATTGTTTTATAAAATTAACATTGTCAAAAACAACCTGAAAGTCAACCTCTCCAGCAAAATCTATCAACTACAGCAGTGGTTGTCTACCCGTGGTACACATACCCCTGGGGGTATGTGCTGTAGTGAGAGCCACCACTAAGGATTGGCAAAGGATGGGTGAACATTCGCTTCATCTGATGTTTGGACAAAGAAAAAAAAAAAAAACAGATTCGGACGAGAAATTATTATACTCTGGCATCTCTACAGACCCAAGAGTATAATAGGAGATGGCCCAAAGGAGGTGTAAAAAATTAAAAAAAACTATTTATATTCACTTTCTCTCACCTCCTCCTACCTCCTCGAGGTGTCCGGCAAACTGTTTCTTCCTCCTTCAGGTAAGTGGCGACTCAGAGGAGAGTATATGTGGAACTCTTCGGTAACGTCACATGTGATTGTGTCTCAGCAGGGACATGGGCATGCTGAGTGTCATTGCGCTCTTCTGTCATCTCCGAGGCCTGTGATTGGGCCTCAACAGTGGCATGGGCGCGCTGAATGTCATGATGCTTGGCATGCCGATGTCACCACTGACAGACAATCACAGACCTCAGTGATGACCCCTGGCACATGATGTTACAGAAGAGTGCCAGACACCAGCTCTCAGAGAGACTCCCGGTGCTCCTTGGTGGCTAATTAGCATATCAATAAAAGTGGGCTAATTCTAAAACAGCTGGGAGGATTAATGAATAAAGGGTATGTCTAGAATGCAAATATATGCTTAACTAAAAAAATCACTATAGCCAGGGATAGACTCCCTTTAATGAAGGCTCCAAATGAAGACTTATGTTGTTAACATTTGTAGGTGATTGCTACTTTCTGGATACTCGGCTTCTCACTAATGGTTACTGTACTGTGCTTGAAAGGGTCGAGAAACACTGACCAACAGTAACTATGCTGCCACAAAAGTACCACATTTTATATCCTCATCAATTGTCTCCGTCTTCATTCCCTTGTACATTGCAAGCCCTCACAGTCAAGGTCCTCTTTCCCTCTGTATTAGTCAGTCAAATATTTAGTTCACATCTCTCCTGCCTGACACAGCTTTTCTATGTCTTCTACTATTAGAATACCTGCGGCTTTGCTCGCAGAAAATATGTTAAATTGTTGTTTATGTTGGCTAAAGTAAAATTTTCAGTGTCACACTGTAATTGACATTTTCAGAGTGCTACAGTAATTTTTTTTTCCACTTAAACATACCTCCCAACTTTTGAAGTACAATAAGAGGGACAAAATGTGCACTATGTGGCAAATTTAGCTCCTCTCATTTTCATGTTGACCCCGCCCATTCTCCCATTAATTTTTCATGTGCCCCCACACAGTATAATCCTCCTAGAGTCACCTGTAAATTATACCCCCCCTCCATCTCCATCACCCAGTTTCATGCCCCCTTCATCTGCCCCCAGTTTCATGAGCCCCTCCATCTCTGCCCCCAGTTTCATGTCCCCCATCTCTGCCCCCAGTTTCATGTCCCCTATCTCTGTCCACAGTTTCATGCCCCCCTTTCATCTCATCCCACAGTTTCATGTTTCCCTCCATCTCTGCCCCCAGTTTCATGTCCCCCCTCCATCTCTGCCCCCAGTTTCATGTCTGCCCTCCATCTCTGCCCCCAGTTTCATGTCCCCCCTCCATCTCTGCCCCCAGTTTCATGTCCGCCCTCCATCTCTGCCCCAGTTTCATGTCCCCCCTCCATCTCTGCCCCCAGTTTCATGTCCCCCCTCCATCTCTGCCCCCAGTTTCATGTCCGCCCTCCATCTCTGCCCCCAGTTTCATGTCTTCCCTCCATCTCTGCCCCCAGTTTCATGTCTGCCCTCCATCTCTGCCCGTTTCATGTCCCCCCTCCATCTCTGCCCCAGTTTCATGTCCCCCTCCATCTCTGCCCCAGTTTCATGTCCCCCCTCCATCTCTGCCCCAGTTTCATTCCCCCTCCATCTCTGCCCCAGTTTCATGTCTCCCTCATCTCTGCCCCAGTTTCATGTCCCCCCTCCATCTCTGCCCCAGTTTCATGTCCCCCCTCCATCTCTGCCCCAGTTTTATGTTCCCCCTTACATCTCTACCCCCAGTTTCATGTCCTCTCCTCCATATCTGCCCTCAGTTTCATGTCCCCCCTCCATCTCTGCCCCAGTTTCATGTCGTTCTTCCCACTCCTTCATCTGCCCCTAGTTTCATGGGCCCCCTTCATTATGTTCCCCCTCAAAGTTTAACACAAAACAACACTGATACTCCCCTTTCCCTTGCTCCCCCGCAGCTCTCTCCACAGTCCCACTTAGAGTTGTAGGTGTGATGTCATCAAATTGCGCCTACACATCCAGGAGCCAGATAGCAGCATTAAAGCAGGAGTTGAGTTGTGACAGCTCCTGCTTTACTCGCCTATGTATTCAACTCCAGACGCAGATGAGTTAAAACCATGACATACCTCCCGCTGACCGGGACTGTGGGACAGGACCCCGAATCCGGGAATATCCCAGAGAATCTGGGACTGTTGGGAGGCATGCTTCAAATTTTTACTTATTTTGGCATTTACTAATTTTAACAACTTTTTTTTTCATTTCAACATAGTTATTGGTTTTACATATTCAGCACATACAGTCCTATGAAAAAGTTTGGGCACCCCTATTAATCTTAATCATTTTTAGTTCTAAATATTTTGGTATTTGCAACAGCCATTTCAGTTTGATATATCTAATAACTGATGGACACAGTAATATTTCAGGATTGAAATGAGGTTTATTGTACTAACAGAAAATGCGCAATATGCATTAAACCAAAATTTGACCGGTGCAAAAGTATGGGCACCTCAACAGAAAAGTGACATTAATATTTAGTACATCCTCCTTTTGCAAAGATAACAGCCTCTAGTCGCTTCCTGTAGCTTTTAATCAGTTCCTGGATCCTGGATAAAGGTATTTTGGACAAACAATTCAAGTTCAGTTAAGTTAGATGGTCGCCGAGCATGGACAGCCCGCTTCAAATCATCCCACAGATGTTCAATGATATTCAGGTCTGGGGACTGGGATGGCCATTCCAGAACATTGTAATTGTTCCTCTGCATGAATGCCTGAGGATTTGGAGCGGTGTTTTGGATCATTGTCTTGCTGAAATATCCATCCCCGGCGTAACTTCAACTTCGTCACTGATTCTTGAACATTATTCTCAAGAATCTGCTGATACTGAGTGGAATCCATGCGACCCTCAAGATTCCCGATGCCGGCATTGGCCACACAGCCCCAAAGCATGATGGAACCTCCACCAAATTTTACAGTGGGTAGCATGTGTTTTTCTTGGAATGCTGTTTCTTTTTGGACGCCATGCATAACGCCTTTTTTTATAACCAAACAACTCAATTTTTGTTTCCAAAATGAAGCTGCCTTGTCCAAATGTGCTTTTTCATACCTCAGGCAACTCTATTTGTGGCGTACGTGCAGAAACGGCTTCTTTCTCATCACTCTCCCATACAGCTTCTATTTGTGCAAAGTGCGCTGTATAGTTGACCGATGCACAGTGACACCATCTGCAGCAAGATGATGCTGCAGCTCTTTGGAGGTGGTCTGTGGATTGTCCTTGACTCTTCTCACCATTCTTCTTCTCTGCCTTTCTGATATTTTTCTTGGCCTGCCACTTCTGGGCTTAACAAGAACTGTCCCTGTGGTCTTCCATTTCCTTACTATGTTCCTCACAGTGGAAACTGACAGGTTAAATCTCTGAGACAGCTTTTTGTATCCTTCCGCTGAACAACTATGTTGAACAATCTTTGTTTTCAGATCATTTGAGAGTTGTTTTGAGTAGCCCATGATGCCACTCTTCAGAGGAGATTCAAATAGTAGAACAACTTGCAATTGGCCACCTTAAATACCTTTTCTCATGATTGGATACACCTGGCTATGAAGTTCAAAGCTCACTGAGGTTACAAAACCAATTTTGTGCTTCAGTAAGTCAGTAAAAAGTAGTTAGGAGTATTCAAATCAATAAAATGATAAGGGTGCCCATACTTTTGCACCGGTCAAATTTTGGTTTAATGCATATTGCACATTTTCTGTTAGTACAATAAACCTCATTTCAATCCTGAAATATTACTGTGTCCATCAGTTATTAGATATATCAAACTGAAATGGCTGTTGCAAACACCAAAATATTTAGAACTAAAAATGATTAAGATTAATAGGGGTGCCCAAACTTTTTCATAGGACTGTATTATGTAGTATAAACTATTACAACTAGTGTCGGGAGATTTCAACCATGTCTCAGCATCCACTCTACCAGGCTTCACACAGTACGTAACCTGCCATACAAGAGACAACAAAACACTGGACTTGCTCTTTGCTAATGTAAGGGATGCATATAACTCATCTGCCCTACCACCCCTAGGCAGATCAGATCACAACCTGGTACATCTGCGACCCACATACATTCCACTGGTGTGCAGAGAACCGGCGGTTACCCGTACAGTGAAGATTTGGTCAGAGGAAAGCGTCGAGTCTCTAAAGGACTGTTTTAATATAACTTTATGGGAAGTGTTTCAAGACTGATTTCCAGAGGACATTGAGGGACTAATTTCTGCGTGGACAGCACGGTACCAACTAGAAAGGTGAGGTGTTTCTCCAATAACAAACCATGGATCAACTCTGAGATTAAAACTCTTCTCAAGGAAAAAAAGAGAATTTTTAGGTCTGGGGACAAAAATGGCCTGGGGGCGGTTCAGAAACAGCTAAGACAATTGATCAGAGAAGGGAAAGCCAACTACAGGCGGAAGATGGAACTACAGATGGGGGAGGGTAGAATCTCTGAGGTGTGGGACAGCCTTAAGGCAATTTCAGGACACAAGAAAAAGACAGGGCATCGAACAGTAGGGGACAGGAAGTGGCTTAACGAGCTTAATCTATTCTTCAATAGATTCGACTCCAAGCAAATGCTCCCTCCACCAGTATGTCAGCCAACCCCCCTCCCCTCACACACCAAGACCCAACCCCCACCGAACTGCGGTCAACTGCAATCTGAATATCTGATCCTGCAGGAGTCTCTAGTGTGTAAGGAAATGAAGAAGATTAGAGCAAACAAAGCGGGAGGACCTGATGGTATAAGCGCAAGAGTTCTTAAAATGTGCAGTGACCAGCTGTGTGGAATTATTACGCACATGTACAATATGAGTCTAAAGCTGGGAGTGGTACCTCAACTGTGGAAAACATCTTGCGTGGTACCAGTCCCAAAGAAACCCAACCCGATGGGCTACAATGACTACCGACCAGTGGCACTGACATCTCACCTGATGAAGGTCCTAGAGAGACTGGTCCTGACACACCTGCGCTCCCTAGTGAGCTCCGCACTGGACCCCCTCCAGTTTGCCTTTCGGCCGGGCATTGGGGTACATGATGCCATCATCCACCTTCTTCATAGAGCTATCTCTCACCCGGAGAAACCCGGGAACAGTGTGAGAATAATGTTCTTTGATTTCTCCAGTGCGTTCAACACCATTCAGCCAGGGCTACTGAGGGAGAAGCTGAACCTTGTTGGTGTGGACCATCACCTGTCCAACTGGATACTAGACTACCTGACAAACCGTCCTCAGTATGTGAGAGCCCAAGACGGTGTGTCTGACACTGTGATCTGTAGTACAGGGGCACCACAAGGTACAGTTCTTGCCCCATTTCTCTTCACACTGTACACTGCTGACTTTAGGCACAACTCATTCAAGCTGTTACTTACAGAAGTACTCCGATGACTCTGCTATAGTCAGCCTTATCACTGATGGCGACGATAGGGAATACAGAGACTTAAACCGGGATTTTGTTGAATGGTGCCAGCAGAACCAGCTCAGGATTAATGCTGGGAAGACCAAGGAGATGGTGGTGGACTTTAGTAAACGGAGAGGTGCTCCGACCCCGGTGGAGATCCAAGGAACATGTATTGAGATAGTCAGGACCTATAAGTATCTGGGCATGCTCCTCAATAATAAACTAGACTGGGCTGATCACCTGGAGGTGCTGCACAGAAAGGGCCATAGCAGACTCTACCTGTTCAGGAGGCTGAGGGCCTTTGGAGTCCAGGGGACACTTCTTAGGGCCTTCTTCAACTCTGTGGTTGCCTCAGCCATCTTTTACGGTGTGACCTGCTGGGGAAGCAGTATATCAACCAGGGACAGAAATAGACTTGACAGGCTGATCAGGAGGGCCAGCTCTGTCCTGGGGAGCCCCTTGGACCCAGTACAGGTGGTGGGTGACAGAAGGATACTGTCTGTGGTGACCTCCATGCGGGAGAACAAATACCACCCCATGTATGGGACCCTGATGGGACTTGGCAGCACTGTAAGTGACCGTCTGCTTCACCCCAAGTGTGAGAAGGAGCGCTATTGCAGGTCCTTCCTTCCAACCGCGACCAGGCTGTATAATCTACATCAGACCAAACGAAGATCACTCCGCACAGAGAACTAATGATTATGACGATGACCATGAGGTCTTCCTCTTTCTCTTCCGTTTTTCCTTAGCTGCCATGGACTCCTACTATATCTCCTCTTCTCAGCTTATGTGTGTCTACGTCTGTAATATATTACTCTGTATTATCCTGTATCTGTATTACTATGCTGCTGTAACATGCTGAAATTTCCCCAATGTGGGAATATTAAAGGATTATCTTATCTTATATTTAAACAATTTTGTTTATATGGTGTTTGTGAAATTGTGTGTTTGTTTGTTGTGTGTGATGGTGCGGCCCCTTTAGCAGTGACTCTTTGGCGCCGTCGCTATAATCTGTCCCTGTCAGTTACAACTGTTGTTTTCCCTCAACACTTTCACTTTAACCCATTATATGTATAGGGCCTAAATTTAGGGGCCCCAATCTCATGACGGGGGGGACGCTAGCGAAATGTAACGTGTGCAGTCTTCTGCTCCTGTGGGTGGAGAGGGGACATGCCAAATTTCACCCAAATCGGGCAAGAACTGTGGATTTGTATAGCGCAGACTACTACAGAATTTGAGTTTTATATATATATATATATATAGATATACAGCATTTACAGTATTCACTTCACTACAAGAAGTGAGTTTTTAAAGCAAATGCTCATGACTTTGACACAGTATGACCCTGCACTGACATTTCAGAACAAAAGGTCTCATCACACCTTATAAAGTACTGTTACAATGGATATAAGGCAGAAATACTCTAAATGTCTTTGAAAAGTCCAACATCACGTTAGCATAAAAACTGTATAATAATGTACTACAGGCTCCTTATAGATACCAATGTAGTTTGTTGTTACCATTACTCCCTGCCCTGAGAACCCCAAAAACAGTAAAAATGAGCACTAAAGGCACTTATGATTATGACTTACTATATATGGTAATATTACTTATAATACTTCTAACTCTGTGATTATGCAGATATTCTGACATTTCCCACTGCTGAAAAAAATATTACAGCACCTGCATATCAAAAAAGGTCTATAATTCACTTTCTACATAGGGAATAATGCACTCCTCTAAGCACATTGTCACAGCCATTTTGTCAGGGTCAGTCACAGTAGATGACAGCCTGTATGTATTTTCTGTTGAAGCCTCATATCATATACTTTCACAAAAAACATATCAAATCGGGCCTAATTTTAAGCACAATTCACTGAAAAATACTAATGTAATTTCTCTAAAAGATTACTCACAGAAGGCTAAGCCTAGAAATCGCAAACAATAACATTTCACTTTTAATAGGATATATTAAGATAAAAATGGTGCCAAAACACCTATTCATTCAAAATGAGGCTGAAAAAAACAAAAAAATCACATTACCATAATACGCCGGTAACAGTGTGACCATGACCAAAGTACAAATAGAGGCGTATACACATTCAGTCATAGATGCATAGACCAAATATGCATACGATAAGGGCATTAAGGGCTTGTTGATGTATATTGTCCCTATTATAACTAATATCCTCAACTCCCTTGTATCAATGTATCTTATAATGTATCTTATATTCAGTTCACCCAATATACAGTCCAACTTGTGCAAATCTGAAAAAAAAACTCTTGTTATTTAATGTTTTTTTTTTTTTTTTTTTACTTTCTACTCTGCTCACCACCAAATACACAGTGTGATTGAGTTTTTTTTATCTTGAAAAATATTCAAATAATTTTTACGCATTTTTTGCTGCATATATATACAGGATTATAGTCTATGCAAATCTAAAAAATCATTGTCTTTGTTCAGTTCACCTAATATACAGTCTGTCCTGCACTACTGAAAAGAAACTCTTATTTTTTTTTCTTGCAAATATGTACAGCATTGAAGTCTGCACTAATGTTGATAAAAACTCTGTTATTAAAAGCTGACCTTTTTTAAAATACTTGTTTGTAAAAAGGAAAACAAATACAAAGAAAAAAGACACAATGTAAGAATTGTTGTCAATTACTATAATTAGTGTGTGCAGTAAAAAATTGCAGGGAAAAAAACAGGGCAGGGGGACAGACAAAATAATAGGGATGAGGAAACACACATGCAAGTATTACTAATAATAAGAATGTAGGTAGCAGTAGCAACACTACCTCTGGTCTCAATGGCACCGTTAGTAGCCACAGGATTGTTGTACTTCCTGAGAATGAAGATGAAGTTTTTGATTACTTAAGTTGCTCATCTCAGTCACAGGAGGATATTTCCTACAAGAGTGATGGGATCTTCAGTCAGGCACCTATGTGTTCCTTCTCCTATATAACGTGATTTATCGCAGGGCCTTTCTGGAATGTCAATCATTTTCTGTCACATTCTTCACTGACACATCCCTGATAGTGATGTGGCACCTGCTGAGAAATCTTTTTCTTGTAGTCAGAGCAGTATTCCTCCTCTTTTTGATGAGCTGAATGAGAATAGAAGTCCTCTGCGTGCAAGCAGAGGAGGTAGACATCTCTGATGTTGGTGGCGGTAATAGTACATTTCTACAAAACCATTATACAAAACCAATCAAAACTGATCGAGGCGCCATTTTCCCAGTGGCGTATGGGCGTCGCCATTTTCTTTGTGATCGCTGGGACCCGGAGTAAGCTCTGGGGCTGGTGTCACATTACTATGACACCCAGGAGCCTTGTGAAGGCTCCCCAGCCTGTCATTCTATTGCTTCTATTGCAGGCTATGCTAGATAGCCTGCAATAGAAGTGCCAGTATTTTGCAATGCATTGCATTGCATTAGCATTGTAATGCATTGCATTAGTGATCAGACCTAGGGGGTCTAACAAATGCAAAAAAAAAGTTCCCCGTACATGGACGTATAAAAATGTTACGGGTGCAGAATATGGCGACTTTTAGAAAAAAAATTTTTTAACACAGTTTTGGATTTTTTTAAGGGGTTAAAATATAAATAAAACCATATAAATATGGTATCCCTGAAATTGTACCGAAACATAGAATACAGATGACAGTTCATTTTGGCTGCACAGTGAACGCCGTAAAACCGAAGCCCTTAAGTCGCATAAATGCATTTTTTCTTCAAATCCCCCCCATTCTGATTTTTTTCCAGCTTCCCAGTATATTATATAGAATAATTAATGGTGGCATCATGAAGAAAAATTTGTCCAGGAAAGATTAAGACCTCATATGGCTCTGGGAGCGGAGAAATAAAAAAGTTATGGGGTTTAGAAGGAGGGGAGTCAAAAACGAAAATCGAATTATGCCATCGGCGGGAAGGGGTTAAAAAACTACAATCAATCAATTATCTTTCCCCCATAATTTTTTTGATTGTTAAATGTTAAAATGGTTAAACTTAGAGTTTCATAGTTTTATCCACTGTTTACCTTTTTCACTGTTTTCCTTATGCCTGGTTCACATCTGTGTTCGGTAATCCATTCAGGGAGTCCACATGGGGACCCCCCGAACGGAATACCAAATGCATTGACAAGCGGTGAGCTTATGAAAGCACACGGACCCCATAGTAATGGGGTCCGTGTGCTTTCCACGCGGTGTCCGCACAGAACATGCGGACAGAAAAGTACTTCATGATCTACTTACATGTCCGCATGGCTTGGACCTCATTTTAATCTATGGGGTGCCTTTGCTTTCACTGCTCACCGCTTGTCAATGCATTCGGTATTTCGTTCAGGGATCCCTATGTGGAATCTCTGAATGGATTACCAAACGCAAATGTGAACCAGGCATTAAAGAGTTAGACATTGGATTGATAGGTTCCTATGAGCCCTGACACTGCTTTACACTATGTTTCAAGCCATTTTAAGGTGTTTGTCATACCAAACTAGTTGGATCCAAAACTTCAATGTGAGTCACCTGAACTTGAAACAAAATGAATCTTCTCATTTCTAGATAAACCAATATTCCCTGATAAATCAGTCACTGCTTTGGTGAACCCAGGCAGTCCTTGTTCATTTTTAATTTTTTTTCTTTTGTGGCCATGACATCCCATAAACTGCCTTCGGAAGTGTAATTCTGTATATTTCAGCATAACTGTTGACACAAGTGATTGGCAGTAGTGATGGCACTGGTACATATTAGAGATGAGCGAGTAGTACTCGATCGAGAAGGTATTCGATCGAATACTACGGTATTCAAAATACTCGTACTCGATCGAGTACCACTCGCTATTCGAATGTAAAAGTTTGATGCGGAACCAGCATTGATTGGCCAAAGGCTATACAGTCGGCCAATCAACGCTGGTTCTTCTCCTACCATTAGAAGTCTTCTCCATGCAGCTTCCCCGCAGCGTCTTCCGGCTCTGAATTCACTCTGCCAGGCACCGGGCTTGGGCAGAGCCGACTGCGCATGTCCGCTTGTAGTGCGGGCATGCGTGGTCGGCTCTGCCCAGGCCCGATGCCTGGCAGAGTTAATTCAGAGCCGGAAGATGCCACGGGGAAGCTGCACGGAGAAGACTTCTCGGAGGATCCAGACCGACCCTCACTCGTGGAATTACGCTAGGTTCACACCTGCGTTCTACTTTCCGTTCTGTGCTTTCCGTCTTCTGCATGCCAGAAGACGGAAAGCACAGACCGGGTCCGGCCGTGAGCGGTGGTGAGCGTTTTAGGCTCTCCGCCGCGAAACCGGATTTTTTTTATCCGGACACAGAGTACTGCATGTCCGACTCTGTGTCCGGATTATAAAACCCGGTTTCGCGGCGGAGAGCATAAAACGCTCACCGCCGCTCACGGCCGGACATCTCTCTCACCCATTCAAATGAATGGGTGAGAGAGACTCCTGCAGGTTTCCGTCTCCTGCCTCTATTTTAGGCAGGAAACGGAAACCTCAAATACGGACACCTGGGCGCAGATGTGAACGAGCCCTAAGTAAGTATTATTTGATTGAATGTTGCCTACCCCTGAAACGAGCATTTTCCCCCCATAGACTATAATAGGGTTCGATATTCGATTCGAGTAGTCGAATATTGAGGGGCTACTCGAAACGAATATCGAACCTCGAACATTTTACTGTTCACTCATCTCTAGTACATATGTCACTGCCACCAGAAAAATCAGACAAAGACATCTGGAGTGATGGAATTGGAGCAATGGTTTAAATATAGGATTTTTTGTTGTTTATCATGTTTCTCCCTAATTTTCTTTTTATCTTGGAAAACCATTTAAAATGACGCTTCACTTCAATGACCAAATAACAGTTACGTACATAAATAATAGTTTATACGATGTTACAATAACACTGCTATAAAAATGAAATAGAATAACATACCTGTACAATTTCTAAATAATATTGCTATAAAAAGAATAAGATTTCAGGGCCATATATAGATCCCCTTTCAGCAGGTCTGCGGGGAGCACTGCCCAGTGCAACCACATAGCACCTACACCTCTAAGACAAGCACTCCATTAAAAATGCAGCTCTGAACAAGCAAATTCAAGCAAAAGGAGCACAGAAATCTATCGGCCCTGAGTTCCCTTTAAAGACTGTTACATAAAGTCAGAGAATGAGTAAACACATATCCTCATGATGAACCCTTAATTCGTTTATTCCATTGTGCTATCAACTGTAAGGTTAAAATGCACCTTGTGTACCAATCAGTTCAGTTAAACGGTCCGTGTGACAAATTCATGCTGACATATCATTGTATTTTGGAATTGTTTTTCCAGTTTGGGACACCACATGCTTCTGTGATTCAATTTTAGACCTGTTAACTCCAGAGACAGCTGTGAATCTATTTTCATCTAAATGCTAGTGCCAATTCATCAGAGAGCTAAACAAACCTGTTATACCAATAGTGTAAGGGCACAGGGATTTATATATCAAACTGCCACCAAGAAACTTTGCTTTCCCTCCATAGATGATGTACAGCATGTCATTGCAGGAACAAACCATTTCTTTCTTAATTGGACTTTCCACTCATCCTTCACGCTACTTAAAATCTCATTGTGATTTTTCATGGACTGTTCAAGTAGACACAGGCACCAACTGGTGTAGTAATTTGTGTCAGTCATTGGGAAAAAAAACACATAGTAATAATAATAGCACATTTTGTAATATGGTCTAACTTGACTATACCCTACATACTGTAGCAGTAGGAATACTGAGCAAGTGCTTTTCATCCTCACAAGATCACAATCTTACACATACTGGAGAAAATTTTATAGGAAGCCAAATAAGTTATTTTTAAGTTTGGAGTACTACAATTCCATGAAGGATATCAGCAAATTATAAATGTAAACGATCAAGCTTGCTTTAAATTGCACCATATTCTTTTTAGACACACTGTTTACTATCAATTTGGTTGTGTGCAAGTATATAGCCAACAAGCACATTATGGCGTCCTATTCCATTTTGCTCTTATATATGTTTCACACAACTGCTCCCAAGACTTCTCCCATGCATCCTCCATACTCTGGAACTTGGTACCACAACACATAAGACACACTCACAAACTTCAAGAGGACCCTGAAGACACTACTTCTACTGCCTAACCCTACTGCCCTACTACCCTACTTCCACCACACTACCATCTGAACAGTTCTAGCTTCACCTACTGTCTCTATCCCTCTTCCTTCATATGTTGTAAACCCTTGAAGACAGAGCCCTCTATTCCACTGTACCAGCTGGTCAATGTTAGTATTGTCCATCCAGATTTGGTTAAAGATACACATCCCATGTTCTTTTTTGTGTGTATACATCAACATTACAGGCATAATTGCGCCAAAGAAGCACAACTCGAGTTGTGCCCATTTCCAGACTTTTAAGGATGAGTTCTGACTTCTTTTTGCCCTGGTGTCATTGTAATCTCAAGTTCTACAATTTAACTCAGACGGTGCGAATGGTGTTGCTTCACTGTGCTGCAGCAGAGAGCTCTAGACTGGTTTCAATCAAATCACCTTTGGTGTATTTTGCTGAAAGTAAGAATTAGGACCTATTTAATAAATCTTCCCAACTCTGTGCAGGAGCCGTAAGGCAAATGAACGTCTACAAATGCCATATTTTTATGTTCTCAAGGTTAACCTTTTTTCCATTCTGTACTTTATATGTGTGGCTGCTGAGGTCAGGTAAAAGAGCTGAGGTTTAAATAAAATGCACTAAAAAGTTGATTTAATATATATTTAGTAATGTGGCCATTTTTGGATCGATGCTTAGTAAAATTAATGTAATTTTTAATCCAGTGAGGGGTAAACTAAAAAAAAAAAAAAGGAAAATATGTGTTGAAACTGGGATATATTGTTCATGTAATTAGAGAAGAAAGTGGCAAAATGTGAATTTGGTGTGAAATGCTACATCAGTGTATTTATTTATTTTTACACCTGCTGCGACAGTTTTTAAAATGCACAATTTTTCATGCTAAATTGTCTTCTTTTAAAGACTGCATTCTAGAATCTATCGAAACTTTGTAAAAAAAAATGTAATTTTACTACTTTTTTTTTTTACTAAATTGGAATTTTACTTAATTTTTCATAATTTATTTTTTATGAATCCCTTAATGTGCTTGTTCTGTATCTTCACGTAGTCTGAATAGTAATAGGAAGGGCAAAATATATCATTTGACTCTTTTCAGGACAAATTTTGACCAATTTTTATTTAAAATAACAAAATGCTAAAAATCACTTGAAATAATGTCATGGAACATAACATAAAGCCATTAACAAAATATTGAGGCTATCTTTACATTTTCTAATTCCATCAGATTTCATGAAATTAAGTGTTCTGCCCATCCTAGGCCAGTGACAGTGACAAGGAGACATCCTCTACGTCTGGAGGAGAGAAAGTTTCACCAGAAACATAGAAGGAGATTCTTCACAGTAAGAACAGTGAGGCTCTGGAACTCTCTGCCCCAGGAAGTGGTGATGGTGGATTCATTAAACAAGTTCAAAGAGGGCCTGGATGCCTTTCTTGAAAAGAACAATATTACAGGTTATGAATTTTAGATTTTAAGCACACGATCCAGGGTTGTATACTGACTGCCAGCTTGGAGTTGGGAAGGAGTTTTTTCCCCTGAAATGGGGCAATTTGCAAAAGCATCATGGAGTTTTTTTTGCCTTTCCCTGGATCAACACTGTAGGGGATTATAGGGTTATAGGTTGGACTTGATGGACTTATGTCTTCATCCAACCTCATCTACTATGTAACTATATAAGGACAGATCCCCAATGAACCCCACTATAGGTCAATGGGGTTCCCTCAGGCACTGATGGTAAAAGTCAAGAGACAGATCCAGCAAAAAAACCTAACTGTATACACAATTGTGTGGTTGTAATAATTTTTAATAAGCTCACATGGCATGCTTGCATTTCAGTGTAGACGTGTATAGTTACATTTAGATTAATTTTATCAATTTATTATTAAAGGAAAAGATTATTAGCAATTATTTTTTACAATGAATGTGATGGGCTACAACTTACAGTAATAAGCATCATGAAAGCAGGATGACAACTGTGCTGGGCCACATAATTAGACAATTACATTATATTTGAAGAATTTCTCTTTGTCATGCACCTGGTTATTAAATGGCAACACATGCTCTGTTTTGTGCAATTTGTTCTTGGATTCCTGTTCTGCTAGTCAGGGAGTATTTATCTCTGGCACGGAAGAATGACTGAGTTTATTCATTTTCCTTCCCTCTAGACATTTTTCATTTTATGCAAAACTTGTGTAATTTATTGAATGACAAAAGCAGATATACCTGGAATATCTTTATGCTGTCCTCTTATTAATCACCATTGAAGAATCTATTTCACATGACTGATCGCCACGTACGGTAGACAATTATAATGCACAAAATATAGATGTCTAAATACACAATTTCTCCTGGTATGTTGTAAGCCTCAAATGAAGATTAAAGCCACATAGAAATTCTGTACAAATATTGTGTATGCTATAGGCCATACTGTGCCACCACCTTCTTCCAATTTTATATAAGCAATAATTTCATTTCCTTGATGCTGTAAGACTCCATGAGAAGAGGTCTTTGAAAAATTGAGCCAAATCTACACAATGTAGATTTGTTGCAGAAATTTATGTGACTGTCCTAAAGAAACCGCACCTTTGTTGACAAAGCAATACCATTCACATAGTTAGAACTGATTTCCTATTGCATATATTCCTGCTACTAATCTGCTGCATGTGAATATAGTCTGGAGGCAACTTGATAAATTGAACAGTCGGTAATGCCTGTTTATGCCTTCTAATCACTCTTGGACTGGCACATCAGGGTATGAGAGCCTATAAAGGTAGAGTGGAGAGTCAGACAGGGAGATGTTATACCATCTGGGGGACTAGGAAAGGGTGCATTATGCTGTGTGGGGCCAGTAAAGGGGGCTTTATACCATGTGGAACCAAGAAAAGTTGGAAAATGCAGAAAATGAAGAAGAATCTGTGGCAGAAGCCCTTACTTTACCTTGACCTTCTGAATACTACAACTCTCAGCAGTCTATTACCACCCTGGTCAGTCAACAGCCCACCGCCATATAGGCTGTACAAGGTAGACCCATTAAGCAGGCTAAATAAAAGAGGATAAATATACAGAACATATATAATACACATCACAGAATGATGAGAGGTTGTGGATACTCCCGGCGTCTCCACGCCCCTCACTTCGTAAGTGAATGCATAGTGGTTTGCAGTGATTAGCACTGTGGCCTTGCACAATCCAAGGTTTATATCAGACTAAGGACAATATCTGCAAGGAGTTTGCGTGTTCCTCCCTTGTTTGCATGAGTTTCTTCAGACACCCCAAAGAGATATTGATAGGGAATTTATATTCACAATTCAATAATGTATTGATTGAAAAACAATTCAATACAATCTTGTAACATGTCTACAATAACTTTAAAAGTTTGCATTTCACATCACAATCACTTGATGGTCATATATAGAATATCACTTTGTGATACAATATTGTCCTGAATGTTTTTTTATTTTCAATAGTGCTTCATAAATAACCAATATACACAAAGTGCCATTATTATGATAAAAACAAAAACAAAACAGCAACAAAGTGTACTGCAATCTGTAGTGCATAACTTTTTTGACAAAAACTGCTATTATCACATAGTGTAACCAGATCACTCTTTCAGTACTTTTATTTCTTTGGTAATTTTCTTGAAATAGAGTTTTGTCTAAAAAAAAAAAAAAAAAAAAAAAAAAAAAGAGGAGAAATTTTGCCAGTCACTGTGCAGTGAAGTAAAAAGACTTGACAAAGACAGAGAAAGCAACAGGCTAAAGAAGGGGGAGGAGGAAACATTTGTGCAAGTACTAAAAATAAGAATGTGGGTGACAACAGCAACACCACTTCTGGGTGTGGTGGAGTTGGCAGTATGTGCAGGGTTGTTGTACTTTCTGAGAATAAAGATTACATTTTTGATTACTTAGCTCACCCTTCTAAGTCACAGGAGGATATTGCATCTTAGATTGATATGAACTTAAGTTAGGCTTCTATGTGTTCCACCTCCTCTAATGTTACAACAGGTAACACTTAATTTCTGGACTGTAAGCCATGCCTTCTTCATCTTCACTGACATATATTCCTAGAAGTGATGTAGCACATGCTGATAAATATATATTTCCTAGTTTGAGTCTTCCTCCTTCTTTTGAAGTAGAATTAGGATTGTGGTAGTGTTAGGCTCACTAGGGGAAATCTGGAGGGGAACACTTAATGGCCATGGCCATGATGAATCAGAAAAATTTGATGGTGATACTTTTGTGGATAAGACCTGGCAAGGTGACAAGGGGACATCAGAAGAAGAAAGGTGTAGCAGTGGCTGATAGTAGTAACTTCAGTCAATGCACAGCCCCAACATCCAAAAAGCCTGCCTGGGGCAATCCTAAGGGAAGCTTGGAAAGTGGTGGTGGTGGCACTGGTCATAGAAGTGGCAGGCAAAATAGAATTGGCAGTGACATTGGCATCAGGGTAAACAAGACGGTCCCACTTCTTCTCCAGTGATCTTCCTTGTACATAAGCCACATCCAACATAGCTTATGGTTGTCATTATCATCATTAACATCAATCATTTCTCCTACCTTACATCCTCCACACCAACATCAGTTATCCATAAGGGAATGTGTGGCCAGGAACAGCAATATACTCCAAGTTATCCATCAGTTCTGTGACTTAATTCACAGCTGGCCAAGTTGCTGGTGGTGTAGTCATTGATGTATTACTTAGTGAATTCCACTCCTTTAGCCAACTGATGGCATTCACTCAACCTCAACTGAGAATATCTAGTCGACATTATTTCTCCAAGAAAGCAGTCACTGCTTTATATTGCTATTTGTCAGAAATAGAGTGCTATTCCTTGGATATGTCAGTGTGGGGAGAGGTGCATGTTACATCAACATGTGGAGCAGGACCCCTGGGTCCATGCCCACACTTTCAAGCATAGTAGGCTGTACTCTCTGCTGTCTAGACAAAGACAAGCATATAATTAGAATGAAGCAGAGGTATGAGTACTTTGCTTTTATACTCTCACTATAGTTATTGCATCTTTTGGGGCTTTTTAGGGTCTCTGCCCGCTCCCAGTCCATCTCACTAAGTCAGTGCTCCACCACTACCAAAGCTACAAATAGCAGGAAGAAAAGTAGCATTAGCCAGTATAATATCTGGAACATGATAAACCAGACATTTATTACTTTACAGCACCAACCAGACCCATAGCAGGTAATTGACACCCACTGGCTGTACCAGCATGTACAGTTGTACCTAGAGTGTTCCTATATTCCAGCAGATAACTTTAATCCCATGGAATTCTGAAGTAATTAGTTAGACTCAGTTTGCTATGGGGGTTTTATCTTGTCCAGCCATAATGGTTAATAGGGTGTTAAGTGCTATTGGTGGCGTAACACCAAGGGGGTACCAAACTGTCCAACACAAGTGGGGAAAAAATATTCCATTAATTATATTAATAGTTTGTAGGTGGAGAACCCAAAAAATTTTGGTTTCTTCCAAACTCAACATTTTTGCATTATTTTAAACAAACACTATAGGGGCCACCATTGGACATTATACTATTTGTAAGTTTTCCCACTGACAAAGACATGAACAGTCTATAATTTTAGGGGTAGGTTAATTTTAACAGTGAAAGATCAAGGGAGCAAGGGATCAAATAATTATTACCTTTACTGTATATATGTATACAAATCATATTAGAAAAAGACCACCACATCAAAAAACTGTTCCCTTGTGTCACACTGTTGGCATAATAACAAATAATTAAAAAAAAGTACTAGTACTTCTTCTAGTACCACATTATGTTGCCCAAAATGTGCAATTTTTCATATAAAACAATTGCTTTTTCCAATGTAACTTCCCTCTGTATATACAAGCATAGGACAAGCACCTTCCTCCAAGACATGGTAATTTTTGGAGCTGTTAAAATGTATAAAAACAAGTGGCGGCGCAGTGTATGGTTAAACTAGCAAGTTATATCCACTGCTTTCCATCCAGTTTCCCATAGACATACACGTCATTGTCACTTTGACATAACCCACTGAGATTGCCTTAGAGAGTTTGCGATGGGCTAGATAATCCTAGGAGCCCTCATAGTGTCATACACTATATTTCATAAACATTTATATTTGAAATCAATTAAAGTCTGGTTCATGAGAAATTTATTTGACCCAAAAGAAATATTGTATTGAACCACCCGAACCAGAAACTATACTGATATACACGAAATAAGGTATCAACAGATGAGGAGAATGTACACTACCTTGTAGAAGCAAGGACAGTGTATAGTGAAAGACATTGCACTATCTTCCTATACCCTTGTTATAGGGTTGTCCATTCATTCTCATTGATCTTTTATTTGCCAGAAAATTAACAAATCAGCAGCCTGACCTTCTAGACACAAGTGTATATACTCTACAATCTGATCGGTTGGCAATATGATAACAAACGTCATTGTCATGTATGTGCTGTATTTGTGTCGCAAATGTAGATTGCTTTGTAGATTTTGTTTCTGCTCTACCATATGACAAATGCAATGAACTATCTTTCCGAAATGTACAAAAAAACCAGGCAGCTTGGATAGAGTGAACGTTTTGTTATAATTCCACTGTATTCATGAGGCTGGTGTACCCTACTTTACTAATGATTGACAGCCATCGATATATACCTTTACACATTGGCATCCATCAGTCATTGGTGAGCAGGCATAATGCCAGACCTGTGAATAAAGTACATTATTATATAATATTTTATTGTACATTATTGTTATATTTTCAGTACTTGCTCCTTGGGCCTGTTATGATAATACACTGGTTATAAATAGGGCAAAAGATTTTTATGAGAAATTTAAAACAATATATTTTCCTTTTGCTCCTGTAGTGTTTCTGTTGGTGCCAAGTTCACTAGATTTTATACAACTTTAGAGACATAAAGATAACTATAAATGTACAGGTTCAGGGGCGGATCCAGGGCCGGGCGAGCCGGGCAACCGCCCGGGGCCCCGCGCTTAGCGGGGCCGGGACCTAACAAAATGGTCCCGGTCGGCATGTCCCGACTCCAGCTGAGCTCAGCGTTAAAGCAGGAGCAGAGCTCACAGCTCCTGCTTTAAACGCCTATGTATTTCAGCTCATCGGCGGTAGGACGCCGATGAGCCGAATGCATAGGCGTTTAAAGCCGGAGCTGTCACAGCTCAGCTCCTGCTTTAACGCTGAGCTCCGGGCCTCCGGCATTTGTAGCCGCGATGTGATGACGTCATCACATCGCGGCTACAATATGTGTATGAGGGAGAGAGCTGCGAAGGAACGAGGAATGGTGAGTGTGTGTGTGCATGAGTGTGAGTGAGTGAGAACAGCATGACACTGGGGCAGATGGAGGGGGGAGAATGGCATGACACTGGGGCAGATGAAGGGGGAAGAACAGCATGACACTGGGGCAGATGAAGGGGGGAAGAACAGCATGACACTGGGGCAGATGGAGGGGGGAGAACGGCATGACAATGGGGCAGATGGAGGGGGGAGAATGGCATGACACTGGGGCAGATGGAGGGGGGAGAATGGCATGGCACTGGGGCAGATGAAGGGGGGAAGAACAGCATGACACTGGGGCAGATGGAGGGGGGAGAATGGCATGACACTGAGGCAGATGGAGGGGGGAGAATGGCATGACACTGGGGCAGATGGAGGGGGGAGAACGGCATGACACTGGGGTAGATGGAGGGGGGAGAACGGCATGACACTGGGGCAGATGGAGGGGGGGAGAACGGCATGACACTGGGGCAGATGGAGGGGGGGAGAACAGCATGACACTGGGGCAGATGGAGGGGGGAGAACGGCATGACACTGGGGCAGATGGAGGGGGGAGAACGGCATGACACTGGGGCAGATGGAGGGGGGGAGAACGGCATGACACTGGGGCAGATGAAGGGGGGGAGAACGGCATGACACTGGGGCAGATGGAGGGGAAGAACGGCATGACACTAGGGCACATGAAGGGGGGGAATGGCATGACATAGGGGCAGATGAAGGGGGGAGAACGGCATGACACGGGCAGATGAAGGGGGGAGAACGGCATGACACTGGGGCAGAGACGGGGGGAAATGAAACTGTGGGCAGATAAAGGGGGAGAATGGCATGAAACTGGAGACAGAGATAGAGGGGGGGGACATGAAACTAGGGGTAGATGAAGGGTGTATATGAAAATGGGGGGGGATATAATTTACGGGTGACTGTAGGAGGATTATACTGTGTGGAATCACATGAAAATTGAATGAGAATGGGTGGAGTCAACATAAAATTGGGCGGGGCCTAATTTGCTGCGGCGCGCAGAAGTGCGAGACCCCCAGTAAGTAGGGCCCCGCCAAAGTCAATTGCCCAGGGCCCCGCAAACCCTGGATCCGCCACTGTACAGGTTTAAATGAATGTACAGGTTCATATAGACTATTTATTATTTTATTTTTTCATGGTATTAAGTAAAGTAAATGCCTGATGAATAAGGGCGGGTTCACACTTGTGCCCGGTCTCTGCTTCCGGGGTTCCATCTTCTGCCGAGAGAAAATGGACAGGAGACGGAAACCCGGCAGTCAGTTTTCAAATCCATTCACTTGAATAGATTTGCAAAGTGACCACCCGTGAGTGTCTTCTGCCTCTCCGCGGCGAAACCATTTTTTTTTAACCAGACACAAAGTCCTGCATGTCCAACTTTGTGTCTGGTTTAAAAAAAAATAGTTTCGCTGCGGAGAGGCAGAAGACACTCACGGGCGGTCACTTTGCAAATCCATTCAAGTGAATGGATTTAAAAACTGACAGCCGGGTTTCCGTCTGCTGTCCATTTTCTCTCGGCAGAAGACAGAAACCCGAAAGCGGAGACCGGGCGCAGGTGTGAACCCGCCCTTAGCAGTTTAGGCTATATTTCCTTTTTACAGATATATTGGCAATCGAATGCCCATTATTTTGGATCATTATCCTATATAAGATAATATAATTATTAGTATAGGTTTCCAGACTCCATTACTCATCATTCCAAATAATTGCAATTTGTTTATTATAAAATAGACATCACTAGCGCATAGCTATGTAAATCAAGCATTTTTTTCTGCACATAAAACACAAGCCATATAAGTAGTTGTCTTGGGGAAACTAGGCAGCTTTTCACCGATAAGTATAAATTCTTAAGTTGCTAAAAATTTTTTTTAGCTGTCTTTTAATCAACAATTTGTTATATTGATGTGTTACAATGTTATTAGACTGTTAGACTAGATTCACGTATTGCGTTTAATGAGTTTTTTCGCACTTTCATCAGTGTCTTTCAAAGATTTTCTTTCAGTTAAAAATACGGAAGCATGCTTGTAGGTATGGTGTTTTTAAGGTTTTTATTTTAGTCTAAAAAATACAGAAGCATGCTCTAGGTATGGTGTTTTTTGAATGGCATTGTCCTATAGGCTTCCCATTAGGAGTTCAAAATGCCAAAGAAAAAAGGTAGTTACAAATTGTTACAATATAAAAATACCACCAACATGCTTGTCGAAAATGCTTTTAAAGTTCTTTAAATGTTTTTAACTTTTTAAAGCATGAGTGAAGGAGTGCACATCCTATTAATATTATAAATGTGAAAGTTTGTGAGTTTGGATGTTTGTGGGTTTGTGTGTTCGGATGTTTGTTAGTCAATCACGCAAAACCCGCTCGACCGATTTGGCTGAAATTTTCCACAAACATAGTTAATACACCCCATTGCGCAATAGGCTACTTTTCGTCACAATAGCATACATACGTTTTTCCCAGGACCCCCACAAACCCCAAACTCACATCACCATCTCTGCAATCTCACACACTTTGGACCATAGCAAGCCACAAAATTCATATTGCCCTCTGCAGCCTCGTCCCTAACCCCACACAATCTCATATACATATACTTTACCACTTTGCCCCTCACCTTAACGATACTCCAGGAGGTTCTCTTTAACGCTCCAGAGCAGCCATGTTTGCCAACCCCCACCGCTCTGACAATCCGCGACACCGCCCACCCATGTCAATACCCCTAGGCGGTCTAATAAATGCAAAAAAAAAAGTTTAAAAAAAGTAAAAAAATATTAAAAACAAAAAAGAAAAAGGATTAAAAATTCAAATCACCCCCCTTTCCCTAGAACACATATAAAAGTAGTTAAAAACTGTGAAACACATACATGTTAGGTATCCCCACGTCCAAAATCGCCCGCTCTACAAAGCTATACAAATATTTTTCCTGTTCGGTAAACGCCGTAGCGGGAAAAATGGTCAAAAGTGCCAAACTGCCGTTTTTTCACTGTTTTGATTCTGATAAAAATTTGAATAAAAAGTGATCAAAGCAATAACATTTCCTGAAAATGGTAGAACTACAAAGTACACCCAGTCCCGCAAAAAAAGACGCCATATACATCCCCGTACATGCACGTATAAAAAAGTTACGGCTGTCGGAATATGGCAACTTTTCAAAAAAAAAAAATTTTTTAACAGTTTTGGATTTGTTTTTAAGGGGTCAAAATGTAAATAAAACCATATAAATTTGGTATCCCCAGAATCATAACGAAACACAGAATACAGGGGACATGTCATTTTGGTTGCACAGTGAACGCCGTAAAACCAAAGCCCGTAAGAAAGTCGCAGAAATGCATTTTTTCTTGAAATCCACCCCATTTTGAATTTTTTCCCTGCTTCCCAGTACATTATATAGAATAATTAATGGTGGCATCATGAAGAAAAATTTGTCCCGCAAAAATTAAGACCTCATATGGCTCTGGGAGTGGAGAAATAAAAAAGTTATGGGGTTTAGAAGGAGGGGAGTCAAAAACGAAAATCAAAAAATGCCATCGGCAGGAAAGGGTTAACTTCAAATACCTCTGTCCCACAGTCACTATGTAAAGTTTCTCACAACACCGTATATATAGCAGCTCTAATACAAATTAACTTCAACACAAAAGTCTCACGTATTCTCTGAATTACAGCAAAAACAAGATACAAACTTACATTTCATATCCCATACCTTATACACAGTACGAAAACCTTACCCGCGCCTGTATATACCCACTTCTACAATCACTGCAGACGAAGTTGCGGGTACCAGCTAGTTCATAATATATTCAGTGTGTTTTGGCAGTATATACAGCGAGAAAATCTCACGATGTATATGCTGATCTGCCTATAGAGTTTGCTATTAAATACATGCCAGAAGAGGGGGGTGGGGTGGCTGGAAGATCTCTGCTCCAGGATACACCAGACTGATAGACTATAATTTCAGTGTATACTTAGACCATTGCTGTTAGACGAACAGCACAAAAGTCTATGATTTGGCTAATAAGAAAGTACTGTAGACCTGTTCCATACTAAGAAGCCTTTACACAGGGCATACAAAGCAAAGTATGATGAGAAATCCACCATAAAATATTGCTCACATTGAAATGTTATGCAAATGAAGCAGTTGGTTTACTAGGGGGCGAGCCTTACAGTCCCTACTCGATAAATATACATGGGAGAGGTAGTAGATACCATTTAAATTGTATGAGCATGTGGTAGTTGAATGGAGCTGAGTTGTGATACCAGATACAGCCTATGCACAAAAGCAGCACAGTCTCTATTTCTATTGTCTCTATTTCCATATCACACACTTCATTATTCTCTAATATCCAGATATTTGAGCCCAGCATTTATAATATAATTCTAAACAAAATAAAAAAATGTATTAATCTAAACCATTCATTCATTAATGAAAATCATGGCTATATATAACGGGTGTTTGAGTTATTTAATGACTTAGACAAATACCTGTGAAAAGCATATGTCTACACTGGCAGTAACAGTGGACAAATTGTGTAATTTGCTTTATTGTCCAGCAAGATACATTTCACTAAATGCATGTGTACACTAGGGCTTTAAACATTAATGCATTGCCAAACGTGCAAGACCCAGGGGGAAGAAGTAGAAGAGGGAAAATTGATCACAAATATTTGATTCAGTCCAGGGAAACAGATCAACAGCTATAAAGCATCTGTCTGCACCATCTGTGTAATTTAAACTAGGTTACACTCTGGCAGGGTTGATTTCTTTCCACGCTTTTATTGGAGATAACATCAGTACACTCCTCAATAATAATGACAGCAATAATCGCATTTAAACTAAAAATGTGCACAATACTTTGTATCTGAATGCATCCAATTTCCCTTTATACGCTATATCATTGTGGCATTGATGGAGCAGGCTTTTAAAGGTGTGTGTATATCCTCGGAAAGTTAAAATGTGAATTCCATTGTCATGTTGGGATTTAAGAGAAATGTTCTGTATAAAATGGTCGTGTTCAAAGGCATCATGTTTATTTCAACCACAATAGAATACAATAATTAATGTGTAAATGAGACTTTATGGTGAAGTTTGAAAATGATAAGAATATGGAATTCTTGTGGATAGAATTGCATAAGGATGCAATTATTGATAAAATACTTTTTGCCATAATCTATAGACCCCCAACATAACTGATGAGTTTGTAGAAGTTGGATGAAGATTCAACTATAGGCAATGTTCTATTGAATCTGGTAATTTCTAATAACGTGAGACTTATTGGAAATGTCGCAGTTGATGAAAAAATTGGTAATAGTGACCATAATCTAATAACATTCTAAAACACAGAAGGTTGACAGGGCAAAATCCCTCAGTTTTATTTGGCCAGAGAGCAGCTATTGTGAGATAATGATGCAGATTTCAAGTGGGTGAACATTAAATATATATTGGGTAGTATAGAGCAAAATATATACATATAGGGAATAAGTATAACACCTTATACACTGTCTACCAATAAGTATTTGGACACCCATGCAAATGAAGATATCTGCGGTCGTGATGTACGTCACGCCTTCTGCGGTTAAATAGGGAACAGCATTGGCATTAGTCGCATGCAAGATGCCATGAAGTGCAGAGTTGTCTGATTTCGAGAAAGGGGTAATTGTGGGCAGGGGTGAACCTGCCCCTCTCACCGCCCGAAGCGAACGACAGAAAGCCGCCCCCCCCCCCTGGGAGGAGGGGGCATGGCGGAGCGGACGTGGGGACGTGGCATTCAATTGCCACGTCCCCAGGAGACCAATTTGCCCTGGGAGAGTTATCTTAAGGACAAACTTTTCTGAATGCAAGCGGCCAAATTGCAACTTTGTAACAAGACCAGCATTAGTTTGTTTACATCTGTTACAAACCCAGAACCAGAGAAAGCCTTAAATGTAAGGAGACTTCTGTTAACATTTTTTTGCTGCCATTTTAAAGGTTCATGTGCATACTTCTGGCTAAAGAGATTAAATTCCAGCTATATAAGAGCTTCTTGTTTCTCAAAGCAAATGTATATACTATGTAGCTGTAAGCCACATGACCCAACAATCTGGCTATAAAAAAATACCCTAGACATGTGAATATCAGTATATCAGTCGTGTCTGATGAAGGAGCAACTGTCACCAAAACACGCTACTGCCTGGTCTTTCTATTTTTTTGTTTCTGTTTGTTTTTTGTCCCAATAAATAGCCTTCTGGATAACTACCTTCATTTTATCTTTTGATCTTACAAAATATGGCTATAGCGGTGCCTAGAGGGAACATATGAAAGTCGGGTTCAAGTATTTTTCTGTGAAAACTCACACATTCCTACACTGTATATCCAAAACTAATTTCATTCCAATCCCCAGTGCTATCTTAACATTCACATTTGGAGCACAGAGCACCAACCTTTTCTTTTGTATTTTGAAGCACTTGACAAATTAACAATATGGCTTGTTATGCTATATTAATATGACTGGATGAAAATTTGATACCTTTCGTCCTCACTAAATCATGTTCTTTCTGTAAATATGTCAGCAGAATATGGTATAAAGAGCTTCAATAATTACATAGAAGAACATGCTTACAAGAGTAACACAAGATAAAATTAATAGTGGAGCATACAGTAATGAAACTTCTAGGCCATGAGTTTGCAAACAATGTTTTTACACATTAAATCTCAGAACGTATAAGTTAATTGGTGTTAAAATGTGATTATAAATACATTCCATGCCTGATTTCTGAAAATAAAAAATATCCTAGAATTTAATACCGCCTTGATTTATTATAGTGATTAAACAGTAATCAACAGCGTTACTTCCATTTCCACCAGAATCCACAGAAAACAGAACAATATCTCAAAGAAACACAATAATGAATTACTATAACAGGATGAATATATGTGCATGTTAAGAGTTTCTATGGGCACTCATAAATATAAGGACCTTCTTTTTAGAAATTAAGTTAATGGTGGTTATAACTAGAGATGAGCGAGCAGTACTCGATCGAGTACCACTCGCTATTCAAATGTAAAAGTTCGATGCAGAACCAGCATTGATTGGCCGAATGCTATAGAGTCGGCCAATCAATGCTGGTTCTTCTCCTACCTTTAGAAGTCTTCTCCTTGCAGCTTCACCGCGGCATCTTCCGGCTCTTCATTCACTCTGCCAGGCATCAGGCCTGGGCAGAGCCGACTGCGCATGCCTGCTTGTAGTGCGGGCATGTGCAGGCGGCTCTGCCCAGGCCCGATGCCTGGCAGAGTGAATGAAGAGCTGGAAGATGCCGAGGGGACGCTGCACGGAGAAGACTATACGGAGGATCCAGCCCGACCCTCACTCGTGGACTTGGTAAGTATACTTTGATCGAACGTTGCCTACCCCTGAAACGAGCATATTCCCCCCATAGACTATAATAGGGTTCGATATTCGATTCGAGTAGTAGAATATTGAGGGGCTACTCGAAACAAATATCTAACCTCGAACATTTTACTGTTCGATCATCTCTAGTTATAACATAAGAGCACAGCTTTCTTTTACTATACCTATGTCTTGATTTGTGGGGACTTGGTGGCCTTAAATTTGGTACTCACATTGATCCCAAGAACATGCATTCCTGGTCATTATGGATGTTCATACATAGTTACTTTGCAACCACACATCCATGTCTTATCTGTTTTGAGACCCTAAAGATCATAATAATGAACATCTTCCGTTTCCCTTTTGAATGGAGTGGTGGTCATACATACATTTGGGTTAAAACAATTGACTAGCTATCAACTCATTCTTTGCAATTCAGGTGGAAAAACTGAGGAATGACATGTTTCAGGGTCCTAAGAAATGCTATTTCAAGGGGAATATAAGTATTTACTAAAACAAGCATATAAGAAAAAGTGACAGCTCTTTTTTAAAGAGTTTTAAAGGGATTCTACAGGAATAGGCCAAGATCTAAAAAAAAAAAAAAAAATTGTCCGGGTACTTGCCTTTACACCTACACTTAAGCTCTTTGTTCTGCTTCTAAGGTCAAGATTGTGGGAAAAATATTTCCTGGACAGTTCCCTTTTTACTGGAAGGAAGGGATGGAGTCGGGGCCAGACTTGGTCAAATCAGGGGCAGGGCTTAACAGCATTTCTGAGGCAGTGACCATTGCTGCACTAATACCAGAAGACAGTGGAGTGGCTAAGAAGAGATGTTGTACTGCTCCACTGTCTTCTGGTATTAGTACAGCAATGGTAACTGTCTCAGAAATCCTGCTGATATACAACCCGAACAGAAATCACATTACTAAACCCTAACCCCCCCCCCCTTCTATCCTGTCCTGTCTTGGTCCCCTCCACTCCAGAAGCAGAAAATCTGTCCAGTAAAGGTTTTACATATAGAAGAGCAGCAGCAGCCATTTTTTTTTTTTTTTTTTTTTTTAACATTAATGGTCCTAGGGGCAAAATGAGCTCCTGTATCTTAGTAAGACAATGTAGGTAGATGTCTCATCAGGTACCCTGACTTATTAAGTTTTATTTCCAAAGAAGCCCTTTAAATATTTTTTATAAGAAATTTCTTTTGTATTGTAGCAATGATTACACTGGACAACAATTCTTAGAAAAGATTTGCGTCCTTGAAAATTTCAGTTGATTGTGATAAACCCATTCAAACTAAGCAGAAATATAATATCGGATGATCTGCATCATGTAGAAATTTGAAAAAACATGAGATTAAGTGTTAGTCATTATGAAGCATGTACAGTGGGGCAAAAAAGTATTTAGTCAGTCACCAATAGTGCAAGTTCCACCACTTAAAAAGATGAGAGGCGTCTGTAATTTACATCATAGGTAGACCTCAACTATGAGAGACAAAATGAGAAAACAAATCCAGAAAATCACATTGTCTGATTTTGTAAGAATTTATTTACAAATTATGGTGGAAAATAAGTATTTGGTCACCTACAAACAATCAAGATTTCTGGCTCTCACAGACCTGTAACTTCTTCTTTAAGAGTCTCCTCTTTCCTCCACTCATTACCTGTAGTAATGGCACCTGTTTAAACTTGTTATCAGTATAAAAAGACACCTGTGCACACCCTCAAACAGTCAGACTCCAAACTCCACTATGGTGAAGACCAAAGAGCTGTCAAAGGACACCAGAAACAAAATTGTAGCCCTGCACCAGGCTGGGAAGACTGAATCTGCAATAGGCAACCAGCTTGGATTGGAGAAATCAACTGTGGGAGCAATAATTAGAAAATGGAAGACATACAAGACCACTGATAATCTCCCTCGATCTGGGGCTCCACGCAAAATCTCACCCCGTGGGGTCAAAATGATCACAAGAACGGTGAGCAAAAATCCCAGAACCACGCGGGGGGACCTAGTGAATGACCTGCAGAGAGCTGGGACCAATGTAACAAAGACTACCATCAGTAACACACTACGCCGCCAGGGACTCAGATCCTGCAGTGCCAGACATGTCCCACTGCTTAAGCCAGTACATGTCCGGGCCCGTCTGAAGTTTGCTAGAGAGCATTTGGATGATCCAGAAGAGTATTGGGAGAATGTCCTATGGTCTGATGAAACCAAACTGGAACTGTTTGGTAGAAACACAACTTTTCGTGTTTGGAGGAAAAAGAATACTGAGTTGCATCCATCAAACACCATACCTACTGTAAAGCATGGGGGTGGAAACATCATGCTTTGGGGCTGTTTCTCTGCAAAGGGGCCAGGACGACTGATCCGGGTACATGAAAGAATGAATGGGGCCATGTATCGTGAGATTTTGAGTGCAAACCTCCTTCCATCAGCAAGGGCATTGAAGATGAAACGTGGCTGGGTCTTTCAACATGACAATGATCCAAAGCACACCGCCAGGGCAACGAAGGAGTGGCTTTGTAAGAAGCATTTCAAGGTCCTGGAGTGGCCTAGCCAGTCTCCAGATCTCAACCCTATAGAAAACCTTTGGAGGGAGTTGAAAGTCTGTGTTGCCAAGCGACAGCCCCAAAACATCACTGCTCTAGAGGAGATCTGCATGGAGGAATGGGCCAACATACCAACAACAGTGTGTGCCAACCTTGTGAAGACTTACAGAAAACGTTTGACCTCTGTCATTGCCAACAAAGGATATAGAACAAAGTATTGAGATGAAATTTTGTTACTGACCAAATACTTATTTTCCACCATAATTTGCAAATAAATTCTTACAAAATCAGACAATGTGATTTTCTGGATTTGTTTTCTCCTTTTGTCTCTCATAGTTGAGGTCTACCTATGATGTAAATTACAGACGCCTCTCATCTTTTTAAGTGGTGGAACTTGCACTATTGGTGACTGACTAAATACTTTTTTGCCTCACTGTAAATGTTAGCAGTTATTAGTTGAAGTGAACAAAAAGTGTTTTGCTGCTCATCTTCTTTTGTACTCAATGTCTAGTGCATCCCGTATTAGTGTCCAGCAATAGTCAGCTAGCATTGATGGATTCTAGCAGCCTTGATAAAACATTTCCATCATGGCAATATTCTGGTGTAACCATGTTCGTCACTGACAGCACCAAGATTTGCAGGGAAAAATTCTAAACGAGAATGAAGAAAATGAATTTTCAATGATATGTTGATATATCGCCTTGTAAGCTTCAAGAATCATGTTCCAGTTGTAGTTGCTGTACTTGATGTGTTTCAACAACAGTTCCATGTTCTTGTATGTTTCTTTCATGTGTGCAGCATAGCCAACAGGTATTGAAGGCTGAACATTACCACTGTGTAACAAGAAGCCTTGAGACTTAACACTATTGAATCAATAAAAAAGACACCAGTGATTTGGCTTATGCACACAACCGAAAGCTGCGAATAACCCATCATTGTCTGTGCAGAAACAGAGATTTCCAACCTGTTCAAAACACTGTGTTAAGCCATCTTGGCAGCTTCGAAAGACAGAAACTTTTGTACCAGGTGACAGCAAATGCCATCCTTGAAGTATTGAGGCTAGTAACTCTGAATTTGCTATTGACAAACTTAAGTCCCAGACCAAATTATTCACTTCTGGCTGTGTTATAACAAGAGTCTCTTCAGACATACTAGTGCATCAATAGAATATGATCAAACAGTTAGGGACTGTTGTTCAGTGGTCAAAGGTGTTTTCAGATTAAAGTAAATTTTCCATTTCATTTGGAAGGTACCAGAGTCTGGAGGAAGAGTGGAGAGGCTGCTGTACACAAACCAAGCTGCTTGAGGTTGAGTGTTAAGTTTCCACAATCAGTGATGGTTTGGGGAGCCATGCCATCTGCTGGTGTAGGTTTACTGTGTTTTATCAAGACCAAAGTCAGTGCAGCCATCTACCAGGAAATTCTAGAGCAATCCATGCTTCCCTCTGCCCACAAGCTTTTTGGAGATTGAAATGTCATTTTTCCAACAGGACTTGGCACCTATTCACACTGCCAAAAGTACTAATACCTGGTTTAATAACCACAGTATAGAGAATCTATGGGGTATTGTCAAGAGGAAGATAAGACACCAGACCCAACAATGCAGACAAGCTGAAGGCTGCTATCAAGGCAACCTGGGCTTCCATAACACCTCTGCAGTGCCACAGGCTGATCTCTCCATGCCACATTGATGCAGTCATTCATGCAAAAATAGCTCCGACCAAGTATTGAGGGCATTTACTGGACAGACTTTTCATATGGCCAACATTTCTGTGTTAAATATTTTTTTTTGCAGTTGGTCTTATATAATATTCTAATTTTCTGGCATAATGACTTTTGGATTTTCCTTGGCTGTAAGCCATAATAATCAACATTAACAGAAATAAACACTTGAAAAAGTTCACTCTGTTTGTAATGACTCAAAATATATAGGTTTTTCAATTGAATTACTAAAAAAAATAACTTTTTGATGATATTCTAATTTACCGAGATGCACTATTACATAACTCAAAGTCTGAATCACCATTGTTCCCCATCTCTTCACCTATGCACTGCAACATTTTCATCGGTTGCCTGCTGTAGGCTCCATGTCTCTGGTGGCTTTGGCACTGGAAGAGTGTCATCATGTGGCACTGGTCTCATAACAGAAGGCAGATTGGGATATTCAATGCATTTTTTACTCTTAGCAGAGAAACCAGAGACATTGGTTAGACAGAAGTAACAGTCGGTCAATCGATCCTTCGGTTTCCATCATATCATTGGGAAAGCAAACAGCATTGACTTGCGAGACCCTCTCAGCCAACCTCTACGATCAACAACACATCTTGCACAACAGATTTGAGGTACCCAGGATTTGTTTTGATCTCCAATCTTGCATCCTAAGTACAGCTCTTAGGCTTTCATGATAAGAGTTGACATTGTGTGTGTTTGAGGCTTAAGCATGTACTGTTGGGGAATTGCTAGGATGACAATTACCCAGTAGCTGCTGATGAACCCTGGAGGAAGGGGCACAAGAGACAGTGAGCCCTGGTCTGAAACCCCCCACTGTCCCTTTCTGCTTGCCGGTCCTATCCTAGGTAATAGGCGACAACTGGACAACAAAACCCTTCCTAAATATGTGACACACAAAACGTGGACAAGACAAACAACAACAAGGGAAGTCAGCTAGCCAGGGGTCAGTAACAGTTGAGCAATGCAGTGACAAAATCAAAATCCAAAAGAGTAGTCAAAAGGGAAAGCAAAAGGTCAAGAATTAGAATACAAGTAAAAACAGTGAGAGAAAAGCCAGCACGCACAAGGCAATAGCAAGCACCAATGTGAATGTGAGCCAAGAATAAATAGGGAGGAAGAACTCGCCCTGGACAGGCTGGGCAGGCTGTCAATCACACGGTAAGACCAAAATGAACCACTTAATGAACAGAGACAAACAAGGGTAGAAGATGGATGTGGTGGAAATTCAATCACAGAACTAGAGCTAGTTCACACAATGCAACCAAAAACTTTAAGCAAGCAACCAAACTGCATACGCCTCCTGCACCGCCGCATGCGAGAAGAAGGTGGCACAGCAACCCGAACAGGCATAGACGTTACATGTACTCACCACAAATGTAACAGAAGGTATTGTTACTGTTCGAACACTATGTCAGATCATACTGGAGTAGTTTATAGCTGCTTAGATTTGAAATAACTTGCAGAATCTTTGCAAGCAGATATTACAGCCTCAGCAGGCTGGTGTGCGCAGTCTATTATAATTCCACTGAAGTTTTGCAGCTTCAAGGAAATGCAAGGAATTCATGCCTTTGCTTACTTATAAACTCCATAACTGCACAGCACATATATTGTGGATAATATGTGAACAGTCTTCAAATATGAAAAAAAAAATTCAAAAACAGAAGATTTCTGAAAAACGGTATGTGAAAATTTCAAGGTGATTATTATGATCACTGGCTCAAATTACATAAGAAACACTCAAAAGTGTTCAGAAAGCAAAATCTTTGTTGTCCAGTATCATTGCCATTTCTTCTATGTATAATATCTGTTATGCATACACATACATGCAATAAATAGATGTAATATCTCCATCTTTCTCTTCCTTCCCACCCCTTCACTCCCTTTCTCCCTTCTTATAGTTGAATAGTCATGAGTTGTGCCTGTCTTTAAATTCTCCTTTCTGTCATGAATGCCTTACCCTGATTCCTGTATAGAAAAATACATCTTTGATTTTACTAATAACATATAGAGTAACATATAGCTGTGCAGTTTAAGATTTTAATATACTGCTGTACATGTTTCTCTGTGGTCTAGCCACAGTACTGAAATACTGTAGGTGGCAGTGCAAGAGTTAAACAGTTTATTTAATATAAAGACCCTAGAACAATATGTTTCAAATCCTGCTGTGGTCTATCAACTTCTCATGCATGTTTCCTGCAAGATATTGCTGACACTATAATTGTTTCCAGCTTAGTCTGAATACACCTTCTTAGACTATCAAAAGAAAGTAATAAAAAAGAATATGAAGTATACTTACTTACTTATTTACTCCAGCATTTCAAATGAATACACTTACAAAAGTCTCAATATTTAAAAGTAAATTCACAACATTTCTAGGTTAAAGAGGTTTTCCAGGATAAAAGGAAAACTCCTTGGTGGTGATCCACCCCATTATGGCTGCATCCATGTGGTGGTCAAAGCTGACCTAGGTGTTAGGGGGTTAATGCCTTTTCAGACCTAAGAGTATAATGATCAGATATCGAGGGGAGGTGAGTGAACAGAAAAAACAGTTACTCATTCTACTGGGCTCAAGGGTGACTCCTTACTAAGCCTTTGGCCCTCCTCAATGACGTGAGTTATGTCAGCGTCACTACAAGTCATGATGCCGGCCTAACCTAGGTGGGAGTAACGTCGGAGCCCAGGAGAGATAAATAACCTAGGTTTTTTTGTTTTCTCACCTCTCCTGGGCCTCAGATCATTGCCATGGGCCATACATACTGATCCCTGATTCTGGCCAGGGACATCTTTTGTTTCCATTTCATCAACGTGATTTGGGAAGGTCAGGGCTTCTCGGAGGTATGAAGTGGAAGTAAATATGACCCGTTACCTGCTGGGATTATTTCAGCAGGTAACAACATTAAAGAAAGTTGAGGAGTTGGCCCTCTCAGGAGCTTCAGGCCACAGCTCTTGCATGGGTAAGCCGGGTGCTGACACTGGCCCTGGGTAAGGGGTTTTTCATGGTTGTAGGTTTTTTTTTAAGGAGGTAGAAGGACTGGAGCCATGTCCATGAAAGAGAACAGATTACTGTTCAAGGTACTATTGCAATATTTAAGAAACTGTTGGTTGTTTCTTGTTTATACAAATGTACTTTATATAAAATAATGAAACCATTATTAACTATGGAAATGAATCTCCATAAAGTGGCAAATTATATATTTGGAAATATTATGTGCCACTCATTGCCATATAACCTCATTCTGTACATTACACGTGCACAAAGGACTTGGAAACAAGACATTTCATGTCTCTTGAGAATTAAGAGCCATTCATATCTCACGGAGATGAAGAGGAGCCATCAGTGAGTTTGCTCATAGAAATTTGCAGCCAACACTTGGACCTTTAGAACTAAAAGCAGCTGCATAAACACAACACAAATGCTGATGCTGAAATATGTAATTGCCAGGGCGCTAAGTTTTATAATCATAGATTGTATTCTTTTTTTTACTAAATGGTATTATTCATAGTTATTTTGCTGGGTTTGAGTCTGTATACACTGCCTTGGATCCATACTTTATAAATGGTTACATTTAGGTTTCTACATTGCAATCAATCATTTCCAGACAATGTCTTTGTTCTTAAGCTTGATTGATGCATTATATAGTATTTATAGGGAAGGAAGAGCAAAAGATTATGCAATTCCCTTATAGGCACTAATTTAAGGACAACATTAAAGCCGCTAACCAACCATTTCTAATTACTTTTGAAGGAATGTTTATCTCATTGAAAACACCATTTACGTCAATAGGAATCTAGAGGAAAGTACTTTACCTGCGTAAATGGCATGGTGATGCTTTACCTTCTATATTGTTCATGCTTAGAAAAGACAGGCCTGCCTGCCAAGCCAGTCCTGGCTATCGGCTACGACCACACTGTGCATTCACAGCTAAAGAAATCATTTACCAGCTTGAATGCGTGCATGTTAAATACAGAATGTTTTTAATACCTCATTTGTTTTATTTAAATAAACTCATTATTTTGGATATATCTCTAGAGGCTTATTCAAACATGCGACACCCATGAGTACATTTATGTATTCGTAAATAAAAGGGACACTGGAAGTGAATTTGCATAAGAGAGGCTTTTTACAAATGTGAAGCACTGAGCACCTGGCAGCCTTAATGACAAGCAGTTTCTTGTAAATTCCAGGGAGGATGGTTCCCCTTGGTACAATGTTGTGTGAAAGAAAATATGTATTTACTGGGGCTTGCAGACTACATTCTATAGCATTTCCATCATTATAATAAGAAAATAATAGCAGGAATTAAAGAACTGCATAGTGTGAAAGGAACTAATAAGAACATCTTAACTTGGCTTCTTACAGAGATACAATTTAGGTATGATTCATATGTTCAAAAAAATACCCATTAAAATGTATTTTTAGAAATATCTGATTAGTAAATCCGAATTGCATAATTTTAGGCTACATTCACATTCTATTGTTGTATTGTTCATTTTTTGTATGTGCCAATAAATGGTCTAACACATACAGACTGTCATATTCATAGCCACCCATTTAGCCAATGGAGGTCAAATAAGTGCCCTTTGTTTCTTTAGTGTATGCCAGTAAATTTTATTTTCCGATATTTATGGATAATCTACAGTATGCCATTGTATGGAGATTGTTCATAAGTCCGTTTAGGTTTACTCTGTCTCAGCTTTCCTTCTAAGCTATGCATAGCAAGTTGACTTTTTCAGTTTACTCTCTTACAACAAATTCCTATGTAATGTGGGAAATATAGCTCAGTAGAAGAAGTGGTGCGGACCCAACCAGCCAGTGCCAGGGACACAAATCTTGTATTTAAAATGGTTTATTTAAAAAACAGTAAAAATAAATAAACCTTTTCGCCAGGCACAGGATAAACAAAATAAAATACAGCTTTAACCTCAGGCAAAAAAGCAAAACAAAACCTGCTCGTCTGAGCACTAACTAAACAGAAAAATACTAACTGTATGTGTTGGTTACTACCAGCCACACGAATCAACCAAAACAACACTGTACCATAACACAAGGCTCTCAGTGTCAGGACAGACCCAGCCACTTCCTCTCCTCCCAGGATTTTCCCTAAAGTGCAGACTTGGCAGCCTTTCATGGCCCAGTAACTATTACCTACACCTGGGCTGCAGCTTATTCAAGATCCGCCCTGGACCACACATATGTCAGGAATCTGGCAGAGATATACCGGGACTCAAGCACTCTGCTACATCCTGTACAATAAAGCATACCCTTTATTGTACAGGATGAAGCAGAACAAGCCATCCTGTTTATGTGTCATACATGAGCACCTTCTAACCACCATGGTCACACGTGCACTTTTCTTCAGCTTCATTCACAATCCATATGTTCTGGTCAGTTTCTCTTTTGTTGAATTCCAAAAGGGGTGAGCGCTACTCGCTGTGATTTTGTACCATACTCAGTACTACTCATTTCTGCTTTACAGCAAGGAGTTATTTTCTTTTCTTTTCAAATTCTCTGAACTATCAGAGAATTTTCAATGTTCTTCTGAGTAAACGTCCCATGTTCCCCCAGCCTCAATATAATAGGGTATAATAATTAGAATCTTTATTATAGACTCCATCCCAATCCTATTACCAGCAGCAATGGAGTGTTTATGGGATAATAATGATTGTACACTTAATAGACTCAGCACATTTGCTCTAATAAAGCTCTGATACGCCACAGTATACTACTAATCTACACTTCCGTATATTTAGGATACATACTGTAGGTGATCTGTGTGTGTTCTAGAAAACTTCCTATTTCTTGTGTCCATGTCTATGTCTTATACACTGTATATGAAATTTGTAGTAACAACTTTTTTGGTAATAGAAAGTAAGAAGTGTGAAGTTTGTTTTCCTACTTAGATTGTTAACTAAGTGGATAAAAGAAGAAACAAAGAGAACCTACTAACAGTGATCTCTTATTGAAACAGAGAAATCATGGCAAACATGGTCATTACACTGTAGTAAGGGGCAAAGGCATCTGATCAAATAAATGGAAAAGTGGATAAGTGGATAAATAAAAAGTAAAGTAAACCTTCTTTGAACTGACCTGGATGGCATATACTGTGCTTCCGGTAGTTATATTGTATATACACTATGCCCTAGAGCGTTATATATACTGTGTACAGCGTTTTATATAATACACTATGCCTTGGAGAGTTATATGTGTTATGTCCTAGATAGTGATTTATACTGTACCACAGATAATTATATATACTGTATCCAAGAGAGTGATATATAACAAATTGTGCGCCAGAGTGGTATATATGCTTGCACATGTACACATTTCACATATATACACATTACCCACATATGCATATTCCATATGTATACACATCACCCACACATATACACATTACTTGAACATGTGCACATTAAATTTGTGTATGCACATTCCACTGTATTCACATTACTCACACCTTCATACTATTAGGAAATTGCCTGTTGAGCAATTCCTTAGTAATTGCTGCTGGAACCTGGGAGGAAGGGAATGACAGAGACAGTGAGTCCTAAACTTGACCCTGCCCCGGTCCTTATCTACTTGCCTCAACTACCCTAGGTGGTAGGAGACAACTGTGCAACAGTTCCTTCGCTAGATAAGTGTTACACATAATAGAAAAAGGCAAACAACAATGAAGAAGAGTAAGCAAGATGAGATCAAACCAGAGAAACAAAATAGTACCAAATAGAAATTCAAATAGAAGTCAAAAGCCAAAACGCAGAGGTCAGTAATACAAAACAAAAGCAAAGACAAACGCTTAGCAAGGTTAGAGACACAATAGCCAGCAAACATGTGTGGGCAGATGACCTGTTTATAGGAAGTCCAGAACCTGTCCCAGACTTGATTGATAGATAAGCTGTCAATCACAAAACACACAAAAGTGATCCTAACCATGCCAAAACAAAATGTCCATAGTCTAGAAGCAGGTAATCATGAGTGGACATGCCTCCTGCGCTATACAATGTGGCCAGAGAATGGGGCAGAATTTCCAACGGGTGAGGACGTAACACATACATTCTACATATTACTCACGCGTACAGTGTTTCACTTGACTTTCTGTAGCTTGATAACTTTCTACTCCCTCTCTCTATGTATCCTGCTAATATTATAAATGTGAAAGTTTGAGTAACACAGATCCAAACATCCAAACACACAATCATACAAAAACGGCTTAACCGATTTGGATGAAATTTAGCACATAGTTTGTAACCTCGATTAAAACATAGGCTACTTTTTGTTCTGGTAATTGACATGGCTTCACGACTATTATGAATGTATGTTCATATACTATATTAAACTGCTCTTGCCAGCAGCTTATCTCAGCTAACTGGAGTTTGCTGATAAAGCCAGTTCTGTTATCTCTTTATGTAAATACACAGATAACACTGAATCAATTGTGAACAAGTATTTGCATATTATCTGATCTGCTCCAGGCGACCCCTTTAGTGCAAATTGATGTGTTTGCCAATTTTAAACATGCTTGGTAAAAGAAAATCTAATTTGTTGCAAAATTCCAAAACCACAAGAGCTATGAAGGTAGCCAGAAGTCACAGATTTCTCCTTAAACAGAGCTCAGGGGGATTGAGCAAGCAAGGTGTCAAGTGGCTCTTCGAGCAAGCAAAACCCCAAAGCAGGCAGATCATCGAAGCCAACAACACACTCATTATAGGGCATTCCAGTGAGCTGCTGAGATGCCGGAACAATCACAGTCACGATGTGAGGTACAAGTTCAGCGGCAAGCCAGATTCAGAGCTATTGAAATGCCAGAGTAGGCAGATCAACGACGCCAACAACACACATATTATATGGTGTCCCAGCCAGGTGCTGAGATGCTGGAACAATCACAGACATGGCATGAGGAACAAGTTCAGCAGCAGGACAGCTTGAGAACTGCTGAAACGCTGGAGCAGGCAAAATATCGATGGCAGCAATTTGCTGTATATAGGCATATCATTGATGCCAACAACACGCAGACGAAGTCGCAGGCAGAGGCTAGTTACAAATATGAACAGATCATCCATGTATGTGAGTGGGGATTGCTCCACTCAGCCTCTCCATCAGTGTAGAACGTTCAGAGAGGGCCCATGCCTTGTCACAAATCAGACGAATCTTCTGGTGGAGCAAAGATCATACAATATGCCAGTGTTGATGAAACCTCTAGATAATATATACATCCATGTAAGGACAGATGAAGTAAAGTTGAACATTTTAATATATTATGTGATGATTATCAGTAACCAATTCTGTATTTGTTTCTGTAACGTATGGAGGCATTCTGAAATTACTTTTTAAAGTACTGTATCTGTTGCATGTTCCACACTGGTATATAAATAATGACTTGTTCATTATGTTTCCCCTCTTACCACTATGAAGTTTAAAAAAATGTGCCAAATATGTAAAAAGTACATTCAGTTCCCTGAAGTGGGCGCTGGGGAATACTGTCACAATATTCATCACACAGTAAGTCAATTACTGTGGGAAACTCGAAAATCAAAACAGATACAAAAAAAGAGATAATTGAACTTAATCCAGAGAAATGTCAGCAATTCTTTTTTGCACCTATGAAATGTGATTCATAAAGAGGTGTATTAAACATGTCTTTATCCTTTTCTTTGTTAAAGCAATTTTCTATTCTAAAACAAAGGATTCTGAAGTTAATTCTAATATTAGTAGACTGAGGTGTTTTGCTTCTCTGCAGATAAAAGCATTGTAGGCAATTAAAGTGGCTTTACAAATTAGATAATGGCCAAATAGTAGCTGAGGTAGGCCATGGCTGCTGCCAGAGATTGAGTTGTCATTTCCTGTTTGTTGAGAAGAACAAAGGACAGAGAAGTAGAAACTCTCAAGATATCAGTGAGAAGAGGAGAAGAAGAGGAATGATGTGATGAATAGAGATGAGCGAGTAGTACTCGATCGAGTAGGTATTAGATCAAATACTACGGTATTCGAAATATTCGTACTCAATCGAATGCTACTAGCTATTTGCAGTAAATATTAGATTCAGAGCCAGCGTTGATTGGCCGAATGCTATACAGTGTATAGCGTTCGTCATAGAAATAATGGCTGTCTGAAACGGTTCTAAGAAAGGACACATATGTTTGTGTGTGTGTAATATATATATATATATATATATATATATATATATATATATATATATATCATATAAACGAATGTAACAAAATAAGTAATATAACAATGTTAATAATCTAAATATGTTGCCACATTTGCGCTGATATTATACATTCATAGAACTTATTATTCTATTTTAAATCCCTTGGCAAAGTGAAAACTTAACTCTGCAGCATGTCATAATCCCCATATATATTATATAAAGTTTTTAGAGATTGATTTATGCTTCATCACAAGTTCTCAGTTGAAAGAATATTTAATATGCTTATTCTCTGAGGACAAGGCTTTCTGCATTTTAATTTAACATATCCACAATTCTCAACATGGTACAGATGGCAATGTTACTAAAGAGTTGGAATAGAAAATTCAATCAAATGATCTTCTGCATTGAAATCAAACATGCATTTAGATTAGCATGCAGCTACAACTCTCATTCTTTTGGAGACAGAAAATAATAATGGTTCGAGCATCTTACACATTCAGAAATTCTGCACTTGGCAGTGAACGCTTTCTATTTGTCCAGCACTGGGAAGGCGTCCTGAATAAATGTAGCCTCAATTTAATGCTGTTAATAATTGATGGATCTAATAAGGAAAGTATGAAAAATGAAATTAGAAAAGGATAACCTCAAATAAAGTTTGAAAGAATAAAATGAACTTAACAAACACCAACAGGAGAAGAACCAACCTATGAATAATTTAATATGTGAAGGAACAGATTCAATTACTAAAGGAAAGAAAAATGCAACTGAAATAAAGATTGTGATTTCCAACATGTATATAATTGGCCAATTAAAAAAGAAAAATTGTTGGCTAGTTTCCATTTCTTCAGAAACTTACACATTTAAAAAGAAGAGATGGTATTATTGCCTTATTTGGATTTACCAAATATCAGATCAGTGTTACCAGCCATGCTTTTTTTTGTAAGAATTTGGTGTGAGGGGAAATTATCTTTGAATTAAAGATTTTGTTTTCCAATTAGTTGGTATAATGGATAAGTCTCTTTCCATTAAATCGAGTGGCCTGGGGAATTTCATGACCTTCTCTTTCTAATCGGATGTGTTTGGGTGATCGCCTGCTGCTTGTTTCAAGTTTATGTGTTTTTTTAAAAACAAATTGCAATGAACATGGTTCCAAGAGCTGCGGAAAACAGTAGGTACCTTTAAGGGAGACTATCTCCTTCCCCAAGTATATTCAACTATGTGTCATCATTACATGATAGAGAACAGTACAGTGATCAACCTTTGTTATGATGATCACCTTTGAAGATTTGGAGAAAAACAAGCCTTATGTAAATGTCTTGGGCCTTCAATTCCCTGGAGAATTGGGCTGCCCCTCATACCTCTACTATATCCTGCCTGTGTCACGCCATGCAGTGAGAGTTGATTCTCCTACAGTTATGACATCACACATCTTACTTTAACAACATGAGCAGTGTTCCAAGGGCTGAAGGCCCGCGCCCAGTGCACCACCTGCCTCAATTGCTCAAGACTTCAAGGTTGTTTCTCTCCAAATCTACATAAATGACATACACAATTTATTATTACCACTGTAATATTCACTGTAACATGGTGGTGATGTTAGAATATGCTTGGGGAAGTGATAGACTCCCTTTAAGTCTTATAATAAAATACAATGCCATAAATATGGTAGCATACCATAAACACAGGACCATAAAAATATCAATATTTTGCCATATAATGCTGATGCACAGTTGACATATTCACTATTAGTAGGCACTTAGGGTAAGTTTACACAGGGTTTTTGGGATCGGAACCTTAGGCAGAGTTCCGATCCAAAAACCAGGTAGCCACAACTGAAAGCCAGGGCACTACACTGGCATCCAGCCATGCACTTTGCTCTGAATTAGGCCCGATGAATGGTCCTAGTCTGGAGGAGAGTGTGTCTTCAGGCCGAATCACGAGGTGACTCGGCCTGAAGAATGAGCACCTCACTTCTTTTTTCGGGAGCCAGAAGAAACAGCTCCCAGAAAAAAGACCTGAGCGGCTCCTATTGATTTCAATGGGAGCCGTCTTTTTGATCAGGGTTTTGAGGTGAATACGGCCTCGAAACCCTGACCAAAAAACTCTGTGTGAACTTACCCTGAAAGTCCATATGGCTACTCACTATAGAGATTTCATATAGAGGAAGATTTACTAATATTGTTTAATGCGTAATGAGTAAAAACTTGCAAGGCAGCCTAAAGGCCCTCATTTTTATATTACATTTAATGCATCTTTTGACATTTTTGTCTAACTTTATGCTTCCTACAGACTAGTGCTTTTTAACTTGAATAATAGTATCCTGCAGTGTGAAAACTCTCAGCAGTAGACAATAAAAACAATCAGAAATTAAATAGGTTGCAACTATTTACTTAGCTGGTTAGCTGTCAAATTAGAACATTTTATATGTGTATTAATTGGTTTAATTTGTGCCAACATTATTCACCAAATTCTGGCTCATTTTGACATACAATTGTGAATCTTCATTCACACTCTACTAAACTACACCCTTTGTTAAACAAAATGCAAACATTTTTTTATTTGTCTCAACATAAATATTATGGCACTTTTAACATACTAAATCAATTTCAATATCTACAAGACCAGAAAGGGGTATCCCCACAGCAACAAAAATCAAGATTAAAACCTAACTTTTAATAAAGTCATTTAAAATAAGTCTATAAAGTTCATGTGTACCTCCTACTACCACCTAGTGCAATAAAATCACTATTCCTCACTGAGTGGCAAATCTTTTTATGCAGGCGTGTGTTCTGTGATACCTAATCCGTTTGTCGGGTGTTCACCCTGAATCTAGGTACTTGTTCACACCACTCTCTCTAGCACTCCTAAGCCGACAGGTGCTCGTTCTGACCGCTCCCTCTCCCCTCCTCAAACAATTGGGTTTCAAATTGACTGTGCTGGGAGTCTCTGCCTGAGCCTGGACACTTATGGGAACCTGCAGCTCTGGACCCTGCTAGTTATTCTGCCTGTATCTGTGAGGACAGATTGATATTCTAGGACATCAGATATGTTCATCCCTTATATTATAAATAAATCACAAGAAGCAGAGTGCTGGATATATTTTATTGCAATTGATAGATAACAACGCCATACAACTTGAGGTTGTATAGCAACATACTACGTAAGTGATGTGCATGAGCCCTTATTCTGAATCCACAATTTATTATTGAGCATCGCATCTCTTATAAGAATATTGAAGGCCCCCAAATATGTGATATATTATTTGCTTTTGATTATTCATTAGAAAGGAAAGCAAATGCATTAACAGTAATATATATTATAGACACAGGTTCGTAATATATGTTATTGGCACAGCTTAGTAGTATATGTTATTGGCACAGCTTAGTAATATTTGCTATGAACACAGCTTAGTAATATATGTTATGGACATGGCTTATCAATGTGGGACAGCAACAAGCTGTACAGTGCCTGCTCCATAATGAGAAACTACTTGCACCAGAGGGAATATTTCAATACTTCTATGGTCACAGTCAGTGCTAAGAAATACAGATTAAGGAGAGTGAGTTATTGTACAGTATATTGACAAGATAGAATCTACGCATATCTTTAAGCCATAAATTTATGATCATATTATTATTGATTCTTCTAACGAAACATCAGGCAGTTTACATTGTTCAGCAATATGGATAATGTTGACTGAGGCTATCTGTAGTACATTTATAAAGTATATATCATCCATTTATCCTTTTTAGTGGAATAAATATGACTTTAAGAGACATTTGTAATTTATAAATGATAAAAAAAATACTAAGATGATAAGTAGTATTATCAACTGACCCCCCCCAAAGAAATGGAGTATACATGAAGAACCAGTGGTTCCAGATTGCAATGTAAAGTAAAAATGGCTTCCATATATTTACCAACCTTCTAACATCCAATAACTAGAAATGTATGAATCAAGAGTACTGTCAAGTTATTTATACCTAATGCTATACAATTACATATCGCTCCCAATCATTATATCCCACTACAGCCAATCTGTTAATAATTTATTATCATAGGTCATAGATCATTCTGTAAGAGCAATGAGACTATGGAACTCTCTGCCATTGCATTTTTTATCATGGTCAATGTAATGAAATAAAGTATGGATGTCTTTCTTATGAGAATATTTGTAAATTATTGGAAATGAGTCTATTCAAAATGGCAGTATAAACTGAACTACTATAGATGTACTTGTGTCTTCAGATATGTTTCATAGTTACATAGTAGATGAGGTTGTATGAAGACATCAGTCCATCAATTCCAACGTATAACCCTACAATCCTCTACTGAGGTCCTGTTGAGGGAGAACCCCCGCCAGAGTACGGGTCACTTACAGTGGTCAGTCACCTGCTCCAAATCAATCATGCATGTGCGCACTGACTAGAATGAATTCTAACACATATGTCAGGGTTAATCCCAGTCCATGCAACGAGCGTGATGCCTGTTCACACAGTACTGAGGTTTATTGAGGAAGTTGCAGTTTTTATACAGGAATGCAAGAAAGATAAGATAACGGCAGGCTGTAAGCATATACGTCTTGTATCCGAATACACTGGCGATCAGTCATTGGCTCTTAAATTTCAACATCTCTTAGCTTTCGAGTTCCCAGGAAATGATACTGTCTTTCTTGTAAACCACATGACAATCATGTGCGTCGGCATCTGGGTGTGGTACTGGATACAGGCGCCATCTTAATGTATAAACGTTGCACAAAGAAAAATATAATTTCTTAAGCAGTATAAAGCATGTATAAAAATAAGAATGGACATAGTCTACCTTCACATTCACATTCTGATAATCTGGAATTTTGAGACGTCCATCCGATAATCCGGAATATAGTGTGAAATTGTGTTAAACATGTATTTTAGTCAATGAGTGGTCACAATGTGTTAGATTATGTGAATCGTGAAATGAATGGTTGAAAAATGTTGATGTAATGAAGAGGTGCCAGAAAGTGGCATGAAACAGGAGGTTTAAGTATGTTGCCTAAGTTTAGGATGTCAAAGAGATGGAACTCTGAATGTTGAAACATAAAGTGATGTGATAATATGCACATAATAGGATGGGTATCGGATTTTAGGGTGAAGCAAGTGATAGTTTGCTCCAGCAAGTGAAAAGATTGTGCAAGAAAGTGAACATAGGTTGATGTAAGCTGATTGAAACCAGGATTGTCCCCATTGTAGGAAAACTGTTATTAAAACTTAGAAACTCAGTAAGGTGTCCGAATTTGAAAACATGTATGTGTATGTTGATTGATAAAAAGATGTAGCACAGATTATCTTTGTAATGATGTTTTGGTTTTAGGAAAAAGGAAAAAAGAGAGAAAAATTCCTTTGAGTCTATACTAAGTGAATTAGAAGTCACTCCCATACCTGTTGTGTAGTGTTCTGTGTGTATGATTGTGTTGTGTGAACAGGAGATTGATTGGATCCCTCCGTTAATGTTTCTGCTTTCTCTGCTGATATATATATATATATATGTTCTATATATGTTCTGAATATGTGCCTAACCTTATTGTATTGATATTATGAGATTGTACAAATGTGTTTCTGTTTCTTTAAGAGAGATTGCTGAGGTCTGTAGTCCTACACAGGACACAGCTATGAGATACGGGGGGGGGGGGGGAATACCCAGCCGCAGCTATGAGTGGGATAGGCAGCTATGTGAGCTGCAGCATGATAAGATAATACTGGCTCTTCTTGTATTGTCTAGCTTTGACCTTGCAGAGACTCCTGTGCCCCGTCAGACATGTATCTCTCTCACAGAACATGAAGTACTTTTGGAAGAAAAAAAAAAAAAGGTCCAGTCCACGTAACATTAAGATTGTGTTAAAGTTCATTTCTCTGACAAGTCACATTTGCTTGCTGCATTAGAAGGTTTTTGTTTTGCTTTTGTTTTGTTTTTTTTCCAGGGGGGAAAAGACAGCACAGCCATTGTTGTTTGTTTTTCAACACGTCCCATCCTATTTGTTACCGTTGGCCGCTGCACCTATTCTTTCATTAGGGGTGACCATCTTTAGTATCCCAGTCCCTAGCCTCTTTCAGCTCTCACCCCACCTGTCTGTTAGGTCTTCGTGTTTAGAGAGCCAGAAGTTGTCGGGGCCAAGCTTAGCTTGGGAACAGCTGACCAACACCCGCAGGCAGGGCCTAGTCAGCCAGCAGCGCCAGGGAGAGTTTTCCTACCCCATTCCCATAGAGGTGCATGCAGCATTCAGTATATGGTTGTTTGGGCATTGACACAACCGAACCGTGATGTTATTAATATCTTCAAAGGGGGGGGGGGGGGGGTGTGAAGAAGCCTAGGAAGAAGCCTAAGATAACTTAAGAAAATTTTGCTGATATGAATCTATTGATAACTTTTTGATTGAGCTCTATTATAGATGGTCTTATATTTGGGAAAGATGGTGAATCCTGCATCAGATATGCCACAGTCACCGTATATGAGGTAAACCAAGCGTAAGGAGACCTATTATGGGACTCCACGGGTCTCCGCTGAACTTGAAACCATTGCTTGAACATGGTACAATGTCTGAGGGTAGGTGGTTGATATAGTAGAATTATGGTCCACTCTGGAGGGCAAGAACTTTTGTGTGATAGAGACCCTGCGGCTGCTCATAGGTTGGTATAGTCAGGAGTCATGGCACACACCAAGGCTGATACGAAAGAAAGTAGAGGTAGCATGTGGGCAGACACTGCCATTAGCCCAGCTGCATAGGCCTAGGGGACATGTTTTACTGATAAGACCCAAACCTTTTAGCTCTCTTTTCAGGTTTTATGACACTGACGCACCGAAGATGGTCCAGGAGGAAAGGAGACTTGGAAAGAGGATGTACAAGTCCTGGTGTCTGGTGGTAAGAGAGTATGAGTATGTACTGAGAACATTGTTCCCACTTATGGCATAAGCAGCTTCTTACTAAGTGTACTGTTTAGTAGTAGCCATGTGTGACCTGGTGAGCGGAGGATGGGCAGCTGCAGGATTTAGCATCACTATAGTCAGATATATATGTGAGCCCGCACGGCATGTGCTAGGCCAGTGAGCCAGGCCTGAAGCCCTTGTACCTGTTCCAGAGATTGCAGGTTGAGTATATACAGTGAGACGGTATGAGTACGTGCTTGGGTGTAGTTGTCTCCCTTCAGGATGGCTTGGGGCATATCTGGTGAGGAAAAACCATCACAAACAGTCTGTGTACAAAGTCCACTAGTTCTGGGGCAGACGTGTCTACGCGTGTCATTATTGGTTACCTGAATCTATTGTCCATAAGTATGCGGTGTGTTTCACACTAAGTTGAAAAGAGGAAAATTGATATTTAGCCCTGTCTTTGGATTGTATTTCTTATAAATGTTCCAGATGTAATATGTTGTGCTGACTGACTATGTGACGAATCATCAAAGACATATGATTAATGTATATTCTCGAGTTTTTCCCTTTTTCCCTCCAGATTCTAAGTCAGTGGAAGGAACTTATAAACTAAAACCCAAAGATTGGATGGTGATAAGGAGATATGAGATTCAATGGTCACTTCCGGTTCCTGTTGATCGCCAGTACAGCTGTGAGAGTATAAGGAAAACCTTAAACCTTTGCCCACTTGATGATGTTCTTAAAAATAAATGGGGCAATAAACTGTTAGAGGATATGGACCTTGAGAAGAGAAAATTTGAAGACTGTTGGATCCATCTGAACTTATATTCCTGTTATGTTTCTATAGTTATTATATCCATATTGTTTATAGGTCTGACAATAGTCAATGTATATGCTTTTTATAAGATCTGAAGGGTATTTCCTTACAGTCTGGTAGTGAGAGATAGGGACAGACATCCCACCCTGCATTCCCTTTGTCTGGAGCTGTTTCAAGGGGGGACTATTAAGGTCATGTGTATATACATGTTGGTAACTATACCTGTTTTACTGCCAATGAAACATCTGGAGTCAAACTAGGCATATTTGGCTCTGACTTCTGCATGGAAAACTCAACCACACCCTCCTTCTCTCTCTCCAAAACCGACTAGCTATAGATATGATCACAGCAGAAAGAGGTGGAGTCTGCTCCATGATTGGTGAAGAATGTTGTACTCACATTCCCGATAACACTGTGTAGAAATTTCAGGGAAAGAAAAATATAATTTAGGCGGGAATGTGAAGGTAGACTATGTCCATTCTTATTTTTATACATGCTTTATACTGCTTAAGAAATTATATTTTTCTTTGTGCAACGTTTATACATTAAGATGGCGCCTGTATCCAGTACCACACCCAGATGCTGACGCACATGATTGTCATGTGGTTTACAAGAAAGACAGTATCATTTCCTGGGAACTCGAAAGCTAAGAGATGTTGAAATTTAAGAGCCAATGACTGATCGCCAGTGTATTCGGATACAAGACGTATATGCTTACAGCCTGCCGTTATCTTATCTTTCTTGCATTCCTGTATAAAAACTGTAACTTCCTCAATAAACCTCAGTACTGTGTGAACAGGCATCACGCTCGTTGCATGGACTGGGATTAACCCTGACATATGTGTCAGAATTCATTCTAGTCAGCGCGCACATGCATGATTGATTTGGAGCAGGTGACTGACCACTGTAAGTGACCCGTACTCTGGCGGGGGTTCTCCCTCAACAGTCCAACAACTGAAGGAAATGAAAAAGGAAGCTTTAGGTGTAGTAACAGGCGATGTAAGTGTTGTCAATGTATAGGTCACAAGATCCAAGAGATCTCTAGTAGATCTACAGGTAGGACTTTCAAACTTGATTTCCGTATGGATTGCTCTACGTCCTATGTCATTTATTTAGCAGAATGCCCTTGTGGCCTGCAATATGTAGGGAGAACGATCATGAACCTACATATTAGAATAAATAAACACAGATCAAATATAGTAAATTGGTACTTAAAGCATAGCGTCTCAAGACACTTTTTATATAAGTATAATAGTAATTTTGCAGGATTTAATGTTGTCCCCATAGACCACATCCCTTCGAATATACCCAATAGATTCAAAGTCTTGAAACGGTGTGAAATCTACTGTATCTACCAGCTGGATACTTTGAGTCCAGCTGGTTTGAATGAGACATTGGAAGACATTACCTCGTGAAAAATAGTAACAATTATTATGGTGAGTCTTTTTTGAGTTTAATATATTTTTATTGTTATTAAAGTGTTTTTATACATATACAACAATTTTAATGAGTGGTAAATTTCATGTATCATTATTTTATGTACTATTGTTTAATAGAGGACTATATGTGACTATATTTGTAGTGCTCCATAACATTTGTTATTTTGCTTGTTATAGGTTCAGATTTATAGGAGCTGGTATGTTCCGTCCGCATGCGCGTTCCGGGTCTCAGCTGCTCCGCAACCGCCTTTATGAATCGCTGTGAGTCCATTGACACGCATGCACACGTGACCCTGAATTGGGTTTTTAACATGTAGTCTATGTGGTTTACTATTTTTAACTACTTCCGGTATATGGAACGCATGTGCGTTCCAAGAGTAGTTCCGGCATGTGAGACGCATATGCGTCCTAAGCGATGGGCTATGACGCATAATTATACCTCAGGGCGGGCTTTTTATGAATTCATGTGCAGGTAGATACGCCTGGATGCTGGAAAGGATTTCAATATACTGCATAAAGGTTTGTAGTTTTTTATTGTATTGCTGACATAATGTTAGTCTTATTCTGTTTCTTAACTATTTATTGGTTGTCATTTGTCCATTTGATGTGTTTTTTGCTACAATTGTAAAGTGATGAGGTCACTATAGGGGTGCATCCCCGGATGTCTATTTATATTCTGTGCTCTCAGTATCTATGCAATACTGTCCTTTGTATACCTGAAGAAGAAACCAGCTTCCGGTTTCGAAATGCGTTGTGTGTGAGGCTTTAATAAACGAATGAAACAAGAACTACGGTTGGTAAGCGCGGATCCTTTTATCCATTTGATACTTCTGTAGAAGTTGGTTGGATAGGTCCTTTTCTGTATAGTACCATGAAATAAAGTATGGATGTCTTTCTTTTAAGAATATTTGTAAATTATTGGAAATGAGTCTATTCAAAATGGCAGTATAAACTGAACTACTATAGATGTACTTGTGTCTTCAGATATGTTTCATAGTTACATAGTAGATGAGGTTGTATGAAGACATCAGTCCATCAATTCCAACCTATAACCCTACAATCCTCTACTGTGTTGATCCAGAGGAAGGGGAAAAAATAAAATAAAACAATGAGGCTTATGTCAATTGCCCCATTTCAAGGGGAAAAAAATTAACTTCTGCCTTGGTTTGTTCCACTATTATGAAAATATGTAAATGTGAATTCTGTATTTTTTCTAGTGACTTAGAATTAAGCCACTGGGTGAATTAAAAACATAAAGTGCAAGTAAATTAAATTATTTAAAATTGGATCTGCAAAATAAATTATTTGTAATAATAAGAAGAAATGCAGTTTCGTTGCTGTGAAATAAATCTAATTTTTCCCTTCATCTGGATTAACACGGCAGAATAATAAACTGAATTTGAGATATTGTTTGCAGTTTTCTGGTGTTTGACTTCTTGATGCACTATGGTGTAACTATGTGAATATGAATTTATTTTTATAGCAGTCAGATCTCAGATTTTATTTCAAGTTTCTTTTAATTGCTTTCATATCAGTGAGGAAACAATGAAAAACATGTTACATATAGCATCAGCTCAGGTATATATATACACAATATGAGTAGTACACAGAGTACATACATAGTATGGGTTGTCAGAGCAGAACAATCATCTTGCAGAAGAAATTGGAATACAGTATTAAAGATCAGAACCAATTGCAGCTAAATGGTTAATAGACCTGACAGTTAGAAAAATGGCTCTGGGCAAACAATGTAAACAGGCTGATAAACCTAGGGTATGGAAATCAATGTGAACTGAATGGCAGGGTTGAATGGGCACATCAAGTGTGTAATAGATTGTAGTCAAAGATAGCTCTGGATCTCGGGGACAAGTAAAAGGGCTAAACTGCCTAAAATAGCGACTGATGTGTGGAAAGTATGCAGAGAAGGATCACATGGCCTCAAGGATTGTGAAGTCATAATGTCTTGCAAATAGTCTTCGTGACAGGAAACACCCATTTATGAGGGGTTAATAGATATAAGGTCACAGATGAATCATAGGAAGTATAAAAAAAAGCCCAGCCAGAAATAGAAGATATCCATTGTGTGGGGAGAAATTAGAGAGATATGGTCTCAGACAGCCATAGTGAGAAAGAGAAAGTAAATGATACTCAGATAATTTCGTTTTGGTTCTGGGGATGTGCGTGGTTTCTCAGTAAGACACTACTGAAAGCGTTAACTGACATTGTAAAATTTGCACATTTAACATGTTGTTGATATTATCACGTGCTTAAAATGATGTAACTTTAATTCTGTCGCTCCATCACTGGCTGAATCAGACCAGAGAGGGCTTTCCCTCGAATTTAGGACAGAGGGGATAAAATAGTTTCCAGATAACTGAAAAAATGAAACTACTTTTTCCACAGTCATCTATTATATAGGAACGATATATCTGATATCTTTTTTGCCTCTCTTTTTCCCAGGAAGAGTAGATTTGGCAGTTGAAGTGTGACAGTTGGGCTGTTAAATTCAATGAAGCAGCTAAAATTAGTCAGGTAATTGTTATTTAAGAGGCAGAGACTGGAGATAAGCTTAAAACAAGCTTTGCTCTTTCTTGATGTATGTGTGGAAGTTCCTTGGGAAGAATCTTTACAGATCCTTATTAGAGATGAGCTAGGTAGGTAGGTATTCAATAGAATACTACGGTATTCGAAATATTTGTGCTCGATCAAATACTACTAGCTATTTGCACTAAATATTCAATTCAGAGCCAGCGTTGATTGGCTGAATGCTATATAGTGTATAGCATTCGGCAAATCAACGCTGGTTCTGCTGCAGACTCGTCCTTACTAATCAGGAGAGCTGGCAGCTTGCTGTTATGAGGCAGCGGACTTTTTTTCATAGGAATATATTGACCAGCGTTGATTGGCCTGTGTACAGCATTTGGCCAATCAACGCTGGTTCTGCCGAAGGCTTGTCTGTGAGGAGGCGGAGTCTAAGATCGGACCACAGCAGTCTCCATTGTGGTCTGATTTTAGACTCCGCCTCCTCACATATGAGCCTCCAGCAGAACCAGCATTGATTGGCCGAATGCTGTACACTGGCCAATCAATGCTGGTAAATTCATTCCTATGAGAAAAAGTAAGCTCCCTCGTAACAGCTGCCAGCTCTCTTCCGACTAGCAAGGACAAGCCTGCTGCAGAACCAGCATTGATTTGCAGCAGGCTCATCTTTGCTAGTCAGGAGAGCTGTCAGCTTGCTGTTACGAGGGAGCTTACTTTTTTTATCAGCGCAACTGCAAGCTCTGTGCAGTTAAAGTGCAAGGACCCCATAGACTATAATGCTCCTCCAGATTGGCCAGTGTACAGCATTTGGCCAATCAATGCTGGTTCTGCCGGAGGCTCATCTGTGAGAAGGTGGAGTCTAAGATCGGACCACAGCAGTCACCAATCAACGCTGGTCAATGCATTCCTATGACAAAAAAGTCAGCTGCCTTGTAACAGCAAGCTGCCAGCTCTCCTGACTAACAAGGATGAGGCTTCTGCAGAACCAACGTTGATTTGCCGCAGGCTCGTCTTTGCTATTTGGGAGAGCTGGCAGCTTGCGGTTATGAGGGAGCTTACTTTTTTATCAGCGCAACTGAAATCTCTGTGCAGTTAAAGTGCACAGACCCCATAGACTATAATGCTCCTCCTAAACACTCTCTTCCTTCTATTCGTGGACTTGGTGACTCTCCTTTAGTCGAATAGTGGTTTTCCCTGAAACAAGCATTTTTTCTCATAGACTATAATGGGATTCGATATTCGATCGAGTAGTCAAATATTGAGGCTCTACTCAAAACGAATATCGAATCTCGAATATTTCACTGTTCACTTATCTCTAATCCTTATAACTACAACTAAATCTTTGAGAACATATGGTTGGACCTAACGCAGTTGATTTCACCAACATCCTGACAACTGTAGGTAGTAGTGTAATCTTTATGAAAAAAACAACACTTTAGGCAGGAAACAACAATACAGAGACTAATACTTGCTGATCCTTGGAGCACCTATTCCCTTCCTGGCCAGAGTCGTAAGTAACTGTACTTATTTGATGTGTACTTATATGATATGCCTTGCTGAATACAGTAAAAAACTGTGAGTTTTCATTGTTCTGTATTTCAACCTGCAACAGACCATCAAAGGCGCCCGAATCTCCAGCAGGCAGCAGATTTCAAACATGGGGTGTCCACTAAGGGAAAATGACCATTACACACACCCACACTCCAGGCCTCCTCATCATTGCACCAGCCCGGTGGCATCCAAGACATTTGGTAATTACGAAAGATGAGTAAATCTGTTTGTAATAAACTGGATTCACAATGAGATTTTCAAAAAATTTGGGTTTAAAAGAATCTGAGTTTTTGTAGTTGAGTTCACACTAGCTTGCTTAAATGGTGACCACCAATGAAAGCATGGAGAAAGCAGAGAAGCAGGATCGGGTGAACTCAGGAATGAGGCAGACCTACTTTTAATGCCTTTCAAACAACCCTCATGAGATAGAACAGTCAATAATAAAAGAATGTAGGGACACATAGGCATTATAAAAAGGCCTGGGAATGGATAAGAAGGCTTTGATTTAATTGATAGGGAGAGATGGGAGACACTGTGCCTATCTCTCTGTCACTGTGCCAGTGTTGGTAGTGTTGGTTGAAGGCAACCAAAATTCTTACATTTAATTCTCTGTCATGAATGCTGACCATACACTATAGATAGCATTCCATTTATATAGAAGCAGACACTACAGTATCATGCCTAACTTCCTCATACACATGTATGCTACTAAACAGGGAGGACAGGGGGCAGCTCCCAGAGATTTTATCTCCCCAAGAACAAAAGGATTGGCAGTTGATTTAAACTGCCTGATCCGTATCTCCCCTGGTATCTTCCAGTGCGGGACACTTGCAAGGCACCCGTTCACATTAGATGTATGGCTAGGCCAGTTGAAATTTACAAGTTCAGGCAATCCCCAGCTGATGTGTATGTGCGGTTGCATAAACTTTTATTTACTTCTTTAGAAATCAATTGTGAGGGTGAAGGGAATAAACTTTGCAATTTATTTAAAAAAACAAAAAGTTCTTGAGTCTTACTATTAGCTATTACTCCTGTCTTTACATCCTATCTGTGTATCACTGGTCGCCCACATTCAATTTTTTTGTGGTGTCGGTGACAGTTGAAGGGTTTTCCCACCTGTTCCACAATGTATACAGATCACTGCACATATCTTTTTCATTTTTTAACAAGCAGTACAAACATTTTTTTTTTTTTTTTGTCGTTTTTCCAAGACAAGGGTAATAGTTTCATACATCACCATGCCATATAATATTGTGATAAGTAATTAATTGGCATTAATTGGTTTTAGGAATGCAGATCAAAATTGTGTGTAATGTTTCGGCCAGGTCTTTGACCTTCATCATAACTGATCTTTAAAGGGGTATTTAAATTTAATAAACATTTTTGCAAATACAAGTAAACATTTTGCAGAGTTTTACAGAATTTTTCTAAATATCTTGTGGTTACAAGTTGTTATCTTGATCGATTGTCAGTGGCTATGACCATGAATGCAGGAACTTTCTAAGGTCAGAAAATAAGCCATGATTTCCTTATTGTGACCGGAATATCTTCTTATACATGTAGTGTCCCTACCTGATAACACAGCTACAATAAGTAAATCATAGCTGGGTTCCTGACAAGACCCAGACCATAGAAAGTTTCTGCATTAGTGGTCGTATCCATTGGCAACCGATCAAGATAACAGACTGTCACTACTAAGAATGTTAGAGAAAATCTTTAAAACTCTGCAGAATTTAAATTACTTATATTTGCAAAAATGTTTAACTTTTAATTATCTACAAATATAGATATGATTATGTACATGGGAATATCCCTTTAAGTATAACCAAAAATGACATAAGTGGACCATGTATGTTCATACTGCATTAGGATTATAACATACAATGGATAAGGCACATGTGTGAGAGAAGAGGTGGAATAAATGGAAAAACCATAGAAAGGATGAGAAGTATTAAGTATAAACTTGTAGGTGAAAGAAAGGAAGGAATGAATTGATATAGGTAGGTGAAAGCAAAGAAAAACAGTAAAAAAATAAGAATAAAAATAAGAATAACGGAACATAAGGGACAGCGTATAATAAGTATGTATGTATGTATGTGTGTATGAAGATGTATGAGAATGACCAGATAAAGAGAGGAAGAGTGTAATATGTCAGTAAGAAAGCCCAAGATACTAATAAAATGGCTAGAAAAAGAGGCTGAGAGAAATAAAGTAAAGGTGGTGTAAGGGAATTGCATTAGGAGCTGCTGGTCACCTATTACCATCCTAGGTAATAGGTGATAACTGGATAACAAAACCCTTCCTAAATACGTGACACACAAAACGTGAACAAGAAAAACAACAACAAAGGGAGATCAGCTAGCCAGGGGTGAGTAACAGTCGAGCAATGCAGTGTCAAAATCGATATCCAAAAGAGTCGTCAATAGGGAAAGCCAGAGGTCAGGAATCAGAAATCAAGAATAAACAGCAAGAGAAAAGCCAGCACGCACAAGACAATAGCAAGCACCAATGTGAATGTGAGCCAAGAATAAATAGGGAGGAAGAACCCGCCCTGGACTTGATAGGAAGGCAGGCTGCCAATCACAGAGCAAGGCTAAACCTAACTATTAGAGGAGCAGAGGGCAATGAAGGTGAAGGCAGATGGGTGTGGTGGAAAATCAATTACAGAGATGCACAGTGTGAACACTGCTCAACGAAAAACACTAAGCAAAGAAGCAAACTGGATACGCCTCCTGCGCCGCAGCATGAGAGTGGAGGGTGGTGCAGAGACCAGAACAGGCAGAGACGTTATAGGTGGATAAGGAGAGCCAGGAGTAGAATTTACAAAGGGGGAATCAAGGTGCAGATATGAGAATAATAATATATATATATATATATATATATATATATATATATATATATATATATATATATATATATATAAAATATGGCAGTGCATGTAGCTGAGCTACAGCAGAGGAGATATAGCATGTAGAGTCATTGGTGATATAGGGTAAAATGTGAAATCCTCCTAAATAGGAGAGGTGTCTCACAAGTGGAGACACCTGTGAAGTGTTACACAAGGATAATGGGAATGAGTATGCTTAGTGATTCACAAGTTCCTGTGCTCCCTGAATGGAGAGGAGGACACATGATCAAAGATCACTTGATCTACAGTTCTTGGACTGTGGAACAAACAGGACGTTCTCCACTGAAAACCAGGTTTAAATATACAAGATCTTTTTGGGGAAAAATGTGAATAATGGAAGTAAATGTATGTAGGCTAAGATGGGATAGGTGGGACAGTAAGCAGGAAAACGTAGGCATTGAAAAAAAAAATAGGAAAAAGTCATTGGCTGGGTAAATCAGGTGACCTCGGATTTATAAGAATAGTGGCAGCCATATTCATGTCAGATGCGGTTTGGTGAGATAGGGAGAGACATTGTGCTGAGGGTGAGAGAGACTTTAGCTATTGCTAGTCAGTCAAAATTCAATCAACAGCTCTTTTCAGAGCTACAGTGCAGGAACAGTGTATATACACTGAACCTGCCAAAGCTTCACAAAAGCCCTTTTTAGGGCTCAAATTCATTACAAGTGTCCCATAGGGGTGAGAATAAAGCTTCGTACTGCCACTTGTACACTTCTGACATTTTGTCAGGGTAGCATAAAGGGACGAAGACAGGGACGTGGAAATCCAGCTGGGGATCCAGGCCACAGTCGAGCTACTACGGATCCAATGGGTACTGGAGAGGGGCAGCCAGCAGTGCCCCTCATCATTAGCACAAAGGGACGGGGATGAGGACGGGGGTGTGGAAATCCAGCTGGGCATCCAGACCACAGTCGAGCTACTGTGGATCCAATGGCTACTGGAGAGGGGCAGTCAGCAGTGCTCCTCATCATTAGCACAAAGGGATTGTAAGGATTGGAGTCAGGGTCAGGCAGTGCAAAGTGACACAGCTGGAAAGCAACACTGTGCAACTAATGACAAAAGGGGTCGCAGGCCCTGCAGCTATAACTATGCTGTAATATCTGAGATGAGGCAGACCAATGCACTTCCTAATTGAAGTGCGCCTACCACGACTCCTTACGCTTCTATCCGGCGGCTAGGATAAGGGGAGAGGAGGCCCTGAAAGTGCTAGGGACTGGAGTCACGGGGGTCACACCTAAACAGAAAGCACAGTGTAACTGCAATGCAAAACAAAAGACTAAACAGCATGGAACCAGGGAGGACCACAAGTCCCAGCAAGACACAGAAGAGAAGGCGAGGTCAGACGAGCAAGAGGTCAAGCCAGGAGAAATAATAAAGGTACCAAATCAAAAGACAAGGGATAGTCAAAAATACAAGCCGGGTAAATAAACCAAGAGAACAGACCGAATACAAACAGACAGGGAATCAGACTGAGCAGAGGAACCAGGAACCACAAAGTGAATGGCTGGCAAGGATCCATGCCTGGGTGGGGTTTAAATAGCAGCAGAGAACACACCTGATGGCTAATGACATGGAGACTGAAGGCAAGGAAAAGATTAACCCTTAATGACCTAAGCACACCCAATAGAACTCCTAACACGTCTCCCAGGGAGACGCCGCGCAGCAAGGAGACCGCGGCGACTCCGTATCCTGACAGGGATGGGGATGAGGACGGGGACGTGGAAATCCAGCTGGGGATCCAGGCCGCAGTAGCTCGACTTCGGATCCAATTAGCTACTGAAGAGGGGCATCCAGCAGTGCCACAACATCAAGCAGGGTTCAGGGTACCCCACTGACGAGGCCCAAGCACCAGGAACCGATGTTACAGTGGATAGCAGATATAGTGGACCCGCAACCAGCATGTCCCATTAACAGTACTGATGAGACACAGTTCCATGTGTCTGTGCCAGCTCACAAGTTCCTCGTCCTCCTCCTCCTCCAAAACCACCACCATCACCATTAAAAAATAATTAAAATAACCCCATTAATGTTTTAGGGCAAATAATGTTTTAGGGCTTACCCCAAGGACCTGACAAATAATGTTTTAGGGCTCACCCCAAGGGCTTGAAAAATAATTTTTTAGGGATCACCCCAAGGGCCAAAAACTAAAACTCTGCTGGTTAAAGGCTCAATTCACCCAAAGTGTCTAAAACACTGCTGGATAAAGGCTCAACTCACCCAAAGGGCCAATAACTAAAACTCTGCTGTTTCAAGGCTCAACTCACCCCAAGGGCCAAAAACTAAAACACTGCTGGTGCAAGGCTCTACTCACCCAAAGGGCCAAAAACACTGCTGGTGCAAGGCTCAACTCATCCAAAGGGCCAAAAACATTGCTGGTAGAAGGCTCAATTCACCCAAAGGGCAAAAAACACTGCTGGTGCAAGGCTCTACTCAGCCAAAGGGCCAAAAATCTAAAACACTGCTGCTACATGGCTTAATTCACCCAAAGAGCCAAAAACTAAAACACTATGGGTGCAAGGCTCTACTCACCCAAAGGGCCAAAAACACTGCTGGTGTAAGGCTCAATTCAACCAAAGGGCCAGAATCTAAAACTCTGCTGCTACAAGGCTCAATTCACCTAAAGGGCCAAAAACACTGCTGGTGCAAGGCTCAACTCACCCAAAGGGCCAAAAACACTGCTGGTGCAAGACTCGATTCAACCAAAGGGCCAAAATCTAAAACTGTGCTGCTACAAGGCTCAATTCACCCAAAGGGCCAAAAACACTGCTGGTGCAAGGCTCTACTCAGCCAAAGGGCCAAAAGCTAAAACACTGCTGGTGCAAGGCTCAATTCACCCAAAGGGCCAAAATCTAAAACTCTGCTGCTACAAGGATCAATTCACCCAAAGGGTCAAAAACTCTGCTGCTACAAGGCTCAACTCACCTCAAGGGCCTAAAACTCTGCTACTGCAATGCTCAGCTCACTTCAAGGGCTTAATACTCTGCTGGTACAAGGCTCAACTCACTTCAAGGGCCTATAACTCTGCTGGTACAAGGCTCAACTCACTTTAAGGGCCTAATACTCTGCTGGTGCAAGACTCAACTGACTTCAAGGGCCTAATACTGTGCTGGTACAAGATTCAACTCACCCCAAGAGCCTGAAGCTAAGTTTGGGAGGGCTCACCCCAAGGGCCTGAAGCTAAGTTTGGGAGGGCTCACCCCAAGGGCCTGAAGCTAAGTTTGGGGGGCTCACCCCAAGGGCCTGAGAAAGTAAATTTTTGTATGGCTCAGCTTAAGGGCATCTAACTTAATTTGGAAGGGCTCATGTGAAGGGCCAGAAAAGTAATTTTTGGAGGTCTCACCACATCACACACACATAAACAATGACAGTTAAGGATGGGGGCTGTTGGATTTCCCATTGCCTATGCCATCTGTGGTTGTCATGGGCAACGTGATTTAAAAGGGTGCATGCTAATGTTTATTTAGCTTAAAATTTGTGTTGCTGTCCATACTAATGTAGAGGAAAGAAGGTTTCCAAGTATTTTTCCACTTTCCTTAGAGGTTCTATTGAGTGTGGAAAGTGTCTAGTTGATAGGCTGTGATACGGGGGGTAATACAGTGACTTGGGCATGTTAGATGCCCCCAGGCATGCTTCCCCTGCTGTGCTAGTTGCATTCCAGAGGTGTTGGCATCATTTCCTGGATGTTATTGTGGACTTGGTGACTCTCCTTAGCCGAATTGTGGTTTCCCCTGAAATGAGCATTTTTTCCCCATAGACTATAATGGAATTCAATATAAGTCGAATAGTCGAATATTGAGGGTCTACTCGAAACGAATATCGAATATTTCACTACTCGCTCGTCTCTAATAATAATAATAATACATATTATTTATATAGCACCAACATATTCTACAGCACTGTACAATTTATAGGGTTCATGTACAGACAAAAAAATACAATACAATGAAATAGTCACTTCACACATTGGGACTGAGGGCCCGGCTCACAAGAGCTTACAATCTATGAGGTAGAGGGGGTGACACTAGAGGTAGCAGCGGTGGCATCGGAGGTAGCATTGCTTATACAGTGGTCAGACAATTTTTATAAAAAGACGATAGAATAAGGTGTATAATAATGAAAATGAAAATTTGTGTCCATGTCCCTACTGGAAAAAAAACTAATTTTTATACTAACCTGTAGATGAGTTTGATAAATCCCATTGGACTTATCTCCCAGCACCAATGCAGTTGTTCAGTGAAGCCAATGTGTACTTTCCCTGGCTCCACTGTGTAGACGTTGGAAGTTCAAACACTAGATAAATATAAAGGTTTTTTTCCTATACTGGTACAGACGGCTGTATAAGCGAGTTATTCGGACAAAAAACCCTCGGACTATAAAGGCGAGTAGGTGGTTTAGTGTTCAAAATCACCTTCACAGGTTGTCTTTAAGTCTAAAGCTTTAAGACTTCAGAACAAAAAGGTTAACTGATAGTAAGAGGAAAAGGGATCACTAATAACCAAAAATAGAATATTAACCTCAGCGGGTTATGTTACAAGTCACAAACTAGAATGTATTATGGATGTAGTTAGAACTCCTACACCCTAAGCTGACACAAAGCTTTTCACATATCTATGAAATAAAATGTATCCACTGAGTGTTTATCATCACTGCTATATTTTTATGTTTATGACACCGACTGCCAGTTTGAAGGATGTCCCCTACACAACATCCAACTATTCCTTTCATGCAGTATGGGACAAATCCTTCCTTTAAATGTGAATATGAAATTGTATTATTTAAAATGTTTCTGCAAAGTAAATTATTTGTGCCCTGAAGAAGAAATGTAGTTTCATTGCTGAGGAACTTTAGTAACATAAATCTGTCTCAAAAATCGTAAATATATATCAACTTTAGTGCTATGAATATTTCTCTATCTATTTATGCAGTGCCTTGATGAAAACTATATTGCAGCTCGATGATATTGTATTTCGCTCAAGAAACAATTCTTTGTGGAGTATTTACATAGTTGTTGGATATGTTGCAGATTTCATTGCGCAGTTTTTTTTCTGGCGCTATACCTTTGATAGATTTCACCTTGCTTTGCAGCTCAGCCAATTAAAGTCAGAGGAATACAATATTTTGGGCTGTAAGTAAGCATGCCAATCATGTACTTTGTAATATTCTTAAAGGTCATTTTTTGACGATTAGAACAAAATATTGATACTATAGAGAAAAGTAATATCGTTCAATTGAAACACTACCGCCCTCTGTATTAAATTTCTATGCCTAATTCCTCTGAGCCATGTGGTTGAAATGATAGCATTGATTTTGCAACATTCATATAATGCTGCATGATTTTTAAAGAATTTATTGTCCCTGTGTTATAGTTTTATCCTAAAGAGACTACTATTGTGTTTTTCTCTTTTTAGGTTGATATTTATCATGTGCAACCTTTTATCAACCTCTGTATGCAAGAGACTTTGACATTTGGTGGTGTTATGAGAAAAATAGACATATACAGAATGAAAAAATAACTCAATATATAGACAAACAGATAGATAGATAGATAGATAGATAGATAGATAGATAGATAGATAGATAGATAGATAAAATTGGAAGCATGCCAAATTCATAAGTGAATCTTTAATCTATAGGCAACATTATGGTTCTAGCAAGAACCTTTCTCAAGCAAAGGTGAAGTGAGAGTGAATTTATATAGTTACATACACCTCAAATAAACAATTAAGATCAATTATCATTGTCTAAAAATATTCCAATTCATATTATATATAGCAGTATAGTGGTTTGTACAACTTACTGGGTAAGCACCAAGGATGTTGTAAAGATGATCCGCCAGTGAATAACGTCATGGATGCGCCACACTTCACAATACCTCAGTAATAGGGTTGAGCGATCGTGTCCGGAAAAGATCGGATTCCAATCGGCGATTGAGAAAATGTCACGATCGCGATCGGAATTCTGAACATGATCTTTTTAGGTGGAATCGAGATCGGTGATTATTTCTCACAATGCTTTGCTACTGGCCAAGCATTGTGGGAAAAGCTAACAATGTTAGCCTTCACACTGAGTATACGTGTCGCTCATTCTGAGCGGAGTGTATACTCAGTGTGAAGGCTCCGCTGCAGTTCCATAAGAATGAATGGAAGCAGCCGGCATACAGCCTTAACCCCCTGCGTGCCGGCTGTGTCCATTCATTCTAATGGAAGACTAGCTAACATTTCTAGTAACTACTTACCTGCAGAGATGGCTGGTCCGGTGCCTGGTGTTCTTGTTCTTCTTCGTCTCGCTGCCCCCGCCTCCCAGATTAGTGTTAAAGAGCTAGGAAGAAGGCAGGGCTTGTGGCTTAGGAGAGTGTGGGCGGGTACAGGGCAGGGAGACGTGACATCTCCCCACCCAGTACCCGCCCACACTCTCCTAACCTGGGAGGCAGGGGGCAGCGAGGTGAAGAAGAACGAGAACAACGGGCACCGGACCAGCCATCTCTGCAATAAGTGGACACCAGGGGGGACTATGTAGCCAGAGGATTAAAAAAAAATCCTCTGGCTACTTAGTGATTAAAAAAAAATCACTACACCGTGTGGATTCTAACAATTAAAGCATTCAATTGTTAGATTCCATGCTGTATAGTGAATAGGATTGTTTTTAAAATCCGATCTCCGATTAGTAAAAAAATCCCATTGACTTGAATTGGGATCGTAATTGGGATCGAGATCGGGTTCGAATGAAAAATGATCGGAAATCGGATTTCAAAATCGATCCTGAAAAGTCAAGATCGGCTCAACCCTACTCAGTAACTGCCACTTACGTTCAGGTAGACTATCTCAAACTTCATGCCCATGCTCAATATTAATTATATAATTAAGATTAGAAAGACATATTCAGTAACAGGAAAGATTCTGATAAATAGTTATCATAAATGCCTGAGGCTGCTACTAGGTTCTAAAGATTGTACATGATATAAATTAAGTATTAAATTGCCCCTAGCCATAGCTAAAGATACACATCTCAATATAAAAGTAAATGGTAACAAATATTAAGAGAAGGAAAGAGAAATCCTCTGTCAACATCTGATGCCAAAATGTAATACATTTATTGGAACAAAATGCGTATACCATGTACATGTCCACACAGGGGTCTTTCTCAATTGCTGATATACTACCACAAGCTCTATATTTACAGACCTAAGGGTTAATTCTATCAGTTGTTACATTGATCAATCACAGAACATCATATGAAACAGCGTATAATCGTTTATACATTATGTGATAAATAGTGTGTTGTGCACAAACAAATTAAAATTTACTCATCAGAGACTGATTTGACTATTACAGTAAACAAGTTGTATCTTATACACTGGAAAAAAAACCTTTCAAAAGTAGGGAAATCTTTTTTAGCATTTATATGAGAATGTCTACTTAGCTCTGCCTAGCATGGGCAGCAGCATTAATAGCAGAAAAAAGTGGATGTACCGATAAAGACTTCAAGCAGACTGCATGCAGCTCCATCCTGAAGAACAATTCTTACCACTGTCCCTGATAAGTACGGCAGCAGAGTGATTAGATGCTAATTAGAGATGAGCGAGTAGTACTCGATCGAGTAGGTATTCGATCGAATACTACAGTATTCGAAATACTCGTACTCGAGTATCGAGTACCACTTGCTATTCCAATGTAAAAGTTCGATGCAGAACCAGCATTGATTGGCCGAATGCTATACAGTCGGCCAATCAATGCTGGTTCTTCTCCTACCTTTAGAAGTCTTCTCCGTGCAGCTTCCCCGCGGCGTCTTCCGACTCTGAATTCTTTCTTGTAGTGCGGGCATGTGCAGTCGGCTCTGCCCAGGCCCGATGCCTGGCAGAGTGAATTCAGAGCCGGAAGATGCCGCGGGGACGCTGCATGGAGAAGACTTCTCGGAGGATCCAGCCCGACACTCACTTGTGGACTTGGTAAGTATAATTTGATCGAATGTTGCCTACCCCTGAGACGAGCATTTCCCCCCATAGACTATAATAGGATTCGATATTCGATTCGAGTAGTCGAATATTGAGGACTACTCGAAACGAATATCGAACCTCAAACATTTTACTGTTCGCTCATCTCTAATGCTAATGTCTTTTCTCTCACTGCTTGCAGTCAGAACATATACCTTTTACTGTGATAAATACTCTACCCATTCTGAGATGTCTCTCTGAAAAGCAGGAAATAGTCCATGTCCAGCCTAAACAGCAGAAGCTGTACTGTATTCTAATGTGGATGCATGACCAATGAGGTCTCTCTAGAATGACATGCACAGATCTCTAGATTTAGCTCATATAACAAGCAGATAATCACAATTTTTTTGCTCTTACTTTTTTTTAATTTATTTCTTTAAATAGTAACTCTTTATGAAGTTATTCTGAAATACACATTCAGTTTACTTATTATCATTTATATTGAGGGAACTTTGCCTTTAAAGGTGAAATCCACAAAAAAATCTGCAGCTAAAGCCACATTTAAACCTTATAGTTTTAAGATGGGTAGACATGGGTCAACCTGTGAATATTCATTTTGTTATGGGTTAAATCAATTTGGCCCAAAGATTCATTTTGAACACATTTGTCACACATCGGAAGTGAAGTTATGATAATTACATAGTTGAGGTTGGATAAAGACATTAGTCCATCAAGTCCAACCTATAACCCTACAATCCCTACAGTGTTGATCCAGTGGAAGGCAAAAAAAAACCATGAGGCTCTTGCCAATTGCCCTATTTCAGGGGAAAAAATTCCCTCCCGACTCCAATTAAGGGTCTCTTCAGACCCAAGATTGTAATTGGTGGAGACCCAGGGGAGGAATAACAAAAGTTATACTTTCTGTCTTTCACCTCTTTTGGGCTTCCTCACGACTTTGGGAATTTTGTTTGAGTCCTCTTGTGTACTCTTTTAGCCTCCTGGGTGACCTCATTTGCCCTAGAATCAATGCTAAAGCCTCTGATTGGGCCGCAGTGGTCATATGGGTTCATTACACAATCAAAAGACTCTGTAGTGGCCCCAGGCCACATGATGTCACTCAGAAGGCCAGAACAGACCAGAAGAGGATCCAGAGAAAGCACTGGATGCCGCTATGAGGTAAAGGTGAGTATGACTGTGTTATTTTTTTACAGCTCCCCTGGGTCTCCCCATATTATAGAATAGAGTTTAGGAACAATAATTTCAGTTCTGATTTGTCTGTGATGAATCTCTACAGTTTCAGGTTCAGTTTGAACCCAAAGGTTTGGGGTTTGATCCGAGCCAATTCAACCACCTCTATTGGTTGGTTTCTCAGCAAATTTCACAGCTAGTCTACAATAGGATTTTACATTGCAAATTATATCTCATAATACTTTAAAAATGTTTATGTAAATTTTATCACAGAATTTTATGTGGATTTTATCTTTATCTGTTTAATAAGGACAAACACAAAATTTATATTTTCTTGTTTGTTTCCACTGGTATGTTCCATAACTAGTAGCTTGTTGGAAAGTGCTATGCAACAAATTCAGTGCAAAAACATATCAGTTTGATGTCCTTGGGTTTTCATCTCACCAGATGTCTAGTAAGGGGGAACACAGATGGTTTATACAGCTTTAGCCATTTTCATAAGAGTGTCAGTCCGTTCACAATAATTATAAGAAGCATATTGGCAGAATGTTTATACTGTAGAAGAAATTGGTATGCAGAGATTTACTCTTCACACTTTTATTAAAGATATTGCAGGATTTTTTATATCAAAAAATGTAGGTAGAAAAAATGTATTATATTCAATTCTATTATATTCTGGTTTATGTATAGAATGTCTTTAGACCCTTTTTTCACATTTTGTTCTGTTGAGGTCTTGTACTACAATAACAAATATCAAGGTTTCCACCATGACTCTCCATTCAATACTCCATAATGAGAATGTGAAATAGAATTTTAGATTTAAAAAAAAAAAAAAAAAAAAATTATTAAAGAGGAAAAACTAAAGTTTTACATGGACATAAGTATGCCAAACTTTTGCTAAGACACTTTAAATTTAGCTCTGGGGCTTCTTATTTTTCTTGATCATCCTAGAGATATTTCTGATTTTTCTCCATCTATGGTAAATTTAGGTGATTGGACATGATTTAGAAAGACACACTGTCTATATAAGATCTCCTGTGTGCAGATTGGAGAATTTTACAGAAGGACAACCATCTCTGCAGTACTCCACCAATCTCAGCTTTTTATCCGTGTGTCCATATAGAAGCCTCTCCACAATAAAAGACACATGAAAACCCATCTGGAGTTTGCAAAATAAAAAAAAAACACCTAAAGGACTCTCCCAGTGAGTATGATTTTTCATGAGAGAATTAGAGAGTGCTGTATGCCAGTCAACCAAAGCAAGAGAAATGTCTATGTAGATCTACTCTAAGTACTGAGAGTATGATTGTTAGCATCTAATGTTAATCTGCGGCTTCTAAAGCCAGCAGGATATTGTCAAGGGACTCACTGGTATGGATTCATGAAATAGAGCTATAATATTACCACTTTTTAAAACATTGGCATGACCCTATCTGGAATATGCAGTTCAGTTCTGACAACCAATTCATATAAAGGATGTCCTAGACTTGAAAAAGGTTCAACCCAGGGCCATAAAATTGATAAGGCGGCATGGAGGACCTCAGTTATGAGAAGAGATTAATGAATGTAAATCTGTTTATTCTGGAGTTGAGGCATTTAATAAGAGACATGATGTACATATATATATATATATATATATATATATATATATATATATATATATATATATATATATATATATATATATATATGTGGCCATTGCAAAACAATGTGGGGAAAGCTATTCTGTGAAAAAAAACCTCAAAACAAGAGGGGGCATTCCCTCCATCTGGAGAAAAAAAGGTTTACTAGTGGTATGCTAGTGGTGACCATGCTTCTTCATTTTAAGGTCTGTGAATCTGTGGAATTGCTGGCTCAGGAACTGGTCACAGCAGTCACAGCCAACAGCTTCAAAAAGGGATTAGATGTCTTTTTAGAGAAAAAAAATAGCATTGCGGCTTGGTGAAATGCATAGAATGCTTATTTCTTTCTATCATGCCCTGGGTGAACTTGATGGACATATGTCTTTTTTCAGCCATACTAACTATGTTACTATTGTAACATCTCTGCCGGTTCGGGTCTCTGCGCCACCCTCTGCTCGCGTGCTGCTGCGCAGGAGGCGTGTGCAGTTTGGTTCTTGGCTTAAAGTTTTTGGTTGCACTGTGTGAACATGGCTCTAGTTCTGTGATTGTATTTGCACCACACCCATCTTCTGCCCTTGTTTGGCTCTGTTCTTGAAGTGTTAATTTGTGTGATTGACAGCCTCCCTTCCTGTCAACTCCAGGGGCGGGTTCTTCTTCCCTATTTAGTCTTGGCTTTCATTCACACCAGGGCTTGCTATTGCCTTGTGCATACCTGCTCCTTGCTGTCACTACTTTTGCTTGCATTCTTATCCTTGACCTTTGGCTTTCCCTACTGACTATTCTTTGGACTCAGATTTGGCACTGCATCGCTCGACTGTTACTGACACTTGGCTAGCTGACCTCTCTTTGTTGTTGTCCGTCTTGTCTCCATTTTATGTCTCACATATACAGGAAGGGACTGTCTTTGTGGTTGCTGCCTATTACGTAGGATAGGGCATAGCAATAGGAAGGGTTAGTTGGGGGCTTCAGCTTAGGGCTCACTGTCTCTTGTGTCCCGTCCCATTGTTCAAACAGTTCATGGGGAATTGCTGTCCTAGCAATTCCCTAACAACTACAGTATGTTACTATTTTGACATCAGGATATAGGGGACGATTCATCTATTCCCCAACCCCACAAAAGTGTCATAAATTGTTACAAATCATTGAAATGTGACTACTTAACACCATAATTGCAAGTTGTGTTTTTGCTCTGGCCTCACCACTTTTCCAAAACTGGGTGGGGGCAGCGTATGGGCCACAAAAGTGGTGCAAAAGCTGGCAGAAAATAGATTTGTAAAAAATTAGAATTCATTATACTACAGGAGTCATCAAGACCGGTATAAAATATGAGACCCCATAATGTTTATAAAAATATTATTAAAAATAATAATATATTGATAATTCCTCCACCACCTACTATATAAATAATTATTTGTTAAATAATATTTGTAATTGCATATACACAATTACTGCACAATTAAAAATGCAGTATGAAGCCCATAATAAACTAGGAATAAATATGGAAATAAGTAATGCTCAGAGTCATAGACTATTCCAATCTATGCTTTCAGAGAACCTGACTGCAAAATTATTTCACAAGCATTACTGAATAATTTATTAGATGTTATTCATTATTTGTGCACCACATATTGTTTCATTAAATTGCTTTTCTATTTATTATTTATATTCCACGTAACTATGGAAAAAAGATCAGAAAAGTTTGCTGGTTGTGTTTTCTATCTTTTTTTTTTCCCTTCTGTTCCTTTGCAAACAAACAATCCCCTATAATAGCTGGGATACGATACAATTAGAGACGCGCTTCAGAGTCTGGATTGTATCTCATTAATGAGTCAAATTTAATTACTGTAGTCAATCGGTAATGTATTTGCTGTGTACAAAAGCACATTGTGGATTGTTTATTAACCTAAGTATGCAATGCTGTTAACACACTACTTAACAATAACGTCAGATCAAAACCAGCTTGAGAGTATTGCTTGAAAATTGTATTACATTGCAACATTTCTAAAAAGGACCTCTCATCAACTCTACCAGTTACTTGCATCCTTTAATAGGTGCCTTTCCACGTCATTCCAACTCCACCAGTTTCAGTGTGGTTGGAATTTTTATCCACCTGTTCGATCATCTAGGCTCAATTCTGATCGTAGGCAGATACTTAGCCTTTCAATAAACCTGGCATAAATCAATGAATGCAAATAAAATAAAAAAATATGTCAGTTTGCCATCTACAGTGTTGGCCAAAAGTATTGGCACCCCTGCAATTCTGTCAGATAATACTAATTTTCTTCCAGAAAATGATTGCAATTACAAATTATTTGGTATTATTATCTTCATTTATTTGTCTTCAATGGAAAACCACAAAAAGAATTGTCAAAAAGCCAAATTGGATATAATTCAACACCAAACATAAAAAAGGGGGTGGACAAAAGTACTGTCACTGTTTGAAAAATCATGTGATGCTTCTCTAATTTGTGTAATTAACAGCACCTGTTACTTACCTGACGCACCTAACAGGTGGTGGCAATAACTAAATCACACTTGCAGCCAGTTGAAATGGATTAAAGTTGACTCAACCTCTGTCCTGTGTGCTCGTGTGTACCACATTGAGCATGGAGAAAAGAAAGAAGACCAAAGAACTGCCTGAGGACTTGAGAAGCAAAATTGTGAGGAAGCATGAGCAATCTCAAGGCTACAAGTCCATCTCCAAAGACCTGAATGTTTCTGTGTCTACCATTCGCAGTGTCATCAAGAAGTTTAAAGCCCATGGCACTGTGGCTAACCTCCCTAGATGTGGACGGAAAAGAACAATTGACGAGAGATTTCAATACAAGATTGTGCAGATGGTGGATAAAGAACCTCGACTAACATCCAAACAAGTTCAAGCTGCCCTGCAGTCCGAGGGTACAACAGTGTCAACCCGTACTATCCATCGGCGTCTGAATGAAAAGGGACTGTATGGTAGGATACCCAGGAAGACCCCACTTTTACCCAGAGACATACACTCACCGGCCACTTTATTAGGTACACCTGTCCAACTGCTCGTTAACACTTAATTTCTAATCAGCCAATCACATGGCGGCAACTCAGTGAATTTAGGCATGTAGACATGGTCAAGACAATCTCCTGCAGTTCAAACCGAGCATCAGTATGGGGAAGAAAGGTGATTTGAGTGCCTTTGAACGTGGCATGGTTGTTGGTGCCAGAAGGGCTGGTCTGAGTATTTCAGAAACTGCTGATCTACTGGGATTTTCATGCACAACCATCTCTAGGGTTTACAGAGAATGGTCCGAAAAAGAAAAAACATCCAGTGAGCGGCAGTTCTGTGGGCGGAAATGCGTTGTTGATGCCAGAGGTCAGAGGAGAATGGCCAGACTGGTTCGAGCTGATAGAAAGGCAACAGTGACTCAAATAGCCACCCGTTACAACCAAGGTAGCCAGAAGAGCATCTCTGAACGCACAGTACGTCGAACTTTGAGGCAGATGGGCTACAGCAGCAGAAGACCACACCGGGTGCCACTCCTTTCAGCTAAGAACAGGAAACTGAGGCTACAATTTGCACAAGCTCATCGAAATTGGACAATTGAAGATTGGAAAAACGTTGCCTGGTCTGATGAGTCTCGATTTCTGCTGCGACATTCGGATGGTAGGGTCAGAATTTGGCGTCAACAACATGAAAGCATGGATCCATCCTGCCTTGTATCAACGGTTCAGGCTGCTGGTGGTGGTGTCATGGTGTGGGGAATATTTTCTTGGCACTCTTTGGGCCCCTTGGTACCAATTGAGCATCGTTGCAATGCCAAAGCCTACCTGAGTATTGTTGCTGACCATGTCCATCCCTTTATGACCACAATGTACCCAACATCTGATGGCTACTTTCAGCAGGATAATGCAATGCCATGTCATGTCATAAAGCTGGAATCATCTCAGACTGGTTTCTTGAACATGACAATGAGTTCACTGTACTCCAATGGCCTCCACAGTCACCAGATCTCAATCCAATAGAGCATCTTTGGGATGTGGTGGAACGGGAGATTCGCATCATGGATGTGCAGCCGACAAATCTGCGGCAACTGTGTGATGCCATCATGTCAATATGGACCAAAATCTCTGAGGAATGCTTCCAGCACCTTGTTGAATCTATGCCACGAAGAATTGAGGCAGTTCTGAAGGCAAAAGGGGGTCCAACCCGTTACTAGCATGGTGTACCTAATAAAGTGGCCGGTGAGTGTAAAAACCTGGAGCAGTTTGCAAAGAAGAATGGTCTAAAATTCCAGCAAAGCATTGTAAGTTTCTTACATTGATGGTTACCGGAAGCGGTTGTTCGCAGTTATTTTGTCTAAAGGTTGTGCTACCAAGTATTAGGCTGAGGGTGCCAATACTTTTGTCTGGCCCATTTTTGGAGTTTTGTGTAAAATGATCAATGATTTGACTTTTTGTTCATTCTCTTTTGTGTTTTTTCATTGCAAGCAAAATAAATGAAGATATTAATACAATAGTTTGTGCTTGCAATCATTTTCTGGAAGAAAATGAGTATTATCTGACAGAATTGCAGGGGTGCCAATACTTTTGGCCAACACTGTATGGTAGTAGCATGGTTTCAAAAGTCCATGCATAGAACAGACTCCCCTATGTCATGTGCCAGACTCTTGGGTCTTGCTGACTCTATGGTACTGTGCGGAGACGCTTATGTGATGATGGCCCTAAAGCCCAAATCTTAGGCAACCCAGTATTCTCTGCCGCTCTTCACTAGTCTTTCCTCTTACGTTCTGTGTGTCAACCCACCCTTAGATTCCATCGGGTTATATCAATTTCCTCCCACATTTTGAGCTAATCACCCTGACCTCGAACCCCAACTCCATTGCCTCTCATTGGCAGTATACTCAGCTTTCCCATTTCTATGTTGTTCTCATGACATCTCACAACCTCCACAGGACATTATTGCTTTTTGAACGTTTGTGCCTCTCACCTAGTGCTCAAACTCATACTGTCTCCCTCATCTATAGAATGTTCATGGAAGATTTTGCCAACAGTCTACCAGCATTTACAGGTAGTTGGGGAGGGGAACTGGGGGTCTCATTCACGCCAGACGCTTGGTCCTCTGCTTTCTAGGCGTGTCATAAGTTCTACATATCTTGCAAAACACAGGAGACGAACTACAATATCCTCTCTAGATGGTACAGAGTTCCTAAGTTCCAGAAGCATATCCGCAATCTCTTAGGTATCCTAATAGTAGCAGCAAGATCCATTATCCCTAGATGGTGGAAATCCCTGACACCCCCTTCTCTAGTGTCTTGGCTTCAGGAGATCCTAAGCATAAGGAGCATAGAGAATTTATTTACAGACAACAGCACCCACCAGCAAACGTGGCTCCTGTGGAACCATTTCTATAGTTCCACTGAATTTCAGTCTACCTTTCCTTCTGTGTCCTCTTGCTTTCTCCTCCCCTCTTCCTTTATCACTATTCTTTCTTCCCTTCTTACATGATATTAGGTATTTTTAACATGATTTTTGTTTTTGAATCTGATTTTCCCTCCTCCCCCTATGTTCCCTTTCTGTTCCTTTTGTGATATTTCTTGTTTTTCCTACTCTCCGTGACATTCCCCTGACCTTCCCTCTGCTTTTGTATAACCATTATTGTTGAGTTTTTGTTTGATTTGTTCTTTGTATTGTAACAAAAATTTCAATAAAATTCTTAATGTTAAAAAAAAAAAATGTATTTTATTCAAAAGCATTAAAAACATCTGCCGTGCACAGCAAAATAAAAAAAATTCTAGCACTATGATGCAAAAAATCCTGCCATCTCGACATAATTATTACTTGTTTGAATGCTGGAAAATTCATTATCGTTTGCTCTAAATCAATAGTACTGAGTGTGTACATGAGGAATAACATTATTTCTAAGCTTGTCTTCCATAGACAACACACAGAAAGAATAGACAACTGCTTCATAACTCTCTTACTGCTGTAGCTGCTGCAGGATTAAAGACATCATAAAGAAATATTGCCCTTTACTGATGTAAATAAAGCACTTGGGCTGAAATAGAAAGTTTCCCATTTAGCTGCTTGAAGTCGCTGCGCCTTTGTCTCTCCTCTCTCATTTCGTCTTTGCTCACTCCTTCCCCTCCCTTCTCTATAGACTTCTATGAAAGCTAATACCTCTGTGACCTTTGCCAACAGTGCTCTTGCAAAACAAAAATTCAGCAGATCTTTTTAGATTGAAATCATGGGAGTGAATCAACCGGGTTGGGGTGGGTTAAACATTAGGAGGAAAAAAAACTAAAAATTAGAAAATGTATTTTCTCTAGAGAGATATATTGCAAAGTTTCTTATGTTCAGTTGTACTATTGATTTATGCAGTTTGTTGAAAAATGAGAGAACCAATTTGACATGAATTATATTCTGGCTGAATTTCACAAATATTTTGGATTTTAGTAATTGTGAAATTTTGAGAGTAGATTTTTAATGAATCATTGAATTTAGGCCATTGACCTACTGTTAACGTCCAAGAGTAGCCAATACAAAGCAGCCAATGACAGATCTTATCATCTTACAGCTGTCATTAATTTTAGATTACGAGGCTCAAGAAGTTACCGTCAGTCATTGAAATTAGGTAAGTGACCTAGTTTCAATGAGCAAGAATAACGTCCTAGACCACTTGGTCTGAACCAACCAATGACAACTATAAGTTGACTATACTATCTGTCCAAAAAAAGCTGCGTTCATACATGACTTTTCAGTTTAAATGATCATGTTTTACATGTAAAAATGTATTTAATACTAATCACATCTAATAGCCAATTCGAGTGAACCTGAACCAAGACAAATTTCAGGAGAACCAGTCATCTCTATTGGTGACCATTTGCAGTGTTGATAAGACATTCTCCTTATTTATGAGCTCTAGCAACACAGACACACTTGCTGCACAATCCTGCAAGTGATTGAAAAGCTCTAGCAGTAGACAGAGCCGTGTGCACTGTCTCCTAGATATCCACAGCAAGCATCAAGCCTACTGTGTTGTTTTTGCTATAATCAATAGCAGAACAGAGACATCTAGTTGCCTACCAAAGTCTAGGAGACGGGACACACGACTCTGTCTGATGCATTGGCTTTATAGTCAACACAACTGCAAGATTAAAGCTTAATGTAAGTACTACAGTATATGACTTTTATGTAAAGCTGGAGACACACTTATAGATTAACCACATCTCTGCTCCTATAAAAGGACTTACGGTAAAGAAGCAATGGCCTGAGATAATATTAAAGGAAGCGTCAGCTTCTTCAGACACACTGCATTTTCTTCTCACACTGTTGAATACATTTTCTTAATGACAGTAAAATGTTTTATTAGGACTAGGAGCGCAGTTAGGGGGAGCAGGCAGGGCACCAACTGTAAGATCTAATATTAACGCTGATCAATAACATGACAACATACAGAGATGTTCACCCTTATCTTAACTTAGCTCATATTTTGTTATGGACTCTAATTTTTAATGAAACCAATTTAGCAGAATAGTGTACAAGATCGCTAAACCTTTGCCATGTTGCAACACACAATTCTATACTAGGTAGCTAAACATAGACAAATATAGGGAAATCACTTTGTGACAGAGTATAAAGAAATTATGTTGTTTTGAAAAACTGGTCATCTAGTGATACACATATGTGGACATTTCCATCCAAAAGAAAATATAAAGAAGGACAAATTTATACTGTATTTATTTTTTTTTTTGCATAATACTGGTTTCTCATTGTGAGTAAGAAATCTTTGCATACATGTCAACTTCCAGATATTTGTATATATTGCTCTGCAGATTCCATACAGTGAGTTATTTATCTTTGACACATTAAAATTGCAATTTTATATTATATTGTATGCTTGATATGAACAAATGCTTAATATTTTCTGCTAACCTGGAGGCCCTCAATTTTTCTCTAAGACCTTCACTCGAAAAGATGCACTAATACCATTTTGTATTGCAAAAGAAATCACCAGTCCAGAAAATCTAATAACTCAGCTTTGAATCTGTCCCAGTGTTACAGTTCTGTATAAATATATAAAAATAATATTCTGAACGACAGAACCGCTAGTCTGCAAGACACTGCAGCGAGGTCCACAGGCCCAGTGGACCATGTCTGAACTCAATGTGAACAGGGTGCAACAAACACTGGCCAAGGTGGGGCGCGGTACTCACTGTGAACAGAGTGCAACAAACACGGGCAGTGGTATGGTGCGGTACTTAATGTGAACAGGGTGCAACTAAATCCTGCCAGTTAAGCTCACTGGCCAGGTGCACCAGTACTGCTGAAAACAACAAGGCTGCCAATGGTTAACTCACCCCAGGTCAGCAAACACACATGCTCTTGCAACAGATAGGAGTTGTCCTGCAACAGCTAGGAGTTACCAAAGACGTTTGCATGCTCCTGAAACAGCTAGGAGATCAGCAACAAACATGCTCCTGCAACAGCTAGGCGTTACCACGGAAGTTTGAACATGCTCCTGCAACAGTTAGGAGTTACCAATGAAGTTTGACAGTTTAAATAAGTCTATCTCAGAGGCCAAACCTGCTGCAGCTCCACAGGCTGGAACAGCGTCTACTTCTCCTAGCCCTGATGTAGAGCTGACAGTTTAGGGTTTACAGGTCCTAACTAACAGTACCCAGATAGAAGCAGAGGAACCCCACACAGAGGCCTAGTCTGGCAACCTACCTGAATACTGGAGCCTATCCCTGAAACTACTGTCATTAACAAACTTCTGTGGACCTTAGTCAATCTTTAGTCAAAGTGTGAGAACCCGGCGGGCGTCCGCTCACTCTATTTAAAGGGAAAACCCCACCCAATAGGTCATGACCTTACCGCTCATACTCAGTAGGCGAGAAATGACACAGCTTGTGAGCGGCGCCAAAGGTCTGAGCATGCTCAGTAGGGTGAAAGCTGGACTTAGACTGACCCACATGTGGCGCTGTGTGCCGGGAGAGCAACCTGCAGGACCCAATCCTAACACCCAGTCAAACTATACTCTTTTCTTTCTTAAACTTCTAAGGCTAAAGCCCCATAATATGGAAACACAGCTTTTTTTGTTGCAGATTTTCTTGCCGGTTTTTGAGTCAAAGCCAAGAATGGTTACAAAAGGATTGGGAAATATATAGGGAATGCTTATACTTCTACCTTGTGTTCAATCTACACCTGGCTTTGGCTTAAAAAACCTTAGCAAAATCTGCAACAAAATAGCCCAATAATGGCTTTACCTGCTTCATGGATATATTAGATAAATCAGAGCAGAACATAAGCAACTAATTAATCATACTTTATGACAAAACCATCACTGTTAATACTTGTATCTCGGCTGAACTACTGATAATTATTGTTCAAGTGTGTACTATATATACATTGTAGCGGCTAGGGGGTATATTGGGAATAGAACTTGGCTTCTTCTTCTTAATTGTTCCCAGCTGTGAACATCAAGAATATACTATAAACAGTCTAAATATATTGATAGATGTTCATGAGTAGCAGATGTTTTGTTTTAATTAGCTGTAATATTACATTATGTGTTGTTTTCTTCATTTCATTCAGTGATGTGGCCTTTCCACTTTTACTTCCAGGCAGCTTTCATCAATTTCAAGCTATCACAAGGGATTTCCCATCATACTGTGTGTACTGATGCTTCATATTGGTGCCTTATATTGGTCATTTTATAATATTTTTTTAAATATATATATATATATATATATATATATATATATATATTTATATTTTCATGATGACAGCAGAATGTTTTTGAGCAATAAATATGACAGGTTGTATAGTAGAACTAAACAAACAAAAAAAATCTATTCTGGTACATTTACTAGGGTCTATTCGATATGGCAGTGGTTCTATAGGAGACTACTTGATTTACAGTGCTAGAGCTTTTTCTCATGAAATCTTAAACAGGACATAACATTTGAGATTAATGATTTGTTGGTATTTGAGATCAATGATTTGTTTGTCTGTGCCATATCTTATCTTTTACAGGGGTTGGGGACCATTTTTCCTATATAGAACTCTGATCAATTGTTCTCCTTAATACAGACATGCAGATTATCTGAAGTTGGCACTTGGGGCAGGAGTATAGGAGTTTACAGAAGTTACATAAAAGAGATAATGTAGAAATCCCTCTGGAGTAATGTACAGGCTTCCTGAATTTAATCAAGTTGATGAAAATGGTCAATTTCAACCATAAGAAACCTCCTTAGGTGAACAAATGATCTTTGTAGTAAGCTATAATACTCAATAATTGGTCTTGTTCTAAATTTTTCACTCTGATAGTGTCATTAAATGTGTATGGTTTGGGATTGTGAAATTATTGATCAGCCATTAATCAACTTCTATCTGATGTCTATGCCCAACTTTAGTTTATGTGAGAATAATAGTTCTGTTATTGGGATAAAGCCCTCTGCCACATATAAAGATGTAGATATAATATGGAATTCATAAACATAGACCTCTGAATTTACAAAAGAACTGCAGAACAGGCCACAAAATCAGGCAAAATGCCAAGCTTGTAACAGAAGACAATGGTTCATAATGTCAAAAGCATGACAGGTCTAGAAGTAGGAGAAGAGAGAAGTGCGGATTGCTTTGGCAGAAAGTAGGTCATTAGTGACTTTGGATAAGGCTGCTTCAGTTGAGTAATAGGGTCAAAAGCCAAATTATAGGTAATAAAAAAGTCAGTAGGATGAGAGATCAGAGGAAATCTTGAGGTGGATGTGTTGTCCAATGAGTTTTGAGGAAAGATGCAATGGGTAATAAGATAAGGTGATAATTGGCCAGGGAAGATGAGTCGATCTCTAGCTTTCTTCAGGGATTGGGTGAAGCACATAGGTGGTAAATAAATTGGAAAGTAGGGAGTAAATCTTTTCCCAATGGTAATGGTAGAGAAGTCAGCTATGCTATGCAGTATATTCATACTGAATATGGAGGGGATTGCAGGGACTTCAGATTGGAGTTGTTTCTGATATTGTCCATCTTGCATTACAAATATAACAGGAAGAAGTAGGTAGATGAAAGAGTAAATAACTGGGGTTGTGAATGGAGTGTTTTTGAGGGCTAGATGTATAAGGTTCCTGCAAGGGTGTGCTAGCTTCTAGATTAGTTAAAGTAAGTTGTGGTCAAATGTGTGGAGAGGTTAAGCAAGGAAAAGAGGCAGGAAAAAATAAAGTCTAGTACATTTCCCTCCTTGTGGTTGGTTCTTGAGGATCAAGGGAGAGGAAGTAAGGGACAGACGCTGCTTAAAGGGGCTCTATCATTGCGAAAAGTCATTTTTAGATAAGCAGATCCTTGCACAGCTTTTAGAAAGGCTATTTCACACGTACCTTTTATATGAAAATTGCCTCAGCAGATTTTGAATAAGTCCGATTTTATTCATATGTTAATGAGCTTAGATGGTGCATCGGAAGTGTTTGTGATGACAGTCTGCTCTATGTGTATGTATAGCAGAGATGAGTCATCAGCACAACAGCATCTGCTATACATATACATAGAGAAGACAGTGCACAGAGACACTTCAGTTGCGGGGGCCACACGGTGGCTCAGTGGTTAGCACTGCAGCCTTGCAGCACTGCAGTCCTGGTGTTCAAATCCCGCCAAAGGCAAAAAAAATCTGCAAGGAGTTTTTATATTCTCCCTGTGTTTGCATGGATTTCCATCCCATATTCCAAAGACATACATAAAAAAAAATGTACATTGTGTGCTCTATGTGAGGCTCACAATCTACATAAAAAAAAAAAAATAAAAAAAAGAGACACTTCCGGTGCACGGTCTAAGCTCATTAACATATGAATAAAAATGGACTTATTCAAAATCTACTGAGGCAATTTACATACAAAAGGTACACGTGAAACAGCCTTTCTAAAGGCTATGCAAGGATGTGCTTATCTAAAAATGACTTTTCCCAATGATAGAGCCCCTTTAATAGCCTGTGTCAGTAGGAAAGTTGAAGCCACCTATGATGAGGCTTGGGATGTCAAGTGTAGGAGCCAGTTGGTAGAGTGAATTTCTAATTAAGGTAAGTTTGGCTGCAAAATTGTAAGGGCTCGTTCACACAGGGAACGGATTTTGGCACCGCATCACCCCGGTCAAAACCCGCCTGCCACGAACGTCGCGGTCGCGTCTTTCCCCTCCGGAGTCGGCTCAAATGAATGAGCCGACACCGGAGGTCGCTGTCGCTAGAATCCGCCTGAAGAAAGGGCATCTCACTTCTTTTGCCGATAGCGGAAAAAAGAACGCTAGTGGTCTCCATAGACCACCATTGTATGGAGGCGGATTTTGAGGCGAAATCCGCTGTCAAAATCTGCCTCCTTGCACCTGTGTGAACTAGCCCTAAATCCATCATTTGGTAAAGGTTTTGTTTTGGTTACTCAATATATATACAAACTGTTGTACATGTAATTTTGGTAATTATTCACTGTTTGTACACTGTGTTTTGTAGAGTCTGACGAAGGCCAGGACATTGGCCAAAACGGCACTGATTACTGAATACTCTACTGTATCACATGTATTTGAACAGAAAAAATAAAACACAAAAGCAACCTTGGAGTGGAAATCCTTTAAATGCTGTGTTATTTTTCTTGAAATAGATTTTGTAAAAAAAAAACAAAACAAAACAATAAAAGATATACAAAATAGAAGAAAAGGTAGGAAGGGCACTCACCCATAGACGAATTTCTTCTAAAAAGCACCCTTTATTAGGGAAAACATCAGTAAAAAACAACCATCTGAGAGGGAAGGAACAGCATGTGTGGTGTCAAAAAAGGCCTTTTTTGTGGCCGCAAAATCACCGGCGCAAAATAACGCGGTGTATACGCTCGTAACTCCCATTGAACTCAATGGGATATTTTTGACCGCTCAAACTCTGACACGCCGTATACGTGCCAGATCACGCTACACATTACATCGTGTGAACACACCCTTACACACACCACAGGATTAGATACACACATCTACACACAGTTCCACATGCCAAATGATTAGATACACACGTCTGCACACAGTTTCACATGGCAGAGGATTAGATACGTGCATCTGCACAAAGAACCACACGCCAGAGGATTAGATACACAGGTCAGCACACAGTATCACACTCCAGAGGATTAGATACACGCATCTACACACAGTTCCACATACCAAAGGATTACATACGCGCATCTGCACACCGTTCCACATGCCAGAGGATTAGATATGCGCATCTGCACAAAGTACCACATGCCAGAGGATTAGATACACAGGTCAGCACACAGTATCACACGCCAGAGGATTAGATACACGCATCTACACACAGTTCCACATACCAAAGGATTACATACGCGCATCCGCACACCGTTCCACATGCCAGAGGATTAGATATGCGCATCTGCACAAAGTACCACACACGAGGATTAGATACACAGGCCAGCAAACAGTATCACACGCCAGAGGATTAGATATGCATGTCATCACACAGTACCACACACCGGAGAATTAGATACGCACGTCTGCACACAGTACCACAAGCTGGAGAATTACATACACATGTCTTAACACAATACCACACGCCAGAGGATTAGAAACGCACGTCTGCACACAGTTCCACACGCAGCAGGATTACATACGCACCACTGCACACAATACCACACACCGGAGGATTGGATACATGCTAATGCACACAGTTACACACGCTTCAGGATTAGATACACGAATCTACACACAATTCCACATGCCCGAGGATTACATAGACGCGTCTTCACACAGTTCCACATGCCGGAGGATTACATACGTGTGTCTATACACAGTTCCACATGCCGCAGGATTAAACATGCGTGTCTGCACACAGTTCCACATGCCAAACAGTTAGATACATGCGATATATCCCTGGTTTATCACTAATATCCAAAATGAGATACACATGATCACATGATGCTTATGGACACACACACATACAATATACAATATACAAAATACACCAATTCAACACTGGACAATTGTTATGGGGCCACTGCACAAACAAAATATGAAATATAGCCGTGTGAAGCCGCGTCCTCCTGCTAGTTGAAAATAAATGAGGCAGAACAATACAGTATACATTGTGTGCAATATACCATGTGGTGGAGGAAACTGTATTAATACTTCTATTATAACACTGGGTGAATGTTATGAAACAAAACTTCATGATAACACCACCACTAATACTGCTGCATAAATGCATGTAATATGGTTCACTCAAAATGGCTTGTATTATCTTCTTTTAGGCAAAAGCTATAGGGACTGGATCTCATGATGACAACACTTTGGAGTTGAATTCCCCTATCCCCTGAACAAATAAGTCTGAGCTGTGAAAGTTAATTTTGCTCTTTCCTTACGCTTAACATTACAGACACAATGTATGAAATACTAACTACAATCCTGAACTAGAAAACTAGACAGACTTTCTGTGTAATGTCTTCTCATTAACTGAATTCCAAGCAAATTATGTATAAATGATTGTACATGCTAAGATGTATGGATAGCAAAGATGCCTGTGAATATAAGACTTCAGTGTGTACTTTAATAACTAGTCACCCATGGACATATTAGATATAGGGGGGATATGTTGCTTGCTCACAACCACACCCTATTTAGCATTTTATCAATCTACGTTGATGCTATTCTCTTGAAGAGCCTAGAATTAATTTTCAGTGCAAGGTCATTATCTCCTTCTCATTAGCATAATGCCAGAAGCAACTTAGAGAAAATCACTGATGGCGATTAAAATCTCAATGAAATGCCAGAAACCATCCAAGTAAATTATAAAACTTATCTGCATTATTAATCATCACACAAGTCGGCAATTTTTGTAAGAAATGCACCCAATTCATTCCTACATTCTTTCTTTATTGTGACCATTTTGATTCTGGCAACAAAATCCTATATAATATGTTAAAGGTATATACCTCTGCATTAAAAGTGTTGGTATTATATATAAATCAGACTTTAATATAGTACATATTGTATTCTAATAAAACTAAGTCTGAAGATGTGCCTTCATCTTTCCTCTTGGCTTAACATATCCCAAGATGTATTACATGAGATGAGAGTTTTAAAAGCAAAAACATGATTTTATAATATTCTGATGGCTATCCTATATGTGTCTCACTAAGTGAGAGTGAAAGCCATGTATTGTCCTTGTCCATAATTGCTGTTCCATGTGTCAACAGTGACGTGTGCATTTCCCCAGACTGATGTATACAAAGATCGACCCATAAAGCAGAGAAATAATGGTGGCTACGCATCTTCCATCGAGAGAGTGATGACTTTTCATGTTAGTACATAGAGATGTTCCTACAGCTATTCCTGCGTGGTCACATCTAAATTTCTACTTGCAGATCTTGCACATCGCCATGGATTTATGTTTTGGCAATTTGCCAAAAAATTCCCACATGGGAGATGACTTCGTATGCTTGATGTTTCCAGCAGCAACAAAAACAAGTCTGCCACCACCGTCTTCATCTGATGGCATCTTGTCAACCTGACCTGATAGCGAAGTCCTATCTGCAAGAAAATTATCGTTGGCAATATCATCATCATATTTCCCAGTTTTTTCTAACTCATCACCATGCATACCATCAGAATTTCCTCCCCTAGATATCCTCCTAACTTCCCTACCAGAATGACTACGAGTAGTAGTAGCATCAAATCCCCTGCCTCTGCTGCCTCCAACACTGTCAACAGTCATCATGTCTTCCTGGTCTGCTTGCACAAAATGCTGAATGTGAAGAAGACATGGTTGAAAGTCCAGAAAGGCCCTGTGGTAAATTACATGTTAGGATGAAGAAGAACACTCAGATCCCTGACTAAAGATCATATCACTCTCAGATGTAATATCCTCCTGTGACTGAGACGACCAAGCTAATTATTCAAATATTTCACCAACACTCAGGAAGTGCAACAATCCTGCAGCTACTGGAGATGCCACCAAGACCAGAAGCAGTGTTGCTTTTGCCACTCACATTCTTACTATTAGCACTAGTATGTTAGTAGTTCTTGCATGAGTGTTTCCTCTTCTCCCTACTTTATTCTGTTGCCTGCCCTGTTTTTTTCACTAATTTTTTAATGCACACAGTGTTTAATTATTAGCAAAAAAAATAAATTAAAATGACATTTTACATTAGCAAAGTATATACTACTAGTAGTACCATGGCAACCACTACTAAAATATCGTACTACTGTGTGTGATGTATATCTAGAATTATATATATATATATATATATATATATATATATATATATATATATATATATATATATACAGTCCTATGAAAAAGTTTGGGCACCCCTATTAATCTTAATCATTTTTTGTTCTAAATATTTTGGTGTTTGCAACAGCCATTTCAGTTTGATATATCTAATAACTGATGGACACAGTAATATTTCAGGATTGAAATGAGGTTTATTGTACTAACAGAAAATGTGCAATATGCATTAAACCAAAATTTGACCGGTGCAAAAGTATGGGCACCCTTATCATTTTATTGATTTGAATTCCCCTAACTACTTTTTACTGACTTACTGAAGCACAAAATTGGTTTTGTAACCTCAGTGAGCTTTGAACTTCATAGCCAGATGTATCCAATCATAAGAAAAGGTATTTAAGGTGGCCAATTGCAAGTTGATCTCCTATTTGAATCTCCTCTGAAGAGTGGCATCATGGGCTACTCAAAACAACTCTCAAATGATCTGAAAACAAAGATTGTTCAACATAGTTGTTCAGGGGAAGGATACAAAAAGTTGTCTCAGAGATTTAACCTGTCAGTTTCCACTGTGAGGAACATAGTAAGGAAATGGAAGACCACAGGGACAGTTCTTGTTAAGCCCAGAAGTGGCAGGCCAAGAAAAATATCAGAAAGGCAGAGAAGAAGAATGGTGAGAACAGTCAAGGACAATCCACAGACCACCTCCAAAGAGCTGCAGCATCATCTTGCTGCAGATGGTGTCACTGTGCATCGGTCAACTATACAGCGCACTTTGCACAAGGAGAAACTGTATGGGAGAGTGATGAGAAAGAAGCCATTTCTGCACGTACGCCACAAATAGAGTTGCCTGAGGTATGAAAAAGCACATTTGGACAAGGCAGCTTCATTTTGGAAACAAAAATTGAGTTGTTTGGTTATAAAAAAAGGCGTTATGCATGGCGTCCAAAAAGAAACAGCATTCCAAGAAAAACACATGCTACCCACTGTAAAATTTGGTGGAGGTTCCATCATGCTTTGGGGCTGTGTGGCCAATGCCGGCATCGGGAATCTTGTTAAAGTTGAGAGTCGCATGGATTCCACTCAGTATCAGCAGATTCTTGAGAATAATGTTCAAGAATCAGTGACGAAGTTGAAGTTACGCCGGGGATGGATATTTCAGCAAGACAATGATCCAAAACACCGCTCCAAATCCTCAGGCATTCATGCAGAGGAACAATTACAATGTTCTGGAATGGCCATCCCAGTCCCCAGACCTGAATATCATTGAACATCTGTGGGATGATTTGAAGCGGGCTGTCCATGCTCGGCGACCATCTAACTTAACTGAACTTGAATTGTTTGTCCAAAATACCTTTATCCAGGATCCAGGAACTGATTAAAAGCTACAGGAAGCGACTAGAGGCTGTTATCTTTGCAAAAGGAGGATGTACTAAATATTAATGTCACTTTTCTGTTGAGGTGCCCATACTTTTGCACTGGTCAAATTTTGGTTTAATGCATATTGCGCATTTTCTGTTAGTACAATAAACCTCATTTCAATCCTGAAATATTACTGTGTCCATCAGTTATTAGATATATCAAACGGAAATGGCTGCTGCAAACACCAAAATATTTAGAACTAAAAATGATTAAGATTAATAGGGGTGCCCAAACTTTTTCATAGGACTGTATATATATATATAATTATATATGTATATGCACTTCACTTTTGCATACAGAGAAACAATTAAAATAATTTGTTCAACAGTGCTCTGTCTCCTTCACACAGTACATGAATCAGACACCAAATTAAAGTGGAATAAAAAAAAAAAATGAAATTCTTATTCCTATTTTTTTTTTTTTTTTTACATTTGTGCAGGCTAGACTGTATTGGGTGAACATACAAAAACCACTAAAATAACAGATTCTTTTTTTTACATAAGTGAAGGAAGCGCTACTATTAGTACCACGGACACCACTACTACTGTAGTATTGTGTGTGACATATATCTAGAATCACATAGGCGCAAGCAGTGCAGTTACACAAAATATTTTGTTCAGATTTACAATAATGATCCTTAATGAAAAAAAATTAAAATTTGCCCCAAAAAGTTATCATAATATTATTCATTAATAGGATTGTCTTCTTCAGCTCATAAGTATATTTATAGAATGTGTAATGTGTATAAGAAAAGATGAAATTGTACAGTCAGACAATATAGATTATTGCCTGGCAATGAGATAGTTAACTGCAGCAGACTCACTGACTGAACTCACTGTCTTTCTCTATCTGTCTGTATATTCAATTCTATTCTAGCATTAATCTGTGTGTTTATAATTATTGTTCGATTATTTCTAAGTACTCCTATAACTATTGCTCAGTTTTCAATTCTGACTTGTGCTACCTATAGTCTAAGGGTATGTTCACACAGTTTTTTGCAGGCGGATTTTGATGCAGAATCCGGGTTTTGATGTGGGTGCAAGGTCCCAGTGTTTTTTAAATTAAACTCCATTCTATTATGACAGACAAGAAATTGAGGCATTTCCCATCAGAGATTATATTTAGATATTTTTCCCTTTGAAATAGTTGTAGGTGAGAATATTTTACTATGGCAGCACTTGGGGGTCATGTGGCTCTATGTTATGGAGTGATACAAATGATTAGGCTACATACACACGCCATGGATAAATTGAGCCGGAACGCACCAGAACTCAGTTCGGCCATAATTACCAAATGACTTCCGGCATAAATGTGTCTGAAGGGAATGTAAGGAATATAAAAAACACAGTTACTTACCTCTCCTGGCTCTGGAAGGTTTTGGGCCTATTTGATGATGTCCCAGACATCACGTAGGCCGGGGTTTATGTGCCATGATGCAAGCCTCTGGTGACGTCCAGCGTCCCATACATCATTGAAAATGACTGAGATCTGGCACAGGGGTGCGCTGGGCCAGGGAGAGGTAGGTGTCAGTGGTTTTTGTATCCTCCCCGGGCCCTGGGTCTCCGATTGTTATACTCTGGGGTCTGAAAAGGTAGTATTCCTCTAAAAAAAAAATTGCAATTTAACACTGTACATGACCATATTATCATTGTATGTAGAGCTAATAATGACATTTCTGATGAGTTTTCGGACTCGTGAGACTATCAAAGCCACAGAAGACTTTAGGAAAGACTCCTCTTATCTCACAGGCAGGCCTCTGCCCCATTCTTGGTGCCAAATACACACCTTCAAAAAGTGTTTGTTATTTGGTCATTTGCACAAAGCCTTAACTGCACACCCACAAACTAGGAGTCTAGATCTTTATGACTCTGGCCAAAAGTTTGGCTTTTTTTGCAGAGAATAAGAATATATACTAGTTGGTTTTATCTCTGAGCAATTTTCCTAGGGTTGCCCAGCTGGACTGCGATGAGTAAATTAAATTGTTTGATCTAAAGCATGAATACCCTGGCATACAAAAATGCGGCAGTGTAATGTGTGAAAAGTCAAAAGCCTGTCTTTCACAGCGCTGTTAAACAACTAATGACAATCATTTTCTATAAATGTGCATACTATATGCTGGCCTTATTATTGGGAAAACAAAGATGATACGCAGAAATATATTCTTTGATCTACATCAAAGACTCCTTTGTCTGCTTAGAAGTGTGAAAAAGGAAGTATCTATAATAAAAATTTCCTAAGAAGGCAGGCAAAGAACGTAATCTCATCAAGACCCATCATATTTTTCTTTAAAGGGTATTTAAATCAATTACTTTTTTAAAGTCATCCCTGATGAATAAAGTCCATGCACGTAAAAACATATCCATTAATAGTTATGTGCAGGTAGCTCATACTCTTCTATTATTGGACAATAAAAATTTTATACGTACAACTCTTGGTGACTGCTATTTAAGAAAATCCACCTATAGGTTAATGTACAGATATTTACTACTATCTATTATTACTGATGCCATAGTAATGAAATCATAGAAAATAAAGGAGATAATCTTCATATCCATATACAGAGGGGGAGATTTCATATAGCAGGAAGTAATAAGCCTAAGATTCCACGAGGGATGGTAGATGACATGCGGAAACCACACGGACCACATTATAGTCTATGGGAAAGGGGTATTACCACAAACATAACCATATTTAAAATTGTAGATAATTGAAAGTTGAACATTTTTGCAAATATAAATAAAGATTTTGCAGAGTTTTATAGACTCTCTAACCATCTTAGTGGTAATAGTCTGTTGTCTTCATCGGTTGCCATTGAATACAACCATGAATAAAGGAACGGTATGTACACTGAAACCCATCCATGATTTCCTTATTGTGGCTGGGTTATATTGACATCATGGCTGGGTTTTTTACATGAGCCAGACAATAAAAAGTTCCTGTATTCATGGTCATATCCATTGGTAACTGATCAAGACAAAAGATTGTCATAACTAAGATAATGAGAGAAAATCTTTAAAAGTTTGCAAAATGTTTAATTTTTTTATATTTGCAAAAGTGTTTAACTTTTAATTGTCTACAAACCAAAATATCATTATGTTCATGAGAATACCCCTTTAAGTTTCATGAAATATTATGTAATGTTATAAGTAGAGATGAGCGAGTACTATTCGAAACTCCCATTTCAAATAGCACGCACCCATAGGAATGAATGGCTGCTTTCATTCATTCTTATGGGTGCATGCTATTCAAAACTGAAATTTCGAATAGTATTCGCTCATCTCTAGTTATAAGCTTATTTTGAGCTCATTCACAAGTTGGAATATCATTTCAATAATATTAGCACACAGATGGTTGGGAAAATGGTGACTAAACCATAAATAACTGGAATGTACAGATCTTCCTCTGGGTCCTGATCCTTTGGCTACTATCATGCATATCAAATTTGTGACCTTTCATAAAAGTCACCATCTTGATACATAGAGCTTTGTGCTGCAGACAGAAAGAAAAATGATAGCTACTTAATCGTTCAATCTGATTACTTATCAAATGCAGATGTATATTCAGCCAATAGTATTATAATGCTATAAAAGGCATTTAAAGGAATTTCATGGCTTGAAGTCTAAAATGCAAAGGTGACATATTTATTGGGACATTTAAAAGCTATAGCTAAATACAAGGTAAGAATGCAGCATCCATTTTAGTAAAGGGTGGTTAACCCTTTCTGCATTGTAATGAGGGCTCATTCACTCAGTGGGGAGAATTTATCAAGGTTCTTGGTACTTTATTTTTATTCTAGAGCTCTGTTATTGCTTTACACCAGGGATAGGCAACCTTTGACACTGCAGCTGTTGGAAAACTACAACCCCCAGCATGAAAACCTGTTCTGCTGTTCTTAGAACTCACATGGAAGTGAATGGACCAGGCAGGGAGTTGCAGTTTTACAGAAGCTGGAGTTCCAGAGGTTGCTGACCCCTGCTTTACACTATGTCTATGGGATTTATCTTTCTTTGGCACCTTATTTTATGACTTTGACACAAGGCTCGTAACTTTGTTTTTTTAACAGTGAAAGCGGATGTGGTTTATGTAAAGTAACATTTTAAAAATGCATGTTAAAAAAAGAAGCAAAGAAAAACAACTGCACTCCAATACGGGAGCAGTGTAAAAAAAACAAAACAGAAACATCTCAGAAAAGTAGAATCACATTTTTATCTTGAGCTAAGTCTTCACAAAACTTATTACAGGTCATAAGCCTTCTTAGTAAATTGGGTGCATGGAAATACAGTCAATACAGTCCAGGGCTACAACTCTTTTAATACCAACTAATAACCCAGAAACGTCCTCTTTTTAGATTATATAGATGTTATTTGGGAATTTAATGAACTGCAATTACACTCGTTATACAAGGCTAAAAATAAATCTCATAAATAAGACACACTTAAATAGAAATACGCAAAAAGATAATAATTATGCAAATAATAAATTCTCCTCTTTGTCATTTTCTGGCATTGTTAAATACAAGAAAAACATTATTATAGCATTCCAATGTATTTTCTTATAGAGGTTGTCCAGTATCAGCAAATGGTATAATAAAAAGTTATACAACTTTAGAGAATACTTTCTGTACCAATTCCTCATTATTTTCCATATTTCTGCTTGCTGGTGTTCTTTATTTACTTAAAGTGGATATAAATCAGTCAATGGTCATGTGATATAAAGCCCATGGTCATGTGATAAAGTAAAATATCAATGGTACAATACTCTCTGGAAAGATGGTTCTTGTCTGGTAGAGTCATCCAACATAATGCAACCAAAAGAAGAAACCACAGCACAAACTTTTTAGTCATGGTGGAGTTTTTTTTGTTTAGTGACATTCTGTACGTACATTTTTAGTGGTGTTTTTTAGTTCTACAGTAAAGTATATGAGAAAGATGCAAAAAAAAAAAACAAAAAAAAAAAAAACACCATTCCAAGAACATACAGCATTGTGAAAAAAAATCAAGCAAAAACATATTGTACATGCATGGAGTGCATTTTACGTTTCACTGGTTTCCCTATAGACTTTGATGTACTATATTACATTTTTGGAGAGTGAAATGCCAGGAAAAAAACAATTAAAATACCATATTTTTTTACAAAAAGACTGTGTCAAACAAGCCATCAAGAGATTAAAAAAAAAAAAAAAAATCTTTAAACTCTGTGTCCTAAAGGTTAGCATACAGCACAATTAGTCATTTACTGTTTTAATGTACAGTCTGTAGATGAGATGCCTGTCTATGCCAGTGTGACAGGCAGTCACATGAACATGCTCCTGATGATGTACTATATTCTGAACTAGTGGTTATCCCTAAAGCCACTTCTCTCTGATTTTCCCCCCTCTTTACCTGTCTGTAGAAGGATAAGGTTTCTCACGCTGGGAAGGAGAATGTTGAATTAACGCACTCGCTTTCTGGCACGTATACACATGTCAGAATGTGAGCGCTCAAAACAGATCACATTCATTTCAATGGGTCGTTACGGGCGTATTTGCAAAATTACGCGCAAACAATTACGTGCATTATACTCCCGTAATGACCCATTGAAATTAATGTGATTCTGTTTTGAGCGCTCACATTCTGACACGTGTATACGTGCCAGAATGCGAGCCCGTTAACTCCGTGTGAACTGGCCCTTACAGTACCCTATAATTGTACTAGAAAGCAAAGATGGACTTAGACTTTCTGATACCCAAGGCAAAGGTTAAAGGTGTTTACTGGGCTCAGATATATTTTCCTTAATGTGGATGGGTCAGCAGTATGTAAACTGTGGGAGTCCGACATCACAACCTCACACATATCACCTGGAAGCTGCTAGTTGACAGAGAGTACATGCAACACTGCTCATATTCAAGTAACAGGAGCAGAGTAGTACCCCCGTCCACTGTATAGTGGTGTTTAAAGAGAAATGCAGTGCCATTCATATTACTTGAATAGGATCACTGCTGCTTCCTGTCCACTAACAGCTTAAGACACCCAGAGGCTGCTGCTATAGCTGATTTGTGAGTCCTTGTGTCTAAAATAATGTGGATAGTTCATCAGCATGAAAAATCTTTTTGGGGCCGGAAAATCCATTTAAGCTTGCTGCCTTGTATATAAGTATTTTGACCAAGGCAAAGTGGCTTGCTGGCACCCCTTCTGGCATGAAATACCTAGAGCACTTGCCCGTGTTGTTCCCCTAGCTATGTCTATGTAAAATAACATAGAGCTTGACAAACAATAGGGGTACCTTAATTCAGAGACTAGTTAGACACATGGAGGTATACTTTTGTGTTGCTGTAAACTTTTAACATGGATCTTCTTATCAAATTGTCATGTAGAAATGACTGTGGTTGAAATGTGTTTGTCAGCAGTAAGTTTAATCAGTCATTGAAGTACTGTACAGTACAAGCAGCAATGGTACATTAGCATAGAGGGAACATATATGTGTCACATATTTATAGTAAGACATCTATCACTTCTCCTTCTGTCTGCGATTGGAAGCCCAGACAGATCATATTTGCTACTGCTCAGAATGACTGACGGCTGACAATACGGACTGATGTTTCTTCTTCATTGAAAGGGTCATTTTGGTTCTTTATAATTACATGGAAAACACATAAAGGCCTAGGGCAAAGCAGAACATTTCGGGGCCTGTAATCTAGTCTGTAGAATTATTAATAAAAATAATTCAATTGCAAAACAATTACTGTTTATTGTTTTACTAATAATCATTAGGCATTATAATAAAATATATGAAATCAAAACAATTCTTAGACTTGGTGATGGAAATGTCAAGTATTATTAGATTATTTTGTAAGGTCAGCACTTGCAGTATACTGTAGCTTTTTCAAGTTGAACCTGTACTGTTATATTCTATCTATCTATCTATCTATCTATCTATCTATCTATCTATCTATCTATCTATCTAATCTCTCCTATCTATCTATCTATCTATCTATCTTGTCTCTAATTATCTACTTCATTTGTCACAAAACAGAAAAAAAGTAAAATTGCACTTATAAATGAATCGAGTAATGACAAGTTTTCAGGACTGGTGCTATATGCCTGTTCCCTGGGGGACCTCCAACACTGTATTCCACACCAGTGGAAACCCCAAATGTGTTGAAAACTGGGATTTCCACTCAATCTGTATATGGCCACCAAAGATAGCTGAGTGCAGTGCTCAGCCACCTTCAGCAGTCCCATGGGCTTCAAATGGACTTTACATCATTGCACTTGAACAATTGTTGCTTCATTAACAGGGGTCCCGAGACAACCCCTTACCTTCTTTTTGTGATTATTTGGGTTCCCAGAAGAGAATTGTGACTTGGCATAACCATTTAAATAGGCATACATATGTTTGGTGGTATCAGGAACCTCATAATGCATTGTAGGGAACAGTATACTGAGCACCATTATACCTTTAGATAGGTGAATAACTGCACTATTTCATTGAGAAAACAGTTTTACAGTTGAAATGCAAATGAGTGGAGTGCAGAGGAGACTCCAAAGCCTCCAAAGGTGTGAATCTCCAATCCTACAGGATAGACATACTATCCTGCGGCTATGATGCTGCATTCCTGGAACTAGTAGTCTCTGTCATTATCCCGTTAAACTTAAGCCTCATTTGCATATTTCAAAAAAATGCTTTTCTAAGTAAATAAGCCATCTATTGCACTGAAGGTATGATGGTGCTCTACATAATTTCCCCTACAATGCACTGTGACTGTTCTATTGAGGTTCCTGGATACAGATTGCTTATAAGACAAATTTACACGGAAACACATTGCTACACAGATCTAATAATATAACAGAGCTTTCCAAACAGCATGTTACATTTAAACATATTGTACAGTATTACACATATGGATTCAAGCTATAGGAGGAAACCTGACTAATTCAGTTATTACAGTAAGGCAATGCTATTTGAGACAAATGATGATAAATCAAGGAGCAAACTAATGGCACTTATAGTGATCTGAAAGTAGTAATAGGAGGGACATAAAATATTGTATACATTCTACCCTCGATTTACATGACCGAGTTTCATCTGTGAAACTAGGTCTTGTGTTGGCCGGATTTACTGGTCTGCACAGTATTATGGTAGAAGGAATCCTATGTTAATAGTTATCTATGCTGTAGGGAGCCCCTGCTTCCCAGGAACATACTGTCCTGTACTATAATCAATATGGGACTATACTTTGCTGTAATGAAGGGTAAATCCAGCCAACATATGGACCATCTTTCACAGACAAAACTCAGTTGTGTGAATCTAGGCTTAGCCATGTTTGATCTTTCTAACAATCAAGTGAGACGTAACACTTACAGGATTTAGAAGGACGGTTAGGAAGAGCTCTCCTCCTTTAATACTTTTATCCAGTTCACTTGGTCCACCAGGATATTCTTTGTAGAAAATTGTATGTGTGAACAAACCACAAGTTTGCCGAGGCAGAACCTAATTGATAAAGCCAGATAATATCACAATAAAAGTATTGTCCTTGCCATCTATGCAGCATATCAATTTATAAATTAGCAATGGTATTAAAGAGGACCTTTGATTTCCTATGGTGCATGCGGTTTTATATACCGTTAGAAAGACAACAGTGCACTGAATTCAGCGTATGGTCGGATTCCCCATTATGTGCCCCGGGCAAGAGATATTGGTGTAGTTACCGATATCTCTTGACTGTGAGAAAGGCGTTTCTGACAGTCTAGCTAGGGTATAAGGCAATGATGCTGAAGACATACACACCGGAAAAACTGAAATACATGATCGTGTGTATGATGCCTTATTTAGGGAAGGTTTATACTACTGTTTTTAATGTCTGTTGGTCTTTTCAGACATTACCATTAGATTGAAAGTGGAGCACCCTCCATCTGGTGTCCCACTGCATTCACTCTCATGTAAGAAACACAACTGAAGATTTCTTCCATCATGTTTTTGTTACATTTCTGATGGAAGAAAAAGTTCTGCATGTTTTCATCATGTTGCTTCCATTAGAGACAATGGGAAGGGACATATACATGTATACATATCGGATCCAATCTGTCTTGAAACCAATTCAACATAATATCATAGCATGCTAACAAAAGTCTCCCTCCCCTACTGGGTGGTCACAAGATTTTGTGTTTAGGAAGGATCTTGTTGTTATATACTATAAGTTCTATTGTGTGACAGCTGCAGACATCTAGCTTTCTAAAGCAACACATATTCTATATATTCATACATCAATCTGATATACTATATGGCATATGTGTCTGTGTAGCCAACCAGGATTTGTTTGGTGAACTGCAGTTCTAACCCTAATATAAGTTAAGTTAAGGGGAAGCTTTGGCAAATCATTTCACCTTAGCTTATTGGGGTTGTTTCTGGAGCATATGTAAGATTCGTGCAAGCTCCACTCATTGCGTTGCAATTTTGCAACTGCTGGAAACCTCTTTAAATGAAATGTACTTTAGAGTTAAATACTTATTAGGGAGTCAATTTTGTTTCCATGGTGATATATATATTGAGTCAATGCTAATGCCGCTATAGAGTGTCTTAAATAAGCTTACTACTGACAGAACTTCTACTTTAACACATGTGGGTTACCAAAACGTCTTCTTAAGGTTTTAGAGTCAATTTGTTTCAGTCGCATTTGATGTGTCATGTAGTGCGATCATTACTTTTATTCAATGGATATACCCACTGAGTTTCTACATTTTCACTTTTAAGCAGTCAAAAATTTGTCAGGTTCTTTTATGGATATTACAATATAAGTATAATAATGAACTTTTTGGAATCTTTATTGAATAATGGATGTATAAAATCTGCTTTTCTATACTAAAGTAAAAAAATATATTATGTGTTATACTTAAAATTGGAAATCTTTAGGGAGCTTTCTAAAACGCCATTTTGATACAGTTTTTGAAGTCAAAACTAGGAGTGGATTGAAAAAGAGAAGTAGAATATGTCATTCATACCCTTGAAAAACTGCATCAAAACTGCATGTCTGCATGTCTTTAAGATGGAAGAGATTAGAAGGCTATTCCATCTTACTGTATTCAATTCAATTAATATACATTTAGATGAAAATTCAAGTGATGCAGTCACAATTCAGTGACCAGTGTAGTTCCTTTGCTGTGCTGAAATCATCATTATATATGGGACCAGGTAGAGACGAGGTTATTTCACCTGGCTGATCATCAAAATTGCAGCATTCAGTGCACAGATATCATTGCCAGAGGAGATACTAGTTACTCGAGATACTGGTGGCAGAACATTTCTCTTGTAGAAGATGCCACAAAGGAAATTTACTATGATATGGCTCCTATTTATATTATTAACTTATAGAGCAGGCACCTCTATGGTTTTTATATGTCCTATTATTTAGCATACAGAACCGTGCAAAATCTCTAGGCAGGTGTGGAAAAAATGCCGTAACGTTGAATTTTTTTGAAAATAGAAATGCCAATAGTTTTTGTCATTTGAAGGGGTGTTCCGGGACTAAGAAAATGTAACTAAAGGCAGAAAACGCTTGTTATAAGAATGAATAAACAGAATTGAGTACTTTTATGTGTGTTTGGACCATTTTTCCCATTCTTCATATTTTCTGGCTCGTGCTACATACTTCCTGGTTGTGGAAGTGTCAGTGCTTTTCTAGGCAGCCCTTCCCAGCATCTGCACCGAGGAACCTGATAGCAGTTTTTCATTCACGCTCAGTATATTTACTTTTGCATGCCCCTGAATGAAGCCATTGCGCTGAAACGTGTGTCAGGTGTTGCCATTGGAGCAGAGGTGTCTGGTAGCTACTCTTAACCTATGGGTATGTTCACTTGAATACTTTTTTTTTCTCTATGTATGGCTGTGTACTCTCCATCTAATGCTCAGTATCACACGACCATTGCCCTGTGTGCCATTTTATTTACATGATTTATGGATCTAGGTGTATTGTAACACAGGTAGCCACATTAATATACCCTTATGATATACTGCCATCATCACCCATGGTTCTCTACTATTCATGTACTATACTTTAACAGGCCTCTGTTTTTTCTGAAGAAAGAGAAAGGTAGGTATCTTCTACATCCGATTTCCATAAGACTTAACTTTTATTCCATTTGTCGATTAAAAATTATAAATTACAGTGCAAAAAAGACAGAAAATACTAAGTAAGTCTTATGGAAATCGGATGTAGAAGATACCTACCTTTCTCTTTCTTCATGATTTATTGAGCTTTGCAAGTCCCAAAGCCAGGGTCTCACACTCCGAAGTATTCCAAAGCCGAATGGTGAGTTAACCATTTCAATACTATTTTTCTTGCCTCTGTTTTTTCTGTCTGACACTGTTTTTTGCTGTTCAGGTAATCTTATATTTTATGTCCATTTTTATTCTTCTCAATAAAATTTATTTTTTTATATATTATTTCTTAATTTGTGTGTGTGTGTGTGTGTGTGTGTGTGTGTGTGTGTGTCATCCCCCACCATCTTATATCTTTTTCGGTTTATTCTTTTGGTGTATAGACACCTTAGATATGGGCCCATTATTTATTTATTTTTTATTAAGGGTTAACATGTTTGGGGTGGTTCCCTTGAAGGATTTAAGCAAGCCTACAGCCACTAAAGATCTGTGGTTAGTTTTTCAAGTTACTTGTAATACCCTTCCTGCAGAGATCTCCAAAAACTGTGTCCCTAGAGGAGCTGAGGCTGTTTTGAAGGGTGTGCACACATAATGTTAATATGATTTAGATTTCTCTTTAATTCATTTGCTTCATTTTGCTAAATGACAAATATAACACTTCTATTTAGAAAAGCATTCCTACTTTGCAAAAAAAAAAATTTCCACACCTCCCTAAAACTTTTACACAGTATTGTAAAGTTAGAATAATAAAACATTAAAGGGGTATTCCCATCTCAGTATTTATGGCTATACCCATATTGTATGCCATAAGTTGCTGATAGATGTAGGTCCCACCTCTACTGTATATAAAAAAATAGGACCCCATCTGTGCTTGGAAGTGAATCAGAGAAGGACATGTATTCTCTCAGAGGAGTACAAATGTGGAGAAAATAGTTGTTGCTATTCAGTACTAAACTACTGCACAATACTATCTATGTAATATCTATGGCATTATAATGTTTGATAGTGTTTTCAACTATTTTGCACAATGGTAGCATTTAATTGAATGCCTTTAAGACAAAAAATGTTATTTTATGCTGCTGTGTCATCTATAATATGGAAATTTCCTCAGCTTGTTCTACAAGGTGAGAGGAACTTAAGGGATAGTTTAGCAAACCCTTAGCCAATCTAGGTCAGTTGCATTAGAGAGAAGTTTACCCTCAGGACAGGCTGTCCCACAGGACTAGGCCCCCAAAAAGTTGCAGAAATAGACCTTTTCTTTGCCGAGAGAATATTTTAATTGCTAAATGATGAAGACCTGTAACCGTGGCTGAGATGATGGCTGCATTTCCCCAATAATAGAAATTAAGTTTATGGTAAAGTAGTCTTGAAGCCAGGATCACCCCATATATACCATGAAGGAAACTACTAGAGGACTAGAGTAGGGAGTTCGGAGAAATTACCTGTTCTATGTATTGAGAAGCCCTATAAGATGTTGCAACTTATAAGAGGCTGTGCGTCCATGTTCTGTAACCATTTGAAATAGAGAGGCCCTGTTAAACTTCTGCAGGCCTCCTGCCTCATTGTTGCACCTTGTAATAAGGGAAACTTCCACCGACCTGAAGAGCACCACCAGTGTGTATCCGTGGATAACTAACACTATCATTTTCCACACTATTAGGTTTTTGTCCTATGGCTTGTCAGTGGTCCTACTACTTCTCCCATCAACACTACCACAGTGCTCTTTTTGGGACACTGTAGCTTCAAAAGTGTTCATTTCTCCATTAACATGTTCAGGGGTTTCTGGAATAGCCTGGCAGGCAGCTTTGCATCAATCACATATTGATGGCACCTTTTTTGTCTCCAAAAAAGGAATAGAAAGTGAGCAAAAATTAGCATATATCCCAAAACTGTACTGACTAAAACCACTGCCCATCCTGCAAAAAAAATATGGTCTTATTTGATCAACTGTGCAAAAGTAGTAAAATGTAAAAAGAAGAATTTACAAACTGTGGATAAATGTACTCAGAATAAAGTTAGTGTATCATTTATACCACATAGTGAGGAACCTAGGCCAACAATAACCCAACCCTCTTAAAAATTGCAGAATTACTTTTTATCTGTTTCCTCAAATTATAAATGTTTCTATATACCCCAAAATGATTACATTAAAAATACAATTTTGCATACTGTATATCTCACAAAATAAGCCGTCATAAGACGATAAAAATAAAAAAGTCATGCCTCTCGGAAGACAGGGATCAAACATGCAACTATATAACTGATAACTATAAGAATAGTTGTCTACAGTAGAAATCTCATATGTGAAAAAGTAAATGTTCTAACAAATCAGTTTATTGTAATACATCTGAAGTATAAGGTATAATTACCATTATGTCATTGTGTATAAAGCCTCTTCTGTACCGTGCAGGTTTCAGGTGAGGATATTCCTCGGTACTTGTCACTCTAATGCCCCATACCCTCTTCCAAGCTTCATATAGCTGCACATGTACTGGATAGACACCTGAGTGATGTGGAGCCACTGCATAACCCATGTTTGTTGGAATACCATGCTCCTGCAAAGAAAAAGAACATTCTTATTCAGATTTCTACTGTATATTGCTGTACATTTTCCAACTCTTGTTACCTCCAACTCTTCCCACTTCTTAATAGAAGACATTACTATTCAAGGGTTTCAGAAGCACAAACACATCAACTTCAGCATCATACAAAGACTGAAAGTCCACAGGGTTTTCCTCGGCAGACTTTCTGTCCCTAATATGCTTATATAGAAAATGCTGTGTCTCTTAAGGTATAATTTTTGACATTTTTTAAAATCGGAGCATTTCTGCAATGCCTGGATGGGATTAGCCAGAATTCCATCAACTTTGTAGGTCCCATAAAATACTGTGTTTTTTGCTGTGACGTTTACAGTATGTGGGGCCCAGCCTAAGTGTTTCAAGGCAAAGCACAGAAAGTACTTTCAGTGGCAAAACCCAGTCCATGGTCATATGATGGACAATCCATGGTTATGTAATGGACACACAGGTGTGCACCTTGTTATAGTCACAGCACAGTGATCATAGTACTGTCTTGTAACAAGCTATACATTTTACTAAATATGGGCCCCGTTACTGTTTGGTGCACAAATACCATGAAGGTGAATATATGGTATGGACTATTATCTGTTTAACAGAGATACATTTTAAGGGCTCTATCTAGTAAGGGTAAGTTCACACAGAGATTTTTGATCAGGATTTTGAGGCCTTATCTGCCTCAAAATCCTGACCACAAAGACGGCTCCCATTGAAATCAATGAGAGCCGCTCAGGCCTTTTTTCCAGGAGTCGTTTCTTCCAGCACCCAGAAAAAAGAAGCGAGGTGCTCATTCTTCAGGCCGAATCGCCTTGCGATTCAGCCTGAAGACACTCCCTCCTCTGGACTAGGCCCATTCATTTCAGTCGCGGCTACCCGGTTTTTGGATTGGAACCTGAGACATTAGAGAGTCTAGTTAGCATATCAGGCACCAAAACTAACTGTACTGGTTCCTTGTCAAAGGTGGGGCTAGTGAAAAAAATTCTAACTGAAATCAGTAAAGGAGCACCTATTAAAGGATGAAAAGGGCTAATTTAAGTGGAGATGGTGCAAATTCTTTTTTAACGTTATAGTAAGCAAGGTCATATTGGCTGAGTTTATTACAGTAATTATGATTTTTTCCATGTATAAAGTTATTGGTATTTTGCTTTTTTGCTGCCATTATTACTAAATTTGTGGATGTGTCCTTCCTACCATTCTACTTGGCCAGACATGTCATAAGATGAACACATTTTTGCAAAGTATTCAGAAGGAACCAGTTGACTCTCTAAGAAAGGCAAGGACTAACATTCGCTTTTTGTGGTTTTAAGCTGGGGTAATTCCCATTTGCCTTTTCCTTAAACTTGTTAATCTTACTTCATTAAAATAGAATTTCCCTGGTCAATATAGCTGTATAGTGCATTATTCATCATGGTTATTAGTTACGATGGACACACAACATCATATCTGTGAGCCATGAAAATTTATTGTATGCTACACATGTTATATGTTTGAGAAAACTATCCAGTGGTTGTTTTATGAGGTTCAGGCTGTCAAGGCTTTTTCTAGCACTTCTATATCTCTCTATATTATAAAAATGAATTCCTGTCTGTCTGTCTGTCTATCTGTCTGTCTGTCTGCCTCTGTTCTTTATGTGCGACACATGGTCACTCCACATACACGATCCAACACTGATATTCAAACTGAGGTACATGCATCAGAGGATGAGATACACAGGTCAGCACACAGTATCACATGTCAGAGGATTAGATATGTGCGTCTGCACACAGTTCCACCAGCAAAGGATTAGATACACACGTCTGCACACAGTTCCACTAGCCAAAGGATTAGATACGCACGTCTGGACACAGTTCCACCAGCAGAAGGATTAGATACACACGTCTGCACACAGTTCCACATGCCAGAGGATTATATATGCACATCTGCTCACAGTTCCACACACCAGAGGATTAGATACATATGTCTGCACAAAGTACCACATGCCAAAAGATTAGATACGTGCGTCTGCACACAATTCCACATGCAATAAGATTAGATACATGTGTCTACACAAAGTAGCACACACTGGAGGATTAGATACACAGGTCAGCACACAGTATCACATGGCAGAGGATTAGATACACACATCTGCACACAGTTCCACACAGCAGAGGATTAGATACATGCATCTGCACAAAGTACCACATTCTGAAAGATTAGATATGTGCATCTGCACACAGTTCCACATGCCAGAGGATTAGATAGACAAATCTGAACACAGTTCCACATGCCAAAGGATTAGATATGCACGTCTGCACAAAGAACCACACGCCAGAGGATTAGATACACAAGTCAGCACATAGTATCTCACATTAGAGGATTAGATACGTGCGTCTTCACACAGTACCACACATCGGCCGGAGGATTAGATACGTGCATCTGCACACAGTACCACCATCTGGACGATTAGATACGCACGTCTTCACACAGTATCACACACCAGAGGATTAGATACGTGCCACTGCACACAATACCACAAGCGGGAGGATTGGATATGCACCACTTCCCACAATACCACATGCTGGAGGATTAGATACTGTTAGGATCGGGTCTCGCAGGTTCCCATCATGGCGCACAGCGCCACCTGCGGGCCAATCTGAACTTCGCCCTCGGCGTTGTGCAGGAAGACGTCTGGAGTCTAAGTCCAGTTTTCGGCCCACTGAGCATGCTCAGGTATTTTGGTGCTGCTCAGAGACTGCCATTCTCTCCCTACTGAGCATGCTCAGGCATTTTGGGTCCGCTCCGAGGCTAAGTCCCAGTTTGGCCTTACTGGGCATGATCGGTGATGCTATGCCACCGCCCCTGTTGGGTGGGGATTAGCCTTTAAAAGGTGTGAGCCGACGCCCGGCCGGTGCTCACACTTTATCCAAAAAACACCAGAGACAGGAGGGTATGACAGGAGCTCCAGGCTGGTTCCAGTAGCTAGGCAGGTAGCTAGGTTAGGCCGCTGTGTGGGGTTATCTTAGCTTCCATCTAGTACTGCTAGCAAGACCTATAAGTCCTGAATGTACTGGCAGCTCCACACTACGGCTCGGTGCAGTGGACTCTGTACCAGCCGGTGGACTGGCGGCAGGCTTGGTCTCTTTAGCTAGGCTATCTGTCACTGTCTATGTGTGTTATAGCTCCAAGCTGTGCGGAGCCATTTGTGTTGCTGATAGGGGTGACGTTAACCCCTGGCAGTCTTGTTGTAGCTGGTCCACCTGAAGCTGCACAGAACTAGTTACCCAGTGCAGTGAACTGGTGTAAAACTTGATTGCAGCCTGTGAAACACGGAAGCTGCAAAAAGCTATTTACCCAGTGACGTTAACTGGAGTAAATCTCCATTGTATAACACGGTTGCCCAGTGAAGTTAACTGGTACAACCTTGCCGCAGCCCGTTCACACTGCTGCAACCCTGACGCATTCATCCAGTGAAGTGAACTGGTGAATTTACATTACTCCCTGTTCGGACACACTGCTGCCTGGTACTGACACACGGCTGCCCTTCTGGGTCTGTGGACCTCCCTGCAGTGTCCTGCAGTCCGGCGGTTCTGAAGTAGTAAAGAAAAATATTATTTTTTATATAAACACAAAGAACCGTAACAGATACACATGTCTGCACACAGTTCCAAACACAGCAGGATTAGATATGTGCCACTGCGCACAATACCACAGACCGGAGGATTGATACACGCCAATGCAAACAGTTACACATGCTGCTGGATTAGTCATGCACATCTACACACAATTCCACATGCCGGAGGATTAGATATGCGAGTCTGCACACAGTTCCACACTCTGGAGGATTAGATACGCACACAGTTCCAGACGTCGGAGGATTAGATACGTGCATCTCTACACAGTTATACATGCCGCATGATTAGATATGCACATCTTTACACAATAACACATGCTGGAGGATTAGATACGCACATCTGCACACAGTTCCACATGGCTCAAGATTAGATACGTGCATCTGCGCACAGTTCCACATGCCAGAGTATTAGATACGTGCATTTGCACACAGTACCACATGATGGAGGATTAGATACGCACATCTGTACACAATACCACATGGGGAGGGTTGCATACATGCATCTGCGCACAGTACCACATGCCAGAAGATTAGATACGCATGTCAGCACACAGTACCACACATTGAAGGATTAGATACGTGCGTCTGCATACAGTAACACACGCTGGAAGATTAGATACACAAGTCAGCACATAGAACCACATTCCGGAAGATTAGATACACACGTCTGCACACAGTTCTACACACCAGAGGATTAGACAAACACATCTACACACAGTACCACACGCTGGAGGATTAGATACACAAGTCAGCACATAGTACCACATGCCAGAGGATTAGATACACGCATCTTCACACAGTTCCACATGCTAATGGATTAGATACGTGCATCTGCACACAGTTCCACACAGTTTCACTGCGCAGACCAGAAGACACTCACGGGCGGACACTGACTGCCGAGTTTCCGTCTCCTGTTGGCAGAAAACAGAAACCCACAAAGCGGAGACTGGGAGCAGGTATAAACCTGCCCTTAATTGTGACTCTAAAGAATTTAACCACTGAAATCATGAACCTTCAATAAGGTTGAGCGATCAGGATTCGAAAAGATCGGATCCCGATCAGCGATCGAGTAAATTTCATGATCTTGATCGGGTTATGATCCTGCCTAAAAAAGATGGGGAATGGAATTCCAATCCCGATCACTCAACTGACTTACCTGCACAGAACCTCTGCCGCTCACTGGAGCTCTGGGCCATTGTTTTCGCCTCTCCTCTCTCTCTTTGCACGTCGGCAGAGCGCTGTGGGTGCCCATGCCTCCCTAGGCTAGTATTACTGCTGGGAGTAGGCGGGGCTTTTTGTGGCTTAGGAGAGCGTGGGCAGGTACAGGGAGGGGAGATGTGAGTGATGTACTCTAGAGATGAGCGAACACTGTTTGGATTAGCCGATCCGAACAGCACGCACCCATAGAAATGAATGGAAGCACCTGTGACGCTGACTTTGCCGGCAGCCGGCCAGCGTCACAGGTGCTTCCATTCATTTCTGTGGGTGCGTGCTGTTCGGATCGGCTGATCCAAACAGTGTTCGCTTATCTCTAATGTACTCACATCTCCCCGCTTTGTACCCGCCCACACTCTCCTAAGCCACAATAAGCCCCGCATTCTCCCAGCATCAGTCACACTAGCCTGGGAGGTGGGGGCACGTACAGCGCTCTGCCAGCATGTGAAGAGAGAGAGGACAGAACAACGGCCCGGAGCTCCGAGGAGTGGTGTACACATCAGGAGAGGAGGCAGCAGCAGTTCTATACAAGTAAGTGGGGGGGGGACTCAGTAGCCGGCGGATTTTTTAATCATTACACAGCGTGGAGGCTTCAATTTTTGGACAGTGTAGTAAACAGGATCATTTTTAAAATCTGATCTTTGACTTACATTAGAATCGGAATTGGGATCGGGATCGGGTTCGAATGGAAACTGATACTAAATCCAATTTTAGAATTGATCCTGAAATATCAAGATCGTCTCAACCCCAACCTTCAAGCTATTTCCTCAGACCTCTCACCTGAAATGTCATTTGCATCTTGATAAAAAAAAAGAAAATTAAAGCTCTGATCAGGAAGGTTCGGGGAGGACTCGTCGCACAGTTTATTGTGGTCCGTAGCCTTGGCTTGCTAATTACTTAAATGACCACTATAGAATTATGACAGAGGACTTCATTCTTACTCGGTCACTGGAGCTGTGAGTTGCGCATTATGATTTATGCACACATTACACTGATCTTCCTGGACTGCACATCACAATGACTGTACCTATTACACAGGACTCTACCACAGACATTACATAAAGGCCCCATCTAAAAACTACATCTAGGACTGAAAAAAACCTTTATACTTATAACGATAATAAAATTCCTACATAGATACATAACTGACAAAACGATATCTATATATTTCATCACATTTAGTATAGTGATATAACCAAGTTTAACAAATTAAGTAACCCATTGACAATCACTTAAACTCAACTTTTTCCATTGCTTTCAATGGCATTTGTTGTGAATCATCAATATACAGCGAATTATCAGATTCAAGTTGAAAATTGTTACATCTGTAGGTCAATGATCTATATATCTGGACAGTGTACAGTATGTAGCCAAATGTAGAAGGTTAGGTATAGTGTGTAATGGTCACACCTCACTATTAAACTGTGCTCTCTTTCACTTGCATGGGAGCCAGTCAGCAATACATAGGCACAGTACAGAATGAGCGCATGGAGGTGTCTATTTAAAGTTTCGAACAATGTGCAGCTGACAAGTCTTCCAGCTGACAACAGTTCCATCGACATTGATCTGATGTTTGTTGTCCTTTCCTAAAACAGGCCAGTGTCCAGTCTTGGATAACCCCGTTATCCAAGTTCAAGATAAAGTAAGGGTGGCTTATAATGTCAGTTTCATGAATGTTCTAAGTTTTTCATGGAAATCTTCACTTTCTAGGGCAGTGCACAGTAAATAACAATTTTACAGATTATTTTTTGTAAACAAGGTATAATGCAATGTTCTAAATGTCCTAGAGAAGAATTCTCCTGGCATAAAAGGCATAAACAGACTGAAATACAGTATACTGTAAAAGTATAGCAATTTCTCTAACCAGCGCAATACAAGTGGACAAGGAAGGATATACTGACCTTCAATTTAAACCTGTCATTTTCCAGGCTGTTTTCCACATTTAAATATTGTTCGAGAATAACAGTTGAGTGAATTTAACACCTTAGAAAATTGAGGCTGTAAAACCACAACATGATCCTCTTTTTTTCCAGATTTTATTATACTATCGTTAGTGACTCTTGTCTAACTGAGCATAGCATAATGCATCAGTACAAAAATGTGAAATTATAGGGGCCGCAGGTTTTATGTCCTAAAGATAAAAGTATCGATTCCGTCTGAAGAGGTTATGAAAGAAGAAAGAACACATAAAACGAAGGTTGCCATATGCTGCTGAGCTATATAGGTGTAAAATATTTGATTCCCTATTACAATTATTGCAAAATTTATATTCCATCTCTGTGATCAATTAGAGAATCTTCTGGACTTTTTACATCTCTATTCATCTCCATTCTGTATTCATACATTGGGAGTTACTTTGCACGCACATGTATCTCCTGGGCTTGCGGCAATATATTATCATAAGAGTTATCTAGGTGAATGTTTCAGTGAAAGCTTTTACTTAATTATTATAACTCAATGCCACCATAGACCTTACTGCATCTCCTGCCACCTCAAGTATTCATAATTCTTCTTATTCAAAAGTCATATGTCATTTCTGCAGGATAAGAGAAGTGAATAAATATCTTAATGCTTAATGTTCTTCAGTAACCAACAGGGTATTTCTGAAATGACCTGTCATCATTATCATCATCTGAGGCTGTAATTCTACTTGGATATTATAATGTACAAATCTGTAATAATTAGAGATGAGCGAACACTAAAATGTTCGAGGTTCGAAATTCGATTCGAATAGCCGCTCAATGTTCGTGTGTTCGAACGGGTTTCGAACCCCATTATAGTCTATGGGGAACATATACTCGTTAAGGGGGAAACCCAAATCCGTGTCTGGAGGGTCACCAAGTCCACTATGACACCCCAGGAAATGATGCCAACACCTCTGGAATGACACTGGGACAGCAGGGGAAGCATGTCTGGGGGCATCTAACACACCAAAGACCCTCTATTACCCCAACATCACAGCCTAACAACTACACACTTTACACACTCAATACCACCTCTCTGACAGTAGGAAAACACCTTGAAATATGTGTATTTGGCACTTGCAGTGAGGAGAGCTTGTCACCAGCAGTGAATTTGGCCCTTGTAGTAAGTTGAGGTTGGCACCAACATTTGTTTTGAAAATCAAGGTGGATTGAGCCTCTAACCAGCAGAGTTTGGGCAAATTCATGGTGGAGGGAGCCTCTAAAAACCCCAGTTTGGACCAATTCATGGTGGAGGGAGCCTCTAAAAACCCCAGTTTGGACCAATTCATGGTGGAGGGAGCCTCTAAAAACCCCAGTTTGGACCAATTCATGGTGGAGGGAGCCTCTAAAAACCCCAGTTTGGACCTATTCATGATGGAGGGAGCCTCTTAACAGCCCAGTTTGGGCAAATTCATGGTGGAGGGAGCCTCTAAAACCCCCCAGTTTGGACCAATTCATGGTGGAGGGAGCCTCTAAAAACCCCAGTTTGGACCAATTCATGGTGGAGGGAGCCTCTAAACAGCTCAGTTTGGGCAAATTCATGGTGGAGGGAGCCTCTAAACAGCCCAGTTTGGGCAAATTCATGGTGGAGGGAGCCTCTAAAAACCCCAGTTTGGACCAATTCATGGTGGAGGGAGCCTCTAAAAACCCCAGTTTGGACCAATTCATGGTGGAGGGAGCCTCTAAACAGCCCAGTTTGTACCAATTCATGGTGGAGGGAGCCTCTAAACAGCCCAGTTTGGGCAAATTCATGGTGGAGGGAGCCTCTAAAAACCCCCAGTTTGGACCAATTCATGGTGGAGGGAGCGTCTAAAAACCCCAGTTTGGACCAATTCATGGTGGAGGGAGCCTCTAAACAGCCCAGTTTGGGCAAATTCATGGTGGAGGGAGCCTCTAAACAGCCCAGTTTGGGCAAATTCATGGTGGAGGGAGCCTCTAAAAACCCCAGTTTGGACCAATTCATGGTGGAGGGAGCCTCTAAAAACCCCAGTTTGGACCAATTCATGGTGGAGGGAGCCTCTAAAAACCCCAGTTTGGACCAATTCATGATGGAGGGAGCCTCTTAACAGCCCAGTTTGGGCAAATTCATGGTGGAGGGAGCCTCTAAAACCCCCCAGTTTGGACCAATTCATGGTGGAGGGAGCCTCTAAAAACCCCAGTTTGGACCAATTCATGGTGGAGGGAGCCTCTAAAAACCCCAGTTTGGACAAATTCATGGTGGAGGGAGCCTCTAAAAACCCCAGTTTGGACCAATTCATGGTGGAGGGAGCCTCTAAAAACCCCAGTTTGGACCAATTCATGGTGGAGGGAGCCTCTAAACAGCTCAGTTTGGGCAAATTCATGGTGGAGGGAGCCTCTAAACAGCCCAGTTTGGGCAAATTCATGGTGGAGGGAGCCTCTAAAAACCCCAGTTTGGACAAATTCATGGTGGAGGGAGCCTCTAAAAACCCCAGTTTGGACCAATTCATGGTGGAGGGAGCCTCTAAACAGCCCAGTTTGTACCAATTCATGGTGGAGGGAGCCTCTAAACAGCCCAGTTTGGGCAAATTCATGGTGGAGGGAGCCTCTAAACAGCCCAGTTTGGGCAAATTCATGGTGGAGGGAGCCTCTAAGCAGCCCAGTTTGGACCAATTCATGGTGGAGGGAGCCTCTAAAAACCCCAGTTTGGACCAATTCATGGTGGAGGGAGCCTCTAAACAGCCCAGTTTGGACCAATTCATGGTGGAGGGAGCCTCTAAAAACCCCAGTTTGGACCAATTCATGGTGGAGGGAGCCTCTAAACAGCCCAGTTTGGGCAAATTCATGGTGGAGGGAGCCTCTAAACAGCCCAGTTTGGGCAAATTCATGGTGGAGGGAGCCTCTAAAACCCCCCAGTTTGGACCAATTCATGGTGGAGGGAGCCTCTAAAAACCCCAGTTTGGACCAATTCATGGTGGAGGGAGCCTCTAAACAGCTCAGTTTGGGCAAATTCATGGTGGAGGGAGTCTCTAAACAGCCCAGTTTGGGCAAATTCATGGTGGAGGGAGCCTCTAAAAACCCCAGTTTGGACCAATTCATGGTGGAGGGAGCCTCTAAAAACCCCAGTTTGGACCAATTCATGGTGGAGGGAGCCTCTAAACAGCCCAGTTTGGACCAATTCATGGTGGAGGGAGCCTCTAACCAGCAGAGTTGGTGGAAATCAGGGTGGAGGGAGCCTCTAACCAGCAGAGTTGTGGGAAAGCAGGGTGGAGGGAGCCTCTAACCAGCAGAGTTGGTGGAAATCAGGGTGGAGGGAGCCTCTAACCAGCAGAGTTGTGGGAAAGCAGGGTGGAGGGAGCCTCTAACCAGCAGAGTTGTGGGAAAGCAGGGTGGAGGGAGCCTCTAACCAGCAGAGTTGTGGGAAAGCAGGGTGGAGGGATCCTCTAACCAGCAGAGTTGGTGGAAATCAGGGTGGAGGGAGCCTCTAACCAGCAGAGTTGGGGGAAATCAGGGTGGAGGGAGCCTAGTATTAGCAGAATTGTGCAACGCTTATGGTGGATGAGTATGAGGATGCGGAGGAATTGGAGAGGTTGAGTACAGACATGGAGTTTCATGTTGGGGTGCTTTACACAGGTGGGCACAAAAATGAAGGCTCTATCCAGTGGTGGTTCCTTTTTATCAAAGTGAGCCGGTCGGCACTCTCAGCTGACAGACGGGTGCGCTTGTCAGTGATGATGCCACCGGCTGCACTGAACACCCTCTCAGATAGGACGCTGGCGGCAGGACAGGACAGGACAGCACCTCCAAGGCATATAGGGCAAGTTCAAGCCACAGGTCCAACTTCGACACCCAATACGTGTAGGGCGCAGAGGGGTCGGAGAGGACAGGGCTGTGGTCGGAAAGGTATTCCCGCAACATGCGCCTATACTTCTCACGCCTGGTGACACTAGGACCCTCCGTGGCGGCACTTTGGCGAGGGGGTGCCATCAAGGTGTCCCAGACCTTAGACAGTGTGCCCCTCGTTTGTGTGGACCGGTGAGAACTTGGTTGCCTACTGGAGGAACTGCCCTCCCTGCCGCCAACGTCACATGCTGGAAACATCTCCATCATATTCTGCACCAATTGCCTGTGGCAAGCATTGATGCGATTGGCCCTCCCCTCTACCGGAATAAAAGACGAGATGTTGTTTTTATACCGGGGGTCAAGGATAGCAAAGATCCAGTACTGGTTGTCCTCCATGATTTTGACAATACGCTTGTCGGTTGTAAAGCACCCCAACATGAACTCAGCCATGTCTGCCACAGTGTTAGTTGGCATGACTCCTCTGGCCCCACCGGAAAGTTCAATCTCCATTTCCTCCTCATCCTCCATGTCTACCCATCCGCGCTGCAACAATGGGACGATTCGAAGTTGCCCGGAAGCCTCCTGTATCACCATCACATCATCGGACAACTCTTCTTCCTCCTCCTCCTCCTCCTCCTCCTCCATTAAACGCAGTGAAGCGGACAGATGTGTGGACCTACTCTCCAGCTGTGACGGATCGGATGCTATCCCTAACTCCTCTGTGTGATCTGAGTTATCCCTGATGTCAATCAGGGATTCTCTCAGAACACACAAGAGCGGGATTGTAAGGCTCACCATCGCATCCTCAGAGCTCACCCTCCTTGTGGACTCCTCAAAGACCCGTAGGATGTCACAAAGGTCTCTCATCCATGGCCACTCATGGATGTGAAACTGAGGCAGCTGACTTTGTGGCACCCTAGGGTTTTGTAGCTGGTATTCCATCAAAGGTCTCTGCTGCTCAACCACTCTATTCAACATCTGAAACGTTGAGTTCCAGCATTTGGGGACGTCGCACAAAAGCCGGTGTTGTGGCACATGCAGGCGTTGCTGGAGAGATTTTAAGCTAGCAGCGGCTACTGTCGACTTGCGAAAGTGGGCGCACATGCGCCGCACTTTCACCAGTAGCTCTGGAACATTGGGGTAGCTCTTTAGGAAACGTTGCACCACTAGGTTGAAGACGTGGGCCAGGCATGGAACATGTTGGAGTCCGGCAAGCTCCAGAGCTGCTACCAGGTTCCGGCCGTTATCACAAACGACCATGCCTGGGCCCAGGTGCAGCGGCTCAAACCATATTGCCGTCTCATCGAGGAGGGCATCCCTCACCTCGGAGGCAGTGTGCTGTCTGTCCCCCAAGCTGATCAGCTTCAGCACAGCCTGCTGACGTCTACCAACGCCAGTGCTGCAACGTTTCCAACTCGTAGCTGGGGTCAATCTAACAGTGGAGGAGGAGGCGGTGGCGGAGGAGGAGGCGGTGGCGGAGGAGGAGGCGGTAGTGGAGGAGGAGGAGGGGGGTGTTCTTCTTGTGTCCCTGCCAGGAATGTTAGGCGGGGAGACGAGGTACACCGGGCCAGTTTGGGAAGCAGTCCCAGCCTCAACTACATTCACCCAGTGTGCCGTCAGTGAAATGTAGCGTCCCTGTCCGCATGCACTTGTCCACGCGTCAGTGGTCAAGTGGACCTTTGTGCAAAGCGCGGAACTAAGGGCCCGCCTGATGTTGAGTGACACGTGCTGGTGCAAGGCGGGGACGGCACACCGGGAGAAGTAGTGACGGCTAGGGACGGCATAGCGAGGTGCCGCAGTTGCCATCAGGTCCAGGAAGGCGGGAGTTTCAACAAGCCGGAACGCCAACATCTCCTGGGCCAGCAGTTTAGCGATGTTGGCGTTCAAGGCTTGAGCGTGTGGGTGGTTAGCAGTGTATTTCTGCCGCCGCTCCAATGTCTGAGAGATGGTGGGTTGTTGTAAAGAAGCGCCTGATGGTGCCTTTGATGGTGCAGGAGAAGGAGATAAGACAGGAACAGGGGAGGATGAGGGAGAAGTCAACAAAGTGGCAGAGGCAGATGAAGTGGTGTCCTGGCTCGTCCTCTGGAGTGCATCGCCAGCACAGTCAGCAGTGGCAGTGGCAGAGGCAGAGGCAGTGGCAGAGGCAGTGGCAGTGGCGTGAACGGCAGGCGGCCTTTGTCCTGCCGTTGCTGCCTGCCACTGATTCCAGTGCTTGGATTCCAAATGACGGCGCATTGAAGTGGTGGACAGGTTGCTCTTCTCAGAGCCCCTAATCAATTTCGAGAGGCAAATTGTGCAGACAACACTATATCTGTCCTCGGCGCATTCCTTGAAAAAACTCCACACCTTCGAGAAACGTGCCCTCGAGGTGGGAGTTTTTCGGGGCTGGGTACGAACTAGAACATCTTGGGAGATTCCGGGTGTGGCCTGGCTTCGCCTAAGCTGCTGACCTCTGCCTCTGCCTCTAGCTACCCTTTTTGGTGCTGCACTTGCCTCAACATCCACACTACTTTCCCCGCTTGACATCCCCCCTGTCCAGGTCGGGTCAGTGTCCTCATCATCCACCACTTCCTCTTCCAACTCCTGTCTCATCTCCTCCTCCCGCACAATGCGCCGGTCAACTGGATGCCCTGACGGCAACTGCGTCACATCATCGTCGATGAGGGTGGGTTGCTGGTCATCCACCACCAAATCGAACGGAGATGGAGGAGACTCTAGTGTTTGAGCATCTGGACACAGATGCTCCTCTGTTAGGTTCGTGGAATCGTGACGTGGAGAGGCAGGTTGAGGGACAATGAAAGGAGCGGAGAACAGCTCTGGGGAGCAGGGACAGTTGGGGTTATTGTTCTGTGAAGCTTGGGAATTTTGGGAGGAAGTAGGACAAGACTGTTGGGTAATAGGAGGAGAGGAGGCAGAGTCTGACTGGCTGCTGGACAATGTGCTGTAAGCGTTCTCTGACAGCCATTGCAAGACCGGTTCCTGGTTCTCGGGCCTACTACGGTTTGTACCCTGCAGTTTAGTTAATGTGGCAAGCAACCCTGGCACTGTGGAGTGGCGCAATGCTTGCTGCCCCACAGGAGTAGGCACGGGACGCCCTGTGGCTTCACTGCTACCTTGCTCCCCAGAACCATTCCCCCGACCTCGCCCACGGCCTCGTCCACGTCCCTTTCCGGGAGCCTTGCGCATTTTGAATTCCCAGTTAGAAATTGGCAATATATACCAGTAGCAAAAATTGTGGGTGCACGTAACCCCAATATATTCTTTGAATTCCCAGTCAGACAATGGCACTATATACCAGTAGCAAGAAATGAGGGTATTTGTAACCCCAATATATTCTTTGAATTCCCAGTCAGACAATGGCACTATATACCAGTAGCAGGAAATGAGGGTATTTGTAACCCCAATATATTCTTTGAATTCCCAGTCAGACAATGGCACTATATACCAGTAGCAAAAATTGTGGGTGCACGTAACCCCAATATATTCTTTGAATTACCAGTCAGAAACTGGCACTATATGGCAGTAGCAAGAAATGAGGGTATTTGTAACCCCAATATATTCTTTGAATTACCAGTCAGAAACTGGCACTATATGGCAGTAGCAAGAAATGAGGGTATTTATAACCCCAATATATTCTTTGAATTCCCAGTCAGACAATGGCACTATATACCAGTAGCAAAAATTGTGGGTGCACGTAACCCCAATATATTCTTAGAATTACCAGTCAGAAACTGGCACTATATGGCAGTAGCAAGAAATGAGGGTATTTGTAACCCCAATATATTCTTTGAATTCCCAGTCAGACAATGGCACTATATACCAGTAGCAAGAAATGACGGTATTTATAACCCCAATATATTCTTTGAATTCCCTGTCAGACAATGGCACTATATACCAGTAGCAAGAAATGAGGGTATTTGTAACCCCAATATATTCTTTGAATTCCCAGTCAGACAATGGCACTATATACCAGTAGCAAAAATTGTGGGTGCACGTAACCCCAATATATTCTTTGAATTACCAGTCAGAAACTGGCACTATATGGCAGTAGCAAGAAATGAGGGTATTTGTAACCCCAATATATTCTTTGAATTCCCAGTCAGACAATGGCACTATATACCAGTAGCAAGAAATGAGGGTATTTATAACCCCAATATATTCTTTGAATTCCCAGTCAGACAATGGCACTATATACCAGTACCAAGAAATGAGGGTATTTATAACCCCAATATATTCTTTGAATTACCAGTCAGAAACTGGCACTATATGGCAGTAGCAAGAAATGAGGGTATTTGTAACCCCAATATAGTCTTTGAATTCCCAGTCAGACAATGGCACTATATACCAGTAGCAAGAAATGAGGGTATTTGTAACCCCAATATATTCTTTGAATTCCCAGTCAGACAATGGCACTATATACCAGTAGCAAAAATTGTGGGTGCACATAACCCCAATATATTCTTTGAATTACCAGTCAGAAACTGGCACTATATGGCAGTAGCAAGAAATGAGGGTATTTGTAACCCCAATATATTCTTTGAATTCCCAGTCAGACAATGGCACTATATACCAGTAGCAAGAAATGAGGGTTTTTATAACCCCAATATATTCTTTGAATTCCCAGTCAGACAATGGCACTATATACCAGTAGCAAGAAATGAAGGTATTTATAACCCCAATATATTCTTTGAATTACCAGTCAGACAATGGCACTATATGGCAGTAGCAAGAAATGAGGGTATTTGTAACCCCAATATATTCTTTGAATTACCAGTCAGAAACTGGCACTATATGGCAGTAGTAAGAAATGAGGGTATTTATAACCCCAATATATTCTTTGAATTCCCAGTCAGACAATGGCACTATATGACAGTAGCAAGAAATGAGGGTATTTGTAACCCCAATATATTCTTTGAATTCCCAGTCAGACAATGGCACTATATACCAGTAGCAAGAAATGAGGGTATGTGTAACCCTAATATATTCTTTGAATTCCCAGTCAGACAATGGCACTATATACCAGTAGCAAAAATTGTGGGTGAACGTAACCCCAATATATTCTTTGAATTACCAGTCAGACAATGGCACTATATACCAGTAGCAAGAAATGAGGGTATTTATAACCCCAATATATTCTTTGAATTACCAGTCAGAAACTGGCACTATATGGCAGTAGCAAGAAATGAGGGTATTTGTAACCCCAATATATTCTTTGAATTCCCAGTCAGACAATGGCACTATATACCAGTAGCAAGAAATGAGGGTATTTATAACCCCAATATATTCTTTGAATTCCCAGTCAGACAATGGCACTATATGGCAGTAGCAAAAATTGTGGGTGCACGTAACCCCAATATATTCTTTGAATTCCCAGTCAGACAATGGCACTATATGGCAGTAGCAAGAAATGAGGGTATTTGTAACCCCAATATATTCTTTGAATTCCCAGTCAGACAATGGCACTATATACCAGTAGCAAGAAATGAGGGTATTTATAACCCCAATATATTCTTTGAATTCCCAGTCAGACAATGGCACTATATACCAGTAGCAAGAAATGAGGGTATTTATAACCCCAATATATTCTTTGAATTACCAGTCAGAAACTGGCACTATATACCAGTAGCAAGAAATGAGGGTATTTATAACCCCAATATATTCTTTGAATTCCCAGTCAGACAATGGCACTATATACCAGTAGCAAAAATTGTGGGTGCACGTAACCCCAATATATTCTTTGAATTACCAGTCAGAAACTGGCACTATATGGCAGTAGCAAGAAATGAGGGTATTTGTAACCCCAATATATTCTTTGAATTCCCAGTCAGACAATGGCACTATATACCAGTAGCAAGAAATGAGGGTATTTGTAACCCCAATATATTCTTTGAATTCCCAGTCAGACAATGGCACTATATACCAGTAGCAAGAAATGAGGGTATTTGTAACCCCAATATATTCTTTGAATTCCCAGTCAGACAATGGCACTATATACCAGTAGCAAAAATTGTGGGTGCACGTAACCCCAATATATTCTTTGAATTACCAGTCAGAAACTGGCACTATATGGCAGTAGCAAGAAATGAGGGTATTTGTAACCCCAATATATTCTTTGAATTCCCAGTCAGACAATGGCACTATATACCAGTAGCAAGAAATGACGGTATTTATAACCCCAATATATTCTTTGAATTCCCAGTCAGACAATGGCACTATATACCAGTAGCAAGAAATGAGGGTATTTGTAACCCCAATATATTCTTTGAATTCCCAGTCAGACAATGGCACTATATACCAGTAGCAAGAAATGAGGGTATTTGTAACCCCAATATATTCTTTGAATTCCCAGTCAGACAATGGCACTATATACCAGTAGCAAAAATTGTGGGTGCACGTAACCCCAATATATTCTTTGAATTACCAGTCAGAAACTGGCACTATATGGCAGTAGCAAGAAATGAGGGTATTTATAACCCCAATATATTCTTTGAATTACCAGTCAGAAACTGGCACTATATGGCAGTAGCAAGAAATGAGGGTATTTATAACCCCAATATATTCTTTGAATTCCCAGTCAGACAATGGCACTATATGGCAGTAGCAAGAAATGAGGGTATTTGTAACCCCAATATATTCTTTGAATTCCCAGTCCGACAATGGCACTATATACCAGTAGCAAAAATTGTGGGTGAACGTAACCCCAATATATTCTTTGAATTACCAGTCAGACAATGGCACTATATACCAGTAGCAAGAAATGAGGGTATTTATAACCCCAATATATTCTTTGAATTACCAGTCAGAAACTGGCACTATATGGCAGTAGCAAGAAATGAGGGCATTTGTAACCCCAATATATTCTTTGAATTTCCAGTCAGACAATGGCACTATATACCAGTAGCAAGAAATGAGGGTATTTATAACCCCAATATATTCTTTGAATTCCCAGTCAGACAATGGCACTATATGGCAGTAGCAAAAATTGTGGGTGCACGTAACCCCAATATATTCTTTGAATTCCCAGTCAGACAATGGCACTATATGGCAGTAGCAAGAAATGAGGGTATTTGTAACCCCAATATATTCTTTGAATTCCCAGTCAGACAATGGCACTATATACCAGTAGCAAGAAATGAGGGTATTTATAACCCCAATATATTCTTTGAATTCCCAGTCAGACTATGGTACTATATACCAGTAGCAAAAATAGTGGGTGTATATAGCCCCAATTCTATTGCTAGGGGACTTGCTGTGTATTTCTGGGGTGAAGGTGGGGGGGCACACCGTTGGAACGGGTATCGGGGGTATATATCGGGTATACGGGAATACACTGACAGTGTATTCCATTCAGGATCCTGGGAAAGCTGGGTTGCGGCGATTGAGCCCGTCAGTGCCACGTTACACTGACAAGCTTCTCCCTGGAATTGAAGTTATATGTAAGCCCAATATATTCTTTGAATTCCCAGTGAGACAATGGCACCATATGGCAGTAGCAAAAATAGTGGGTGTATATAGCCCCAATTCTATTGCTAGGGGACTTGCAGTGTATTTCTGGGGTGAAGGTGGGGGGGCACACCGTTGGAACGGGTATCGGGGGTATATATCGGGTATACGGGAATACACTGACAGTGTATTCCATTCAGGATCCTGGGAAAGCTGGGTTGCGGCGATTGAGCCCGTCAGTGCCACGTTACACTGACAAGCTTCTCCCTGGAATTTAGCTCTTATAAGAGCTGTTGGTTGTCTTCTCCTTCCTATCCTAGCCTGTCCCTGCCTACCCAGAATCTAACCCCTAGCTAACTGGACGGAAACCTCCGTCCCCGGTGAATTGCAAGCTCAGAATGACGCGAAGCTGGGCGTCGCTGTTCTTTTAAATTAGAGGTCACATGTTTTCGGCAGCCAATGGGTTTTGCCTACTTTTTTCAACGTCACCGGTGTCGTAGTTCCTGTCCCACCTACCCTGCGCTGTTATTGGAGCAAAAAAGGCGCCAGGGAAGGTGGGAGGGGAATCGAGTAATGGCGCACTTTACCACGCGGTGTTCGATTCGATTCGAACATGCCGAACAGCCTAATATCCAATCGAACATGAGTTCGATAGAACACTGTTCGCTCATCTCTAGTAATAATCTAAAAGCATTGATGCACTAATTACTCAAACATAACATTTATTTATATACTGTACCTCTAAAAGTTGGGTGAATCCATCCTGACAAATTGTATAAAATATACAATGTGCCCCATATTTCCTTAGTAGTGGCAATATGGCAAGGGCCAAGTTTGTGCCTTGTAACCTTGACTTGGAATTATGGTCACTAGAGATGAGCGAACAGTAAAATGTTCGAGATTCGATATTTGTTATGAATAGCATCTCAATATTCGACTATTCGTACAAATATCGAACCCCATTATAGTCTATGGGAGAAAATGCTTTGCTACAGGGGATCCTACCATTCGACTCAGGAGAGTCACCAAGTCCACTAAGACACCCCAGGAAATGATGCCAACACCCTGGAAAGCAACTGGGACAGCAGGGGAAGCATGTCTGTGGGCATCAAGTACCTTTATTATGTCGGGATCCCCTGTCAGCTTGCGATATGCCAGAACAGACTTTTTCCCATAGGAATGCATTGACCAGCGTTGATTGGTCAGTCTACGACATTCGGCCAATCAACGCTGGTTCTGCCTGAGGAGGCGGAGTCTAAGAGCCGTCCACAGCAGTATCCATTCTGGTCTGATTTTAGACTCCGCCTCCTCCGGCAGAACCAGCGTTGAATAGCCGAATGCTGTAAGACTGGCCAATCAACGCTGGTCAATGCATACCTATGGCGAAATGAAGCAGAGCCAGTCGTGCGTTCAGCTTGGCTATTCCTCCTGTCACACACATCTCTGGTGTAACATAGCTCAGCACACACTCAGCTCTGCTACATCTCTACATACTGTTTAATCACTACACAGTGTGGGGTACATATCCTGAATAGGATAAAATCCCACACTGCACACTCAGCTGGCTATTCCTTAGTAGTACTAACATGCTTAGCTCAGCTATTCCTTTAGTAGTTCCAAGCCATAGGAATGCATTGACCAGCGTTGATTGGCCACTGTACGGGCATTCGGCCAAATTGACCAGCCAACGCTGGTCAATGCATCCCTATGGGAAAAAGTCAGCTTGCGCATATCGCAAGCTGACAGGGATCCCAACCAGATAGAGCCCCAAAGAGCTGGGTGAGTAACATTCCCCCCTAAATAAAGGTAATCCCTAGCTAACCCTGCCTGTAGATCTGTCCCTGTCTCTCATTCATATAGTTCACTGCTCCAAATTAAACGAATGGTATATTCACCATTCGTCTAAATTGGAGGTCACATGTTTTCAGCAGCCAATGGGTTTTAATTTTTTTTCACTGCCTCCATTGTCGTAGTTTCTGTCCCACCTCCCTTGCGCAGTTATTGTTGCAAAAAACGTGCCAGGGAAGGTGAGTTTTCCACCTGGTGTTCGATCTGAATCGAACACCTCGAATGGCCTGATATTCGATCAAATATCAATTCGAACGCCATTCGCTCATCTCTAATGGTCACTGCATGTGTGTCATGGACAAAAGGATCAGTGGGCTAAAGTGGAGTGAAAAGACTGTATGTTGGAGCCCTGTGAGTGGTTTCTGTAACCTAAGACCCTGAACAACATGCTGTGTGACTTGTTGTTAACCTGCCACCGTTCTGCCTCATTATTGCAACTAACGTCAAGGGTACCCCATCTTCTACCAACCAGAAGGCCTCTATTAGGGTGCTGCACCATTATCAATTTTAGTGCATTTTCTCATCAATTTGCCACTATAGGAACTGTGGGAGGTTTTCGTGGAAATGACCGCAGAGGCCAGTGAGACAAAGAGAGCCAGCCACCATCCAGTCACCCACCATCTTGGGCCTAGTTCTACTCCACTCTATTGCCTAACCATAAATTTGCCTTTTACTAGAATATATTCACACTGACTTTTTACATACTGGGACTTTTTCATGACTGAATCATGGTATAATAATGCTTACTATTATTTCACATATGTTCATATAGAACAGTGTTCCTCCAATAAGCGAATTTAATTCACTCAATGTGGGAATACAAGAAGCAGCAGACTTACATAGCTTCAGTTTCAGTACATAGAGACCTGTGTTTCAGCACAAGGTTTGTGCTCTGTTGTCCAGAACACAAATTTCTCATTGATCCAATGCATATTTTAGCTTTGTGAACATAACTTAATAAAAGTTTAGTAGACCGTCCCAGACATGAATACACTCATGCATGAAAAAATATCTAGCCAAGTGCAACGGCACCATGAACCTGTAAGACATGGACTACTTAATGTTACAATAATGAATATGAGGCTGGGCAATTCACGCAGACATACAGAAATTGGATTATCCAGATCCAGGAAAGGTCTTGTAAAAGTCATGACTTTCTGCTTGTGTTCCATTTAGACATTGATTCAAATACTATTGGACTGCAGTATTTAAACTTCTTGTTTTACTGAACTTGCCAAGGACATAATGCCTTCCACCAGCAATAATGCAAACAAGAAATGCAATTCTGTCTCTATTGATTTTCAACTCTTTATTAATAATGAATGCTCTTAAAAAAAAAAAAAAAAAAAAAAAATATTGCAAAAGTGTAACTAAGTGTAAGTATGTCAATATTTCTGCTTTTTAAGCTTGTGTATTAAGCTTCCCATGGTCATAAAAATCCACTATTCATTTGTCACTTCATCCTGAGAGGGCTGTTGAAAATTTATTACATACTGTTATCTCACTAAATATTGTACAGGAAAAATTGGTTGTCTTAAAAAAAAAAAATATTAAGAGTCTATGACTACTTGCACCAGAACTAAAATTTATGCTGGTGTAGATTTCAGGTGTAACTCACCTCAGCTTTCTGAGTTAAAGTAAATCTGATGGGCCCAGGCATCATTTTACAGTGTTAGACCAGTTGCAGATGACTGAGTGATTTCATAAATTAAAGGCATGGGTGACCGTGCTTCCATGACCCCTTCCAATAAAGGGATCCTATCTTTGAAACACAATTTTTTCTAACTAACATGTCGGAGTAACCTTAAGAAAGGCTATTCTTCTCCTACCTTTCGTTGTCTTCTCCGCGCCACCGTTCGCTTCCAGTTCCAGTTTTTCTCGGTATGTAAATGAGTTCTTGCTCGGCCACAAGAAAATGGCCACTTACAATACTGTGTAAGCGGCCATTTTTCTTGTGGCCACGGGCATGCGCAGATGACTTTGCCCTAGGCCCGAGGCCTAGAAGTTAGAAGATGCTGCCAGAAGAAGACGCTGTGAAGACCTCATTCCAGAAGAAGATGGAGGCGGTGCTGGAGAGTTCTCTGGCAGCATTGGGGACACCCCCAGTGCTGTTTGAGTGCTTGGGCCCACCCCCTGTGCTCCGAGAGAACTCATTTATATACTGAGAAAAAACGGAACTTCAAGCGAATGGCAACACAGAGAAGACAATGAAAGTTAGGAGAAGAATAGTCTGTCTTAAGGCTATTCCAACGTGTAACATGTATTTCAAAGATAGGATACCTTTAAATGAATACCAGCCACAGAAACAAGGGCAGCAAAATAGGACAGGAATAGAACCTATATTTTTCTGCCTGGACTGACTGTGTAATTCGTGCTCATGTGTACAGGCCCATAGAAATGAATTTCACAGATAGCACACTGATCACAGCCCCAGTCGTCTGCCAGGGGCCTTTGAGTGTGTCTATGGAAGGCATGTTGTTAAATCTTTGTGCATGAGCCTTAAGTGTAATATTTTGATTAAACCTATACATTTTTATTAAAATAAGAGAGAAATACTATATGTGAACAAGTGCCAAATGCAGTAAAGACATAGTCATGGCTTGCTAAGAGGAAATACTCTACTGCCATTGTAAAGTAATTAGAACTCACTGGGACTAATGCTTTTTCTAAAAGCTGAATACAATTTAATTCCTAATTGATTAGGTATTTTTATAGCACTCCTGGCTTAAGCAATGTGCTTCATAATGTAATTTCAAAGATTTATAACCTTCAAATTTAGACTACATATTTGAAATGCAGAACAACCAAGTGGGATTGTTCTGGATTCTAATCAGCTTTAGATATTAAATTGCAAAGCACTGTAATTACTTTTGAGCCCTGCCCAATACTTCAAACATGGTTATTTAAAAGGTAATGAATGCACTGAATGCTCAATAGGATTCTTTTGTACGCTCTTAAATAGATATAATGATTCAGTGGATTATACAGAATTTACATTGATATAAATTTAAATAATTTGCATTTTATGTAGGGCATATTCTATTCATCAATTAAAAAAGGGCACAAAAAGAACCAATAGGTGGGATACATTCAGCACAACGGCACCTTTCTTATCAACAAAGAAAAACCAGCAAGTGGTAGGATTCTTAAATTGCCCTAACATTATGAAAATAGCAATTGCAGCAGACATCTGTGCTTGGGGAAAAAATGGAACAACTAAATGTGGATATCTACTTTAAAGTAATCAGAAAGTATTTGTAATTTAATAGTGAATCTAAACCACAAAGATTCCATAAAATGAATTGTTAGAGACATACCAACTATACCCTGAAGAGCGAAAGAACTTATCTTTTAACTCAAATTGTAACTAGAATTTACTGGGCACATTTAGCTGACTTTTAGTTTCAAACAATTGAAATTTTATCTTCTCCTTTACTAAGTTCAATTTTTAATATTTCGATGATATCATGTTTTATCTGTATATAATAAGCTGTTTTGTTGAAAGTTTCACTTCATTTTGGAGTAACTTCAAAAACAAATTCCATAATGGAAGCAAATTCTTGTGTTTCTCATAGTTTAATTTAATTTACAATATGAGAACTAGAATAATTTACAGTGAAGACATTGTATTGAAAAAGGGTTAAAAAGAACCAAGGCCCATCAAGTCAAACCTATAATCCTACAGTGTTGATCTAGCAGAAGGTAAAACCCCTATGAGGCAGTCTATAATGGCCTCACATTAGTGGAAAATTCCTTCCTAACTCATTAGAATCTAAATAAATCATTGAACTTGGGGAAAATACAAGGGGAAAATAATGTTTTAATGGGGTTATGTAGGACGATTACAAGGTGCTAGGTGGAATTTTGGTGTTTTGTTTACCCAAATCAGTTCAGCCATTCCATAGCTATAAGCCCTGTTATTGTTTATGAAGATTAAGGTTTATTAGCCAAGTGAGCAATATCACTACATGGCATACAGCACACTGAGACACCACCCTGAAAGAAACCATAGTGTTACCACCCACTTGGCCTACATTTCCAAACACAATGACAGGGCTTGTATGTTTGGAGTGAGTTAAATAATTGGGATAAAGAAAAAAAAGCCTAAATATTTAGAATTTAGGATATTTAGAATATTTATGAGACCTAGCATAGGTCCTCTTAAATCGAAAGCCTTTTGTTTTAAGAACAAAAGTAATAGGTAACCCCATCAGATATCAGTTAAAGGGGTTGTACAGGTACAGTCCTATGAAAAAGTTTGGGCACCCCTATTAATCTTAATCATTTTTTGTTCTAAATATTTTGGTGTTTGCAACAGCCATTTCAGTTTGATATATCTAATAACTGATGGACACAGTAATATTTCAGGATTGAAATGAGGTTTATTGTACTAACAGAAAATGTGCAATATGCATTAAACCAAAATTTGACCGGTGCAAAAGTATGGGCACCCTTATTATTTTATTGATTTGAATTCCCCTAACTACTTTTTACTGACTTACTGAAGCACAAAATTGGTTTTGTAACCTCAGTGAGCTTTGAACTTCATAGCCAGATGTATCCAATCATAAGAAAAGGTATTTAAGGTGGCCAATTGCAAGTTGATCTCCTATTTGAATCTCCTCTGAAGAGTGGCATCATGGGCTACTCAAAACAACTCTCAAATGATCTGAAAACAAAGATTGTTCAACATAGTTGTTCAGGGGAAGGATACAAAAAGTTGTCTCAGAGATTTAACCTGTCAGTTTCCACTGTGAGGAACATAGTAAGGAAATGGAAGACCACAGAGACAGTTCTTGTTAAGCCCAGAAGTGGCAGGCCAAGAAAAATATCAGAAAGGCAGAGAAGAAGAATGGTGAGAACAGTCAAGGACAATCCACAGACCACCTGCAAAGAGCTGCAGCATCATCTTGCTGCAGATGGTGTCACTGTGCATCGGTCAACTATACAGCGCACTTTGCACAAGGAGAAGCTGTATGGGAGAGTGATGAGAAAGAAGCCGTTTCTGCACGTACGCCACAAATAGAGTTGCCTGAGGTATGAAAAAGCACATTTGGACAAGGCAGCTTCATTTTGGAAACAAAAATTGAGTTGTTTGGTTATAAAAAAAGGCGTTATGCATGGCGTCCAAAAAGAAACAGCATTCCAAGAAAAACACTTGCTACCCACTGTAAAATTTGGTGGAGGTTCCATCATGCTTTGGGGCTGTGTGGCCAATGCCGGCATCGGGAATCTTGTTAAAGTTGAGGGTCGCATGGATTCCACTCAGTATCAGCAGATTCTTGAGAATAATGTTCAAGAATCAGTGACGAAGTTGAAGTTACGCCGGGGATGGATATTTCAGCAAGACAATGATCCAAAACACCGCTCCAAATCCTCAGGCATTCATGCAGAGGAACAATTACAATGTTCTGGAATGGCCATCCCAGTCCCCAGACCTGAATATCATTGAACATCTGTGGGATGATTTGAAGCGGGCTGTCCATGCTCGGCGACCATCTAACTTAACTGAACTTGAATTGTTTGTCCAAAATACCTTTATCCAGGATCCAGGAACTGATTAAAAGCTACAAGAAGCGACTAGAGGCTGTTATCTTTGCAAAAGGAGGATCTACTAAATATTAATGTCACTTTTCTGTTGAGGTGCCCATACTTTTGCACCGGTCAAATTTTGGTTTAATGCATATTGCACATTTTCTGTTAGTACAATAAACCTCATTTCAATCCTGAAATATTACTGTGTCCATCAGTTATTAGATATATCAAACTGAAATGTCTGTTATAAACACCAAAATATTTAGAACTAAAAATGATTAAGATTAATAGGGGTGCCCAAACTTTTTCATAGGACTGTATAAGGATTTTATGGCCTATCTTTGACTAGGTCATATATATCTTATTTGTGAAAGCCAGATCCTGCACCAATCAGCTATATGGGGGTCCAATTCCAACACCAGTACAAGGCCAGAAGCAGTTGCCACTGTGCTCTGTATAGTGGATGGGAACTGACACTGCAGCTCTCTCATTGAAATCAACTATCTGCTTTTGGCCCCACATTATGTATAGTACGGGCGCTGATTGGTGCTGGTTGGTGTATAGCTGATTGGTGCTGGAGGCAGCTGTCAGCCCAACACCAATCAGATATATCTGGCCTATCCTAAAGACTATCCTAAAACTTAGATAACCTCTTTAATTGATCTCCAATTGGTTACCAATTGAATTGTTCCTGAAACAAATTTATCACAATAGAATACATGTATTAACAAAAATCCTTGAAAAGATTCATCCTTCCCACATAGACACAAATAGGACAGTTAGCAGATCATCTTGTGGAAGAAAAAACATGTTGTGTTTAGAAAAGCAATTTAGATTGGTTTTCTGTGTAAAAACACTCCACTTTAAAAAAAAAAAAAAAAGTCTTAGTGCTATTAATGGGTTACTAAGTGCACCCAATTACCTTTAGCAGTGTTTTGAGTGACTTCTGGGTTTCTCTTGGAGCGCCTGGCATCCTCTGCATTTGTTTCCATATTTAGCTTCCTGCTGTCTTAACCTACAACTACCATGATTCATTGCTCTTTACTAGATCCCCACTCTCTCCCTCCCCTGTGCCTCTCTCGCACCCCCTCCCTTTTTCCCTAGATAGCCCATGGACTACTACCTACCTACCTAACTAACTAACTCAGCTCACCCCCCACCCCATCATACTTACTTGTCTTCCTGTTGGGATTTTCTGAGCACAGGAGACCCTTTTGTTCTCCTCTGTTCATCTGCTGACACCTGCGCAATAGAGCGGGAGTGCTCCAGCTCTATTGTTCAGGCGTAAGAAGATAGCTTGTTCTACTCTTCATGTCTGCTGGCGTTGCACATCTTCTTTTCACTTCTGCCAATGCCTGCAGATGGCTTTATTGCTGGCAGAAATGAAGGAAGTGATGGTTCATGCACAGAAGATCAGGACATAAAGACAGGTAAGTACAGAAACAGGGAAACAAAGTCATCAGATAATCAAAAAATGTGCCAGAGGTGGTCACATGACTGCACCAGGGATATGGGTAAATATACATTTTTGCTAAAGTAATTTAGAAAGTAGGCAGGGGGAGGGTGTTTAGATTATTGTAGAAATTGCACTTTAACTGATGATATACATATTTCAACATGTCCATCCAAGAGGGTGTATAAGTAAGGACACATCTGTAATCTGTGTACTTTCAGTTTGTAAACATTTGATCAACAGCAAATTTCCAATTTCAGAGGTGTTTTTTTCTTTGTGGCAGTAGAGACTGAAATACTCAACTATAGATTTTTATCTCAGCTTCCATTTGTTACTGTATATACAAGAGAGTAAACTTATCCATTACAATGAGCTTCTCTTATTTCTTTTCTGCAAATTGTACAAATGTTTTTCTCTCTAAATTTTCTTTTAAATCTTAATCTGGTTTCTAGATTGTAACTAGAGGATGTTGTTGCCGATTTACATATTTTCCCACAAGAATTATGTTAGTTATTAGAGATGAGCGATCAGTAAAGTGTTCGAGGTTCGATATTCGTTTCGAGTAGCCCCTCAATATTCGAGTACTCGAATCGAATATCGAACCCTATTATAGTCTATGGGGGGAAAATGCTCGTTTCAGTGGTAGGCAACATTTGATCAAATTATACTTACCAAGTCCACGAGTGAGGGTCGGGCTGGATCCTCCGAGAAGTTTTCTCCGTGCAGCGTCCCCGCGGCATCTTCCGGCTCTTCATTCACTCTGCCAGGCATCGGGCCTGGGCAGAGCCGACTGCGCATGCCCACACTACAAGCGGACATGCGCAGTCAGCTCTGCCCAGGCCCGATGCCTGGCAGAGTGAATGAAGAACCGGAAGACACCGCGGGGAAGCTGCACAGAGAAGACTTCTAAAGGTAGGAGAAGAACCAGCATTGATTGGCCGACTGTATAGCATTCGGGTAATCAATGCTGGTTCTGCATCGAAATTTTACATTGGAACAGCGAGTGGTATTCGATCGAGTACGAGTATTTCGAATACCGTAGTATTCGATCGAATACCTACTCGATTGAGTACTACATCTCTATTAGTTATATGTTCTATACCATTCACTGCATAGTTGTATCCAATCTTATGACAGCTAATCTGTACATGTAAAGCAGATTTTTAATGGCAATTTGAAATGATGTAAAGAAATCATTAGGGATGTATTCAGTTTTCCATTGTTGTCTTAGAATGATTTAATATTATGAGAAGATGGGTGCCAATTTGGTAACACAAAATCCTGTTCTGTCACCTCAAATAACTATATTTTTCTATATAGAATGAAAAAGCCTTTTAAAGCATTATTTGAAGTGCTACGAAGTGTTAAAACCCAAAAGCAAATTATTTCATTCTATCATATCATACTTTTATAGGATTGATCTTACCTGTGCAAATTCCTTGTTGAGAATCATTTGTTCGATCAATGAAGACTCATTATGAAAAAGATGAGGCTGCATATGACTCCACATGTGCGGAAACCACCAAAACTCATCCACTGATGATAATAGGAGGTCATCTCCTTCATCCTCTTCGATAGTACCTAATAGAAAAAAATGTGCAAAAAACGAAAATGAGAATCCTTTATCAATCTGCATATATAGTTAAAGTCCAATTTACAGTTTCAAAGATAAGAGTGTGAAGCCTTTCATGTTCTGTGTGATTTTAGGACAATATCCCAGTGTTTATTAGTAATTAGCAAACGTTTAGCCTCTTCATGTCCAGTAACATCAGACACTTTTTTTTTGCAATTCTGCACTTGTGATAATGGAATAACACTCTCTAAGGCCCGCTTCACATCTGTGTTCGGGTTTACGTTCGGGGAGTCCACTTGGGTACCCCTGAGTGCAAACCTATGCGCATTAAAAAGTGGTTACCTAGTAAACCTGTTGACCCATAGACTATAATGGGGTCCGTGTGGTTTCCGCATAAAACATGTGGAGAGAAAAGTCCTGCAAGCAGCATAATAATTTGACTGACTTAGGGAGCCTTCACACGGAGTATACGCTCCGCTCATTCTGAACCTAAAACACGTTCAGAATGAGCACGTAAAAACCAGCTCCCATTGACTTGAATGGGTGCTGGCATACGTGCGTATCGCATTGAAAGCAATAGGGAAAAAAGTCTCCCATTGATTTAAATGGGAAGTGCTCGTATGCCGGCACCCATTCAAGTCAATGGGAGCTGGTTTTTACGCGCTCATTCCGAACGTGTTTTACATTCAGAATGAGCGGAGCATATACTCTGTGCGAAGGCTCCCTTAAGGATCGAGGAGGTCACAGCTTTCCAATAGTGGATGACCTTCCTGTCTTTACTTGCATTCTATTGCCACTGTGGTTAGGGGTGAACTAATAATTCTGCCTCCCTTCCAAACTGGAGAAAAACTAGCTGGGCCTTTTCGGGGATGGTCGGTTCCACAGAAACAATATGGGGCCTTGAAATGGCAAAATTAGACAATTATAAAATGTAATATTCTAGAACCTCCTCCTGTTTATCACCTGAGGTTTGTTTCACATCATATTCAGGAGACTTACTCTTCTATTTATTTACAATCAGAAGGAGACTCGTAAGATGACACAAGGAAGAGGAGACACTTTCCAGAATGATGTCTGAAAGAAGACTTATTGATGTGATAAGTAAAGACGTCTTTTTCTTTCTTTACCACCAGCAGTTCTAAAATTGCTTATACCTTATAATAATCATGAACTTCAAACTGTGCAATCTGATTTGATAATCTCTACTTATTATGGGAAACATACTGTATTCTGTAAGTAAAAGTGAGATTGACATTGCAGTTCACAGTGTGAGGAATACATATAAAATAAAACTAGGCTTTGGATGTGCCGTATGTTATTCAAGGTATCTTTCAAAAGTCTGGAAAATATTTATATTTTCTTTTATTTAGATAAGGTTTTACATCAATTGCTTATTAAAAACTGCCTAATCCTATATGTACAATACATTTATAAATATATGTGTATATTTTATATGCATAACCAGCGACATAACAACACTTACAACTGAATGCATGCAGAGTCCTTCCCAGCAGGAAAAATGCTGAACAAAGGCAACATTGTGACCTAATGTGCATATTTTTGCATAAATGCATGGATTTGCAAAATTTTTAATCTTCTGACTGAAGGAACTAAGTGAATTTACATGTACAACTCCTATAGCGGCCTAGACAAGTGTTTGTTCACTTGACAAAATAACTTGCCTTTAAAAGTCCAAATAGTTGGCTGAGATTCCACTCCCACTGTTAATGGGATGCCTTTGGCATTAAACTACACAATTCCAAATTGTCTTGATTCACAAGTTGTCCCATTTACTTTTATAGGATGAAGCTGTAATTACAACTCACAACCATGTGTATTGCTCCACAACAAAGGCTTCAAGTGGTCACCACAAGGCCTCCATACATCAACCTGACCATAGTTGGATGCCAAACAGAGCCATGATTCCTCACTAAAGTATGGTTCCAGTCTGTCAGGTTTTTTGTTCATGACACAACTGCCAATGGCAGAAGGCAATGGTGGCTTGCTGTCAGTGGCATGATGAGTAATGGGCTCAATTATACCAAATTTCTTATTGGTATGCAGCTGGAAACAATCTATTCAGAGTCACGGGATGTCTTGAAGGTGTTACTTGTTTCTGCATCTTGGACAAGGGAACTGTGGGGGCTGTTTGTGCTTGTGAACATATCAAACAATCCTCTATACTGGTGGTCTGTCTAGGCCATCTGAAGACTGCTTGGTTTATGTGCATGCCCTCACATAACCACTCCTCCTATCACCTCCTAAGAGCTAGGTCAGAATAGCCGAGATGGCAGGCAACTCTTTGAAACGATCAATCGCCTTTCTCAAAGTCTGTCAACTGGTTAAATGTCTTTAGCTTTACCTTATAGTTTGTGGTTATATTCACATGCAGTAGGTCCTATTTTCCATTTTTTTCAGGTTTCAAGTGGCAAAAACTGCATAGCTCAATATACTGTAGCAATGAGATTTATCAAGATTTTTTAGGATCCATCTGAACTGCTGTCATGAGGCTTTTAAGAATGGCTGCATGGCGGCAGCATGAAAAGAATCTATGACATGGGAAATGTAGCCAACTTGCTTGCACACATAGACTGGCCTTTGGGTATATACGTCCAGATAGTGGTTGTTTTGTTCTGCAAATCTGCAAAATCATGCAGCTGCAGATACAGGGAGTCGGCTCCACTACAGGTTTTAAAATTACCCCCATTGACCATGTTCCATCCCACTGTCCGAATAGATTTGAGACACTGAGACGCAAAGAAATCCTTTGGATCTACAAGTTTGATAGTCTGGCACCCAAGGGTCTCAATGAAGCCCTTGAGGACGTCACACGATGAGGCTCTTGTTTTTTTCCTGAGTCGTGTCAGACTCCCTTTCGGTTTTGGGTTCCCATCATTTTAAAGTCGTTTATCCTACAGGGAATTTTTACTAAGGTTTTTTATAGCCTTATTATTAATTGTAATATTATTAATATTAGCTGTAACTGTAGTATTAGCTATAACTGTAATATTGGTCTTAACAATTAATTTAACTGTAATATTAGGTTTAACAATTCATAATTATTTACTCATTTATTTGAAACTTTTTGGTTTATTTTAATAATCGACTATCTGCTTTTCTGAAAAATCAAGCCACTTTTAGAATCATCCCGTTTTAACTGTTGGGTTTAATGATCTACTGCCATTTATCTATACAATTTTATGTTTATGTATGTATATTCATATACTTTTATGTGTGGCTCAGGTGGTGTTCTGGACCATATTGTGTTGGGCACCTTGGGTGACCGTGTCGGGACTCGAACTCGGTCTGCCTGTTTGTTTGGTCGGGACAGTCTCGGGAGCCCAGCTGATGTCTCCATTTAGCTTGGGACATTAGTCCACCTGGTGCTCAGGAGAGTCTACTGCATGCTACGCTGTCTCCACATGTTTGGGAGTGTTTACCTACACATCCTCTCTGTAGCATGTATGAAGCCCAGTATCTCTATTAGCTGTTCTCTATCAGCTGATTCCTGCAGCTACTTCCCATAAATAGGAACTGACAGCTTCCTTATTTTTACACCCAGTATCCACTGTGGGAAGGTAAGCTGACCTCTTATTCCTCTGCTCATATTTAGTTGTCTACTCCTTATTGCTTTGAATAGGATGGGTTTATAAGTTCAGATTGGAGTTTTGGAGTGAGGTGAGCATCCTCCTGTTTCTAGTCAAGCCAGTCCCTATGTAATATACCTATTTACAAGTTTTTGGATTGACTAGCCACTGTGTAACCTGTCTGGCATGAAGATGAGTATATAGATGGGCATGTGTGTATATATATATATATATATATATATATATATATATATATATATATATATATACAGTCCTATGAAAAAGTTTGGGCACCCTTATTAATCGTAATCATTTTTAGTTCTAAATATTTTGGTGTTTGCAGCAGCCATTTCAGTTTGATATATCTAATAACTGATGGACACAGTAATATTTCAGGATTGAAATGAGGTTTATTGTACTAATAGAAAATGTGCAATATGCATTAAACCAAAATTTGACCGGTGCAAAAGTATGGGCACCTCAACAGAAAAGTGACATTAATATTTAGTAGATCCTCCTTTTGCAAAGATAACAGCCTCTAGTCGCTTCCTGTAGCTTTTAATCAGTTCCTGGATCCTGGATGAAGGTATTTTGGACCATTCCTCTTTACAAAACAATACAAGTTCAGGTAAGTTTGATGGTCGCCGAGCATGGACAGCCCACTCTCAAATGATCTGAAAACAAAGATTGTTCAACATAGTTGTTCAGGGGAAGGATACAAAAAGTTGTCTCAGAGATTTAACCTGTCAGTTTCCACTGTGAGGAACATAGTAAGGAAATGGAAGACCACAGGGACAGTTCTTGTTAAGCCCAGAAGTGGCAGGCCAAGAAAAATATCAGAAAGGCAGAGAAGAAGAATGATGAGAACAGTCAAGGACAATCCACAGACCACCTCCAAAGAGCTGCAGCATCATCTTACTGCAGATGGTGTCACTGTGCATCGGTCAGCAATACAGCGCACTTTGCACAAGGAGAAGCTGTATGGGAGAGTGATGAGAAAGAAGCCGTTTCTGCAAGCACACCACAAACAGAGTCACCTGAAGTATGCAAAAGCACATTTGGACAAGCCAGCTTCATTTTGGAAGAAGGTCCTGTGGACTGATGAAACAAAGATTGAGTTGTTTGGTCATACAAAAAGGCGTTATGTATGGCGTCCAAAAAAACAGCATTCCAAGAAAAACACTTGCTACCCACTGTAAAATTTGGTGGAGGTTCCATCATGCTTTAGGGCTGTGTGGCCAATGACGGCATCGGGAATCTTGTTAAAGTTGAGTATCGCATGGATTCCACTCAGTATCAGCAGATTCTTGAGAATAATGTTCAAGAATCAGTGACGAAATTGAAGTTACGTCGGGGATGGATATTTCAGCAAGACAATGATCCAAAACACCGCTCCAAATCGACTCAGGCATTCATGCCGAGGAACAATTACAATGTTCTGGAATGGCCATCCCAGTCCCCAGACCTGAATATCATTGAACATCTGTGGGATGATTTGAAGCGGGCTGTCCATGCTCGGCGACCATCAAACTTAACTGAACTTGTATTGTAAAGAGGAATGGTCCAAAATACCTTCATACAGGATCCAGGAACTGATTAAAAGCTACAGGAAGCGACTAGAGGCTGTTATCTTTGCAAAAGGAGGATCTACTGAATATTAATGTCACTTTTCTGTTGAGGTGCCCATACTTTTGCACCGGTCAAATTTTGGTTTAATGCATATTGCACATTTTCTGTTAGTACAATAAACCTCATTTGAATCCTGAAATATTACTGTGTCCATCAGTTATTAGATATATCAAACTGAAATGGCTGTTGCAAACACCAAAATATTTAGAACTAAAAATTATTAAGATTAATAGGGGTGCCCAAACTTTTTCATAGGACTGTATATATATATATATATATATATATATATATATATATATATATATATATATATATGTGTGTACATGATTATGTGTGATCTGTCTGTGACTCATCTGTGTATGAGTCATTGGTTTCTATAAGCTTCAGTGTTTGGTATTGAAAATATTTTATGTACATATGGGTTCAACCATCTGACATTTTAGTGTAATATTTATCCTTTTGTCTATATTTTTTTCTACTTATTGTTGTATTTGTGTAATTTTAAGGTTATTTATATGCACTTGAGAAAGAGCAAGATTGGCTCGAAACGCGTTGTGCTGTTACCAAATAAAGTCTTTTTGGGTGAGCGCTGCCTCTGTACTTCTCTTTGGAGAGTCTGGTCCTAATTTGCTGGGCTCCACTACAGAAGTCACAGAAGGTTTACTACCATCCCTGCCTTCCCAATCGCTGTGTACACAGTGCTTAATGAGTGCTATGGGAGCCGCCATGATGTGGCTGCCCTCCGACCCGGTGGTAACTTGATCCACAGGGATCAGAGGCTGTTAGAGCTGTATTCCTCCTGCAACTATGGCTAAGGTATCAGCCGCAGTTACAGGAGAAATCAGCCTCCCCCATAAAAAAAATGCTGTTTAGATGCCCCCAAAGGCCTATTATGACCATCAGGGAGCTCATGGTAAAAATAAATAAAGAAAAAAAAAAAAGTATAAAAAAAATAAAAATTAAAGTAAAATAATAAAAAAATACTATGCCAATAATGCCTTTATCATAAGCTGAAGCCCTATCCCCAATGATACAATACAAAGTAAAAATTTCTCTAATGGAGAGGAAAAACTATTTCAAAAAGTTTTTTAGTAGAGCTTTGTCCAAAATGTATCACCGAAAAAGATGCACAACTTAGTTGAATAACCCAAATGATAACATTTTATAGCCCTCAAAACTGCACATACAAAAAAAAACCAAAATGTGTCTGGTCCTGAACCAGAAATGTGCCTGATACTGAAGTAGTTAAGTTTATTATTGAAATTATGCTTTAATCTAACATGCTTTGTTTTAGATCAAAGACGAATATTAGTTGCTCCCAACAGAGCACCCTCAGGTAGGAGATATAACATGAGATTCTGTTTATTAGATGTTAGTTTATTACTCTTTTACTCGTCTCTGGTTTATTATAGTGTGAAACACCATAGTTTTGTCTGCTGCTCTGTAGAGAATTATTGGTTTATATTTTATGTTTCTTTACTGTTTCCCAAACAGCAAAGTAAAAAGCCTTAAAATATAACACAATTGGGAAACATCCCTTCTAAATAAAATAAATGGCTTCCATTTAGTATCTGCGTCCACAAAGAAGTGAGTTCATTATCACAGCTATTACTTTATGATGTAATAAATCTCGGGTATATAATTTCTCAGTACCTTTCAAACATGATATTTCACAGGCTATAATTAAGTTTTGTTTAGAAAAATAATGGCAAAATGTAATTGTGTTGTGCATTAAAAAGCCATGATAAAACTACCATAATAGACCATTATCTCTGTTTTGTGATTTGTATCACAGCAATATCATCCTTATGCGATGTTTTTATCTGCAACGTTCTTTGCTCTACTCCTTACATGTTTTTTTGTAATGCATGGCTTTACCGAAACAAATATAAAGAAGGTTCTTATTTAGCCTAAAAATTCATACATCCCTCCAAGGACAAGGATATATTGCATGTGACAATATGCCTATATTATTAGACTATTTATATTCTAATATCAAGAAATTTTAGTTTATATGTTGATGTATTTCAGAATCTTCAATGGACACAACAAATTATCTGGTAACCACTTTTTGAAACAAAACGTTGCCTGTACTTGGTGCTAAGGGTTCATTAATTGTTCCGTCTCCATGTTAGAGAATTCATTAATAAAAGGAACCATTAATGTGTCTTCCTAAGCCAACCCCCACTTTAGTCTATATAGCTAAATAATGCTACATCCTTGCTTGTCCTATCCAGTTCTGTGAACAGCAAAATAATGTCCTAGTTCTTGTTATATGTCCTTTAAGAAGATTACAAGAAATTGATATAGTTACTATAGCAGAAAGTAATGTGGCATAACTGCCTGTGATTTTGCATTGCACTAATCTTTATTGAAAGGACACAGTGGTCGACACTTAGAAGTTTGATATAATACATACGGTATATTGCTCAAATTACACTCAAAGAGTAATAGCTTTTAAAATTGATTAAATCCTGAGCTTTCAGGTTCTGAATGGCAAAGATGAGTGAATGTGTGCCTTGGGCCATGGGGATAGCTAGGTGCATTCTTTATAGCCTTAAAATCTTTGAGACTACAAGAGTGAGATATTTAAAAAAAACTGCTGAATCGTTCTATGTTTTTTTTTTAACAATTTCAGTACCGGAGGGTTTACCACTAGGGTTGAGCAATCGGGATCGGAAAAGATCGGTAATTCGAGTAAATTTCATGATCGGCGATCGGAATTCCGAACCCGATCTTTTCCGGCGGGATCAAGGTCGGAGGTTATATTCCCGCAATGCTTGGCTACTGGCCATTCATTGGGGGAAAAGCTAACATGATGCCTGAAACTCAGGCACCATGTTAGCTATGGGCAGTAATGTCATTGGTTGTCAGCAGCATCATCACACCCCTCTATATATAAGGGCGGTGATGATTCTGATGCCACCATTTTGCTGCACATACTAGCTAGGGAGAGGAGCTCAGTTGTAGCTAGGGTCAGTGTAGTCAGGTGTTTAGCTGTGCTAGTGAGGGTGTTATTAGTAAAATTAAACTAAGAAGATTCTTCTATCAAGAAGAAAGCTCTGTACTCAGACTAGAAAAACGTATATCTTTGGGGTTTTTTTCCTGAAAACCAGCGGCTGTCTACATCCAATAGGCAGCTCTGTCCTCAGATTATACACTCACCGGCCACTTTATTAGGTACACCATGCTAGTAACGGGTTGGACCCCCTTTTGCCTTCAGAACTGCCTCAATTCTTCGTGGCATAGATTCAACAAGGTGCTGGAAGCATTCCTCAGAGATTTTGGTCCATATTGACATGATGGCATCACACAGTTGCCGCAGATTTGTCGGCTGCACATCCATGATGCGAATCTCCCGTTCCACCACATCCCAAAGATGCTCTATTGGATTGAGATCTGGTGACTGTGGAGGCCATTGGAGTACAATGAACTCATTGTCATGTTCAAGAAACCAGTCTGAGATGATTCCAGCTTTATGAAATGGTGCATTATCCTGCTGAAAGTAGCCATCAGATGTTGGGTACATTGTGGTCATAAAGGGATGGACATGGTCAGCAACAATACTCAGGTAGGCTTTGGCGTTGCAACGATGCTCAATTGGTACCAAGGGGCCCAAAGAGTGCCAAGAAAATATTCCCCACACCATGACACCACCACCACCAGCCTGAACCGTTGATACAAGGCAGGATGGATCCATGCTTTCATGTTGTTGACGCCATATTCTGACCCTACCATCCGAATGTCGCAGCAGGAATCGAGACTCATCAGACCAGGCAACGTTTTTCCAATCTTCAATTGTCCAATTTCGATGAGCTTGTGCAAATTGTAGCCTCAGTTTCCTGTTCTTAGCTGAAAGGAGTGGCACCCGGTGTGGTCTTCTGCTGCTGTAGCCCATCTGCCTCAAAGTTCGACGTACTGTGCGTTCAGAGATGCTCTTCTGGCTACCTTGGTTGTAACGGGTGGCTATTTGAGTCACTGTTGCCTTTCTATCAGCTCGAACCAGTCTGTCCATTCTACTCTGACCTCTGGCATCAACAACGCATTTCCGCCCACAGAACTGCCGCTCACTGGATGTTTTTTCTTTTTCGGACCATTCTCTGTAAACCCTAGAGATGGTTGTGCGTGAAAATCCCAGTAGATCAGCAGTTTCTGAAATACTCAGACCAGCCCTTCTGGCACCAACAACCATGCCACGTTCAAAGGCACTCAAATCACCTTTCTTCCCCATACTGATGCTCGGTTTGAACTGCAGGAGATTGTCTTGACCATGTCTACATGTCTAAATGCACTGAGTTGCCGCCATGTGATTGGCTGATTAGAAATTAAGTGTTAACGAGCAGTTGGACAGGTGTACCTAATAAAGTGGCCGGTGAGTGTATATACCTTTCACAAAAAGGCATCCGTTCATTTCTGAAAATTCATCGGCTGTCCCCATCCAATAGGCAGCTCTGTCCTCAAATTATATTCACCTTTGAAAAAAATGTATATCTACATTTTTTTCTAAAAAAACAGAGAGGCTGTTCCCATCAAAAAGGGGAACTCTCCAGTCACTCAACTAAATAAAAATTGCTTTTTCACTTGAAAGTTACTATTTTATTAAAAAAACATGCCCCCCCCAAAAAAAAAAACTAAAAAAAAAGTAAAAGGACCCAACAGAGGTGCTCTGGCCAGTGCTCAACTACCTGTCGTGAAAGGGATAAAACAGGCGTCAGCATTGCGTGTGTGTGGCGAATCCAGTATTCTAAATGCTGATAAGCCAGTCCACAGAGAACTTATTAGTTCATATATTGAAGCATCTTCTTCTGGAAGGAATTCCTCCTCATATTCCACTGAACAAAGTTTTGGGTCATCTGCTGTGCAAAATGTTCAATGGGGATCCAGTTCACCCCCTTCTAAATTGACCTGTCCAACAAATTTGGCAGAAGCTGAGGGATCTGCTGCATTATTTGATCATTCAATGTACAAGTTCACAGACATACTGCTGTCATCTGACGATGATGAAGCACAAATTCCAGATGCGGCTGCCTTTACCAGCATCCAGGCCAGTCCATGCGATAGTGTGGAAGATTTTTCAGAAGAGCCAGTGGATGATGACTATGTTGACAAAACTTGCTCTCCACGTGAAGAGGATCAGGGAACTAGTTCTGATGATGAGGTTCATGTTCGATTGCCAGTGCCACCAAAACATCCTCCAATTAATGCACAAATCCCAGTTATAACATGCACACCAGTAAACACTACTCCCACCGGTATTGTGCAACCCAAAGTGCCTAAGCATGCTAATGCAAAAAATAAAGGCTCCAAACAAACTGTGTGGTTATATTTCACTAAAGATGAAAATGACCCAACGAGGGTGATATGCAAGACTTGCAAGCAGTCACTTAGCCGAGGAAAAGACACTAGGCACCTCAACACAAATGCTATGCCTAGGCATCTGAAATATTTACACCCCTCACTTTTTAAAATATATAATCAACAAGAAAGTGAAGACAGGGATGTGCCTGTGAACGTTGATCCACCATGAGCTTTGGCGAGTTTTTCCACCTACTTGTCCAATGCCAATGCCACGTACACACCAACTTCATGTGTGCCAGAGCTGGACAACAGTCAAGCAATTGGCATAAAAAAATTACAAGAACCACTGGCCAAAGAGCCACATCTGAATTCCGCATGCCAATTGCTCCAACATGTTCCTCTCTTTCTGGCTCTAATATTTAGCCCACCCTCCAGCAAGTAATGGAAAGGAAAAAAAAAACTATCCAGCCACACATGAGTGTGCTAAGCTGCTTACCTCCAGCATTTCAAAACTACTGGCCTTGGAAATGGTCCCTTTCTGCTTTGTGGAAGCAAAGGCTTTTCGCTTCCTGATGGCCCATGCTGTGCCCCAATATGTTGTACCCAGCTGCCATTACTTTTCACAAAAGGCGGTCCCTGACTTGCAGGAGCATGTCAAGCAACAGATCAAGCGTGCCCTAAAGCAATCTGTTAGTGGATGTGTGCATTTGACAACAGACACGTGGACTAGCCAGCATGGGCAGGGCCACTATCTATCTCTGACCCTTGTCAAAATGTTGACGGCAGTTTGTTGTCTGTTTTTCCAACATGAAGGATGGTCGTTCAGAAGTCATTGGGGGTTCCAACTTCCCCTTCAACAAATTCAGAAACTTAATTTCCTGACAGTTCCAGGGACAGAATGAGTTCCACACCAGAACCTCCAACAAATCATGGGGCTGGAAATGCATCTCATTTGTATCGGTGTGCTAGCGGGCAAAGGCAGCAAGCAGTACTGCAATTAATTTGTTTGGGGGAACGGAGTCACACTGCTGAAAACATCAAAGATGCAATAATTGCTGAAACTGAGTTATGGTTTGGTCTGCTAGACCTCAAAATAGGCAACGTGGTCTGCGACAATGGTAGAAATTTGGTGGCGGCCCTGAATTTGTTCCCATTGACGCATATACATTGCCTTGCTCATGTATTCAATTTGGTGGTGCAAGCATTCTTGAAACACTACCCTGATCTTGCACCCCTGATTGACACAGTACGAACATTGTGTGCCCATATACGACGGTCCAAGGTAGCTTCATCTCTCATGGCTCAGTTTCAGCGCAAAAACTGCTTGCCCATTCACAGGCTCATATGTGATGTCCCTACCATGTGGAATTCGACATTGCATATGTTGAAGAGGTTTGTCGAACAGAAGCTAGCAGTTATCAATCTTTTGATGATGAGAGGGGCCCCGATAAACCTCCATCTTATGGCTGTGGAGTGGGCACAGCTGCATGACGTCTGTTTGGTTCTTCAGTGTCTAGAATACTGCCAAAAGTGGTAAGCGCAAACAACACCAGCGTCAGCATGACTGTGCCACTTTTGTGCACATTGAGGGACAGCCTCATAACTTTGAGGGATCAGGTATGTGCAACAGAGGAGGAAGAGGACATCTTTGAAGACAGCCAGGACTTGGAAGATCACCATGGCCACCGTCACTCCAGGGCTGGACGGATCAGGCAATGGTTGGAGACTGGGTCACAGACTCGAATAGCCTCTATGGGCACTTATTTAGAGAAGGAGGAAGTGGAGGATGAGGACGATTTGGATCAGGAGATTGATGTCACTAAAGAAGAGTCATTCTAGCAGTCCCAGTCAACAGGCATTGTGCGTGGATGGGGGGATGCAGAAGAGACTATAGTCAGCTTAGAATCGCCACCAGCTACATTAGCACACGTGTCATTTCATGCTAAATTGTGTTCTGGAAGATAAACGTGTGAAAAACATGCTTGCAGATCCTGAATACTGGGTGGCAACCCTACTTGATCCTTTTTTCAGGGATAAAGTTCTGGGCTTCATTTACATCACACCACAGGCTTATAGTGATATCGATATGTACCATCAAAAACTGTTGGACGACTTAATGGACACATTTCCGACAGAAAGTAGTGAGTCAAGTTCATCTCCAACTCCTGCACACCTTTCACAAAGCCATGGTGGTCCCAGAGACAGAAGCACAGCCTGCTGCAAGGGAAGTGTGAGCATAATGGCTAATGCTTGGCTGTATTTGTTGAGGCCTACTACAGCAACATTAAATGTATAGGCAACAGACCAGAGACTTTTTTGTTGCAGGTGCAATACTGTATGAGAAAAGCACATAGACATCTTACCACAAGAGTCTTTCCTGCTTTACTACTGGGTGTCGAAGATCAAAATGTGGCCTGAACTTGCCCAGTATGCCCTGGGGTTACATTCCTGTCCGGCAGCTAGTGTCTTTTCTGAACGACTGTTCAGCACTGCAGGTGGTGTTGTGACAGAGCTTCGGACAAGACTCTCTGCTGACAATGTCAATCGCCTGAGTTTCATAAAGATGAACGAGTCCTGGATTAAGAAGGGCTATAACACACCATTGGCATTATAAAGAAATTGATGCTATTACAAAATGTCTCTTCGATTTTCTGTAGCTCCTCCAACACATAATTTTTATTTTTTTTTAGGTTACAATTTTTCAGAGGCTTATGTGCTTCAATTTTTGGACTCCCAGCTACTGAAAAAAAATTATTTTAAGGCCTATGCTTCCTTGGAGAGAGGTCACTCATATGACTGAGGCTCATGTGCTTCAATATTTGGACTCCACGCTGTGTAGTCATGAAAATATTATATTTTACCAGCTATGATTACTTTTGAAGAGGTCGTTCATATGACTGAGGCTCATGTGCTTCAATCTTTGGACTCAACCCTACTCAATAAACTATATTTTACTGGCTATACTTCATTCTATGCGTTCATCTAGGCTATGCATCCCAGGTCATGTGACGTCTGACGTAATTGAAGATGGACTACTTCAGAGGCAGACAGCGTAGGAGCCGGGAGATGGGTGAGTAACAGAATATTTTTATGTTTTTCTCCTCCTACGGCATGTGGAACTGTGTGTAGATGCACGTATCTAATACTACGGCATGTGGTACTATGTGCAGACGCATCTATCTAATCCTCTGGTGTGTAGAACTGTGTGCAGACGCGTGTATCTAATCCTCTGGTATGTAGTACTGCGTGCATACGCGTGTATCTAATCCTCCCCACATGTGGGCTGTGCGCTGAGACGCATATCTATTTCTCTGTTGTGTGGTACTGTGTGCAAAGGCATGTATCTAATCCTCCAAAGTGTGGTACTGTCTGCAGACACACGTATCTAATCCTCCCATGTGGTATTGTGTGAAGAGGCGCATATATAATCCTACGGCATGTAGAACTGTGTGTAGATGTGCGTATCTAATCCTATGGCATGTGGTACTTTGTGCAGATGCGTGTATCTAACCCTTTGGCATGTGGAACTGAGTGCAGACGCCCGTATTTAAACATCTGATGTGTGGGACTGTGTGCAGACATGTGTATCTAATCCTCTGGCGTGTGATACTGTGTGCTGATCTGTGTATCTAATCCTGTCATGCGTGTATCTTAGTTTGGATATCAGTGTTGTATTGTGCATGTGAAGTGACCGTGTGTATTGCATTTGGAATATGCGTGAAAAACTTGCAGGTTTGTATTGGCTAAGGGGGGGGGGGCATTGTGTTGGGAATGCTGTATCTCAGCAATGGTACGTCTGAGCAAGTTGGAGTCTCGTCTTAAACCTTCCAGGATACCTGAAGTATCTCTGTACCAAATTTGGTGAAGATCGGTGCAGTCGTTTAGTCACGCATAGAGAACAGACAGACAGACAAAAATTCATTTTTATAATATAGAGAGATATACAATAAAAAATATCTCTTTTCAACTTATATAAATAAGATTTAGAGTTTTAAGGAGTAAACACCTCTTTTTTTTATGTGCCAATAATATATCATATTCATTCTCTGTTCTAAAAATGTATTTTTACATATCATAGTATTATCTATAAACCCAAGCTTATTATTGGATGAAAGTATGCAAAAGGAACTTACCTGTGTGAAAAAACTTCCCTGAAAATCCAAGATTGAAGGTGAAATTTGCAACCTGAGTGCGCAGTAATTTTTGCGTGTCTAGTAGCGCCTTAAAAAAAAAGGGAAAGAAAATGAGTAAAACAAATGTATTGTACAACATAGTAAGTATTACAGTACCTTATATTTTCACAAAACTCAAAAAACTGCATATACTGTACTGCTAAGTATGTGCTAAATAATAACAAATGTGTATTTGAAACATAGTACACATATTTTATGGATTCTATGATCCAGATCTCAGTAAGAGCTTCATGTATTTATGTTTGCGTTTTAGGGTTTGGAATTTAAAACTTAATGTCTTATAGTTTATGGACTCTTCGTTTTATTTATTTTTGGAACTTGGCATCATATTTCTTGTGCTAGTCTTGTAGAACAGACCCTGTCATTTTCAATCCTTTAATTACAGAAATAAGGGTCTGTCTATCACAGTGCTTAATTCCTGCAGACCTCATTTGTAAATGCCATCCAGACCTAGTGATTTGTCTAGTTTAGTGTTTTTAAGGCATCGTCCGACTTATTGCTGGGTTAAGCAGGTGACATTTAGAGGAGAATTTACATTATCTCTAATCATATCATCTGTCATTGGATTTCCCTATGTAAATACATTAAAGAAGAATGCATTTAGCAAATTGGCCTTTTCCTCTACTATTTTTCAGAGAACTCACATTTCCATTTTTTAAAATATTTATAGAATTGATGATTGTTTTGGGATTGTTTTTAACATTAGCAATGAGCCTGTCTCATTCTTTGCTGCCTTTTGCACACTTTTCCTTTATAATGTTTAATAGCTTGTCACATCCTTATTGTTTTAGTAGCTTAAACGCTTTATTTTTAGCATTTATCTTACTTTATCTTTCACAGGACCTGTTTGGAATGTTTTTTTAAATGTCCTGCTTAGCTTATATACTTTTCGTTTTGAGAACAAAGGAGGAATTTGCTAATGCATTTGTATCTAGAAAGTATCAAAAATTTGGGGAAATTCTGTCACAAAATGTCATATCCAGTTTTAGACCATTTTTGTGCCTAGACCAACCAGGTGGTGTTGCTTAAAATTGGCCATTTGCATCATAATTGCACCAAAATTTGGGCCCAAACTAGGCCAACCAATAAGTAGTATTAATTTTTTAATCTATCTATCCTTACTTCTGCTGACATATCCCTGGCTGTCAGATAAAGTACTTTGCTGCAGCAGTACTACCCCTAAAGTAACACCCTCATATATTAACTTTGCAAACTTGTTGGGTGTGCTAGACTGTGAAAAGCCTTTCTGGCCCTCTTCCATCTGCCTCATTGCCATCTGTCAGCCAACTAGCTTCTTAATATCTATTCACTCTCATGCTACCATGCTGTCTTTGCAAATGCCATAAGAAACTCCTTAACAAGACTTTTAAACTTGTAACATACACATATCTTGTACAACAATATGTACCCGCAAATGGCTTTTCAAGATTGCATACAGTGCATTGCTCAAGACGTACACTGGATAGAATCATGAAACACAGTTTCTTAATGGGGATAGCAGTAATAACTTAAAACACAGTCGTTTATAAAATAATTTATACAGAAATGCAGATAGTTAATATGCACTGAATAAATACAAGCAGGTTCCTGCTAAACTCCTTAAATTTAAGGTCACTTAAAGAGAGTGTCAGCAGGAAAATCGGTATCAGACTAATGACAGTACCTTGTAGAGCTGCCTCTACACTCTCCAAGATGCAAATGAGCTAAAGATGACTTATGAGGCATTTCATTTGCTTTTCATAAAAATGGAGCTGCAATGTAGAATAAGAAAGACATCTTTGGAGGCTGTAGAAGCCACCCTATGAGGTACTGTCATTAGTCTTATATTGGATTTCCTGCTGACAGACTCCTTCTAATCTTAAGTCACATTCTTAAGACAAGGCAGAGTTTATAAGAAGTGAATAGGAGAAGAGCTGAAGATCTCAGCTACAGAATCTATGCAATGGATGGAACCTTCTACTTTCAGCTCCATACCCTGTATACCAGATCTTCTGCAGTGTCATAACTTGCTGTAATTGTACGAACAAAGCCAATGAAAAGTATTTGACTTAAACAAAGATAACAAAGATGGCTCTGAGCATTATAAGGTACTAGGGATGGTTTAATAACATGTTTGAGGCTGACAGACTCCATTTATACCATTAGGGACCCAACAAACCCCTTTGACCAACAATGGATTCTGTGTTATGGTTCTGTATATATATATATATATATATATATATATATATATATATATATATATATATATATAATTATTTTGACAGAACCTCTTGACTGCGGTAGTGGCTGCAGTCGAGGTCCACAAGCCCCAGAAGGCGGCCGTCTGCCTGAGTGAAGCAGCAGTATGTTCGTGCGGCTCAAGTGTGAACAGCGGCCAATGCACGTTCACCAGTTAACTTCACTGAGTGAAGGCGTTTGTGCAGCTCTACTGTGAACTGGCTGGAAAGGAGGGGTACACCAATTGAACTCACTGGGCAATTGTTTTTGTGCAGCTTCAATTTGGACTGGCTGCAAGGAGGCTTACACCAGTTGACTTCACTGTGCAAGTGTTTTTTGTGCTGCTTTAATGTGAACAGATGGAACACTGGTTCACCAGTAATTTACTGGGGAACTGCACCCGAGCATAGGGTGCAACCAAGGCTGCCAGGGGTTAACTGTCACCCCTGATCAGAAACATAAAGGGCTCCACAACAGCTTTGGAGCTACAATGGTACAGGACAGAGCCAACAGACTTTACCGTTCCCTACCAGCAGTACCCAGGAATCCTAACCTAGAATACCTGCACTGCAACCTGGCATTGACAGGAACCTATCCCTGACCTTTCTGTCTCAACCTAATAGTCAAAGTGTGAGCACCCGGCGGGCGTCGGCTCACACCATATAAAGGCAAGTCCCCGCCCACAGTGCAGTGGCCATACCTCACTGGGCATGCCCAGTATGGGTGGAAAGGGACTTGGCCTCAGAGTGTCTCCAAAAAGTCTGAGCATGCTCAGCAGGGTGAAAATGAGACTTAGCCTCAGAGCGTTTTTCCAAAAAGTCTGAGCATGCTCAGTAGGCCAAATGCTGGACTTAGACTCCACAGCCTTCACCGTCCAACGCCGAGGGCGAGAACTGGATTGACCCGCAGGTGGCACTGTGCGCCGGAAGGAAAACCTGCGGGACCCCATCCTAACACTCTGTTAGATGTCAGTGACAACTGTCTTATGATGGATCCAGTGAGGTTATTCTTATGAACAGAAACTATGATACCAATGTGAACAAGCAGCAAAAAGTGCCCCTAGCAGCAAAAAGTTCTAACTGAGTACCCCCAAGGAAGCAATCTGTTAAAAAAAAAAATTAGGATTAGAAAGCATTTGTGTTGGCTAAGACTGTTATGGAGCACTTGTGGTTGGAATACATTACTATGGCACACTCTGCTATATGGTCCCTGACAGGGGCGTAACAATCATGGTTATACCCTGTATCGGGCTGGTGGAGTAAGGGTCCCATGCTGCCACTGCATCATGTAGAAGAGGTCGACAGTAGCAGCACTACTGTTTGCTGTTCGGGTGCCCCATACTGCTGCAACACCACAGAGCACCTTGAGCTGTACTGTACACAAGATAAGGAAGGCAGCTAAATAAAGATCCAGGTAGGATGCAATCCCAGCCCTATACAACATGAGTACAGCTTGTGTCAGGTGTAAAGCGGCCTCCTTGTAAGATTAAATGGCATACTCATACAGCAGAGGGAGAACGCATCAGAAATATAGAGGTTGTAAGAACAAATAAACATCTTCCTAGAAGCAGATATCCTCAGGTCAGATATTGCCATTAGTCTGAAATCTCCGTCTGAGGGACCTCAATGGATTTTAGGGTCTAAGTTTAGCGACAAAAACCATCTCCAAGTGTATTCAGTGTTTGTTGTACAAATACCATATATCCATATCTATTACTTATGTGTATTATATATTGGTATATAATACACATGTGTCTGTTATACATAGGTACAGTATATATTGAATAAATACCTTTGGCTCCCTGACCTGCCATACACCCTTGAAGTCCCAGGCTGCTTTAAGTAGAATGGAGGCTTTGTTACTTTTTTAAGACAAATTTAGGAACAAAGGGGATCTTTATTACTGTCTAGGGGACACAAAACTGTGTAGTGTGCATAATTGTGGGAATTGTTATTATATGGAACCTAAAAGGTGTGCTATTACTATCTGTGGATATAGTACCATTAGGGTATAAGCTACAAAAGGTGACACTATTGCTTTGAGGGCCACAAGAGGCACAGTTTTACTGTATGGTGTTCTATAACCATCTAGGTTACAACTAATGTCTGGGGCACAATATGGGGCACTCTTTTTGGGGAAGCACTTTCTAGCAGTACTGTTTAGGGAAGTTGTCTATGTGGCACTATTTTGGGGGGAATAATTATAGCACATGGAAGTAATAAGGGGCTTTCAGAAACCTCTTCCTACTACACTGTCTACCAATAAGTATTTGGACACCTGTGGTAGAATAGAATAACAACATTTCTTCATATTCAGTAGTTGGTAGAACCCAGCAGATGCTTCCTTACAGATGGTATTGATCGACACAATACTCCCGGATGCCTGGTGACACTCCTGGTGTATGTGAGCGATTGGTTGGGTGCAGTTTCTCTGCCCAGCACTCATCCATCTCTCTCACAGTTTCAAGGGTCTGCCGACTCGGGGCACATTCCGACAATCACCGTTCACCTTCCAATTCATAATTACATAGGTCACTGTCGATTTTGGGTAATTCAGTTTGCTTGCTATGTCCCTTAAGGATCGATCACTTCTGTGATACTCCACAATTACCCCTTTCTTGAAATCGGACAACTCTGCACTTGCACAATGCAGATTCCTATTTAACGGCGGAAGGCGTGACGTACGTCACGACTGCAGATATCTTCATTTGCATGGGTGTCCAAAAACTTATTGACAACCTAACTATATGTGCAACTTACTACCAGCCACATGAACAAAACAAGCACAATATTGTCTCACCAGACTCAGGGTTACAGGACAGAACCATACACCACCTTTCACCTGATGGAACTACCCTGCAATGCAAGAGCTGCAGCCTTTGGGAGCCTGCACACGGAGTTACACTCTGCTCATTCTGAACGTAAAACTCTTCAGAATGAGCATGTAAAACCCAGATCCCATTGATTTCTATGGGTGCTGGCATACGCACGTTTCACATTGAAAGCAATAGGGAAAAAACCCTCCCATTGATTTCAATAGGTAGTGCACGTATGCCGGCACCCATAGAAATCAATGGGATCTGTTTCTTATGTGCTCATTCTGAACGAGTTTTACTTTCAGAATGAGCGGAGTGTAACTCCATGTGCAGGCTCCCTTTTTCTGGCCCAGTAATAAGCCAAGGATCTACACCTGGGCTGAGGCCTACTGGAGACCCACACTGAACCACACATAAGTTAAAAACCTTGGAAAGATATAGGGAGATTCCAGCACTCTGACTGTCACCTTTTCACAAAAGGTAGAAAATTTCTTGGCATAGGTGAACCTTTAACCAGGAAGTGTAATCTGGAGGGGGGTTCTGAACATGTGAGAGCCCAAATAATGTAATTAAGAACTTCAATACAACACATAAATAGATCATCTACAATGCATAACATACAGAAACACATAAGAGTGATGACCATTACATATACCTCGATGTAAATGTGTTCATTCAACCCCCTACCTTCCATATACCAATCCAACCTCCTTCCCAGGGTCATCAAATTTCACTATCCCCAGAGGGATTTCAGATAAGTGGGTGGAAAGATAGATAGACATAAATAAATATACTGTATACCTATATGCACTGTATATATATGGTGTTTGCAAATACTGTGCATTCATTGCACAGGCATTGTTGGATATTCTGATAGAGCAGGGGGAGACCTAGAATTCTGCATGTTGAAGACAGATATGAGATAATAATAACATGAGGCCAATAATTCAGGGTAGAGGTTACACCTCACATAGCACAGGAGGAGGGCAATAAAGTGCAGGTGGACGTGGTTGTTTTCACAATGTGTTGAACATAAGTTCTCACGGCTGCGCACCCTTCCTTTCTGCAACTAATACATATGTCTTCTATATCCCTTGTCAGAGACCCTACAGGGAAGAGGACGCTAGCACATGTACATTACATATCAGCTGCTCAGTGGATGCATCATGGGGGTGGGAAATATCATGTAAGAGCAACAATGTCATATTTTCCTTTCAGTGTTGTTGTATAGCCCCTGAACCTGCAGTGTTTACCCCTGGGGAAAGCATACTGCAGGGTGAGAGTCACTGATCTAGTATATAGAATTATAAATTGAATTTATATTTATTTAGCATTCATAGACATGTAATTTGGTCCCCAGGATTCAATGCCGTACTGTTCTCTTTACATTGTAATGCATTAATGGTATATTTTTCAAAACCTTCTTTATACATGAAACCATGACAGAGAGATGAAAGGAAAATAGCTTAAAAGAAGATGACCAACTATTTGATGCAGAATGAGCTATGAACACAATGTGCATTTTGTGATATTGTTAGCCTATGTGACATGCGTCCACTCATTTTTTTCTTTTCACATTTTCAAAGACTTGGCTTGTCTTTAAGACATGAAAGAGAAGGTTCAGTAAAAAGAACTCATTTTGCATCAGTACTTTGTACATCTTTCCTACATCATTTAGGTAAAGTGTATTACACTTAATATAAAATAAAACTTAGTTTTTATTACCATACATTGCTGTTACGATGTTACATATTGCAAAGGTTCCCAAGAATCTTTGCATTTTACTTTCTCATGAGAGATGTTTTTCTTTCTTTTTTTACTTCTCAGTCTGTAATGGGAACTCTGCCAAAATATTTAAAGTGCTGTCAATTGTTAAGTCTTATGTAATCACTAGCGCCAACTTAGAAGGAACATAAGCTCCCACTTATGCGCACGTTATCATTTTTCAATTTTCAAATTTCAAGACAAAAACATATCATTTTCATACTGTGAAATACTCAAAGATATTTAAATAGATATATAAGGCAGATGACTAATTTATCTATAGTTAAACTTCTAGAGAAGATCACGTCTTTCAGAAGACCATCCCTCATTTTGATCAGATTTATGTGTTACAAATTTCTACACAGTTTCCTCTACTGCAGTGATTTTTTATATCCTAATTGCAGGGGTGAACCTACCTTTTTCGACGCCCGAGGTGGACGACAGAAAGCGCCCCTGGGAGGAGGGGGCGGAGCGGCGGGGGAAGGGTGGAGTGAAGGGGTGGGGCGGAGCGAAGGAGGGCGGGGCGGAGCGGCATTAGCAGGCAGAGAGCAGGCAGGGAGAGGACCTGCTCTCTGCCTGAGCATGAGGGGAGGCCATTGGAGCAGCGCTGCGTCCACAGGGCCTCCCCAATCCAAAGCTCGCTTCCCGTGCCAGGCTGCCGAGACAGTGACGCTAAGCCAGTCCAGCACAGCTTGTCCTGGACTGGCTTAGGTAAGCAAAAATGCCGCCCCCCAGGGCCCTGGCATAGCGCCGCCTGAAGCGGTTGCTTCAGGTCACCTCATGGGAGGTGTGGCGCTGCCTAATTGCCAAGTTAATTGCCTTAAGGAAGGTAAAGGTAATTTAACTACTTCTCCCCCTGTCGTAATGTGATTAAATAGTTACAAACTTTTCAGACAACTAGGTTTAATTTCATAGAATATGTGATTCTGGACAAAGATGTACTATACTTTAATCAAAAATGACACTAGGTGTCTCCCTTCTAGCTAATTTACAGTTGACTCCTTTGTTACTAGGGAAGTACATCCCTAAATACATTAGATGAGCAAGACAGTGAGGTCAGGTGGGAGGGGTTTTTGTCTCTTCACACAGTGAATGCAGATGGAAGGGGCTGATTCCTCTCATAGCCTCACAAGTGCCTGCAAACTACCAAGACTGAAGTGTTTGCAACATCTCACATCTTTAAATGTAAGAGAAAAGTCTTCTGTGTAGTTGTAAGTACTTCTGGCTACTGTATAACCCACAGCGGCAATGCAAACCAGCTGCAAAATAAAATGCAAAATGTGCTTTAGCTAAAATGGCAGACTGGAGCCTTATGAAGACTTCCAGGCCTGTAATACGGATATTATTATTGCAGCTGTTAGTAGTAACATACCAAAAGTTCCATAAACTGCAATACAGTTTAGTGCAATGCAGTCTATGGGACTTGCAATCAAACAATTACAGGTTCAAGTTCCCCAAAAAGTTCAAAACACTCCCTTTCCATAGAATACATATAAAACAAAAAATTACTATGAAACACATACACATTAGGTATCAAAAACAAAAATCAAAAAATGTCACTGGTGGGAAAGGGATTAAATAGATGTCTTCCTGATTGTTTCTTAATATTTATTTTACATCTGACCCATAAATATAGTGGATGTTGGGTCTTTAAAAGATGGTGCTCACTGAGGAGTTGAGGGGGCAGAATAGCCACCAGTTCTCTTCTGTTTTACACAGCAGAGACCTGCTAGACCTCACAGGTAACTCAGATCTTGGACAACTAAACTCCCTTGGTCTGATGTATCCAAGGCATCTGAGAGACTTCTTTCATGTTTTTGGCAACCAGACAGCTACCTATAGACAAGAGTTATGTATCAAAGTTACGTATGAAAAAAACACAAGGAATACAAAGGTTCAAATCACTCCCTTTTTCCTAGATCACATATAGAAATAAATAAACAATAATAGACCTATACACTTTACGCTAGGTTCACACCTGCGTTCAGGGTCTCCATTCTATGGTTTCCGTCTTCTGCATGCCAGAAGATGGAAACCATAGACCGGGTCCGGCCGTGAGCGGCGGTGAGCGTTTTAGGATCTCCGCCGCGAAACTGGATTTTTTTATCCGGACACAGAGTACTGCATGTCCGACTCTGTGTCTGGATTCTAAAACCCGGTTTTGCGGCGGAGAGCCTAAAACGCTCACTGCTGCTCACGGCTGGACAGCTTTCTCACCCATTCAAATGAATGGGTGAGAAAGACTCCTGCAGGTTTCCGTATCCTGCTCTGTTTTATGCAGGAAACGGAAACCTGCACTACGGACAGGAGAACGCAGATGTGAACGAGCCCTTTGGCATACCCGTTCTGAAAAATGCCCGAACTATTAAAATATTAAAATATTTATCCCATATGGTGAATGTTGTAGCGGCAAAAAAAATCTTTGGAATATGGAATAAAATATCATTAATCAGACATTTTCCCATATAGTATCAATAAAAACATCATCTTTCCCCACATAAGATAAGGTCCAAAATAGAAAAAGATATTGAGACTCACCCTTTATACGACATCATTCCCGGATATTTCGTCTTTGAGGTGCACGGTTTACTCCGGACAAAAGAGTAGGATAATAGCAGCAAAAAATTGAAGGAATCCGGCAACACTCCAAATTCATAAAATTTAACTTTTACTTTTCAATTTTAAAATACATCTTCCAAGTGACAAAAAACATATTAGAAAAACCCCCTTTAAAAAACGCTGCTTTTTTAAAGGGGGGTTTTCTAATATGTTTTTTGTCACTTGGAAGATGTATTTTAAAATTGAAAAGTAAAAGTTAAATTTTATGAAGTTGGAGTGTTGCCGGATTCCTTCAATGTTTTGCTGCCACATAAGATAACTTCTTACCCGTAAACTTACAGGTGTCAGAAAATAGTGACTTTTGTTTTTTTAAAACAGAATATAACCTACAGAATATAGGTAACATGTCATTTTTACCACTTAATGAATGCTGTAAAACTTAAACCCATAAGTAATTGGTGCAAATGCGTTTTTTTCACCAATTCCACCTCATTCTGAATTTTTTTCCAGCTTACAAGTACATTGTATGGGACATTAAATGGTAACAATTACAAATTACAATTTGTTCCGTCAACAATAAGTTTACATTATGGCTCTTGGAAGTTGGGGGGGGGGGGGGGGGGAAACAGATATGCAAAAACAAAAATTGTCTTGTTTTTAAGAGGTTAAAATTGAAATCACTCAATAAAAACTATAATTTTCCCTGTAAAAATGAGCCATAGATAGGAGCAACACAGTGGCTCAGTGGTTAGCACTGCAGCGTTGGAGTCCATGGGTTTGAATCCCACCAGGAACAACATCTGCAAGGAGGTTGTATGTTCTCCCCATGTTTGTGTGGATTTCCTCCCATTCTACAAAAATATACTGATAGGACAATAAATGTACATTGTGATCCCTATATGGGGCTCACAATCGACATTAAAAAAGAGCCATATATGGAAAAAATATTTCTATCAGAATACACCAATGCATTCAATTCTTTTTCAAACTTTATAAGTCTATGGGGAAAATGCTGTATATTCACAGGTAAAATTTAACATGCTGTGTTTTTCAAAAACTCATGCTGGTGCTATAAAACACAGTTCCCACACTGGCCAAAAATGCTGCACTTAATGTTGCTTGGAAGAGGCTGAAGTATAGATGAGAGTGTTTGGGTTTTCAGGAAGTATTCTTCATGAGCTTACTATTCTATGCAAGTTTAGCAGCATATAGCATACAACTCCCCTGGACCCTATCAATAGCTCATTCCCTATGTAATCACCTTACACTGTAGGGGGGTTTCTGCTATTCTTTTGGGCAACCATAAATCTGACTATTATATACCCTGAAGAATCCTGGTGTCCCCATTGCAAAATGCGCATAGGGATAGGACCAAGCAGGGTCATACATCTCCAGTGTTAGTCTGGGTACTGCCCTTGTCAGGGTTGGAGTCAATTGATGTATACCAGGGAAATCTATTTGAGGGCCATAGAGGGATAGCTTAGGCGAGAGACTCTTAGATATGAGATTGAGCCCCCCTCTGTGCTCCCTGGTAACACACCCCAAATTCTCATGACATTACAACCACACCACACCACTGTTACCTTGATTTGTCAAGTGGTAAGACTGTTCTTGTTTTGTTTTGTGTGGACACACCTTGCTGCAGTTTGATACAGTCCTATGAAAAAGTTTGGGCACCCCTATTAATCTTAATCATTTTTAGTTCTAAATATTTTGGTGTTTATAACAGCCATTTCAGTTTGATATATCTAATAACTGATGGACACAGTAATATTTCAGGATTGAAATGAGGTTTATTGTACTAACAGAAAATGTGCAATATGCATTAAACCAAAATTTGACCGGTGCAAAAGTATGGGCACCTCAACAGAAAAGTGACATTAATATTTAGTAGATCCTCCTTTTGCAAAGATAACAGCCTCTAGTCGCTTCCTGTAGCTTTTAATCAGTTCCTGGATCCTGGATAAAGGTATTTTGGACAAACAATTCAAGTTCAGTTAAGTTAGATGGTCGCTGAGCATGGACAGCCCGCTTCAAATCATCCCACAGATGTTCAATGATATTCAGGTCTGGGGACTGGGATGGCCATTCCAGAACATTGTAATTGTTCCTCTGCATGAATGCCTGAGGATTTGGAGCGGTGTTTTGGATCATTGTCTTGCTGAAATATCCATCCCCGGCGTAACTTCAACTTTGTCACTGATTCTTGAACATTATTCTCAAGAATCTGCTGATACTGAGTGGAATCCATGCGACTCTCAACTTTAACAAGATTCCCGATGCCGGCATTGGCCACACAGCCCCAAAGCATGATGGAACCTCCACCAAATTTTACAGTGGGTAGCATGTGTTTTTCTTGGAATGCTGTTTCTTTTTGGACGCCATGCATAACGCCTTTTTTTATAACCAAACAACTCAATTTTTGTTTCCAAAATGAAGCTGCCTTGTCCAAATGTGCTTTTTCATACCTCAGGCAACTCTATTTGTGGCGTACGTGCAGAAACGGCTTCTTTCTCATTACTCTCCCATACAGCTTCTATTTGTGCAAAGTGCGCTGTATAGTTGACCGATGCACAGTGACACCATCTGCAGCAAGATGATGCTGCAGCTCTTTGGAGGTGGTCTGTGGATTGTCCTTGACTGTTCTCACCATTCTTCTTCTCTGCCTTTCTGATATTTTTCTTGGCCTGCCACTTCTGGGCTTAACAAGAACTGTCCCTGTGGTCTTCCATTTCCTTACTATGTTCCTCACAGTGGAAACTGACAGGTTAAATCTCTGAGACAACTTTTTGTATCCTTCCCCTGAACAACTATGTTGAACAATCTTTGTTTTCAGATCATTTGAGAGTTGTTTTGAGTAGCCCATGATGCCACTCTTCAGAGGAGATTCAAATAGGAGATCAACTTGCAATTGGCCACCTTAAATACCTTTTCTTATGATTGGATACATCTGGCTATGAAGTTCAAAGCTCACTGAGGTTACAAAACCAATTTTGTGCTTCAGTAAGTCAGTAAAAAGTAGTTAGGGGAATTCAAATCAATAAAATGATAAGGGTGCCCATACTTTTGCACCGGTCAAATTTTGGTTTAATGCATATTGCACATTTTCTGTTAGTACAATAAACCTCATTTCAATCCTGAAATATTACTGTGTCCATCAGTTATTAGATATATCAAACTGAAATGGCTGTTGCAAACACCAAAATATTTAGAACAAAAAATGATTAAGATTAATAGGGGTGCCCAAACTTTTTCATAGGACTGTATGTTGTATGCTCTTGAATGAGCCAATGGATCTTGGTCTGTGGTTTATGATGTGAGTGTCATCGCAATAGACATATTTTTAATGGTAATTTATTAAAAGTTATAATGATGGAACGAAGCAGGTTTTTACATCCCATTCAGGAAATGTATGGTAGGGAAAGAGTTAATAAGTGGTGTTTTTTCAATAAAGTTGTTTTTTCAATAAAGTTAAGTAGTTAGCCTGAAATAAATGCTTAGAGTTTTTAGTAATAAGAATACCTAGTTATGTAAGATGGGGGCTGCCAATTAAATGTGGAGGTAAGTTGGATGACTTACCAAAATGATCCTACAGTTGTAAAACATATTAGAAGGTATGCATTGGATTAGAGATAAACATCAATAAGTCATCAGCAAAGGCAGAATTGTTATGCGTTTTATCACCTACTTGAATGACCTTGATATTGGGATGGTCTCTAATTGCCTGCAGTAGGGTCTCCATGGATAAACAGGGAAAAGGGATAAACAGGATAGGAGAGAAGGGCCAACCTTATCTTGTGCCGTTTGCTATGGAGAATGACTCTGAAAAAACACCATTTGCTTGTATTTTTGCTCTTGGTTTGATGTAAAGGGAGAAAATTGTCTTATTAATTAAGGGATGGAGTCCAATTCTGAGAAAAGTTTGCTCCATAAATTGCCAATTAATCCTGTTGAAGGCCTTTTCGGCATCTATGCCAAGAAGAACCAGCAACTGTTTCTTGCACAAAGCATATTGGATGACTTGTATGTCCTTGCAAGAATTATAATCTCCTCTCTCCCACTCTGCATAGAGGACAAAGCAGATTTAGCTTTCTGTAGGGTGACAGGCTGTAGCAAAAAAGTTTGGTCATATGTGGATAATCATGGTAAGCTGAGGCCCCTTAAAAAGTCATCTATGAGTTGTATGGTTTGTGGATCATGAGTGTCAAGGCTTGCCAGTAGGTTATAAAGACCCTGGATGTAGTCCTGAAATTGGGCTGCTATGTGCTCAGTAGAGGTACCTTGGTCTGAGGTAATAGCCTTGATGAAAGTTGAGTTTTTTTGTTTTTTATTTAGTTGGGATGTACGTTTGTTACCCTTATTATCATGAGCATAGAACTTGAATTTAGCACATTGGTAGTGCTTGGCATGCCGGACATTTAAGTGATAGCACAAACGAGTGCGGAGGTCTGCCAGTTCAGCTTGTATTTTTAACACACCTGAATGTTTCTGAAGCGTTTCAAGAGCTTAGATTTTAGCTAGAAGATCATTAAGATAGGCTATACGTTATCTCTTAAGCTCTGACTCAAGGGGAATATATTCCCCTTGAATAACGGCTTTGTGTGCCTCTCAGGTCACTGTACGTGAAGTGTCAACTGGAGGGCTCTCATCAAAAAATCTGTCTAGTTTATACGTCATATCAGAGACATGAGTGTTGTTATTATCAAGGAAAGTCTCATTAAGTCTCCAAGACCAAGGTAGTGATTGAAGAGTAACCGTGATAGAGATGTATGCAAGGTTTGAGGTGGTAAATGAGGCTATTTCTGCTGTATTGATGGAGAATGTATATGAAACTTTAATATAAATAAATAATCCAATCTTTGAAAGGAGTATTGCATCATAGAAAAATCAGTAGAATCCTTAGAGGAAGGATAAATTAGACACCATATGTCTAGCACATCAGTGTCCTGTAATGCCTTATGTAGGGTAACACTTTTTGGGAGTGAACTGATGTGTTTGTAGAGGAATATAGCACAGGATTCAGGGCAATATAGAAATTGCTACCTATCATTCTAAAACCTTAGGAAAGTGTGAGAGAGCCAGATGGTTTGCTTAACATTAGGGGTGTAAAACTTAACCAACGAGACCAGCAAGTTCCCCACTTTGCCTGTCACAAAAAATAAATTGTCCTTTTAAGTCACAAGACGTTCAGAAGGTATAGTTTTGGCTATGGCAACAGAAACCCCTCTGAATACTTTAACATTGCGGTTATGGAACCAATATATAATTTATTTAGTAGGGGTGTTTGAGTACTGAGTCAACTTTAAAGTGTGTTTCTTCTAGGAAAAAGATCTAGATGTCGAATTTCTTGAGTGAAGTAATCAAATGAGACCACCTAAGTGAGGTATTCAAACCTCTCCCATTCCAAGAGGTAACATGTGATATCATGAAGATGTAGATATGAAGGACAATGATTATGAATTATACGACCCTGTATTGGGTAGGATTCTCTGAGATAAGGGTAACACAACAAGTAAGTCATAATCACTACCCAGATAGCCTTAGAAAAAGGTAGGAAAGTTCTCAAAGAGTATTAGTAACTGATGGCCTCTGGAAGGATGCTTTCTTTTGCCTGGGTGGTTTCGGCTTCCACACCTTTGTCCACTGCTCAAGTCAGGAAAGTCCAGATGCTGGTCTGTAACTGCCATCCAAGATGAAATGTCCAGAGGTACAATGTCCAGCAGTGCCTACACAATGGATATATTTTTTTGGTGTCCTGATGGAAAATTGAAAAATCCAACAGAACATGACTTTCCATTCTCTGTAATAAGTTGTCAAGGGTCTGAGAAGTTGACATTTGTACAGCATGGAGGGAGCCAGATCTTGAAAAAAGATAACAGGTCCCCATCTCTCAAAATGTCTGCTTTGTTGGTGTAGCAAAGGAGAGCACAAACGGCATCTCTTGGTGAATTATCATTATGTGGAGCAGGGCCATGGGTATGCACTTAATGAAAATGGTGTCAGCCCTGTTGTCTCCCATTAGTTTGCGAAAAAGCCATTTAGTAGTATTAGGAAGATCTTGGTGTGGGACCGTATCAGGGATTCCTTTAAATATAATATTTTTACATCTACCACAGTTCTCCTTGTCCACTATGTTATTCAGGGCCATATTAAGAGTCTTGCAGTGCTGTTTACAGCTATATTCTGTCACTTTGCAGAAATTAATAATGGAGGACTGCACTACACTAGTCTCTGACTCATCTGGCTCACCTCCGACTTGATGTCCCCAAGTTCCCTCATTAACAAGGCACTGGCTTGAATTAAGACTTGCTTTAGAAATGGTGCATGGTCATAGGTCTCAGACGCATCAGTGCCACCATTCAGGCTATCTTGGTCCGAGCCATTCAGATTCCAGAGGTGTTGCTTATATCGGTACAATTTTATTTAGGTGTGCAGGAGATACAGCCAACCTCTTTCTTAGGTATTTCTCCAGGTCCCTGAGCCCTTTCTTCGGCTTCTAGATGGTCCAGCGAGATAAATTAGTACCGGGAAATGTAAGACGGGAGCTCCAAATCAAGCTGCGATGCAGCTGCTAGTGGCTTTTATCACCATAGCAGGGGACGTGTAAAAGTGTGTTGTTTTGGACATTGATTAGACTTCCTTAAACAGATGTCAATTGTCATAGACATCTAAAGTCCTATTTGGAAAATGCTGGTTAAAAAACAATAATGAAGTATCATGTCACTTTAAAATAAAAACAGTAAAAAATACAGAAAAAAGATGTATTCATTTCCTATGCAAATTTGTCAAGGTAATATTAGTGACCTATATATTTCAGAAAAGTAAAATTAAGTTGGATACCTGCAGGGTTTCACATTTCAGCTAAATAAATCTCTGTTTTTATACTTTTGCTGAGTTACAGCATACAGTGACAGGACTTTGTTTTCATCATGATTTACAAAAATATGTAAAGACTGATTAAATTTTCATTTTGATGGAAAGTCTTGGCCTACCATTAATTTTAATAAATGCATAGAGTAATGTGAAAATCATAACTCAAAGGAATTGCTTTTCTGCCTATGCTTATGCGGAGGGGAAACAATCGGGCACATTGCTGTATTTCATTCCATGTTAATGTGCATTAGATACACTCAGGGTCCTATGATTAGGGATCTTCATAAACCTTAGCTTGTTAAGGGTGTCTGACAAGGAGGCTAAAACATACTTCAAATATTTTATTAATTAGAAAGCGTATAAAATGTTGAAGTATGGAACACCTCACTAACACTTTAATGAATGCAGCTACTGAATCATTTCATCGCTTAATATTTAGATTCTACATCTGAATAAAACACTTAAAGCTAATTGCTTGTGATGGTTCAGTAAAAGTTGGCTTTAATATTTTATTAATTTACCCTTTGCTCTGTCACTTAAGGGTTTTAGCATGTCAAGTTGAAGATGTCATTTTATCTACTGTGTAAATGCTGCATATTAATCCATGTCCTTACTTGTTTGTGGGTCAAGATGGCTTGTCTGTATTTTTCTTAATTGGTGAATCTATTTCATCGGATTGATCTTTTGTAACAATGTTGCGGCTAATTACGGCAGAACCCTTCATTTGCATTCTATACTTTCTAGGGCTATTTCTCTGCAAGCATTTCATGTCTAATAGAAAGTAATTTACTTTTCTTTATTAAGTGCATTAAAACTTCATGCCTTGGCTATCACTGACAATACATATTCGATTCTTCTCAAATTGAATGTGCCAAGACATTTTGCTGTGCCATATTAGTTTTATTTATGTGCCATGCTCCAAATTGTTAGCTGCTAATGAGACTTCAGCACTTACTGCTCTAGGGCCAAACACTAACCTCATTTTAATGAGTTCATTATTTGCTGTCTTCAGAACAAAGGACAACAAATTTTCCTTTTAATTAAAGGTCAGATGAACTCTGGGTTAGGAAAGCGAGCAGGTTACTAACACTTTAGTAAAGCAGAGCTATGTCTCTTCTGTCAAAAAAAATGGCAATTTTCAGGATTAAACTAGACTATCTCAAATCTATGTTCCTTCCGAGACCTGCAGGTTTACACCTTGCAACAATCAGAGAATGTTTCCAGCAACACTTATTTTGTAGCCATCATTACAATACTTCACCCTTTCATTTATAGAAAGTTCTAAAATTTTAAGAAACATGTCAAAGTTACAATTTAGCTTAGTAATAAATAGAAACCCTTGGGTGTTTAGAATATGAAATTAGTCAAATATAATAAGCTGCTTAGTTTTACTTGGTGGTACATTGGCGTCTATGCTATCTTCTCTCAGTACTGTGTATATGTAAAGTTATTTTATTTTACGGAGAAGAAGTAATCATTGCCATAGAGATGTGCCAATTAAAAGAACGCAGAGAATTTCTCTAGTAAAGTACACTAATCGCTTATTGCAGAATAGGTTTGTGTTACTTTTTCATCTATCCTACTTACACGTGTGTTCTCTTCATCTTACTAATATTCATAAGGCTTGTCTGGTAGTCTTGTTTTGGGACAAACTTGCTCGGTCTGAGCTCGAGCTGCTATTATTATATTCTAAGGTCCTTTCACCTCTCCTGGGCTCAGCTCCGGTATTCTGTGTGCGTCCTTATTCTCTTCAGACTTCTTCCAGCCTCATGAATCATCATTGACACTGGGGACCTCAGAGGCCCAATACCAGGCCTCAACAGTCCTTCAGGGCATGCTGACATCATTCTGTTTGCTCATAGTGTCATGACATCAGTGCACCTCATGTGAATCATAAGGGCCAATCACAGGTCTCAGTGGTCATCAGGGGCAAATGACATAATTGAGGAACCTAGAAGAGGATGGAGACCCACAATGGATACCACAACTAAGCCCCGAAAAGGTGAGTATGACTGTTTGTTATGTTTACACACATTTTCCCTTGTTCTTCTTAGAGACTAGAGTATAACAGTGGATCACGAGTTGTAAACCACAAAAATTTTGGGTTCGGCCAAACCCAAAATTTTCAGAGAGTTTATAACAAACCAGTTCACTTATCCCTAATTGATAAGCTATTGACAAATTCTGTGCCAGAGTAAAACTTAAAAATGTAACTTTTAAGTGTGAAGGTTAACCCTGTAATATCCATCTATGCATCATAAGTTAAGCAACGTTTCTAAATATAACACGGTTCTTGAAAAGTTATCACAAAATGATATGCTAACTATTCTATCTGTGTCTGGCCACCTATGGGGGATGGGGGGTAGAAGAGTTGCCTTCCGAAACATTTCTTCAGAAGAGTAGAGTTTTTCATGGAGCCACCAGTTGTTTCTGAACCATATTTCTTAAATAAAAATAATATTCCCTAGTTCAGTATGATTAAATTGATTCCAAATATGTGTAGTTTGTTAAGTTTTATTACTTTTACAAAGTGAAAACCTTTGCAATATCCATAATTTAATTATTTTTTTGTTAACAGAATTGTCTAGGGCCTATTTTTTTCTGGGAAGATCTGACATTTTATTGATGCCATTTTGAGGAACATTATGCTTTATGATTGCTTTTTATAACTCCTTTTTAGTAGTTGACAGACAAAAAAAACTTCAATTCTGGTATTGTATTTTTAGTTTCTTTTTCACACTGTTCAGGGTGTGGGTAAATGGGCATGGCAATACCCAATATGTGTGTTATGTTTTTATTTTGTATTGTTTATTCAGCATTTTGGGATGGGAAATTATTAACCACTTCCGGAACGCCCATAGACTATATACGTCCGGATAGTGGTTGCCTAGTTCTGACAGGACGTACCAGTACGTCCAGTCAGAACACAGTAGCTGCACAGAGATTGTGCAGGTACTGAAGCTGGGAGCCGGCTGTAACTTCAGCCAGAGCTCCCAGAAAGAAGACAGGGAAGATTTATTACCTTCCCTGCCTTCTCAATCGCTGTGTATACAGCGCATAATTCGGCTGCCCTCTGACCCTGCAGTCACGTGATCTGCCGGGAGCAGAGTCTTTCAAGAGCTGCTGGGTCCTACAGGACCCAGATCAGCTCAGTAAGCTGTATATACAGTGTGCAAGAGACTGCATTCCTCCTGCAACTGAGGCTAAATGTACCAGCCCCAGTTATAGGAGAAATCAGCCTCCACTACAAATAAAAAAAAGTGATCAGATATCCCCAAAGTTCTCTTAATACCTTATGTGGACACAATTTGAAAAAAAATTAAATAAAAATATAATAAAAAAAGTTTTTAAAAAAAGTAAATAAAATAATAATAAAAAAATTAATAATAAGCTAATAAAACACCGTTATTAAAGGTTATAGCCCCACCCCCGACGACACCATACAAAATAAAAATTACTTTAACGGAGAGGAAAAACTATTTTATAAAGTTTTTCAGTGACACTTTGTGTTATTAAAGAAAAAAAAAAATTATAAATTGAAAACCAGACACAATTTCCCTCCTATTTTGTTTATATTTTCCCGGATATAAAAAAATTAAAACACATTTGAAAATAAAAACAACATAAAAATAAAGCCCTATGTGTCCCCGAAAAAAGACGCAAAAATTAGTTGACTGAGACATGTGAGAAAAATGTTACAGACCTCAAAACCGCACATACAAAATAAACCTAAAATGTGTCTGGTCCTGAACCACAAATTGGCCCGGTACCGAAGTAGTTAAAGGGGCTCTATCACTAAGAAAAGTCATTTTTAACTAATCACATCCTTGCATAGCCCTTAGGCTATTCCAAACTTACCTTTAGTATGTAGATTGCCCCAGCTCTTTGGGGCTCTATCTGGTCTGGATCCCTGTCAGCTTGCGATATGCACGAGCTGACTTCTTCCCGTATGAATGTATTGACCTGCGTTGATTGGCCGAATGCCATACAGAGTACATTCGGCCAATCAACGCTGGCTCTGCCAGAGGCTCATCTGTGAGGAGGCGGAGTCTAAGATCGGACCAGAATGGAGACTGCTGTGGACCTTAGAGTCCGCCTCCTCCAGCAGAACCAGCGTTGACTGACTGAATGCTGTACTCTGTATGGCATTCGGCCAATCAACGCTGGTCAATGCATTCCTATGCCGAGATGTAGCAGTGCTGGCCATGCGCTCAGCACTGCTACACCGGAGATGAAGCAGAGCTGAGTGTGCAGCAGGGCTCAGCGCACACTCAGCTCTGCTCCATCTCTGATGCAGCAGAGCTGAGTGTGGAGCAGGTTTCAGCGCATCTCTGATGCAGCAAAGCTTAGTGGGCAGCAGGGTTCAGCGCACACTCAGCTCTGCTACATCTCTGATGCAGTAGAGCTGAGTGTGCAGCAGGGTTCACATCTCCGGTGTAGCAGTGCTGGCCGTGCACTCAGCTCAACTGCATTTCCGGTGTAGCCGAGCTGAGCGCACAGCCAGCACTGCTATATCTCAGCATAGGAATGCATTGACCAGTGTTGATTGGCCGAATGCCATACAGAGTACAGCGCTCGGCCATTCAACGCTGGTTTTGACAAAGGAGGCAGAGTCTAAGATCAGTCCACAGCAGTCTCCATTCTGATCTGATTTGGACTCCGCCTCCTCACAGACGAGCCTCTGGCAGAACCAGCGTTGATTGGCCAAATGCTGTACTCTGTATGGCATTTGGCCAATCAAAACTGGTAAATGCATTCCTATAGGAAAAAGTCAGCTCCTGCATATCGCAAGCTGACAGGGATCCCGACGTAATACAGTGACTTGGGCATGTTAGATGCCCCCAGACATGCTTCCCCTGCTGTCCCAGTTGCATTCCAGGGTATTGGAGTCATATCCTGGGGTGTCATAATGGACTTGAATAGTGGTTTCTACCTAAGCGAGTATTTATTCCCCATAGTCTATAATGGGATTCGATGTTCGATTGAACAGACGAGTATTGATCGGCTATTCAAATCGAACTTTGAACTTCGAACATTTCACTGTTCTCTCATCTCTAATTATTACCTATTTAAATAGAATCTTTCACCACTTTCACTAATTCAAGTTGTTATCCTCTATTAATGGGCCCATTAATTCCAGCACAATTGGAATTTCTTCTCTAGGTTCCACTGTTCTGAAGCAACAAGCACAAGTAGTTTTGATGCATGATGTGCTATTTAAGCTCTGTAATGTCAGAAGGGCTGAGTCAGATGGGAATGTGTGATTCAGAGCTCCAATCAGAGACAGCCAGTGTCAGAACTCAGAATCACACCCTAGTCTGCTTCTACCTGAAACCGCCCCCCTGAAATGCATAGCCTAAATAATATACCAGGTACCAAAACTAACAGCATCGATTGCTCGGGAACTAAGATGGCTAGAGAAAAAATTCCAACTCTGCCAGAATCAGTGAAGTTGCGCCTATTAAGTTGGGCATGTTCGAGGTGATGTAAGGTCCCCTTTAACCCCTTCCTGACAACCACAGTACTAGTACGGCAGATGCTGAATGTTTAACTTTGCAGCCGCCCGGAGCTGGCTGGCCAAAATAGCTGTCCGGTGTCTACTGTTTTATACAGCAGACACCATGGGCTAATTCCCGCGGTTGGTACCTGCACCAATCGTGGGCATTAACCCCTCTGGTGCCTTGGTCAAAATGTTATAACTGAAAAGTACAACTGGCCCCAAAAAAAGACGAATGATACATGAAAGTATAAAAACGTTCCGGGTGTCAAAATATGGCGATTTTTAGAAAGAAACATTTTTGGCACAGTTTTGGATTTTTTTGTTAAGGGGTTAACATGTAAATAAATACTGGTGACGTGCCATTTTGGCTGCACAGTTAACGCCATAAAAACGAAGCCCATAGGAAAGTCGCACAAATGCACTTTTTCTTCAAATCCATCCCATTCTGAATTTTTTTCTAGCTTCCCAGTATATTGTACAGAGTAAATAATAGTACTATCATGAAGAACAATTTGTCCCGGAAACATTAAGGGTGAGTTCACACAGGGTTTTTTGGTCAGGATTTTGAGACCTTATCCGCCTAAAAATCCTGACCAAAAAGACGGCTCCAATTGAAATTAATGGCAGTCGTTCAGTCCTTTCTTCATGGAGCCGTTTGTTCTGGCTCCCAGAAAAAAGAAGCGGCATGCTCATTCTTTTAGGCGGATTCACCTCGCAACATCTGTCTGAAGACACGCCCTCCGCGACTGAATGCCGGTGCACTGCAACTACTCATATGGCTCTGAGAGCGGGAAAAATAAAGTTAAGGGTTTTGGAAGGGGAAAGTCAAAAACAGAAGACAAAAAATGAAAAATGCCGTCGGTGGGAAGGGGTTAAAGAATGTTAGTAAATACTCTAAATGCTTTAGAAGCATCTTCAGGTAATAAAACATTAAATCTCAAAGCACACATGAATATTGTTTATTAACCCTATGATCTTTGTTTTATAAACAGACTAGAAAATAGCAGCTGGAATCTAAGACAGAAAAATTTACTAAAATTGATTTCACATACCAAGGGGGTGAAATCAAATTATTAAAAGACTCATTCCCACTAAAATAGAAATGGTGCACACCAAATTTCACATTTTGACACTAAACAACATACATTGATTAGCAAATCACCCACCCATATCTTAAGTCTTAGTCTTCACACAAATCTTCATAAATAAGTAATGTCCACGGTTTATTAAAGCTTTGCTCCTAATTTCTACGAAGAGGCCATATACATTATATTTCGTATTAGGAATGTTATTATGTAAACAATGAAATGTGCATAGTATAATACATGATTGGTAAGCAGTATTATTTTGGTCCACAGGAAACCTGCTTTATTATTGTGTGAACTGTTTCAGCCGAGTAATTAGGAATGTTTCTTTGGCTTTACTACACAATAATTGACAATGTATGACCCACATATTTTTTGTGTCTTGCTTTCTATATAAACTGCAAACCTTTTCCTAATATAAGTGGCCATAATAAGAGTCTTCCCCAGTATCTTCATACAAGGTCATAAATAGGACAATGGTCATGGTTGCTTCTGCAATTTACTCACATTACCATTTTAAAGAGTTCCATACAGCTCATTTCATAGTTGTCTGTAATGCGGCTATTGGCAGGGCAGGATAGATTTAATTGTTCAAATTGCCTTTGCTGTGCATTTCTAGGATCCAATAATATTCACTTTGCTTTTCAAAGCTGCACAGACATCATTAAAATTGAAGTTAAATCCTGGATTTCCACTACATATAGGCAGCACAATAAAAATGATATAAAAACATATAAAATGCCTCTGTGAATAACACATTTTATTTTGATACTTCCCTTATAAACATTTTATGGCAATGACAATATAAATGGCAGGTTTTTTATTCTACAAATATAATGGCACCAGTCTACCTGTTTCTAACAAAGCATACAGTAAAATAACATTCTTCACTATAAAATGTGTGTGTGTATATATATATATATATATATATATATATATATGTGTGTGTGTGTGTGTGTGTGTGTGTGTGTGTGTGTGATAGAACACTTAATATCACTAATATATACACTGCAGTATCAGAAACAAAGTGAAAGATTAGATAGATTGATAGATTGATCGACCGATCCTGTGCATAGATATTCCTAGTAGTGCAGCCTCAACAGCTCCCTAAATGGAAAAATATACTGTTTGTTGGGTTAGTCTTTACCAAGTGTAAAAATAACTATACAGTATATTCATATATATAGGATAAGGTGAATGCATTGCTCCTTTAGGTTACAGCACAATCCCACTGCAGTTAATTACAGTCCTATGAAAAAGTTTGGGCACCCCTATTAATCTTGATCATTTTTAGTTCTAAATATTTTGGTGTTTGCAACAGCCATTTCAGTTTGATATATCTAATAACTGATGGACACAGTAATATTTCAGGATTGAAATGAGGTTTATTGTACTAACAGAAAATGTGCAATATGCATTAAACCAAAATTTGACCGGTGCAAAAGTATGGGCACCTCAACAGAAAAGTGACATTAATATTTAGTAGATCCTCCTTTTGCAAAGATAACAGTCTCTAGTCACTTCCTGTAGCTTTTAATCAGTTCCTGGATCCTGGATGAAGGTATTTTGGACCATTCCTCTTTACAAAACAATTCAAGTTCAGTTAAGTTTGATGGTCGCCGAGCATGGACATCCTGCTCTCAAATGATCTGAAAACAAAGATTGTTCAACATAGTTGTTCAGGGGAAGGATACAAAAAGTTGTCTCAGAGATTTAACCTGTCAGTTTTCACTGTGAGGAACATAGTAAGGAAATGGAAGACCACAGGGACAGTTCTTGTTAAGCCCAGAAGTGTCAAGCCAAGAAAAATATCAGAAAGGCAGAGAAGAAGAATGGTGAGAACAGTCAAGGACAATCCACAGACCACCTCCAAAGAGCTGCAGCATCATCTTGCTGCAGATGGTGTCACTGTGCATCAATCAGCAGTACAGCGACTCTTTGCACAAGGAGAAGCTGTATGGGAGAGTGATGAGAAAGAAGCCATTTCTGCAAGCACGCCACAAACAGAGTCGCCTGAGCTATCCAAAAGCATATTTGGATAAGCCAGCTTCATTTTGGAAGAAGGTCCTGTGGACTGATGAAACAAAGATTGAGTTGTTTGGTCATACAAAAAGGCATTATGCATGGCGTCCAAAAAAAACAGCATTCCAAGAAAAACACTTGCTACCCACTGTAAAATTTGGTGGAGGTTCCATCATGCTTTGGGGCTGTGTGGCCAATGCCAGCATCGGGAATCTTGTTAAAGTTGAGGGTCGCATGGATTCCACTCAGTATCAGCAGATTCTTGAGAATAATGTTCAAGAATCAGTGACGAAGTTGAAGTTACGCCGGGGATGGATATTTCAGTAAGACAATGATCCAAAACACTGCTCCAAATCGACTCAGGCATTCATGCAGAGGAACAATTGCAATGTTCTGGAATGGCCATCCCAGTCCCTAGACCTGAATATCATTGAACATCTGTGGGATGATTTGAAGCAGGCTGTCCATGCTTGGTGACCATCAAACTTAACTGAACTTGAATTGCTTTGTAAAGAGGAATGGTCCAAAATATCTTCATCCAGGATCCAGGAACTGATTAAAGGCTACAGGAAGCGACTAGAGGCTGTTATCTTTGCAAAAGGAGGATCTACTAAATATTAATGTCACTTTTCTCTTGAGGTGTCCATAATTTTGCACTGGACAAATTTTGGTTTAATGCATATTGCACATTTTCTGTTAGTACAATAAACCTCATTTCAATCCTGAAATATTACTGTGTCCATCAGTTATTAGATATATCAAACTGAAATGGCTGTTATAAACACCAAAATATTTAGAACTAAAAATGATTAAGATTAATAGGGGTGCCCAAACTTTTTCATAGGACTGTATTGTAATGGATACAAGTTGAAGACTTCCCATTTGTATCTATCACAAATGAATATTTTAAGTTTAGTTTAAAAAAGGATGGCATCCTCTGTTAAGTTGAAACATACTGAAAATATTTTTTATTACTATAGATTACTGATATTTTGTATACAGCCAGCTACAGTTTGCTGAATTAGGCAGGGTTGTTGCGCCGTGGAGGGGGGGTAGTGTTAGGATTGTGCAGAAGCTGCAGCCATGAGATGGGCGTCGCTGCCTGTTCCTCTGCACAGTCCAGACTTGAAGGGGTTAACCTGCCTTGCAAGAGCCAGGTGTGGTCGACTGGTTGATCGACATGTGTGTCGACCAATGGACACTCGGATTGGGCAGCTGGGCTATTTGGTGGTGACCGCCCCTTGCCTATATAAGGGGGCTGGTCTGGACGCCCGGCGCTCTATGATCACATTCCAAAACCTGAATTGATGTGTGTGTGTGCGCGCTTGGGTTCCTGCCAGAAATATTATTAGTTTGCCCTAGCTAGTAAATGACCCCTGAGGTAGCAATGCCATTGTTAATCAGGCAGCATGCTGCCTTGTATGTGTGGTAAAAGTCAGTAGGGTCAGCTAGCTAAACTTCTCAGACAGGGTGACTGGGAGTGGGCTTGGCAGTAATTGCCTGGGTGGTTGGGTGGAACTACCACACACAGGGTTTACTTGGTCTCTGGCTATTCCTGGAGTTCAGGCTAGCCAGTTTGTTTATTTGTGCGGCTGCTCTGACTGCATGCCTCTGTGAATGTTAACAGAGCGCACCTGGTCCTTTTATTTAGCTGGCAGTGACAGGAACTGTTAGTCGGTGTTCACACCAGGTTTTTAGCAGCCATAGCCCAGAGGGCTCCGCAGGGTTTTCATTTAAGTTTTTTTTTTTTTAATAAATCCTGCTGACCATAACAAGGGTTCACACCAGCTCTCCATGTTGGGATTCCGTTCCCCTCTACGCTTGCTTCCACCTTTTTGGGCAGAAACTGGACAGAAGCCCGCCAAACCCCATTATACTCTATGGGGTCCGCAGGTTTCTGCAGGTAATTGCTTTTTTAAGCAGACAACCCAAATGGAAACCCAAACGCAGCTGTGAAACTAGCATTACTCTACCAAACAAAATAATTATAATTGACATTGAAATGAACCAATGTCACAGGAACATAAATCCTGTTGCAGACAATGACATCACATAAAACTCTAATGTAGATGCTGGTTAAACCTTTGATCCCCATTTGATTTCCATATTCTCTATTGTATCTTTTGAAGTTTGTAGAAGCCACAGTAATATCCGAGCACTAACCGGTACACAGGTATCTTGTGCCAGTCACTGCACTGGTTACTCATCCATCACAGAATACAATATAAAATAATCATGCTCACCCAATACATCCATAGTGCTGCGCCTCCCTACATCTTCTCTCTCGCCACTGAGTACCACCTTAACTGTCCTCTATGTTCTGCCAATGACCTTAGACTCTGTTATCCGAACATCCTACTCCAAGACTTTTCTTATGCTGTACCCTGGCTCTGGAATGCTTTACTTCAGAGAAACAGCTTAATATCCAACTATGGTGGATTCAAATATACCCTAAAATTATATATTTAAAGGCAGGCTTATTATGTAACGTGATCACATTGTTCCACACCTTCATACACTAAGCTAACATTTCTCATCCTAAGCAATCCTTTCTATTTTATTCCTCAGAATTTGACCTGCCCATCTAGTAGTTACTCTGTACTCCATACACTTAGTATTTGTATATTCACAGATACTGGCTGGTGACTGGCTCATTCAGTTTCAGTTATATGACCTTATAATGAATGAGTTTTAAAACTGACCACCAGTAAGCTGTCCCCCATCCAGTTTCTCTGACGAATAGGACAGAGACTTGGTGGGCAGACATGAGAACAAGTGTGAACACCCCCTTACTTGTTCAACTCTTTCTATATTTCACACAGACTTCGATAGATAAAGTCAAGTGTAACATCCTCTGTATTGTACAAAGAAAACTGTAGCAATTGTGAATGGCAAGTATACAGTAATATCAGAAGTCCATAAAAGCTTATACAGATTTGTCCTGTCACGTTCGTGTCTATGCTCAGACCCAGAATCCGGAATGCAGACTTCACCGCTAAGGGAACAGGGGAAGGAGACTTTCCCTGACACTACGGCGGCTAGCTAGGCCCTGCCTGCGGGTGGTGTTCAGCTGTTCCCAAGCTAGTCTTGGTCCCAACAACTCCTGGCTCTCTAACACGAAGACCTAGCCGACAGATAGGGCGAGAGCTACAAGAGAGTTAGGGACTAGGAATGCTAAGGTGGTCACCCCTACAGAAACCAAGGTGCAGCTGCAGACAACACGGTGGCTCAGTGGTTAGCACTGCAGCCTTGCAGCGCTGGGTCCTGGTGTTCAAATCCCACCAAGGGCAAAAAAACATCTGCAAGGAGTTTGTATGTTCTCCCCGTGTTTGCATGGATTTCCATCTCATATTCCAAAAAGACATACTGATAGGGAAAAATGTACATTGTGAGCTCTATGTGGGGCTCACAATCTACATTTAAAAAAAAAAAAAAAAATGGAGTCCCCAAACCCTTGTGTGAATTGAGTGGTACTGTGTACGTATGACCACCAGTCAATTAAAATCAATGGAGCTGATGGAGCACGGTTCTCAGCTATCTCACCAGGCAATTGAATGTTGGGTGTTTCTGCTCCCTACTGTATGTGTATACTGTATATATGTACAGTTTGAATGATGTAACCCCAAGGCATAATTTAAAGCTCTAATGCAAAATCTGTAGGGAGTCTCCAATTTACCATGTACCACTTACACTCACCGGCCACTTTATTAGGTACACCTGTCCAACTGCTCGTTAACACTTAATTTCTAATCAGCCAATCACATGGCGGCAACTCAGTGCATTTAGGCATGTAGACATGGTCAAGACAATCTCCTGCAGTTCAAACCGAGCATCAGTATGGGGAAGAAAGGTGATTTGAGTGCCTTTGAACGTGACATGGTTGTTGGTGCCAGAAGGGCTGGTCTGAGTATTTCAGAAACTGCTGATCTACTGGGATTTTCACGCACAACCATCTCTAGGGTTTACAGAGAATGGTCCGAAAAAGAAAAAACATCCAGTGAGCGGCAGTTCTGTGGGCGGAAATGCGTTGTTGATGCCAGAGGTCAGAGGAGAATGGCCAGACTGGTTCGAGCTGATAGAAAGGCAACAGTGACTCAAATAGCCACCCGTTACAACCAAGGTAGCCAGAAGAGCATCTCTGAACGCACAGTACGTCGAACTTTGAGGCAGATGGGCTACAGCAGCAGAAGACCACACCGGGTGCCACTCCTTTCAGCTAAGAACAGGAAACTGAGGCTACAATTTGCACAAGCTCATCGAAATTGGACAATTGAAGATTGGAAAACCGTTGCCTGGTCTGATGAGTCTCGATTTCTGCTGCGACATTCGGATGGTAGGGTCAGAATTTGGCGTCAAGAACATGAAAGCATGGATCCATCCTGCCTTGTATCAACGGTTCAGGCTGGTGGTGGTGGTGTCATGGTGTGGGGAATATTTTCTTGGCACTCTTTGGGCCCCTTGGTACCAATTGACCATCGTTGCAACGCCAAAGCCTACCTGAGTATTGTTGCTGACCATGTCCATCCCTTTATGACCACAATGTACCCAACATCTGATGGCTACTTTCAGCAGGATAATGCGCCATGTCATAAAGCTGGAATCATCTCAGACTGGTTTCTTGAACATGACAATGAGTTCACTGTACTCCAATGGCCTCCACAGTCACCAGATCTCAATCCAATAGAGCATCTATGGGATGTGGTGGAACGGGAGATTCGCATCATGGATGTGCAGCCGACAAATCTGCGGCAACTGTGTGATGCCATCATGTCAATATGGACCAAAATCTCTGAGGAATGCTTCCAGCACCTTGTTGAATCTATGCCACGAAGAATTGAGGCAGTTCTGAAGGCAAAAGGGGGTCCAACCCATTACTAGCATGGTGTACCTAATAAAGTGGCCGGTGAGTGTATAATTTACTGGTGTCTTTCCATGTGTTAGAGGGACCCCCTCCTGTTCAAGGGTCAAAGTTTGACTGCTACCCATACATCCCTACTATAGCCAAATTTTCCAATTCAGTTTACTACTGGTTTTGCAATCTTTTCCTTCCTTCATTCTGCTGCTTTTTTCTGTTCTAAGTTTATAACACTGATGCTTCATGTCTTATTACATCAACTTCCACAACAAGTATTTTTAATTAAGCCTTGCTTGAGAGTTTGCAGAAAAAGAAACATTTTTCCCTTCATCTCCGGCTCTCTTATCACCTAGTATAAGACTTGCTAACAATAGCGTAGCTCTCCATACAGGAGGTAGGAATGAAAAAGGTCAAATCAGTTATTACCAATCAATTATTGAGCCAAATTCCTATCTACCAACCTGCAGAAAAAGCTATTCAGATTTTTTTTTTATTTCACAGCCTGGGAAAATAAATGTACGTAGGAAGTACAAAAAAATTGATTCAAGTACTTTACTAAATTGTCACTAATTTATACACTCTGCACTTGTATTTTTTGAAATTAAGGAAGATCTAACTTAAGGTTTCAGAGGCGAGTGTTAAAGGGAACCTGTCTGCTGGTTCATTCACCATAGACTGGTCCTATAATGTGCAGGATAAAGTCATTCCCTTTCTATTGGTGGCCCTATGTAGTCTTTCTGTTGCAGCAATGTGAGGTCATACATTTTTAAAACATTAAAAGGTCATATGCAAATTAACCTAAGTAGTCGCAGTGGGCGGGGAGCAGCTTCAGCCTAGTCACATTGTCACCTTGCTTATCACACTTCCTAGACATGACTGACATCTCCCTCAGGGCTCATGCACATGAGCGAGTATACAATCTGAGGCTCTTCTGATGCTCTGTTGCATTCTGATTTTTTATGGGACCTACTATATAAATATTGGAAAGGAATGGAGCATCAGTACCAAGGTTGGCCTGCATACTTAACCCTACAAGATGGGACCCATTTATCGTGGAAAAACCACCTGACAGGTTCCCCATGAAGTTGTACTGCTCTTTATAATGGTGATGTTAATAGGCCTAGACAGATATTGATTTTAATGACAAAAAGACAATAAGTGGCCTCAACCGATTACTGCTATTTTCTTTTTATTAAAGGGATTGGTTGTGGTTGGCTTCTGAATCCCTTAATGATCACACATTCTGCAGACATGGCCAATGTAGTGCAGTTATGGTCCTAACAAGTCTTCTAGATCAAGAGTCGCTTTAAATGAGTGGAAAATGTAATATAGGTTATAGACAGGGGTTGTCATCTTAAAATAACCCTGTTAAGATTGACATAATTTTCTGAGGTTTTTTTTTTTTTATGACTATTAAATAATTTATGCATATTCAGCTCATATACTGTAAGACAATGGAGTATGAAGAGCTAAAATATATATCTGGTGAAATAAGTATTGAACACATCACCAATTTTCTAAGTAAATATATTTTCAAATTTGCAATTGACATAAAATTCTCACCAGATGTCAATAACAACTCATCCAATCCACACAGGCAAAGAAATAGATAAAAACTATAAACTATAGATGTCTATAAATTAAGTTATGTGTAATAATGAGAATTGACACAGAAAAAGTATTGAACATATGAAGAAAGAGGTGTATAAAAACATAAAGTCATGACACAGGTTGAAATCTATCAGAAAGCAATCCTGCCATGTAGTGACAAATAATATCAGTTGATGGTCTATAAAAAGAAGTGGAAAGACCATCATTTCACTATAAACTGGCCATGACCAGGTGTTCCCCGAAGACTACAGACAGAAGATTGAAAAGAATTATCAAAAGAGCTAAGGACCACCTGTGGAGATCTTCAGAAAAACCTAGAATAAACAGGTACAATTGTTTTAAAGAAAAAAATAAGTAATGCACTCAACCTCCATGACATGTATGCATGCTCACCACACAAGACTCCATAGTTGAACAAAAACATGTTCAAGCGCATGTAAAGTTTGCTCAACAATATTTAAACAAGCCTATGAAATACTGGGAGAAACCAAATACTGGTTAGATGAAACCAAATTCGAACTCTATGGATGCCGTGTTCAGTTATGTATCCTTACTTTAGGTTCCTGTTGCTCTGTCTGAAAACTGTTCTATTCTCTCATCTCTATAATTGATTTTCCACTACACCCAGTTCTTACACCTTTGTTTCCCTCTGCTCCTCTAATAGTTAATCTTAGCTTTACCTGTGATTGACAGTCTATCTTCCTATCAAGTCTGGTGCGGATTCTGGACTTCCTGTAAACAAGTCATCAGTCCACACAGGTTTGCTGGCCATTGTGACTTTGTCTCTGCTAAGCTGTTTTCTTGCTATTGTATTGTATTACTCTCAAGACTCTCTTGCTGGGCTTCCGGAGACCAATGGCTGCAGTCTGTAATGCAACAGGTAGTAGCTGAGACTTGTAAGGGAGCAGTAGTAGCTGGGACTTGCAGTGCAGCAGTTGTAGCTGGAACTTGTAGTGCAGTGGTCGTAGTTAGTACCTTGCGGTGCAGTGGTAATAGCTGGAACTTGCAGTGCAGTGGTCGTAGTTAGTACCTTGCAGTGCAGCAGTCATAGCTGGAATTTGCAGTGCAGTGGCCGTAGTTAGTACCTTGCAGTGCAGCGGTCATAGCTGGAATTTGCAGTGCAGTGGTCGTAGTTAGTACCTTGCAGTGCAGCGGTAATAGCTAAGACTTGCAGGGCAGTGGTAGTATCTGGGACTTGCAGTGTAGCGGTAGTAGCTGAGACTTGCAGTGCAGTGGTAGTAGCTGAGACTTGCAGTGCAGTAGTAATAGCTGAGACTTGCAGTGCAGTGGTAGTAGCTGAGACTTGCAGTACAGTGGTAGTAGCTGGGACTTCCAGTGCAGCATTAGTAGCTGAGGTTTTCAGTGCATCGGTAGTAACTGAGTGCCCAGGACTTTGAGTACAGTGGTAGTAGCTGAGACTTCCAGTACAGTGGTAGAAGCTGGGACTTCCAGTGCAGCAGTGGTAGCTAGGACTTGCAGTGCAGCAGTAATATAGAACCTATTAGGAACAATCAACCCCAGCTCAAGGACTGATAGAAACAGGCTTCAACACAATACTTAGGCCCTGAGTGATCAGGTGCAGGAGTTCAAATAATGAACAGGCAGGAATGAACCAAGATGGCCACAGACATGTAACATACAAAATGCCATCTTACTAAGGGACCAGGACTGGAAAAAAAAGAGTTCATCAAAACTTTTGACCTTTTGGCTTCCCTTGTGACTACTCTTTTGGATTGTGATTTGGTACTATATTGTCTCTGTGGCTTTGACCCTTGGCTTGCTGACTCCTCTTCTGTGTTGTTTTGTCTTGTCCTGTTCCGTATACACTTATTCAGAGAAGGGACTATCGCCAAGTTATACCTATCATTAGGAAAGTTGAGGAAAGTAGTTAAGGACAGGGGCTGGGTTTAGTTTAGGACTCACTGTCTTTGTCTTCCCCTTCCTCCCAGGTTTCAGCAGCAGCAATAGGGAACTGCTCAACTAGCAACTCCCATACATTTCTATAGTGTTGCATGTGACAAGATGTGACTGTGACTTTACAATTGCACAAAATCTAAACCATTTTTTACATAAGTTATAAATATGTTGCGTTGAGAAAGCTGGTGTCCAACACATGATAAATGTGCCCCATCATTATATCTGTGGCTCACAGTCACAGAAACATTTATTTTTATTTATTTTTTTTTATTAATAAGCAATACCTGGCTATCTACCACTTATCTATTGCAGTCAAGTAAACATTTTTATTTTAAAATTAAATTCTAGTTTATATTTTATAGTCAAACATTTGTTGCAATTAACAAACACACACTTACCTTTTACATTGAAACATTTTTCACTAAACCTGAATTATCAATATATATATATATATATATATATATATATATATATATATATATATATATATATATATATATATTTTTAAATACAGAGTTTTGTTACACTACCATATTTGGTGAACTTAAATTGTATGCTGCAAAGCGAGCCATATGTTCTAAACAGCTCCTTGGAGCACAATTATATACACACAGTAAACTAGCAGCCAAATTTGTGCCTGAGAAATTGCCTGCCAATTTCATCTACAATGTTGACCATTTTCAATTTCTATTCTAAATACATAAAATCTCTATTATATTCTTCTTTAATGGATTAATCTATTTTAAGCTTTCAATTTTAAGCATATTTGTAGATTAATAAATGGAAAAAGTAAATCCAATGCAGGTATATATGAGTATCAATGTATTTTCTGGACTATAGAAGCACCAGGTTGTAAACAACAAAAAGTAGAAAATGTATAAAATAAAACTTCTGTAGTGATCCAAGGAAGAGTAGGAATTAGGCCTAATTCACACGGGGACAGAATAGCGGGAAGCCGCATCAAAATCGGGCCCAAAATACGCTTGCCACGACTGTCAGTTGCAGCTTCCTGCTCCGGAGTTGGCACAAAATGAATGAAGAAAGGGCAGCTCGCTAGCGGTCTCCATAGACCACCATTGTGATGGGTAAGATTATGATGTGGATTCCATGCCATAATCCGCCTCCTCTGTGCCTGTGTGAACTAGCCCTTAATGTCACTAACTGGTCTACAATAATGCATCTATTCTTGGCATTCTAGGGTAGAGGAGCGGGTTAATACTATAATATTTTATGTATATTGTTAGACTGTACAAACCCCTTTGTGGATGCAGTTGTGGCCAGACAATAGATGAAACAGGTAGACACTTTATATTATGAAGCAGTGTTTTTGTTCCAGTGGGGTAAGGTGTTTTTAGTGCTCTCTCCCTCTCTCCTACAGACTATTAGTGGTCCTAACCATTGTCAAAGGTAAGAAAGTCCCTAAAAGGGAATAGTGCAATGTACATCACCAGTCATTAATGCTTACAATGGATCTGAGGATTGTGCTCCACATGACAGAAGAAAAGGTAAAAAGCATCAGTAAAGTGTAAAAGTTTTAGGTGTGTGTGGACAAAATGCTGCAAGGTAAGAATGCATTCAAAAATGGAAAAGTTAATAGTTTATTTTGTCAATTAACAACATTAACTGAGTGAACAAAACAGAGATCTAAATCACATCAATATGTGGTATGACCATCCGTTGTAGGAGGAGTCTTGGAAGTCGTCTCTATAGGATCTTGATCTCAACATCATTCAGTCTGTGATTCCATTAACCACTTCCGGACTGCCCATAGACTATATACGTCCAGAAGGTGGTTTACTTGTTCTGACAGGACATACCAGTACATCCAAGCAGAACTCAGCAGCTGCATACGATCATGCTGAAACAGGTAGCCAGCTGTAACTCCAGCCGGAGCTCCCAGAGAGAAGGCAGGGAAGGTGTATTACCTTCCCTGCCTTCTAGATTGCTGTATATACCGTGCGCAATGAGTGTTGTATACACAGCTATGGGTGCTGCCATGATGCGGTCGCCACTCTGACCCAGTGGTCACATAAACCGCCGGGTTCATTGTCTCACAAGAGCTACTGGGTCCTACAGGAGCCAGATCAGCTCTGTAAGCTGTAACATACAGGAGGCTGTATTCCTCCTGCAACTGGGGCTAAATGTACCAGCCCCAGTTGCAGGGTAAATCAGCCTCCAACAAAAAGGAAACAGTGATCAGATGTCCCCAAAGGTCTATTATGACCATATGGGGACAAAATGTAAAAAAAAACAAAAAAAAAAACAAACTAATAGAAAAGTAAAAAAAGTAAATAAAATAATTCTAATAACAAAAAATAAATAAAATAATGTGCCAATAAAACGCCGTTATTAAAGGTTATAACCTCACCCATGAGGATACAATATAAAATAAAAATTACCGTAATGAAGAGGAAAAACTATTTTATAAAGTTTTTCAGTAGCACTTTGTGTTATTCAATTTAAAAAAAAAAGTGAAAAACAGACACGATTTCCCTTCTATTTTGTTTATATTTTCCCGGATATAAAAAAAATTCAAACACATGCAAAAATAAAAACATAAAAATAAAGCCCTATGTGTCACTGAAAAAAGACACAAAAATTAGTTCAATAATGCATATGATAAAAATATTACAGCCCTCACAAAACCGCACGTACAAAAAAAACCTAAAATGTGTTTGGTCCTGGACCACAAATTGGCCCGGTACTGAAGTGATTAAGAGACAGAAGGATTTGAGCAAATCTGCTGTGATTAGTTCTACCAGATGCTTGGAACAACTGTTTTGTTGAGTTCCTTCAAAAACTGTGTACAAGTATATATCTAGAAGAATTGAAGGCAAAGGGTGGTCACTCCAATTACTGATTTAGAGTTCGCTTTTGTCCATTCACTTAACGATGGTAATTGACAAAAGTAAAACAATCTGCACTTTTTTTTTTTTAAAAGCATTCTTACTTTGCAGCATTTTTTCCACAACTGCCTAAAACTTTTGCATGTGTATTAAAACTTCTCTGGTAATCCAAGGAAGAGTGGGAATTAAACCCTTTTAAAGCGATTCTACCATTAAATTTTTTTTTTCATTAACACGTCAGAATAGCCTTAAGAAAGGCTATTCAACTGTTGTAAAAGTTTGTAAGAATATATATTTTAATTTACATGATAATAATAAGTATACTAGCCATCATAATAAGATTTCCATTAATAGTTTTTTTCACAATATATATTTTTTAAGACATTTAGCAGCTTTAAACCAGCCAACAAAAGTCATTACCCCCTTTTTAAAACAGCCTGGCTTATAAACTAGGATAGGAGTAATAAATAATGAATCCATTTTCTGAGGCTGAGTAAAGTTTCCAGAGAATAGGGAGTTCAGAGTTCTAAAGGTTATTGTGGCCCTTAAGATAAACATGCTGTTTTATATTAAATAGAAAAACTAGATGCAGCGCTAAGAATGCTGGATGGAATAAATAAGTACTTTAAAAACTGTTCAAACTGTTGCACAAAACAATGCATGGATTACTCGTCCATAAAAAAATCACTATATACATATATATATATATATATATATATATATATATATATATATATATATATATATATATATATATATATTATTCCTGAAATATAACACAATGATATTTTAAGTTAGGAATATTTAGAATTTAACCCATTTCAATAACTTGTGGCCATGAGATGATAGTTCATTATGGCAATACCTAAATTTGATCTTCCACACTAAGTGGTGTACTCATTGATTGTCCTAGACACGTTCAGATATTTGTTCTAGATGACCAACTTTTCAAAACAATCCTGTCATAGAGTGATATTCTATTTGCTCCTATGCATGACCACCCAATGGATGTGTTAAGACTGGTGTCCTTTCAGTGTCTTTGCTGGTATGTCATGTTAATGTATTGAATTTGTCCATGATTAGAGATGAGCGAATAGTACTCGATCGAGTAGGTATTCGATCGAATACTACGGTATTCGAAATACTTGTACTCTATCGAGTACCACTCGCTGTTCGAATGTAAAAGTTCGATGCAGAAACAGCATTGATTGGACGAATGCTATACAACGCTGGTTCTTCTCCTATCTTTAGAAGTCTTCTCCGTGCAGCTTCCCCGCGGCGTCTTCCGGCTCTTCATTCACTCTGCCAGGCATTGGGCCTGGGCAGAGCCGACTGTACATGTCCGCTTGTAGTGCGGGCATGCGCAGTCGGCTCTGCCCAGGCCATAATTTGATCGAATGTTGCCTACCCCTGAAACGAGCATTTTCCCCCCATAGACTATAATAGGGTTCGATATTCGATTCGAGTAGTCGAATATTGAGGGGCTACTCGAAACAAATATCGAACCTCAAACATCTTACTGTTCGCTCATCTCTATCCATGATATATTGGAGTCAATAACCAAATTCAAGTTAAGAATTAATTCTAATTAATACAATGATAGAGCAGATCATCATAGGCTCATAGTTAGACAGTGTAAACTTATTTTCGATGGTCTAAAATGTGCTGGATATATTACAGTGGCTAATGCTGGATGATAATTGTGGTGCATCTTTAGATTGTCCAACCTAAGTATATAGTACCTATTAGTTCGATTACTTTGTAGTATAAATTTTCACCAAAATTGTGGTGCACAGTAATTATCTACTAATGTGTTTCAATAAAAACACTTTGACAATCCATAGAACACCCATTCTTTGGCCACATACAGATATGTCCTCTATTAACAGCTCAAATTTCATTAGGAATTCTTATTTTTTTGCAAAGAAAGTCAACATAATATCCCAAAATTCTGTCAAAATCATTCATAGGATGCAAATTACAACAGCAAAATTAGGTGGCAAACAGACACATAGCATATCACTTCATGACAGAATAACATGAAATCACGTTGTCTTGAAAGCTGATTATCTTCTGACACACATGTAGACATGTCCAGCTAAAAGAAAAGGTAAAAAGGGAGTAATCTATTCATCATACACAATCTTTAGCACTAGATCTCTACTAGAAGAATAGAGACATATGGCCTCATGCCTGCAAACATACAGTAGAGCTGATATAGTCAAGAATAGATTTAATGAATTTGCTGGTAAGAGTCTCTCTTCTACATAGACTCCTACATGTATTACTTTAAATCATATACCCCTGAAAATCCTGCTACCACGCAACAAATAAAATGGAAGAGAGAGAGAGCAGCGCAAGAAAAATTGTATTGTATAAACTAGACAATTATAAAAGAATACATTTACAACATATTTATATGAATCCATTTACACATTTCTCCAATAAAGTTCTTTTTACTGATAAATAGATCATGATTAGCAACAGAAGGTCATCTAAAATGTGTCCTTACAATGTGTTTTTTCACTATGGCTACATGGTGAATAACATTTCTAGTGGGAGTTGTATTAATTTTAGATGCAGCAGGGCCACAGGGGCAGCAGCAGTTCAGAATAGATTAGGTGTTGATGATTTTTCATATAGCGCTTAACAGATGGAAGATGAGCGTTGAAAAGCTAAAGGTCTTTTTATAGAGTATTAGAGATAAACTGCAATAATCAAATCAGTGCATAGTGAATATTTTACATTTCCAATTACTAATATAAAACAAGTTAAATTAAAGGAGTTGGTCAGTTTCTAAGAATTTTCAAAATTGTGCTGTAAATAGCATATAATCCAGTTTACTATGCTCTAGTGTCCCCAAGGCCTGCATATGACCGCCGTGGAGAGGGGATTACTTGTCCCCTGTGCTAGGAATGGTGGCTAGGTATTGCAGCTGATGGAGGGTCATGTGATCAGCATGTCTCCATAATATTAAGCTATGGAGTCCATTGATTACATGATGTTCCATAAGTGGCCATATCAAGGCTCCGCTCCTAGGCAGGGGAGAAATAAACACTATTGTACTGAGCAGAGGTCATATGTATAATACAAGAAATAGGCAGCGTCTGGAGGGCCCTATATCATAATTTGATTGATTATATCCTGTTTACAACAAAATTCTGAAAATACTAAAAACTGGCCAAGCCATTTTATTTATTTTGTTTTATATTGGTAATAAAAACGCACAATGTTGTTTAGTGCCACTATACACTGTAGGGAAAGTAGTTCGGTAGAAGTAGTGGTGTGGACACAACCAGTCTGAGACAAGGACACAAATCTAGTAGCAAAGTGGTTAATTTGAGAAAAACAGCTAAATAAATAAACCTTTATGTCAGGCACTAAAATGAGCAAAATAAAAATACAGCCTTAACTTCTGACAAAAATAAAAAAACAAATTCCTGCTCGTCCGAGTGACTAATTAAACCAAATTAATAACCTAACTATACTTGTGGCTTGCTACCAGCCACACGAAAAACACAAGCACAAATTGGTCTCAATGGACTCAGAGTTACAGGACAGACCCAGAGACCTCCTCACTTCCTGGATCTACCCTGAAGTGCAGGCTCTGCAAGCTTTTATGGCCCAGTAACAAGGACCCACACCTGATCTGAAGCCTACTCCAGACCCGCACTGGACCTCACATAAGTCAGGAATCACCTTCTCACAACACTTTATCTTTGTAGTTCATCTCAATTTAATCCCCGGATACCTTTTGTCAGGTAATTTCTAATATTCTATCGGAATATGATTGGGAGGTAAACTATGAGAGTTACTTTGTTTCCTTAAAGAGAATGCCTTTTCAAGAAAACTTGCAGTGTGTAGGATCTTACGGAACAGTGTTTCTCAACCTTTTCAAGACAAGTACTCATTATTGACTAGAAGCTCACACCCAGTAACTACAAGTAAGCGATCTGTATTAAATAGCTAGACTCACATGATTGGGCTGTTGATATTCAGGGTTTTACATTTTTTTGCAAAGACAGGGCTAGAAGGGAGGGAGGTAAAGTGTGTATCTATAACAGACATGTTATGAACGTGAGTGTGAAAGCAAATATGGATGGAGATTGTGAGCATGTGGAATCCTTGTGGGTGGAATTGCATAAGGATGGGACCACTAATAAAAATCCATTTTGGCATAATGTATAGACCCCCCAACATACACCGATGAGCAAAAGGGTACCAATGTTTTTAACTCTTGACTTTCAAGCTCCATATCTCACCATTCACTACAGTTTCAAACATGAAACTACCATTTTCTAAACAATAATCTTGGCTATCTCATACATAAATTTGACTTGCAGCTATTTAGCATATGATTTTTTGGGTTGAACTCAGCTCAGTACGAACCAATTTGAACATAACTAATCAGATTGCACCTACATTGTAAAAAACAAAGGTTGGGAGGATAACATATCTCAACTTTAAAAAGGGTAAAGGGCTGCACTTCAGGATATAGATGAGGATGAGCTATTGTCAAATAAAAATACAGAGGTTAAGTGATAGACATTTATAAGTCATTGGTGTGGCCCCATCTGGAATATGCAGTTCAGTTCTGCGCACAAGTTCATAAAAAAAGTTCAGTGTGCAAAATTGTGCCTGCCTGTTGCAGCACTCATAAATCCTACAAAATTCCAATATGACTCTCACACGGAATACTCAATGACAAATGCAAAACCTACAAATATCCCCTATCAAAATATCACCCTAACACTATTCTGCTGGTGTTTGAACATTGCCAGCCATGGCCTTGCTCCCTTTTTTTTGTAATTTTATTGTTGTTAAGTAGACATGTTTTATTGCATGAATTAATTAACCCCTTCCCGCCGATGGCACTTTTTGACTTCCTGACCAAGCTCGATTTTTCAAAACTGACATGTGTCACTTTATGTGGCAATAACTTTGGAACGCTTTAACTTACCAGTGTTTTTAAGATTGTTTTTTCGTAACACATTGTACTTCATGTTACTAGTAAATTTTGGTTGATATGTTTCGTGTTTAATTATAAAAAAAATAGGAAATTTGGTGGAAATTTTGAAAAATATGCATTTTATAAAGTTTGAAATGATGTGCATTGCATACAGATAGTCAGACCGCCAAAATTATATCATAAATCTCATGTCCCAGATCTCTGCTTTATGTCGGCATCAAACTTTAGGCGCCCTTTTAATTTTTATAAGGTTATAAGGTTTATATAAGGTTTACAAGTGAAACAACAATATTCAAAATTTTCAAAAAATTTCCAAAACCCATTTTTTAAGGGACTAATCCAGTTATGAAGGGGTTTTGAAAGACCCTTGTATTAAAACCCCCCATAAATCACCCCATTTTCAAAACTGCACCCCTTAAATAAGCCAAAACAACATATACCTAGTAATTTAACCCTATATGTGCTTAACAAGAATTAATACAAAATGGAGGTGAAATTTTCAAATTTGATTTTATTTTACTAATATTTTCATTTAGCCCTAGAATTTGCACATTCACAAGGGGTTAAAGGAGAAAACGCAGAAGAATGACCGATGGATGCGAAGAAAACTGCGCTACTCTCTTGGGATAAACAACACACGCACTTTATTCCGCTTTCTTTAAAACACGACGCTACATACAGCGTTTCGGGGGATTCCCCTTTCTCGCTGTATGTAGCGTCGTGTTTTTAAGAAAGCGGAATAAAGTGCATGTGTTTATCCCAAGAGAGTAGCGCAGCTTTCTTCGCATCCATCGGTCATTCTTCTGCATTTGTCGTTCCCCAAGGGGTATTTGGATGTAATCACTGCTGCTGTAAATCTCCCTTGTATGTTGTACACAATTCATTTGAGTGTATTTTCTGTGTTGCTCGGTATTATTTCTTTGTCATTAAAGGAGAAAACGCATCCCACAATTTGTTAGGCAAGTTCTCCCGACTACCATAGTACCCCACTTGTGGGTGTAAACTAATATATGGATGCACAGCGAGACGCAGAAAGGAAGGCGCGCCAAAGAGCTTTTAGAGGGCAGATCTGGCTGTGAGCAGTTTCAGGAACCATGTCGCATTTACAAAGCCCTTGAGGAGTGAAAACAGTGGAAACCTCTAGAAAGTGACCCCGTTTAGAAAACCGCACCCCTCAAAGAATTTATCAAGTGATGTAGTGAGCATTAGTAACCCCAAAGTGAATGTGTAAGCTGTACGGAGTAAATTGGGTACACCCAATCTCATTCTATTTTCCCTCTAGCTCCTATGACACGGACGGGGAAGAGGAGCATTCTGGGGGATCAGCGCTGGTGTATTATCTCTCATAAGCTCTAAATTTGGGGTGTCCCCTGAAAACACTCGCACAGCTTACACATTTCCTTCTAGTCGCAGCCACTTATGTCCTAATGATTTGGTGACTTTTAGGGTTTTTGTCTTCATATTGTACAAGCTAGATTTTTATTTTTATCTTCTGGCAATGTGGCCATATGAGGGCTTGGTGTTTGCGGTATTAGATGTGCTTCTCAATGCCACCATTTTGGGGACTGTAACTTATTGACTACATTTTATTAACGCTTTCTGGGTGGGATGTAAAAGGAAACATCAATTCTGGCATTGCTTTTTAGCATTTTTTTTTTCCCGCGCAGCGTACAGCATAAGTAACATGTTACCTTTATTCTGCGGGTCAGTACGGTTACGGCGATACCTCATTTATATTATTTTTTAATGCGTTGCTATTTATGCAGAATAAAATTCAATTTAGGGAAAAAAATCAATTTTTGCATCGCCATCTTCTGAAAGGCATAACATTTTTATTTTTCGCTAGACAGAGATGGTTGAGGGCTTATTTTTTGCGGGAAGACCTCTTCTTTTTATTGGTACCATTTTGGTTTTCATCTGACCATTTGATTACTTTTTATTGAACATTTTGTAAAGGAAAGGTGGTGAATAATCATTATTTTGTGCTGTTTTCTACTTTTTTTTTTTTTTTTTTTACGCCGTTCGCCGTTCGGGTTAAATAATGTGTTAATTTTATTTTTCAGGTTATTACGGACGCGGCGATACCAAATATGTAATGTTTTTTTCTTTTTTTCTTTATTTTACATAAAACATTTTATATGGGGAAAAAGGGATTTTTGGGGCTTTATTTCTAATTTATTTTAAACTTATTTAAACTTTTTTATTTTTACTTTTGTAAAACCGCAGGCATATCAGAGGTTAACGCCCGCGATCGGACCCGGTTCCGACCGCGGGTGTTACGGGGCATTGTCAGCCGTAACATACGGCTGTCACCCGCAGCGCATGGTGCGCACACAGGTTCTGTGTGCGCACCATGCAGCCGCAGTAATAGTACTGCGGTTTGCGGGAAGCCCTTCCCGGGAGCGCCGTACTATTAAGGCGCATGTCGGGAAGGGGTTAATATTTTTGTAAAATTATTTTTTATGGTGTTTAGCTTTTAATTTTGATATTTGTCAGTTCTTCTTCGGCACTCATCCCGCCCCATTCAGAATGGTATTGTTAGAGCTTCCTCCCCCTCACATTGGTACCAGTGCTGCACCCCTCAGCTACCCTCCCCCAGCTGACGCTGCACTCTCCTTTTTCCCTTAAATCTGCTCTTGTCCTGATGAGGTGGTGAGCATAGTTGAATACTGGCATGAGAGTAATGAAGAACAAAGAGCTAAATATGGTCATGCCACTATCACTCATGTTCTCTCTTCTGATCACTGCTCTCATTTATTTCTTACCTTACAACCTTCAGCTTCAGTGCAGGTTGAAGGGCATGCATGGCTATAAAGTGAGACTGAGAAAGGGCTGACTTATGTAGTGACATCTACTGTTTCCCAGCAACCAGCAAAGGCTAAAAAAGAGCAGAGAGTTTTTTTTCAATGTATCCCTAGAGTGTACAGCTAATACCCCTTGTGGTATACCTATCACACTTTGAGAACTATTGTTATAGACAATACAATCCCTCCAAAGGATCATAGAAATAGAATATGCAAATAAGTCCTCCTGGGTGGAAATTAGTACAAATTATTGATCTTAAGAGCCTATAGATTTATCTAATTTCGATTAAATATGTACACAAATTAAAACCGCTCACCCACCGTGGATCTATTTCTCCAGGTTGATGTCAGTCCAGCATATGGAGATATTTTCATCAGTTCACCAACATTACGTGCACCCCTTAGCATTATAGCTTCTGGACGCCCACTGCTCTTCCTTGTGCCTCCAAGCCCCTCTCCTTCTGCTTATTCACCACCTCCATCATCGGCGGTTTCTATTGAAATCACGCACATGCGCAGTAGCACTCCCTCCAGTGCGCTACTGCGCATGCACCAGTGCTAGCTTGCAATGTTCTCTACGGGAAAATGGCGGTGGAGCATGCGCAGTAGCACACCGGAGGGAGCGTACTGCACATGCGTGTGATTTCAATAGAAACTGCCGACGATGGAGGCAGTGAACAAGCAGAAGGAGAGGGGCTTGGAGGCAGTGGTGAGCATCCGGAAGCTATGACGTTAAGGGGTGCACGGAACACCCACCGTGCACGATCGAGCTCATTTGCATTTCGATTTCCACAGTAAGTTCCTTTTCAACAAGTAAATCTAGTGATAGAGCCCCTTTAATAACTCCATACCTGTACCAATAAGTTTTTAAATATTTTAAACCAAGATATTAGATTGTAACCCTAAAGGTGCTGAACAGATAAAAAATTTCCCTTGTCTAATAATTTCTATAATAGAATGATACAATTTGTCATATCACACATCACTATGTTCTTTTGATGCTTTTGTGTTAAAATATCACAGAAGACAGAATGCTTTTAAACAATGAAAATACACACAAGGAGGCAAACATCAAGCAGGCTTTATTTCCTTTAGCTAAAAAACCTATAAAATACATAAACAGTAGTGATATTTCCCCTTTTTAGGCCTTGAGCAATAACTGTTCACAATGGAAAGAAGACAGGTTATTTACATCTCACAGGCTTGATACCAGATGGGAATATAAATCATACTCGATTTTTAGTTATGCTGCTTAAATAACCCTCTGGCACTTTAACATAAATCATTTTAATGATTCTGTTAATGCAATATACTATACAGAAAGATATGCTTAAGATTTGTTAAAAGTAAATTAAAAACTTGCAGCCTAGGCAGAGCTTATTTTAGGCTTGCTACTGTACTGCATAAACAGGTGTACTACATAAAGTATAATATATATGGTGTAACCCAATAGGGGTGTCTTATCATGACTGGTGCTCCTTTATATAAGGATTTTGAGACAAAAATAGAATACAGTATGGATGGAGCCTAACCACAGAGATAGATGGACACTTAGACTCTCAGCTCCTTCTCATTGGTGGAAATAAGTTGGCAAGAGATGCCAAGTATCATGTAATCGAATAATGGACTAGTGGTGAGTTTGGTGTACAGAATCTCTAGCTTACAGACCACTCTCTAAGATGTCACTGTGTAGATGGCAGGAGACACAGAGGATTCAGACATGAAGAGCCTACATGAAGGTATGCAACAGGAATGTACTGTCTCACCAAATCCTTTCTTCACAAGACACTCATGCAAGCCTTATGCCTGGTCATGTCCGTGCTAGTCAATATAAGACAGAGATGCACACTATAGACCAATGAGTTGACACCCTTCAGGCTGCATGCATGAATACCATCTGCTTTGCTGGAGCAGTTGCTGAGATGATAATGCAACAACACAATCACTTAAAACAGGCGCTTATACTCTTCAAGGACCAAGACAACAGGGATCTCACAAGTTGAGAAAGATAGTGGCTGCCATATTTACAGATATGTTAGGAGTTCAAGAGCTGCTATAATCACATTGAGAGAGCTCATAGGGCTCTTCTCCCCAAGTCCAGACCAAACATCTGCTAGATGTTAACTGCTGCTTACTCTACAGATACTAACTAGATCAGGGGTCCTCAAACTTTTTAAACAGTGGGCCGGAGGCAGAGCAGGTCGCACAGACATCGGGAGCAGTGCCCTCCAATAGGTAAAGTGAAGTGCGCTCCATGGCCTGGCCTGAGCTCCCCAGGAGCTTCATTATAAATGCACGCGGGGCCAGACAGAAGTGCTTGGTGGGCCGCATGTGGGCCGCATGTGGCCCTCGGGCCGCAGTTTGAGGACCCCTGAACTAGATCTTCAATACTGCTCAAGAACAGGGTAAAGTCACATATGATGAAACAGATTGCTCTCTACCAAGATCTAGCTCCCTCAACTCTTGCAAAAACATGGTAGTTGTGGCCATTGTTGGATGTCCTTCATGCACAAAACCAACAGTATTCCTAGCTTTAACCTGTTGTCCTTTTGCCATGGCCCGCAGTGGATATTACTCCAATTGCAATACCCTCTTGGCTGCCATCAGTAAATCCATCTCCCTGGCCACATCTATTTGACCTGGGAATTTGGAAACCACCTGCTAAAGTGAAATTCCCAGGCCCAAGAAAATGTAGCATTTTTAGAGGTTAACATTCGAGCATTTGATGTCTTAGAACTGTGATAACCCCCTCCCAGTCCTGGATGACCTCCCTTTTTAACAGATCTCTGGTCATTTTCAGAAAATAGAGTATATCTTACAAACTCCTCACGAAACACCAGGGCACAGTGGGATCTCTCCTGGAGTTATTGACATCTATGTTTACCTGTTTGAGTGGCTAGGACCTTCTTAACCTATGTTATGTTTACTGTTATTGAACCTTCTAGTACTCCTATTTCAGATTAGGACATCCTTCTACTCTACTCTTATCCTGAAGACCTGCACCTAATGCCATCAATGTCTAGATTACATTTTGATATCCTCCGCTGTGCTCTCACGTTCCAGCTTGGCTTCAATAAGTAACATCCCGATCTCCAATTTTGTACCTTGCTCCTTAACTCTCCAGCTCTCACAACTGCCAAAAATAGAGTGGCATTGCCACCTAATCAAGGCTCTGCTAGATAAAGAGACAAATCATCAATTGATGGACACCAGTGGACAAACTCATTTTCTGGAAGATTGCTAAGAAATTATGCTTGCAATATACAATATTTGAGATACAAAAGATAAAATGACTACAAATTGACTTCCATTATATATATTCCAGGATATCTTTTAAAAATTGTGGTTAATTGCTGAACTTTTAGTAAGATTAACTGAGTTTTTCTATTAAATAATTTTCACTTCATAAAGATATTGTAACTTTTTGACTTGGATTTACTAAGTTGAAAAATGTGACCAAGCTTCGGTATGTGAAAACTTAAGAAAACCTACTTATTCCAGCCATAAGAAAGCCTTATATAAATAATGAACACATTACATATTACAATAATTTCTTAATCTTTTCTTCATTACATTCATGAAAGGTATGTAATTCGTCATAAAGTATGAAGCAAAAGAAGTATGTACAAAGTCAATGCCAGAGTAGTTTTCCATGTTTATACAGTCTTTTTTTTTCTTTTTAGCATAAGAGCTCTAATTCTTCAGTATTGTAATCCAAAACATTTAAGTCTAAATATAGACGATTTAACCAAAAATGCATTATGTGTAAATTGTCTGCATTTAAGTGCATTTTCCTTTGTATTACATATTTTCTTGAAATTACATTCTTTTTGACTTTGGCATCTGAATAGAAACTGATTTAATAATTGCATATGCTAGAGAAAGATATTTAAGCTGTAAGGTAGTGACAGTCGTATTAACTATTAATGTTGAAATGTCTTAAAGTTCTCCACAAACTTTGTATATTTGTGATAATTATAAATGTCTTCATAATTGCAAACGAATCAGATGCAAACAAAGAACACTTGTACAGCAAATCCTGTCTTCCTACATGATGTATTTTGTGTAAATGTCAGTCGCTAGCTCAATCATTATTGACACAAGGAGACAAATAACATCCTTGGTCTGTCCTTCATTACACAGGAAAATAATTAAGAAAGACAGACATCTATATTAACTATATTACCTGCATTGACAAATAAGTCATGGCATATGGATTAGAACAGAATTCTGACATCTGGATTTAAGTGTTTAGTGTAACTTTATTTTTAAAAAATTATATTATTTATATAACTAATTGCACAGTATTTCCCCATGTCACTATATTACAAGGATACCCATTTAGTACAAAACATTTCCATGCATATTGCCAAGCACAATATTATTATATTTATAATATTATTTTTTAAATAAAATATTGAATAAACGGACATTTAGGGGAAACAAGTGGAGGGTTCAGAGAACACAATAAAGGAATCAATTTAAATCATGAGTGAGAATGTGTTCACAAGGAAAGGACGCTTGTGACTAATCCACTTTCATAAAAGTTTAGGCAATAAAGGGCTGCAACAGCTGGCCCCTCTGATTCCAAATAGGGGTGCTCTATAACCATTCTTGATTTAAAAAAAAAAAAAAAGTGCCCTTGTTTATTCAGCCAGCCTCAAAATCAATAAACTGAGTAGCTAAGTTATAATAGCTAAGAGATATAAAAGTTGAAGTAAACAGATTTTTCTTTAAGTCTGTGGATAAGGCCTGGCTCACATCTGAGTTCAGTATTCAGTTCAAGAAGTCCGCTTGGCGCCTCCCCCAAACGGAATACCAAACGCATTAAAAAGCGGTGAGCAATGAAAGCACACGGACCCCATAGACTATAATGGGATCTGTGTGTTTTCCGTGCAGTTTCCACACAAGTCACCTTTCTAGGGCTTCAGATGGTCTACCTTAGGGGTCTACCAGTCTTTCACTGACATTACAGGCCAGCATAATGATGTCATTGCTCCCCACATCACCACTCAGGCTCAATCACAGGTCCCAGCAATGTCATCTAAAGTGCGTCAGCTCAGTCACAGGCAAAAGAGGACTGTAGAAGATGATGAAGAGAGTTCAACAGAGCAAGGATGCCCAGGCGAGGTGAGTATAAGTGTTTGCTATTTTAATCACCTAACCCTGGGCCTCTACTTGTTATACTCTGGGATCTGAGGTGGTCCCAGAGTATAATAATAGCAATGAAGCAGAGAGCCAAACTTCTGAAATATTTGTCGAATTTCATTTGATTCACCTGAATTGGCTCTAGGGGGCTATTGGTAATATTTTATCCTGTATGGGGTCACTGAGGGGAGCATATTATACTTTATTATACTGTGTGGGGTCATTGTGGATCACATACTGTGTGGAGGTCACTGTGGAGCATATTATACTGTGTGTGGGCACTGTGAAACTTATTATACTGTGTTTGGATCGCTGTGGAGCATATTATACTGTGTAGAGACCACTATGGAGCATATTATACTGTGTGGGGGCCCTTTACTATTCACATCAAACACCATCTGTTCTATAACAGCAATGCACTATTATAACAGGCTGTAATAACATTGCATGGTGAATATAAAACACATACTGTGGAATGTAAATAGCGAAAGAGTCAAAAGCACCACAGTATCTTCAAAGAGTTGATCAGCAGGATCCCTGGTTGTTGGACCCCCACTAATCTCATTGATCTCTTAGATTGTTAGGACTATGCAGGTCATCTGTTACCCAAAGCAGGCAGCTCCCAATATTGATTCCCTTTCAAGTATCTGAGACACCGCTGCAGCACCCATAACAATCACTATTAAGAATACGCTGTAGGGGGTTAGGGGGCCACTGACAAAGTTTGCACAGGAGCTCACAAAACTTTAGTTATGCCACTGCACAACAAATAGCCAGTAATAAACCATTATAACTCCAAGATTACACATATTAGTATTAGTAGATACTCAATAGCATACATAGACTCTTTGTAGGCTGACTGTGGTAGTATGCTAATGAGTATTGGGATACAAATGACATATGTAGAATGAACGTCTTTTCGGCTATCTGGCTGCTACAGCAGTTTGGGGATGTGAAAAATAGTAACAGTAACTTCAGTTATGACTATAGCCCCATCACTTAGGATACATAAAATGGAATCCATCTCAACATTACAACAGAAGGGTACATCCGGTCCCTTTCATTTAAAATTTGGAGATTTTTATATCTTTAAATATTCTGATAAGTCTTTCAAAAATAGTTAAGCATGCCTGAATATTGCTTTAGAAATAAGAAATTTGACAATTTTATAACATGATAATACTGTAAATTCGTTTAGGTAATCTGGAACAAATCCATTAAAATGCATATTGCATATTCCTTTCCCGAGCATATTCTGTCTAATATATTTATGCCATGATAGTAAGTACCTCCTGTTCTGTGTGTTTTCTATTAGATTCACACAGCATTGCCATTCGCTGAAAGATAAATGACAAAGGTGATTTAATGGTGTTGTTTGGTTCACTTTGTACAGCTCAGGAGTGCTGCAGGCACAGAGATTGTTTGATGTGTCTGTGATGATTCCAGTGCTCATACTGTATGTCAAAGCATGTCTCATTGACATAGGGGTCTTAAGAGTCACATATAGCTTTAAAAGCCTACTATTATTAGGATCTATTCAAACTGACGGGATTGTGATATATTTTTCATTTTTTATTAAAGTGGTTTGAAAATGTTTATAGATTAACCAGGGCTTTCTGAGAATTATATTCAAGCCATTAACTATTAATACTTACCTGCTATTGCATTTCCTTAGACTGCCTGGCTGTTTTGATTCAATGGCGTGAAAGATATGAACAATTACTATAGCATTGTTGCCTTGTATCATGCAAGTAGCCTAAGATATATAAAATAGATAAGACAAGATATCACTGTTGTCCAAGTGAGACGCTTGGAAAATGCCTTCTGTTAACCACAGTCGGACCATCAAGTTGTCATCAAGTGGCCCAGGGGTGAAATCTGGGTTCCCAAGGATGGAGCACATTGAGGATTCTAACAAGAGTTGAATCTCATGGATCGTTTTGTTAAAAGAGTTATTAACAATGGTTCCTATAGTTGGGTGGGACTGCAATGAAGAAAAGACGGAAGTGTCTAACCAAGGGACTCCTTGTAATGGAATTATGATAAAATTCTGTTCTAAGTGGATCCAGGGCTTCACTGCACTATTTCTGCACCAATTAACCACTTTTACCAAAAAAGATTAATGATATTTCAGATGGGTGACTATGGAACACTTAACTATAGGAGATTTACCAGCCCAGATAATAGCTGTTTGAATAAATGAAAGGGATATATATATATATATATATATATATATATATATATATATATATATATATAAAAAGGATGCTACGAGAGTTTGGAATAAGTACAATATTCTAGGTAGAATAAATATTGCGCAGTGACTAAGCCATGTAAAAGTACCATTGGTCCACAACTCAGTCCTGTTTGATTTGGCAGAGGATTCCGATTAAGTTTAATTTGTAGAGGTCTCAGAGATCTGGGAGAATATTACTCCCCAAGTGAATGATAATGAATGGGACTGGTAATCCCATAAAAATTTGGATGCTCCTTTACACAACAGAGCTAGGGTTCCAGCATTAGGATAAGATTAAGTAGGTATTGTGGGCATTCCGGTTATGTACCGTTGGTAATTGCAAAATCCTCAGACAAGATGCCACTTACTCTAACCCAACATATGGTCCGGAAGACCCATTTGTAGGCCTTGTCTTCGTAGGTAGATAGAAGCATAAAAAGGCCTCTGATCTGTGTGGGCCCTTTGGTTCACGTTAATTACCTTGATAGTTTAGTTGTGTGCTTCTTTATCCACTGGGAAGCCTTTCTCATGGGTTATATCACCTATCAAAGGCGTCAGTCTGGTGGAGAGTATTTCTAGCCAACAATTCTGTATTCAGGGATAAAGCTAGAGTAAGAGTGTGTAAAATAAGAGCTGAAATGGTTTGTGGGAGCACAAGTAGTCCAGTCAAATTAGCAATAGAGGATAAGGTTGCTTGTTCAGTCTCACACTTGTGATTAGAGAGTGTGTCCATAAAGGAAACTTATCTGCATATTCCAAAAATCCAAGAAGAGCATGCATGGCTAACAAGTCTGCCTAAGCTGATACAACAGTTCCTGAAATAAGACAAAGTACATCTCCTGACCTTTCTGATCACAATGATGCATACAGAAATGTATTCTCATTGTTAATATACTATATGTTGTCAAAGTATATTTTAATGCATAATTCTGTCATGGATTACTTACAACTGTGTTACCAGTTATATAGCATAGTCATTTATTTTTATATTTAATTTTATGAAGTGTAAGTATTTTCATTGACAATTTATTGAGACATGCTGCAGAATATAGAATGACTATTTACACTAGCATAGATGGCCAATGTTCTGGTCCATCAGATGACTAGAACAATGGACAAATGAACTGATAAACTAGTTGCTACATTCAGAGCCCAATGGACCCCATTGACTATACTGGGGTCCATCGGGTATCCATTGTTTTGAAATTGAAAGCAACAGATCAAAAAGCTGTGCATACAGAAAATTTTATCTGGCGATTCCAGGCAAACATTGAAACAGCGTTTCCTATATGAATGTGAATATAGCTGGAAATATCACAATAGCTCTAAACTCCTTGTTTTTAGTTAGCGTTATCTTGTCCAGCTGTCTACAGCACAGATGTTCTTATGCAGTCAGAGGTTGCTGTGGATGGGAATACCAATGTAAAGAACAAGAGTCTCACATATAGTTACAGCTGCCTGCATGACCCTACATTATATGGTGTAAGATAATGCTGTAAATATAAATATATATATATATATATATATATATATATATATATATATATATATATATTAACATACCACTACTCTACTGTACTGCTGTTCATTGTCATAATCTGCTGGTAGAGTGGGAGGAGATATCACATGGTCAATTTTTTGGAAATTACACAATTAGGTAATAAACATGAGGAGCATGGTCACTTGGCTACATGCAAAACTGGTTTACAGAGATATTTAGGTATATACATTAGATACAGATTAGATTATTATTATTATTAGATTAGATTGCTCAATCTATTAATCAAAAATCAGTCTAATATTTTAGCAAGACAACAAAATGCATTTAGTGTTTTCTATTATATAATTTTCATGTAGCATATGGTGGGTTAAATTTAGAACATTTTTTTTTTATCATGTATATACAAATATGTTTAAAATTAAACAGCCTTACCTTGACGTCATTTACATTCATCCTAGTGCCTTCTTTCCCAACAAATATATCGTCAATGTCAACAAGAATGTATCTGTCCAAAGATAAACTAAGCTTCTTCCCAGACAAAAAAGATATAGCGTCTATAAAAATTAACTTATGCAGCCAAAAATTCAAGTTGTTGCCGAACAAGACTCGTTGAATTCCATCATGAAGTCCTAAATCCTGGATAACAGTGGCATGGTGGGAAGATCTGGATAAAGACGGCTCATGCTGCTCTGATGTTTGTAGTTTAGATAGAATCACTGGTTGATAAGTTGAATGATTGTATTGGAAAACTGTCCAGTCTTCTCCAGGCAAAGGGCCTTCTTCTACTGTTGAAGCTCTTGTTATGTGCAGCAATGGAGAATTGGAGTTTACAAAACAGTCTTTTAGAGCTACATTGTTGTAGAGAAGTAAAGGAAAGCCTTTTAGTTTGGTACTTGGTAAGCTATTCTCAGTAGCTTTGTGGAAAGCAATGATGCTTACACTATATTCAACACAGTACTTTTCTAAGAGTTCGCGATTCCATGCATCCATTGCTACATACTTCAAAACATTTTCATAAATTATAATTGCATATTTGCCTTTGCCATCCTTTGTAAGGGGAGGAATATCTCCTTTTCCAGGTGCAATTACAATGTCATACTGAAACCTACTGGATTCCAAGATTGCTACAATATCCTGTCCAAGTTGGGAGTACTGACTTTCCACAAAAAGTAATATTGTGAGATCTGTCTTGGAAGTATCAAATGACTTCACTAAATTCATCTCCATTGTTCTGTATGGCAACATGTTCATGTCTTCACAACTGGCTTGAGTTGATGTTTCAATAAGTACTATTGCCTGCTTGTGACCAGAATATAAATAGTAAGCAGAAATTACTATACTTACAAGGCAGAAAGTGGCTAAAAGAATTACAAGTGTTCGGAAGCTCCTTCTCAGCTTTACAATATGATTCATGTTTTGTATTCTTAGTTTTTGCAAATTTTTAATGTCTTTTTATTTCATATTAAAGTGACAATGTGAGCAGAACAATGAAGTGAGCTTGCACTCCTCTACTAAGGTTTATGTGACCATCGCACTGCATTTATAGTAAAGTCTTTCAGACAACGTAAATCACGTTAGCATAAGCAATAGTCTGTAGTATCAAGACGTTGTGTATCCAGAATCTTCTGCTCACAAAGATAAATATTTTTCATCACCTGCAAAAATAAAAACATAAATTATATTTATACACAAGTTGATACAACTGTGTAAAGCATACTATAATTGTAGCGTGTAAACAATACAGTTTAATTTTTTGTACTTTTAGGATAGAGCTACATCTAAAATACAATACATAAACTGAACTATAAGGCTAAGGCATTGTTGCTCCACTGTGGGGGATCATAGGAATAATATGCAAATCTGTCTCCCAAGATTTAAATAGGGAGACAATGCCTCAGTTGAGCGACAATGGCTTAGTAAGACTCCACATACCTATATGGTGGTCTCTCCCTAAGGAGTGACAATATCCCCATAATCTGAATAACATAGGCATATTTGGAAACTATAGAATCACCTCTACAAAGTACTGGGATTAGGTTTCTAACCAATTTACTGCTGACAGACTCCCCTTTATTTGCTTTTATTTTGATCTTTCTGTAATCAGTTTTTACTTTAAATTTAATAGCCATATATGTTAAATTACTCTTACCATTGAAAAGAAACATAAACCAAGCATGAGTCATACACAAGTATGACTAAAACATATTTAGTGCTTTACATTCTTCACAATTATCTCAAAATCTATTTAATGGGCTGCATGGGCTATTCCCCCATTAATACCTTATCAATAAAGCAGATATAAGTCGATTCCAGGTGTGACATTTGCATTTGTAAGCTGCTGCTGTGAACCCACTACATGCGGTCTAAGGAGGTCTCAATGGAAATGAAAGATCATCAATAAGCTGAAAAAAAAAATCCTTCAAAGAGAGAGTGGAAATGATTAGGAGTAAGGAATGGCCAATTCAACAGTTTGGTAGTTTCTGGTAAAACAAAAGAGCACACTGGTGAGTTCAAGAATGAAATGGCCTGAATGACCATGGAAGACAATAGATCTCAGAATCCTTTCCATGGTGAAGAATAAACACTTCACAACATTTATCTAAGAGATGAACACATTCTGGAAAGTGGGTGTCTCAGTATTATTATTATTGTTTATTTATATAGCACCATTAATTTCCTGGTGCTATACATTAGATGGTTTACATACGGTACACAAAATATATGACTCCAGTCATTGACACTGCCTATTGCCATTGACACTGCCTATTAAAAAAAAGCAGTGGGGGGGGGGGGGGGTCCAGTATGGCTCACTAAAGACAAGGACCCACCAGGGATATTTGATTAGACTATGGATTTCAGAAATATGATCGTTACCTAACTTATCTGGGAGTTAACTTGACTCATTATAAATCCTCTTTATTTCAAAGGAATTATGCTTCATTGCATTAACAATTGTCACATGATCTGAAAACCTTGAGCTCTCCCTCTGTCTCTTGGGCAGGTTGGGTCCACGCCATTAAAATGAAGACATTGCCCAGATGTTAATGCTCCGGGCCAGAGCTTCAATTGCATCATGTGGAGGCTGCCGGCCCGCTCTGTTGTTTGTGCATGTCGGCACTTCCGGTCCTATGGAGGAGGGACGGAAGCTCCGTAATACTATTTGGGGATTCCAGTCTCCTCCTGGGACCGGAAGGCCTACTTCTGGGGTCAGCAGCGGGCCGGAGGCTATTTAGGCCTCATTCTGGCTCTTGTCCATCACTGGCTATTCAGTATACCTGGTGACAGCTCCTTCTGCACATCTGTTCCTACCCTGATGCTCTGAACCTCCTATATGCCTTTCTGTGTTCCTGTGTATGAACTCGTCTTGCCTTCCAGACTACCTATCCTTGACCTCCTGGATGACCTCGGCTTGTTTCCTGACTACTCATGCCTGAGCTCTGCTTGGCTACTCCATGACCTTTTGTGTATGACCTGGCTCTCCTGACTACGCATTTGCTTCTCCCTCCTGCTACCACATGACCTCCTGTGTAAAGACCTGGCTTGATTGACTTTGTTTTTGGCTATCCCTGGAACCCGCAAGACCTCTTGTGTACCAACTTGGATTTTATGACTTCCCTGCAGTGCTTCTGCTAGCTACTGGAAAACCTCAGAACATCTCTCTCCATGTTAACCAACACTTTCGTTAGTTTAGGTTAGTGTTTCTGAGTTTCATGGGTCCTTTGCTACTTGGGGTGTACTGAGTGTATGTTACTCTGTGGGCAGTTGCGGTTCTGGGTCCCAGAACTTACCAAGTCCAACTCCACCATCAGGAGCTCTTGCGAAGACCTCTGGGGCCTGTATAGGACAGCGTTGTACATTCAGGACTGTTTTTGCCTCGATGTTTGGGGATTCTGGTTGCCCAGAATTTACTGTTCGTTATTTTTCACATCAGACCCCTAACAACAGATTCTTGCATTTATTCAGTTACCTTCCAATTTTTATCCCCAGACAAGATTTCAACTCATTACACTCTAAAGTCTCTAATTTGATTTGGAATGGCAAATACCCACCTATATTTCAGAAACAAATGATCTATCATTGACGCATGGAAAGTTTACAGTGTATCCTAGGGTGGCCAATTAGTTCAACTCACTACTGTCTCGACCTTGGCTGGTGCTCCTAGGTGGGTTTGCCTGAAATCTCCCTTTACCTCTCCTAATCCCCTCCCAGAACATTATACTTGGTGGGGGCCACTGTTGAGCATATTGTTCTGTGTGGGGGCAACTGTGGAGCATTGCTCTGGGCTACAGGGTCTTTGCCTGATAATTTGTCCTACTCGTCTCCTTCACATCACACTTTCTTTTGCTGCGGCAATAGTCAAGGTTTCAATACAAACTTCAGAAATTTCCCTCATTGATTCTCTCAGTTTTCAATAACTCCATGTTTCCCTCTGGCCTAGATGCTAGACCATTTTCTTGGTGAATACAACTATACCGTAAACATCTTAATGGCTTTAAACTTAACAACCCTTCCCTATCGGTACAGGTTCTGTTATTGATATGGCTGGGCCGACTCCAGGATCCAAAGTTATCAGGCTCCAGATCCCAGGGGCCCATTTGGGGATGGGGCCCTTGTAAATTGCCCAGTTTGAACTCCTTATGCCGGCCCTGGCTCCCCCCCAACTTTCTTTTTTCCAACTTATCCCCTTTATCGTCCCTTTTTCTTTCTTTGGTTTTATTTTGGGACCTTTATTGTACCCCCCCCCCCCCCTTATATCATGTTTTATATATTAATTTCTTTTTATAAGAATAGATGTACCTTTTTATACAGTATATTCTTTAGCCCCCTGTGTAGGCTTTCTCAACATTTGAGCTTGTACAGTATTTATATAATCTTTTTTCTGTAATAAAACCTTTTGTAATAAAACCAGAATTTTGAAAAAGTTTGTGTTTGCACAAACCTGCTGGTTTTGCTCAATGGTTTACACTAACTGACTAAAATGGTGACTGCCACGTGGAATGTATGAAGAAAGCAGGGAAGGATCACATTACCTCAAGAATCAGACAGGCTTGCTCACCCATAGGGCCATGCAAACAGCCCTCAATGATGAGGGATATAATAGGTTTAGGGTCACAGATGATTTATAGTTAGGCAGTATAAAGAGTCTAGGTGGAAAGAGGTGTTCATTTTGTGGGGAGGTATCTAATAAATAAGGTCTTAGACAGTCACACAAAGAGAGATAGAATATAATACACAGATAATACAGTGTGGGAGTTCTTGGAATTATTGTACTTAGAACTGGAGAAGAAAACGTAGATTTAATTAATTGATAGAGAAAGATAGAATAGGAGCCTGAGTGAGAAGTGTCTGTCACAGACTTACACTGTATAGAGTAGACCAGAAAGCAATGCAGTAATTGGAATGTGTATGTTGTACTTGACTCTGCAGCTGTTTCATTTAATTACAAATTCACATTTCTTAAAGCCAAATTCAACCTGAACTATGTGTATCCAAGAAGACAAGAACCAATTCAATTATGCCAAACACCCTCTGTATATATCTGGTGTAATGTGGCTACTTCTTTCCTTGCCAAAAGCCAAAGCCCAGTGAAGTAGTTAGCTGCTTAAAGAGGACCTTTCACCTCCTAGGGCACATGCAGTTTTATACACTGCTAGAAAGCTGACAATGCGCTGAATTCAGCGCACTATCGGCTTCACGTTCTGTGCTCCCGATGAAGAGCTATCGGTACCATAGCCCTTCACTGTTAGAAGGGCGTTTCTGACAGTCAGTCAGGAATGCCCTGCCTCACAGCAGCATCTATTGCGCTGTACTGTCAGAGGGGGCGTTGCTTACTGCCCAGTGATGACGTTGAGCGGTGAGGAACACCTTCCTCTCCTCCAGATAGTACTTGTCCATAGATGAGTACTGGGGGTGAGTTCCTCAATGCTCAGCGTCATCTCTGGGCGGTAAGGAACGCTCCCTCTCACATCACTCACGTCTCCCTGCCCTGTACCCGTCCACACTCTCCTAAGCCAAAACAAGCCCCACCTACTCCCAGCATCTCTAACACTAGCCTAGGAAGGCGGGGCCGCGCATGGCACTCTGCAGTCCTGTGAATGAATGAGAAGAGGACCAAGAACAACGGTGAGTGGCAGCGGCAGCGATCTGTGCAGGTAAGTGGACACCAGGGGGGACTAAGTAGCCAGAGGATTTTTTTTTAATCACTACACAGCGTGGAGTCTAAAAATTAAAGTGTTCAATTTTTGGACACCATGCTGTGTAGTGAATAGGATCATTTTTAAAATCTGATCTTTGATTATTTTAAAAAAAAATCCCATTGATTGGATTCGAATGGAAAATGATTGGAAATCAGATTTTAAAAACGATCCTGAAATTTCAAGATCGGCTCAACCCCACTGATCTAAATCTTTTAAGGTTCTCCCATCCCTAATTATAATTAATAATTCATTTTCATTCATTATTAGTGTTTTTACACTAACCATTACATCTATAGCCAGTTATCGGTATGATACATTGTACTCTGCGCTCTCAGAATCAATGACACAAGATAATAAATAAACTGCTTATGAATGAATAGCAACAAAGTCATCCTCCTTGGTGGCTATAACAGCTCTGCCTGTTCGGGCCTCTGCGCCACCCTCTGCTCGCATGCTGCGGCGCCGGAGGCGTGTGCAGTTGGACAATCTGCTTAAGGTTTTTAGTTGCACTGTGTGAACACGGCTCTAGTCCTTAATTGGATTTGCACCAAACCCGTCTTCTGCAAGGTTGCCTCTGTTCATTAAGTGGTTAATCTGTCTTGCCTGTGATTGACAGCTTTTCTTCCTATCAGGTTCAGGGCGGGTTCTTCCTCCCCTATTTAGTCTTGGCTCACAGTCACACTGGTGCCGGTTATTGCCTCTAGCTTTCTGGTATCTCTTGCTGTTATTTACTTGTATGCTAATCCTTGACCTCTGGCTTTCCTACTGACTATTCTCTTGACTCCGATTTGGCACTGCATCGCTCTCTTGTTACCGAACCCTGGCTACCTGACCTCCCTTTGTTGTTGTTCGTCTTGTCTGCGTTTTGTGTTTCACGTATTCAGGGAGGGATTGTCGTCGTGGTTGTCGCCTATTACCTAGGATAGGGTCTGGCAATAGGAAGGGCAAGCGGGGGGCTTCAGTTTAGGGCTCACTGTCCCTTGTGCCCCTCCCTCCAGGGTTCACCAGCAGCTTCTGGGGAATTATCATCTGGCTATTCCCTAACAGTGGCATTACCTGAAACATAGAGATTAAATCCATGGGCTTTTCTTGACCTTTTTTATTTACCGTATATACTCGAGTATAAGCCGACCCGAGTATAAACCGACCCCCCTAATTTTACAAAAAAACTGGGAAAATTTATTGACTCGAGTATCAGCTGGGGGAGGGGGGGGGGAATGCAGCAGCTATTGGAAATTTTTGAAAATTAAAATGTTTTTTGGGTGCAGTAGTTGCTGGGAAAGGGGAGGGGGTGTTTTGGTTGTCTGTCTGCCCCATCCCCGAGCTTGAGGACTGTTTTTTTTTTTTTCCCCACGTGGAATTCAGCCTGGCTGAATATAGGGTATCTGCAGTGCTCCTATTAACCCCTTCCTGACAGAAGAGGAGCACTGCAGACCCTATATTCAGTAGACCGGGCACTTTAAGACACAAGGATACCTAATGTGTATGTGTTTCACAGTAATTTTCTACTTTTATATGTATTCTAGGGAAAGGAGTGATTTAGAACTTTTATTTACTTTATTTATTTTTTTATTATATTTTTTAAAGTTTCTTTTTTTTCACTATTTTATGGGAGATTCTATACATTACTATTGCGGCTGTACATAGACCACCAGCAAAAAAAAATAAAAAAATACATTTTTGCTTGACTCGAGTATAAGCCGAGGGGGGCTTTTTCAGCACAAAAACTGTGCTTAAAAATTTGGCTTATACTCGAGTATATATGGTAATTCTCTTTGATACTTTCCTCTGGAATAAAGTTCCATAGGCTCAATGCTTTTAGAGTGAAGAAATAAATCTAATTCGAGAAAAATAACATTGTCTGTGTCTTGATCCTGACTCTAGTTCCCCATATATTATGCAATTAAGACAGGGTAATTCATCTAATCCACCTTAGGTGGATTTGTACCAGACTCTACATCTCTCCAACAGGAAGAAATTCTTAATTTTGATTGGGCACTCTGTATGATATCATGAGACCCATATATATATATATATATATATATATATATATATATATATATATATATATCTCCTGATGAGATATAAGTTACTATTTACCCCAAGGTTAGGGGATCCTGTATAATGGGGCATTTGGTTAGGTGACTAAAGGAATCTCAGAAAGATGGACAACTATAATATTACATATTATAATATTATACTGGCTGTTAAGTCAAAATTTAAGTTTGTTTGTATACAAGTGTGTTAATATGCATAGAAGAAAACGACTTGTATAGTATATGTCTTCCAAACTATCAGTATATTCAGGGGCTCATTATAAAGATGTGTATGGGAATGGTGATATAGCATTGTAATAACATTACTGAATATCTGAAGTCAGGAAAGAACCCGCCTGTGTGTCTTTGACTGGGTGGAAAGGCTCATTTCTATTTCAGGTTTATATATTTTTTTAATAGTCACAATTTATTGCTTTGTCTGATAATTACCTATTTGTGAATATGATTTCAAAACTGCTGTACTATTATGTAAAAACCTGATGCCCACAACATTATAGACCAATTCACATGCAAACAAAAACTACTGTATTTTATAACAATTTAAAAAATAGCCTTGTGACAAAGGATGATTTTATTAGCACTTTGCTATGATTTGATGGGTCTAAAGCATTTCTATAAAGCTGGACTTTGATGACCAGAAATTTAACCGGCAGTAATAAGCATGTATTTAGAGCCCCTACTGTGCTGGATGCAACTTCATACAGAGAAGATTTTCTATGGAGTTTATTATTTATTTTCTTAGAACTTGAAAAAGATATTTTAATGTTGAGTATTTTTGAACACCATAGCCTGATATTCTTATCTATACTGCCTGATAGTCAGACTAACAGTGGATAGATAGAATAATGTAGACAAATGATCATCAAAGGTTCCACACCAACATCTGGTGGAACATGGATCCACTGAATTTCATGCATTCCTTCTTATAAACAATGAGTCTGTTTAACAGAAGAAGAGTCATGTCCTATTTTGGTCCATAACTTAGAAAAACTATGAATAAGTAGGCCTACATTCACACAATAGAACTGCAAAACAGCCATGAAAAAAATGTCCATTTTCCAGGCCCAGTTTGCCTCAGTTTGTTTCTGTAGATGGGCTTCTTGTGTTCCTTGTGTGTACTCCTTACACCTCTCCCTGACGTTGTTGAAATGGATTGTGATGAGATGAGACTCCACGGACTGTTACAGTGGGGCAAAAAAAGTATTTAGTCAGTCACCAATAGTGCAAGTTCCACCACTTATAAAGATGAGAGGCGTCTGTATTTTACATCATAGGTAGACCTCAACTATGAGAGACAAAATGAGAAAACAAATCCAGAAAATCACATTGTCTGGTTTTGTAAGAATTTTTTTGGAAATTATGGTGGAAAATAAGTATTTGGTCAGTAACAAAATTTCATCTCAATACTTTGTTATATATCCTTTGTTGGCAATGACAGAGGTCAAACGTTTCCTGTAAGTCTTCACAAGGTTGGCACACAGTGTTGTTGGTATGTTGGCCCATTCCTCCATGCAGATCTCCTCTAGAGCAGTGATGTTTTGGGGCTGTCGCTTGACAACACGGACTTTCAACTCCCTCCAAAGGTTTTCTATAGGGTTGAGATCTGGATACTGGCTAGGCCACTCCAGGACCTTGAAATGCTTCTTACAAAGCCACTCCTTCGTTGCCCTGGCGGTGTGCTTTGGATCATTGTCATGTTGAAAGACCCAGCCACGTTTCATCTTCAATGCCCTTGCTGATGGAAGGAGGTTTGCACTCAAAATCTCACGATACATGGCCCCATTCATTCTTTCATGTACCCGGATCAGTCGTCCTGGCCCCTTTGCAGAGAAACAGCCCCAAAGCATGATGTTTCCACCCCCATGCTTTACAGTAGGTATGGTGTTTGATGGATGCAACTCAGTATTCTTTTTCCTCCAAACACGAAAAGTTGTGTTTCTACCAAACAGTTCCAGTTTGGTTTCATCATACCATAGGACATTCTCCCAATACTCTTCTGGATCATCCAAATGCTCTCTAGCAAACTTCAGACGGGCCCGGACATGTACTGGCTTAAGCAGTGGGACACGTCTGGCACTGCAGGATCTGAGTCCCTGGCGGCGTAGTGTGTTACTGATGGTAGGCTTTGTTACATTGGTCCCAGCTCTCTGCAGTTCATTCACTAGGTCCCCCCGTGTGGTTCTGGGATTTTTGCTCACCGTTCTTGTGATCATTTTCACCCCACGGGGTGAGATTTTGCGTGGAGCCCCAGATCGAGGGAGATTATCAGTGGTCTTGTATGTCTTCCATTTTCTAATTATTGCTCCCACAGTTGATTTCTTCAATCCAAGCTGGTTGCCTATTGCAGATTCAGTCTTCCCAGCCTGGTGCAGGGCTACAATTTTGTTTCTGGTGTCCTTTGACAGCTCTTTGGTCTTCACCATAGTGGAGTTTGTAGTCTGACTGTTTGAGGGTGTGCACAGGTGTCTTTTTATACTGATAAGTTTAAACAGGTGTCATTACTACAGGTAATGAGTGGAGGAAAGAGGAGACTCTTAAAGAAGAAGTTACAGGTCTGTGAGTGCCAGAAATCTTGATTGTTTGTAGGTGACCAAATACTTATTTTCCAACATAATTTGCAAATAAATTCTTACAAAATCAGACAATGTGATTTTCTGGATTTGTTTTCTCATTTTGTCACTCATAGTTGAGGTCTACCTATGATGTAAATTACAGACGCCTCTCATCTTTTTAAGTGATGGAACTTGCACTATTGGTGACTGACTAAATACTTTTTTGCCCCAATGTATAACCCAATACACCCACCCCACCCCACCTCCCCATATAGCGGTCACCAATTAAGAGGAAGATGAGACTCCATGGACTGTTATACCCCAAATCACCCACCACACCCCACCTCCCCATATAGCGGTCACCAATTAAGAGGAAGATGAGACTCCACGGACTGTTATACCCCAAATCACCCACCCCACCTCCCCATATAGCGGTCACCAACTAAGAGGAAGACGAGACTCCACGGACTGTTATACTCCAAACCACCCCCCCACCCCCCCATACCCACCACTCACCCACCCGAATCCAACTCCCCCCACACACACACACACACTTTACTAGCTTTGGTAATGCCAAATATCTATTCGGACGTGCCAATAAAGCTTATTTGATTTGACATTTGCTCTCTCTTTCTGATTTAGATGTATGGAAGACCTCCTAGATTTGACTATGACTTGGCATCTGACACAGCTCTGGTTATGTTTTAGCAATGGTTACAGTTTTACCTCAGCTTGTATAAAACCCTGTTGGTCCACCATAGGGTTACTGGTTGATTTTGTCTCTACATGTGCACTTATTTCTAAAGTCTAATTTTGGCTTTGCAACCTGAGCTGCAAAATCCAAGCTGCCTCTAGGAAGAGGAGAAATCATGCTTGTGAAGATTTGGTCCAAATGGGTACAACTTACATCTAGCTGAATTCACTAACATCTTCCGCCCCCCCAATCTGACTAACCAACCAACCAACCAACCCTGTTAATACTCCCTACCACCAACCCCCCACCACACACACACACACACACCTATGTCTCTTCACATCTTCCCTTTTTGTCACAGTCTTTCTTTCTGGTCATATGTCTGGTCTTTGTCTGGTATTATCTGTCTGTTTATTTGTTTGGTTGCTCTCTCCATATATTATGTCTCAACACCTCCAGTACAAGACTTCAGTCCTTTCGCATACAGAGAAGAAGAATCCACTTCATTTGATTATTATAGTGTTTAACTTGCTTTAAATGTATATTTCATATAGATCATGGTATTTGCTTATACCTTTTTCTTCTATATACATCTTCTAATATGTTTTCTACCTCTGTGTTACTGAAAATAATAAAGAAAACTTGGAATAATAAGAAAAAAAGAATAATAATTCTGGCTTTGCAACCTGGGCTGCAAGGTTCAACCTGCTTTGTAGCAAGCTCTGGTGAATACATTAGAGGTGCCTTACACCGTACAATTTAAAGCGGTATTGGATTATTGGTAGCTGTTTCCTTGCTAATAGTAGACCTTATCCGGTCCCTGCAGCATAATGGAAAATTGGTCAAATAGTAATTTCAGTACAAAGCAGGGATTTGCTCATATAGCAATTCCATAAAATAATTCCAGGCAAATGACTAGTGCTAAGTATCAAATTTACCCCACCTAAACCCTTAATGATGAAGCAGAACCCTTGATTGGGTCTGTGTCTCAAAGTTCTGACAGGATGAGCAGACCCAGGAAGAGTTTGACTAATGGGTGTGGTAACCTTTCACGTCCTCATTAGAGCGTCAGGGAAGGTAGGAGGGGCATCAGATTTTTACTGAGTTTACCACGTGGTATTCGACTGATTACATCAATATCTATGCAGGGGAGGTATTTGATCGAATACTACTCACTCATCTCTAGTCCTTATGATTGTGCAGTTTTATATACCGCTAGAAAGCTGACAGTGCTCTGAATTCAGCGCACTGTCGGCTTTCCAAGTATGCGCCCTGTGGCATTAATTTCAGTACTGATATCTCCCCATTGTCAGAAGGGCATGTCTTATAGCTTAGCACCATCGCTTCTAGAGCCTTGTACTGTTGGGAAGGGGGGCATTCAATGAACGGAAGCAATATCTCCAGCACTGGGTCACATAACAGGAAAGCTGACAGTGCACTGAATTCAGCACACTATTAGCTTTCTTGCAGTATAAAATACCACACATTGATGAGGACATAAAAGGTCCCTCTTAAAGCCACCACTATTAACAGGAAGAGACACTGAGACCCCTAAAAAGAGGACCATTTCATCAGTTTTTAGCATGGTTGTGAGCACGTAGCCTTGTAACACTTTATCATCTGGTTCTGAACAAGTAAATAGACTGTTATCATGATCAAATATTTCTAGTTTGGCTTTGGCTGGAATATACATATGCATTTGCATGCACCATTTTGCTTCCAGACATTGTTAACAACAACAACCATTTGTCTTTTTCTCCTGGTAAACAAACACAAATGATTAATTACAGTATCATAGAACAAACAAGCAATTCTCATAATGATGAGGCACTTCATTTAATTCTTCCCAATAAGAAACCACTTACATTGATGACTGTTGCACAAGAACAATGAGCAAGCATTCTCAGTGTCACAAACACCATAACAATCCCAAAATACAGATGACTACATTTATTTATTGTGTAGTTCACCTTGTTTCATTTTGCAATCCATCTATGTGAAATTATATTCAGTCTTTTGTTCCCACAGCAACTGTGTAAGAAAACGCATATGAAATAACGTTGTATAATCATTTTTTTTTATTGCTGGGTTAGCTGTTGTTTGTTTAACATGTTATTGTTAATAAGGGATAACGTTACATTGATTTATTGCACTTGTTAGACACATTATAATAGAATTTGTATTCTTTATTAAATAAAGGCGCGTTATTAGAATTATATGTATTAATTATAATTATTCTTTAAACTATGTTTTTATACACGATAATACTTGACCTGCAATATAAGAAATAGAAGTGCAATGATACTATCTTACCTGCGTTTTATTCTATTTAATCACAAGAGGGCAGTGTCTTCTTGTTTTTTTGTCAACAGTTTATAATATCCTCATATAAACTTACAAAAACAAATGGATCTGCAATCACGCCAGGACTACAAAGGTCACAACAATCAAAAGCAGTAGGTAAAACATTGTCTCCAAGAGTTCAGTGTCAAGGCAATAAAAGAAAGTTGAGGAATAAAACTGTTTCTTGAACAGCTTTAATAAAATAAAAGACAATGTGCAGAAGAGGGAGATATTGTTGGAAAAATAAGAAGATTGTCATATTTTTCATCTATTTCATTTGTATCACAAGAACATTTCATTCACAGGGTGAAAATGAAGTTATTTTGTACTGATGCAGTAAAACAGGTACCGAATCCTATAAATGCATCGAACGCGATTATTTATTATTATCCCGAAGGAAAAATCACGGCATGTTTAGGATTTATAATGCATACAATAATCCATCGTGTTCCAAAGAGCAAGCACAAACAATCTGGCTGATTAGAATGTTTTTGGCTCATGACATAAGTGGCAAGACCAACACATACAAAGCAATCAATGGAGGAAATTATTGGTGTTATTCCAAGCTGGGCTGTTATTGTAGCTATACAACGTATTTGGAAGCAAACTTACTCTACCCACCTTTTAGTACTAAACTCCACAATCTGGGTATTAAAGAATTTATCATGTGTTCTGCTTGTGTATAGTATTTACAGTCCAAAAACAAAAAAACCCTGTGGCTCATTTCATGCATTGATCGGAAGTAAAGAAGATGGATGAGAATAAATACTTAGAGAAAAAAAAAATGAAAAGTTGCTTTCTATAGGACTGTGTATAGAACTATATTTCTACATAATATATTATTTCATCATAATACGCAAATGTGTCCTGCAGCAGCCAAAAAAAGAAACACTCGCTTTAACATCAGCATCGAAAGTTTGCACCAGAAGCTTTATAGTATGGGCTGCCATGGTCAAGCGGCTGCATTTCAGTTATATATCACCGAGCATAATGCAAAGAGTCAGATGGAGAGGTGAAAAGAATACCACCATTGAATTCTTGAACAGGGGCAATGCTTAAATTGGGAAAAAAAATTTAGGGAGAACGCTGGAATAATGAATCCCTTCCCCCCCCCCCCGCCCCGTCCCCTGCATTCCTGCATGTATAATATGGGGCATAAATGATCTGCCTAATAGTGACCCCTACACAAAGTATTATTCCCCATAGTGGTCCCTGCGCAAAGTATTATACCGCAGGGAATAATACTTTGCGCAGGGGCCCCTATGGAACATAATTTATGCCCCATAGGTGCCCCTGCACAAAGTGCCCCATATAACGGCCCCATATTACGGGTCATAGTGGCCCTTGCACGCAGTATTATTATGCCCCAGCCATTTTGGACCACCTATGAACAATTATTACACTCTGGGGTCTTTTCAAACCCAGGGAGGATACAAAAAAGATTGTTACTTACGGTACTTACTTCTCCCTGGCTCCGATGCATTCCCTGATTATGTCGGCCATCTCACGAGATGTCAGGTGAGCAGGGGCTTGCATCCTTCAGGCCTACTTGGGTGACATCCCAGACATCACATGGGCCATGGCTTGCATCCTGACGCATAGGGACGCAAGCCCTGGCCCATGTGACGTCTGGGATGTCACCCAAGTAGTCCGGAAGCCTACTGGAGCCAGAAGAAGTAAATAACTGTGTTTATTATGTTCTGCATTCTGGGGCAGACAATATCTTACTTTATACCGTGTAAATTACATGGTATAAACTAGGAAATAATACCGGAACGGTGACAGGCATTTTTTTAATTATGCCGGAACTGAGTTCCACCGTGTTCTGGCCTAATTTAACCACTGACCAGGGGAAACATATTCTAGTAACAAATCACACTTCTTTATCCTGCAAACAGGACTGGAATGGAGATGCTGCTATTTGTAGTGACCCTTCTTCTTCTTCGACAATTGCTATATCTGTACAAAGGGTGTTGCCTCAAATTGGTAATCAAACCTTGAGACCCAGAAAAGAGAGAGGAAGTGATGTTGTGATAGTTATTCACAGCAGTTCCAGGAAAGCAGCCACACATGTATTCAGAAACCACTTATGTGTCATCCTCTTTCATTTGCCCTTGCCAAAGAAGAAAGGACAAACAATGTATTGAATACTTTCCATCTAAATATATTTTTAAAGGAATATAGTTAAAGAGTCAGAAAAGCGTTCTTGCATATTTCATATTTTCATTTCACTGATATTTCTACCTAAAAGTGAGGACCTGATTCATCTACAGTATTTTATAGAGACTCACTGATCACTTTACATTGAAAAGACTGTGGTTGTTAGGCAGTGTAACCATGGTTAGCACAAAGCTGTCCTGGCACGCTGCAGACTACAGAAAAGGGACAAGGCTTCTTAGCAACTGTCCTATCATTCCCTAACTCGATTTTAGACAACAATATAAGACCTCATGCAATGTTAGTCATTAGGAGAATGAATATAACATGCAAGCTCCATGGAATGTAGAATGCTTGTCAAAACAGAAGACAAGGGATCTATATTACAAATGCATATTTTACATTTGAATGGTGTCTGTATTACAGATCAATGCATGTGTGTAAAAAGCAGAAAATGTAGATAACAATAGATTTTAATAGACCAAGGTCACATGGGTGCACTGTAGCATGTGTATTTTAGATGCTATACCCAGATATCCCAATGTTCTACTGAACTTCACTACACTTCAGAATCCTGTAGTGATCTTAATCCAGTTAACCAAAGCCATGGGAAGTCTGATCACTGTGGTCATAAGATGAAAGCTAAAATCTATTTGTATTATGGACATCTGAATGTGGCCCATTAAGACCAAATACTGTGCGAAAATGATATCAATATAAGGCTAAAAGTAGACAAGACTATTAGTAGTTTTAGTAGTTAATCTCTGTGTTGATCTCTAGAAATCTCTAGCTGATTATTAAAAAGTATTATTAGCAACACTACGGCTATTATTGAAAGCAATTAGAATTATACCTTAATTATAACTCAACTATGCAAAAACCTAATGAACTATTGTTTGATTTCCTCTAATATAATATTAAATATCCTGTTTACAGTTCATGTAGCTCATGAATACCCTTTTATGTAATTACTGAGCAAATTTAAGACACAGCCAAGTAGATGTAAAGGAATTTACTCGAGTTTACAATATTGATGGCCATCAGAATTAGATAAGTAGGTGTGCACATTATCTGTACATCCTCAGATCAGCTGTTTGGAAGGGCTGGGCAGGTAAGTGTTAAAGCCTCTTCATTGTTTACACTATTGTGCAATGGATTGCAACTTTGTCCCAAAGCTGCAATACCAAAAACAGCCATGATAAGAGATAGACTAATCTCATGACATTCATTTCATGAACATTCTGAAGGTTTGCCTTCCAGTTTAGCTTAGGGCTGAACTTGTTTGCTCCATACAGGAGGTGCTTTTTTAGACATTGGAGTCTCTCCAGACCCCAGAGTATAATAACTGATGTGGTAAAACAATAAACAATAACCTTCAAGTCCCCTCACACTTCTAGGGTTTCCTCATGGGATCTGATGTTGGTTCCTGGGTATCTTCTGGTCTCTTCTGGACACCTTGGTGAAGTCACCTATCCAAGGGTACCATTGAGACCTGTAGTTGTACCTTAGAAGTCTCATGAGGAGCACTGACATCATCTTGATGCCCTTGTCACAAGGCAGTGAAGCCATGGTAAGATGGCATCAACCGGAAAAGTAAAACAAACAAAAACAAAATTTTTTGTAAAGTTCATAAAGAAACCTAGTTCCCCCATCCATGCCCTTCATTATCTTTTTTCTTGTCTGCACATGCCTAGATATATGTGTCATAAGATGATTTGTGATATTATATACAGTACAGTATGTGTCTATGTGTGGTCACCCAGTTGTTGTGTTGAGAATTTCAGCCTATCAAAGGTTTTGCTAGTATGTTACTGAATTGGTTACTTCATAAATTAACCAAATTTAAGATAAGCTATTGATGGACACACATGTAAGTGTATTGTCATGGTGAAATGTATTGCATTGTTTTTGCAAATATGAACCAGCCTGCAATATGATGTAGTCACTAGAGATGAGCGAGTAGTACTCGATCGAGTAGGTATTCGATCGAATACTACGGTATTCAAAATATTCGTACTCGATCGAGTACCACTCGCTGTTCGAATGTAAAAGTTCGATACAGAACCAGCATTGATTGGCCGAATGCTATACAGTCGGCCAATCAACGCTGGTTCTTCTCCTACCTTTTGAAGGTTTGTAGTGCGGGCATGCGCAGTTGGCTCTGTTCAGGCCCGATGCCTGGCAGAGTGAATGAAGAGCCGGAAAATGCCGTGGGGACGCTACAAAAAGAAGACTGCTCGGAAGATCCAGCCCGACCTTGACTCGTGGACTTGGTAAGTATAATTTGATCGAACGTTGCCTATCCCTGAAATGAGCATTTTCCCCCCTTAGACTATAATAGGGTTCGATATTCAATTCAAGTGGTCGAATATTGAGGGGCTACTCGAAACGAACATTTTACTGTTCGCTCATCTCTAGTAGTCACTAGAGAGCCTGTACCAGTCACAGGAGCTCTGCAGCCCATTGAAAAGAGATGATCAGATGGATTACCAAAAAGTCAGATCCCTATCAGGTCCCTATCATTATAATATTGATGGCCCTCTTTAAGGATAAACTATCAATGTTGTGAATCCAGAAAACCTCAGCTTTAAATAAAGGCCATAAATTAGAATGAAAAATAAGAAAAATGTCGAAAATATTAATGGATTAAAAACAGACTTTAAATAAGAGACAGAAAAAAATGGAATATAACGGTATATTAGAGCAATGCTAAAGTTAGTAACAGACTGAGAAAACAAATATAAAACTAAAATGATTCTGAAACTGGAAAAAAAAATACTGCATACAAACTCCTTGGAAAATCTGTATAGTGTATGCATGGCTTCAGGCAAAATTTCCTATGGCCGTCAGTGGGGATTTTCGCAGAATGTCACTGCACAGCAGAATGGAAAGCATAGAGTATGTTCCTTTAGAGAACAGCACTATACAGTATTTAGAATGAATTTAAATACATTAGCTGAATCAGGTAATTCACCACATTACAAGCTCAATCTAGCACAATAATAAAAATCACATCATCCATCTATCTGCAATCTATTTATAGAAAAAAAACCTGGAGAATTTGAGATACAGCGTTACGTTATGTGAAAGGGTTAATAAGCATACAGTAATTTCAACCAATTTAAGTAGGGTACAGCTTGTGTTAAATAGATCTTCTAATGTGAACCAGTCTAAATGTCAACTGCCAAAGATTATTCATCCTCCCACAAGACTGAATTTTGATTTACATAGTCTATGCATAATGGGCAAGATCAGTTAAGAAAATGGGCAAAGGCTAAAAGTCTTAAATCAGTGCAATGTTTTAATGTTAAAATTCTGATGGCTGGCAATTTGTGTTTCATTATTAAGTGTTAACTGAAAAAAATGCACTTTTGCTTAACCCCTTAAGGACCAGGCCATTTTTTGGTTTCGCATTTTCGTTTTTCCCTCCTCACATTTCAAGAGCCATAACTTTTTCATTTTTCAGTTCACAGAGTCACATGATAGCTTATTGTTTGCGGGACAAATTGTACTTTGTAATGGCATCATTCAATATGCTGTGCAATGTACTGGGAAGCTGGAAAAAAATTCAGAATGAGGCGCAATTGGAGAAAAAATGCATTTGCGCCATTTTCTTATGGGTTTAATTTTTACAGCATTCACTGTTTGGTACAAATGACATGTTACCTGTGTTCTACGTGTAAGTACAAACGCGGTGATACCAAATTTATATAGTATTTGAAATTTTTTGATACTTTTAAAAAAATGATAAACTTTGCAAAATAGAAAAAAAAATTTGTGTCATCATGTTCTAACACCTGTAACTTTTTCATATTTCCATGTATGGAGCTGGTTGTGGTGTCTTTTTATGCGGGACAAGATGACGTTTCTATTGATACCATTTGGGGAAAGATCCGATGGTTTGATCACTTTTTATTCAATTTTTTATAGGAGGCAAAGTGTTGAAAAAAACGCTTTTTGGCTGTTTTTATTTTTTTTGCTGCTACGCCGTTCGCAGTACGGGATAAATGTTTTAATATTCTAATAGTTCAGGCATTTTGGAGCGCAGGGATACCTAATATGTTTATGTTTAATGTTCTTTAATTACTTTTATAGCTGATCTAGGGAAAGGGGGGTGATTTGAACTTTTATATTTTTTTATTTTTTTAATACTTTTAAAAACTTTTTTTTTCTTCTGTTACATTTATGATCAGACCCCTTAGGTACCTTGAAACCTAGGGAGTCTGATCGCTCATACTATTCACTGCAATACTACAGTATTGCAGTGAATAGGAAAATCGCAGCACTTCTATTAGATGATGCCTCTGGCATCGTCTAATAGATCTCGTGCAGAGACAAGCCTGGAAGCCTTCAATAGGCTTCCGGCTGTCATAGCAACCGATCACCGCCCTCATGTGACGTTCAGGAGGGCAGCGATTGGCGAAACATGGCGGCGCCCATGCCGCCGGCGCCGTTTACACACTGCGGTCACGTTTGACCGCAGTGTGTAAAGGGTTAACAGCAGCGATCGGCTCGGGCACCGACCGCTGCTGTTAGTGGCAGGTCCTGGCTGTATTATACGCAGCGTGTGAGCTCGCTCCATACATCCCCATGCGACCCATGACGTACAGTTACGTCAAGGGTCGCTAAGGGGTTAAAATTCCATGGGCATTCAATACACCCTGGGATATATATCACCATAGATAGAACATACCGTATATACTAGAGCAGGGGTCGGCAACCCCTGGCACGCGTGCCAAGACTGGCACGCGAAGCATATTTTGCTGGCACGGCAGCCAGCCCGCAACTTTCATACACTAATTGAGAGAGAGCGTCCCTTCAGTACTCTGGTAGAGCTGCTGTGTAGGACACGCCCCCTTCTCTCACTGCCCACCAATCAGAGGTGAGCCTCTCACTGCACAGGATTAGGGCTCCCTGGACCTGCTGCTACATGTGAGGAGCTCCTGCCGTCTGCAGCCCTGAGGAGGAGAGAAGCAAAGTGAAAGTAAAAACACCAGGTACGTGTGTTACTAACTATTCTTATTAATGTCAGGCATTTGGGGTTATTACTTTAGTTTTAGTAACTCCATGTGCCTCACATTAATAGCAGTTAACCCCATCATGTCCCTCACATTAACCCTGTGTGGCTCACATAAGGGTTACTGATGTGTGAGACATATGGGGGTACTAATAAAGGACCTATATAATGAAGATATTCACGTATTACCTCCATATGTCTCACATATCAGTGTCCCTTATGTAAAGCACACAGGGGGTTAATGTGAGGGACATGATGGGGTTAACTTCTATTAATATGAGGCACATTGAGTTGTAACCTGCAATGCACATGACCAGACTCTTTATCTACAACTGTGGATAAAGTACAGACCTATATATTTCAATTGACCCATATATACAGCCATTCTTTTTGTGGCTGTGTATCTGGGCCAAATTGAAGAGCTGAAAACTATTGAGCAGGTCCTATGTGTCCTATACATTCCCTATATCTGTCCTATACATCCCCTATATCTGTCCTATACATCCCCTATATCTGTCTGCATTTGCAGCCCTGTCAATTCATTTTTAATGTATAGGTCAGTGAAAACCACATCCGTGCCATTTGTATGCAGGAGGCCTAAGGCTGAGGCCCCACATTGCAGAAACGCAGCGTTTTTGTTGCAGATTTTGATGCGGTTTATTTCAACCAAAGCTAAAAATGGCTACAGAAGGAATGGGAAATATATAGGAAGCTTCTTATACGTCTCCCTTCTGCTCAATCCACTCCTGGCTTAGGCTCAGAAAAACACAGCAAAATATGTAACAAAAAAAGCTGTGTTCCAACAACGTGAGGGCCTTAGGCTAAAGCCCCACGTTGCAGAAACAGCTTTTTTTCGTTGCAGATTTTGCTGTTTATTTTGAGCCGAAGCCAGGAGTAGATTGAGCAGGAGGGAGACATATAAGAAGCTCCCTATATATTTCCTGTTCCTTTTCTAGCCATTCTTGGCTTTGACGGAAAAAAAACGCAGCTAAATCTGTAATAAAAAAAGCAGCATTTTTATAATGTGGGGCCTCAGCCTTAGTGTGATTCTATTGGGTGGTGACACTGTAACTAGATGCAATTAAAGCCAAATCCAGTTCCTGGGCACCAGTGCATTCACTTTGTTGAAAGTGTGACACCCATTAATTCCTGGCTGGGGTTTTGCTGTTACTGCACCGCCAGGAACTAAAAGTGACTGAAATTAATCTGCGTTTCACTTAGGGAGCGTTCACACTACCGTCGGTGTCCGACAGCTAGTGTCCACTGCCACAGGTATGACCTTACTCTGCTCCCAGTCACATACATTACCACTAATTGTGAGTTACGCATGTACTTACATTGCTTCTAAAGGAAAAGAACATGTGTATCCAGGCAAATAGTGGTAAGTGCATGTGGCTGGGAGCACAGAATGACAGCACCCCTGTGTTGTGGTTTGTGCTATATGACTTTAGTGTCGGTGTCGTCAGCTTTACAATTATTGCCCGGCACTCCGAGGACCTCATCTTTGATTTTTTAATTTAAATCGGCACGCCGAACAAAAAAGGTTGCCTACCCCTGTACTAGAGTATAAGCCGACCCGAATATAAGCCAAGGCCCCAAATTTTATCACAAAAACTGGGAAACCTTATTAACTCGAGTATAAGCCTAGGGGGGTAATGCAGCAGCTACTGGAAAATTTCAAAAATTAAAATGGTCGGAGTTTTTGGGTGCAGTAGACGCTGGGTGCTTGGAAAGGGGAGGGGTGTTTTGGTTGTCTGTCTGCCCCTTCCCTGAGCTTGAGGACTGTTTTTTCTTCCCCCACTTGGAATTCAGTCTGGCTGAATATAGGGGATCTGCAGTGCTCCTATTAACCCCTTCCCGACGGAACAGGAGCACTGCAGATACCCTATATTCAGGAGACCCGGCACTTTCAGACACTGGATACCTAATGTTTATGTGTTTCACAGTAATTCTCTATTTTTGTATGTATTCTAGGGAAAGGAGGGATTTAGAACTTTTACTTTTTTTTAATCTTTTTTGTTTTTTTGCGCTATTTTATGGGAGATTCTATACATTAATATTGTGGCTGGTCATAGACCCCCCCTCCTAAAAAAACAACAACAAAAAACTTTTTTTTTTTTTTTTTTTGCTGACTCGAGTATAACCCGAGGGGTGCTTTTTCAGCACAAAAACTGGGCTGCAAAATTCGGCTTATACTCGAGTATATATGGTAAATAGACTTTAAGGGCTATGAGTAGAGATGAGCGAAAAATAAAATATTCGATATTCGTTATTCATTTTGAATAGCCACTCAATATTCGACTATTCAATCGAATATCGAACCCCATTATAGTCTACGGGGAAAAATGCTTTGTTTCAGGGGAACCCACCATTCGACTCAGGAGGGTCACCAAGTCCACTATGACACCTCAGCAAATGATGCCAACACCTCTGCAATGCAACTGGGACAGCAGGGGAAGCATCTAACAAGCCCAAGTCACAGTTTTACCTCACCATCACAGTCTATCAACTACACACTTTCTACACTCAAAAAGACCTCTATCAAAGTGAGAAAATACCTGGAAACCTTCTTTCTTCCCCAATTGGATGGACAGAAACCCACGTTGAATCACGTTGCCCATGACAACCACAGATGGAATAGGCAATGGGAAATCCAACAGTACCCACCCTGAACTGTCATTGTGGATGTGTGTGTGTGTGATGTGGTAAGACCTTCCAAAATTCACTTTTATGGCCCTCCAAAATTAAGTTACAGGCCCTTAAGCTGAGCTACCAGCAGAGATTGAGGCCCTTTAGGTGACTTCAGCCTCTTACCATCAGAGTTTTGGGCCCTTGGAGTGAGTAGAGCCTTTAAAAAGCAGTGCTTTTGGCCCTTGCAGTGAGTTGAGCCTCTAACCAGCAGAGTTGGGGGGAATCAGGGTGGATTGAGACTGTAACCAGCAGAGTTGGGGGAGAATGAGGGTGGATTGAGCCTAGTAGGAGCACAATTATGCAACGCTGATTGTGGAGGAGTATGAGGAGGAGGAGGAATTGTAGCAGGTGAGCACACACATGAAACTTCATGTCGGGGTGCTGACTTGACTGGGCAAGGAGTTTGGAGATGTGCGCGTTTAAGGCTTGTGCATGTGGGTGGGTAGCGCTGTATTTTTATCTGCGCTCAAAAGTCTGGGAGATAGTGGGTTGCTGTGAAAAGGCGCATGATGGTACAGGAGAAGGAGCTAAGGCAGGAGGATGAGCTAAGGCAGGAGAAAGAGCTGAGGCAGGAAAAGGGGAGGATGAGGGAGAAGTCTCCAAAGTGGTGGAGGCACATGTGGAGGTTTCATGGCTGCTGGTCTGGACTGCAACGCCAGCACTGGTAACAGTGGGAGAGGCAGTGGCGGCAACGCCGGACGACGATTGTCCTATGTTGGCTCTCTGCCACTGAGCCCAGTGCTTGCCTTCCAAATGACGGCGCATGCCAGTGGTTGTAAGGTTGCTCCTTTCAGAGCTCCTACTCAGTTTTGAGTTGCAGAGTGTGCAAACTGCTGTATATTTGTCCGCCACACATACATTAAAAAAATTCCACACCACTGAAGACTGTGGCCTCGATGTGGCAGTTTTCTAGGCTGGCTACAAGAGGAAACATTTTGGGCCCTGCTGGCTGTGGCCTGGCTTCGGTGAAGCAGCTGTCCTCTGCCTCTGGACATGCCTCTACCTCTAGCCACCCTCTTTAGTGCTGCACTTCCCTCCACATCTACCCGCTCTCCCCGCTTGACATCCGCCCTGTCCAGGTCGGGTCAGTGTCCTCATTGTCCACCACTTCCTCTTCCAACTCCTCTGATGGCTCCTCCTCCTCTTGCACACTGCACATGGCAACAGGCTGCCCTGATGGCAACTGTGTCGCGTCATCGTCATCACTGAGGGCCGATTGCTGGTCAACAGCAACAACAGGAGAGAATGGATGCTCCAGTGTGATGCAACAGCAACTCATCTGTTACCTCTGGTGATTCAGGACGTAGTGGGACAGAGAGAGGGACAGTGAACGGACCCGAAAACAGCTCCTGGGAGGTGTGAAAGGTGGGATTAGGTTGCTGGGAAGATTGGGCATGTTGTGAGGAAGGAGGACCAAACTGTTTGGTAGGAGGAGGAGTTGAGGTAGAGGCTGACTGGCTGGTGGAGAATGTGCTGGAAGCATTGTCCGCCAGCCATTGTAACACCTCTTCCTGTTGCTCGGACCTGGTCAGGGTTGTACCCTGCACCCTACTTAATGTGGCCATCAAGCCTGAATACTGCGGGGAAGTGCAATGCTTGCTGCCGCAGAGCAGTAGGCACAGTAGACGCTGTTGGTTGAGTGCAACCTTGCTCCACATCCGCATTTCCACGCCCCTATCCTCATCCCCGCCCTCGTCCGTTTGCGCTAGCCTTACGCATTTTTTGATGTATACTAATGCCTTTTTTATGGTCTATACACCCCTGAGAAAAGCTGTTTGTCACGTATATAGTAAGAAGTAACTGCTGTGGATTCCTGCTATTTTGTGGAGGACACCTCTGAGAAAAGCTGTTTGTCACATTTATAGCAAAAAGTAACTGCTGTGGATTCCTGCTATTTTGTGGGGGACACCCCTGAGAAAAGTTGGTTTTCACGTATATAGCAAGAAGTAACTGCTGTGGATTCCTGCTATTTTGTGGGGGACACCCCTATTAAAAGCTGGTTTGCACATATATAGCAGCAAGTAACTGTTCTGTATCCCTGTTTTCCACCATCCGTGGAAAGCTCCACTCTTCTCCTTGCAGTATATAGCTCTGAAAAGAGCTGCTGTTGTTCTTCGGTTTTTCCCTGCCTATCTGAAGCTAATGCCTATCTAGCCCTCAGCAGATATGTTTCTCTCCCTATCTCTGACCGCAAATCTGACGAATATAGCGGCGGACGTTCTTATAAATGGGAGGTCACATGTTTTTGGCAGCCAGTGGGTTTTTTCAATTTTTTTCCCTGCCTCCGTTGTCATAGTTCCTGTCCTACCTTCCCTACACAGTTATTGGTTCAAAAAACATGTCAGGGAATGTGGGAGGGAATACAAATTTTTACTGTGTATACCATTTGGTATTCGATTGGGAATGAATACCTCGAACGGCCTGATATTCGATCGTATACCTATTCGATCGAACGGTGTTCGCTCATTTCTAGTTATGAGCATGTTTGTATCATGGCTCCAAACAAGATTAGAGAATTAGGGAGCTATCATACAACACCCAGATAGCTATCATGGGTTCTACAGTACCTCTACATACTTTCAATTTTATACAAATATTGTATACCAAATGGTGGCAAATGTAGTTCATACAGATTCAAAGTATTGAGCCACAGTGACTTCATATGCCACTGCACATTGCTCCCACAACTCTGCATGTACAAGAGTCCTTAAGGAGTTGGCCTTACTACCCATACTGCTCACAGGAATGGGGTTCCTATTTAACTGAAACAGTTGTCACACATGCCCACTACTGGACTGAAGGAAATAGCCTACTACAGACTGAATACAATAATACTGTTCATGCCTTACTACTATTTCATTTAACTAGGCAATATGGGACTCCCATTTTCGTAAACGGTAGGGGTCTCAGAAGTTGGATTCAAGTGATCATTACACATTAACCTACACACTTTTGTAGAGTGCATAGTATTTGTATTTTATGCTCATTTGGATGTCATTTATTTTTCTCTCTGATGTTGGACGTTCCACAAAGGGTAATGTTATGGCATTTTCTGGCAATATGACATAAAATTCCAAGGAGTTCAGGAAACCTAGAATTTTTTCTTTATTAGTATGACAGAGACAACAGAGAGAAAGAAAGAGAGAGAGAGAGAGAGAGAGAGCTAGAGATACTATGTGCTTATAAACAATCTTATATAGAAGCATAGATGGTGGAAAATGACCTCAAGATCAAGCTAGTATGCCTTTATAACCTTTTTATTCTATGATGGATGAGCATAATGGACTGTAATGGTTGTCAAGTGAACTTGGCCTTAAAAGTGGAATCTTTTTCTAAAAAAAAGATTAAACTCCTTAATAGATAATGAATGTCTGATCACTGGAGGTTCACATGCTGCTTCTATCACCATTCCAAGAAAGGGGGTCCCATGTCCCCTGTTTTAAGGAAGCAGTATTTGGACTCATGGTCAAGGATTCTCTATTCACAGTCTAGGAGACTGATAAAAAGCTCTGTCCTCAACTATCTTTATTGGATCCATAGGATTTTAAAGGAGCAATGGCCGTGCATCCTTGCTACTGCACTATTCAGAGGAACATGTCGAACACCCATTAATTTAACTGATGCATCCCATAGCTCTTAGACCCCCAATAATCTTCAATTTTTCACCTATACTATATTGATAAGTCTTGTTTGTGGGCCAACACCATTTAAAAATATAATGAGAAAAAATATACACATATAAATATATAACATTTTTTGAGCTGTATTAAAAATACTTCAAAATTCAGTGGGATCACATGGGACTTTGACTGGCTGTAGGTGCCAAGTATTCTTAATTAAACCTTTGCTCACGGGTGAACTCTTGTCATTTGGATGAAATGGATACAAATTTAATTGTTCAATTGTCACACAGAATTAATGTATTCCAGCCCTGATTTATTAGGACACTGTGGGTTCTTGTAAACCAAACAGGCCTCTACTCCACAAGCACTAAATGCAGAATCCAATCAAAGGTCAATGAATGGGAAGGAGACAGATAATTACAAACCAGTAGTTGTACAACACTGCATGACACATTACTACGAACAGGACCCAGTAAACCTCCAGGGATCAAACCAGTAACCCATTTTTTCCTGAAGATTGACAAGGATGTAATGACTAGAATTTTCCTCCAATCTTTCAACCTCCTATCTCTATACTGTATGTACTGTAGGACATATTCACACCAATACATGTGCTATCACCTGGCTACAGGGCTTGTAAATGATCTCAAAGACTTTCAAGTTTAGCCAGCCATGAACTAGAAGCTGAACTAGCTAATTCTAAAAGACACTAAAAGAACTTATTAATAATAATAATAATAATAATAATAATTATTATTATTATTATTATTATTATTATTCATGAAATGTGTATACAGATACATATCATTCGTCAGTATATCAAATATATGCCATCATGTCTCCTAGCATCAAACTGGCTTGAGGGCAAGATAACACTATGCGTTTTCCACTTACTAAGTCATTTTTGACATAACATTATCACCAATATGACAGCACATATATACCGTAGTGCATTTATTGTCCAGTAAAGATATTGATGGGACAATGATGGAACAGTATGTTGGAGCTGTCATATTGGCGCTTCTCCATAATATTTATTTCTGGTCTACAAGTAATATCCTGAGTTCTTCTACAAGCTGAATGCCATATGTACTGTAATTGGGTAATCAATGTGAAAATCACATTTGCTACTAAGCTGAAGTGATTGGCGCTCCATTTATTACTGTATTTAGATGCCATTGGGAAATCTCAGCTTAAAATTGCCTTTTTGACTTTTTTCTTAACGCTAGACAATCAAGGATTTCAGCACAATGGGTGTTCGAGAACATTACAAGGAATTTTGGTATTTTACAACTTAACTGTAGCCACAGTTGCAAAAAGACTAGATCTGCTCTTAGAATGCCAGGACTGAATGCAAGCTGACATTTACAAAGTCAGAATACTAGAGGATTTAGAGGGAGTTTACATTTGTGAAACATTTTTTTTATACCTAGGTGACATCACTTCTGGGTATTGCATTGGCAGAGTTAGGGCTAGTTCACACGTGAACTGCCCGCGCGGGTTTTGACACAGAGAGAGACGCGGCGAGCCGCGTCTCTCTCTTGTCAAAACCCGCCCGCCGCGACCATCGCTGTCGCGGCTTAACCCTCTGCTGTCGGCTCAAATGAATGAGCCGACATAGGAGGGAGCTGCGGCTGAGCCTGCGCGGCTTCCGCCTGAAGAAAGGACATGTCTTTTCTTTTCTTTGGAGCCCGGCGGTCTCCAAAGACCACCATTATAAGGGGAGGTTTTGGACGCGAAATCCGCTGTCAAAAACCTCCCCTTATACTCACGTGTGAACTAGCCCTTAGTGTTTGTCACAATGAGAACACACGGGCAGGGTCATTTGACCCCGATCATCATGTGCAGCATAACTGCTGATGGATTTATTCAACCCCTAGGGGAGGACTATGGCACAATGCCATTTTCACTTTAATATTATATGTGTTTGTGTGGACTAGTATATGCCACTCCTTTAGGGAAGGAGCGGTGTATTTTACTACAACCTAATGCTGTAATATGCACTACCAGATTTTGGGGTATTGGCCTTTATGGTTGTTTATGTAGCACTTTACTATTTGCCATAAATATGTTGAAACATATACGATCACTACACGCACCCCTGTATGCCCTAATAGACATGCATTTGAACTTAGATCTGTAATAAAGTTCAAGGACTTCACTTTTTAAACCATTGAATTGCATTATTTGTATTGGTGGTTGTCACCCAACATCGACTGATAAACAAACTGTAGGTCTTTGAAGATTGTAAATAGTGTTCCTTATTTTTATATTAATATATCAACATTTAACACAGAAATGCAAGTCAAGAAAGATGTATAATGTCATTGCATCATTATTTGACAAGAGTTGGATATGTCTAAAACATAGAGGTCCCAGATGATAGTGGAAAGATAACATAAGTTATTAAAATGTATATATATATATATATAAACACTTGACTATGACTGTCACTTCTTTCTTTGCAATGAGAGCCTTGTGTAATGAATTTTTATTGGAGTTTATTTTTACTGTTTTCTGCTTTTGACAGGTTTATGACCAAACATCTGGTCTACAAACATATGCTTCATTCCTTAATTTTAGCTGAAATAATAAATGTATAACTGCTTTCACGGTGATATTTAGGCCTGCTACATAATCTCTTCAAACTCACAGACATGTTAACAATTCCCTATGAAGCTATATGTATTATTTGGAGGTGCACATGTTAATACTGTGAATACTACCAAACGTTATTAAAAGCAATTCTTAAAGGGAACGTGTCACATTAAAAAATACAGTCCAATCATAACTAGTGGAGATGGGTGAACCACTCAAGATTCATTTTGTTTTGCATTTGAGTGGCTTGGGTTCCAGATTCCTTTTGGGTTCAACATGTAGGGTAGAACCAAATGAAATTATTTTACTCAGAAACAGACAAAAGTAATTTTCAGCTCACCGCAATGTAAAATATATAGATGCCCGTATATTCAAGATGCCAGGAGCACAAAAAAAAACCCCTCGGGCCTCCAGGGTGTGTTACATGAACAAAAGGTGAAAGGTCAAGAACCAAAAGATAAACATGTCAATAAAATTTTACTTTTAATTCTCATATTAAAAAGGGGGCCATACAAAAGACACATGTGAACTCCTCGAGGCTGACTACTTCTTAGTCATAGTATGATTGGGCCCTTCACCTTTTACGAAATAATGGGGTTTCTAGAGATGCCAGAGTATAACAGATGGCGGCCCATCCACCATCTACCATCTCCATCCTTCATCCCTTTTTTTTGGGTGTCCTCACTGTGTCTGGTGTTCTCTCTTGGCCTCTTTGGTGACGTCATGCACCCACGTCTTGATGCTCAGCATGCCCAGTGGTTACCCTGAGTACAATGGCATCACTAGAGGAGCTCGAGATGCCATGAGGAGGCCTAAAAGAGGTGATGGAAAGTGAGAATAAATGTTTTTTATTTTTTTTTATTTTTTCACAGCCAACTCCGGGGTCTGAAGAGACACCTGAGCATAATAACTTACCACAATGCATGTCAAGACGTACATTTTAGTTTTATCTGAGATTAATCTCCATTTATTCAATTTTGTTACCAAAAGACCAAGAACAAACAATTTAAAATATTCATGTCTGCCTGACTCAGAACAAAGCAGTTCAGTCATCTCTAATAACTAATTTTTTACACATTTGAATCCCTTTTCATTCCATGATTAGAAGTCCAAGGATTGGTTGTACCTGGCAAGAGAGTTATCTCTGTTTTCACAATAATAGTGTTAAAGTTTTTTTGTTTTTTTTTTCTTTTTTGTTTCCCTATCAGTATGTCTTTTTGGAATATGGGATGGAAATCCATGCAAACACGGGGAGAACATACAAACTCCTTGCAGATGGTTTTTTGCCCTTGGTGGGATTTGAACACCAGGACCCAGCGCTGCAAGGCTGCAGTGCTAACCACTGTGCCACCGTGTGGCCCCTATATAATACTGTTAAAGTTGTCAGGAAGTGAAAAGGATCAACCACTGGACTCCTAAACCCAGCTTAGGCAAAGAGTTGAATGAATGAATGAATGAATGAATGACAAGCTAGTTTCAAAGCAGAGGAACATCTTCAGACTGCAGTTTGGTTTTGTATAGCAGTCACACTTTTGATGCCAAGAACAAGAGTGCATCTTATTAAGCAGCATTTTAATTTTAGCTGTAAAAACACAAGCCTATTGATTTATAGGGGGAAAAAAAACTGAGAAAAAAAACATCAAAAACTCAATGAAAAACACTATGAATAAATCAATGCCTAAACAATTTACTATGTATTTTGCAATCTACTATGTAATCTGTTACACACACAAGAAACTTATCACTTTTTATAACTTTTAATTAACAAATGTCCAGAAATAGTTAATTATTCTGTATCCACCTCGCTTAACACAATAAAATATATATATATATATATATATATATATATATATATATATATATATATATATATATAAACAGAAAAAAATGCTAAGGAAAAAACGCACTGCATTTTCTTATTCAATAGAGCTCTGTATTCTTCCATTTTGCATTTTCTTAGCATTTTTTCACAGAGGTTTTTAGCTGTACTTCTGTACATCAGGCTTTAGTCTAAGCCTAAGGCCTCACGTTGCGGTAACACAGCATTTTGCCTGCTACAGGAATGCATTGGAAAATATTTGTGTTTTACAGTTCCAGTATAGTGAATGAGATTCTGGCTAATCCAATTCACACACTACAGATAAAGACAGCTGCAGAAAAGCTGATTTTTCAAAAATGCAGAATATCATTTTTAGTTTCACACAAGCATTTTACCTATAGCTTTAATAAGGGAAGAAAAAATGTCATGAAAAATTCTACAGAAAAAAAATGCAACGCGTTTCTGCTGCCTTTTTTTTTTTTTTTTTTGGCTATGTTTCGCAACTTGGAGCCTTAGCCTTAATCTGACAGATATGACCCCATTCTTGGCATAAAACATATGACTCTGGGTGCAAAGCATATGGCCATCTGGGATGTAAATGCTATAATTTAATCCCATTACTACTGATTTAGCTTGACTGGTGGAGGTTTGAGGTAGTTTTAGGCAGAAAATACAGAAATGCTCTCTACTGCAGAATACATGGATATGGATGACTTATAGAAAATCAATGGTAGGGTTACGAGACCCTTTGTTGGCCTTATCCATATTAGCATGCATCAATTTCCTACTATAGTAGTGGTATCCTGGCTTATTCTGAGATCTTGACTCCAGAAATAAAAATATCTAGATCATCTCACTGGTTTCTGTCATCCTGATCCCCTCTGACCTGGAAAGTCAGTAATTCTATCTTGTAGTCTGACAAGTCATAAATTTTCCTTGCAAGCCAATACACAGGTTGACTATCCTTGATAATGGAAAGCTTCTTCCAATAATATTGTTTATAATATTGACCACATACAGTGAATACTCCGGCCAGTGTTCAGATCCATGTGCAAACGCAAAACATAAGATTTGTAAAATTGTAATGAAAATTATAAAAATGAGATAGTAATTGGTCTGATTGATAAGTAGGTAGGAATATAGTGGTGTCAGATAGATAGATAGATAGATAGATAGATAGATAGATAGATAGATAGATAGATAGATAGATAGATAGACAGACAGTATAATTAGATTATGTTGATTCATTTCTATCATATTTCACAGTGTTATACTATGGTAAAGGTTCAAGCAACTTACTGTAAGTTTACAAAGGATTCGCCAATTATGGAAGGGACAACATGAATTGACCTCCAAGGCCTCTACATGTGGAGGGCTAATAAAATATTCCCCGCAGGTCAGAAGAAGAAACATATTAACTCACACAACTATGTACACGAATCAGCTCATGAGCAGCAGGTATATATTTTTGGCTTGTTTTGTCTTGACGATATATTATGACCAAATGAATAGCTTCTGACATTTTACAGTCTGACAAGAGTAAGAAGAAAGCATGGAAATACTATTACCTTCCTATTCTGTTAGAAATATTCACTGTAAAACATAACATAAGGTTACTTAAACCATTCTATGGCTATTCCACACAATAGAAATGCATTTTGGGGTCAGCATTATCGCAACGACACTCCTTATACTTTGGTTCTTGCTACTTTCAGCACCACATTTGTCAGCTGGCTTTATGCAGCTCAGCTCCATTGAAATAAATGGGGATAAGCTGGCATACCATAAACTTAGGAAAGGTGTGGTTCTGTTTATTTATTTTTTTGTTTAGTGTTGCAGATATGAAGCGCACCGTAAAATATTAAATCTGCATCACGGCCAAGTAAAAAAACAGTCTGAGATTTGCAGCACTTTGGGTGTAAGTCTCAATCTGTATCGAGAAAATATGGAGTTTACATGTCTTTCCACTTTTTGTAGGTTTTCTCTGTGTATATTGCTCCAACAAATACTAATAGGTCAATTATGAAATAATGGTTCATAATTCGTAATTGTGAATAATGGCCTGTACATATGCCTAAGATGCAGCAATAGTTTCAAACTCCCTGGGGACATAAGGGTAAGTGAACAAACAAAATTAAGTATCAAACCCAGAACAAAGAAATAATCTATACAGTAGGCCAGTAAACATCAGATTACTTTCCTTGTAGGAGTCCATTAGGAAACACAGGAGGAAGCCATCCTAGTAGTACGGTATGTTCTTTATTACAGACTTGTCGTCGACTCAGGTAACAACAGTATAGCAACATTACTGTTTAAGGAATATTGTATGAATTCTATAGGTGTAGTATTAACGTATTATGATATTGTATTTACTAGTATGGTATTTTATCACTACAAGCAGAGGAAAGACTGTCATTTTTGACATTGTACTTCTATCATAGTACTATCTTCAGGAAAGGCATTTCCACTTCACAACTTCAAGATGAGAATATTGATGATTTTTAGCTACTTTTAGCCATATTCCTCCCAAAAAAACAGAATGTAATTTATTGACCATTGTACAGATGTCATCCAATTATAACACAGAGTATAATTTACTCCGCTAATGCATCGAGCTATTTAAAACCTATTCAGTTACATGTCTTCATTACAATGTCTAGAAATAAAATCTAACTATTCAATGGACTGCCATAAACAATTAGAATCACTGGACTGTCATTCCCAATTCTCAGTGGAACACAGAGCAACCAGACAGGGAAAAGATAGATAGATAGATAGATAGATAGATAGATAGATAGATAGATAGATAGATAGATAGATAGATAGATAGATAGATAGATGGCATTACGTGCCTGCCTTCTTGACTGATACAAGTTAAGCTGATTTTCTAAAAACAATATGATTTTGTGATAAATTACCTAGCTATTCAATACATGTCTATGTACAGATTGCAAAATGTTTTATGTTGAATTGATTTAATGAGAAGTAAGAATACATTAACTGGAATACATCTATCTATTTATCTTTCTATATATATTAGTTTTTTTTGAACATCAACACAATGTGTCTGTTGTATTGGATGCCTATAGGAAACCTAACTGAACGCATTTAAAGTCAATTTATCGTGATTTATTGAGATTGAATTCATGATGTTAGTTTTATTAACTATGGAAACCATTATTCTAGTGTGGACAAAGTCCAACAACGACACTCACCTAAAACTGCATTATGATAATCTTTAATTGACAGATCTACAAGAACAATGAATATCCTATTGTCATTTTTAATAGAATCCACAATACCTCCTTATTAATACTTGTTCACTCTTTGTGTGTGCTAAGAATATTTTCATGTTGGGAAATTATTTTATTTTTGCGTTTAATTAAGAACAGCTTATAAAGGAAGTACATATTCCATAAATAGCTTATTTTACTTTCCATTGTCAGTCTCTGTCTATATGTATACAGCATATAGAACTCTTGTAATGTATTTACTGTCATGTATTGGTGTACATACTTCTAGCAAGCTCAGTAGTCATAAACTAATTGCCATATGCAACATATTTATTAGCTAATTAAAACAAATAAGTCTTCTGGGAGTTGACATTTCCCAACAAGAATTTATTCGGAATGACAGCTTATTTTAATTTCTCACTAGTTATAGTGAACTTGTCTTTGAAGAGTGACAGTTTCCACGCTGCATAATTTGCCATCATCTCATCAAATATAGTGCAAAGCGACAGTGTATTTTGTGAACTTTCAGCACATCTTTAGATGTCATGTCTTTTGTATCCACTATAGTATCAGTCAGGGAGATATCAGTACATATTGTTTACTTAGATACTGTATCTGATGACACACACAAACTTCAATAACATGGAATATTTCAACCTGAAGCCTACCAATCTATATTATGTTGAAATATGTTTGCTGACTGATCTTTGGAGCTACACCAGGGAACATGTGTCAATTAGCAGATGACACTATATATTGTACAAGTACTGAATGGTATCCAAAGACAAATATAGAAAAATGGATTCCAGGGAAAATGAAGAAGGGAATCTGAAATGATATTGTATGGAAGTTAGCAAGCGGGATAAAAAAGCATTGCCCTGCGAAATATGTAGAGAACATACAGTATGAATCATAAAAGACTTAATCTAAACATGAGTGCCATAGATTTTAGGAGAAAAGGTACAAATTGATATCTATTTATTGCAAGTACGGCAGTGTCTATAAACACCCCAGGATATCTAGTACAAGAGGAAGGTACATTTCACTGTGACAACTACAAAGACTTCTCTACAACAGCAACAAAAAACTTCTGTAGTGAATATGAACACACATTCACAGAACACAAACAGCTTAAGATGAAATGATCTCAGGGTATATGTGATTATATTCATAAAACCCCTCTTATCACATACAACCCAGGGTATCTCATAAAGTATGGAAATATTCCATATGCACATGGATAGTTTACACATTATATTACACATACATGGATAGTTTTCTGATCATGTAATATTACACATACAGCACTGCAATATCTCAAACTACAGTAATCTATTTGTAACATCTGTGTGCTATGTCTATAGTATTCCACATACTCTACAAAACTAAAGCATATTTAAACATGATTTTGGAACTTAGTTGTCCACAGCATATTAATATTTGCTAACAGGCTATAAATTATTAGTTTGCTGCTGAGGATAACTCTTATTATTTGTCAATGGGATAATTTATTAGAAAGCAAAGAATCTGTATGGGTAACAATAATAATAACAATGTTAATTATTATTGTTAATATTATTAATAGCAGTACTATCATTAATATCATTATTATTATTACAGAATGAGGCAATCAGTTCTGCATTAGATATGTGATAGGTCCATGGTTAATGCACTACCTGGCAAGAACCGTGTCTGATTTATCTTATGCTAAAATAAAATTATATTACACATGTTTAGGAAGAACTATATATTGTTGCTCCAACCATAAACAGTGTAGCTATAGCAATAAAAAAATTCCAGGGTAAACCCTTGCTTTTTAGTACCTCTATTAAATTAGATTTACAGTAGGTTTAGATATAGAACATTTTTACACAGCAAAGATACTGGTTTAGCTCCCCTTATATCGTCTATCATGAATGACCAGATCAAAGTGACAAAGTGTATGGCTTTGCCCACCATACAAGCAGCCCGCTGACATACAGACTAGTTAACTTATGTACTTGTATTCCCTCAGGCCTAACAGACCCAGGAGTGCAGTTAATGCCACAAGGTGTAGACATATTTACTTAAAGGGATTGTCCATAATTAACTAAGACAACAATTACTTTGAAACACAACTTGTAACATAAGCTGGAGTGGTCTGAGTTTATTGAGTTGTTCCCCATTTTATTTGGATAGACTTTCTTATCTTTTGCTAGGCGTAATCACAAAGCGACATAATGCAGAGGGATCCGCTCCTGAGTTTTAGGCATATGTGCTCATTGGTAAGCTGAATATCTTCTTTTAGTATATTTATGACATTCATTTGTTATTTACTAAATGTCAACATCACAATAAAAGAAATGAACAGCTGGTACAACAATTAGGATAATTATCCAGAAAGTTGTATAACATGACAATAAACAGCACATACTAAATATAGAATGGTTGTATTACACTGATGCAAAAGTACAACTGAGCAAGTGTTTGTGCTAACTGGTGGCTGCAAATGATAGATGATGGCACTTCTGGAGTAAAGGAAGGCATGGTTTCTGCATGGTGGCACTTTGCAAATAACCCTCTAGGGGGCAGAGGTGTGCACTTTGTGACCATGACTGTGTGAACAGAATGTCTTCAGTTTTGTATGGCGAAACAATTTGGGACTTAGTTTATTTGTTTCCACATACTGAAGAGGCTGTCCGTCTGTATGATTTGTCTAGCATTTCTGGAAAATTTGATCAATAATACACAAAGTGTTTTCCTGAACAAGGTCAGCCTTACCTTAACCACTTCAGCTCCTGAGGGGCTTAAAAGCTTCTTCATCACTATTAAAGCAGATAAATTACATTTTCCCTTATGCAATTACTGATGAACTGTCTACTGGTAAGTCCCAGTATCTGATTAGAAATGGATGACTAGAGCTGGGTATAAATCACAATAAAGTTTCAAATGAAAATCCTTTAAAGGCCAAGAGTATTGTGAATCATAGGAAAGTACATTGTAAATAGTGGCATTTCTATAGCAGGAGAGATGGCGCCTGTATATAAGCACTGTATACCTGATCCCGGAGATATGGTACTTCAAAGTAAAATGTAGCCTTGTTTCTATTACTGGAATCAATGCTACAAGTTGCTCCATAAACAAAGCAAGTGTGGTATCATTGAGATTTTGTCTGATCTATAGCTTTAATAACCCAAATACCATCATATACAGAACCTAAGGTGAGTGTCCGTTTTCTGATTGACAGTTCAAAGGACTTACTGTATGTGGAATTTAAATACAATACACTGGCATAGTCCTATTAAAATAGTAAAAAAGACAGGTAAGCTTGGATATGGCAGAGATATGTATCCCAGATAAAAACTGGCAGCCTTTTCATAAACCATCAAACATATATTATAAAGATGTAGCAGAGCTGTATTTGTCATTAAAATCATTAAGATGCATTGCTTGGGCACAGTGATATTATGCACAATACAGTAGGTGGGCATGCAGTCCTATCTAAAACCATTGAGGATGTAATGATACTCTGAGTTTGCAGTGTGAGATAAACTCAGCTGGGCTGTGTTGTATTTATGAAGCTCTCTTCTGCTTTAAGTATGGTAAACTATCACCATTATACATTATAGATATATACTGTATATACATGGTAATACTCGCCCATATGACCAGAGCTGACAACACTGTGAACTCTGGGTGAAGTTGAACTAGCTAAGGCAGATGTGGGATCAGATCACATCACGCACGCTCATTTATTAAGAGAGAACATAAGATAACACACAGTCACAAACAGGCAGATTGACAACAAATCTCAACTACTGATCAATAATGAGAAAACTGATTTTCAAGCAGCACTTTAAAAGAAAAATTGACTTGCAAACAATCCGTCCTTATCTCAGAAGCATCTCTAATGAATCAAAGAAAGATCAATGGATGAATAAAATAAGCAATGCATGGATATTTTACAGAATAATCCCAGTGATTAATGGCAGGAGAATGGCTTGTGATTATTCTTCATTAAGTTCAAAGAAAGTCTGAGAAAAGCACAAGAAGGAGGAAAAAAACACACTTTTATTATGTCATCTGCATTGAATGAATACAATATGACAAGCTGAAGTAGTATCACTTACTCAGTAGCAACAATCAGAGAACAGCTCCAATACAATGCATTGTAAAGGAGAGCACTCCAGTCACTTCGTCATCCAATTCAGTTGACAATAAGTGACACTTATTGTATAAATTGCTGTAAATGACTCACATCTGACTATTGTCAATAGAAGATCTTACATACTTTTGCTTTTACCTTTATTAAAGGGATAGTCTACTTTAAGGCTGTATACCTGGCGATGGTACTGTTTAGTTCCCTTCTGACCCTTTCCATAGTTGAAGTATGACAGATGTCGCACAGTTCTGATGTTGCCACATGTCAATGCTGCACAATGCTTAAGCCCCAGGATCTCAGTACATAACTAGTTACCTGCCATTAGTTAGGAGCACTTTGAAAGTAAGGCTTACCTGTAGAAGGAGAAGATGCGTGTTTTTTCTTAGCCTCTATACAACGATGTAAAGCTGAGAATTCAGTAGCAGCTAAGGCTACCTGTCAGGTCTCACCATCTGCCGGAACAGTAGCCAAGCAAGCCGGAGGATAGTGAACTCCTTAAAGCCAAGCCAGTGTTATATAGCAGTCCACACAGGCATGCATGCAGTCTCTGTGCTGCTCTGTAAGCATGCAGCCAGCTGGAATGATTCACACTTCTGTGCAGCCTAGTGTTACAATGCACCTTCCTTCTTGGACAAAAGGGAGAATTCAGGGAACAGCACACACAGAAATGCTGTGAAAACTATTTAATCTCACGCACACCAGCTGCTCACTGCTTCCCTGCTCTCAATGTCTTGTTGGGCTCCAGTCAGATCTTGCTGCTCTGTCTCTCATCACTGGAACTAGAACAGCATCCTTGCAGGGTTATGATTGGCAGAAGCAGCCAATTCCTTCAGCTGATCACCCTCAGGACTCTCAAGGACTAGAAGCTGTTGTGATGTCATCCAGATAGTGGGATGTAACACATGGATCCTTTCCAATGGAAGCTGCATCCCTCTCACACCAGAGTGATTTATTAGAAGTCTTGAAGGAATTGCAAAATCTGTCACTGTGCAGTTGGGACATTTCTTTCTTTCCTTCTTCTTTTTTTTTACACGCCAGCTGTGTTATAGGCAGGCAGAAGTGTAATGCCACATACAGCTCCTGACAACTCCAATCAATGGTGTCAGAAAATTTTTGATACGAATAAAATTCTAGCTGTTGCACATTTTTTTTTCTCCAGCTTTCCCATCAGGCAAGTAAAACAATGCACAAAGTCTAAAATCTAGTAATAAGGTGACATGTGCGATATTAAATATGAAAAGTCTGAATATGAAAACTGATGAAGTGAGCAGGAAAAGGTGCAATGTCTGGGTGCAAGCTCCTGTCATCTCGCTTTAATTGGGCTCTTATATAGAATTTGCATTTAAATCAATCGAAAGCTAAAATACCAAGTTACTATATGAATGGCTCCTATAGTAATATATGGTACAAGCTGTGCAATAGACAATAATGCGGAAAATATATAATGTATCACTTGTGAAAATCAACTTAAAGTCATAGTATGAGTAGAAAATCTCATCCACACACGGAGGGGGAATATTCCTAAATTAGGTGACATGGAAATCCGCAGCATGTCATGTTTTGCAGGTTAAGGACAGTTTTTATAAAATACTGAAATATTACTGATTAATTTGCTCGGTTGCACCTTTGAATTTATTACGGTTGCAGGTACTCAGTTTAGTAATTGGTTGAAATGAACGGACTGTCATTGTGTTTGGCTGGCAGGTTGCGCTGTCATTTCCATTTTAACAATTAAATGATGAAATAAGTAAATTGACTACACGGTAGCTCGTCTGTATTACATGGTATCTAGCCTATATTTGTGTCTACTTAGTTGCAGCTACAGCAAAACAATTTTGAGGCGACCATGTGGAGCTGTACAAAAATTTACAAGGATGTTCCTCTCTAAAGTAAAAGAATATTGGTTGTAATTATGAATATATAGCTTCTCAATAAATCAATATTGCAACATGTTAGGAAAATCCATAAAACTGTGAAATTCACATGACAACCACTGGGGGGGCCACATAAAGATAGTGAAGTCAGCAAACATTTCCAGCAAATGAATGATAGAATACCTCTAAATCATGTTATTACTCTCTTTCCAACATCTGACATAATAGTACATTGGTTGCTGGGTTAAACATGGCACACACTCTGCAACTGAGCGGACACCATAGCTACAGGGTCTCTGTTATTTTACACAGCAAATATCCGATTGTGTGCATGTAACCCTTTAGATGCCTCAGTCAATTGTGACTGAGACACCTGAAGTCTGGTGACACCATTTTGGATGAGAATGTTGCCCCTGGATTGCCATCAAGGTGGTGGGGTCAGTGACAATTCATTACCATGACAGCCAGGTACCTATAGAAAGCTCCCAGGATTACCATTAGTATAGTTCTATTACATGATGCCATATTGGAAATGCAGGGATTGTTTCAAATCAAAAATAACTCTAAACACATTTGGGGGGAGGGGGATTCATTAATATTTGATGCCAGTTTTTCTTAGAATCAAATAGACACAAACCTGAGGTTTTCAATTATTTAATGCCACTCGCAACTCTGTGGTTTGCAACATTTTAATGCCACTTGCAACTAAAATAGTTGCAAATAGTGTATATGCGCTGGCCTCACCACTGGGGCATGGGTGCGTCCATTGTCTGCAATATAGTTATCATGATTTTTGTGATGTATGTGACAACTAAAAACTGACAACTTATGTCAGGCATTAGCCAAGATGACTGGACTCCTGAAGGATGTGAATACTTCATTAGGAGTCAGTGCCAGTGCAAGGTACCATTATGAAGTACAATTTGTCCTACAAAAAGTAATCCCTTATGTATCTCTGTAAATGGAAAAATAAAGAAAAATATGACTTTTAAAACCTTTTAATAATACAGGAATGCATTACATATACACAGGGTGAACCCATAAGGTAGCAGAGGTCAAATAAGTATCTGGGATAAGAAATAAACAGAGTCAGACGGCAAGGTTCCACCTGTATGGAAAGGTGGTGTAAAACCATAGCAACTGTAGTGAAGAAGTCCATGTTTCTAAGGTGGATGACCTTCTTAATTATTAGTTTTTATATCAATATTCTGTTTTCTGGAATTGGAAAGTATTTCCCATAATCATTAACACTTATCATGATTTTCCAATGTGTCCATATAAAATATTAACTGTCCATGATTTTTGACACGTCATTCATTAAATAGCAATATTCTTCTCAGTCCTTCATATTCCTCTTCTCATTCATTAAAATAGTTGTCTAGGAATTGGAGCAAATCATGGGGTGGCCAGTGGCGGAGTAAGATTAAAAAAAACCTCATCTGTCCGTAGTGCTCTGCCGTCCACTTATCAGTGTCCTTTCCATCTCCTTCCAGAGCCTCTTTACAGAATGCCCAAGTTTCATGTGAGTGTCCACAGAGAGTCCAATCGGTGACTGGTGAATGGTCAGTGACGCCATTGATTGGTCTCAATGTTCACATGAGGTTCAGGCCATCCAGGAACAAGTATATATAGAAAAAAGGGGAAAAGGGAACATTAAAAATTATACTCAGCCAACCTCTCCACGTGACCTGGCTGGAATCAATTTTTCTTATTTGGATACATCCAGGAACAAGGCCATGGCACAAGACAGAAGGTTATTGGTGGTTGATAACGGGCGATGGGAACAAATGAGTATGCTTTTTATTTATTTATTTATTATTATTTTATACCAACTCTGGTTACCAATTCATCGACAATTCCTTTAATATGGTCTTCCTTCTTATTCTTAATTTATTCAGAATGGGTGGTTTTCATATGCTAGCTCCTTGCTCAGCATTGAAGTAACAGGCTATGCTGTACTTATGGCATTGGCTGTCTATCTATCTATCTATCTATCTATCTATCTATCTATCTATCTATCTTCTACATATTATATCGTAAAATGCATTGCTCACTTGGTAAATGACAGTACCAGTATATGTGGCATTTATTGAAAAGGACGTGCACATTTAGTATGGCGTACACAGATAGGCAGTATTTTTTTTTACTTTGTATGTGTCTTTTTGTTTTACCAGTTCAAGAGTACAGTTAACTTCAAAGGGTGCAGTTATCTTACCTGATACACAGATCCACCTGTAAATAAATATCTCCAACCATATCCAGAATTTATACTGCACATCCTAATCCATGAAGCATTGACTTCATCATTATGTAAATACATTTTACATGGAAATGCTCTTCAAACCTTAACATTTTCCAGCGATGCTTGGTTTATCAAAGTACGCATGACATTGAGAACACCTCGGGCATTTCTGTGTATACAACATTGGTCATACTGTGTGTTGAAATGAAATTTAAGCCAAAGAGCAAGTGGAAGATCTCAAATGTAACCAGCTCTGAATATAGAAAACAAAAAGGTTATACAGCTACTTGAGAATCCTTGAAATGCCACTTACAGCAAATGTTCTTTTCTGCCAGATTTATCTTAGGATAACTCTATCTTGTAAAAATACATTACTTAATGTGTCAATGGAATAGCAAGTAATATCACTAATTGAACATTGATATTCCCCCATCTTGTTTTTATTCAGTGCTACCCTCTTTTGTATTGTAGTGTTATAAACCTGTGTATTGAGCAGTCTTTACCATACTGAAAAGTGGATAGGGATGGAATAAGGATATTTATTTAGTAATTGATATTGATAGATTTAGCCAGCAACTAGCCTTGCATTTAGGACGTCATCTAGGAATGTTCACATCAACCACTATTACTGGATGAGCATAATTTTACCTAAGGTAACAGATGCGCCCTGGACCCCCTTTCAAAAATTCAGCATGGGCCCGTGCAGAGCTTCTCACACCAGGGCAACAACTCATTCATACCTTATAGCAGCAGTTAGGTTTGTGCTTCCGTCTTAAAAAATTAGGGGCACAAGCCCTAAAGCATGTGTTTTGACTACAGTTTTCAAAAAAATATATTTTAGACAATACATCTCTAAGACAGCATTTTTTAATATGGTTGTATACAGCATTCTCTACTTTAGTATACTTCTATAGTGCTGTCTCTGTGTACTCACATCCAGTGATGTCTGTTTTTTAGTAGTGGTGATTTGACTAAAATCTCCTGTATAACTCAGCAGTCTCTTCCATGCAGACGTGCTATAAGAACACAATATTCCCATCTGCATTTCTCTTCACAGCCTCCCTCACTTACCTCTGATTATAAAACCTCTCTTCATTAATGAATAATGTGTGAATATAAGAAACTATGGAATATATCTTAATAAACAAGCATGTTTCCTTCTCCAGTTATTAGGCTGATCTCTTCCTTCTTATTCTTACTTAGATTGTTTATCTATATAGAATCTGTCTCCAACACACTTCACACTATGAAGTCTATGGAAAGGAAAAGGAGGAGGGGAGGTTATTTTATTTATTGTTTCGTATTATGGTAGAGTTTTAGCTTGAAAGATAGCAATGTCTCTCACAATGTAGCAGAGCATGTCTTTTTCAGCTGCCTCCTCCTGACCGCCCCTCTCCATAGATTTCTATGTAAAAAGTAGTTCAACTTAAACAAAGAAGGAAATATATTTCTTTATTCATATATACTATTAATTTCTGAAAAATGTTTTTTTTTTTTTTGTTTTTTTTTTTTTTTAGAATTGGAAATATGCTTTAACTGTACTGGTTTATTAGCCTACTGCTACTTTGGCATGAAAAGGGAAAGGTGTAGAGCAGGGGTGCCCAATATGTCGATCACGATCTACCGTTCGATCGCAATGGACGTATGGGTCGATCGCGGGATGCAGCCAGGGATCCCCGCTGTCTGCTTGTTCACAGTGCAGGCTGAGAGTCATCTACGGACACTGGCAGGCGGGGCTGCGGCAGCCCCAGCCTGCCAGTGTCCAGAAATAACTCTCAGCCTGCGCTGTGAACAAGCAGACACCGGGGATCCCTGGGCGGCCACAGAACGCCGCTGTCTCCTGCTCTCACGCTCCGTGCTGTGCCGGCCCCGCCCACAGACCGCACCGGCCACGCCCACAGGTCCACCCCGACCCGCTCACAAGAAGTGGGTAGTAGATCTTTGGACTTTGGCATGTTACAAAGTAGCTCACATGCTGAAAAAGTGTGAGCACCCCTGGTGTAGAGAGTGGTCATACTGGGCAACCCACATCTCGTATGCTACATTACTGGATTTGTCCACCTTTAACTTACGCTAGGTTCACACTAGCGTTCGGGTCTCCGTTCTCAGCTTTCCGTCTACTGCATGCAGAAGACGGAAACCTGTCAGACCGGGTCCGGCTGTGAGCGGCGGTGAGCGTTTTATGCTCTCCACCGCAAAACCATTTTTTTTTAAAATCGGACACAGAGTACTGCATGTCCGACTCTGTGTCCGGTTTAGAAAGTCTTTTAATTAACCAGATTAACGAATTCTATCCATAGTATGCAATGAAAGTATTTTGGCAATTATACAGTCTCTGGTAGCATGTAGATGGTGCGAATTCTGTCTGACAAACAAGATGGAAGAAAGCTTGCTTCTTCTATTTAACATTCAAGTCAATGTTGATGCAGACTGAATGTGCACTGTTTGCATCCATCATTTTTTTACTTTTTCAGTCTGTTGTTCTGATCCCAATATAATTCAGTAAAAAAGACAAAAAGAAATGCAAACCTAATCTCAATTTGCCAATAAGGTTGGTACTTCTATTCTGTGTATAAAGTAGCCTGTTTTCTTCATTATTCCCAGCATGACGCAGATCTATATTACATTTTTGCCATCAGTATTGCTAAGTCCACTGAAAGAGTAACTACAACTAAACTGTAATATATTAGCAGGAATAATATTTAATATTCAAAAAAACCTTTTTTTTACTTTCTCGGAATTCTTTAGGTTGAACGGCAGCTTTTAAGTTGGATGTGTGATGTGATGTGATGTATTTATTATCTATAGATTATGTATCTTGGTATTATGGTATAGTTACTGGATGAACATACAATATTAAATAAGGTAGACCGAAATGTTTTCAAAGTATGAAGTTTTTATATTGTCAACTGAAAATTCTAATCTAAATATATGTTGCCTACCTCCTCTTCATGCTTTGTGTCATTTGGTGGACATTATGTTAAGCACTGACATGCTTATCTAAGTTCAGCGCTAATGGTTCATTAATAATTTATAAAAATGTTTCCATTTAAATTTTATTTTATTTTTAGAAATGTTATGCCAGTTTTGTTACTTTAGGTAATTGTGATCTATTTATTCCCAATGTTAACATATATTATGAAATACTGTATCCAGTAGTGTGAATTACCATCATTGCTAAAACATGTTCTTAATTCTCCCAAGGTTGTGCAGACTCCCCTCCTCAGAAAATTGATTCCTTTAAATGCAGGCGCATTAGCTGAAAAATTTCAAGTGTTAAATGTCAATTGGGTTTAGTTCTGTCTGGCCGCAATAATTTCCAAAGTAGGAAGGGTAGGCAACATGCAGAAAGGTGTCTTACTGCAGCGAAGTTCAAGAAGAACTAAAGATAACATTGGATTATATTTCTTGTAAGTGTTCACAAATGACATTAAATATGTATAAGGGTGTAATATCCATACAACATCTTCACACAACCCAAACAAGAGAACCTCTCTTATGCACGACAATTTCCTGATTGTTGGAGATTACAAATTATTAATGAAATAATCAGTGAGAAAAAAAAAACGGAATTAATTTAATGCATGGTAATGACTAATGATATCTCAGGTCTCCATGCCCTTGAAAAGGATATCACATCACCGCGCGGTTACTGTGCTATACTATATAAATATGATAGAATAGGGAATTTATGCTTATAGTCAATCTTTTCTATACTGGTATGTAAAGATATGTTGGCCCTATAGTGTATAATGATAGTTGTTCATTGTCAGAGTCTCATATATATATATATATATATATATATATATATATATATATATATATATATATATATATATAATTTGTTCATTATATATACATATGTCTGACTGTGACAATGAGTCATATACAGGACAGAACACTGATCACCATTCTTGACATGTCTGTTTTAGCAAATGTTAACATTCAATTCTGGTGCATCTTTTCTAGTAATTCTGTATTGTGCCATTCCTCTTGATTTTTGCCTAGAAATGTATGAATAAATTAACCACTGGGTGATACCATTCCACTTGTCAAAGCAGTGTCCCCTAAGCAGTTTCATACTGCCACTGATAAGGAGAATGGTTACACCCTGTTGTCAGTCCACTGACACAGTCCACTAACATGCAATTCAGAATTCCTCACCAACTTGTAAAGGCTCTTTCACTTTTGCTACTTCCTAAATCAGCTCCAGAATCCATAGATACAGATGTGTCCTTCCTTGCCTTTTCCTTTTGCTGGAGATATGCAGATACATGTGTATAATGAGATAACCAGCTTTTCAAAATAAAATGATTCTGCAACACTCTGCTACAAAATGTCTATATTATATAAGCCAAGACATGGCCACTCTCTGGTTGTGCTGTAAATTGCAGTCTGTCATGAGTTTTCCTAGTATTGAATTCATTTAATTAGATGTTGGACTTTTTAACCAAATTTGAGCTAAGGTGAAAGTGGACACACCAACTTCCAATATACCATTGACAGTGTAGACTCCACAACTCACTCTCTGTACTTTAAAGTTTTCCCTTTTCTTTCTGTTTTAGAATTTGTTCTCTCATTCCATCCAATATTTTCCAACCCAAGAATCCTTCATCGTACTCTAAAAACTTACCACTTGAGACATAATACCTAGTCTAACCTGTACTTAAACACAGACTCCATCTAATATGCCTAGAGTTGCTTACTTATTTTGCTTGTTTTATATTCCTATTGCTGTACCTAGTAAGTTTATATGGTTAAGCTCTTACCAAATGTATCTCGCAAACGTTGTTTCATTTGTCTGTAACACGCTGTGGAGATTTATCAAGACTGGTGTTTTTTTTCTTTTACATAGTGTTACATTGTGTTACATAGTGTTACATTGTGTTACATAGTGTTAGATTGTGTTACATAGTGTTGACTGGTGTTTCTTACAGCAGTCTTTATAAAGGCCCTGACAGGTTCAAGGAACCACTGGTTTATCAGGAGGCCTCTTAATAAGTCAGGCACATGGCAGAAAACTAGCATGCTATTAAATAATTACATTGGGCTCAGGCATCTCCATTGCACCCCCAGCTCCTCCCAAACAAGAGGTAGAGATGTCCATATCAAGCCACCAGTCTCCAACGTTCTTAGTGAGCAAATGCTTGTCCAAAGGTTGGCGCCAGATAATTGTCTCATGTAAATATAACCATGATCTGCTGACAAACAATAAAAACTTGTTTGTTGGCTTTTGAGATATCTCTGAAATTAATGTGTAAAACACTAGTTGAGCATTATTATTATTATTATTATTAATTGATTTATAAAGATAATGGAATGTGTTACAGTATATTTCAATGAAGGCTTTTTGGTTCCTTCCAATTGTATTATAATTAGAGATGAGCGAGTAGTACTCGATCGAGTAAGTGTTCGATTGAATACTACGGTATTCAAAATACTCGTACTCGATCGAGTACTACTAGCTGTTCGAAGTTAAGATTCGATGCAGAACCATCGTTGATTGGCAGAATGCTATACATTCTTTTCTTACCTTTAGAAGTCTTCTCCCTGCGCAGCGTTCCCGCGTCCTCTTCCGGCTCTGAATTCACTCTGCCAGGCATCGGGCCTGGGCAGAGCCGACTGTGCATGTCTGCTTGTAGTGCGGGCATGCGCAGTCGGGTCTGCCCAGGCCCGATGCCTAGCAGAGTGAATTCAAGGCCGGAAGAGGACGCGGGGACGCTGCGCAGGGAGAAGAATCCAGCCCGACCCTCACTCATGGACTTGGTAAGTAGAATTTGATTGAATGTTGCATACCCCTGAAATGAGCATTTCCCCCCATTGACTATAATGGGGTTCGAAACCCGTTCGAACAGTCGAACAGTGTGCTGCTGTTCGAATCGGATTTCGAACCCCGAACATTTTAGTGTTCGCTCATCTCTAATTATAATATCATAGTAATCTTGGTTGAAGCACGTATAAGCCAATGTTCTGTTAGCATTAAAATAAACTTGGGGCTACGACATTATATTTACTTTCAGTGTTATGATATAATGTGTACTACGGCTTCTTACAGGATTTTTGACAGCGCCAGATGTGTAAACAAACAAAAATAAGTGTATATATATATATATATATATATATATATATATATATATATATAATGTCTTTCTTCATTTTTCTATGATGTGTTACCTGTGTGATGTGATAATCACACAATGGTGCTCAGTGTCATTAATTAAGCCGAGTAAACTATGAATTAAATTAGGCAAATGACAATTTTCACCACATTGCGCTTTTTTTTTTTGCATGAAAGATGTGATTATTTACTTTAGGAAACTCACTGTGATATGCAAATTAGAATAGCTTCATTTTACTACCTTCTGTTCTGAACAGAGAAGCAGAAAAAATAAATAATAAAGATAATTAAACTATGCATTAATATAATTTTATTAAAATGCCTTTCCTGTCCTTACTTTCCTATGTAGAATTTGGTCATCAGCTTTCTAACAAATTAATGCTGAATGAACGCTAAAATAACTCATGGACAAATGTACTACTTGTTCATTGTTTAGAAAGATGAATAGCCCACAATGCTTTGATTCGTTTGGTTATATGCATATTTATCTATGCATATTTATAAGCATTATGCATAGAACCTATTTCTGAAGAATAAACACACTACTGCCTGAAGATTTATTCTAGGATATATTTCAGAACAAACACTCCGTACAATAATGGATGAATCAGCAAAAGGAAGCATTTCTATGTATATTCTATCTCTTTCTAGAGCCTGTACAATATTCTCCAGTGGAGGGCAAACTTGCATTAAATATGTAATCCACCTTGTAACAAATTCAGTCTTTTTTGCTCATTTATTTTCATTTACATCCCAGAAATTGTCTTTGGCTGCAAATGTGATGTAGTTCTCCTACCAAAAAAAGACAACTGAGATGTTACCAGAAACATAGTGTATAATGTTTTATCTGCGTACAGTAAATACAGTAGTGCTTCCTTTTACTTCATTAGGATTCAGAATGGAGGAATAATATTTATCTGTTTGGATTTCTTGAATTGCCTTTGTTTTTTACGTAATTTAGAATATAATAAGGCTTCTGCAGGGAAGAGTAACTGACAATATAATGTGTTTAATTATTGTGTTGGTGGTAGTTTTGGGGGCATTTTGGTAATGTCCTTTATGAAGTGATTTTCCTTTTTTTCCTTAACTTCTTGGTGACCTGTTCTGGACCTTAAAGAGTTTTTCCCATCTTAGCAAATTGCTCTTGAAATGGGAAATTACTTGGATGGGACTTATAGGAGGAGCTGATCAGTGCTGCCCTACACTTTTTATTTCACTCCCTTAGAGTATGTTCACACGGCAGAAAATGGCTTCTGCACGTAAACATAACGCTCGGCTAGCCACGACAAAATGTTGATGCAGTGCACCGGCATCCCGTCGCAGCATTCCACTCCGAAGTAGAATGAATGAATGGGCCTAATTGGGAGGGAGTCTTGCACCGTGGATGTCACAGCTGATCCGTGATCAGCCAAGGGGCATCTCACTTTTTTCCGCTACTAGCTGCCAAAAAACTGTGTGAACAGACCCTTAGGGGTGAATGAGAGTTGCAGAAACAATGTAGCAAATTTGACTATGCTGTTGAGGTAACCTTGGAACTACAGAAACAGAAACACTACTAACATACACTGCTTCTGAAGTTCCTATTCAGCCCTAGTGGCGTTAGAAAATGGCACAGAAGAAGCACTGCTGAGCTGTTCCTGTAAAGTGTTTTTTTCCCTTCTAATCTTCGTTACATGTTCTTCGCCTATCAGGCAGCACTGATACCTAACCTCACATCATATCTCTCATATTCTAGACAAAAGATAGTGAAAAACGTGTTCGGCAAAAAGAAGAAGGTGGGATGCTGGCAATTAGAGCTAACAGGAAGTAAAGAGCATGGAAAGTCTAAGGCCTGCTTCCCGTCTGAAAAGAGTACCAAACATATTATAAAAGCTTTGAGCTTGTGAAAACACACGGACCCCATAGACTATAATGGGGTCCATGTGTTTTCCGCGTGATGTCCGCACGAATCATGAGGAGACAAAAGTACTCCAAGCAGCACTTTTCTCTCCACATGATTATTGCGGACACCGTTCAGAAAACACACAGACCCCACTATAGTATATGGGGTCCATGTGCTTTCATAAGCTCACAGAATTTTAGTGCGTTCGATATTCCGGTCGAGGGTCTCCAAGTGGATTCCCCAAACAGAATACTGAATGCAGATGTGAACCAGGCCTAATAAAGGCTAAAAAGAATGAGAGACTCACTATACAAAGTATACTTGCCATGGAATTGTATACATGGCATGCCTCTTCATGCAACTTCAAGCCATACTCAGTGGGTATAGTACTATATTTTCTATATTCAGTAAGTATGGACTTTACTGAGTTATAGTGTTGGTAAGAAGGAACTTTAGTGAGAGTTTATTAACCCCCTAAGAGTAACATTAAAATTGCGACAATGTTTTTTTTTTTTTTACAGATTTTTAATTTATGGCTCTAGTAAATATTCCTGGCACATAACTCTGTTGCCTTATGTACATTTTAACCCTTTAGTAAACTAACATATTTTAGTGTTAAACCAGTAACATTTTATCCCTCTCTGCACTCCTGTTTTCCTAACTTTTTATATTTTATTTCAACGTAGCTTTACGAGACCTTGTGTTTTGTAAGTATATAAGAGCTTTTGATCAGTCTTTTTTACTTTTTGTTTTTGAGAGGTGCGAAGAGCAGAAAACATCAATTCTGGCATCTGAATCTTAAGGTTTATGGTGTTTGTGTAGAATAAATAATGTACTAATTTTAGTTTATATTTTGTTATAGATGCAATGATAATTCTATGTTTTTTTCATTAACAAAGGAAAATAAAGTCTATTTTTACTTTATTATGTACTAGAGGGAGGACCCGGCTTCGCACGGGTATATTACATTTTATGATTGTGTAGTGGCCCCATAAGAATTGTCCCGTTTTGCACTGGTGTATTTTGTATGTGGTTTGGGTGTGTGTCATAAGCGTCATGTGATTATGTGTATCTCATTTTGAATGTCAGTGAAAAACCTGTGATCAGTTGTTATGGATACCTGGAGTAAAGCTGTATCTAATCCTTCCCCGTGTAGTGCTGTGTTTAGATGCAAGTATCCAATCCTTGTTGGTGTGGTACTGTGTGCAGACGCGCGTATTTAATCCTCCCCTGTGTGGTATTATGTGAAGAGGCGCGTATCTAATCCTACGGCGTGTGGAACTGTGTGTAGACGCACGTATCTAATCTTATGGCATGTGGTACTGTGTGCAGACACGCGTATCTAATCCTATGGCGTGTACAACTGTGTGAAAACACGTGTATCTAATCCTCCCTGTGTGGTATTGTGTGAAGAGGCGCATATCTAATCCTACGGCATGTGGAACTGTGTGTAGACATGCGTATCCAATCCCCCGGCATGTGGTACTGTGTGCAGATGCGCATATCTAATCCTACGGCATGTAGTACTGTGTGTAGACGCGCGTATCTATTCCTCCCCCGTGTGTTACTGTGTGCAAACGTGTGTATCTAATCGTATCTAATCTAGACGCATATCTAATTCTCTGGCTTGTGGTACTGTGTGCAGAGGCATGTATCTAATCCTCCAAAGTGTGATACTGTGTGCACACACACGTATCTAATCCTCCCCTGTGTGGTATTGTGTGAAGAGGCGCGTATCTAATCCTTCAGTGTGTGGAACTATGTGTAGACATGCATATCTAATCCTACTGCATGTGGTACTGTGTGTAGACATGCGTATCTAATCCTACTGCATGTGGTACTGTGTGCAGACGTGCATATCTAATCCTCTGGAGTGTGTAACTGTGTGTAGACGCTCGTATCTAATCCTACGGCATGTGATACTCTGTGCAGACTTGTGTATCTAATCCTATGTCATGTAGTACTGTGTGTAGACGCGCATATTTAATCCTACAGCATGTGGGACTGTGTGCAGATGCGTGTATCTAATCCTCTGGAGTGTGGAACTGTGTGTAGATGCGCGTATCTAATCCTACGGCATGTGGTACTCTGTGCAGACGTGTGTATCTAATCCTATGGCGTGTACAAATGTGTGCAGACGCGCGTATCTAATCCTCTGGAGTGTGGAACTGTGTGTAGACGCGCGTATCTAATCCTACGGCATGTGGTACTGTGTGCAGACATGTGTATCTAATCCTATGGCATGTACAACTGTGTGAAGACACGTGTATCTAATCCTCCCCTGTGTGGTATTGTGTGAAGAGGCGCATATCTAATCCTACGGCGTGTGAAACTGTGTGTAGACGCGCATATCCAATCCCCCGGCATGTGGTACTGTGTGCAGACGCGCGTATCTAATCCTCCCCTGTGTGATACTGTGTGCGGAGACGCGTATCTAATTCTCTGGCTTGTGGTACTGTGTGCAGAGGCATGTATCTAATCCTCCAAATGTGGTACTGTGTGCACACACACGTATCTAATCCTCCCCTGTGTGGTATTGTGTGAAGAGGCGCGTATCTAATCCTTTGGCGTGTGGAACTATGTTTAGACGTGCGTATCTAATCCTACTGCATGTGGTACGGCGTGCAGACACGTGTATCTAATCCTATGGCGTGTACAACTGTGTGCAGACGCGTGTATCTAATCCTCTGGAGTGTGGAACTGTGTGTAAATGCGTGTATCTAATCCTACGGCATGTGGTACTCTGTGCAGACTTGTGTATCTAATCCTATGGCGTGTACAAATGTGTGCAGATGTGCATATCTAATCCTCTGGAGTGTGGAACTGTGTGTAGACACGCGTATCTAATCCTACAGCATGTGGGACTGTGTGCAGACGCGTGTATCTAATCTTATGGCATGTACAACTGTGTGAAGACACGTCTATCTAATCCTCCCCTGTGTGGTATTGTGTGAAGAGGTGCGTATCTAATCCTACGGCGTGTGGAACTGTGTGTAGACGCACGTATCCAATCCCCCGGCATGTGGTACTGTGTGCAGACGCGCGTGTCTAATCCTATGGCATGTGGTACTGTGTGTAGATGTGCGTATCTAATCCTCCCCCGTGTGGTACTGTGTGCAGACGCGCATATCTAATCCTCCCGTGTGATACTGTGTGCAGAGACGCGTATCTAATTCTATGGCTTGTGGTACTGTGTGCAGAGGCATCTATCTAATCCTCCAAAGTGTGGTACTGTGTGCACACACACGTATCTAATCCTCCCCTGTGTGGTATTGTGTGAAGAGGTGCGTATCTAATCCTTCGGCGTGTGGAACTATGTGTAGACATGCGTATCTAATCCTACTGCATGTGGTACTGTGTGCAGACACGTGTATCTAATCCTATGGCATGTACAACTGTGTGCAGACGCGCGTATCTAATCCTCTGGAGTGTGGAACTGTGTGTAGACGCCTGTATCTAATCCTTCGGCATGTGGAACCATGTGCAGATGCACGTATCAAATCCTTCAGTGTGTGGAACTGTGTGCAGAAGTGCGTATTTAATCCTCTGGTGTGTGGGACTGTGTGCAGACACGTGTATCTAATCCTGTGGCGTGTGATACTGTGTGCTGATCTGTGTATCTAATCCTCTGATGCGTGTATCTCAGTTTGGATATCAGTGTTGTATTGTGCATGTGGAGTGACCGTGTGTATTGCAGTTGGAATATGAGTGAAAGTCTTGCAGGTTTGTATTGGCTAAGGGGGGGGGGGGGCACAGTGTTTGGAATGCTGTATCTCAGCAACGGTACGTCCGAGCGAGTTGGAGTCTCATCTTAAACCTTCCCGGATACCTGAAGTATCTCTGTACCAAATTTGGTGAAGATCGGTCCAGTCGTTTGGTTCGCATTAGAGAACAGACAGACAGACAAGAATTCATTTTTATAAGATAGAGAGATAACAACTTAGGTGCTGAGGTCATAATATATCAGTGGTTTAATCATGACTCTAGTCCACTGTGGTCATATATCAGTCACAGCAGACTCTATCTGCTCAGGAGGCTGAGGGACTTTGGAGTCCAGGGGACACTTCTTAAGGCCTTTTTCAACTCTGTGGTTGCTTCAGCCATCTTTTTCGGTGTGGCCTGCTGAGGGAGCAGTATATCAACCAGGGACAGAAATAGACTTGACAGGATGATCAGAAGGGCCAGTTCTGTCCTGGGGAGCCCCCTGGACCCAGTACAGGTGGTGGGTGACAGAAGGATACTGTCCGTGTTGAGCTCCATGCGGGAGAACAAGTTCCACCCCATGTATGAGACCTTGATGGCACTTGGCAGCACTGTAAGTGACTGTCTGCTTCACCCCAAGTTTGAGAAGGAGCGCTATCGTAAATCCTTCCTTCCATTCGTGATCAGGCTGTATAATCTACATCAGACCAAGCAAAGATCACTCTGCACAGAAAACTAAATGATTCAGAAGTCTTCCTATCTTCTTTCTTCTCTTCCTTAGCTCCTATGAACTCCTAGTATATCTTCTCTTCTCAGCATATGTGTGTCTACTTCTGTAATATATTACTGTGTAATATCCTGTATCTGTATTACTATGCTGCTGTAACATACTGAAATTTCCCCACTGTGGGACTATTAAAGGATTATCTTATCTTAAACAGCAAGTATGCTTTCTGATTGGTAATTGGGGGGAGAGAGGTAGGTGATATGAACAATAGACCATAGTACACCCTTCCCTGGAGTCATCTAAAGTACAGGACAGGAGAATAATAAAATAATTTATTCTCATCTTTAAAATGAATCTTAAACCATCAAGATAGCTGCATTCATTCCTGATATATCGGCATTAGTAGGGAGGACGTATTAGCTATGTCTTCCACTACTGAAGTGCCACCCTGGGAGGACGTAGAGTTGACGTCCTCAGCAAGAAAAGGGTTAAAGGGATTCTATCAATGGGAAAACTCATTTTTAAATAAGCATATATTTGCATAGCCTTTAGAAAGGCTATTCCAGACATACTTTTAATTTGTTAATCCTCCCAGCCATTTTTGAATTAGCCTGCTTTTATTAATATGCTAATTATCCACCTCAGAGCACCAGAAGTTCAGTGAGCACTGTGTACTGTGTGTAAACAGAGGGAAGTGAGAACCAGGGAAGGCTGATGAGTCATCAGCAGCAGCAGTAACAGCAGCCTCCCTGCTCTCACCTCCCCCTGTTTACACACACACACACACACACACACACATTGCTGAATGAACTTCTGGTGCCATGAGGTGGATAATTAACACATCAATAAAAGTGGGTTAATTCAAAATTGGCTGAGAGGTATGTCTGGAATAGCCTTTCTAAAGGCTATGCAAATATATGCTTAGTTAAAAATTAGTTTTTCCAATGATAGAATCCCTTTAAAGTTAAAGTTGCAACCCTGTTTTAACCAGTGATATCTCATTGTTTTAATCATGACTTTATCCCAGTGATTCCCAAAGTGGTCCAGGTGGACCCCCAGGGGTCCAAGAGAGACTCAACGGGGGACTACATTGGATCTAATCCTCACATTTTTTGACAATTTTTGGGAATATGGTAGAAATGTAGCAGAAGGAGGTCCACCTAAACCAGTAAAATTTTGAAAGTGGTTTACGAGAAAAAAAAGTTTGGGAACCTCTGCTCTAGCCATTATGGTTCCGGAATTAGAGCTGTTTGAAGTTTCCTCCAACATGAGGTTGGAGGAAAGACAACTGTAGAGTTTGAAGAAATGTTTATAGCACACTGTCCATGTAACTGGTCTTTCAGTTGAAAAAAGGAAGCTGCCAAAAATTATCTCTTTATGGGATTAGACTTTGCACAAGAGTTGCTCATAAGACTGTACATCCATGAGAAAACGGGCCAGTCCATACCACTGGCTCTGAAGTCCATGAGTTCCAGTGGTACTTTTATCTTGGAATGAGCTTGTCTCCAGGAATACCCAGTGAATAGCATTCAACATTTTGGGATCAATGCCCAGTGCAAAAACCAAAGTCATCCATAAGTCTTAAGGTTCAAGAGAACTTCAATTTAGTAGATCAACTGGCCCTGATTCAAATTTTCATACAGGACTTAAATATGTTGTCCAAAAACTTCACAAGTCAGGGAAGAGGCCAGTGAAACAAACAAACAAAAAAATTATCACACCTGCCCATTGTACTCCGATGTCCACCACTACTGTCTGGTCCAGTGTGCACAGTGCCTGCTGAGCTAACACGTAACTGCTGAGCTAAGATCGGACCATAATAGAGACTGCTGTGGTCCGATCTAACACTCCGCCTCCTCACAGATGAGCCTCTGGCAGAACCAGTGTTGATTGGCCGAATGCTGTACACTGGCCGATCAACGCTGGTCAATGCATTCCTATGAGAAAAAGTAAGCTCCCACATAAACGCATGCTGCCAGCTCTCCCGACTAGCAAGGACGAGCCTGCTGCAGAATCAGCGTTGATTTGCCGAATGTTATACAGTGTATAGCATTTGGCAAATCAACACTGGTTCTGAATCGAATCTTTACTGCGAATAGCGATAGTATTCAAATGAGTACGAGTATTTTGAATACCATAGTAATCTTTCGAATACCTACTCGATCGAATACTACTCGCTCATCTCTACACATGAACTGTCTTAACAGCAATCCAACTCAGTAAAGTAATGCTACTTGGAGTGGGGAATTCCTTACCTGTTTTGAAAAAGAGTTAATTCCAAAGCTTTTAGCATTTGCAAAGTAAAAATATATCAATTTTACAGCGATTGCCAGATGGAAGAATGTGTTATCTAGATACAACACCATAGACAGGTTGTGATTAGTGTTAATAATATTGCCTTCAAATTAATAGATGCAATGAAGCTCAAATGTATAATTTTCTTACAAAAGGAAAGTGCTATGCAGCATCAATTAAGTAATGTCAAATAAAATGTTGAAAAGTTGAGAATGTTCCATCTTGTTAGATCAGATTATACTTCACACTTTTTTTTAAAAAAAATAGTCACTTTTTTTTCTTTTTTTACTTGCTGGATACAGTATATGAAATGACATTTTAACATATTAAATTTATAAAGTGTCCATAAGGTAAGAGTTACAGATTTGTCAACCCTTACCTTATGGCTCAAGTTTGGTTAATGTCTTCTAAACCGCATATTGATTATATATAATACATCTGTATGAGCTTGAACATTCTGTAGAGTTAGCTCCACTGCACAGATCCCCTATGATCTCACATTAGACAGTGGAGACCATGGAGCTTTTTCCAGAGACCAGTCAGTGTGGTCTCTGATCAAGTGACCAATGTGCCAATGGCAAAGTGACAAACATTATTGGCTTTGCACCGTTCTCCCTCTCCTTGCCCTACGAAAGAGAGAAAAAAGTGTGCTTGCCACCAGCCCCACTACAGTCATGGCCAAAAGTTTTGAGAATGATACGAATATTAATTTTTACAAAGTCTACTGCTTCAGTTTTCCTAATGGCAATTTGCATATACTCCAGAATGTTATAAAGAGTGATCAGCTTAACAGCAATTACTTGCAAAGTCAATATTTGCCTAGAAAAGGAACTTTATCCCCCAAAACACATTTCAACATCATTGCAGCCCTGCCTTAAAAGGACCAGCTAACATCGTTTAGTGATTGCTCCATTAACACAGGTGTGGGTGTTGATGAGGACAGGGCTGGAGATCAATCTGTCATGATTAAGTAAGAATGACACCACTGGACACTTTAAAAGGAGGCTGGTGCTTGGCATCATTGTTTCTCTTCTGTTAACCATGGTTATCTCTAAAGAAACATGTGCAGTCATCATTGCACTGCACAAAAATGGCCTAACAGGGAAGAGTATCGCAGCTAGATAGATTGCACCTCAGTCAACAATCTATCGCATCATCAAAAACTTCAAGGAGAGCGGTTCCATTGTTGGCAAAAAGGCTCCAGGGCGCCCAAGAAAGACCAGCAAGCGCCAGGACCGTCTCTTAAAAGTGTTTCAGCTGCGGGATCGGGCTACCAGCAGTGCAGAGCTTGCTCAGGAATGGCAGCAGGCAGGTGTGAGTGCATCTGCACGCACTGTGAGGCGGAGACTCTTGGAGCAAGGCCTGGTCTCAAGGAGGGCAGCAAAGAAGCCACTTCTCTCCAGAAAAAAACATCAGGGACAGACTGATATTCTGCAAAAGGTACAGGGAGTGGACTGCGGAGGACTGGGGTAAAGTCATTTTCTCTGATGAACCCTCTTTTCGATTGTTTGGGACATCTGGAAAACAGCTTATTCGGAGAAGACGAGGTGAGCGCTACCACCAGTCTTGTCTCATGCCAACTGTAAAGCATCCTGAAACCATTCATGTGTGGGGTTGCTTCTCAGCCAAGGAAATCGGCTCTCTCACAGTCTTGCCTAAAAACACAGCCATGAATAAAGAATGGTACCAGAATGTCCTCCAAGATCAACTTCTCCCAACCGTCCAAGACCAGTTTGGTGATCAACAATGCCTTTTCCAGCATGATGGAGCACCTTGCCATAAAGCAAAGGTGATAACTAAATGGCTCAGGAAACAAAACATAGAGATTTTGGGTCCATGGCCTGGAAACTCCTCAGATCTTAATCCCATTGAGAACTTGTGGTCAATCATCAAGAGACGGGTGGACAAACAAAAACCTACAAATTCTGACAAAATGCAAGCATTGATTGTGCAAGAATGGACTGCTATCAGTCAGGATTTAGTCCAGAAGTTGATTGAGAGCATGCCAGGGAGAATTGCAGAGGTCCTGAAGAAGAAGGGTCAACACTGCAAATATTGACTTGCTGCATTAACTCATTCTAACTGTCAATATAAACTTTTGTTACTCATAATATGTTTGCAATTATATTTCTGTATGTGATAAAAACATCTGACAAACACACATAAAAACCAGAGGGCAGCAGATCATGTGAAAATATAATATTTGTGTCATTCTCAACTTTTGGCCATGACTGTACAGTGTAGTTATCAGATGCCCACTACAGTGTAGTTATCAGATGCCCTCTGCAGTGTAGTTATCACATGCCATCAAGACAGCTATGATCTCTGAGTTTTGCCTGGACTCAACCCTGATTGTCACAAGGCATGGTGATCTATGGACATGTGAGCACTAGAGATGGATGAACCTCACAAGATTTGTTTTGCTGAATATTTATGAGGTTTAACTGAGAAGACAATCATTATACTCTGAGTTGCCATAATACATGGAGGCCAATAGGAGGAAAGCAAAAATAAACTGTTATACTCTCACCTTCCCTTACATCTCCTTGTCATCCTTGTGTCATTTGCTGGTCTCCTGCCATCCCCTTAGAGTGACATCTACCAGAGGTTGAAAGGGGCCTAAAAAGGACATTTAAATTTTCTGACCATAGCTGCTCCCAGTCCTGAAGGACAGCTATTAACCTTGGCCTTTTTAAAATCAAAGGATTTTGTCCTGCTAACCTTTCTTTATATTTTACAATTGAGGTATAATATTATTACATTATGGTTGAAATGACCAAACTTATCACCAAGAGTGACATGTCCAAAAAAAGTCTTGCCTTTTTAGAAATGACCAGATCCAGCAGAATATTTCCTATAGTTGTATCTTATTCAAGATGAACCATAAAATTGTCACGAGAAACCACTTCTCCACCAATAACTCTGATCTGCCCCCTCTCTGACCTATTGTTAGTCATGGAAATGCTCTAACTATAAATGGAAATAGTCATATGGGGGAAGTTCACATTGTTTTGTTATTTGACAACAACTGTAATGGATAGCAATACCAATGGGGAAGTCCAGCACACCTTTGATGCAATGAAAGCACAGGCCACAATCTGAGGATTAAAGCCTACTTGAGAATGCCTCAAGGATGATGCCCATTTTGAATGGAATTCATTAAAACCTGTCCCTTTTCTTGCCTGGGTTTGTTTTAGCAAAACTGGGATGCACAGCACCTCAAAGGTTGTAGTCTTAGAAACTTAGATACTATGATAGTAACATAGAGCTGAAACAGTGATGTTGTGCGGCACCAATGTGAACAGGCTGCAACAGACTCTCTCCAGTTAACTTCACTGGGAAAGCGTGCCTATGTATAGCAGTTGAGTGAAGCCAAATGAACCTTTGCCAGAAGCACCTGCTAATTTCAGCAGGGGAATCAGGCCCTAGCATATGCTTCACTCTGCTACACAAACAAGACTGCCAGGGGTTAACTTCACTCCTGGTCAGTCACACAAAAAACTCCTTAACCTGCAAGGAGCTACACAGCAATTAGACAAGGAATAAGCTTTACTGATTCCCACTGGCAGAGCCAAGGAATCCTAGACTGCTCCTGCCATTAAATGGAACTTGGCCCTAACCTCCTGTCTCAATGTATTTCTAGTCAAAGTGTGAGCCCCGGGAGGGCATTGGCTCACACTATATAAAGGCTAGTCCCCGCCCAACAGGGGCGGTGGCATGATGTCACCGATCATGCTCAGTATGGCCAAAATGGGACTTAGCCTCTGAACGGACCCAAAATGTCTGAGCATGCTCAGTAGGGAAAGAATAGCACTTAGCCTCTAAGCGGCTCCAAAATGTCTGAGCATGCTCAGTGGGCCGAAAGCTGGATTTAGACTCCAGACACCTCACTGCACAATGCCGAGGGCGAGGTTTGGATGGCCCGCAGGTGGCGCTATGCGCTGGACGGGAAGCCTGCAGGACCCAATCCTAACAGACGCTAATTCTCTATGTATTGAGCGTGTACAGCGCCTTTATATGTTTTATGCTGTTTCCCCCTACTTGCATGAATTCAAAAGGGGATGTGAGAATGTGTGTATGGGTTATAAGCTGCTGTTGCCCCTAGTGCTAATTTTATTTAGTGCTTTTGGTACAATTTGTATTGCCATTAACCCCTGATAAGTCAGGGTATCCTTGTATTTACTTATCCTGATGAAACATGCATGTCGGTTTCACATGCGTTTGATGTACTATTTTGTATAGAGTATTTATGGTTTTATATTCACTTTGGTACGTGCTTTGTCAGGGAGAGTCTGTTAGGTGGCCCCTGCATAGGAACAGGTTCCAGTCAGGACTCTGGCTACTAGAGCAGTGCTCCTGAGATAGGCGTAGGGTGAATAGCTAGAAATTGACCTCCCCCGTTATATAGGGTTAATTTTTAGGGTTAATCCCCTTGTGCCTGATGCTATTGGTCTACATGTAGTCATCATTTCCACATATGGATCTCCCTGTCTAAATTGAACCCACCACGGCATAGGAGCTTCCTCCAAGTATACAGCACTACTAATGGTGAGTTACTTGGTTTAATTTCTTGGAGGCCGTCGTGCCTCGATACGTTGCCTTTAGGGTCCAACAGGAACTCGTATGACATATATATATATATATATATATATATATATATATATATTATAAATTATTTTTTTATCACGTAGTTCATGTGGTTTTATAGTTTTAAATTAAAAGTTATATTTTATTGATTATACATTATATTTGAATAATCTTTCTTACAATTGTCTCAATTTTTGGAGGTTGTTATATAAATAAACAACAATAATAATTAGGCATTATGTGTGTACATAGCAGTAATACATTATCCGATCATTTTTAGAGATGAGCGAACAGTGAAATATTCGAGATTCGATATTCATTTCGAGTAGAGCCTGAATATTCGACTACTTGATCGAATATCGAATCCCATTATAGTCTATGGGAAATAATGCTTGTTTCAGGGAAAACCACTATTCAACTAAAGGAGAGTCAACAAGTCCACAAATAGCAGGAGGAGAGTGCTTAAGAGGAGCGCTGTGCAGTTAAAGCGCACGGACCCATTATAGTCTATGGGGACCGTGCGCCAATGTTCCTTCTAAGCCCTAGAAGCTGCTGAGCGGAACAGCTTGTGAGCTGGGCAAGGCTCCGTCAATGATGGGCGACCTGATGGCCAAACAGTACCACCAGTAGTAAACAAGAAAACGCTAATCTAGTGTATAGATAGTATAATGATCCTTCCTTAGTCACCCCCTCCCCCACACACAGATTGGTGCTGAGGAAAGTGACAGGCCGACCTGGCACTCAGGGCTCAGGAGGACAGACAGCAATATGGTGGGTGCCATATTAAACAACCGTTGGTCTCTGCCTGTCCTCCTGAGTGCATACCTTCCAACTTTTAAAAAGTCGAAAAAGGGACAAAATGTGCGGCGCGCTACGCACGCCTTGGCAAATTTAGCTCCGCCTACTTTTATGTTGCCTCCGCCCATTCTCATTCATTTTTCACGTGCTCCCACACAGTATAATCCTTCTACAGTCACCCGTAAATTATATGTCCCCCCTCTATCTCTCCCCCAGTTTCATGTCCCCCCTCAATCTCTGCCCCCAGATTAATGTCCCCTCCATCTCTGCCCCCAGATTCATGTCCCTCCATCTCTGCCCCCAGATTCATGTCCCCTCCATCTCTGCCCCACATTCATGTCCCCTCCATCTCTGCCCCCAGAATCACGTCCCCTCATCTCTGCCCCCAGGTTCATGTCCTCTCCATCTCTGCCCCCAGATTCATGTCCCTCCATCTCTGCCCCCAGATTCATGTCCCCTCCATCTCTGCCCCACATTCATGTCCCCTCCATCACTGCCCCACATTCATGTCCTCTCAATCTCTGCCACCAGGTTCATGTCCTCTCCATCTATGCCCCCAGATTCATGTCCTCTCCATCTCTGCCCCCAGATTCATGTCCTCTCCATCTCTGCCCCCAGATTCATGTCCCCTCGTCTCTGCCCCACATTCATGTCCCCTCCATCACTGCCCCCAGATTCATGTCCCCTCCATCTCTGCCCCCAGATTCATGTCCCCTCCATCTCTGCCCCACATTCATGTCCCCTCCATCTCTGCCCCCAGAATCACGTCCCCTCATCTCTGCCCCCAGGTTCATGTCCTCTCCATCTCTGCCCCCAGATTCATGTCCCTCCATCTCTGCCCCCAGATTCATGTCCCCTCCATCTCTGCCCCACATTCATGTCCCCTCCATCACTGCCCCACATTCATGTCCTCTCAATCTCTGCCACCAGGTTCATGTCCTCTCCATCTATGCCCCCAGATTCATGTCCTCTCCATCTCTGCCCCCAGATTCATGTCCTCTCCATCTCTGCCCCCAGGTTCATGTCCCTCCGTCTCTGCCCCCAGATTCATGTCCCCTCGTCTCTGCCCCACATTCATGTCCCCTCCATCACTGCCCACAGATTCATGTCCCCTCCATCTCTGCCCCCAGATTCATGTCCCCTCCATCTCTGCTCCCAGGTTCATGTCCTCTCCATCTCTGCCCCCAGATTCATGTCCTCTCCATCTCTGCTCCCAGGTTCATGTCCACTCCATCTCTGCCCCCAGGTTCATGTCCTCTCCATCTCTGCCCCCAGATTCATGTCCTCTCCATCTCTGCCCCCAGATTCATGTCCTCTCCATCTCTGCCCCCAGATTCATGTCCTCTCCATCTCTGCCCCCAGATTCATGTCCTCTCCATCTCTGCCCCCAGATTCATGTCCTCTCCATCTCTGCCCCCAGATTCATGTCCTCTCCATCTCTGCCCCCAGATTCATGTCCTCTCCATCTCTGCCCCCAGTGCCATGCCATCCCCTACTTCATCTGCCCACAGTTTCACATTCCGCCTCAGTGTACACATTAAACGTACCTTCTCCTCGCTCCCCCGCTGCTCTCTCCGCACCTCTCTCTCTCTCTCGCACACAGTTGTAGGCGCGATGTGAAGTCATCACATCGCGTCTACACAGCGACTAGCCACGTCTGTATTCAACTCCTCTGGATGCAGATCTGAGTTGAGTGCACGGGCATTAATTCTGACTGAGCAGGGTGGCTGCAATACGTGAGCGGCCACCCACGCGCGCACATTATTGGGAACAGTGCCGTGCACTTTAACTGCACAGCACTTGTAGTTGCACTGATAAAAAGTCAGCTCCCTCGTAACCGCAAGCTGCCAGCTCTCCTGACTAGCAAGGACGAGCCTGCTGCAGAACCAGCGTTGACTTGCCATAGGCTCATCCTTGCTAGTCAGGAGAGCTGGCAGCTTGCTGTTACAAGCGAGCTTACTTTTTCTCATGGGAATGAATAGACCAGCGTTGATTGGCCAGTGTACAGCATTCGGCCAATCAACGCTAGTTCTGCCGGAGGCTCGTCTGTGAAGAGGCAGAGTCTAAGATCAGATCACAGTAGTCTCCATTGTGGTCCGATTTTAGACTCCGCCTCCTCACAGACGAGCCTCTAGCAGAACCAGCAGTGATTGGCCGAATGCTGTACACTGGCCAATCAACGCTGGTCAATTAATTCCTATTAGAGAGAGAGTCAGCTCCCTCATAACAGTAAGCTGCCAGCTCTCCCGACTAGCAAAGACGAGCCTGCGGCAAATCAATGCTGGTTCTGCAGCAGGCTCATCCTTGCTAGTCAGGAGAGCTGGCAGCTTGCTGTTATGAGGGAGCTGACGCTCTTTCACATAGGAATGAATTGACCAGCGTCGATTGGCGAGTGTACAGCATTTGGCCAATCAATGCTGGTTCTGCTAGAGGCTCGTCTGTGAGGAGGCGGAGTCTGAAATCGGACCACAATGGAGACTGCTGTGGTCCGATCTTAGACTCTGCCTCCTCACAGACGAGCCACCAGCAGAACCAGCGTTGATTGGCCGAATGCTGTACACAGGCCAATCAATGCTGGTCTATTCATTCCTATGAGAAAAAGTAAACGTGCTCGTAACAGCAAGCTGCCAGCTCTCCTGACTAGCTAGAATGAGCCTGCTGCAGAACCAGCGTTGATTTTCTGAATGCTATACACTGTATAGCATTCGGCCAATCAAGGCTGGCTCTGAATCGAATATTTACTGTGAATAGCTAGTAGTATTCGTTCGAGTACGAATATTTCGAATACCGTAGTATTTGATCAAATACCTACTCGATCGAATACTACTGGCTCATCTCTAATCATTTTGTGACTTGTATCTTGCATTTATCAATAGATTTCCTCTCTACAGGGTCCATATCTAATCCACTCCCCAGTAAGCTGAAGCCAGCTGCTATGATGCCTCCTGTACACAGCTCAAATAGAGCAGAGGGAATATACAGACAGGTGCAGAAAAGCATTGTTGCGAATAGGAGCAGATTTATTAGTGAATTAAGTGTCAATGGTCAGTGCTGGAGGCTGGGGAAAAGAAGCGTCCAATACCTGCAAAAAGAGGCATTTTTCTGTTATACGGTAAAAAAAAACCTGATTGGGATGAACCACTGTGAACCTCTGTACTGAATGCCATTGTAAAGCTGCTACAAGTAACTTCAATATGATAAAACCATTGACTTCTCCATTGAAGCCCCTTTTACTTTCTATGTAGCCAATTTTAATTATTATACTTTTGGAGTAATTACACCCTGCTGCCTCTAAGTACTTTAAGTATACTTTAAATGCAATGACCTCTTGCTCTGGGTATAATCTTAACAACATTATTATCAAATCCATTCATCATTCGGACAAGGCAATATCTTTCTGAATATCTGGGATATAAGAAAAGAAAAATTATATATAAGAGCTATTTAAATTAATAATATGCTAGAAATATCTAAAAATCTACTGAAGCAAGCAAACGCATTGTATGAGTTGATGAATAACACTAGATAACAATAGTATATAGACACCAGAATGCTATTAATATACTGTGGTTACAAACATGAGGCTTTATGCGACAAGCACTAAGCGCCAACCTAGAATGCGGTACCGGTGCCTGACATCAAAGGAAGCTCAGTAAAAGGAAAATAGCTCGAGAATTCAGTAGCATTCTTGCACTTTGTGTCCATTAATACAATTATCAAAAGTGGCTCAAAGACTTTGGCTGACCTGCAAATTCTTTATAAAACTCAAATTAATTTTAGCCTAATCTTAAAATGATGTATAGGATGTTAGTCAATGATTTAGGCAGCACAAAGCCATGTTTTTTCTTTCCCTTATACTCACTGACTAAAAAAATAATAATTAACGTATACCTTAAACCGTAATATTATACAAATTAAGATTAATAGGTATGTACATATATGGATAGATAGACAGATTGATTTGCTCTTTTGTGACTATTTATTGTCACATCAGCATGAGCAATTTCATAATCAGTGGTTTTTATAACATTTGATTGATCAGTATAGTATCTTTTATTTAACCTCTTCCTGTCATCCATAGTACATATCCAGTAATGGATTTTAGACAAGGTGCCTGCTCAGAAGCTAAGTGGCCAGTGACTGATTATGGCTATTCTTCAAATGCAACCTAGGAATCTGAAGAGCAGCAGAATGGCAGGTTAAAGAGGATTGCAGTCTAGAGATAAGCGAGTAGTACTCGATCGAGTAGGTATTTGATCGAATACTACGGTATTCGAAATACTCGTACTCGATCGAGTACCACTCTCTGTTCGAATGTAAAAGTTCGATGCAGAACCAGCATTGATTGGCCGAATGCTATACAGTCGGCCAATCAATGCTGGTTCTTCTCCTACCTTTAGAAGTCGGAAGAGCTGGAAGACGCCGTGGGGACGCTGCAAGGAGAAGACTGCACGGAGGATTCAGCCCGACCCTCACTCATGGACTTGGTAAGTATAATTTGATTGAATGTTGCCTACCCCTGAACCGAGCATTTTCCCTCCATAGACTATAATAGGGTTCGATATTCGATTTGAGTAGTCGAATATTGAGGGGCTACTCGAAACGAATATAGAACTTTGGACATTTTACTGTTTGCTCATCTCTATTGCTGTCCCCCCAGTCTGCCACAGGTTGTGGAAGTGAATGGATTTTACTATATACTGCAATATTAGTATTGCAGTGTATTATATGTGCGATCAATTACTCTAAGGTTCAAGTTCCCTGGGGGGAGAAAAAAGAAAAGTAAAAAAAAAGAAAAAAGAAAAAAAAGGAAATGTTCTAAAAAATTAAGGTGTCAAAATATGGCAAATAATTTGTTTTTACTTTTCTATCTTTTTGGAATAGTATTAAAATAAAAGCTATATAATTTTGGCATAGCCATAATCATACTGCATCATCTGCACAATACAGTCAATATGTTATTTTTTTCTGCACAGTGAATGCCATAATAATAAAACCTATAAGAAAATAGCACAAATTCACTTTTTTTTCTAATTCCACCCCATTCTGATGTTTGTGTTCTCCATCTTCTCAGTATTATTATGAAGTACAATTTGATCTGCAAAAAATAGGCCCTCATATTGCTTTGTGTATGGAAAACTAAAAAAAAAAAAGTTATGGATTTTTAAGGAGGGGAACTAAAAACAAAATGCAAAAACTAAAATGATTGTGGAAGGTGTTAATATGTAACTAAACTTTTAAACAACTTTTGATGCTGAGAAGGCCTTTGATAGGGTGGACTAGGACTACATGCAAGCAACTCTTCGAGCTTTTGTTATTCCTCCATCCTTTGTCACAGCAATTTTCTCACTATACTCTGACCCTCATGCTCAACTCAAAGTTAATGAGACCTTATCTCCGTACGTCAATATCACCAATGGGACTCGACAAGGCTGTCTCTTGTCCCCTCCTTATTTATCCTCAAATTGGAGACATTACTTCAGGCGGTCCATCTGCAGCCAAACATAGAAGGATTTTCTGTTGGATCACGCTCGTTACAATCAGCCGTATTTGCTGATGACATCCTGTTCCTTGTCACTAACCCAGAGGAAGGACACCCAATCCTGATGAATTTGATGACTGAATATGGTGTACTCTATAACTACAAACCTAATCTCTCCAAATTGGAGGTTCTAGGGGTGTTCCTTCCTGTTAATGTCCAACATAGGATTCAGCTGACTACCCCATATGTTTGGAAAACGGATCATATATGTACAATCTGTATAATATCTGTATAAAGAAAACTACTTCTCTCTGTTACAGGATCTGTAGACCAAGCTACACTCCTATGTCTTTCCCTTTCTTTCCTGGTTTGTATGGAAAAATCTGTTGCAGACCTATGTGGTACCAAAAGTACTGTACAAACTTCAAATGCTTCTGATCTCCCTCCAGAAATCTTATTTACAATTCTTATGTCTCCTCTTTGCCTGTTTTGTCTGAAAGAACAAGCCGGCATGCTTGCCCTACAGTCATCTGATTCAACCTAAAGATAAAGGCGGTATCTCACTCCCAGATATGTCTACCTATTATAAAGTTAATTTCCTTACCATGTGGTTACACTTGAGTGCTCCAATAAGTAACTCACTCATTCGAGAAATGGCTAAACATGTTCATGGCAATGGCCTGAACGCAATCTTATGGACAACTGAGCCTAAATATTTTCACTGTTCTAAATTTGAGATCCTCCTCAAACACCCATGCAAGACCATGTACAACCATCAAGCTCTCCTCACTCCTCCTCCATCAAGACTTCCTTCCATGTGCTGTCCAAAGTTATGAATATTTCTGGGTACAACTCAGAGGTAGACATCTGATATTGCCATAAATGGATATCCAGCACTCCGTAACTTCTTGTATAAAAAAGTATTAACTTTATTTCGGAGACGTGCTCCCTTTAAAATCCAAATATCATATAGCGATGCAGACGGTAAAGTAACAAAGAAACCGACGCGTTTCGAGGTTACCTCTTAGTCATGGTCAAACCATGACTAAGAGGTAAAAAACCTCGAAACGCGTCAGTTTCTTTGTTACCTTACCATCTGCATCGCTATATGACTTGGATTTTAAAGGGAGCACGTCTCCGAAATAAAGTTAATACTTTTTTATACAAGAAGTTACTGAGTGCTGGATATCCATTTATTGCCATTCTCTCCTCACCTTCCGGAAGGTTCTCTGTGCATCTCCAGGATACTTCTTGGGTCTCATCGCATCGGACAAGTAAGATAATAATCTATTTTTTTATTTGATTTTTTTGCACTAACGCTAGGCTGTGATTACACTTTGTCTTGCAAATCTGATATTGCCAGCAGAAAAAAAAAACACTATTTTTCCACTGCAGCTTTTTTTTTTTAAGCAACATTTTAAGCTCCATTTTGTTATGTGGGCATAAGCCTGACTTGTGTTTTTGAAGGGAAATGAGGTCTGGGGGAGGGCGATCCTTTGCAAAAACAGTCGAGAGCCTATTGAATGCATCCACACTTTTCTACTATTGACTTCTATTACAAGCTGCTCTTTGCAGTCTGTAATAGAAGTGCCATTATTTTATAGTGCAATTCCATGCCATGCATATTAGTGATCAAACCTACTAGAGTTCATATACGTACACACTTCTGGCCGTGCAAAAAAAAGATGCCTTTTGCAACTCCGTACATGATATAAAAAGTTTTGGGTGTCAGAATATAGCAAATCCAAGTTTTGGATTGTAGGATGTTAAAGGCTTTATGTCTTACCCTAATGGTACCAACAAAAAGTAAACTTTGTTCTACAAAAATTAAGACTTTTGGAAGGTATGGCGTGAAAAATAAAAAAAATAAAGGCCTGGGAAGGGGTAAAAATCATGTGAGCAGCAAGAATAAAAGAGTAAGGCTAATGTTGCAGAAAAACAGCAAATAAAAATGTATTGTTTTACATTACTAGCAAAGTGAATGAGATTTTGTTTAATCTCATCACATTTTGCAGAAAAAATGAGCCAGGAAAAAGCCACATTTTCAAACGTGTGTTTTTGAAAAACACAGGATGCCAATGTTAGTTGTGGAAGTACAAGCATTTTTGTTATATATTTAATAAAGGAAAAAATACATGACAAAAAACACAGGAAAAAAACACTGACTTTTTGCTGTGTTTTTTAGCTGCAGTTCTTTAGTCTAAAATGCAATCACTCTCCAAAAATTGCAGCTTTTATCAATCAAATACGCCAGAAACTGGCACAAAATTTCTCATTTTGTGTATTTAAACATTTGCAGTTCTATGACTTTGTTAAAAAGTTACTTGTATCAAAAAGTCAACAGCAGCTTAAGTACACCACAGATGTTTTTAGTAAAAAGTTCACAAGAACACTAACGCGCTGATGCTGACAATTAAACACCTTTGCTGCTGAATTGTCCTCCCTGGTGCTCAGCAATGTTTTTTCGAAGCCCTTACAGCCTCATTGAGGTGATAGAGTGTTGCGATTCTGTTTAAATTAAATAAGTTAATAAACACAAATAGGCACAATGTCAGCTAAAAAGTTGAAAGTACGTAATTGTTGGAAATGAGTAAAGCATTCAAATTAAATTTGGAACTTTGATATTATAACAATACACACTACAGAATTCATCCTCTTACTCCATTGATACAGTATTAATTCAGTAGAAATTGAACTCCCTTTTGTTGGATGTCCCTTAGCTTCTCTCTTTCAAATTTAATTTAATAAAAAAGGAGGCTTCAGTAAAGAAACAACCCTGAGGAGCGCCTAGAAGACGAGTTTACATTGTTTGAAATTCTGTAATTCATTCAGTATCAGGAGAGTAGGGACTGTTGCTGTGTGCAAAACAGTTATAAAACAGACTTTCTAGCATTTATTGAAGGCTTTGATTGCCTCTCTTCTGGGTTAGTGTCTCCCTCATGGCAAGTCATGCTTAGGACTAATAACTGCTCTATGAAGAAAATGCAATACACTTGACTGCATGCATAATAACTAAGGTTCAAAGTATATTAATATCATATTTTTAAGTTTTATGAGATTCTAAAATATTACTTAGAATTCTACTAAAGCAGACAGATGAGAAGTCTTAGACATGAACACAAATTGGGTGAAATTATTAAGACTGTCATTTTGGGATTTAGGTATTTATTGGTATTTGACCCCTTCCTGCTCTTGGTGTACTATTGTGGTAATGAGAGTCAACTAAACACACAATGCAATGTAAGGCATCGACAGGAGCATCATAGGAACAGTCACAGGAGTATGGAATTAGGCAGGACATAATAAAGAATAAATGATCAACGCTCACCCTCTTGATGAAAAAAAATTCTATATACTAGTCCTAACACACAACATGTTTCAGGATAAAGACCCCTTCTTCAGTTATAACAATGGATGACAGACAAACATTTCCATAAACATAATTACACACAAAAAAAAAAAAAGTGGAAAAATCTCCCAAATCTTTGTGGACTCACAAAAGTCTGAAAGTCTCCAAGGTCATAAAGATACAATAAATCAACCAACACTCAATGAATAACCACAACTTGCCAGTATGGTCATTAAATAAGATTGTGTAATATATACAGTATTAAGAGCTGTCACCAGGTAACAGACCTTAACTCTGGGCATGGGATGAAGGGAAGGAAGGGGACATTTGGGAAGCTCTGGTATTAGCTTTATTCAACTGGGCATATGCTGTGATAAAAACTCATGAATGTACATTGCGGTCACAAATGGTGATACTGGCAGACCATGGGAATTCTTGATGGTCTACACTTAGCTTGCTTCCATTTGATGAAGGAAGTCTTATGACTGCGGTGACAGTGATAAAAAGGAGAGCTGTTATAGCAGGGCTATGTAACAAAAACATCAGAACCTGAGCTCAGATCTCCTGCAAGCTGTTGTTATGGTTCTGTCTATATATATGAAAATAATAATTTTAAATGAGACAGAACCTCTAGACTGCAAGACACTGCAGTGAGGTCCACAGGCCCCCTGAGGGGCAGCCCTGTGTCTGAAAGGCTAACCGCCAGTTAACTGCACTGCCGGTGGTGTTAGTGCGGTTCAAATGTGAACAGACTGCAAACAAACTCTCACCGGCTAACCTCACTGGGAGAGTTCAGCTGTGTAGGGCTGCTGGGTGAAGCTGAATGAAGCCTTGCAACAGACCTCTGCTAAATCACAGCAGATGAATAGGCGCTAGTAAATGCTTCAGCCTGCTACACAGGAAAAGTTGCCAAGGGTTAACCGTCACCCCTGGTCAGTAACACAAATGGCTCCACAACAGCTTTGCAACTACTGTATACTGGACAGTTCAAGCAGGCTATTCACATTCTCACTGGCAGAGCCAAGGAATCCTAACTAGATCCCTAGACTGCTCCTGCCTTTCACTGGAACCTAGCCCTGACCACCTGTCTTATAGTACATTAGTCAAAGTGTGAGCACCGGGCGGATGTCGGCTCACACTATATAAAGGCAAGTCCCCACCCACAGGGGCAGCGGCATAATGTCATTGGACATGCTCAGTATGGGCAGAATGGGACTTAGCCTCTGAGCCCCTCCAAAAGGTCTGAGCACGCTCAGTAGGAGAAGAATGAGACTTAGCCTCTGAGTGCCTCCAAAAGGTCTGAGCATGCTCAGTAGGCAGAAAGCTGGACTTAGAGTTCATACAGCTCACTGCATGACACCGAGGGCGAGGTTTGGATTGGCCCGCAGGTGGCGCTATGCGCTGGACGGGAAACCTGCGGGACCCCATCCTAACAGCTGTCAGAAGTAGGGCAAGTTCAGGTAGTGAAGGCAATTCTGGTGATGACTTTGTAAGTGTATTTTTATTTATATTGTCAGCTGGTACAACATTGTGGCATTCAAGATCTTCAGGGAGACAATGTGTCACAAAGGTAAAAATTGTAGTTTTTTTTCAGCACATGAAACATCATTGTGTAAGGATTGGAGTCAGGGTCAGGCAGTGCAAAGTGACACAGCTGGGAAAGCAACACTGTGCAGCTAATGACAAAAGGGGTCGCAGGCCCTGCAGCTATAACTATGCTGTAATATCTGAGATGAGGCAGACCAATGCACTTCCTAATTGAAGTGCGCCTACCACGGCTCCTAACCTTCTATCCGGCGGCTAGGATAAGGGAAGAGGAGGCCCTGAAAGTCCTAGGGACTGGAGTCACACCTAAACAGAAAGCACAGTGTAAATGCAATGCAAAACAAAAGACTAAACAGCATGGAACCAGGGAGGACCACAAGTCCCAGCAAGACACAGAAGAGAAGGTGAGGTCAGACGAGGGATAGTCAAAAATACAAGCCAGGTATACAAACCAAGAAACAGACAGGGAATCAGACTGAGCAGGGGAACCAGGAAACACAAAGTGAATGGCTGGCAAGGATCCATGCCTGGGTGGGGTTTAAATAGCAGCAGAGAACACACCTGATGGCTAGTGGCATGGAGACTGAAAGCAAGGATAAGATTAACCCTTAATGACCTAAGCACACCCAATAGAACTCCTAACACGTCTCCCAGGGAGACGCCGCGCAGCAAGGAGACCGCGGCGACTCCGTATCCTGACACATTGCTTGCGTGAAAAATTAGCCTGGCCTTCTATGTGATAAAGATTGTCCTCATACTCGTCCTCATTCTAATAGCAAGATCACATCCACAAGTAGTTAGTGTCTTTGTTATCTTCACCATCTGCTTCAGCTATTATGGTTATTCCTCCTTCTTTTCATTGTCAGTCATCCTTAAAGGAATGTGTGGCAGGAACAAACAATATGTAAAGTAACAGGGATTAGCTCAGGGATCCTGTCTCCTCAGATAGATGAGCACTTTTGGCACAGCAAAGAAAGTCCAGTCCAGCCAAGTGTGGTGCAACTGGCCACAACTAGAGATGAGCGAACACCGTTCAGAACAGCCGTTCCGAACAGCACGCTCACAGCATGCTCCCATAGAAATGAATGGAAGCGGCTGGCACGCGGGGGGTTAAGCGACCAGCCGCCGGCAAAGCGTACGTGCCAGGTGCTTTTATTCATTTCTATGGGAGCGTTCAGATCGGCTGATCCGAAGAGTGTTCGCTCATCTCTAGCCACAACCAGTTATATTAGAACTTGTCCAGGCAAAACAAAACTTAAATGCATTTTATTGAGACCAACACAAAGTAGCAGATAATTGTGAAGTGGAAGGAACATGATACATGGTTTTCACAATTTTAATCAGATAAAAATCTGAAAAGTGTGATGTGCAAAAGTATTCAGCCCCCTCTTTCCACCCTACCATATATAAATACTTGTAGAGCCATCTTTCGGTGCAATTACAGCAATGCAAGCCACTGTTACTACTACTAGCTACTATAATGTTAGATTTTGTCACACTGTCCACACTATATCATTTAACTGTATTGCTCCAATTATCACTAGTGCTAATAGGTGGAATCCAGCCATGACATTCCATTGACTGCTGGTAACTATGGGAGGAATATGCAAATCTGTCTCCCAAGATGTAAACAGGGAGACTGGTAACAATTCAGTCCGTATAAGTTAGCAGATGCTGAAGGATCTCAGTGCCAAAACCCGTCCTGTTGCATTCAAGCACTGCTAACTGCTATTCACCTATGAATATTGATTTGTGGAATTGTAATATACATGAATAAAGTTAATTATTTTTTAAACATCTTTTCAGGCAAGATTTGATAATTTATTAAAACTAGTGTACAATACGCCAGTCTTACTCTAGGTTAACACTAGCGTTCAGGTTTCATTCCACATGGGGACCTGAAAAATGGAGATCCTGTCCACTTAAAAAACAGTTATACTCAGAAACATGCGGATTCCATAGACTATAATATAATATCTGCCAGGTTTCCTCCTGGTTTCTGCAGTTTTTATACTGAAACCAGCAGAGAGAAAAGTCCTCCTTGCAGGACTTTTCTCTCCACCAGTTCTAAGCAGAATCTGAGACAGAGTCTCCTATGGAGACTTGAATGCTAGTGTGAACCTATTGTTAATAATGCTCCCTATGTGTTTAGAAAAACAGCTTAAGTTTTGATTCACATATACAGAAGTAGCGATGGTTAACATGACTCATAGTCACGTTAAGTGTCTGAACAGGCAATAGAGGACACATCTGTATATCACATACATAAAGAAGGCAAGAAATGGAGATGAAGATAAGGTAGTCAAACAACAGATTCTGTGTTAATAGTAATATGCAGATATCTGATGGTATTGACTGGGCATACCAAAAGCACTTCCCTTTTATTTATACGTTTAAATCCATTTAACTTAATACAATTGGATTTGTTTCATATAAAAAAAGTAAATCACATAATAATTGATCACATTTATTGGCCTCATGAAATCTAGTAGTAAAATGTAGGTTAATGCTTTTGATGGTGTGTAGCAAATGACATCTGATGCATTGATTCATCTTAGCTCTATGGTTTTTCTCATTTTTTTTTGTTAAGGTTATCAGAAGCTTTTGATCAGATAATTTATACTTTTAAGTTAAATAAATTACTACAAATCTCTTGAAATATGGAGAAAGACATGAGTAGTCAAATATCAAATACTGTGATATTTGATATAAGTATTAATAATCAACTCCACTACCAATTTAGTAACACTACATAAATTATAAATGATTATTCACCCATCTTATAAAGATCATAATAATACACAACATTGACCACTTAATGATATTGCCTAAAATTATCTTAATAACAGGGAACCATTTTTCATAACTGACAAATGTCCTTTGATATGACAGTCAGGGCTGCTTTAACCATAGGGCCAATGGTGTACTTGTACCAGTACCTAAGGTAGCGGGGCCCGGTTGGAACAGCCAGCATGCTGTCCTGCAGAGGCTGCCCAAGTTGCATAGAATACCTGCTTCACCATTCATCCTCTCTTCCTCTGGAGTTGCAGGCACGATGTAATAATATTATTTACATTGTGCCTGCATCTTCCTGAAGACTCAGGACTGAGAAAGCAGGAGAGCCAGGAGAGATAGGAATTAATGTTTTTCTATTATTATTTTTGTGTGGTAGGAGAGGGACACTAAACTGTGGAGACAACAGCGGGGGCTTTAACCCTTGCCTGGGTGGCACTTTAGTTGCAGAGGACATATGTAATATATCTTTACTACTATTGCCAATTTCTTAGGACTGTTCAAGGCTATGAAGATGACCATAGATTCATTTTAAAGATGAGAACCTCATCTTTAACATGAAAGCAAGATCATGGTATACTTTACAAATCCAAACCCATTCTCTGATTAAAACAATATTCGGAATTGAGATCCCAATACAGATCTCGAATCACTCAGAATCTGTAAGGGCTATTATGATTGAAATTCTCATCTTTAAAATGAATTCAAAGTCATCTTCATAGACCTAACAGATCCTGAGATATGGGGCTCTAAAGTGTCCTCTCTCCTCCAGTCTCAGGCAGCATCTTAGAGCCGCGTGAAGGAGAAAGGAGAGGGGAGGAAGCAGCTGCAGACTGCAGAGACAATAATAAATCACCATTGTCTGTACATAACCTGTATGTGATGAGTTCTGGGATAGAGAGGACTTCTGTTGTCCCCTCTCTTATCAGTCAGAGCATACTGTACGTTTGCTCTGAGCCTAATCACAGGGGTATTCTTATGCAATACCCCTCTAAACATGACCAGGAAGTTATTGACGCTGTGCTATAGAAATTTACCATCGTTAAGGTTGTGCCGCCAAGAGAGTTGCACTAAACACACAACACATACACAAATTTTTTGACTATCCCTGTCCTGTCCATACCTGCTCTTTATAGAGTAAAATAAGGCAACCGCCTCTCTACCAATATCCGTTAAGCGCTAAAATAATAACAGTAATAATTACTAGAGAAGAACATACTGTATAAAACATTTCTGACAAGCAGAAAAGTTCCATCAGTCACATAACACATTTTCAAACATTGAATGTCACCATATAATTTCCCAGTTTTTGGCAAGTTTCAGATGGGTATAATAGCGAGTGGTGATATGAGAAGGGGGCCCACTTATGAAACTTTTGCACTGGGATCACCAATGTCACACATAGTATGTAATGCTAGTGATAAACTTTGGTTGACATATTTTGCACTTATTTTTGAAAACTGGGAAATCTGGTGAAAATTGTGAAAAAAAATGCAATTATGAAATGAAAATTAGATAATAAATATTATTTACCATGGCTCTTCTTTATGTTGGCATCATTATTTTTTTAGGGTGTTAGAACGCTGAAAAATCATGTACACCTTCATTGTCATTTTAAAAATTATTGTATTATATCATATTATTGACTAAAAAAACATTTCAACTTAGTTTTTATTAAAAATTCTGCTTGCTTTTGTTTTCTTCATTTTCTCTTATATAGTAGAAGCTGCTGCATTCTCTTTAAACAGAGATCCATCTAAGAAGACGCTTAATAACTCTGTGAATATTATTTATGTTACCATAACCACTCATAGACCTTTTTTATAGGCTGAATTTTTACCAATTTCAGTATAATTGATATAGATTGTTAGCAAATAGAGATGAGCGAACACTAAAATGTCCGAGGTTCGAAATCCGATTCGAACAGCCGCACACTGTTCGACTGTTCGAACGGATTTCGAACCCCATTATAGTCTATGGGGGGAAATTAAAAAGTTCTTCAATGTAATTTACTGGTTTTGACACATTTAAGTGATTTTGGCTGCAACTCCCATCACACACCTAACATTCACTCATGTTAGAGAATGGAATCACATTGTCACCCTAAGGGTGTCATCCCCGTGAGTTTTAGTCACAAAAAGATCAGACATTACTCAATCACTATGCCATTAGATGTCATGGTGGTGGCACCCTCAAGGTCGAAATGCTACTTTATTCACTAAGATAAGTGAGAGAGTTACAGTAATTGCAATGATCTTTGGTCGCATGACAGGAATCATAGCCAAAATCTCTGTAGCCCCAGTTTTATAATACTGTATACAATGCTGAAAATATGCTTTATTTTATACATGCTGTATCGCTGTGGAAGGCAAAATAGGGCAATAATTTGTCAATTTACTGTATCCTATTGTGAGCCATTATTTAAAGCATATTTATTTGATCTGTGTCTGAATTTGAATATTTTGTTGAGTACCTCAAATGGAAGTATACTGAAATAGAATTTCCCTTCCACAATGAATGGAATCAGATTGACTTAACACATATTGGGGGAGAGTTACATAATATAAAATGTGTCCTTCTCTCCAAAAATTATGGTGTAAAACGTACTTATTTGCACAAATATTTGTTTAGTCAGGCATGGTTACTCTCTCCCTTAGTTTTCTAAAAATTTGCAGATATTTAAAGTGGTTTTCCCATCTCAGTCTTTCAGCAGTCTGCCTGAAGTGTCTTCTGCTCACTTCCTGTATTTCTCCCCCCCTCCTTCCTCTTGCTGAACAGGACACACAACACTTATGCAGTTCAGATAGTATGCAGATGCTTGTGCAGAACGGACTCCATGTTATCTATAATGGACTTGGCTTTATCAGCAAACTGCAATTTGCTGAACTGATTGTTCTGCCCACAGAGCATTGAGTAAGTAATGTCACTTGTCCTATAGGTCTGTGGCTATAGCAACACTGTGTAAACAATGGGAGGAATAAGGTCACATAACAGGCAAACAAAGCAGAATTTCTAAAGTAATATATTTAGGAAAAGGCTTCAATTTACATAAGCTACCAATATAGATAAAATCCTTGAGATGTGAAACCTCATTAATTTTACCCAGTATGTAGGTGCAGGCATTTTTGTGGGTGTAAATTATTTAAAGATTTTAATTATTTAAATTATTTTATAAGTTTTTTCTGTAACAAAAATTTTGAAAATAGTATATAGTGGTATTTTTGTATGATATACATACATATATCTCCTTTAGTTCATAAAAAATATTCTACTTGTAGTCAAAGTTAGTATTTATTTGACATTTTTCTTTACTTTTATTTAACTCCTTCCCCGCAGTCCTTTTTCAATTTTCATTTTTTACTCCCCACCTTCCAAACCCCATAACTTTTGTATTTTTCCATTCATAAAGCCATATGAGGACTTACTGTTTGCATGAAAAATTGTTCTTCATAATGGTTCCATTTATTATTCTGTACAATGTACTGGGAAGCTGGAAAAAATTCAAAATGGAATTGGAGAAAAAGTGCATTTGTGTGACAGGCTTTGTTTTTACAGCATTCACTGTGCAGCCAAAATGACATGTCACTATGTTTCAGTACAGTTCGGGGGATACCAAATTTATATAGTTTTATTTACATTTCAACTCCTCAACAAAAATCCAAACTTTGTAAAAAAAAATAAATTATTCTTAAAGTCACCATATTCTGACACACATAACCGTTTTAGGTTTCAGTGGGCCAGGTACACATTTTAGTTATACCATTTTGTGGAATGTCCATTGCTTTTATCACTTTTATTCAAATTTTTATTAGACGTGAAACAGAAAAAAATGTCACTTCATCACTTTTGTTCACAAAATCACGGGCGCAAAATAACGTGGCGTATCCGCTCATAACTCCCATTGAAATGAAGGGGATCTTTTTGAGCGCGCAATCTGTTGACCCGTGTATATGTGCCAGATTGCACTCCACTTTACATCGTGTGAATGCACCCTTAAGATTTGGAGATGGCATTACAGTTTAGGTAAATAAGGATTTAATAGCAAGTACCAACACTGACATGTCAAAGCCAGCCACAAACCATGTATGACATAGTGTCAGTATGAGCAGTGGTGTATCTGCTAGAGATCGGTTGCACCATCAGCATCAAACACTGTTTGCCACATCCACCATTCCAACAACTGCAAAAGCTAGCTGGCAATGATTTGCAAGCTGAGAATGTTTTCTCACCTTTTTTTAACTCATGAACATTTAGATGAAGTTGATCAACAGACAAATTTATATGCCCTACAATAGTTGGCAAACAATCCAACCTCCTGTTAGCGTAAACATCAACTATTGTTCCATAAATTAAAAAAATGGTTTGCCCTAGCATTCAACATCAGAGTTTCCAATAAAAGCTGAGGTGGCATCCACACAACCCATTAATCAAACACCTTTTTCTTTTAATCTGTAACAACCAGAGCATGATACCAAATTATGATATATTTTAGGGGGCAACACGATGGCTCAGTGGTTAGCACTGCAGCCTTGCAGTGCAGGAGTCCTGGTTTGAATCCTACCAAGGACAATATATGCAAGGAGTTTGTATGTTCTCCCCTTGTTTGTGTGGATCTCTTCCCATACTCTAAAGACATACTGAAAGGGGAAAAAAGTACATTGTGAGCTCTGTATGGGGCTCACAATCTAATATATATATATATATATATATATATATATATATATATATATATATATATATATATATATATATATATATAATACAGTTTTTGCATTTTAATAACAACTTCCTTTGTCACAGAGAAGACCTAAATGGGCAAGACATATTTAATAAGTTGTTGCCCCTTTCATACCCAAACAGAAAATATTCTGAAATGTATAGCTCCAATAAGACTGTAGTAGCTGATAAATCATTAATTCACTTTACTGGACAACTATCTTTCAAAGTAAATCTATTCATGTGGAACCAGCTATGGAGTCAAAATTTTATCAAATTATTACTACCTACACTTATGCATTTAGGATATGTGAAGGAAAAGATATCCAGTTGCATCTATTTAACTGTCCATTATATGTGAGCACTACTGGAAAAATTGTGTTGGATTAATGAAGCCCCGATTAGGAAAGAGATGGATTTGTGGACAATCTGTAGATGATTATTATATAAGTATTCTACTGTTCAAACACTTGTATGAGAGGGATATGGTGTCTTGTGGGACTGTTGCAAAATAGCAAAGGCTTCCCAGGATCACACAATCAATGTCAAAAATAGGCTACTAAATGTTTTAATGTCCACCTAACCTCAATCAATTGTACTATAAAAAAAAACCCAGAAAGTCCATATTTCTCCTTAATAGATATTTTTGAGGATTTATATTTTCAACAAGTAGTCAATTTGAGGGTTGCAGAAAGCCAATGATAGATAAAATTTGTTTCCAAAAATTTTTGCTTCAAAATGTCCTTATATCTTAAAAACAATATAAAATTGAAAAAAAAAAAATCATAATTTTCACAAGTTTCTTTTGATATACATAAGCATTATTTTATCAATAATTAATCATATTTACACAAAAGAATGCTCTAATGGGTCCTGGAAAAAATATCAAATATGTGTAGATTGATTTGGTAACTAGTTATTTGACGATCAATAGTCCTATGGCTAAAATAAAAAAAACCTGACCTTGTACTCTGGTAATGAAGTGGTTAAGAAATATATTATAAATTATAACATATGTAATAAATTATGTCCGAATCAAAGTGGTAGTAATTGTGAAAACATTTGTAAATCTGTATTCAATGTAATAATCCTAAATTACTAAAAAGGCAGTGCTTTAACTAACACTAAGTATTACAAACAGTCTGCCTAGAGACTGTCCTATGAAATGCCATCATCTAATTGTCCGTTTTGTCATTCAGGTGCCGATGCGCAGAGGTGTTTATTAATCACATAAAATCAAATGTGGCATTTTCAATTTTGCAAACTCAATTCCCAAAATTCAAGACATCAGCTATAAACCTATAAAAGGGATGTAGAGGTTCTGCATGGTTACATTTTAATGAGATTGAAGCAGAAAAGGCTTCACAAGAATATTAGGTTATTTGACCAACTAGAGATTTCTTCTGACATCATAAACAATAGTAGTGGATCCTAAATGTTTTATGTCTTTTGTAGTGTGAAATACATTACGGACGCTAGTTTGTTCACCAAATTCACCTTATGAACAATTTTATAAAAGAAAGTCATTCTTTAGAAACAAGGCATCTGTCAAAAGAAAATACTTGGTAACCACTCCGGGCGAAATTCTAGAAGCAAACTAACTCTTTATAGATAATCAACAATAAACATTAAAGCAATAAAGAATAAAAAATGTAATTACTATTATGGTGATAATTATCATTTTTATAATATGTAATAGCAAATCTTCATATCAAGTCCTTGTTTCTGCTTCCTATTCTACATCATTACTTGTTGTTTTCACTAATAAACATTTGGTAATATTCAGACACTTTATTCAGTAATCCATTTGTCTAATTTACAAAATATTAACTTTGTGAATAAATTTAAAAGCCTTTTTCTAAACAATCTGCAACTGTCCTTGAATGTTCTTTGTTTCTCCACTACAGTGACTTGTTGAGTGCTATTTATTAGTTTCACCAGGAAAAAAAATAGCATCCACAGTTCCTTCAATTATTCAGTAGTTCTGAAGTAAGCGCCCAAAAAGAAAGTGCTGCAGGCATGTTTTCAAATAGTTTTATAGCGTCAAGTGCACTAACTGGACATGTCACATTTATCACTGCATTTGTAAAGATTTCTATATTTCACCACTTCCTCCACACCACTTTCAAGCCTCTGAATGTCTAACAAGATTTCAAAATACATTGGAAACTTATATTCCAAGTCTTGCTGGGAAGTTGAATTCCATGTCTTTAAATGAAAGTTTAGCACAGCTTTAGTGTCTATGAGAAATATTTATCATGTTACTGTATATCTCAGATTAGTGCTAATGTAGAAAGCATATGGCAAGCAGAAAGACTACATAGCTGGATACATGAATTAACAAATAGTAAAAAAAAAATCAATGCAATGAATCTACTAATCTCAAGTTGTGTAACCTACGGAACTCAACAATAGTTTAACAGACATTTAAAAGATACAAATGTAACTGTAACATATATACTGCATTTTCTTTATTTTGAGCCTTTATTTGAAAAATAAGAGGATTCCAAAGAATGAAGGATAAGAATGTGCTTATTAAAAATCATACATTATTGTTTTACTAAATAGATTCAATCAAAAACTTGACTTTCTTCTACATTACTGGGCAGCCATTAACATAAATTGGAGCAATATTGCATATATATATATATATATATATATATATATATATATATATATATATATATATATATATATTGGTAATACATATGGGTTAATATCATCTTATTATTATGATCTGTAATTATAACCTGGTTGTTCTTTTTTTTACATTTATTGGGTTATAGTCTGCATATTAAATTTAATATCGGCTAAGAAACCTTGTTTTTATATACTGCTGTACCGACCTATTCTTTTTTTGTATCTGTTCTTTTATATATTATACAGTAGTCTTTCATGTTAAGCTTCGCTTTAAGTTAGAATTCATTTAGGAGTTGTACATTTACAGAGAATAGGGCATGATTGGCACTGGACAGCTTAGCGACAGCGGCCTTAACTGTAGGTTATGGAAAAACCATGACAGTGTTTTACATATATTATACTCTGCAATTGGTATGTGTTTAAGAATTCTCATTGTAGGGTACTTCAGTGTCCCTGCTTTTGTGCTCACAGATAAAAATGTCCTTGCTAATACCCAGTTTACTATTCTTCCCTTTTTACAAATGTTTTTCTTCTTGTTTTTTGCTTTATGAACATTCTTTCTTGCTTCTGTATTTGTTGACTGTATGACAATTGCCAAAAGCTCCAGACAAACAATGCCAGTCTAAAATTTAATATGTATGGCCAGGTTAAGTAATAAAACAGGTATCTTATTTGTTTTACGATATGTTTAACTTTGTGCTGTCTTAGAGAGGGGAGAAATACTAAAATAGGATTAATATGAATTGAATTATATTGAGCCATAAAGGCAGCTCTCAATCCTGAGACATGGGGTAACATTATAAAAATGATGAAGACCTGAGAAACTTGGTCACACATGGGATCAAAAGCTGTGTGCATCCATCTTGTTTCCTCTAACGCAGTGCTTCTTAAGCTTGTTTGAGGTACCAAACCCACCAGTTTCATATGCATATTTACCGAACCCTTCTTTAGTGATAATTTAAATATGATTTTTTTCCAAAATCAAGACATAGGTATATGTTTTTTTTACTGGCACACAAAATGAACCGTGCATTTGGCCTAGGGTTCGATCGAACCTTGGTTAAGAACCACTGCTCTAACACAAGAGGATCAGAACTGTAGCTTGTAAAGTTCTTCTGGCTTTCTTATCCATTTTACAATTATTTAGTTGATGTATGTAAATTTTACTTTGAATCTTTTTATATCAGCAATAAACCTTTTTTTTTTTTTTTTTTTTTTTTTAATTAAAGCAGGGGTCTCAAACTTGCGGCCCGTGGGCCAACTGCGGCCCTCGGGATGAAAGTTTGCGGCCCCCGCGCAGCTCCCTGCATGTCCCGCTATAGTCATCTTTCGGCCGGCACACTAAGACACGCCTCCAATAGTCACGTGATGTCTGACATCACACACAGGTCCTTGAGTCCATATCTACACCCTGCACAGCCTCATCAAGACGCACGTCCACAACACCAGAAGAGGCAAGATATTCGCCTGCTTCGTAGACTTTAAGAAGGCGTTTGATTCAGTATGGCACCCAGGCCTACTCCTGAAACTCCTAGAGAGTGGAATAGGAGGAAGAACGTACGACGTCATCAAGAGCTCCTACACTGGAAACCAGTGCAGTGTGAAGGTGAATGGGAAAAGGACAGCATACTTCCAACAGGCCCGAGGGGTCAGACAAGGCTGTAGCCTGAGCCCAACGCTATTCAACATCTATATCAATGAACTGGCTACAGCCCTGGAGGCCTCACCAACCCCAGGCCTCACCCTGAACAATCGAGAGGTGAAGTTCCTGCTGTATGCCGATGACCTCCTACTCCTGGCCCCCACCGAGAAAGACCTCCAAGAAAGCCTGTCAGTGCTGGAAAAATTCAGCACCACATGGGCCCTACCCATCAACCAGAAGAAGACCAAAGTCATGGTATTTCAGAAGAAGGGCCACAATAAAGCCTCCACCACCCCACAATTCACAGTGAACGGCTCCACACTGGAGAAAACCAACAGCTACACCTACCTGGGGCTGGAGCTCAGCCAATCAGGAAACTTCAAAGCGGCAATAGAAACCCTGAAAGCAAAAGCCTGCAGAACCTTCTATGCCATCAGAAGAAAACTGTACCACCTCAAACCACCGGTGAGGGTCTGGATGAAGATATTTGACGCTGTCATCTCCCCGATCCTTCTCTATGGCAGTGAGGTTTGGGGCCCAGCCACCTACCCAGACCAGTCAAAGTGGGATTCCAGCCCAACAGAGAACTTCCACCTGGAGTTCTGCAAATACCTGCTCCATGTCCATCGCAACACCACCAACATGGCCTGCAGGGCAGAGCTAGGCAGACTCCCCCTATGGCTCACCATACAGAAGAGGGCGCTAGCTTTCCAGGCACACATCCAGGGGAGCAAGCCCGACTCCTACCACCACCAAGCATGTGTTATGGTTCTGTGTGCAAATACAAAAATAATAATAAATGCAACAGAACCGCTAAGCCGCAGAGCACTGCGGCGAGGTCCACAGACCCAGATGGGCGGCCGTGTGCCAGTACCTGGCAGTGTGTCTGAACAGGGACTAAAGTAAATGCACCAGTTCACTTCACTGGACGAATGCGTCAGGGCTGCAGCAGTGTGAACGGGCTGCGGCAAGGTTGTACCAGTTGACTGCACTGGGCAACCGTGTTACACAATGGAGCTTTACTCCAGTTATCCTCACTGGGTAAATAGCTTTTTGCAGCTTCAGAGATAAACAGGCTGCAAACAAGTTTACACCAGTTCACTGCACTGGGTAATTAGTTTTGTGCAGCTTCAGGTGGACCAGCTGCAACAAGACTGCCAGGGGTTAACGTCACCCCTAACAGGAACACAAATGGCTCCGCACAGCTTGGAGCTATAACACACACAGAACAGGGACAGATAGCCTAGCTAAAGAGACCAAGCCTGCTGCCAGTCCACCGGCTGGTACAGAGTCCACTGCACCGAGCCGTAGTGTGGAGCTGTCAGTACATTCAGGACTTATAGGTCTTGCTAACAGCACTAGATGGAACCTGCCTAGCTACTGGAAGCAGCCTGGAGCTCCTGTCATACCCTCCTGTCTTACGTGTTTCTTAGATAAAGTGTGAGCGCCGGGCGGGCGTCGGCTCACACCTTTTAAAGGCTAATCCCCGCCCAACAGGGGCGGTGTCATAACATCACCGAACATGCCCAGTAAGGCCAAACTGGGACTTAGCCTCAGAGCGGACCCAGAATGCCTGAGCATGCTCAGTGGGGAGAGAACGGCACTTAGCCTCTGAGCGGCTCCAAAATGCCTGAGCATGCTCAGAGGGCCGAAAACTGGACTTAGACTCCAGACATCCTATTACACAACGCCGAGGGCGAGGTTCGGATTGGCCCGCAGGTGGCGCTGTGCGCCGTGATGGAACCCTGCGAGACCCGATCCTAACAGCATGGCTAAGTCACCTGAGCAAACCAGACACTCACCAACCAAACAACAGCCAACCACCAAACCAAAAACACCAACAGACGATAACCAAGGCCGAAATAAAGGCGACCACAGAGGCAAACAAAGAGTGGTACATTGAAGAATGGAGAAACAAAATAAATAACTCCAAGAAACTCACCGTGTACCAATCCCTACAAAGGGACTACACCATGGCCACCTACCTGGAGAGAATACGCCACCCCAAGCACAGACAGACCCTGAGCCGGTACAGACTGAGCGCCCACAACCTAGAGATAGAGACGGGGCGATACAGGCAGACGTACAAGCCACGGCAGAACAGACTGTGCCAGCACTGTGACCAGGGGGCCCTAGAAGACGAGACCCACTTCCTGCTACACTGCACCAAATACTCAGCTGTGAGGGCTGTCTACTACCAAAGACTCTCTGCCCACATCCCAGACTTCATATCTGCAGACGAGAAGAGGAAACTCTACATCCTACTGGGAGAAGAAGAGGCCACTGTGGAGATCGCTGCCCAATATGTGTCCAGCTGTCACCAAACGAGAGGAAGATGAGACTCCACGGACTGTTATATTTATCCCAAAACACCCGCCCCACCCCCACCTCCAACCCCCCCATATAGCAGTCACCAACGAAGAGGAAGATGAGACTCCATGGACTGTTATATTTATCCCAAAACACCTGCCCCACCCCACCCCCACCTCCCCATATAGCAGTCACCAACGAAGAGGAAGATGAGACTCCACAGACTGTTATACCCCAAACCAACCGCCCCGCCCCACCCCACCTCCCCATATAACGGTCACCAACGAAGAGGAAGATGAGACTCCATGGACTGTTATACCCCAAACCATCCACCCCACACCCACCACTCACCCACCCGAGTCCACCTCCCCCCCCCCACTTTACTAGCTTTGGCAATGCCAAATATCTATTCGGACGTGCCAATAAAGCTTTTTTGATTTGATTTGAGTCTTAAACTTCAGCAGTACTAGCTTTCCACTGATCACCCATCACTTTTATTGCTGTTATAAGAGCGGGGGCGTGATCGGAGGAAAGTTTAAGTAAAACAGTTAAACTTTTCTCCGATCACTCCCCCGCTCTTATAACAGCAATAAAAGTGATGGGTGATCAGTGGAAAGCTAGTACTGCTGAAGTTTAAGACTCAAGGACCTGTGTGTGACGTCAGACGTCACATGACTATTGGAGGCGTGCCTTAGTGTGCCGGCTGAAAGATGAAGAGATGTAGTACTGAGAGGAATGTGAGATGGAGTGTGTGTGTGTGTGTCAGTAACCTAGGGGCAGAGATGGAGAGGGGGACATGAACCTGGGGTCACAGATGGAAGGGGGAACATGAAAATGGGGGCAGATGAAGGGGGTATCTGAAATTGGGGCAGATGGAGGGGAATATGAAACTGGGGCAGATGGATGGGGCACATGAACTGGGGCAGATGGAGGGACAACATAAAACTGGGGACAGATGGAGGGGGGACATAAAATGGGGCAAATGAAGGAGGATATCAAACTGGGGGAGAAATGGTGGGGGAGATGAAACTGAGGGTAGATGAAGGGGGGCACTTAAACTGGGGACAACTGGAGGGGGCATTAAACCGTGGGAGTAGCTGGAGGGGGACCTGTCCCCCTCTAGTTGCCCCCAGTTTAATGTCCGACTTCAGCTGCCATTAATTTATTGCCCCCCTCCAACTACCCCCACTGTTTTATGTCCCCCCCCAGCTGCACCAGTTTCATGTCCCCTCTAGTTTCCCCCAGTTTAAACTGGGGCACCAGGAGAGGGACCTAATACTGTGGGGCAGTTGGAAGGGAACATTATAATGTGGTGACATATAGTGTACAGGTGACTGTAGGAGGATTATACTGTGTGGGGGCACATGAAAAATGAATAAGAATGGGTGGAGTCATCATTAAATTGGGCGGAGATAAATTTGCATAGCTTGTGGAAAACCTGATGCGGCCCAGCCTCACCCAGATACTACCTCTAGCGGCCCCCGTGTAAATTGAGTTTGAGACCCCTGTATTAAAGTGTTTATTTTAATGTTAATATTTGGTTTATTTGGCTTTGCCTAGAGACAGCCACAAATGTTGTGAATATCCTCCTTTAAAATTGAATGACATTTTCAGCCTCTGCTTGTGTCATAGCAGTTTGTCTGCAAATGTAAAAAAAAATAAAAAACAAAACCTGGGCTCCCCCCTAATGCACTTGTAAGCTGATTTATATATCCATAAAAAGGGGATTATTTTTGCACTACTTCATTAGTTTATGGCCACACAAAATGCCTCTGCTCTTATTAAAAGGTCCCTACACAGTACTATTATTGGTTTAGGAGACATTTTGGGTTGGGATTCATATATTGTGCTTTCTTGTCCAGTATTCCTGTGATCCAAAGGGGTTTTTCAATCACACTTTTATTTTTCAGCCACAGGTCCCTTTATTCAGCTAGGAGAGTAATACAGAAATTAATATTGTTATAGAAATGTCTATAAATTCTGCAATACTACATCACTACACAGTCTGTTCAAATGACAAGGATGTGGGGCAACACGGTGGCTCAGTGGTTAGCACTGCAGCCTTCCAGCACTGGAGTCCTGGGTTCGAATCCCGCCAGGAACAACATCTGCAAGGAGTTTGTATGTTCTCCCCATGTTTGTGTGAATTTTCTCCCATTCTACAAAGACATACTGATAGGGAACAAAAAAAAAATGTACATTGTGATCCCTATATGGAGCTCATAATCTACATTATATATATAAAAAAAAATGACAAGGACGTAAACTGTATAGCAAACATACAAAATGATACCAAATAAAGGCAATTCAAGGAAAAAAGCAAATATTTATCAACAATGAAATACCAAAACAAAACAATATAAAATTTGCACAAAACAATTTTTCTGATTTGGGAACGCTGTCCATTCTTGTTAGGCTGACTAATATTCTGTATTATTTAGAATACTCCTGTTTCTTATCCAGAACACCAATGTAATAAAACACCTGTCTAACACGGTTATTTTAATTCACATAAACATGATAAGTGTAACAGAAAACAGCTTAATGAGGCTACAACTTAGAGATCTCAGATTTACACCAAATATCTGAAACTTATAGTAAATATACAAATGTACTGATAATGATGAAGCTGATACACGGTGCATACAGTCCTCATACTGGTTAGAAATACAACTGATCAGGACACCATGAATACTACAAACTTAGAAAAAATATATATCCTTGTACCGTGTTAGCCAGTGGATATGAAATGAAAGAAATTTTCTGAGAGAAGTCCTCAGTAGTTGATACCTTTTTTAATGGCTAACTCAAAAAGTTTTTGATGACATATTTCGAGCTTTCGGGACTACTATAAAGGTCCCTTCATCAGGATGGTATAACACAATGTCTGAAGGTAGGCATATATATACAGAGAAATGGAGTGTTAGATGCAAAATAGATGGAAAACAGAACATAAACAGTTTTTTTTAAAAAAAAAACACATATATATATATATATATATATATCAGTTCACAGGAAAGTTCTCTGGGTTTATGGCTTCTTTGATCAGTGACGTGGTGTCTAGTGGTTATAAAAGGCCATAAAACCCTGGGCCCTGTTTAAACCTTGTTGGAGAGTGTTAAAGTTCACCATAAGTTTAAATTCCCATATGAGGCGATCTTTTCTGTCTCTGAAATTCCCCCTTAGTACCAGGATCTTCATATCCTGGGTCATATTATGATTTTGATTACAGAAGTGTTTTGGCACCGGGAGGTCCATTCTTTGCTCTCTAATCATATGTCTGTGTGAGTTCATCCTCATCCTAAGTGACTGTCCTGTCTCACCTACATACAGGCCCTCAGGACACTTAGTACACAATATCAAATACACTACATTAGGTGTGCTGCAGGTGAAGTTACCTGGGATCTTGTAGTGTCGATCAGAGTTCGGGATCTTTATTTTGTCCGTAGTCAGTATGTGCGGGCAGGATTTGCACCTCTTCTGTCCACATGGAAATGTTCCTTTGTTAGTTGGAGGTGACAGTGAGCTGCTAATAATCATATTCCTGAGGTTTGGTGGCTGTCCGTAACACAGGAGAGGGGGTTCTGGAAATATGGATTTTAGATGGTTGTCTTTTTGCAGTAGTGGATGTAATTTGCGTGTAATTCCTCTCAGCGTCTCCAGGTGGGGGTTATATGTGACAACCAGGGGCACCCGAGTGTTCTCCTGTTTGGTATTGTATTTTAATAACTCTGATCTTGGTGTTCTGGTGGCCCACACCTATAATACTCACTATGCATGAAACTTATGTCACAGGACTTCAGAGCGACTGAGGAACCATCTTATACATTATTTGTACAGCGTCAAGAGCAAAATCCAAATGGGGATTGAAACAGATTGGAACAACATTGAAGAAAACTCAAGGAGAATGTTGCAACAATACTACGAGAAACTGCGGACATCTCTAATTCACAGTAAACAAAAGAAACTCCACAGACTGAGACTTGCTGCAGGAGTCTATAAGAATACACACAGAGCAAAAGCTATACCTAACAAACGGGACCATCACTCACATTCAGATTTGGAAACACCGAACTGTGTGATCAATCTCTCTACTTATGAACCCACTGAAGCAGAATTTGGGGTACTCTCCAGGGGACTCTCATTTTGTCCGTCAAAAACCGTGGACAAAATAGAACTGTGCAGTGACATGGAGGATTTTTTCAGGAGACTGCGCCTGAGGGAATATTTTCATGACACGGATGACACCGAGGGAACCCAATCTACTCATACAGAGGGTCCAACCTTTGTAAAAAAGGAGACATCTGATTGGACTCCTCCCAATGGACGCAATATCCATCTTGATAATTACATAGACTGTTTTAGACACATGGTCAAATCAACTATACTGGATACAAATAAAGCACTGCCATCTAACATCAGTGCCCAGGAAAGAAGGGCCATAAAATCTCTGAGAAATAATAACGACATCATCATTAAACCAGCGGACAAGGGGGGGTGCTATAGTCACGATGAACACATCAGACTACATACAGGAGGCACACAGACAACTGAATGACACACACTACTACTCCAAGTTGGATTCAGACCCCACAGTGGAATACTCCAAAAAACTAAAAACGGTGATCTCCGGTCTATCTGATGGAGCCAAAGGCCTAAGCAGCCTCATACCAGCAAGTCCAATGACAGGGACTTTTTATATGATTCCAAAACTGCACAAACCTGGGAACCCAGGGAGACCGATCATCTCATGTGTTGGGACTCTTACTGAACAGATCTCTGGATGGGTGGAGGGCATCCTCAAACCTTTAGTGAAAGATACAGCCAGCTACCTACAGGATACTACAGACCTATTAAATAAACTATCTAATATAGGTCCCCTTCCAGATGGAACCATCCTAGCCACCATGGATGTAGAATCCTTGTACTCCAACATCCCACACCAGGATGGTGTAAACGCCTGCCAGTTTTTCATGGAAAGACAAGGTATTAATGCTGAAGCTGTGGTGAAACTCACAAAATTCATCCTCACCCACAATTACTTCTCTTTTGGTGACTGTATCTACCTACAGCAGACTGGCACCGCAATGGGGAGCAGAATGGCGCCACAGTACGCTAATCTCTTCATGGCCAAGCTTGAGAGTGACTTCCTATCCACCTGCACCACCAGGCCTCTGGCCTACTACCGTTTCATTGACGATATACTGATCATTTGGACTGGGTCTGAACAACAGCTGAAAACCTTCCATGAACAATTCAACCAGTTCCATCCCACCATCAACCTGACGCTCAATCACTCCTTCTCAGAAATAAACTTCCTAGACACAGTCATCAAGATACAGGACAACAAAATTGAGACATCACTGTATCGGAAGCCGATTGACCGCCCTACCTACCTAAGATGGGATAGCTTTCGTCCGAAACACATAAAGAAATCCATTGTCTACAGCCAAGCCATCAGATACCATCGCATATGTTCAGACCCGGTGGATAGAGACAAGCACATTGGGGGCCTCAAAAACACATTCTTGAGGCAGGGCTAATATCCAAGAACAATTGATAACCAAATCACCAGGGCCACCAGAACACCAAGATCAGAGTTATTAAAATACAATACCAAACAGGAGAACACTCGGGTGCCCCTGGTTGTCACATATAACCCCCACCTGGAGACGCTGAGAGGAATCACACGCAAATTACATCCACTACTGCAAAAAGACAACCATCTAAAATCCATATTTCCAGAACCCCCTCTCCTGTGTTACGGACAGCCACCAAACCTCAGGAATATGATTATTAGCAGCTCACTGTCACCTCCAACTAACAAAGGAACATTTCCATGTGGACAGAAGAGGTGCAAAACCTGCCCGCACATACTGACTACGGACAAAATAAAGATCCCGAACTCTGATCGACACTACAAGATCCCAGGTAACTTCACCTGCAGCACACCTAATGTAGTGTATTTGATATTGTGTACTAAGTGTCCTGAGGGCCTGTATGTAGGTGAGACAGGACAGTCACTTAGGATGAGGATGAACTCACACAGACATATGATTAGAGAGCAAAGAATGGACCTCCCGGTGCCAAAACACTTCTGTAATCAAAATCATAATATGACCCAGGATATGAAGATCCTGGTACTAAAGGGGAATTTCAGAGACAGAAAAGATCGCCTCATATGGGAATTTAAACTTATGGTGAACTTTAACACTCTCCAACAAGGTTTAAACAGGGCCCAGGCTTTTATGGCCTTTTATAACCACTAGACACCACGTCACTGATCAAAGAAGCCATAAACCCAGAGAACTTTCCTGTGAACTGATATATATGTGTTTTTTTTTTTTAAAAAAAAAACTGTCTATGTTCTGTTTTCCATCTATTTTGCATCTAACACTCCATTTCTCAGTATATATATGCCTACCTTCAGACATTGTGTTATACCATCCTGATGAAGGGACCTTTATAGTAGTCCCGAAAGCTCGAAATATGTCATCAAAAACTTTTTGAGTTAGCCATTAAAAAAGGTATCAACTACTGAGGACTTCTCTCAGAAAATTTCTTTCATTACAAACTTAGAGACATTTAAATATTATGACTTAAACAGAGGGCTGCAAAAACCATTTTGGCAAATAATACTAGAGTCCAGTGGTGTATGGGGTTGTTGCCAAAGGGATAGGCATCTGCTACCTATCCCTCCTTCCGTATTATTTGTGCTCTCCGAGGTCACATCATTGGCTAATTGCGCAGCCCTATCAAAGGTCAGCAAGGATCTCGATCCTCCAACGCAATGCTTTACCCTCCTAATTGGAACATAAACTGTGGCCAGACTTTGCTTTAATACACATGTAAATTATTTGTCCCAGCTTCAACACATACTAGACCACTTTTGTAGTTTTACTATACCCCTCTCCCATTCTATTATCTTTTTGAACCTCTGGCCCTCTAACTAACCACCACAGATTTCACATCTACTTAAAAGATTGCATGTATGGGAGACCTTTCTTACCTTGAGATTTGTTATAATACAGGTGAGAATACATGCCCATTTAGGCAGCATAAACACATTGAGAATGCTTCCATGAAACACTTATGGGCAGATTCTTCCTAGAACAACATCCCCAAAGACCCATCCCTCTCTTCATCATGAACGCCTTATTTCCTTTACCTCCTTTCCATATTCTTTATAGTTAAAACCCTGATGACATACAGTAATAGACTATATATCATTTATGTAGGTATGGCTGTTTAATGCTTTGCACATTTTGTACTTGTTTAGAAATGTAAACTTTTTTCAGGTTTAGTATTACCATTGTTTGTACCATTTTAAAGGGGCTCTATCTTTGGGAAAAGTCATTTTTTTACTAAGCACATACTTGCATAGCCTTTAGAAAGGCTATTCCACACCTACCTTTTGCATGTAAATCACTTCAGTGGTTTTTAAATGAGCTTGTTTTTATACATCTGCTAATTAGCCTCTTGTGCACCCTCTGCTATTCTTTCCTATGTATGTGTACAGCACAGGCTGCTGCTGCTGCTGCTGACTTCCTGCTTCCTGTTTGCACACACAGATTGGAGAGAATAGTAGAGAGGAGTGCTGCTGGGAACTTCCTGTGCTGGCTAGAGGCCAATTAGCATATGAATAAAAATGGGCTCATTCAAAAACCACTGAGGCAATTTACATACAGAAGGTAGATGTGGTATAGCCTTTCTAAAGTCTATGCATGTATGTGCTTACTTAAAAAATGACTTTTCCCAATGCTAGAGTCCTTTTAACTTCATACTGACTAATCTTACTACGTGGCACTTTATAAAATAAATTGTTTCTATTTTCTAATGCATAAAATCTCAATAAAAAGATATTACAAAATAAATATTTAAATATAATTAAATATAGAATATTCCTTAAAATATTTGACACTTTGTTTTACAATGTTAAAAGGAGTCAGTGACCAGGGTGAAACATATTCAACCAGCAATACAGTATGGCTACATTCACAATACTGATATTAATTTCTGTTGCCGTTATCCATTATAGGATGACAATAAGGACATTAACTGTGGCATAGTAACAGACACAGGCAGAGCTCCCTCCATCTATGTCCATTCCCATAAACTCTAATACAAACAACACAATGGACACTATCTTCTGTCATGTTTGTTTACTTTTGTAATGGAAGAAAAACATTTTCATGCACAACTTTTTCTTCCATCAGAAAAGTAAAAGAACATGATAAAAGAAAACTATTATCATGTTTTTACATTGAGGTTAATGCAAATGGAAACACAACATAGGGGGGGTCTGTCGATATCTGTCAATTGTTGTTATCCTGCGATAGATGAGAACAACAAACATTAAATGGGTTGTCCAGGATAAAACAGTATTTTAAACATAACTCCTCATCACTCCCAACTTTCTAAATAACATTTGTTAATAATTTTTCTTAGTTTTACTGTACTATATGTAGGTCATGTGACCTATAAATATTACATTTTTTTGCCTTTCCACTGACATTGCGGTGTCTCGGTATAATGGATATCTGCATCCTGGAAGGTCAGTGGAAATAAGCTTTATCCCCCAGCCCCACTATACTTACCATTTCTCCAGTGGACATCTGGACCCTGGAACATCATCGCTGGAAGGTCACCTCTTCATTGTCTGTGCCTGGGTTCGGAGCTGGAAGGGAACAGAGGTAAGTGTAATAGGGCTGATGGCAGGTCTAAGAGATGCTAGCTGGTACACATCACAAAGGGTAGAGGCCAGTTGCCATCTCTGTTATGTGGGCAGTGTTGAATCCTGCTGGCATGTAGCACTGTATAATATGGACTGCATGCACAATCCATATTATACTGGGGGGGGGATAACAGTGGAGCATATTATACTGTGTGGTGACCACTGTGCAGCATTATATTTTGTGGGGGCTATTTTGGAACATAATATACTGTGCAAAGGCTATTATGGAGCATGATACGGTGTAGGGGTCAAAGGAGTAATATATGATGCAGGGGGAATATTGCAGGGGGAATATTGATGCTATGGGGAATATTATACTGTGCAGAGGCAACTATGGAGAATATTATACTGTACAGGGGTCACTGTGGAGCAATATACCATTCAGGGACATCTGTGGTGTACATTATATTGTGCAGTGGCCACTGTGAAGCATTATACTGTGTGAGGCCAGCTAGGAAAACAGGAAGAAGTGAGTGAGAGCGGGAGGGGAGAAACAGTAAGAAAGGGAGTGGAAAGTGAGTTGGCTCTTAGGGCTCATTCACACGGGACAAGAGGGGGCAGATTTTGGCGCTGAATCCATGTCATAATTCGCCCCCTCACAATAGAGGTCTGTGTAGACCACTAGCTTACTTTTTTCTGTGAGCGGCAACATGAAGTGAGCTGCCCTTTCTTCAGGCAGATTCCACAGCTGATTCAGCCCCGGCATCCGCCTCGCGGCAGCATCCTCCAGACTAGGCCCATTCATTTGGGCCTACTCCGGAGCGGGAAGCCGCGACTGTTGGAAGCCGCAACAGTCGTGGCAGACGCATTTTGGCCCTATTCTGATGCAGCTTCACACATCAGATTCAGGACCAAAATACACCATTCTGCGCCTCATGTGAACGGTGCCTTAGTGCAGTCCAAGGAATCATAGAATTTATAAGAAAGACAAAGAACAGGAAGTTGAAGATATAAACAAATGCATCCAAGAGAACCTAGAAATCACTTAAAACACTGCTAAAGGTATTTGAGTGCACTTATAAGTCTATTAATAGCACTAACAGACCTTTTTTGAAAATTGATTTTTTGCCAGGAAAATGGTTTTGTTTGTTTTTTAAATAAAAAAGTGTTTTCCAACTGTTGCGGCTAGTCCCAGGCCTTGTATGTATTATACAATACAGCTGAGTGCTGGAGGTAATAAGCATGAACAGCTCCTGTGCCAGCGGCATTACAACGCTGTACTATTACGGCACTGAACATTAACTACAAGGATTAGGCAGAATCCCATCCACTTTGCAGGTAATGTAAAACTCCGTTTTTTATTGTAGCCTTTCTGCCACAGCCAAAACACTGTGTGTTTGCAATGTGGGGACTTGGCCTTGGGGCTCCTAGGAACCTGTCTATCCAATTTCTAGCTTTGTAAGGAAAACACAGGAAAAAGTTATGTCAACATGAAAGTCTATGGAAAAATGGGTGTTAAGAAAAGGAAACAAACTCTGACTTTAATCATACCCTGCACTGACACTCACTTTTACACATTTTAACAGTTAAAATGCTCCGAAAATTACCCTTTCCAGTGCCTGCCCGTGTTTTTTTTTTTTTTTTTTTTTTTTTAGAAACATGGCAGTTATATTACAAAAAGCAATATTTTTGTAGAAAAGTTGGCCCGTTTTGATAGTTTAGTAGTGCTACAAGCTTATTTTTATTTGGTAGACATTTGTGGCTGTGAGCCAAGATGAAAAGTGGTCAATTGACTTTTCAACATAAATTATTCTATGATGGGAGCAGATGTGAAATCAATTTTTTTTTTTTTTTTTTTTTTTTTACACCAACACTGTAGAACCAACATTTTGGTATAGCAGAATGTAATGGACCAGGTCACATCTGAATGATTGGTGCCACTTGTGGTAGGCACTAGGCAGCAGGTATAGCAGAATGGCATAATATGGTGAACCATGGTGTAAGACATGGCTGACTGAGCGATGGCAGTGGTGGTAGTTGTGGCAACATTTGTAGGAATGAAGCAGGGCATAATATGATGGACCAAGCTGCAAGACTTGGGTGGTAGATGTGCTGGTAGCCTTTTAGGAGTAGAAGTCAGCATCAGCAGCAGTACAGTAAATGATGATGATGTAAGATGATGATAAAATAAGACGGCGATACCACTTTTTAGAGACATCAGTTGGTCTAGAAGCACTGCCAGCTAATACTCATCCCTATGATTGATGTTAATAATACATTGGATACAGCAGAGCAGCCCCTCCACTGTGTGGTTTCTCTGATCCAGGGGTGTTAATTACAAAACCAAATGGCAGGACTTCACTTTCGCCTAACAGCTTGCCCTGGTGAAGATGGTGCAGAGAGGAGGATTCAGTGGAGGTGGATGGGCCCTACATGGTGATGGAACCGAGCCTTCACAGTCGGGATGGAACAATCTTCTGGCTTTGCTGAGATTCTGGGTTGTGGCTGCTGCCACGCAAAACATTGACCCAGTGAGCAGTGAAAGCTATGTATTATCATTGTACATTGAAGAATATTAAGGGGACAGTCCAGAAAAGCCCTGCAGTAAGTTACATGTTATGAAGGAGAAGAAAGAACACATAGAAACCTGACTCTCAGATGCAAAATTCTCCTGTGACTGAGATGAGCCTGCTAAATCAAACCTATGCTCTTCTCCCATTGTCTGTCCCCTGGCTGAAAAAACATAAATTCTTGTTTACAATAACAGAGGATTCTCTACTGTTGCGGTGGTTATATATATATATATATATATATATATATATATATATATATATATATATATATACACATACACACACCAAGCTATCCTTCTGTCACCCACCACCTATACTGGGTCCAAGGGGCTCCCCAGGACAGAGCTGGCCCTTCTGATCAGCCTGTCAAGTCTATTTCTGTCCCTGGTTGATATACTGCTCCCCCAGCAGGTCACACAGAAAAAGATGGCTGAAGCAACCACAGAGTTGAAGAAGGCCCTAAGAAGTGGCCCCTGGACTCCGAAGGCCCTCAGCCTCCTGAGCAGGTAGAGCCTGCTGTGGCCCTTTCTGTGCAGCACCTCCAGGTGATCAGCCCAGTCTAGTTTATTATTGAGGAGCACGCCCAGATACTTATAGGTCCTGACTATCTCAATACATGTTCCTTGGATCTCCACCGGGTCGGAGCACTTCTCCGTTTACTAAAGTCCACCACCATCTCCTTGGTCTTCCCAGCATTAATCCTGAGCTGGTCTCGCTGGCACCATTCAACAAAATCCCGGTTTAAGTCTCTGTATTCCCTATCGTTGCCATAAGTGATAAGGCGTGCTATAGCAGAGTCATCGGAGTACTTCTGTAAGTAACAGCTGGATGAGTTGTGCCTAAAGTCAGCAGTGTACAGTGTGAACAGAAATGGGGCAAGACTGTACCTTGTGGTGCCCCCGTACTACAGATCACAGTGTCAGACACACGGTCCTGGGCTCTCACATACTGAGGGCGGTTTGTCAGGTAGTCTAGAATCCAGTTGGACAGGTGATGGTCCACACCACCAAGGTTCAGCTTTGGCCCACTATATCCATGGCCAACCTCTCAAATGGAACCTCAATTATTGGCAGTGGGATTAATGGACTTCTATGATGAGGCATGGGTGCTGACTTTTGGCAAACAGGACAGGACTCACAAAAAGCTTTTATGGACTGCACCACTCCAGCCCCCGAAAAAATGTTGTAAAACTTGGTCCTTGGTTTTTTCAACCCCAAGATGTCCCCTAAGTAAATGCTGATGAGCTAGTTCCAGCACCCTCCGCTGGTGTGACCGGGGTACCACCAACTGTTCTACTACCTCACCTCTTATTCTGTCTACTCGGTACAACTTAATATTTATAACAGACGTGAGGATATTCATTCTCAGCTCCTGCATATTTGGGCTTCCCATCAAGCACCTTAACATTTTCCCACCTTCTAGTCAAGGTGGGATCCTGCATTTGAGCAGACTCAAAATTGCCCCAAGTAATGTCCATGACAGGTAGTTCATCCCTTCTGTATCCTCAGCCTCCCCTTTCCTCATCCCGTCACTGCAACAGTTGGTGCACTAGGACCAGGATCCAACAGCAACGGGGACAGAATTCTCCCATCAGGGTCTTCAGGACTCTCATCAACGATCATGGAGTCACTTGTCACCACATTCGGTCTGGGGTTGTCCACACGGTCAGCAAGAAATCCTTGGTGACTCCACAAATTCCAAAACAGGGGAAAGTCTCTCCCTAAGATCATGCTATGTATAAGCAATTTAACAACCCCGCTTCATGGGTTTGAGTTCCACAGCTGGTCTCAAACTGTACTAGGGTATTTAGGTATTCACGGGTCTCTCCGTGGATGCAAACTACGCCCACCCAAGTTCAAGTGAAAGTGTCAAGGTCCACCAGACTAGCATGCACTGGTGTTACTAGGCTTCCAGAGTCAAGTAGGGCCTTCACATCATAGCCAGCAATCTTCACCCAGTAAATGTGCCTATCTCTGTCAGCTAGAGACTCTGTCAGTCCTACTGGACGAGCAAAGAGTGATGTTCTTGTAGCTCAGCTTCAGTCTATTGGTACTTGGGTGAGGGGACAATTGGCTGCAATATGTCCTGGTCCTTTGCATCTCCAACAGTAGATCACAGCAGGTATTCCTGGTGGGGTGATGGTTCGAGTCTGCAGTTTCTCCCCAGAACTTTTATTACCAGATCCCTTCACTTCAACTTTGGGTTGACGTTAGGGGGTGGAGCCTCTCGGGCCCAAGGTACGACCTTTGCTTGGAGATTGAGCTGCTTTTTGAGGCCAGGCAGTGGTCAACCCGTGTAGACAGTTTTGCAACAGGTCTTCTGTTGCCTGGTACCTCTCCACAAGGCTTACCAGCTGATCAGCATCTCCGGGGTCTGCCTGTCCAACCCACCTCTGCAGTTTTGACGGCAAGGACTGTATGAACTTGTCCATCACTATGATTTCTGTGATCTGAGCTGGAGTGTTAACTTCAGGCCGCAGCCACTTCTTTACTAAGATTATTAGGTTGTGCATTTGTGATCGCACTGGTGAATCCTCTGCAAAGTCCACTGCTGTACCCTTTGAGCCCATACATATACATTCACCCCTAAGCGGGCCATGATCTCCGCTTTCAGCTTCTCATAGTCCTTGGCTTCCTCAACGGCTAAGTCGTAGTACGCTTTCTGCGGTTCTCCTGTGAGGAATGGCACCACTACTCCGGCCCACTGCTCCTCTGGTAAACCCTCTCTCTCAGCAGTACGCTCAAATACCGTCAGGAACGCCTCCACTTCATCGTGAGCTGTCATCTTTTGGATAAATTGGAAAATCCGTTTGGCCGCTGTCTGGCAACTGCTGCTGGCTCCCGTGACACACTAGCGGTTCCCGCTGACAACATAGCCACTTGTTTCACCACCTCTTGAATGAGCCGATGATCCTCACGTGCACTTTTCAGCAACACAGTGTTTGTTTGCTGTTGCATGGCATTAGCCTGAAGCAGTGCTTTCAGTATTTCCTCCATATCAGCACCTGCGGGGTCTTTACTGGACAACTTTGCAGCTGCTTTAACCCAGGACATTAACTGGTTACTGGTTTGTATAATTACAGCTGGTCAGGGCGTTCTGGGATCTGTAGTGCCCGCATCCGAAGCACCATATATGATGTATGGGGGATTCAGACGCTATGCTTTCCTCTTCAAATCAGCCTTTAGTGCAGACAAGTTTAAACGTACAGTTTGTGTTGCTCAGCATATCAAAACAAACAAAGGAAAATAAAATCCTACGCCTCTCCGGTGGCTAACTACATAAGTTACTCTCTCAATAACCAGGGGGTCAGCCTACCGCTGACCTCGCAATAAACAGGGTTTCCACATAAACAAGGGGTACACATACCCGGCACTTTAACAATGTCCTCTTTGGCAGAGCTTTCTCCCAGACTGGTTGACTGTTCCAGTGTTTCAGCCTCTCTCCTCTCTCCAACTAAACAGCACACCTGTGCTACTTACAAAGCCCTGCTGGTCTGTTCCCAAGTCTGGAGTGGATTACCCTGCAGGACTGGCCTGAACTCCTACTCCAGTCCAGGACCTAAAAGCTGAATGCCTGAGCATACTGCAGCAATCTGGGGTAAATATAGCGGTTCTCCCACACTATACCTCTCTCCACTTCACAAGTTATACAGACAAATCTGTGAAAATGTTGCTAGAGATGATATAATATATGCTTTACAAGTAAAACCTTTCATGCTACATTAATACATATGCAAGCTTTCTATGATTCAGAGATATTCATTGTCTCTTCAATTAATGTGTTAGGAATACTTATGCCTATTTATTTTTACTCATGATTATATTCATTGAACATTTATTCACTGTTATACACTGTCCATATATGTATACAGCCACTAAGAGCGCAGCTTATTCCAAGCAGCCATACGGTGATATATATTAGTGAAGTTGGGTTAAAATCAATTCCCTGAAGCAATCAATAGGAATAATTAACTCTGCTTGGCTGGAGCTCTGAAGTATAGCACTTCAGGGGTGGGTTTTTTGCATAAATATGACCCTCTCTGTTTGCTCTGTGCAAAGAAGTAGAAATGTGTTTTATTGTACAAATAAAAGCGATCAGCCCAGAAGCATAAATGAAGCACCCGACATGTGACAGGAAATAATCAGTTTGTGTAATTTTTTATGCACAATCTTAGTAAAGGAAATGAAGAGTAAGCTTCAAGCAAATATCTTCTACTTTATAAGCCATCTTCACATATTCTGCTGAAATTAATATATGTAGTCTATTGAAAAGAGTTCTCCATTTTTTTTTTTTTTTGCGTATGATTGTGATTAGAGATTGGCAAACTGCTAAAGATTTGTTTCGTGTTCAGGTTCAGCACTTCGGGTCCCCAGTTTGTTTTGGAATTAACAAGTTTAGTATGAGCCATACTAAATTGACTAAAAAATAGCGTAGAATACTCTTGGGTTCCTAGGAACCTATCTATCTATCTATCTATCTATCTATCTATCTATCTATCTATCTATCTATCTATCTATCTATCTATCTATCTATCAGTCCATATCTATCTATCATCTATCTATCTATCTATCTATCATCTATCTATCTATCTATCTATCTATCTATCTATCTATCTATCTATCTATCTATCTAATTTCTAGCTTTCTAAGGCAAACAGAGCCGAAGTTATTTCAAAGAGAATAACAAATTATACAGCCACATTATCAACAGAAGGGTAATCTACGGTAAGAAGCAAGCTAAATGTTGGTGACAAGAAAATCTGCAATTTCAGGGAAATTCAGAGAGTAAACACAGGTACAAAAGGATCACAGTTGCAGAAACAATCACAGGAAAGTAACTAGTGTTAGACACAAGTTTAATACCAAACCTCAACATAGGATTGGAGGGTGAAGAAGAATTCCATTTGGTTCTGCATCTCAAAGCTCTGACAGACTGCTCAGATCAAGGAAGTTTTACTAGTGAACCTGGTAACCTTAAAGCAATGGCTGCAAAAAGGAACACAGACCCTGAGATTCCTTAAAAACTGGAAAAGAGAGATGTAAAGTAGAGATGAGCGAACAGTGTTCTATCGAACTCATGTTCGATCGGATATTAGGCTGTTCGGCATGTTCGAATCGAATCGAACACCGCGTGGTAAAGTGCGCCATTACTCGATTCCCCTCCCACCTTCCCTGGCGCCTTTTTTGCTCCAATAACAGCGCAGGGTAGGTGGGACAGGAACTACGACACCGGTGACGTTGAGAAAAGTAGGCAAAACCCATTGGCTGCCGAAAACATGTGACCTCTAATTTAAAAGAACAGCGCCGCCCAGGTTCGCGTCATTCTGAGCTTGCAATTCACCGAGGACGGAGGTTTCCGTCCAGCTAGCTAGGGCTTAGATTCTGGGTAGGCAGGGACAGGCTAGGATAGGAAGGAGAAGACAACCAACAGCTCTTATAAGAGCTAAATTCCAGGGAGAAGCTTGTCAGTGTAACGTGGCACTGACGGGCTCAATCGCCGCAACCCAGCTTTCCCAGGATCCTGAATAGAATACACTGTCAGTGTATTCCCGTATACCCGATATATACCCTCGATACCCGTTCCAACGGTGTGCCCCCCCACCTTCACCCCAGAAATACCCTGCAAGTCCCCTAGCAATAGAATTGGGGCTATATACACCCACTATTTTTGCTACTGCCATATAGTGCCATTGTCTGACTGGGAATTCAAAGAATATATTGGGGTTACGTGCACCCACAATTTTTACTACTGGTATACAGTGCCAGTTTCTGACTGGGAATTCAAAGAATATATTGGGGTTATAAATACCCTCATTTCTTGCTACTGCCATATAGTGCCAGTTTCTGACTGGTAATTCAAAGAATATATTGGGGTTATAAATACCCTCATTTCTTGCTACTGGTATATAGTGCCATTGTCTGACTGGGAATTCAAAGAATATATTGGGGTTACGTGCACCCACAATTTTTACTACTGGTATACAGTGCCAGTTTCTGACTGGGAATTCAAAGAATATATTGGGGTTACAAATACCCTCATTTCTTGCTACTGCCATATAGTGCCAGTTTCTGACTGGTAATTCAAAGAATATATTGGGGTTACGTGCACCCACAATTTTTACTACTGGTATACAGTGCCATTGTCTGACTGGGAATTCAAAGAATATATTGGGGTTATAAATACCCTCATTTCTTGCTACTGGTATATAGTGCCATTGTCTGACTGGGAATTCAAAGAATATATTGGGGTTACGTGCACCCACAATTTTTACTACTGGTATACAGTGCCAGTTTCTGACTGGGAATTCAAAGAATATATTGGGAATACAAATACCCTCATTTCTTGCTACTGCCATATAGTGCCAGTTTCTGACTGGTAATTCAAAGAATATATTGGGGTTACGTGCACCCACAATTTTTACTACTGGTATACAGTGCCATTGTCTGACTGGGAATTCAAAGAATATATTGGGGTTATAAATACCCTCATTTCTTGCTACTGCCATATAGTGCCAGTTTCTGACTGGGAATTCAAAGAATATATTGGGGTTACGTGCACCCACAATTTTTACTACTGGTATACAGTGCCATTGTCTGACTGGGAATTCAAAGAATATATTGGGGTTATAAATACCCTCATTTCTTGCTACTGGTATATAGTGCCATTGTCTGACTGGGAATTCAAAGAATATATTGGGGTTACGTGCACCCACAATTTTTACTACTGGTATACAGTGCCAGTTTCTGACTGGGAATTCAAAGAATATATTGGGGTTACAAATACCCTCATTTCTTGCTACTGCCATATAGTGCCAGTTTCTGACTGGTAATTCAAAGAATATATTGGGGTTACGTGCACCCACAATTTTTACTACTGGTATACAGTGCCAGTTTCTGACTGGGAATTCAAAGAATATATTGGGGTTACAAATACCCTCATTTCTTGCTACTGCCATATAGTGCCAGTTTCTGACTGGTAATTCAAAGAATATATTGGGGTTATAAATACCCTCATTTCTTGCTACTGGTATATAGTGCCATTGTCTGACTGGGAATTCAAAGAATATATTGGGGTTACGTGCACCCACAATTTTTACTACTGGTATACAGTGCCAGTTTCTGACTGGGAATTCAAAGAATATATTGGGGTTACAAATACCCTCATTTCTTGCTACTGCCATATAGTGCCAGTTTCTGACTGGTAATTCAAAGAATATATTGGGGTTACAAATACCCTCATTTCTTGCTACTGCCATATAGTGCCAGTTTCTGACTGGTAATTCAAAGAATATATTGGGGTTACGTGCACCCACAATTTTTACTACTGGTATACAGTGCCATTGTCTGACTGGGAATTCAAAGAATATATTGGGGTTATAAATACCCTCATTTCTTGCTGCTGCCATATAGTGCCAGTTTCTGACTGGGAATTCAAAGAATATATTGGGGTTATAAATACCCTCATTTCTTGCTACTGGTATATAGTGCCATTGTCTGACTGGGAATTCAAAGAATATATTGGGGTTACGTGCACCCACAATTTTTACTACTGGTATACAGTGCCAGTTTCTGACTGGTAATTCAAAGAATATATTGGGGTTACAAATACCCTCATTTCTTGCTACTGCCATATAGTGCCAGTTTCTGACTGGTAATTCAAAGAATATATTGGGGTTACGTGCACCCACAATTTTTACTACTGGTATACAGTGCCATTGTCTGACTGGGAATTCAAAGAATATATTGGGGTTATAAATACCCTCATTTCTTGCTACTGCCATATAGTGCCAGTTTCTGACTGGTAATTCAAAGAATATATTGGGGTTATAAATACCCTCATTTCTTGCTACTGGTATATAGTGCCATTGTCTGACTGGGAATTCAAAGAATATATTGGGGTTACGTGCACCCACAATTTTTGCTACTGGTATATAGTGCCAATTTCTAACTGGGAATTCAAAATGCGCAAGACTCCCGGAAAGGGACGTGGACGAGGCCGTGGGCGAGGTCGGGGGAATGGTTCTGGGGAGCAAGGTAGCAGTGAAGTCACAGGGCGTCCCGTGCCTACTCCTGTGGGGCAGCAAGCATTGCGCCACTCCACAGTGCCAGGGTTGCTTGCCACATTAACTAAACTGCAGGGTACAAACCTTAGTAGGCCCGAGAACCAGGAACAGGTCTTGCAATGGCTGTATGCACATTGTCCAGCAGCCAGTCAGACTCTGCCTCCTCTCCTCCTATTACCCAACAGTCTTGTCCTCCTTCCTCCCAAAATTCCCAAGCTTCACAGAACAATAACCCCAACTGTCCCTGCTCCCCAGAGCTGTTCTCCGCTCCTTTCATTGTCCCTCAACCTGCCTCTCCACGTCACGATTCCACGAACCTAACAGAGGAGCATCTGTGTCCAGATGCTCAAACACTAGAGTCTCCTCCATCTCCGTTCGATTTGGTGGTGGATGACCAGCAACCCACCCTCATTGACGATGATGTGACGCAGTTGCCGTCAGGGCATCCAGTTGACCGGCGCATTGTGCGGGAGGAGGAGATGAGACAGGAGTTGGAAGAGGAAGTGGTGGATGATGAGGACACTGACCCGACCTGGACAGGGGGAATGTCAAGCGGGGAAAGTAGTGTGGATGTTGAGGCAGGTGCAGCACCAAAAAGGGTAGCTAGAGGCAGAGGCAGAGGTCAGCAGCTTAGGCGAAGCCAGGCCACACCCGGAATCTCCCAAGATGTTCCAGTTCGTAACCAGCCCCGAAAAACTCCCACCTCAAGGGCACGTTTCTCGAAGGTGTGGAGTTTTTTCAAGGAATGCGCCGAGGACAGATATAGTGTTGTCTGCACAATTTGCCTCTCGAAATTGATTAGGGGCTCTGAGAAGAGCAACCTGTCCACCACTTCAATGCGCCGTCATTTGGAATCCAAGCACTGGAATCAGTGGCAGGCAGCAACGGCAGGACAAAGGCCGCCTGCCGTTCACGCCACTGCCACTGCCTCTGCCACTGTCTCTGCCACTGCCACTGCTGACTGTGCTGGCGATGCACTCCAGAGGACGAGCCAGGACACCACTTCATCTGCCTCCGCCACTTTGTTGACTTCTCCCTCATCCTCCCCTGTTCCTGTCTTATCTCCTTTTCCTGCACCATCAAAGGCACCATCAGGCGCTTCTTTACAACAACCCACCATCTCTCAGACATTGGAGCGGCGGCAGAAATACACTGCTAACCACCCACACGCGCAAGCCTTGAATGCCAACATCGCTAAACTGCTGGCCCAGGAGATGTTGGCGTTCCGGCTTGTTGAAACTCCCGCCTTCCTGGACCTGATGGCAACTGCGGCACCTCGCTATGCCGTCCCTAGCCGTCACTACTTCTCCCGGTGTGCCGCCCCCGCCTTGCACCAGCACGTGTCACTCAACATCAGGCGGGCCCTTAGTTCCGCGCTTTGCACAAAGGTCCACTTGACCACCGACGCGTGGACAAGTGCATGCGGACAGGGACGCTACATTTCACTGACGGCACACTGGGTGAATGTAGTTGAGGCTGGGACTGCTTCCCAAACTGGCCCGGTGTACCTCGTCTCCCCGCCTAACATTCCTGGCAGGGACACGAGAAGAACACCCCCCTCCTCCTCCTCCTCTACCGCCTCCTCCTCCGCCACCGCCTCCTCCTCCGCCACCGCCTCCTCCTCCGCTGTTAGATTGACCCCAGCTACGAGTTGGAAACGTTGCAGCACTGGCGTTGATAGACGTCAGCAGGCTGTGCTGAAGCTGATCAGCTTGGGGGACAGACAGCACACTGCCTCCGAGGTGAGGGATGCCCTCCTCGATGAGACGGCAATATGGTTTGAGCCGCTGCACCTGGGCCCAGGCATGGTCGTTTGTGATAACGGCCGGAACCTGGTAGCAGCTCTGGAGCTTGCCGGACTCCAACATGTTCCATGCCTGGCCCACGTCTTCAACCTAGTGGTGCAACGTTTCCTAAAGAGCTACCCCAATGTTCCAGAGCTACTGGTGAAAGTGCGGCGCATGTGCGCCCACTTTCGCAAGTCGACAGTAGCCGCTGCTAGCTTAAAATCTCTCCAGCAACGCCTGCATGTGCCACAACACCGGCTTTTGTGCGACGTCCCCACACGCTGGAACTCAACGTTTCAGATGTTGAATAGAGTGGTTGAGCAGCAGAGACCTTTGATGGAATACCAGCTACAAAACCCTAGGGTGCCACAAAGTCAGCTGCCTCAGTTTCTCATCCATGAGTGGCCATGGATGAGAGACCTTTGTGACATCCTTTGTGTTTGAGGAGTCCACAAGGAGGGTGAGCTCTGAGGATGCGATGGTGAGCCTTACAATCCCGCTCTTGTGTGTTCTGAGAGAATCCCTGATTGACATCAGGGATAACTCAGATCACACAGAGGAGTCAGGGATAGCATCCGATCCGTCACAGCTGGAGAGTAGGTCCACACATCTGTCCTCTTCATCGCGTTTAATGGAGGAGGAGGAGGAGGAGGAGGAGGAGGAGGAGGAGGAGGAAGAAGAGTTGTCCGATGATGTGATGGTGATACAGGAGGCTTCCGGGCAACTTCGAATCGTCCCATTGTTGCAGCGCGGATGGGTAGACATGGAGGATGAGGAGGAAATGGAGATTGAACTTTCCGGTGGGGCCAGAGGAGTCATGCCAACTAACACTGTGGCAGACATGGCTGAGTTCATGTTGGGGTGCTTTACAACCGACAAGCGTATTGTCAAAATCATGGAGGACAACCAGTACTGGATCTTTGCTATCCTTGACCCCCGGTATAAAAACAACATCTCGTCTTTTATTCCGGTAGAGGGGAGGGCCAATCGCATCAATGCTTGCCACAGGCAATTGGTGCAGAATATGATGGAGATGTTTCCAGCATGTGACGTTGGCGGCAGGGAGGACAGTTCCTCCAGTAGGCGACCAAGTTCTCACCGGTCCACACAAACGAGGGGCACACTGTCTAAGGTCTGGGACACCTTGATGGCACCCCCTCGCCAAAGTGCCGCCACAGAGGGTCCTAGTGTCACCAGGCGTGAGAAGTATAGGCGCATGTTGCGGGAATACCTTTCCGACCACAGCCCTGTCCTCTCCGACCCCTCTGCGCCCTACACGTATTGGGTGTCGAAGTTGGACCTGTGGCTTGAACTTGCCCTATATGCCTTGGAGGTGCTGTCCTGTCCTGCCGCCAGCGTCCTATCTGAGAGGGTGTTCAGTGCAGCCGGTGGCATCATCACTGACAAGCGCACCCGTCTGTCAGCTGAGAGTGCCGACCGGCTCACTTTGATAAAAATGAACCACCACTGGATAGAGCCTTCATTTTTGTGCCCACCTGTGTAAAGCACCCCAACATGAAACTCCATGTCTGTACTCAACCTCTCCAATTCCTCCGCATCCTCATACTCATCCACCATAAGCGTTGCACAATTCTGCTAATACTAGGCTCCCTCCAACATGATTACCCCCAACTCTGCTGGTTAGAGGCTCCCTCCACCCTGATTTCCACCAACTCTGCTGGTTAGAGGCTCCCTCCACCCTGCTTTCCCACAACTCTGCTGGTTAGAGCATCCCTCCACCATGAATTTGCCCAAACTGGGCTGGTTAGAGGCTCCCTCCACCATGAATTGGTCCAAACTGGGGTTTTTAGAGGCTCCCTCCACCATGAATTTGCCCAAACTGGGCTGTTTAGAGGCTCCCTCCACCATGAATTGGTCCAAACTGGGCTGGTTAGAGGCTCCCTCCACCATGAATTGGTCCAAACTGGGGTTTTTAGAGGCTCCCTCCACCATGAATTTGCCCAAACTGGGCTGTTTAGTGGCTCCCTCCACCATGAATTGGTCCAAACTGGGCTGTTTAGAGGCTCCCTCCACCATGAATTGGTCCAAACTGGGGTTTTTAGAGGCTCCCTCCACCATGAATTGGTCCAAACTGGGTTTTTTAGAGGCTCCCTCCACCATGAATTGGTCCAAACTGGGGTTTTTAGAGGCTCCCTCCACCATGAATTGGTCCAAACTGGGGTTTTTAGAGGCTCCCTCCACCATGAATTGGTCCAAACTGGGGTTTTTAGAGGCTCCCTCCACCATGAATTTGCCAAAACTGGGCTGTTTAGAGGCTCCCTCCACCATGAATTGGTCCAAATTGGGGTTTTTAGAGGCTCCCTCCACCATGAATTTGCCCAAACTGGGCTGGTTAGAGGCTCCCTCCACCATGAATTGGTCCAAACTGGGCTGGTTAGAGGCTCCCTCCACCATGAATTGGTCCAAATTGGGGTTTTTAGAGGCTCCCTCCACCATGAATTGGTCCAAACTGGGCTGTTTAGAGGCTCCCTCCACCATGAATTGGTCCAAACTGGGGTTTTTAGAGGCTCCCTCCACCATGAATTGGTCCAAACTGGGCTGGTTAGAGGCTCCCTCCACCATGAATTGGTCCAAACTGGGTTTTTTAGAGGCTCCCTCCACCATGAATTGGTCCAAACTGGGGTTTTTAGAGGCTCCCTCCACCATGAATTGGTCCAAACTGGGGTTTTTAGAGGCTCCCTCCACCATGAATTGGTCCAAACTGGGGTTTTTAGAGGCTCCCTCCACCATGAATTTGCCCAAACTGGGCTGTTTAGAGGCTCCCTCCACCATGAATTGGTCCAAACTGGGTTTTTTAGAGGCTCCCTCCACCATGAATTGGTCCAAACTGGGGTTTTTAGAGGCTCCCTCCACCATGAATTGGTCCAAACTGGGGTTTTTAGAGGCTCCCTCCACCATGAATTTGCCCAAACTGGGCTGTTTAGAGGCTCCCTCCACCATGAATTGGTCCAAATTGGGGGTTTTAGAGGCTCCCTCCACCATGAATTGGTCCAAACTGGGGTTTTTAGAGGCTCCCTCCACCATGAATTTGCCCAAACTGGGCTGTTTAGAGGCTCCCTCCACCATGAATTGGTCCAAACTGGGGTTTTTAGAGGCTCCCTCCACCATGAATTTGCCCAAACTGGGCTGTTTAGTGGCTCCCTCCACCATGAATTGGTCCAAACTGGGCTGTTTAGAGGCTCCCTCCACCATGAATTGGTCCAAACTGGGGTTTTTAGAGGCTCCCTCCACCATGAATTGGTCCAAACTGGGTTTTTTAGAGGCTCCCTCCACCATGAATTGGTCCAAACTGGGGTTTTTAGAGGCTCCCTCCACCATGAATTGGTCCAAACTGGGGTTTTTAGAGGCTCCCTCCACCATGAATTGGTCCAAACTGGGGTTTTTAGAGGCTCCCTCCACCATGAATTTGCCAAAACTGGGCTGTTTAGAGGCTCCCTCCACCATGAATTGGTCCAAATTGGGGTTTTTAGAGGCTCCCTCCACCATGAATTTGCCCAAACTGGGCTGGTTAGAGGCTCCCTCCACCATGAATTGGTCCAAACTGGGCTGGTTAGAGGCTCCCTCCACCATGAATTGGTCCAAATTGGGGTTTTTAGAGGCTCCCTCCACCATGAATTGGTCCAAACTGGGCTGTTTAGAGGCTCCCTCCACCATGAATTGGTCCAAACTGGGGTTTTTAGAGGCTCCCTCCACCATGAATTGGTCCAAACTGGGCTGGTTAGAGGCTCCCTCCACCATGAATTGGTCCAAACTGGGTTTTTTAGAGGCTCCCTCCACCATGAATTGGTCCAAACTGGGGTTTTTAGAGGCTCCCTCCACCATGAATTGGTCCAAACTGGGGTTTTTAGAGGCTCCCTCCACCATGAATTTGCCCAAACTGGGCTGTTTAGAGGCTCCCTCCACCATGAATTGGTCCAAACTGGGTTTTTTAGAGGCTCCCTCCACCATGAATTGGTCCAAACTGGGGTTTTTAGAGGCTCCCTCCACCATGAATTGGTCCAAACTGGGGTTTTTAGAAGCTCCCTCCACCATGAATTTGCCCAAACTGGGCTGTTTAGAGGCTCCCTCCACCATGAATTGGTCCAAATTGGGGGTTTTAGAGGCTCCCTCCACCATGAATTGGTCCAAACTGGGGTTTTTAGAGGCTCCCTCCACCATGAATTTGCCCAAACTGGGCTGTTTAGAGGCTCCCTCCACCATGAATTGGTCCAAACTGGGGTTTTTAGAGGCTCCCTCCACCATGAATTTGCCCAAACTGGGCTGTTTAGAGGCTCCCTCCACCATGAATTGGTCCAAACTGGGGTTTTTAGAGGCTCCCTCCACCATGAATTGGTCCAAACTGGGCTGGTTAGAGGCTCCCTCCACCATGAATTTGCCCAAACTGGGCTGTTTAGAGGCTCCCTCCACCATGAATTGGTCCAAACGGGGGTTTTTAGAGGCTCCCTCCACCATGAATTTGCCCAAACTGGGCTGGTTAGAGGCTCCCTCCACCATGAATTTGCCCAAACTGGGCTGGTTAGAGGCTCCCTCCACCATGAATTTGCCCAAACTGGGGTTTTTAGAGGCTCCCTCCACCATGAATTGGTCCAACTGGGCTGTTTAGAGGCTCCCTCCACCATGAATTGGTCCAAACTGGGTTTTTTAGAGGCTCCCTCCACCATGAATTGGTCCAAACTGGGGTTTTTAGAGGCTCCCTCCACCATGAATTGGTCCAAACTGGGGTTTTTAGAGGCTCCCTCCACCATGAATTTGCCCAAACTCTGCTGGTTAGAGGCTCAATCCACCCTGATTTTCAAAACAAATGTTGGTGCCAACCTCAACTTACTACAAGGGCCAAATTCACTGCTGGTGACAAGCTCTCCTCACTGCAAGTGCCAAATACACATGTTTCAAGGTGTTTTCCTACTGTCAGAGAGGTGGTATTGAGTGTGTAAAGTGTGTAGTTGTTAGGCTGTGATGTTGGGGTAATAGAGGGTCTTTGGTGTGTTAGATGCCCCCAGACATGCTTCCCCTGCTGTCCCAGTGTCATTCCAGAGGTGTTGGCATCATTTCCTGTGGTGTCATAGTGGACTTGGTGACCCTCCAGACACGGATTTGGGTTTCCCCCTTAACGAGTATATGTTCCCCATAGACTATAATGGGGTTCGAAACCCGTTCGAACACACGAACAGTGAGCGGCTGTTCGATTCGAATTTCGAACCTCGAACATTTTAGTGTTCGCTCATCTCTAATGTAAAGTAGTTAAAGCATTCCTAGGTGAGTGGTCATTACATATGTGTCTACCCTTCTAAAAATTTAGTAAAATACTCTTAATTTCTCATTATGTAAATTCAATGCAATATTATTACACACTAGAAAAACTGCTGAACCTGGACATTTGTGGCTATACCTTCAGGATGTTCTCTCAATGCCAAATTGGTCACACCTCTGGAAGGTGTGACCAATTTGCTCTCCTGATGAATAACATGCTGTTTGCATATTTGACTGCATTTTCCTGCTGTCGAGTTTTCTTTAAGCATTATGTTCCTGTGATACTGTATATACTACCATGCTATGTGCATAAGCTAATAACAACACTTCTAATACACAGGGAAAAAACGGGAAAAAAACATATTTTTTCCAACACTGAATTTTGTTTAGAGCTGCCTTATGTTAAATGAGTAAGTGTGTTACTCTTTCTTTCTCTTTATAAGTCATTTCGACTCTAATAAGACAGTGGATACCCTAATGACTACTATACTCTAGAGACTCATTTGACAATATTCTCATTACAGGACATGAATAATGTTTACGTCTCAGTGTTTCCCCATGTGCTTCCATTCATGTGTTTGAAGGACAAACATCTCTATTCTTCCTCGTATGTACTGTATATTGGAAACCTTAAATTTGTTTATCCTCTTATTATTATTATTATTATTATTATTATTATTATTATTTATTTATTTACATAACACCATTAATTCCATGGTGCTTTACATTTGGGGGTTTACATAAAATACACAAAATATACGGGTAGATATAATACTAACAGTGATTGGCTGGCACAGTGGGGTAGAGGGCCCTGCCCGCGAGGGCTTACAATCTATGAGAGGGCTTACAATCTATGATTAATAAATATCTAGATTATATGTACATATGTAGTAAAAGTTAAAATTAACACTTGTTAAATTAACATATGTTAAAATGTAACTCCAATTTTATTTTTTATTTTTCATTATTTTGTTGGTGGGTGTTTCGTGACCAATTCTGTCATATATTTTATTAAAGGGGCTCTATCATTAGATTTTCAGTTTTTAGATAAACATATGCCTGAATAGCCTTTAAAAAGGCTATTAAGGTGCTGTTAATCGTTTTTGAAACATTCCACCCCCCCGTTTTTATGAATTACCATTAAAATGTATATGCAAATCAGTCCTGCCATCCACGGTAGGTGTTTCGTGCACCCCCCATGTCATAGCTTGTTCATGGCCTCCTCTCTTCTTTGACCTCCTCCTCCTTGGGATTCACCACCTCCAGCCCAGCAGTTTCGATCGAAATCTCGTGCATGCAGAGTAGCGCTCCCTCTGGAGCGCTACTGTGCATGTTCCTGTGCCATTTTTGTGTAGAAAACTGCTCAGTTCCCCTGAGAACTACGAGAGCATTCTGCGCAAGCATAGGTCGGTCGCAATGATCTCTACAGGAAAATAGAGCTGAAGAGTCCACAGCAGCGCTTCGGTGGAACCGCTACTGCACATGCGTGAGATTTTGATCGAAACCGCTGGGCTGTAGGCAGTGAATCGCAAGGAGGAGGAAGCCAAATAAAAGAGGAGGGCGTAAATAAGCTATTACGTGGGGGGTAAACGGAACGTCACCATGCACGGTAGGACTGATTTGCATATACATTTTAACAGTTCTTCAGAAAAACGGTTTTTTTTAAAAAAAAAAATAATTAGCAGCCCCTGAATAGCCTTTTTAAAGGCCATTCAGGAATATGTTTATCTAAAAACTGGAAATCTAATGATAAAGCCCCTTTAACCTATCTAACTTCCCTTCTAATAGAAAACAAGCTGTAACATTCTCCTCTAATTTAACTGTTACTAGTTCATACACAACTTTTTGGCTATTGCTACTTAATAAAGTATGGATATCACTAGTTAAAACACAGCAGGAAATTTCAATTTGAGATATATATATATATATATATATATATATATATATATATGATTTCTCTAATTCTTTTATAGCTAGTGCTTCAGTCTTGGCAGCATTTGAAAGCTGAGAATTATTTTTGCAGGTGGTACAAAACTAGAGATACAGTCAATTGAAATGACTGCAATGAATACAAATGTATGGACAGAGTCTTCATGGCTTAGTTAGAGCATTACTAATGGGAACTTTACAGCGTGAGAAACCATTATATGTTAACGTGTTATAAGTGTCTTCTATTAATAAGAAGTTAGGTTAATAAAGTATTATAAAATTGTTCAGCACACAAGCAGTCTTTACAATGCAACAGCTTTCTCTGTCTCATTGCCACTCTCCAACTATTCCAACTTCCAACTGGGCCACAATAACACTATCCCACAATGTGGGAAATTTTTTTGGGGAAAAATAGGTTACTGGAGCTTGCAAACTGTACCTTCCAGAGGTTTGTCTTTTCAAAATGATGGGCCCTTTAACCGTATATTCCATAACCCTGACTTCCTGATTGCCTGTGCCTGTTAATTACTGGTCCACTCTATGAATCATACTCTGCTCCACTTCTCTCATGATCATATTCTGGTCAATTGTTGACTTTGGGACTTTAGTCCCTTTAGATAAATGCACCATACTCTCCGAATGACACTACTCTCAACTTCGCCACTATTTCTTCAAAATATCGACGAACAGTGATCTACATTGCACTGTGACTCCCTTTGAAAAACTCTACACCTCATCAGATCCAGCTTCTGCTACATCTCTACAACCCCCCATCATACACAGAATAGTCCTTTTTACTGCTCTGGGAAAAGGAACTAAGCTCTTCATACACCATGGAATAGTGGTCTAACACTTTCTGTTTATGTCATAAGTTTTTGATTTCCTGCAAAGAAAACAAACTACAAAATGCTCTCTAGATGGTACAGAGTTCCTTAGATTCTCCATTTTATTTTTCCTCAATCTTCTGACCATTTCTGGAGATGTGGCAAGGAGAGGGGTACAATGTCTCTGGTGGAAATGTCTGCTGATACTTGGATTCTGGTTCAACATCCAAAACATTATTTACAAGGAGCTGCACTACCGAATGATCCAGCTGACCTTCTGCTTTCCATATTGCCATACAAACTTAAGATGTCCATGCGTACCCTTATTGGTTTCATGCTGGTTGTGGCTTGAACTGTCATTTCTGGAGGTCCACATCAACACTCTTAGTTCAAGAGTGGCATTCAGAACTCCTCTAGCTACGATTTATGGAGTTTATAATCTCTGAGGTAAACCCCAAATACCGAAGTACCTGGCATTTATGGGATATTTTCTATATTCATCAGATTTCTTTGCATTATGCTAATTTCAGAAGAGCCCTCTCTGATTTATTTCTCCTCCCATCTCCTCACCCTTCTTCTTATTTGATGACCTCTTGTTCTTCTAATCTTCCAAGATCCTCCCCAATCCTTTATCTCTTTCCTTGAACCTCCTCCCACCAGATTGTTTTATATTGCATGTCATAGACTAAATGGAATCCCCAAGCGCTAGGGCAAAAACAGTCCTGGGTGTGCTACGCTCTTCCAACCAGAGCGGAACCAGGCCCTGGAGTTCTTCACCAATGCTCCTCATGGTTGAGTTGGACTTGGTAAAAGTCTGAGGCCCAGATCCGCAACTGCCCAGAGAGCAAGACACAGCTAGCGAACTCCAAGTAAGAGGACCCAGACACTAACATTAGAGTGAAGTCCCAGAGAGCAAGATGGACTGGAATCGTAGATAAACAGGAGAGTAATATGGGGGGTTCATGCAGATTCCCAAGGAGCAGATTTGTGGTCTAGCAAGCTGAGTCGATAACTGGAGGTCGCGTGGGAGCAGAAGGCAGAGGAAGAAGCATAGTCAAGGAAGCTGGTCATACACAGGAGATGAATAAAGTAGCCAAATCAGGATCTGAAAGAGAGGTCAGGTGCCAAATCAGGAGGTCTTTAAAGCAAGCCGGGTCATACACATCCAGGGAAATCCAAGTACAGGGAAAGAGGCAGAAGGTAGCAGGACAGGAGACAGGGAACTGGAAAGCGGCTCGTCGCTGGGGGAGCTGATACAGGAAACAAATAACCAGCAACGGGCCGAAACTAAAATGAGGCCTAAATAGCCTCAGGTCCGCTGCTGACCCCCCTGACCCTGGAAGTGCCAGCTTTGGTACTAGGGGGAAAGCAGAACCTCCACACACTCAAGTGGAGGCTTCCGGTCTACCCCAGCTTTCGAAACACGTCGACACGCTGGCGCTGGACAGGGATCAGGTCGGGCGCCTCCGTGCAGCACAGCCCGTCCTAACACAATTGCTCTATGTAAGATATTAAGTAAAATATAAACTAAGTATTCTTAACAAGAGGTAAGGATAGCAAAAGGGGGTGGAGAGAGGGAAGGAATGGATAGGGAAAGGGAAAAAGGAAAGAATCCACAGCAATAAAAAGGCATATCAAGGCAGTATGTTGCATAAATATCCAAAAAATAGACATATTGTGCATAAAACAGGTAATTCGAGCTCAATGTGTGCAATGTCAGTGCATCAAGTTCTAGCGATTGCGATGAGAAGATTCCACATCTTGTACAAAGGTGCTAGGGAATGGTGTACAAGTACAAATAGTTTCTAATAAATACAATGGGAAGAGACGATTTTAGTTAAAGCAGATTGTAGAGGGCTAAGAGGAGAATTTAAATTCTTGGCTATCAACAGCTTTGCTGACAAAAATATGGCAGGCCAGTGCTCTCTTGTCAAGGGGAATCAGTTCTGTATCTAACAATAGAAGGGCCAGTGTAGGGGAGAAATGAATTAATATATCATTAATATCTGAGATGAGCAAGAATACTTTTTTCCAAAAGGGTTTAAGAACTGGCCAGGACCAAAGAGGGATCCTGGGTGGCCACAATGTCTCCAGCAAGCACTGGAGGAGACTGGGAGAAAACAGGTTACAATGTTCAGGGTATAGTACCATCCATTACCAAGTTTATAATGGTGTCTATGGGAGTGCACACTTAGAAGCCTTTAGGGCTCTATTAAATCCCCAAGACCATTATTTGGGAGAACTAGTTTAGCCGAGGTCTATCTGCCGATTCAAAATGTGAACTCTTATAAAGGACAAACAAAAAAAAATGCATTAAAACGTATATTTGCATCTTATTCGATCTAACATTCACACACAAAACACATATAAAATAATAGAGCAAGATGTACACAATGTATACTCCTATATACCACAAACTTTAACATCAACAAAAGCTTGTACTCAAAAATGCTGAAACAGAAGCCAAAAATATATTCTGCAGACAAGAATGCTTTTTCAATGCAGTGTGCAGCTCATCCCCCTTTGCCCTTCCTCTCGCAGTCCAAAGATTCTGGGGCTGGGCTTAAAGGGTAGGAGTACAATTTAAAGCCCTATATCTTAGAATCTATGAGGTCCACCAATAAAAATAATTTAAAAGATAATAATCTTTAAAAGACCATGATGGCCCATATAAATTTGGGACAATAGCTGTTAAAAATGCTGTCAGGAATTAAGAGCTGTAGGTTTGAGACCAGCAGATCTCCATTCCTAACAGCCTTTTACCAGTCAATAACTTTGGATCTATAAGGTCCAACCCGATGATCTTGATATCATTTTAAAGATGAGATTCTTAATAACTAGAGATGAGCGAACAGTGTTCTATCGAACACATGTTCGATCAGATATCAGGGTGTTCGCCATGTTCGAATCGAATCGAACACCGCGTGGTAAAGTGCGCCAAAATTCGATTCCCCTCCCACCTTCCCTGGCGCCTTTTTTGCACCAATAACAGCGCAGGGTAGGTGGGACAGGAACTACGACACCGGGGGCATTGAAAAAAATTGGAAAAAGTCATTGGCTGCCGAAATCAGGTGACCTCCATTTTAGACGAATAGTGGATTTCAAATCCGGGTCATATGAGAATGTGAACTTTGTGACTATGAGACAGGGATAGCTGTACAGGCAGGGATAGCTAGGGATAACCTTTATTTAGGGGGGAATGTTATTAAAAATAACTTTTTGGGGCTCTATCGGGTGTGTAATTGTGATTTTTGTGAGATAAACTTTTTCCCATAGGGATGCATTGGCCAGCGCTGATTGGCCAGAGTACGGAACTCGACCAATCAGCGCTGGCTCTGCTGAAGGAGGCGGAGTCTAAGATCGCTCCACACCAGTCTCCATTCAGGTCCGACCTTAGACTCCGCCTCCTCCAGCAGAGCCAGCGCTGATTGGCCGAATTCCGTACTCTGGCCAATCAGCACTGGCTAATGCATTGTATTGGCGTGATGAAGCAGTGCTGAATGTGTGTGCTTAGCACACACATTCAGCTCTACTTCATCGGGCTAATAGAATGCATTGGCCAATCAGTGCTGGCCAATGCATTCTATTAGCTTGATGAAGCAGAGTGTGCACAAGGGTTCAAGCGCACCCTCGGCTCTGATGTAGCAGAGCCGAGGCTGCACAAGGGTTCAAGCGCACCCTCGGCTCTGCTACATCAGAGCCGAGGGTGCGCTTGAACCCTTGTGCAGCCTTGGCTCTGCTACATCAGAGCCGAGGGTGCGCTTGAACCCTTGTGCACCCTCGGCTCTGCTACATCAGAGCCGAGGGTGCGCTTGAACCCTTGTGCACCCTCGGCTCTGCTACATCAGAGCCGAGGGTGCGCTTGAACCCTTGTGCACACTCTGCTTCATCAAGCTAATAGATTGCATTGGCCAGCGCTGATTGGCCAATGCATTCTATTAGCCCGATGAAGTAGAGCTGAATGTGTGTGCTAAGCACACACATTCAGCACTGCTTCATCATGCCAATACAATGCATTAGCCAGTGCTGATTGGCCAGAGTACGGAATTCGGCCAATCAGCGCTGGCTCTGCTGGAGGAGGCGGAGTCTAAGGTCGGACCTGAATGGAGACTGGTGTGGAGCGATCTTAGACTCCGCCTCCTCCAGCAGAGCCAGCGCTGATTGGTCGAGTTCCGTACTCTGGCCAATCAGCGCTGGCCAATGCATTCTATTAGCCCGATGAAGTAGAGCTGAATGTGTGTGCTAAGCACACACATTCAGCACTGCTTCATCACGCCAATACAATGCATTAGCCAGTGCTGATTGGCCAGAGTATGGAATTCGGCCAATCAGCGCTGGCTCTGCTGGAGGAGGCAGAGTCTAAGGTCGGACCTGAATGGAGACTGGTGTGGAGCGATCTTAGACTCCGCCTCCTCCAGCAGAGCCAGCGCTGATTGGTCGAGTTCCGTACTCTGGCCAATCAGCGCTGGCCAATGCATTCTATTAGCTCGATGAAGTAGAGCTGAATGTGTGTGCTTAGCACACACATTCAGCTCTACTTCATCGGGCTAATAGAATGCATTGGCCAATCAGCGCTGGCCAATGCATTCTATTAGCGTGAACTGAGTTTGCACAGGGGTTCTAGTGCACCCTCGGCTCTGCTACATCAGATTGCTACATCTGATGTAGCAGTGCCGAGTGTGCATCAGATGTGTAGTTGAGCAAAACTGACTCAGCACTGCTAAGTCTCTGCATTCGCATAGGAATGCATTGGCCAGCCTTCGGCCAATCAGCGCTGGCTCTGCCGGAGGAGGCGGAGTCTAAGGTCGGACCTGAATGGAGACTGGTGTGGAGCGATCTTAGACTCCGCCTCCTCCAGCAGAGTCAGCGCTGATTGGTCGAGTTCCGTACTCTGGCCAATCAGCACTGGCCAATGCATTTCTATGGGGAAAAGTTAGCTTGCGAAAATCGCAAACTGACAGGGATTTCCATGAAATAAAGTGACTTTTATGCCCCCAGACATGCTTCCCCTGCTGTCCCAGTGTCATTCCAGGGTGTTGGTATCATTTCCTGGGGTGTCATAGTGGACTTGGTGACCCTCCAGACACGAATTTGGGTTTCCCCCTTAACGAGTTTATGTTCCCCATAGACTATAATGGGGTTCGAAACCCATTCGAACACTCGAACAGTGAGCGGCTGTTCGAATCGAATTTCGAACCTCGAACATTTTAGTGTTCGCTCATCTCTATTAATAACCCTTTTGCATCCTGAGAAATCGACATTAGCTGCAATTGATGTAGTACATATGTCCTTGGCTACTGAAGTGCCACCCTGACAAATGACATATGTCCATGGCGTAGAAAGGGTTAAAGGGTAACTTTTGTTTTAAATATTTTTTTAGCTGAATAGTTCAGGTGAATATAAGAAATGGTTTATTATATCTTATCAAAGGAATACACTGTTATCTGCATTTCTCCTGCCTGACAAACTGCTGTGCTCAGTAAAAGAAAGTCCGTCTTCACTGAACACAATCTGCAGTTCACACAATACTATGGAGTGTAGGAGGGAGCAGAAAGAGGAGTAAATGAGAACCAGAAGGAAACAGACATTCTGGAGCAGATTACAGAAAGATTTCTCACTAATCTTTAATCACATCTATACAACTGACACTGGGTTCACACCAGTGCCCGGACTCTGTTTTCAGGTTTCCGTCTTCTGCATGCAGAAGACGGAAACCTGTCAGACCGGGTCCGGCTGTGAGCGCCGGTGAGCGTTTTATGCTATACCGCCGCAAAACCATCTTTTTTAAACCGGACACAAAGTACTGCATGTCCGACTCTGTGTCCGGTTTAAAAAAAACGGTTTTGCAGCGGAGAGCATAAAACGCTCACCGCTGCTCACGGCCAGACATCTTTCAAACCCATTCAAATGAATGGGTTTGAAAGAGTCCTGCAGCTTTCCGTCTCCTGCTCTGTTTTATGCAGGAAACGGAAACCTGTATATAAATGGAGACCAGGCGCAGATGTGAATGAGCCCTGAGTCCTGCTAAAACCTGCTGAATAAACTGTTATAAAAAGTGATATAAAAGAAAGAAATCTCACTATGTCCTCCAGCAGATTGTTCCTCTCTGCTAGCTTCTGCCTCACTGGGCTCCTCCTTCTGCTCCTCCTCCCATAAACTTCAATGTAATCTGGTCTGTGTGTTGGCTAAACCATCTTCATAGTGAAACAGATCTCGCAGTGAAATGAGCAGTCATAATCATCACGTCATAATCCGCCCCCTTACAATAGTGGTCCATGTAGACTGCTAGCTTACTTTTTTTCTGTGAGCGGCAACATGCAAAACACACAAAAAAGAAGCGAGCTGCCCTTTCTTCAGGCAGACACCGCGGACTAGGCTCCGGACTAGGCCCATTCATTTGGGCATATCCCAGACCAGAGTGCCGCGGCTGTTGGAAATCGTGGCAGGCCGATTTTGGTCCTATTCTGACGCGGCTTCCTGCATCAGAATCAGGACCAAAATCCACCATCAGCGCCCCGTGTGAACAGGGCCTTAGAGTATCTTCATTTGGCATAATTTTTGCTAGATGAAAAATTCATCTTCAGGAATTTTTCCTGGCTGAGAAATTCAGCTTCAGAAATTTGATATTTCTGCTTGAACAAATCCAGTGTCAAATTCTGCACCTAGTACGAGCGCTCCCATTGAAGTGAATGGGAAGTGTTTAGAAGCGCTCGCGTGTACGGCTCGGAATGAGCCGAGCGCTTACGCCGTGTGAAGGGGCCCTCAGAGTGAGCGGTGTAAAACAGATGCCATTGACTTCTATGGGTGCCGGCTTACACACGCTACCCATTGAAATCAAAGGGAGGCTTTTTTACCTATTGCTTTCAATGTGATACATGCATTGAAAGCAATAGGTAAAAAAGCCTCCCATTGATTTCAATGGGTAGCGGGCTTAAGCCGACACCCATAGAAGTCAATGGGATCTGTTTTACGCCTCTCACTCTGAACGAGTTTACGTTCAGAATGAGCGAAGCGTAAACTCCGTGTGAAGGCAGCCTAACAGACTTAACACTTGTTCACATATTGCAATCTTGATGCTTTGCTTCATTGCGTGCTGTGATAAAAAAGGTGGTCTTTCTTCAATATATATAAGGAACTACTGTCGTATATTTTCAGAAACGAGTGCACCTTACAATATGGGATTAAAGTATAATATAAAAATAGCATAACTTATTGTTGCGTTTGTTTAGGGTCTGTCATTGTCACTTGAATAATTCATAAATGTGTAATTATCATTTTGTATAAATAGGTTCCACTAATGAGGAAATCAATTTTGCTTTCAGATGTCTGCCTGATGAGATCATAATGGTAATTAACCCAGATTTTTTACCATAGCATTTGCCATGGAGAGTAGGACACACAATGTCAATGAAGAAATACATACTTAGGAAGTGTTTGGAATTAATACTTCCAATGACTAATGCTACTAGAGGCAAAGCTTCTGAAATACAATACCTCACTAAATTATTATATACATTTTTTGAAAATATAAATTATTGAAAAAACCAAGCCCCGGCTCTAAAAGTAATCTGTGTCACAGGTTGCCCTATTTTCCAATACTGTACACTAAGATAAGATGAATAAGCCTCTACAATACTGTATATGTTTAATCTTTGAATTATAGCAATGAAAGTCCATTTTAATTGAGTTGTGCTTACTAGTTTAGGTTGACTGATATTATACTTTTGAATTAAAGCATTATTACAGGACTATATATTTTACTCAATATTCAATTTTCAGATTTATTGTTAATATAGTTTTCAGATTTGTTTAAAAACAAGGTATAAAGTCAAAATCTATATACAACAATGATTTCCAACCCACCAGGGGTGACATGACAATTCAATGGGTATATGGCCGCATGCCTCTTTTAACTACGTCAGATGCTGATCTATTTGAATAGAACGGAGCAGTAGGACTTTATGTTCCTGCTCTATTACTCAGGAATCAGCTAGTGATGTCTGCTGAACACCTGCTGCATTAATCTGCAGAGGAGGAGGATCACAGAGCTCCGGAGGTCTGTGGATGGGTAAGTGGCTTTTGCTTTTTTATATATATTGCACAACTACAGTGTGGGGCCACCGAGGGACATTATTAGCTGTCAGAGGGTCACTGGAAGACATTATTAGTTGTCAGGGGGCCACCGAGGGACATTATTAGCTGTCAGGGGGTCACTGGAAGACATTATTAGTTGTCAGGGAGCCATTGGGAGACATTATCACTTGTCAGGGGGTCACTGGGGACATTGCTTCCAGTCTGGGGGCCATTAGGGGACAATATCTCTAGTAGGGGGGCCACTAGGGAGAAATCAATTGTCTGGGGGCTACGGGGGGACATTATTAGTTCTCAGGGGCCATTTGGGGACATTATCACTTGCCTGTTGGACACTGGGGGATATTATAGGTCATCAGAGGGAAATGGGCAGACATTGCTGGTTGTCAGGGGGCCACTGGGGGGCATTATCACTTGTCCGGGGGCCACTGTGGGACATGAATAATTGTCTAGGGGCCACTTGGGGGCATTATTAGTTGTCAGGGGGACACTGGGGATATTGCTACTTGTCTGGGGGCCACTGTGGGACAATATCACTTGTCTGAGGGCCACTGGGAGACATCACTTGTCTGGGGGACATTGCGGGGCATTTTTAGTCAGCAGGGGAACACTGGAGGACATTATTAGTTGTCAGAGGGCCACTGGGGGAAATTATTGCTTGTCAGGGGGCCACTGGGGGACATTATTACTTGTCTGGGAGCCAGTAGAGGACATTATTACTTGCCTAAGGGTCACAGGGGACATTATTACTTGCCTGGGAGTTACTGAAGAATATTACTACTTGTCTGGGGACACTGGGGAGTATTACTACTTTCCTGCAAGCCAGTGGGGAGCATTATTAGGGGTATGGGGGCTAGTGGAGTGTATTATTAAGTGTCTGGGGGCAACTGGGAAGCATTATTATGAGTCTGAGGGCCACTAGGCAGCATGGGCTGTGTGGAGGGCCACTGGGGAACATGATACTGTGGGGCCTCTAAGGGAGCTTGGTGATAGTAAAAGGTGATTTTTTGTATGTGCTGAGTGGAAAGTATTGAATTGTGTAGCTTTGAGGGTGCATTCACATGGTGCAGTTGTGCAACATGAAAATGCATGCAATTTTGATGTGGTTCCAGCTGCAGTTTCAAAAACTGCAATAAGGAAATACATCAAAACTGTCAGTTTTTGTTTGATGGTAAAAATTATATGGTAGGTGTGCCCCGAGGATTTTTTTTTTTTTTTAAAGGAGTGCCCTGAGTCTGAAAAGGTTGGGAAATACTGATATACAGATAGAGGAAGCTTTAACTTGACCCTTAACTTATCCAATTCACTATTGAGGTGTTCTTAAACTTGACACTAAAAGCATACCTAACATTTTAACAAACTTTGCATAAATAATAGGACAGTGTGTGTACATGTCATGTAATACTATATCTGGCAACTATATGATCTATACTGTACATTGTCATTTTCTGACCCTAGAGTATAATAAGTGAAGGCCCAAGGGAGGTGCAGATCCATAACAAAAACCTATACTCAATAGTCCTTTGCGGACTCCAGAATTCCCTTAGCTTCCTCTTTCAGCCTCTTGGGTAACATCACATTCCCCAGGGAACTGCTGAGGCATGTGATATGGCTTAAATGGTCATATAGGATGTGCCGATATGATTTGCCTTTGTGTTATGACGTTGGCGCACCCCACTACCAGGAGAGGTTGGGCAAGGTGGGTATAAGTGTCACTGGGTTCACACCAGTGCCTGAGCTCCGTTTTCAGGTTTCCGTCTTCTGCATGCAGAAGACGGAAACCTGTCATGCCGAGTCCGCCCGTGAGCGCTGGTGAGCGTTTTATGTCATTGCTACCCCACAGTCCTCCCCTCATCTGTTTAATTACATAGGGGATGAGAGTGCTGAAGCCATTGATTGTCACGTGCCCTATTGTTGCCACTGTAGCTATGTAAAGGGTGCCCTGATGCCAGTAAAGATACATCAGCTTATAGATGCACACACTGGTTGGCTGCAGAGGTCAGGTGATGAATGGAAATATACAAACACTGGAAGGACCAGAAGAGAGACAACAATAGATTCCTTAAGAATAGGCATCATTTGTTATTATAGGCCACTTGCATTTTACACAAATTTTCCAGATCACTGGTACACCTTGCCCCAAATTCCGCTGTGGAAGGCATAAGTGTACTCCATGTTAAACAAGTCAGCCAACCAATTTCATTATTTATGTTGTGTCATTTTCTGATCCTTTTTGTAATTTCATGTTTCATTCTTATGATTTCTGCTATCCTATTGTTTAAAGAGATTGAATTGTGACTTTTATTTGGTCACTTCATTATCTACGCTATAAAATATCTAAATTCAGACCAAAGATTGGAAATAAATGATAGTATGTCTCTATGATGCTGGGTTATTGGATTATAGTACAGTTGCAGCATTTAAATAGGGAAAACGAGAAACACGGCCAATTTGGATGCCAAGAAATAATAATGAACTTCTGAGAATAAATGGTCACATAGCAACAATTAGAACATGGAGGTGTATTCCATAATTGACTACTGTGCTAATCTGTACTAATCTGAATTGCATCCCAGCACTGCAATAATTAACAGAGCAAATTTGTTTTCATTGACCTATCAGCTAAACAGCATTAAAACAAATGTTACAAGGTGCTTGACACTTATTGTTAGCGCGCTTGTGAATGCTATGCTTTTGATCGACTCGCTTCATCTTTAATAAATATATTTCAAAGTCAAATGCATTCCATGAATTATATTTCCTTTATTTTTAATTCTCTTTAATACTTTAGCATTGTCCAATGTGGTACATTTTAAGAGTCGTGTGCCTTTTCATAAAGTTTGTATAATTCTCTACAACAAACGTATTTTTAGAGTAGCATATGAAACACCAGTCTTAATAAATGTAGGCCACAATTCTCTGTCTTTATATGATCACATCAGTTTGTATAGCTAGAGAGAACATCGTCTTAAAGGATAGGTCTCTAGAAAATGAATGGCAAATTGTTTGCTGTTGTTTTAAAACTATTAATATTCCTATTTTTATACTATCCACTTGGATCTATGGAGTGGTCTCTCCAGGAGCTGGTCAAAGCAGTAACAGCTGACAACTTTAAATAGACTTAGGCTAGATGTCCTCAAGGGGCACCCATTTTTATGGATCCCTAATACATTTGAGTATGAGGGATCCGTGAAAACGGGCAAAAATAGGACATGACATACATTTTGCTGGTCCATGACAAATGACAGTGAAATTAAGAAAATAAAACAAAAGTCATGGAGTTAGGTCTTCTTTAAGGCCCCTAGGGTGCCCTTCAGGTTTTCATGATACCATGTTGTGTGTTGAAATTTTGACATGAACTCTGTGATCTTGATGCTGGACAGATGGTAGACAATGAATTTCTTCCATTTGCGGATAAAAAAAAACCTCCCAGTTCTGGTATCCTGTGTTTCTCTACTTTTATTTAAACTACTTACATATAGTGTTTGTTTTTGTGGTACTACAGTCCTATGAAAAAGTTTGGGCACCCCTATTAATCTTAATCATTTTTAGTTCTAAATATTTTGGTGTTTGCAGCAGCCATTTCAGTTTGATATATCTAATAACTGATGGACACAGTAATATTTCAGGATTGAAATGAGGTTTATTGTACTAACAGAAAATGTGCAATATGCATTAAACCAAAATTTGACCGGTGCAAAAGTATGGGCACCTCAACAAAAAAGTGACATTAATATTTAGTACATCCTCCTTTTGCAAAGATAACAGCCTCTAGTCGCTTCCTGTAGCTTTTAATCAGTTCCTGGATCCTGGATAAAGGTATTGTGGACAAACAATTCAAGTTCAGTTAAGTTAGATGGTTGCCGAGCATGGACAGCCTGCTTCAAATCATCCCACAGATGTTCAATGATATTCAGGTCTGGGGACTGGGATGGCCATTCCAGAACATTGTAATTGTTCCTCTGCATGAATGCCTGAGGATTTGGAGCGGTGTTTTGGATCATTGTCTTGCTGAAATATCCATCCCCGGCATAACTTCAACTTCGTCACTGATTCTTGAACATTATTCTCAAGAATCTGCTGATACTGAGTGGAATCCATGCGACCCTCAACTTTAACAAGATTCCCGATGCCGGCATTGGCCACACAGCCCCAAAGCATGATGGAACCTCCACCAAATTTTACAGTGGGTAGCATGTGTTTTTCTTGGAATGCTGTTTCTTTTTGGACGCCATGCATAACACCTTTTTTTATAACCAAACAACTCAATTTTTGTTTCCAAAATGAAGCTGCCTTGTCCAAATGTGCTTTTTCATACCTCAGGCAACTCTATTTGTGGTGTACATGCAGAAACGGCTTCTTTCTCATCACTCTCCCATACAGCTTCTATTTGTGCAAAGTGCGCTGTATAGTTGACCGATGCACAGTGACACCATCTGCAGCAAGATGATGCTGCAGCTCTTTGGAGGTGGTCTGTGGATTGTCCTTGACTGTTCTCACCATTCTTCTTCTCTGCCTTTCTGATATTTTTCTTGGCCTGCCACTTCTGGGCTTAACAAGAACTGTCCCTGTGGTCTTCCATTTCCTTACTATGTTCCTCACAGTGGAAACTGACAGGTTAAATCTCTGAGACAACGTTTTGTATCCTTCCCCTGAACAACTATGTTGAACAATCTTTGTTTTCAGATCATTTGAGAGCGGGCTGTCCATGTTCGGCGACCATCAAACTTAACTGAACTTGAATTGTTTTGTAGAAAGAAATGGTCCAAAATACCTTCATCCAGGATCCAGGAACTGATTAAAAGCTACAGGAAGCGACTAGAGGCTGTTATCTTTGCAAAAGGAGGATGTACTAAATATTAATGTCACTTTTCTGTTGAGGTGCCCATATTTTTGCACCGGTCAAATTTTGGTTTAATGCATATTGCACATTTTCTGTTAGTACAATAAACCTCATTTCAATCCTGAAATATTACTGTGTCCATCAGTTATTAGATATATCAAACTGAAATGGCTGTTGCAAACACCAAAATATTTAGAACTAAAAATGATTAAGATTAATAGGGGTGCCCAAACTTTTTCATAGGACTGTATTTATTTTGTAGGGTTGGATGTGTGCAGTGGCTCAGTAAACATTGTGTTACCACTGCTAATATGTGATATGCACCCCCATTAGACCTAGTGTGGTGTAAAAGAGCCAAGACCAAAGTCAGAGAGGTAAATGAGAGCACATTATTGTATTTTTCTTGCAAGGATGTATGTATCTCTTTCCTGAAAGACTGTACTCGAGGGCACAACAATATGTAGTGATATCAGTTTGCTGCAGGGATTGGCATGTTTGGCAGCAGGTATGGCTAGTATGCTGAATCACAAAGATTGGATGTGAAAAGCGTATATGGCGGAATACATCATTATGAAATGTGATTCTTTCCAGCGAAATACTCGTACTCGATCGAGTACCACTCGGTATTCGAATGGAAAAGTTCGATGCAGAACCAGCATTGATTGGCCGAATGCTATACAGTCGGCCAATCAACGCTGGTTCTTCTCCTACCTTTAGAAGTCTTCTCCGTGCAGCTTCCCTGCGGTGTCTTCCGGCTCTGAATTCACTCTGCCAGGCATCGGGCCTGGGCAGAGCCGACTGCGCATGCCCGCACTACATTTTCTTGTAGTGCGGGCATGCGCAGTCGACTCTGCCTAGGCTCAATGCCTGGCAGAGTCAATTCAGAGCCGGAAGATGCTGCAGGGACGCTGCACAGAGAAGACTTCTCGGAGGATCCAGCCCGACCCTCACTCGTGGACTTGGTAAGTATAATTTGATCGAACGTTGCCTACCCCTGAAACGAGCATTTTTCCTCCATAGACTATAATAGGATTCAATATTCGATTCAAGTAGTCGAATATTGAGCAGCTACAAGAAATGAATATTGAATATTGAACATTTTACTGTTCGCTCATCTCTAATTAGAAACTAAAACACAAATACAGATTTTGCAAAATGTAACACAATATAACACAGAAAAATCGCTGCAGAGAGATATATTGTATTACAGAACATAAGAAAACCCTTTGAAAAGTCACTGAACTTGTTGAGTTAACGTTCCGTGCCATAGTGTTGTTAACATTGTGTCAGTTAAACTTTGCTACATCTGTACATGAGACATTACCTTTTACTATGCTCCTTTAATCATTGAACACCACAGAACCTTTTATTGCATGTACTGCATTTTCTTCCTCCCTTTCTTGTTTAGTTATCCTTATTTTTTAGTCTCTGGTTTCAATGAGAAACCTTTATACTAGAGTAATGTATAACTGTAATATGCTCAGCTCAAGTCCATCTCTCAGGGACTCCATATATCACATCAATGGCGTCATGAGATGAAAGAAAAAAGCCCCTGTCCTGAAGCATTAGGATATTTGTGCCATAATGCAATGCAAATCTTTACTGGGAAATGATTTTATAATGTAAGATTTATAGATGTATGTCATGCAGGAAATAAAGAAGCAGTGATATAGTGTAAAATGTGTTTGTTCATTTCCAGCTGGTGATATGAATATTGTAGGTTCTTTTATGTAAGGCAGGCAATACAATGGATAATGTTTCCAGGATTTCACAACACTCCAGTGATGTCTTACAGGTTTCAGTGAAAGCCTCCTTCAAGTCACTAAGAAAGCTGTATGTCATTCCTTTAAATATTTAACTTCAGGATGTAATTGCCTGTGACAATATACTTGATAAGTCAGTAGTCATCAATCAGGGCCAATGTTCCAAAGCAATGTATGAATCTAGAATTGATGTGTACCATTCCTTTTTACCTCGGTAAGTATAATAATTAATCTCTAGTGGTTTGCTGTCATCTGGTCAGATTCACAAATGCTGTAGGTCTGCAACAAGAGGCAGATGGTGTTGTGTATTGCGTGAACATAATTTCCAATACCATTTGGATTTTTAGATATTCTGAAATCTAGGGTTGAATAATTGATTTTGAATGCATGAAACATAGGAGTAGCTAGGCAATCCTCTATTTCATTTGAGCAAATATGCTCCCCTCATATATTCAATGTGAAGATTAAAGGGTGAAACATATTAAGCCAGCAACACAGTTAGGTTAGACTCATCTCTTTCCCCATGAATATTTGTACCTCTATTGCCGAGATATTCATTTGTTTCACAATAAGCAAATAAGTAGTCTGCTACACTGAGGCCTCATCGCAGACGGAGATAACAGGGGGTACAGAGACCGGGATTTTGTGGAATGCTGCGGAACCATCTCAGGATTAATGCTGGGAAGACAAGGAGATGGTTGCTCCTTTGCTCCAAACTGCTCTAATATACTGTTGCAAATACAAGAACACAGGGTCAGGCAAGATTTCAGCTTAGCTCCTTGGCCCTGACACAGAAGATTTGTTCTAGGTTTTGTTGCCTAAGATATATTTATTTGAACTGAACCCCTCTAGCCTCAACTTCCTTGAGCCCACGCACCCATAGATAAGATAAGATAATCCTTTAATAGTCCCACCATGAGCAAATTTGGTGCGTCACATCCACATAGATAATACAATAATAGTACAAGGAAAAAAAAAACACATACAAAGCTCAGAATCGAACATAAAAAGATAGTAGAAGTCATAACAAAGAAAAAGAAACACTTCAGGATCATTAGTTCTCTGTGCGGAGTGCTCTACACTTAGCCTGGTGTTGATTATACAGCCTAACTGCGGTTGGGAGGAAAAACCTCTGATAGCATTTACTCTCAGACTTGAGTTGAAGCATTCGGTCACTGACAGTACTGCCAAGTGCTGTCATGTTCTCATGAATGGGATGGGAGTTATTCTCCAGCATGGAGCTCACCACGGACAGAATTCTTCTCACTGACCACCTGTACTGGGTCCAGGGGGTTCCCCAGGACAGAGCTATCCCTTCTCATCAGATTGTCAAGTCTATTTCTATCCCTTTTTGGTATGCTGCTCCCCCAGCAGGCCACTCAGAAGAAAATGGCTTATGCTACTACAGAGTTGAAAAAGGCCCTAAAAAGTGTCACTTAGACTCCAAAGGCCCTCAGCCTCCTGACCAAGTAGAGCCTGCTGTGACCCTTTCGGTCCAGCGCAACCAGGTTATCCACCCAGTCTAGCTTGTTATTGAGGAGCACACCCAGGTACTTATAGGTGTTGACTATCTCAATGCCTGTCCCCTGGATGTCCACCAGATTTGGAGCAAGTCCCCACTTACTAAAGTCCACCATCATCTCCTTCATCTTCCCAGCATTAATGGTAAGGTGGTTCTGCTGGCACTATTCCACAAAATTCCGGTTTAAATCCCTGTACTCCGGACACTCCCCAGTATGAGAGGTGCAGCCTGGATTATTTCTGATTGGCTGCCACAGTGTGGGTGTGCTCAAGGGGCAGGACCGAGCTCAGAACAAGGGCTATTTAACCCTCACCGACGTAGCTTGCAGCGTCGGACTTTCTAAGTACCAGGACTTATCATTAAGGTCCTTGGAACTGCAGTTGTTACCGCAATTGCATCTGTTTGTATCTCTCTTCTATTGTGAAGACTCTCCTGATGAGCTTGTTTTGACACAGCGAAACGCATTGAGAGCAGTATATCAAGTCATACAGTGATGGGTTTTTTACTCCTGCTCATAGCTGGCTCAGCGCTGAACTCGTGGTTTGCATGTTTGGCACCACTAGTGTGAGGAAGGCATTTAAACATGAACATAATTATATCTATATTTGTAGATAATTAACCCTTTCCCGACATCCGCCGTAATGTAACTATGGCGACTAGCCAGGAGCCGGCAGCCGCCTAAGCCGCCGGGTGTCTACTGCTTTACACAGTAGACAACCGGCGCTAATGTCTCCGATCAGTTCCTGGACCAATCGGAGGCATTAACTCCTCCGGCGCCGCGGTCAAAGGTGCCGGAGGCGCCATTTTCCCGGCAGCGTACGGGCGCCACCATTTTGCCGGTGATCGCCGGAGCCTGGAGCAAGCTCCAGGACCAACGTCATGTTTCCATGACAGCCAGGAGCCTTGTAAAGGCTCCCGGCTAGTCTGTAATCACTTTCTTTTGCAGGCTGGTCTATGCAGCCTGCAAAAGAAATGATTATTTTCTCCAATGCATTAGCATTGTAATGCATTGCATTAGTGATCAGACCCCCTGGGATTGAAGACCCCTAGGGGGGTCTAATAAATGCAAAAAAATAAAAGTAAAAAAAATATAAATTTTTTTAAAAAGAATTAAAAATTCAAATCACCCCCCTTTCCCTAGAACACATATAAAAGTAGTTAAATACTGTTAAACACATACATGTTAGGTATCCCTGTGTCCAAAATCACCCGCTCTACAAATCTATAAAAATATTTTTCCTGTACAGTAAATGCCGTAGCGGGAAAAATAGTTAAAATTGCCAAACCACCGTTTTTTCACTGTTTTGATTCTGATAAAAATTTGAATAAAAAGTGATCAAAGCAATAGCATTTCCCGAAAATGGTTGAAATAAAATGTACACCCGGCCCTGCAAAAAAAGACGCCCCATACATCCCCATACACTTACGTATAAAAAAGTTACGGCCGTCAGAATATGGCGACTTTTAGAAAAAAATTTTTTTAACACAAATTTGGATTTTTTTTAAGGGGTTAAAATGTAAATATAACCATATAAATTTGGTATCCCCAGATATGAACGAAACACAGAATACAAGGGACATGTCATTTTGGCTGCACAGTGAACGCCGTAAAACCAAAGCCCTTAAGAAAGTCGCAGAAATGCATTTTTTCTTCAAATTCACTCCATTCTGATTTTTTTTCCAGCTTCCCAGTACATTATACAGAATAATTAATGGTGGCATCATGAAGAAAAAATTGTCCCGCAAAGATTAAGACCTCATATGGCTCTGGGAGCGGAGAAATAAAAAAGTTATGGGGTTTAAAAAGAGGGGAATCAAAAATGAAAAACGAAAATCAAAAAATGCCATCGGCAGGAAGGGGTTAAAAGTTAAACATTTTTGTAAATGTTTAAAAATTCTGCAGCGTTTTAAAGATTTCCTTCAACCATCTTGCTGACATCCTGTTTTCTTGATCTGTTGCCAACGGATACGACCACAATTGCAGAACCTTTCTATGGTCTGGGACTTGTCAGGAAACCAGCTATGTTTTTCTTATTGTAGCTGGGTTATCAGGCAGGGACACTACATGTATCAGAAGATATCCCGGCCACAATAAGGACATCATAGATGATTTTCTGATCTTAGAAAGATCCTGCATTCATGGTCGTATCCATTGGCAACCGATCAAAACAACAAAACTGTGACCATAAGATATTTAGAGAAAAACTTTAAAACTCTGCAAAATGTTTAATTACTTTTATTCAGACAAATGTTTAACTTTTAATTATCTACAAATTTAAAAATAGTTATAAACATGGAAATACCCCTTTAAGGGAGCCTTCACACGATGTAACGCTGCGCTCATTCTGATCTTAAAAACAGTAGCTCCCATTGACTTGGATGGGAGTCGGCATACATGCGCTCCCCATTGTAATCAATGGGAGGCTTTTTTCCCTATTGCTTTCAATGTGATACACGCGTAATGAATTGAAAGCATAGGGAAAAAGCCTCCCATTGATTTCAATGGGGAGCGCACGTATGCCGGCTCCCATTCAAGTCAATGGGAGCTGCTTTTTACGCGCTCATTCTGAACGTGTTTTTACAATCAGAATGAGCACTTCTTGCTGTCAAATCTATCACATACCAGGGGGTGGATAAGAAATGCCTTGACCATCTAAGGTGTTGTAATAGATGAGTAGCTGACTAGCATATATACAGGATTAAACATATCCTAGTAGTCACTGGACATATCAAAATGTATCAACTGTGAGAGCTTTAGTTTGGTATAGGAAGGGGCCAACTCGAGACTTGCCCTTCTCTTACTTAGTTTATCACAACAGTGTATGAATGTGAGAGGACTTTTTGCCAACATTACATAAGGTCCGAGTTTATGTTATTTGAGAGGCCTCTATATTTTAAGGCATAAGGCATATATTTTAAGGTGTATTTTAGATTTATATTTATTAAAAGTTACATTTTAGGGATTTCACTTACATTTCCTTTTTAGGGGGCACCTTGTTTGTCCTTTAAGTCTCTGTACTTCCTGTCGTCTCCGTCAGTGATGAGGCCTACTACTGCAGAGTCATCGGAGTACTTCTGTAAGTAAAAGTTGGATGAGTTGCACCTAAAGTCAGCAGTGTACAGAGTGAAGAGGAAAGGGGCAAGAACTGTACCTTGTGGTGCCCCCGTACTACAGATCAGTGTCAGACACACAGCCCTGGGCTCTCACATACTGAGGTCAATTTGGGAGGTAGTCTAGGATCTAGTTGGACAGGTAATGGTCCACTCCAACAAAGTCTAGCTTGTCCCTCAGTAGCCCTGGCTGAATGGTGTTAAAAGCACAGGAGATGTCAAAGAACATTATTCTCACAGTGTTCCCTGGTTTCTCCAGGTGAGAAAGAGCTCTGTGAAGAAGGTGGATGATGGCATCATCCACCCCAATGCCTGCTAACTGGAGAGGGTCCATAGCAGCGTTCACCAGTGGTCGGAGATGTGTCATAACCAGTCTCTCTATAGAACCTTCATCAAGTGGGATGTCAATGTTACTTGTCTGTAGCCGTTAAGGTCTGTTGGATGAGTTGTCTTTGGAACTGGCACCACACAAGATGTTTTCCACAGTTGTGAAAAGTTTAAGATTCATATTGTACATATGTGTAATAACACCACACAATTGGTCTCCGAACTCTTTAAGACCTCTTGCGCTTAACCCATCTTGAACTCCAGCCTTTTCTGCTTTTATCCTTCTGATTTCTACATACACTTAAGACTCTATAAAGATCAGATTGTAGCCAGATGATAGTTTAGTGCTGGATAAACTGGTTTGGTTTGAGCTAGCAGCAGGTGGGGGTGGGGGTGGGGGTGGGGCCAGTGTGGGTGAAGGTTGAATTACATTGCTGGGTTGGAAGTAGTTGGTATGTGATCAAATCTGTTTAAGAATAGATTTAGTTTATTAAGCCACTTTGTGTCCCATTCTACCTTTGAGACAGGCTGTCTATGTCCATCCAGATATAGGTTTGGGGGGATATCGTCAATCCATAGAAAGAGACCATCATTTAGGTGTGTGGAGTCTTATTTAGCCATGAGCGCTCCACTGTGCAAAGGAACATGGGAAGTTTATGCAAATCTGACTTTCATGATGTAATTAGGAAGTAAGTGCCTCAGTCATGCACACCAATAGAGGGCGCTCACTGAGGATGTGCAAGTCTATCTTCCATGATGTAATTAGGAAGACAGAGCCTCAGTTATGCAACCCAATAGAGGGAGCTCCCTTTAAGATCATGCCGACCTTCTCAGAGGCCTTTGTTTGCAATGATGTTGGGATTTTACCAGGTAGTCTCTCAGCCAAGGACAGCTGTTTTGATGTTATTGCAAAAAAATACCACTTTAGTCCCTGCTTGAACCCTTCTCAAGCCTGAGAAAAGTTCCATCAGAGACTGAAACATCGCATCACATGAAATAACGAGGTCTTTTATTTTTCCAAATTTAATACTTTGTGTGCCATCCATCCTTCCTTCCTCTTTCTTTCTTTCTTTCTTTCTTTCTTTCTTTCTTTCTTTCTTTCTTTCTTTCTTTCTTTCTTTCTTTCTTTCTTTCTTTCTTTCTTTCTTTCTAAGATGCATAGATTACAGTTCTTGCTCTTTGTTCATACTTAGTTGACAAGAGCAACACACTAGCCTTGTGAACTATACATGGCTGAAATTATTGATCTTGTATAAGACCAATGGGACATTAAGTAAAATCCATTTCTAGGAAAAGCAAAGCCATTAGACTCCTTAGACATTCAATTAAACTATTATTTTATCTACCACAATTGATGCTCCTAGCACTATCATATATAATTGAACAGTAATTGCATGTTAATGAGTGTTAGTTAATTTACAGAATAAAACTAGAAATTACAGTAGACCTGTACATTAGTATACAATTATCCAGTGAGAGATTAGAGTCTGCTTACATCAGTTCAGTACAGAAATACATTAATATATAATTGCTTAGATTTGTTTGGGCATTTCAGTTTATTAGTCAAAAGGGCAATGAAACAAAAAAATCATGTTCTCTTCATTCCAATTAATTGTTCCTTTTCCTTTTGTCAAAAAAAAAAAAAAAAATGTTTTATTAAATATATGGTTTCCTAATAATCCAGAACTAAATTCCAAAAAAATATTAATGGGATGAGAGTATTCTGTATTGACTATCTACATTACATTACACGGTCAGCTAAAATTTCTGCTTTATTGTAAAACACTAAAGCTTAAAGCCTCGCGTTTCCCATTCCTTTCGTAGCCATTCTTGGCTTTGGCTCAAAAACACGCAACAAAATCTGCGACAAAAAACAGCTGCATGGGGCCACACGGTGGCTCAGTGGTTAGCACTGCAGCCTTGCAGCGCTGGAGTCCTGGTGTTCAAATCCCGCCAAGGGCATAAAACCATCTGCAAGGAGTTTGTATGTTCTCCCCATGTTTGCATGGATTTCCATCCCATATTCCAAAAAAGACATACTGATAGGAAAAAAATGTACATTGTGAGCTCTATGTGGGGCTCACAATCTACATAAAAAAAAAAAAAAAAAAAAAAAAAAAAAAAAAAAAAAAAAAAAACAGCTGCGTTTCCACAAAGTGGGGCCTCAGCCTAAATGTTGTCATGGACACTCAAAAAGTGATTGGTAAAATCTGCTGCAACTCTTGGACTTTTCAGTCCATTAAATTTATTGTTTTCTTTTCTTACAAAAAAAACCAATACATTATTTTAAAGAGAACCTTGGGCCACATCCTCTGAGTCTGACATAATTGGAATTTGTTCATTAGCCCCGACTGTTCCTGAAGGAATTTGTGCTGTTAATTTGATCACCAGATATGCTAAGTAACCCCCTAACAATTCCATTAAAATCACAAAGTAATTCCAGTGGTCACTGCTTATACATAGGCTGTTTATTTTGCGCATACCATCTCAGAACATAGCCAGAAGGAGACATAGATTGGTCAATTCTGAAAAAAACTGTGGCACGATAAAAAGTGATGAATGCTATCTGAAACAGCATCCATCACAACTTTGTGTAGAATATACAGTATAAACTCTGACATGGTCCTTCCCCCTCCATGGCTTTGATTTGTCCATTGGTACATCTAACCAATCACAGCCATGTTTCCTGGTTTAAAGTAACAATCATCTCTCTGTTTATGACATTCTATTCAAGAAGTGCAAACAGAGCAGTGGTCTGTGTTGTCCATGTATCTCATGGGCACACTCTGCACCCACTCAAGTTACAATCCTGCCTGGTGCCCATCTGCATTGGTGGTTCAGTGGTGATCATTGGTGGCACATGTGGTGCTGTGCCCAGTCTACTTGCTTCTGAATTCTGCCTGCCTCTGTATCTATCCTTATTCTGAGCACCCTTTGCAAACAAGGCCTAAAAACCCAGGCAGATGCTGGGCCCATTGGGATTACAACAGTAGCAGGGTTTTTTTTATTTTTACTGCTTCCTTATGTTATGCTACCTCATGATTATTAGAGATGAGCGAACACTAAAATGTTCGAGGTTCGAAATTCGATTCGAACAGCCGCTCACTGTTCGAGTGTTCGAATGGGTTTCGAACCCCATTATAGTCTATGGGGAACATAAACTCGTTAAGGGGGAAACCCAAATTCGTGTCTGGAGGGTCACCAAGTCCACTATGACACCCCAGGAAATGATACCAACACCCTGGAATGACACTGGGACAGCAGGGGAAGCATGTCTGGGGGCATAAAAGTCACTTTATTTCATGGAAATCCCTGTCAGTTTGCGATTTTCGCAAGCTAACTTTTCCCCATAGAAATGCATTGGCCAGTGCTGATTGGCCAGAGTACGGAACTCGACCAATCAGCGCTGGCTCTGCTGGAGGAGGCGGAGTCTAAGATCGCTCCACACCAGTCTCCATTCAGGTCCGACCTTAGACTCCGCCTCCTCCGGCAGAGCCAGCGCTGATTGGCCGAAGGCTGGCCAATGCATTCCTATGCGAATGCAGACTTAGCAGTGCTGAGTCAGTTTTGCTCAACTACACATCTGATGCACACTCGGCACTGCTACATCAGATGTAGCAATCTGATGTAGCAGAGCCGAGGGTGCACTAGAACCCCTGTGCAAACTCAGTTCACGCTAATAGAATGCATTGGCCAGCGCTGATTGGCCAATGCATTCTATTAGCCCGATGAAGTAGAGCTGAATGTGTGTGCTAAGCACACACATTCAGCACTGCTTCATCAAGCCAATACAATGCATTAGCCAGTGCTGATTGGCCAGAGTACGGAATTCGGCCAATCAGCGCTGGCCAATGCATTCTATTAGCCCGATGAAGTAGAGCTGAATGTGTGTGCTAAGCACACACATTCAGCACTGCTTCATCAAGCCAATACAATGCATTAGCCAGTGCTGATTGGCCAGAGTACGGAATTCGGCCAATCAGCGCTGGCTCTGCTGGAGGAGGCGGAGTCTAAGATCGCTCCACACCAGTCTCCATTCAGGTCCGACCTTAGACTCCGCCTCCTCCGGCAGAGCCAGCGCTGATTGGCCGAAGGCTGGCCAATGCATTCCTATGCGAATGCAGACTTAGCAGTGCTGAGTCAGTTTTGCTCAACTACACATCTGATGCACACTCGGCACTGCTACATCAGATGTAGCAATCTGATGTAGCAGAGCCGAGGGTGCACTAGAACCCCTGTGCAAACTCAGTTCACGCTAATAGAATGCATTGGCCAGCGCTGATTGGCCAATGCATTCTATTAGCCCGATGAAGTAGAGCTGAATGTGTGTGCTAAGCACACACATTCAGCACTGCTTCATCAAGCCAATACAATGCATTAGCCAGTGCTGATTGGCCAGAGTACGGAATTCGGCCAATCAGCGCTGGCCAATGCATTCTATTAGCCCGATGAAGTAGAGCTGAATGTGTGTGCTAAGCACACACATTCAGCACTGCTTCATCAAGCCAATACAATGCATTAGCCAGTGCTGATTGGCCAGAGTACGGAATTCGGCCAATCAGCGCTGGCCAATGCATTCTATTAGCCCGATGAAGTAGAGCTGAATGTGTGTGCTAAGCACACACATTCAGCACTGCTTCATCAAGCCAATACAATGCATTAGCCAGTGCTGATTGGCCAGAGTACGGAATTCGGCCAATCAGCGCTGGCTCTGCTGGAGGAGGCGGAGTCTAAGATCGCTCCACACCAGTCTCCATTCAGGTCCGACCTTAGACTCCGCCTCCTCCGGCAGAGCCAGCGCTGATTGGCCGAAGGCTGGCCAATGCATTCCTATGCGAATGCAGACTTAGCAGTGCTGAGTCAGTTTTGCTCAACTACACATCTGATGCACACTCGGCACTGCTACATCAGATGTAGCAATCTGATGTAGCAGAGCCGAGGGTGCACTAGAACCCCTGTGCAAACTCAGTTCACGCTAATAGAATGCATTGGCCAGCGCTGATTGGCCAATGCATTCTATTAGCCCGATGAAGTAGAGCTGAATGTGTGTGCTAAGCACACACATTCAGCACTGCTTCATCAAGCCAATACAATGCATTAGCCAGTGCTGATTGGCCAGAGTACGGAATTCGGCCAATCAGCGCTGTCTCTGCTGGAGGAGGCGGAGTCTAAGGTCGGACCTGAATGGAGACTGGTGTGGAGCGATCTTAGACTCCGCCTCCTCCAGCAGAGCCAGCGCTGATTGGCCGAATTCCGTACTCTGGCCAATCAGCACTGGCTAATGCATTGTATTGGCGTGATGAAGCAGTGCTGAATGTGTGTGCTTAGCACACACATTCAGCTCTACTTCATCGGGCTAATAGAATGCATTGGCCAATCAGCGCTGGCCAATGCATTCTATTAGCTTGATGAAGCAGAGTGTGCACAAGGGTTCAAGCGCACCCTCGGCTCTGATGTAGCAGAGCCGAGGCTGCACAAGGGTTCAAGCGCACCCTCGGCTCTGATGTAGGAGAGCCGAGGGTGCACTTGAACCCTTGTGCACCCTCAGCTCTGCTACATCAGAGCCGAGGGTGCGCTTGAACCCTTGTGCACACTCTGCTTCATCAAGCTAATAGAATGCATTGGCCAGCGCTGATTGGCCAATGTATTCTATTAGCCTGATGAAGTAGAGCTGAATGTGTGTGCTAAGCACACACATTCAGCTCTACTTCATCGGGCTAATAGAATGCATTGGCCAGCGCTGATTGGCCAGAGTACGGAACTCGACCAATCAGCGCTGGCTCTGCTGGAGGAGGCGGAGTCTAAGATCGCTCCACACCAGTCTCCATTCAGGTCCGACCTTAGACTCCGCCTCCTCCAGCAGAGCCAGCGCTGATTGGCCGAATTCCGTACTCTGGCCAATCAGCACTGGCTAATGCATTGTATTGGCGTGATGAAGCAGTGCTGAATGTGTGTGCTTAGCACACACATTCAGCTCTACTTCATCGGGCTAATAGAATGCATTGGCCAATCAGCGCTGGCCAATGCATTCTATTAGCGTGAACTGAGTTTGCACAGGGGTTCTAGTGCACCCTCGGCTCTGCTACATCAGATTGCTACATCTGATGTAGCAGTGCCGAGTGTGCATCAGATGTGTAGTTGAGCAAAACTGACTCAGCACTGCTAAGTCTCTGCATTCGCATAGGAATGCATTGGCCAGCCTTCGGCCAATCAGCGCTGGCTCTGCCGGAGGAGGCGGAGTCTAAGGTCGGACCTGAATGGAGACTGGTGTGGAGCGATCTTAGACTCCGCCTCCTCCAGCAGAGCCAGCGCTGATTGGTCGAGTTCCGTACTCTGGCCAATCAGCGCTGGCCAATGCATTCTATTAGCCCGATGAAGTAGAGCTGAATGTGTGTGCTTAGCACACACATTCAGCTCTACTTCATCAGGCTAATAGAATACATTGGCCAATCAGCGCTGGCCAATGCATTCTATTAGCTTGATGAAGCAGAGTGTGCACAAGGGTTCAAGCGCACCCTCGGCTCTGATGTAGCAGAGCTGAGGGTGCACAAGGGTTCAAGTGCACCCTCGGCTCTCCTACATCAGAGCCGAGGGTGCGCTTGAACCCTTGTGCAGCCTCGGCTCTGCTACATCAGAGCCGAGGGTGCGCTTGAACCCTTGTGCACACTCTGCTTCATCAAGCTAATAGAATGCATTGGCCAGCACTGATTGGCCAGAGTACGGAATTCGGCCAATCAGCGCTGGCCAATGCATCCCTATGGGAAAAAGTTTATCTCACAAAAATCACAATTACACACCCGATAGAGCCCCAAAAAGTTATTTTTAATAACATTCCCCCCTAAATAAAGGTTATCCCTAGCTATCCCTGCCTGTACAGCTATCCCTGTCTCATAGTCACAAAGTTCACATTCTCATATGACCCGGATTTGAAATCCACTATTCGTCTAAAATGGAGGTCACCTGATTTCGGCAGCCAATGACTTTTTCCAATTTTTTTCAATGCCCCCAGTGTCGTAGTTCCTGTCCCACCTCCCCTGCGCTGTTATTGGTGCAAAAAAGGCGCCAGGGAAGGTGGGAGGGGAATCGAATTTTGGCGCACTTTACCACGTGGTGTTCGATTCGATTCGAACATGGCGAACACCCTGATATCCGATCGAACATGTGTTCGATAGAACACTGTTCGCTCATCTCTAATGATTATATGTTCTTTTATAAAAAAAAAAAAAAAAAAAAAAAAAAAATCTGTACTTTTTTGTGTGTTTTTTGGTATATTTGATAATGGTGTGTGCTTTTGTTAATAAATGTTGCAAAATGTGTTGTAGATGGAGCTTTTCCCTTTATGGTTAGAGATAACACAATGTGGATTACTTGACAGACCAGATATTGGGTACCCACCACATCTGTTGTGGCTCAGCATGCGAGGTGACCTATTTAAATCAATATTTCATTTAATGCACAAGATTCTCCATATCTCAATATATCTATGGCTGACCCCACTTTCTACCAAAATTCACTGTCTGATCTCTTATTGAATTCCTGTTATCTATAATTAAGCATAATGAGCCCACGTGAGGGGTATTGTATGAATTCCAATCAGTCTCAATCTCTACACAACACGGTTTTGTGCCAAGTTATTACAGTGATATGCTAGCTGTCCTATTTGTGATTTTGTTAGCATGTCATGGTATTGTGTTTAATTGTCTTAAAGACAAATGAGAATCTTAACCAAATTGGAGATTAGTTAACTATCGACATATCTGTATCTTAGTCCCAAATGGGACAAAATAAATCACCTGACTACTCTATAAGGAACCTATTATCAGCTTTGGGAGCCACTAAACCACTAGCTACATGTGATTTAGTGTCACAAATCTGCTCAAGTCTGTCTGCCCTGGGATTTTTTAATGAAATACTTTAATACTTGACATGATGCCTGTATAATATCTCCGGGGTGTATGTTTTCTTGTTGAGAAAGCAGAGTTCAATACACCATAATTTGTTGTATAATGTCAAATGCATATTCAGTGAAGCTGAGCTGAACTAATCCAGACATCAGTGGCACTTTGTGCATCTATTTGGTAAGTATTGGAAGTGGTTATGGAAAAAGAAGAGTTGCGCTCCAACTGCCAAAACTTTGAATTTGCGGGATCGTCCTGGAACCTTCCTCTGTGGACCAGGGGAGAACTTGCTTTATCCAAATAGGATGTTTGAGCAGATTGTATATAGGGGGAATGCCTTTATGGCTAGGGCTTCAAACGATAGGGGCAATTGGTCGTCGCGTAGACTGAACTGTGCCAGACAATAAACAACAATGGAGCGTATAGCTCCTCTGCCCCATGTATTGCGCTCCTTTCAAAAAACTGGATATAACATGCCTTAAAGTGAAGTGCCTGGCAGTTCACACCAAGATCATATCGTCCGGCACAGATGTGATGAAGGGATGTGCATCGCATGCTGGCAATCATACCCCGAAACGCGTTATCTATACATGAATAAAAGCCTGTTGATTCACTTCAAGGCAGTTTTTTTTAAAGGAGCGCAATACGTGGGGCAGAGGAGCTATACACTCTATTGTTGTTCATTATTTGGTAAGTATTAACAGATTTATCTAAAGCTTTCAGTCAACAGATATGACATAGGCAAATTTTGGACACTAAACCACTGGTGCATAAAGACATAATGCTAACATATTCCATTTAATGGGAACCTATCAGATGGTACATAATGGTAAATTGGCACCATCACGTGTAAAATAAAGTAATTCTCTTTCCATTGGTGCTGTTCTTTCTGGGGGGGGGGGGGGGGGGTTGCAAAGTGAATTTATAAATGTTTGAAAGCAAAAAAAAAGTCATATAGACATTAACCTTAAAAAGGCATGTTGGACGGGGAGCCGCTTCATCCTAAACACAATGTGCTATTTCTAATCATACCTCCTGGGTGTGACTTACAACTCCATCATGAGGTCAGGAAGTGAGGGGACTATTAGGGAAATACCAATTACCCGCAAGAGGCATGATAGCAAGGGAACAGCATGACTAGGATGTAGCTACCTGCCCGCCATAACTATTTGCAATAATTTACAGCAGACCATTTATGCTTTTAAACATATAAACTTCACTTTGCTACAACAGAAATATTTCAACGTGACACGATTGGAAAGGGAATTTTTTCATCCTTCACATATTAGGGTCAGTTTATGGTGGAGAAAACACAGCTTTCCTGGTCTAAGCACAGCTAGAATCATGCTACTACAATCTCCTATTTCAGTCTGAGTATTTGTAGTAAATTCAGTTAAAGGACAATTGGCTATTGCAAAAATGATGGTCTAGTCATCCTATGGCCTTATTTTTCATTCACATAATGAATTAGTGGGCAATTCTAAAAAAGCGACCCAAAAACAGGATACCATAAAAATTATGGCCTAGAAAATGGAAATGTAATTCACATTCTGAATACTCAACTTCAAGTCTGAGATGTACAGCCCTTGTTGTTCTTCTCGTGCAAAGGAGACTCTAAGAATTATAAGTGTATTTTTATTGTCTATTGTGTTTTATTGAATATTGTATAACTGATTTGCATGTCATGTCATTTGTAAGACCTTAATATTAAAGCTTTAACCTTAAAACGTTAGGTCTTGTATACTATGGGGTGTCCATACATTTTAGTGCATTAACCTGATGACTGCTGGAAATGTCTGTGTGGAGAGTATTTATCAACCCAAAGTTTGGTTGGTAGTGGCAAGGATTAACACGAGAGCATGATAAAGTGAATAGAAACAGTCTGACCAACGTTATTTGCTGTTAAATTGTGTATAGCATGTGACAAAAATACCCATTGCTATTATATAAATATATATATATATATATATATATATATATATATATATATATACACTCACCGGCCACTTTATTAGGTACACCATGCTAGTAACGGGTTGGACCCCCTTTTGCCTTCAGAACTGCCTCAATTCTTCATGGCATAGATTCAACAAGGTGCTGGAAGCATTCCTCAGAGATTTTGGTCCATATTGACATGATGACATCACATAGTTGCCGCAGATTTGTCGGCTGCACATCCATGATGCGAATCTCCCGTTCCACCACATCCCAAAGATGCTCTATTGGATTGAGATCTGGTGACTGTGGAGGCCATTGGAGTACAGTGAACTCATTGTCATGTTCAAGAAACCAGTCTGAGATGATTCCAGCTTTATGACATGGCATTGCATTATCCTGCTGAAAGTAGCCATCAGATGTTGGGTACATTGTGGTCATAAAGGGATGGACATGGTCAGCAACAATACTCAGGTTGGCTTTGGCGTTGCAATGATGCTCAATTGGTACCAAGGGGCCCAAAGAGTGCCAAGAAAATATTCCCCACACCATGACACCACCACCACCAGCCTGAACCGTTGATACAAGGCAGGATGGATCCATGCTTTCATGTTGTGGACGCCAAATTCTGACCCTACCATCCGAATATCGCAGCAGAAATCGAGACTCATCAGACCAGGCAACGTTTTTCCAATCTTTGCTTGTGCAAATTGTAGCCTCAGTTTCCTGTTCTTAGCTGAAAGGAGTGGCACCCGGTGTGGTCTTCTGCTGCTGTAGCCCATCTGCCTCAAAGTTCGACGTACTGTGCGTTCAGAGATGCTCTTCTGGCTACCTTGGTTGTAACGGGTGGCTATTTGAGTCACTGTTGCCTTTCTATCAGCTCGAACCAGTCTGGCCATTCTCCTCTGACCTCTGGCATCAACAATGCATTTCCGCCCACAGAACTGCCGCTCACTGGATGTTTTTTCTTTTTCAGACCATTCTCTGTAAACCCTAGAGATGGTTGTGCGTGAAAATCCCAGTAGATCAGCAGTTTCTGAAATACTCAGACCAGCCCTTCTGGCACCAACAACCATGCCACGTTCAAAGGCACTCAAATCACCTTTCTTCCCCATACTGATGCTCGGTTTGAACTGCAGGAGATTGTCTTGACCATGTCTACATGCCTAAATGCACTGAGTTGCCGCCATGTGATTGGCTGATTAGAAATTAAGTGTTAACGAGCAGTTGGACAGGTGTACCTAATAAAGTGGCCGGTGAGTATATATATATATATATATATATATATATATATATATATATATATATATATACCCTGTTTCCCCGAAAATAAGACAACCCCCACCCCATTCACCTTCTGGATCACATACAACCGGCAGTCATGCCGGCACTCCGCTAATTGTTCCCCGCTTTGTTTGCCGATTGTTCCCCGCTCCAGCCGCTGCATAAAACATCCGACGAAAATAAGAAAGGTCATATATTTCGTTAGATAATTAATTGTAAGAACATGTCTTATTTTTGGGGAAACAGGGTATATATAGATATACATATATATATATACAGTCCTATGAAAAAGTTTGGGCACCCCTATTAATCTTAATCATTTTTTGTTCTAAATATTTTGGTGTTTGCAACAGCCATTTCAGTTTGATATATCTAATAACTGATGGACACAGTAATATTTCAGGATTGAAATGATGTTTATTGTACTAACAGAAAATGCGCAATATGCATTAAACCAAAATTTGACCGGTGCAAAAGTATGGGCACCCTTATCATTTTATTGATTTGAATACTCCTAACTACTTTTTACTGACTTACTGAAGCACAAAATTGGTTTTGTAACCTCAGTGAGCTTTGAACTTCATAGCCAGGTGTATCCAATCATGAGAAAAGGTATTTAAGGTGGCCAATTGCAAGTTGTTCTACTATTTGAATCTCCTCTGAATAGTGGCATCATGGGCTACTCAAAACAACTCTCAAATGATCTGAAAACAAAGATTGTTCAACATAGTTGTTCAGCGGAAGGATACAAAAAGCTGTCTCAGAGATTTAACCTGTCAGTTTCCACTGTGAGGAACATAGTAAGGAAATGGAAGACCACAGGGACAGTTCTTGTTAAGCCCAGAAGTGGCAGGCCAAGAAAAATATCAGAAAGGCAGAGAAGAAGAATGGTGAGAACAGTCAAGGACAATCCACAGACCACCTCCAAAGAGCTGCAGCATCATCTTGCTGCAGATGGTGTCACTGTGCATCGGTCAACTATACAGCGCACTTTGCACAAATAGAAGCTGTATGGGAGAGTGATGAGAAAGAAGCCATTTCTGCACGTACGCCACAAATAGAGTTGCCTGAGGTATGAAAAAGCACATTTGGACAAGGCAGCTTCATTTTGGAAACAAAAATTGAGTTGTTTGGTTATAAAAAAAAAGGCGTTATGCATGGCGTCCAAAAAGAAACAGCATTCCAAGAAAAACACATGCTACCCACTGTAAAATTTGGTGGAGGTTCCATCATGCTTTGGGGCTGTGTGGCCAATGCCGGCATCGGGAATCTTGTTAAAGTTGAGGGTCGCATGGATTCCACTCAGTATCAGCAGATTCTTGAGAATAATGTTCAAGAATCAGTGACGAAGTTGAAGTTACGCCGGGGATGGATATTTCAGCAAGACAATGATCCAAAACACCGCTCCAAATCCTCAGGCATTCATGCAGAGGAACAATTACAATGTTCTGGAATGGCCATCCCAGTCCCCAGACCTGAATATCATTGAACATCTGTGGGATGATTTGAAGCGGGCTGTCCATGCTCGGCGACCATCTAACTTAACTGAACTTGAATTGTTTGTCCAAAATACCTTTATCCAGGATCCAGGAACTGAGTAAAAGCTACAGGAAGCGACTAGAGGCTGTTATCTTTGCAAAAGGAGGATGTACTAAATATTAATGTCACTTTTCTGTTGAGGTGCCCATACTTTTGCACCGGTCAAATTTTGGTTTAATGCATATTGCGCATTTTCTGTTAGTACAATAAACCTCATTTCAATCCTGAAATATTACTGTGTCCATCAGTTATTAGATATATCAAACTGAAATGGCTGTTATAAACACCCAAATATTTAGAACTAAAAATGATTAAGATTAATAGGGGTGCCCAAACTTTTTCATAGGACTGTATATATATATATATATATATATATATATATATATATATATACTGTGTATATATATATATATATATATATAGTACGGACCAAAAGTTTAGACACACCTTCACATTCAAAGGGCCCCTTCACACGGAGTTTACGTTCCGTGTATTCTGTCTACGTGCCGTGTATTCTGTCCAAGTGTAAAAGAGACGTGCGCAAAAAGACGCGCGTTATACGAACAAGCCATTGAACTCAATGGTTAACTACATTTTACACATGTATTTTTACACATGTAAAATGGACAGAATACATGGCGTGTAGATAGAATACACGGAGCGTAAACTCCATGTGAAGGGGCTCAAAGAGTTTTCTGTATTTTCATGATTATGAAAATTGTAGATTCCCACTGAAGGCATCAAAACTATGAACTAACACATGTGGAATTATATACTTAACAAAAAAGTGTGAAACAACTGAAAATATGTCTTATATTCTCGGTTCTTCAAAGTAGCCACCTTTTGCTTTGATTACTGCTTTGCCCACTCTTGGCATTCTTTTGATGAGCTTCACCTGAAATGGTCTTCCAACAGTCTTGAAGGAGTTCCCAGAGATGCTTAGCACTTGTTGGCCCTTTAGCCTTCACTCTGTGATCCAACTCACCCCAAACCATCTTGATTGGGTTCAGGTCTGGTGACTGTGGAGGCCAGGTCAACTGGCGTAGCACCCCATCACTCTCCTTCTTGGTCAAATAGCCCTTACACAGCCTGGAGGTGTGTTTGGGGTCATTGTCCTATTGAAAAATAAATGATGGTCCAACTATACCGGATGGAATAGCATGCCGCTGCAAGATGCTGTGGTAGCCATGCTGGTTCAGTATGCCTTCAATTTTAAATAAATCCCCAACAGTGTCACCAGCAAAGCACCCCCAAACCATCACACCTCCTCCTCCATCCTTCACGGTGGGAACCAGGCATTTAGAGTTCATCCGTTCACCTTTTCTGCATCACACAAAGACACAGTGGTTGGAACCAAAGATCTCAAATTTGGACTCATCAGACCAAAGCACAGATTTCCACTGGTCCAATGTCCATTCCTTGTGTTCTTTAGCCCAATCAAGTCTCTTCTGCTTGTTGCCTGTCCTTAGCAGTGGTTTTCTAGCAGCTATTTTACCATGAAGGGCTGCTGCACAAAGTCTCCTCTTAACAGTTGTTGTAGAGATGTGTCTGCTGCTAGAACTCTGTGTGGCATTGACCTGGTCTCTAATCTGAGCTGCTGTTAACCTGCAATTTCTGAGGCTGGTGACTCAGATGAACTTATCCTCCACAGCAGAGGTGACTCTTGGTCTTCCTTTCCTGGGGTGGTCCTCTTGTGAGCCAGTTTCTTTTTAGCACTTGATGGTTTTTGCAACTGCACTTGGGGACACTTTCAAAGTTTTCCTAATTTTACGGACTGACTGACCTTCATTTCTTAAAGTGATGATGGCCACTCGTTTTTCTTTACTTAGCTGCTTTTTTCTTGCCATAATACAAATTCTAACAGTCTATTCAGTAGGACTATCAGCTGTGTATCCACCTGACTTCTGTACAACACAACTGATGGTCCCAACCCCATTTATAAGGCAAGAAATCCCACTTATTAAACCTGACAGGGCACACCTGTGAAGTGAAAACCATTTCCGGTGACTACCTCTTGAAGCTCATCAAGAGAATGCCAAGAGTGTGCAAAGCAGTATTCAAAGCAAAAGGTGGCTACTTTGAAGAACCTAGAATATAAGACATATTTTCAGTTGTTTCACACTTTTTTGTTAAGTATATAATTCCACATGTGTTAATTCATACTTCATAATTCAGCCTTCAGTGTTAATCTACAATTGTCATAGTCATGAAAATACAGAAAACTCTTTGAATGAGAAAGTGTGTCCAAACTTTTGGTCAGTACTGTATATATATATATATATATATATATATATATATATATATATATATATAATTACATATATAATTTAGTAAATATTATTTTATTACATGCTACAGTATCAAATGTCAGCAAAGTATATTGTGATAACCTAACCTTTTCAATAACATTTCAATGTGAAAACATATTAGAATATTTCCTTGAGATAGCACAATGGAAACATACTCTTGTTCTGAATAATTAATATTGCTTTTATTTAGGAACAAAAACTGCCCATCAAATAAGTTACTGTAAATGGCTGTACCCACCTTCCTGGCCTATCCACTAATATCTATTGAAACTACAACAATTGCTACAGAGGGACATATATTGTACAATGTTTTACAGTAATAAATTGTAGTAATGGAAGGAAATGTTCTAAAAATTGCAATTTAGTATAAATAAATAATGAACTAATTTTCCATTGTCAGATATTTTTTCCCCTTGAGAATGATATAGATATGTTGTAAGTGATTTTTTATTGCAAAAACTCAAGAGCAGTTACAGTTTGCTAAATGTCATTGTAGTATTATAGGTGATTGCACTTTATGTGTATAAAAGTTGAGAGTAACTAAACACATGATTGGGCCATATAATTATGTTTTACTGAAATATCAAATACAAAGCAGGGGCACATCTGCGGGGAACAAAGTCATGTCTGCGTTCACCATATGGTTCAGCTGTTTCTGCTGCTTCCTTCACAGTGAGGGTAATACAGTCCAGTTTTCAGGATCAGCGGGGGTCTCAGCAGCCAGACCTTCACCAATCAGCAGTTTGTCCTCTGTCGTGCATAACCCCTTTAAGTGAAACAGTGAATTACTACCATTAGTCTAACATTAGGATCAATATGTGCAAGAAAAGTTCAGAAAATCCTTTTTATTACTTATGATGAGGGAACTTGAAAAGGTGTTACTTTATGTCTCTTTATTGAACATCTAAAGGAGGGTTCACACGGTGTAACGTGCCGCGTGATGTGGCACGTCTACGCCGCGGGACCCTTTGCGGGCCGTACACGCTCCCATAAATAGCTGGGAGCCCTAATCACACCTTTAGGCTAGAACCATGAGGTCTAACATTTATATAACATGCCTAAATTTGGTGTCTCAGCATATATGAATGCTGTTGACAGGCGCACAGGACCACTTAAATAGAAAAAACTATATTCTGTTCAATCATCAAAATGGCACAAAAGAATATATTTGTTACTCATCTACAGTAAATGGGTCAACTGACTCTAACACTTGCTGATGTTAATATATAATTTATGTTTGAATATCACATTTTTTCCTGTCAGCATATGGTCCACTGGGGTCAAGTATATGTATCTTTGCCATTTGTTCTGCCATGTTTATTAACAGTCCATTATCATAGATTTAAAACGAAGGCCTTAAAGGAGCTAGACATTTTTAACTAAACATATACTTGCATAGCCTTTATAAAGGCTATTCCACACATACCTTTTGTGTGTTAATCCCCTCAGTGGTTTTTGAATGAGCCCGTTTTTATTGATATGCTAATTAGCCAGCAACGAGCACCAGAAGTCTCAGTGAGCATTGTCTGCTGTGTGTGTATGAGAGCAGGGAGATGAGTCATCAGCAGCAGAAGCCTCTCTGCTCTCTCATACACACAGCACACAGTGCACACTGAGACTTTCGGTGCTGGTTGCTGGCTAATTAGCATATAAATAAAAAAGGTATCTTTCAAAAACTACTGAGGTGATTTACATACAAAAGGTATGTGTGGAATATCCTTTCTAAAGGCTATGCAAGTATATGTTTCATATGCCATTAAACTGGTATGATTTTGTACCATTTGTAATGGTGTTGTCTAAGCAGACTCCCCAGAATTCGCTCTTTAACCTCTTTACAGAGATGTTACTCTTTCCTCTTCTAGAAAGCTCTTACTGTCCCGCAGAAACATATTGTGTACCCCCAAATGACCTCATGCATGATAGACTCTTCAAAATTCACCTATTAATTGACCAGTATAACAAAAAAGTTACTGAAGTATGCACCCCACAGAAATGCTTATCAGTGGATGAATCACTGGTGCACTTTAAGGACAGACTTCACTTCTGCCAATATCTGCCCAACAAGAGGTCTAGGTATGGTGTGAAGTTATATAGTTTGCAAAAGTGCATCTGGTTTTGGATATATGAAGAGAAAGACTCAAGACTCATAGTGTCTCTAGACTGTCCCCTTGTCCTGGATATAAGTGGGAGTATAGCATGAGATTTGATGTACCCTGTACTGGACCAATAGTATTATCTATATGTGGACAATTTAAAATTTAAAATAGCATCCCCCTTTTGAAGTGACACAAACCAAAAGGGTCTCCCTAATTTCTTTACAGACCAGACAGTACACCGTGTGTAAACTAAGGCTATTTGCAGTGAAATGTAAATTGGAAGTATAAATGCAACATTCTTATTTTGGCCACTATTCACGCAGACTAGTCCATCCAGTCCCAGTATGAGGATCCACAGAACAAAGTCTAAAACCTGTGTATATCCAGGATTTCAATGTATTCATGGGTTCATGGGTGGTGTGGATCTTTCAGACGAGGTTTTGCAGCCCTTCAATGCCCTGCCCAAAAGGGCAATTATTTTATGACATTCCCATTTTTACATGCCACACCTCTATTTATGCGTCACACCATGCCAACAATAATTTTGGTTTTAGTTATTCAAATCTCAGCAATCCTGATTAGATAGATGCAAAATAATTAAAATAATCAATGTGAACAAGTTCATATTTATAATTGAGCTGACTTTCGATTTTGGTTATTTTTTGATTACTTGCTGAATCCTATGTGACAACATAGAGCTTATTTACTCAGATATATATATATATATATATATATATATATATATATATATATATATATATATATACATATATAGAGTATATATATATATATATATATATATATATATATATCGTAAGCCGATGGCTGGTCAAGTAATGGAGGGGATCTACTAAGGTGGGTGAGATGAGAAACCTCCATTAATGTTTGTTCTCAGCAGACAAAATTTGGTAATTTTGGTAAATACTCAGTGTTGGACTGGATTTTTAGGAATGACAGGTAGGTTGGTAGTGGGACCTGTCATTCCACCCCCCTCCAGTCCAGTCTACACTTTGAGGATGTTCCGGCAGCGACTCAGCTGCAGAGAGTCTGCTAATCAAGGGAGCTTAAGAAGCCAGCTCCAGCAGCAACACTTTGGCAGAGCTTGGCTGGAGAGTGAAAGACAGAAGTCATATTTTTGGAGCTGTGTCCTGAATGATTCTACTGGCTGTTATCCTAGGTGAGGTAACCTATTCTATGCTTAGTTAGAGCCTAGCCGGGCAGGTATTTATTTTTGTACTGTTTCCTTTTGTTGCTGCACTACCTTTTGAGTGAAAATAAACTCTACCTTTGTTTTGGACTAAAAGAAACTGGCCTTGTGTGTCTATGCCACCTCACCTAGCAACCCCAGACCCTGACTATATATATATGTATATATATGTGTATATATATATATATATATATATATATATATATATATATATATATTCACACACACATCGTGTCCTGTATATTGTGTTGCTGAAATATAATAGAAGGGCTATGGCCCAGAGAACAAGGTATTTGCAATGCATATTGAATGTGAATGTTACTTCTATCAAAAAGCACTAATAATAATTGAAATAAGCAGTGAACTCAGACAACTGTTTCTATAGTTACAGATGTTTCATGTTGTAACAAAATTCATACTGTATCAACTAAATGACAACAATGACCATATCTGAATATTTGAATTCCCAGATTTTATTGGAATGTCTATTGAAAGTATTAAAAATGGAAAACTTGGCATTGTTTTGTTTTGTTTGTTTTTTTGTTCAAAAGATGTAATATACTTGGAGATTTAATGAAACATTAATAAAGACAAAAGTTTATTAAGATATTCGTTGAACCAAATTGCTTGATAAAGTAACAATAATGCCAATATGACAGCAGGGGTATTTTAACACCTTTAGATCTTTCAGCATCTTCCATTTTATGTGTTTTGATGAATTGAATACAACGTAGTAAAATTTATTTATCATCCTGAACATTGAAAAACAAATATAACTAGAAACATTACTGAGAATAAAGGATATGAATCATCTCATTTCTGAGAGGAACTTGAAGTCCTATGTGACAATGGGGAAAATAAATGAATTTCTGTTCAAACTGTTTGCAGTCTACAGAAGACCCAACTAATATCTGCATAATAAATTTTATGCCAGAGAGAACTTTTTCTTAATATCTGGCAAACATAGAAATACACTACAATGTGATAAGTGCACCTACCCATTGTAGACATGGGCAATAAGTAGCAGCATCTGAGACAAGAGCAGGGTTACTTCTCACCACCTAGAACTTTTAAAGAGGACCTTTCATCAGATTGGGTACAGGCAGTTCTATATACTGCTGGAAACCTGACAGTGCTCTGAATTCAGCGCACTGTCGGCTTTCCCGATCTGTGCCCTGGGTAAAGCGCTATCGGTCCCGGTAGCGCTTTACAGTCAGAAGGGCGTTTCTGACAGTTAGCCAGGGACGCCCTTCTGCCCAGCAGCGCCTATCGCGTTGTACAGTGTGAGCGGGGAGGAATGCCCCCTCCCTCTGCTCACCCAGCTCGTCCATAGACGAGTATTATCAGGAGGGGAGGGGGCGTTCCTCCCCACTCACACAGTACAACGCGATAGGCGCTGCTGGGCAGAAGGGCGTCCCTGGATAAGTGTCAGAAATGCCCTTCTGGCTGTAAAGCTCTATGGTACCGGGACCGATAGCGCTTTACCCAGGGCACAGATCGGGAAAGCCAACAGTGCGCTGAATTCAGCGCACTGTCAGCTTTCCAGCAGTACATAGAACTGCCTGTGCCCAATATGATGAAAGGTCCTCTTTAAGCTTAATACCAAGCCCTTGCCTATCCTTTCTGATACTCCATTTCCATGGTGCTCTTTGTCCACCTACCACCTTTGGAATTGCTTTTGACACTTTTGACATCCCCCCCCCCCAACCTATGACTGTGAGGAGCTCAGCTCCAATGTTTTCATTCAGTATCACCTTCATCCTTTTTGATGAATGCATCATCATTTCTACTTACACAAATTTGGAAGAAGCCTGTCCAAACCTTAACATCCCAATGATAGCCTCTCAAAATTTTTATTTCCACTTTATCAATGTTGCCACCTTGCCAACAAATTACTCTAAAGCGATAAAGCTCTAAGAAAAGGAATGAAAAGGATTATTCAAGATCCCTTTTGAAATAATATCATTATGACGTATTCAAATAAGTAAGTTCAGTCTAGGAAACAGAGTCCATGTGCGGGATGTAATACTCAGACTGAACATGGTGCTGTGAATGGAACTCACAGCATAACAATGAATTATGATGCAGAGATCCCTATGGCTGTATCGCTACACTACTGAAATGAATACCAACTGTGAAATGTTATAATCTGATACTTTTGCCTTGCAGGTTCTTGTTGGACCTACTACTTAGTCGCAATTTTTTTTATTAGATCATGTGGTCTATATGTTGCATTTGGTACATTTAAGGTTAATATACTACCAGTGGCGTAACTACCGCCATAGCATTGGAGGCAGCTGCCACAGGGCCCGGGACATTAGGGGCCCGGTGACAGCCACTACTGCTGCTATCATTATACTCGGGGGTCTTTTCGGACCCCCGAGTATAATCATTGGCGGACCGGGAGAGGTAAGAAACATAAAAAACATGTTACTTACCTCTCACGATCCTGCCAGGCCTCCTTCTTGACGTCTCTGACGTCACATGAACCCAGCCTGCGTCCCGGGTCATGTGACGTCCGACATCACTGAACAAGGACAGCAGTGCAGAAGGCAGCGGAGAAGACCGCGTAGGAGCTGGGGGACAGGTAAGTAACAGTAGTTTTTTATGTTTTTATTCCCCCGGGTCTCCGATTATTATACTATGGGGTCTGAAAAGACCCCAGAGTATAATAATTGTTTATGGGTGTCCACAGTGGGACATAGTACTGTGTACAGGGGCAACTATGGGGGATAATACTGTGTGCAGCGGCGACTATGGGGGATAATACTGTTTGCAGGGGCCACTGAGGGATATAATGCTGTATGGGGGGGCCACTATTGGGGATAATACTCGGTTCGGTGTCGATCGGGGGGGGGGGGGCATGTCAAAAGTTCACCACGGGGCCCCGCCATTCCTAGTTACGCCACTGTATACTACACACCTTCCAGTGGTGTTTTCAAATACACCCTGTTAAGGTGTCTTAGTTGTTAATGACAATGACTTACTCTTTTAATGGTCACATCTCTATCAGTGTTATCAAGGTCATTGGCTTGTACCCCCACTATGCCATGAAACAGGTTTGATTTTGTGCCAGTTGTAATGGTGTTGTCTAAGCAGACTCCCCAGAATTCGTTCTTTAACCTCTTTACAGAGATGTTACTCTTAACTCATGTAGAAATCTCTTACTATCCCGTAGAAACATATTGTCCCATCCACAAAGAAATGTAACCCGCTTACTGAAGCAACCTACAGTACATGTTATTGTTACACATTTATACTGATAATGCTTTTGTTTGTTTGCATACGGATATATGTCATCCCTACTGACTGACAATATTGTCATAATGCATATTCAAGTTAATAAAAAAATTGTCTACAAAAGCCCGTCATGTAATACAATGACAGACAAATTACATTGTGTTGACAACCATATTTTTTTTTCTTTTATGAACAACTTATTGAAAAATTTTACACTTTCTGGGTGCACCTTGGAAAGCCATAATAAAGCAGAATTATAAGTTATATCTGCAGCTAAGAATAATGAACTTGTTAGCAGAAACTACTGTGAACTGTAAAATGATAATTAAATTCACAAAAATCTTCATAAGTTTCACAATTTTCAAAGAAAATCACAAATATACAGTATTCATTTTTTCCCAGACACTAGAAAAAGTCACCTATTTATTAGAGATGAGCGAACACTAAAATGTTCGAGGTTCGAAATTCGATTCGAACAGCCGCTCACTGTTCGTGTGTTCGAACGGGTTTCGAAACCCATTATAGTCTATGGGGAACAGATACTCGTTAAGGGGGAAACCCAAATCCGTGTCTGGAGGGTCACCAAGTCCACTATGACACCCCAGGAAATGATGCCAACACCTCTGGAATGACACTGGGACAGCAGGGGAAGCATGTCTGGGGGCATCTAACACACCAAAGACCCTCTATTACCCCAACATCACAGCCTAACAACTACACACTTTCCACATTCCAAAAAACCTCTATCAAAGTGGGAAAATACCTGGAAACCTTCTTTACTCCCCAAATGAATGGACACGAACCCCAATTTAAGCTCAACAAACAGTAACAACCACCCCTTTAAATCACGTTCCCCATGACAACCACGGATGGAATAGACAATGGGAAATCCAAAAGCCCTCACCCTTAACTGTCATTTTGAGTGTGTGTGTGTGTGTGTGTGTGTGTGTGATGTGGTAAGACCTTCCAAAATTCACTTTTCTAGCCCTTAACATGAGCCCTTCCAAACAAAGTTACAGGACCTTAAGCTGAGCTACCAGCAGAGATTGAGGCCCTTGGCATGAGTAGAGCCTTGCACCAGCAGTGTTTTTGGCACTTAGGGTGAGTTGAGCCTTGTACCAGCGTGTGTCCCTTAACATCAGGCGAGCCCTAAGTTCTGCACTTTGCACAAAAGTTCAACATTAACCTTAGTAGCCTTAGTAGGCCCGAGAACCAGGAACAAGTCTTGCAATGGCTGTCGGATAACGCTTAAAGCACATTGTCCACCAGCCAGTCAGCCTCTACCTCCTCTTACCCAACAGTCTTGTCCTCCTTCCACCCAAAATTCCCAATCTTCCCAGAACAATAACCCCAACTGTCCCTGCTCCCCAGAGCTGTTCTCCCTTCCTTTGACTGTACCGCAACCTGCCCCTCCATTTCGCGATTCCACGGACCTAACAGACGAGTATCTGTGTCCAGATGCTCAAACACTAGAGTCTCCTCCATCTCTGGTCGATTTGGTGGCGGATGACCAGCAACCCACCCTCATCGACGACGATGAGATGCAGTTGCTGTCAGGGCAGCCAGTTGACATGCGCATTGTGCAGGAGGAGGAGGCGAGACAGGAGTTGGAAGAGGAGGTGGTGGACAACGAGGACACCGACCCCACCTGGACAAGGCGGATGTCAAGCTGGGAAAGTAGTGTGGATGTTGAGGCAGGTGCAGCACCAAAAAGGGTAGCTAGAGGCAGAGGTCAACAGCTTTGCCGAAGCCAGGCCAGACCCGGAAAGTCCGAAGATGTTCCCTTTTGTACCCAGCCCAGAAAAACTCCCCCATCGAGGGCACATTTCTCGAAGGTGTAGAGTTTTTTCAAGGAATGCGCCGAGGACAGATATAGTGTCGTCTACACAATTTGCCTCTCGAAATCGAGTAGGGGCCCTGAGAAGAGCAACCTGTCCACCACTTCAATGCACCGTCATTTGGAATCCAAGCAATGGAATCAGTGGCAGGCAGCAACGGCAGGACAAACGTCGCCCGCCATTCATGCCATCTCCAAAAATCTGGCCCAGGAGATGTTGGAGTCCCGGCTGGGGGACACTCTGCCCTTTTTGGGCAGAGTGTCTACTGCGCCACCTCACTGTGCCGTCCACACCAGCACTTTCCCCCAAACATGAGGCGGTCCCTAAATTCAGCGCTTAGCTTAGCTGGGAAGAGGCGCATTATGGTGCAGGCCAAAGGGCGGATGAGGGTGAACTCCCCAATGTGTCACAGACGGATATGTAGGTGTCCTTGCATCATATCCTTGCACCATACTTGGCTGGATTGGACTTTCATTTTGTGCCAAAAAGTGGTCAAGACAGCGATCCCTCAGCTAATCCCATTACACCATCCATTGCCAACTGCAGTGCTGAAATTACCATCTCTGGAAGTGGTCCAAAATCTTTCTCTGCATTTAGCCAGGCTTGATGCTATGGTAGGCTCCAGGGTTCTCTTAATGCATATTGCATGGGGGACTCAGATGTGTTTCTCAGCACTGAGACCACCACTTCTGAGATCCCAAAGGAAGTAGGCAAGAGATGTGCAGTGCAGAAAAAAAGATGAGAAAATAAGTGTAGGCTGTAGAGCACAGAGGGATCGGAGAGGGGAGAGCTGGTGTCGGCCAGGTATTCCCAGTCAGAAACTGGCACTATATGTCAGTGGCAGGACTTGAGTGTATTTGTAACCCCAATATATTCTTTGCATTTCCAGTCAGACAATGGCACTATATGGCAGTGGCAGGACTTGAAGGTACTTGTAACCCCAATATATTCTTTGCATTCCCAGTCAGACAATGGCACTATATGGCAGTGGCAGGACTTGAAGGTATTTGTAACCCCAATATATTCTTTGCATTCCCAGTCAGACAATGGCACTATATGGCAGTGGCAGGACTTGAAGGTATTTGTAACCCCAATATATTCTTTGCATTCCCAGTCAGACAATGGCACTATATGGCAGTGGCAGGACTTGAAGGTATTTGTAACCCCAATATATTCTTTGAATTCCCAGTCAGACAATGGCACTATATGGCAGTGGCAGGACTTGAAGGTATTTGTAACCCCAATATATTCTTTGAATTCCCAGTGAGAAACTGGCACTATATGGCAGTGGCAGGACTTGAAGGTATTTGTAAGCCCAATATATTCTTTGCATTCCCAGTCAGACAATGGCACTATATGGCAGTGGCAGGACTTGAAGGTATTTGTAACCCCAATATATTCTTTGAATTCCCAGTCAGAAACTGGCACTATATGGCAGTAGCAAGAAATGAGGGTATTTGTAACCCCAATATATTCTTTGAATTCCCAGTCAGAAACTGGCACTATATGGCAGTAGCAAGAAATGAGGGTATTTGTAACCCCAATATATTCTTGGAATTCCCAGTCAGACAATGGCACTATATAGCAGTAGCAAGAAATGAGGGTATTTGTAACCCCAATATATTCTTTGAATTCCCAGTCAGACAATGGCACTATATGGCAGTAGCAAGAAATGAGGGTATTTGTAACCCCAATATATTCTTTGAATTCCCAGTCAGACAATGGCACTATATGGCAGTAGCAAGAAATGAGGGTATTTGTAAACCCAATATATTCTTGGAATTCCCAGTCAGACAATGGCACTATATAGCAGTAGCAAGAAATGAGGGTATTTGTAACCCCAATATATTCTTTGAATTCCCAGTCAGACAATGGCACTATATGGCAGTAGCAAGAAATAAGGGTATTTGTAACCCCAATATATTCTTTGAATTCCCAGTCAGAAACTGGCACTATATGGCAGTAGCAAGAAATGAGGGTATTTGTAAACCCAATATATTATTGGAATTCCCAGTCAGACAATGGCACTATATAGCAGTAGCTAGAAATGAGGGTATTTGTAACCCCAATATATTCTTTGAATTCCCATGGCACTATATGGCAGTAGCAAGAAATGAGGGTATTTGTAACCTCAATATATTCTTTGAATTCCCAGTCAGACAATGGCACTATATGGCAGTAGCAAGAAATGAGGGTATTTGTAACCCCAATATATTCTTTGAATTCCCAGTCAGAAACTGGCACTATATGGCAGTAGCAAGAAATGAGGGTATTTGTAACCCCAATATATTCTTTGAATTCCCAGTCAGAAACTGGCACTATATGGCAGTAGCAAGAAATGAGGGTATTTGTAACCCCAATATATTCTTTGAATTCCCAGTCAGAAACTGGCACTATATGGCAGTATCAAGAAATGAGGGTATTTGTAAACCCAATATATTCCTGGAATTCCCAGTCAGACAATGGCACTGTATTCCAGTAGTAAAAATTGTGGGTGCACGTAACCCCAATATATTCTTTGAATTCCCAGTCAGACAATGGCACTATATGGCAGTAGCAAGAAATGAGGGTATTTGTAACCCCAATATATTCTTGGAATTCCCAGTCAGACAATGGCACTATATGGCAGTAGCAAAAATAGTGGGTGTATATAGCCCCAATTCTATTGCTAGGGGACTTGCAGGGTATTTCTGGGGTGAAGGTGGGGGGGGGCACACCGTTGGAACGGGGATTTGGGGTGTATATATGGGGTAAACTGGAATACACTGTCAGTGTATTCCATTCAGGATGCTGGGAAAGCTGGGTTGCGGCGATTGAGCCCGTCAGTGCCACGTTACACTGACAAGCTTCTCCCTGGAATTGAATTTATATGTAACCCCAATATATTCTTTGAATTCCCAGTCAGACAATGGCACTATATGGCAGTAGCAAAAATAGTGGGTGTATATAGCCCCAATTCTATTGCTAGAGGACTTGCAGGGTATTTCTGGGGTGAAGGTGGGGGGGGCACACCGTTGGAACGGGTATCGTGGGTATATATCGGGTATACGGGAATACACTGTCAGTGTATTCCATTCAGGATGCTGGGAAAGCTGGGTTGCGGCGATTGAGCCCGTCAGTGCCACGTTACACTGACAAGCTTCTCCCTGGAATTGAAGTTATATGTAACCCCAATATATTCTTTGAATTCCCAGTCAGACAATGGCACTATATGGCAGTAGCAAAAATAGTGGGTGTATATAGCCCCAATTCTATTGCTAGGGGACTTGCAGGGTATTTCTGAGGTGAAGGTGGGGGGGGGCACACCGTTGGAACGGGGATTTGGGGTGTATATATGGGGTATACGGGAATACACTGTCAGTGTATTCCATTCAGGATCTGGGGAAAGCTGGGTTGCGGCGATTGAGCCCGTCAGTGCCACGTTACACTGACAAGCTTCTCCCTGGAATTTAGCTCTTATAAGAGCTGTTGGTTGTCTTCTCCTTCCTATCCTAGCCTGTCCCTGCCTACCCAGAATCTAAGCCCTAGCTAAATGGACGGAAACCTCCGTCCCCGGTGAATTGCAAGCTCAGAATGACGCGAACCTGGGCGGCGCTGTTCTTTTTTATTAGAGGTCACATGTTTTCGGCAGCCAATGGGTTTTTCCTACTTTTTTCAACGTCACCGGTGTTGTAGTTCCTGTCCCACCTACCCTGCGCTGTTATTGGAGCAAAAAAGGCGCCAGGGAAGGTGGGAGGGGAATCGAGTAATGGCGCACTTTACCACGCGGTGTTCGATTCGATTCGAACATGCCGAACAGCCTAATATCCGATCGAACATGAGTTCGATAGAACACTGTTCGCTCATCTCTACTATTTATACAATAGCAAAACTGACTCACAGACACTTAAGTTCCATTTAAGACCTTTAAACCTTTCTTTACATCCATTATATTTATTCCAGTATAAAATGTTTATATCATAGAATAAAACCAGTTCTCTGTAAGGAAAATCTCTTTACAAACCTGGTCAATAGAAATACATTCATTATTCAAACTCTATATACTCTATAAAATCTATATACACTATACTCTTTATATTTTCTTTTTGGCTTCATGAAAAGGCTTAAACGTTGTAGTAACACTGGGTAAATAAAGTCACATTCACTTTTGGGTTACATTAATGTAAAACAGACTATTAGAGCCACCTTTGGGGCGTTCCTCATGGCTGGGCAGTAAGGAACGCCCCCTTTGACAGTACAGAGCTATGGACAGTACTGTCAGGAGGGGCGTTCCCAGCTAGAAAAAAGAATCTCTCTGCTGCTGAAAGGCAACAAATAGTGTAATGCCTTGGACAATGTATGAAAACCTTAGATATTAGAAGAACCTTAGAAAAAGAGGAGTGATCATCATACTGTGAAAAGATTTGTTAGTGATTAAGAACACAGATGTGTTTGCGCAGATAAAGGCATAATGAGGAAGATTTCTCCCAGACAGATTCATCGATTAAGAGAGCAGCAGCTAAAATACAATTACAAAGCAGCAAACAGCTACTTGAAGCTGCTGGTGCCTCTGGAGTCCCTGAAACCTCAAGGTGTACGATCCTTCAGAGGCTTGCAGTTGTGCATAAACCTACTATTGGCCACCACTAAACAGTCTCTACAAGTAGAAATAGTTGCAGTGGCTAATTTTTAAACAGTCTTGTTTAATGATGATTGCTGTGCAACTTTGGATGATCAAGAGGAATGGAGTAGTGAATGGATCAAGTCCCAACAAGGCTGCAATGTCAGGAAGGAGGTGGCGGAGTCATGTATTGGCCTGGAATCATGGCGAGAGAGTTGGTAGGCCCTTTGAGGGTCCCTGAAGGTGTGAAAATAGCCTCTGCAAAGTATATAGAATTTCTGCCATCGTACAACAGAAGAACTGTGCCTTCCGTAGCAAAATCATTTTCATGCATGACAACACACTCATGGAGCAAAGAAAATCTCTGAGTCATTGGCTGGTATGGTCATAAAAGCAGAGCAGTTCATGAGGTGGCAACCATCCTCCCCTGATTGCAACCCTTTTGAGTATTCTTAAGCAAAAGATCTATGAGGATGGGGGATAGAAACTCTGTTGCGTATAATCATTTGGAGAAGTGGATTTTTTTTTTTTTTTTTAATTTGTGAAAAAAAAATCAAATTTGGAGGTTTGTGCAAAAATATTTGATTTACATTTGGTTGAAGATTTGAACATTATACTGACTGTCATTTGCATCAAACATTTAGGAAAATCTGAGAAAAATATAATTTAAAACAATAATAGGGAATGCGATATAATCACTTTTTATCGTGTACAACTAGTATCTTACCGTTATTTAATGACTGCTCTTCAAAGGTATACTACCATATATATGGGTGTCTACATTAACTCCAGTTTGGTTAAGGATTAAGAGCCATTTTGTTTAAGATCTCCAGTTTGGTTAAGGGTATAAATTTGTCTTGAAAACAATTCAACATAGTATTATAACATGTTAAAAAAAGAGTCTTCAAAGCCTGCAATTCACTCTACCACATTGGATATTGAGTGATAAATAGGATAGTTAGCATATCACTTTGGCACAAAACCATGCTGTGTTCAGAAAAGCTGCTTAACCCCTTCCCAACATCTACCATACTAGTAAGGCAGGAGTCTTTAAACATGTTGGCCGCTCAGGAGCTGAGAAGTCACCATAACTGCTGGGTCTCCGCTGTATTTATAGAGCAAAGTCCCAGCTGCATTGCCCATGATTAGAGATGGCGCATGGGTGACGGGATCCTCAATCTTCAATACAATCCTATTACAGGCTGTGCTAAGGAAAATGTTTGTTCTCGTACCGTGTTAGCCAGTGGGTTGGAAATATAAAAAAACAAAAAAACTTCATAGTCTTCAGTAGTTGATACCTTTTTAAAGGGGTTGTCCCATCACAAGGATCCTATCTATACTGCTTGTTAATGTGGATTTAAGACTTTTCCTAAATACAATGCTTTAGCAAAACTGCTTTGTTTGTCCACTATTTTACTTTATTCAATTCTTTGTGGCCACAGCCCTGACTTAGCTGCTCATGAGTCAAGTGATGTATCTGCCTGCTCTGAGGGGGGAGGGAGGAGGGGCTAAGTGCACGGGAGCCAGCCTGTGTATCTAGCTATTCCTGTGTCTACACCACGTGACCTAGCTTCCTGCTATCAGATAGGGGAGAGGAGCTGCTTTCATCTGTTCTCCCAGTTATCAGGCTAGCTAATTCAATTGTGTTCATTATGGCAGAGACAGGCAGTCTCTGTATGTCACACAGAATGGAGTTACTGCTGCCTGTACTTCATAGTCCAATATGGGTGGGCGGAGCTACACGCGAATTTGGGGGCAAAGCTAAATGACAGGTTGCATGTGAAACCCCACCCACCAAATGATGCAAGAAACCAGGAAGAAAGAAGATTTTACAGCAGTAAAGACTGATGAGTATGTGAGGTGGGAATACCCCTTTAATGGCTAACTCATAATGATGACAGATTACAACGTTTCGGAACATCTAGGTTCCTTTCTCAAGTATATTTAAAGTCATTTCTGAAGGAGCAGATTTATATACAAAAAAAGGGGGTTAGAATTCCTGGAGGGGTGGGGGGTAGAGGGTTGTTAGTAATTGGTAGAGACAATGTAAACACTTACAGGTTCTTATCAGTTCACAGGTTTCTGTAAAGTGACATAAAACCATGTGACAAATTTAACCCCCTCTCCAGTGTTTGAAGCAGGGTCATAAATTTACACTCATGAATGCGTCGTTCTCTCTTTGATTTGAAATTCCCTCCCAAAACCAAAACTTTCATGTGATCAGTCATATTATGATCCTCATTGCAGAAGGCAGCCTACAATAATATTTCCCCCTTTCCTCCTCCATTTCATACCTCCTTCTTCCCATTAATGGATAGAGAAAGGTTGGTTGCCCCAACTTAAAAAACACCCTGGTTATCAGAAAATACACTGCTAGTGATAACTGATAAAGTTTGCAGTCAGCAGGCCAAGAAATAGACTAAAAATTGTGATAGTGTCATAGGCATGTACTAGTGATAAAATATTATCCTGCATTTACTGTCACCAATATACATCATGCTGTGACAGATTAATCGAGCATATCTAAATCAGAGCTCCAACAGCCTTCTAAGATAGACAAAAGCTGATGTATCCATTTTTAGATATTTATTTCGATACAAAATATATCCTTGTGTTGTTTTTGTTTCAGTCAAATAAAGGTTAAAAACAAAGGTCCCATTGTTTCTCAATACCATAAGCTTGATTTTGTTTTTTCTTGTCATTTTACTAGGTGGCAAACAATTTTTCTTTTCACTCTCTTTTCAAGAAGACTACGTAATGTACATAGGCCTAATGAGAAGACACGCAGGAATTACACCATCTCATCAACTTGTGCCAGTTAACCTTATTCAGATGGAAGTAGACATGGGGGAACCTCTCAAGATAAGCATAGTTTTGGTAGCTCAGATCCAAGATCCAAGCCAAGTGGCTTATAACACTTTCTGGACTCCTAGGGACCTATCTTTCTAATTTCTAACTGTCTAAGGCAAACACAGCTGAAGTTATGGCAAAGTTAAAGTGATATGTATGTCTATGTAAAATGGATGATAAGCAGTGGATGCAATCTCCAAATTTAACCATACACTGTGTTGTAAACTTGCTTTTATGAATTTTAATATTTAGAACACTCAAAAGGTTATGCTTGGACACATTGTGACTAATTAGCAAAATAGTTATGTATACAAATTAGGCCATTTTGATGACTTTTAAATGCTACTGGCTTGTTGTATTTGGGAATGAAATTTGTGGCTGTGAGATACTTGAAAAGTGATGAAGAAGTGGCTCTTAAAAAAACAAGAATTATATCTTTATGGGACGAAATGTAAAATCAGTTTTGTTTTTTTTTTTTGTTTTTTTTTTTTGGGGGGGGGGGGGGGTTAAGTGCCATCACTGTGGCACCAACCATGTGCTATTGTGGAATGTGATAAACCAAGCCTCAGGACATATCTGCTTGAGTGGTGGTGACTGTGAAAACATGAATGGCAGTGCGGCATGGAATAATATGATGGACCAGGTTGAAGGATGAGTTTGGCTGAGTGGTGGCAGTGGTGGTAGCTGGTGTAACATGTGTGACAATGTAGTAGGGCATAATACAAAGGATTGGGCCAAAGGACATTTCTGTCTGAGTGGTAGCAGTGGTGATATGTGTGGCATTGTGGCAGGGCATGATATGATAGAACGGGCTGTAGGATATGTTTGGATGAGTGATAGTGATGGTGGTAGCTGCTTAAGAGTAGCAAGCAGCATTAAAAGCAGTACAGAAAATGGAATATGATGAGGCATTATCTAGAGGAGTTTGACAAACTTCACAGACCCATGCCTGATTCATTTTGGCAAAATTTATTTTTGGACAGTTTCATCTTTTTAGGTATTATAATTCCACCGGAAACACGTTCTCACCTTCCCAGAATTCAGTGCAATGATAAATATCTGCTGAAATATAGGTGCAATACTGTATATATGCAAAAAAAAAAAAAAAAAAAATGCTTTAGAAAGTATTTGAATATTTTTTTAAAAAATTAACAGCACTCTGTTACACTGTATATTTGGTATGCAAAGTAGAAGAAATAAAACCCATTAAATAAAAATAGGGTGTTTTTTTCTGATTTTTACAGGCTAGACTTTTTAGGTGAACTAAACCAAAAAATAAATAAAATGCTTAAATATTTCTTATAAAAAACAAAAAACTTGATAGTCTTCAGTAGTTGATACCTTTTTTAATGGCTAACTAATAATGATGACATATTGCAAGCTTTTGAAGCTCTCGGCTTCTCCCTCAGGTAATTTAAAAACTATTTCTGAAGGATGCATATTTATGTACAGAGGGGCAAATAGCAATTCAATTTTAGGTGGGAGGGTGTAAGGTTATTGGTACATACAAGTAAACAATTCCACAGTTCCCAAAGTTCTTATCAGTTCAAAGACTGGTCTTTTATGGCTGCTTCAGGTCAATGGTTTCTGTAAGGGGTAAGGGGTCATAAAACAGTGTCATGAGCTTGTACTTATAAATCCTCTTGTCTTTCTTAGATTTGAAACTTCCTCTTAAAACCAAAATTTTCATGTCATTGGTGATATTATGATATTCATTGCAGAAATGTTTTGACACAGGAAGGTCCATTCTTTGTTCTCTAATTGTATGGCGGTGTGAGTTCATCCGGATTCTGAGTTTCTGACCAGTCTCTTCAACATACAGATTTTCATTGGTATTAGCTACTGAAGACTATTTTTATTTTTTTATATTTCATACCCACTGGCTAACACAGTACAAAACCAAACGTTTTCCTTATACTAAATATTTCTTTTAAAAGTAATGAAGACTACTAGCAGCAATAAACCCTCCCAAAAACTCTTAAAGTATTTGACTGTGTATTTGTTGTCCATAGTCCATTTGGTTTCTTTTTACCGCAGTCTAGACTGTATTTTGGGTGAACAACAGGAAAAGGCTTAAATATCAGACTTGCCTTTGCTATTAGAACAGCAGTTGCTAAATATTTAATAAAAAATTAAACTTTAGCTCAAAAAAGCTTTTGATAAAATATTTTTCACTAATAGGGCTGTCATGTCAATAAAAATAAGATAAGGTAAGATAAGATAAGATAATCCTTTAATAGTGCCACCATGGAGAAATTTCAGTGTGTTACAACAGCATGATAATATGGATACAGGATGATAACAGTAATATATTACAGAAGGAGACACACATAAGCTAGGAAAAAAATACTAGGAGTCATAGCAGGTAAAGAAAAAAGAAAAGAAGACTTTAGGGTCATTTAGTTCTTTGTGTGGAGTGATCTTCACTTGGCCTGATGTAGATTATGTAGCCTGACCACGGTTGGGAGGAAGGACCTCTGATAGTGCTCCTTCTCACACTTGGGGTGAAGCAGTTGGTCACTGACAGTGATGTCAAGTACCGTCAAGGTCTCATACATGGGGTGGGATTTATTCTCCAGCATGGAGAAAAAGTATGTTTAAGGACTGTGTATAGATATGGAATTGCCCTACTGCACAATGGACAAAATTTGATTATTGGCAATAAAAAGGTTAACTGTCTTTGTGTTTGTAATTCTGTATCAGAGCAGGAATACAGCAGTCTCAAGCTTGACAGTAGCCTGGCCTAAGATGTTCGCTTATCATTGTCTATTGGCTTTCACCTGATTTCAGGTGTTGCTAGAAAGTCTGAGTTTAAGTTAAACACAAGTCTCTTCTGAGTTTTTTTCCTTAAATATGTGTCGGTGGCCATTTTAGTTTGTCCGAGCTGAGTCGATATTTCAGTTTTTCATTTTTTAACACATTTGCAAAATATCTACATTTCTGGATTTTTTTTTCTGTTAAGATGGGGTGCTGAATGTACATTAATGAGAAATAAAATGAACTTTTTTGATTTTAGCAAATGGCTGCAATGAAACAAAAAGTGAAAAATTTAAATGGGTCTGAATACTTTCTGTACACACTGTATGTTCAGGATTTTGGTAGGTGCAGCTTCTTTTTGTGAAGATTAAGCTTTATAGACAAAGCAAAACTATTTTAATAGTGTCACCTATTGGTAGCTACCGTGTAAGTCATTGATACACTCCTATCAATATCAACTAAACCAGATACACTCATACAGATAGATATCCTATAATAACCCTTAGGCTAAGGCCCACGGGCCGTAATTGCAGCGCTAAAGTGCTGCGGAAAGAAACGCTGCGTGAACGCACTGCGGTTCTTTCCGCAGCGTTTTTAAGAGAAAGTTCACAGAGTTTTCCTCTGCGGTCTTTCTCTTAACATTATATCTACGGGAAAGCCGCCAGTGTTTCCGTAGATATAATTGACATGCTGTGATTTCTTCCGCAAAGTGGGCATGGGATTCGCATGAATCCCATCTCCTTTGTTTGCTAAAACGCAGCGATTTTTCCTGCAGCGTCTAAGCTGTGGGCAAATTGCGGTGTTTATGTCCCGTGGGGCCCCGGAATAAGTGTGATAATAGGAGCCCCTCTGTAAGCAATACAAACTAACATATTTTTTTAAAAACTTAATTAACTTGCTTTGAGCATACACAAAGCCTGTAATCGTGGCATAACAAAAAATATAACCTATATCTACATTGTTTATTCTGCCATGCTTAGACTAAGAAAACGGGACTAGAGGAAGGTAATGCTTGTTATATGAATGAGGAAACAGAACTGAGTACCTTTATGTGTTTTTGGACCATTTTTACTATTCCTCAAATTTTCAAGCTTATGCAATACTCCCTGGTTTACACTTCCTGGTTGTGTCAGGGCATTTCCAGGCAGCCCCTGCCAGCTTCTACCCATGACACTTCTGAGCAATTGTTCTTTCACACCCAGTACACCCTCTTATTATGTGCAATACTTTCCATGTCTTGCTACTTGCTATATATATATATATATCTGTGTATACAACTATATATATTCATCTATATACATGTACGTATATATAGCTACATATATATGTGCATAGCCAGTATGTGTATATATACTATATATCTATAGATATATCTATATGAGTTTGCAAGAGGATACACGTCACTCCACTTGCCCTGGTTTTCAAGTAGGATTCCACTCTGTATATACTATGTTGAAAGAACTTGGCACTCCAAGGATTCAAAGAATGAATATATCTTTTTTTTTTTTTTGCAGTGTACAATCCTGTAACTGGTGGAGATGTAACACTCAGGAGGGCCAGGGCTGGTATCACGGGTAATATATCAGATGTGGCCGGCTTTCAGGGGGTCCCTGGGTCCCAAATGTGCACAAAATCTCCTTTTTGATGTCCCCGACTACCCACCCCACGTGATATCTGACAATGACAACAGACAACCAGGTCTTGGGGGTAGTCGTTGCTCTTTTACTAGCAGGACAAGGTAATACAAATGTACATATGGACTAATTCTTCACATACAATATAGCGATCTTTGAAGGTAGTGTCCAATTAAGAAGGTGATAGTTTGGAGCAGGAATGCTTTGGATAGTTTAATTAGTAGTTGCTTGGGTAGTTAAACTTGTATATACTTGTAAAGATGGCCTGTATCCAGGGGGTTAGTCCTCAACAAACTGGGTACACGTATGTAAGAGAGGAGTGAGAATTGTCAGCAGAGGGAAAACCCTCAAATTCTGCCAGGCTAGCTATGGGATTCTTAAATATAGATTTGTCCCAAAGACTTACTTGAATAGAGAGATACGTGTGAGGTCCCAGATGTATGGATAACCAGGTCCATCAACTTTAGTGCTTGTAGACTTGGAGCTTCAGAGGAAAACACTCTCTGAGGAGAATCTTGACTACAGAGGAAAAGCCATCTCTGTTTGGAGTGCTCTGAGGCTTGGCTGCCATTTTCAGCTTCCCATGTGTTCGATGGCTCCACACGAAAGATAAAAAGCCCAGACAAAAGGCCCCCAACCCCCCTAGAGGGGGGCTGTAACTCCTCCTCCTCAAGGCCAGTCAAGGGAGCTTGATGGGTCCTGAAGGTCACCTGATCATACTGGACACTCCTTTACAGTGCCAACTCAAATTACAATGGCAAGTATAGGCAGGTGTAGTTCACAAAACATCCACAAGATGGCGCATTAATAGACCCCTATGTGTGCTGGCTCTGGTAAAATAGAAACACTGGTAAATATATAGAAGGAATGAAGGGGGAGGAAACTCTTTACCTTATATGCAAATGTCCATACCATCTCAGTCTGCAAGGACTATTAAACGGGATGGGACGAGCAGTACCGGGACATTACACATACAATCCAATTTTTCCTCCCCTTGCATCTTGCGCTAACCGTGCATGCCTAGTTTTATCATACTCTATTCCTCCACTAGCTCTCGCCACTTATGTCCTGTTTACCTCCCCATGTTACATCACACATGCAAACATTCATTTACTGACATTCTCAATGAATCTCCCAAACTCAGCGCCGCCTTACTGACTGGCCTCTGAGTTGTGGGATGCAGGGAACAGACATCACAGGCACAATGCGCACATGATACCGCTCCTCAACACAGGCCTGCTACACTATATTTAAATACAGCAGTGTCCCAACATGCTTGTACAACCTTTCACCTGCCAACAAGAGCTACTCCATGTCTATACAGCTATTCACATGCTGAAATATTGCATATTATACTGTAATATACATGCATCTCATTCAATCACATTCAAAGGTTGCTGGGCATCCTCATGATCACAATAGATCATATAGTTCTACAGTACCTTTGAAGGGGGCTGAGGGGCGTCCTGGATCCTTGACTGTGTATGTCTAGACTTAACATGACCATTTTTTTTTTTTTTTTTTAAGTGTAGATTGTGAGCCCCATATAGGGATCACAATGTACATTTTTCCCTATCAGTATGTCTTTGGAATATGGAAATCCATGCAAACACGGGGAGAACATACAAACTCCTTACAGATGGGTTTTTGCCCTTGGCGGGATTTGAACACCAGGACTCCAGTGCCGCAAGGTTGCAGTGCTAACCACTGAGCCACCGTATGGCCCCCCAACATGACCATTTCTGGTACAGGAATGTGTATACAGAAAGAAGTACAATCAAAGAAAGAAATATATATATTGGTACTCTAACAGAGAAATATATAGCACATATGTGGTGCGCATTATAACACGAAAATGTAGCATAATGTAACCGATAACATCAATTACAGAAGTACATCAATAACATATCCATAGATAGACAGCACAATACAGCAGAATACATACAAACTGATCAGTAAGACAGTGTCATATGTCATATCACATCAATAAGTCTGATTTGGTGAAAAATAATCTCATAATACAGATGACTGTATATAAAGACAACCAATAATGGAACCAAAATGACTATATGCAGTTAGGATACAGTACATGGACATCAACTTTATTTTACCATTAATACAAAGGTTGGAGGACTGCACAAGCGGGGTCGGACTGGCCTGCTGGGGAACCAGTGAATTCCCTGCTGGGCCCCAAGCTGGGCTGCTGTGAACTATGCTGCTGTACACACATGTATTTTAACTTCTAGTAATAAAAGCTATGTTTTATTATAACTAATCCGTGGTTTTGGAGGGATGCTGGAAAAACCTTTTTCTCTTGTTTGGATCTTCTGATCCTTGCTTGTATACATTGCCAGCATTTAGCAGCTTCCTATGCTACCCCTCCCCCACCTCCTTACACATACTGAATGGTGTAGAATAGACCAGCCTCCTCACGGGATTTACCCAGGGATCGCAAGCACGCGGAGCAAGCTCCGGGGCCTGTATCCCATTTCTACTTCTATGATAACCGGGTGGCTTATGAAAGCTCTCTGGCCTGTCATTCTATAATTTTTATTGCATGCTACTCTATGTAGAATACAATAGAACTACCATATTTTTACAATGCATTGCAATAAATTAGCATTGTAATGTATTGCATTAGTGATCAGACCTCCTGGGGTCTAAAAAATGCAAAAAAATAAAAAAATAAAAAAGTTAAAAATGTAAAAGAAAATATATATAAAAACATAAAATGTATTAAAAATTCAAATCACCCTCCTTTCCCTAGAAAACATATAAAAGCACTTAAATACTGTGAAACATACACATTAGGTATACCTGTGTCAGAAAACGCTTGATCTACAAATCTCTGAAAATATTTTTCCAGTATGGTAAACACCATAGTGGAAAAAATAGACAAAAGTGCAAAACTGTTTTGCATTTGATAAAACTTTCATTAAAAAGTGATCAAAGCAAAACCAATTCCCCAAAATGGTATAACTAAAAAGTACACCTGGCCCCACAAGAAAAAGATGCCCTATGCATTCCCGTACACAGAAGAATAAAAAAAATTATGTGTGTCAGAATACTGTGATTTTTTAGAAGAAAAAAAAAAAACATGGCACAATTTTGGATTTTGTTAAGGGGTTAAAATGTAAATAAAACCATATAAATTTGGTACCCTCGGAATCATACTGAAACATAGAATACAGGTGACATATCATTTTGGCTGCACAGTAAACGCTGTAAACATGAAGCCCGTAAGAAAGTCGCACAAATTCACTATTTCTTCAAATCCACCCCATTCTGAATTTTTTCCAGCCTACCAGTACATTATACAGAGTAATTAATGGCTCTATCATGAAGAAAAATTTATCCCACTGACATTAAGACTTCATGTGGCTTTGAGAGCAGAAAAATAAAAATATATTAGCCAGCACCTTCACTGCATCTCAGCACTTAAATAAGTCAGTGCGAGCTAAGCTGCAGTGAAGGCATCAGGCGACTACAGTGCGGATGGAGCTTTCAGCCCTGTATTGTGTACAAAACGGGTGCCAGAAGTGGCTTCATACAGCTGATGGGGCCGTGTGTCAGCCTCCTAGTGATCAGGTGTTTATAGCCTATCCTGAGGATAAGCCATAAAACTAATTAAGGCACCCTTCACACTACGGATACGCTGCCTGATTCTGAACGTTAAAACACGGTCAGAATCAGCACGTATAAAGCAGATCCCATTCATTTCAATGGGAGCCGGCATACGAGCGCTCCCCATTGAAATGAATGGGCTGCTTTTTACTCTACGAGCGCTCCCATTGAAGTGAATGGGAAGCGCTCTCGTGTACGGCTCAGACTGAGCTGAGCGCTGGGCCCCTTCACATGGCGAGCCGTACACGTGAGCCCTTCCCATTCACTTCAATGGGAGCGCTCGTAGAGTAAAAAGCAGCCCATTCATTTCAATGGGGAGCGCTTGTATGCTGGCTCCCATAAAAATGAATGGGAACTGCTTTATACGTGCTGATTCTGACCATGTTTTAACATTCAGAATCAGGCAGCGCATCCGTAGTGTGAAGGGACCCTAAATATGCCCTAAATATGCCCCAAACAATTTAATGTTCCCCCCGAGGGGTTTTAGCCCCATCACTGCCCCCTCACAATATAATGACCCCATCACTTTTCCCCATAAATAAATTAGGCCTAGACAGCCCCTTTGAAGAGGATGTCTAAAGAATACTCATCTGTCCTCACCTGTGTCAGTTTGGTCTCAGCGGTCAGAGCACCGGGGACAGGTGAGTATGCGTTTTTTTTTGTTTGTTTGTTTGTTTTTAAAGTTTACACCTCCTGCTTGCCACATAGGTTGCTCCTATTCCTGGAAAAACTTTCTAATAGATGTATCCATGTTTCTAATATTGATGGCCAGCCCTGAGGATAGACCATTGATGTTACATCTGAGGGGTGCAACAGCCAGAACAGCTTTTTCAGGACAGTGCGCATACAGGTACTGGTAAAATATCCAGGAGCCCTGCTGTTCACTTGCCATACAGGGTGTAGTGGTTGGTTTAGGTAGTACAGTGATGCACATTGTATGGTGGGTGAGCAGCATGGCATTGTTATTACCTGTAGTCGCGCTGTCATGGTACAGCAAGGCTCCTGGTGGTGGACCCCTAGAAATAATTCCACTGGTGGACCCTAGAGATCCCAGTCTGAGTCCCAATCTCACACTGTGCACAATAATGAAGAATAAGATAATAAGATTCATCACCCGAAAGGAACTATGCAATAAACCAGCTAATATACTGTATACACACACACACACACATATATATATATATATATATATATATATATATATATATATACAGTCCTATGAAAAAGTTTGGGCACCCCTATTAATCTTAATCATTTTTAGTTCTAAATATTTTGGTGTAGGCAACAGCCATTTCAGTTTGATATATCTAATAACTGATGGACACAGTAATATTTCAGGATTGAAATGAGGTTTATTGTACTAACAGAAAATGTGCAATATGCATGAAACCAAAATTTGACCGGTGCAAAAGTATGGGCACCCTTATCATTTTATTGATTTGAATACTCCTAACTACTTTTTACTGACTTACTGAAGCACATAATTGGTTTTGTAACCTCAGTGAGCTTTGAACTTCATAGCCAGGTGTATCCAATCATGAGAAAAGGTATTTAAGGTGGCCAATTGCAAGTTGTTCTACCCGTTACTAGCATGGTGTACCTAATAAAGTGGCCGGTGAGTGTATATATATATATATATATATATATATATATATATATATATATATATATAGTGTTTAACGTTTCATTTTGTTTCTTTGTCTTTTTTCAACTTTGTCTCTAGAGCTGTACCTTTATTAATAGTAAATGTTGGGACCTGCGTAATTTACAATGCACCCCTTCTACAAAATCAATAACGTATATTGATTTAATAGCACCTTCATTTATTAACTTGCAAATTTGACCTGACCAGAGTCACATTTGTTCCATGAACACATTTACATAGAAGACATTGATAAAGTACCAAGTAATGATTTTTTTGATGAAACTAATATATAAAAAGGATAAATGTAAATTCAGGAATAAATTAATTATTGGTTGTCCTGTAATAGGCAGATAAATTGCACATTTATTTAGTTTGAAACATTTTATCAAAATTATTTGCCAATAAATTATGCAGATGTAAGATGCAGATGTATTTGTTCTGTAGAGCAAAATTCCTTGAAATTAATGTGTAATCTGAGAGTACGGTTATGTGGCCATTTTCACATTGAAAGTGTATGAAAAATAGATTGTTATAATAGGTATATCATGTTATTAGAGTTAATATACTGTTTTTATTTTTATTTTTTAAGGTTAATAACTGTTCACCTAATCAGTAAATATGTAATTTAACTTTAACTTTTCACCTATGATTAGTAAATGTGTACTTTAATTTGCTGATATCAGATATACATATTCAAGCCATTTATAATTAATGGTTATTGATGCCTTACAGAATAATGTATTCTAAGATACTAAAGTTAATCATTCTGTTGATTAAAACAAGCATACATTGGCCAAAATATAAATGTGTACAGTAATTCACAGTGTATAGATGTGTATGTAAATGTATGTACTGTATGGTATATATGTGTCTATTGTGCTCGCTCAGTGGACAAAGAGCTATGACAACAAGTGGGGTACATACATGCAGTGGAGCTGGAGTATCGTTCTGTTGGTCGCGGCCGGGCTGACGAGGGACTGGACGACTTGGGGAGTGGCCTACTACTACTACTATACCAATGTGTTCTCCCTTACCTAAACGCTTATTTAGCTAAATGCAGATATATATCCTACTAATATTATAAATGTGAAAGTTTGGATGTTTGTGTGTTTGGATGTTTGGATGTTTGTTCCACTATCACAGCCAAACGCCTGAACGGATTGGCCTGAGATTTTCCACATACCTAGATACCTCAGGTGGCGCTCCGGAGGGGGCGGCAGCCAGGGCAATTTTTTTTTTACTTATTTTTCTTTGAACCAGCGCAAGGAGATCAGCCGCTCTCCTTGCACTGGTTCAGACGTCTACATATCAGTGTAGGCAGCGTCATCACATTGCTCTGTCAGACTCTAACAGACTTCTATGACATGCTATGACTAAGGGATCGTTTTTCAACGCCCGAAATGCGTAAGCTGTTTCCAGTTTTCTTTTTTCATGTATGGATCCATGTTCATGTGAAAGATTTTAATTAATTTTCAGTAAAAGTTAAATTTTATTTTATATCAGCATGCTGGAGTTTTTTCTTGTTTATTCCTATTTACCCGGAGTAACAGTCCGGGAGTGTCTCTGTGCAGCTGACCATTTCTGCTTGCAATACTTCATTTGTGTGTGGTTTCAGAGCGCTTTCACTAAATAATTTTGAATTTGTTACCAGGCTTCTACTGTAAGCCGTTTAGTTCTATTTTACTACCTAAATTTCTAGAAGTATGCAGCTCTATAGACGGCAACACATGTTTTCCATTCCAAGCATCAGAAGCCCATATTTAATCTTCTCTCTCTTCCAAACAGCCCATAACCTCTTGAGTCTGTCCTAGACTTAGTAATTTTGAGTTCAATGTTCCTCGATACTCTCCCTGCATTCTCAAAACATAGACCCTTTGACTGCCCTGTGATTTTATCCTCAGTCTTCCCCTCTTACTCAGAACTTAAACTGAACCCAGTCTTTGCTTCAATCCACTTTCTTACTAACCAATCAGTCAGTTACCTGGGAGGACAATTTCAATGAAACACTTTCAATGAACCAAGGGTCTCCAGGAGCTAACCATTCTGATTCTTATGGGGAACATTGATAATGGAGAAAGAAGTATTTAATAAAGGCTATGGAGCCATTCAAAAACAATATTCTTTCTTTTGTGTCCATATATTGCCAGAGGAGTTAAAATGGTAGAATTTGGTAAAACATTGTCAAGACTGACATTTAGAGACATAGGTAGGGGTTTGTGGCACCATTGTGGAAACTGATTCAGAAGAAGCCATGAGATTTGAGGGCTTTAAAGTGGGCTTCTTGTTAGAAAGCTATGCCAGTATTCAATCTTGTGTCCAGGTGTAGTATACAGTGCCTTTTATAGGGGGAAATAAATCTGTTAACATTAAAGGAGTGTAGGCAGGCAGTGGGAATGGTTGTGGAGGGGAGATATAACCCATTAAGATGGCTCCTCTCCACTTGGTGATGGAGAAATCCATATCCAGATTTTGGGGCTTAATTGTAGACCCGGACCCGAAGCTCTATCCTGGGGTTTTGTAACAGAAGCAGTTAAACCCTGTCCAAACAGTTGGGTGTGTCTCACTTCCCTGGTTTCTGCTGCTATTGAAAAGCTGAGGACCCAAAAACTTTGTTGTGTGGAGAACTACAAGAGCCAGCCTGCTGAGTGTATGGACTTTACTACCTTGTGGCTAAAATAAGCCGTTTGGTTTATGTTGCTTTATGCTGAGGAAAGCTATTTCTGTTGAACTGTTGTGATCTGCACCTAATAAAACAAGCACCAGTGTGAACCTGAAGACCGAGCTCCACGTGTTTTATTTGCCTGACAACCAGCCCCAAGCTCTCGCTTTTACAGGATGTAATGACAATTTTAGACATCAGGTGTAGTTAGATGAGAATTTACTACAGTTCTTCACTTCTGGTTCCAACACCCACTCAAAATCTTCAAAGGTGAAGATGGAAATGTGGGCTGTGTATGAAGAAATAGGGATGGACAGTCGGAAAGGGGAGGAGGTGGCAGATAAGATTAGTAGGGGGTTTGTTAGCTGATGTTGCGGGTATAGGTGTTTGGTGCACCGTTGTTGCCTAGAGAGGTATTTCAGTGACCACAAGTGAAGGGAGGGATCAACTGTGCGTGGCATTGGACAGATTCCTCAGTGAGAATAGACTGCTATTCACTGGATATAAGTGAACTGCACTAAGAGAATCTGTTATCGGTTGTGCAGTGTCGCTGTGGGGATATAGTTCTGATCAGGGTGGACCTACTGCAGTACTCTCATACGTGTAATGAATGGGGCATCAGTCTGACCAGAGTACTTTGACTAACCTTTGGCATGTGGTGTATGTGTCAAATAAACAAAAAGTATAAATCAGGGTGAAAACCATACAGTGAACCTATGATATCATGCTGAATAAAACTGTGCAAAAAATAGGTAATTAAACTAAGAAGGAACACCATTCATCTATGGTCTAGTCCCTCAGATTTCCAACATTCATATAAAGCCTAAGTGGGGGGCCATCAAGACAATATAACTAAGTTAAAATCACTAAGATAGGAACTACCTGAACTATTCCTTTAACAAGATTAATATTATCAGCGTAAAACGACTCCCAGCAGAATCTCTTGTCTTATAAGTCAGAGCATCTCTTTGTGGATGCAGTTTCCCATAACCATATGTTCAGCTTTCTGCTTCTATGGGACTTGAACTTGTTTGGTGTATGCGTTGGTTTGAACTTTGCCAAAACTGGTAGCAGGTCTTCTTCCTCTGGTATAGGTAGCCAAATTAGAACTTACACCGGTGTCATCTCCAGTGCAATCCAGGTGGCCTCAAGGTCATTCGGAGCATATTTGTTGATGCACTTGCCATTCTTCATTATGGATATGCCAAAGGGAAACAGCCAAATACCGTATATGTAAATCATTGCTCTTACAGCATTTAGCAGAGGTTTTAGTGTCCTCTTTTTTTTAGTAAAGTGGAGGGTGCTACATCTTGGTAACTCTGCATCTCTGTATTGAACTAAGACCTACTGTCTTGCCGCAACCAATATTGTGGTAGTATTGACAGAGATCAGCACATATAACATCCTGTGAGGGGTTGTTGGCTCTTGGGTTTTTGGCCTTATTGCATTGTGGATTCTTTGAATTGCAATTTTGGCTGCACCTTCTTCTCCTAATAATTCAACAAACAACTTTGCTACCATTTTCTGCAGCGTGTCTGGAGTACAGCTTTCAGACAGTCACTTTATTCTGTCATTGCATCTTCTAATGCAATGCTCTAAGGGCTCGTTCACATCTGCGTTGCCCTCTCCATTGTGCAGGTTTCCGTTTCCTGCCTAAAACAGAGCAGGATACGGAAACCTGCAGGAGTCTCTCTCACCCATTCATTTGAATGGGTGAGAGAGATGTCCGGCCGTGAGCGGCGGTGAGCGTTTTGCGCTCTCCACCGCGAAACCGGGTTTTTTAATCCGGACACAGAGTCGGACATGCAGTACTCTGTGTCCGGATTAAAAAATCCGGTTTCGCGGCGGAGAGCATAAAACGCTCACTGCCGCTCACGGCTGGACCCAGTCTGTGCTTTGCGTCTTCTGGCATGCAGAAGACGGAAAGCACAGAACGGAAAGAAGAATGCAGGTGTGAACCTAGCATAAGTCTTCAATCAGGGAGTATGTTTGGATAAATTGCTCTATCTTGCAATTTTGTCACCGTGCTATCATCCCCAAGTGCAATGATAAATCATTACATGCACCCTCCAGGGCTTCCACTTTTATCCCCACATAGTATTCATATCCATTAGCTCAGTGAGGACTGGTGCTACTACTTGTGAAAGGGCTTTGGACCATCATACCATCATTTACTAGCATGCATATGCTTATATTGACTGTGAAATAAAGCTTCTCTTTTAAAAAAAGAATTCTCCAGTGTCACATTTTTTGTATCCTGTTACTAAACTGAAAACAAAACCACACAAATGTAAACCTTCACTATAGGCTCACTAAAACCCTTAAAAGTAGTCATTAAAGGGAGTCAGTCAGCGCAAAATTGAGATATTAACTAATCACAGTACCTTGTAAGACTTTCAGCTCAGTTTACAGCCCTACAAGGTACTTGATTGGTTTATATCTCAATTCTGTGCTGACAAACTCCCTTTAAACCATTTCCTGACATCCATCATAATAGTGTGTCACAGGTTAGGTCTTTAAACTTGCACCCACTCAGGACCTGACGGCAATGCCCTTGATCAGAGAATATCCAATTGCAGGCATGTAATCCTTTATATGCCTCAGTCATTTGCAAACAAGGCATTTAAAGCTTAGGATAACATGGACTTTGGTACATTTGGTGACCATATTAAATGCAATGATTATGAAGTAAAATTTGTCCTGCAAAAAAATAAACCATTTATACAGCCCCGTGAAAGGAAAAAAATAGTGGCATTTGGAAGGCAAATAGTAAGATACCAAATGTTTAAATGAAATATGACTGTGTTGGAAAGGGATTGAGGGCTCTGGATGCAGGGTCAAAAATTGAATAAGTGAATATTTTTTTATGAAATCCATGAGCAACAGATATCTGACCATGTGCTATTCTGTACATGCCAGGTTTATAAACTAATTTGAAGAACAAATCTGTAGATGGATGTATCAGCTTAAATCTAAACTGGATACTGTAGGAATATGTTTTTATCATTGAGTCCTAACTGTTCATAAAGATTATCAAATAATATACAAAACGTTTCTATAAAACTAAGAGAATAATGACTCACACAGCTACATAGTGTTAGAACAGTATACTTCCCTTTATAATTCCTGACCTATTCCTACATATAAGACATATTACTTACTTAGATGGAGTCTGAACTGTTATATCTGAGATAAATAGTGTGGTCTGAAAACATGGAAACAAACATTTATTTTGCAATGAAGAAAGAAGAAAATTGCCCCCTGTGATGTTTATTTCTTTGTCTATGACATTTTTCACCTAGTGAGAACAAAGGATTGTCTCATATTGCTAAATCAATGATGAGCAATTGACGTGTCATGAATCTCATACATTTTAAAATATTTAAAAATATTATCTTTACAGAAAAAGTGAAGTCTATTTAAAGGAAAAATAATTGTATAAATGTTGTTTCAGCGAAAGCACCAACAGCATGGAACTGAGCATTGCGGACTAGGCCAAAGGATATGTCTGGTTGAGTGGTGGTGATAACTGTTGTGACACCAGTGGCGGTGACAGTAGAATATAAAATTAAATGCATTAGAAAACTGCAAAAAAAAAGATGTTTAATAGAAAGGATAGGAGAGATGTCATCCAAAGTGTTTTCCTTTCATGGGTTATTTGTTTGAAGCATTCCCTGAAACACTGATCAACAGAGATAGTCAAAATGATCAGGTCATCTAGAGTTGTAGGCAGATCTCTTCCAGCAGACTCATCTCTGATGAGACTACGCAATGCTCCCCTAAATTCTGATTCCTTGGCCTCATTGCTCCAGGCCATTTCAGAGGCTAGCATGTGGAATTTTATGGCATACTGGCCTACAGATATATTTCCCTGATGTAGGGTAAACTGGCTAGTATTTACTGGATCCTTACATTCCCACAATGTATTAATCCAGTCTACAACTTTTGTAGACAGCAGAGGTACAATGTGACTAGTTTAGCCCTGTTTGAAGGGGTGCATGAAGGTCAAAGTATAATAGACACTTTGGTCAGTTTTGGAGTTCCCATCATAACAACGTGGCAGAAGCAAATGAATTGCAGAACTGCTGCAATGTAAAAAGGATATAAGAAGCTTCACCGACTGATGTGTTGCTGTGGAATACTTGGCAGAAATTTTAATGAATATTGATGGCTTGCATCAGAACTTATGGATTTTCTGGAACACATAGAATCCAGACTCAAAGTCACTGTCATCATATCCTGCTGTGAATAAGATGAGTGAGCCAAGTCAGCTAAAATGTATTCTTTATTCTCAGGAATCACTATCCTGCAGCTTTTGGAGGCACTCTCAAGATCAAAAGTAGTGTTGCTGTTGCTACCCACATTATTATTGTTACTTGCAATGGCTGATGGCATGACAGTGTCAAAGGTCTTTCCTCCTCCTTTATTCCATCACTATGCTTTGTCCAGCTTTTTCCAGTCTGCTTTTATCATATTGTGAATCATATGGTAAATTTGACAATGAATGTGGCTTAGAATTGGCAATGTCAAAATAAATGATTGCACATCTGTAGTATACTAACTTTGGTAAGTTATGTATCTTAAGGGTGACAATACCATAAGAAAAAATAACTGCATCAATGTGCAATAAAATTTTTTGCTAATTAATGTGTGTAGAAGTGGCAAAACGGCAGTAAATAATTAAATGCACAACTAGAGTATATTAAATTTAAAAATAAATATAGTTTTTAAGTGAAAAAAGACAGAAAATAATTAGCGACGCCAAGGGGGTATCATAAATTTGGGAATGGATGAGACATTCAACTGTTGTAAGTAACGCAAAAAAAATAAAAAATTGTAGTTTGGTGAAAAAAGGAGGGCACATGCAAACCCTATGTTAACACGGTATACTACACAATGTCACAGAATTTATCATAGTGCCTGATACTACATTATAAATTTGTTGCATTAGTCTAACTTTACACCTCTCAATAGTTGGTTTAGCTTAAAGGGGTATTTCCACGTCGCATACTCACCAGTCTTCGTTGCTGTAAAATCTTCTGTCTTCCTGCTTTGATGCGTCATTGGTGGGCGGGGTTACATATGCAAAGCCAGCGGCGAGATGCCGCTGGCCCTGCGTGCACGCTCATAGATGGTGAGACCAGTCTAGCCTTCACAATGCCAATACAGACCCGGCATCCGCTGTAATAGAGAGGCGGATGCCAGGGAGGGTTAGACGCTGGCACAGATGCCTGCAACATCGCTATGCTCCTGCCCTGCATGAAGCCAGCAGCGGCAGGAGAGATGCTGTTATTCCACTCCTCGCCCCCCCCCCCCCTGGCATAGCAGCATCGCTCCTGCTGCTGCTGGCTTCATGCAGGGTAGGAGCATAGCGATGTTGCAGGCATCTGTGCCGGCGTCTAACCCTCCCCAGCATACGCCTCTCTATTACAGCGGATGCTGGGTCTGTATTGGCGGCCCCTTCCCCCCAAAGGGTAAACTACTCCCCCCTCCAGGCTCGCTCCCATGCACTTAGCCCCTCCTCCCTCCCCCCACAGAGCAGCAGATACATCACTTGACTTATGACCAGATAAGTCAAGGGATGTGTAAAAAAAAATGAATAAAGTAAGATAGTGGACAAACAAAGCAGTTTTGCTGAAGCAATGTATTTAGGAAAAGTCTTACATCCACATTAACAAGAAGTATAGATAGGATCCTTGTCATGGGACAACCCCTTTTAAGCTGGAGAGATTATTCCAGCTTTTTATTGATTTGTTTTTTGTTTCTCGGGCTTGGTATCTTAATATTATAACTATTACAATAAATGCTAAGTTTTAATAATTATAGGGATCTCTGCTTATAGATTTACTTAATTAAAGTTGTCCTGGTAGGTTTAGGAATCCATTTTGCCACTAAATTTCAGAATTTGTATTGTAAAAACATAGCACTGCCTAGGGCATCAAACCATAGAAAATTAACTGATTCAATGAAATCATGACCAATTCAGTGCAAGGTCAAAACTCCACAAAACCTAAAATAAATACTGAATAACAATGCTTTAATATGTGATGCTAAAATACGCAGAGTTAATTTATGTATTGAGAGGATTAGCAATGTGTAAACATGAGTGAACCGAGAGACAGAACATTTTTTAATTAAACTAATTGAATCCTGTAGAATTCAACATTTTTGGTTTAGCTTACCTCTAACTATGACCAGAGACTAGAGATGAGCAAATAGTATTCGAAACTAGAGTTTCGAATACCTCGCTCCCATAGGAATGCATAGGAATGGCCGAACACCAAGGGGTTAAGTGCGGCTGCTAACATGCATTCCTATGGAGCGAGGTATTCAAATCTAGTATTCGAATCAACTCTACCAAAAACAAGTCAGCCATTGGCATGAGTACCCAGTTCCAGAGGCTGCACTGTAATATATAGTGATGAAGTTGGTAATTGATACCATGGTATAGACATCTATTTGCAACATATATGTTCATATGTGCAAAAAAAAGAGCCAATGAGAAATCAGGGAAAAAGAGTAAAATAGCTAGTGAAGCACTATCCCAAATACATAAATACATAAACTCAAAAAACATACATAATCTATTGAGGTCCTGGGTTTTGGACTCCCACAGATCTTTTAATGATGGCCTATGCTGAAAATAACAACCCTTTTAACTTGTTTAACAATGCAAATATTTACTATACTTCTCCAAAAAAAACACTTCTCGACATTTTGAAATTAGGAATGATCCACCAATTTGCAAAGAGTTGATTTTGTGACAATTTTCCCCAAAAATTTTTGGGTTCAGGCGATCCCCAAATTTTTGAGGTTATTATTATTACTATTACATTCTGGGGTCTCTTCATACTCCAGAGTACAATAAAGTGTACAGAGCACAATCAGTTTTAAGAGTGAAGAGACTCCAGTGTAATAAAAGCAGGTCCTGTTCAGCCTGAACAAGTTTGGCCTGAAGTGAAACAGGCAGGTGAACCCATAAATTTTCATTTAAAAGAATCTCATGAGGTTCACCCATCTCTAAAAATAACATAGTGGAAATTCAAATTTAGGCAATGTACTTTGTTCAGTTTTAATCTATATCAATACAGTATATAGTATTATTCATATGACTTTAAATAAAATAATATGGCACTGCAATAGAGCAGTCAAATATTATGTATATATGTTACAGCACTGATGAAAGTATGAGCATCTTACCAAAACAAAATGTAATCACAAACTTATTGTTTATTGTACACTTCACTTGATAAGTTCTTTCCCAATGTGTATTTGGCTTTAAGATCATTTACAATGCCTGCCATACATCAACAGACATCTTTCATCTGTCTTAACATAGCAGATTTATAAAGCCCAGTTTATGGTCTTTGCTCAATCTCAGTGATTGTGCTTTGGAAAAATTATGAGCTTGTTGTTGACTTATCCAATAATTCTTATATAGTGCTTTCAAAAATTGTAACATGTTTGGGATTTGAAATGCTAAGCTTCTTGTGCTGAAAGTGTAATGAAAAAGTTTACTCTCTCTCTCTGCTCTCCTTGGAAAGTATAAAAAAGAAAGATGTAAGCTATTAAATTGAAAAAGACAGAAACAAAGCTAGTGTGTATCGAGGGCTTGATAAAATAATGGGAATAATAAATGGCAACAGGGATAAGGCACGCTAATTGAAACACAGTAAATGTATATGTGTGGATACAAATAAATAGTGATCGGTGATATTATGATTATGTAAGGCCAATGTGGAACATTATACTGGGTGTTCTCTGGGGAGCATATTATAATGTGTGGGGTCACTATGGAGTATTATACTGGGGAGGAGCATTATATATATATATATATATATATATATATATATATATATATATATATATACAATATTGTCAGGGTCTGGGGTTGCTAGGTGGGGTGGCATAGACACACAAGTCCAGTTTGTTTAGTCAAAAACAAAAGTAGAGTTTTATTTTCATTCACAAAAGGTAGTGCAGCAACAAAGGAAACAATGCAAAAATAAATACCTCCCCGGCTAGGCTCTAACTAAACATAAGAATAGGTTACCTCAGCTAGAATAATAGAAATCCAAAAAAACCGCTAGAATCATTCAGGACACAGCTCCCAAAAATATGACCTCTCTGTCAACTCTCCAGCCAAGCTCTGCCAGTGCTGCTGCTGGAGCAACTTCTTAAGCCTCCTTGACGAGGAGACTCTCTGCTGCAGGAACATCCCCAAAGTGTGGACTGGACTGGAGGGGTTGGAATGACAGGTCCCACTACCAATCCTACCTGCCATATCCACCTGACTTCTGCACAACACAACTGACGGTCCCAACCCCATTTGTAAGGCAAGAAATCCCACTTATTAAAGCTGACAGGACACACCTGTGAAGTGAAAACCATTTCAGGTGACTACCTCTTGAAGCTCATCAAGAGAATGCCAAGAGTGTGCAAAGCAGTAATCAAAGTAAAAGGTGGCTACTTTGAAGAACCAAGAATATAAGACATATTTTCAATTGTTTCACACTTTTTTGTTAAGTATATAATTCCACATATGTTAATTCATTGCTTTGATGCCTTCAGTGTGAATCTACAATTTTCATAGTCATGAATATACAGAAAACTCTTTGAATGAGAAGATGTGTCCAAACTTTTGGTCTGTACTGTATATACAGTCCTATGAAAAAGTTTGGGCACCCCTATTAATCTTAATCATTTTTAGTTCTAAATATTTTGGTGTTTGCAACAGCCATTTCAGTTTGATATATCTAATAACTGATGGACACAGTAATATTTCAGGATTGAAATGAGGTTTATTGTACTAACAGAAAATGCGCAATATGCATTAAACCAAAATTTGACCGGTGCAAAAATATGGGCACCTCAACAGAAAAGTGACATATGGCACTCTGCACTTGTTCCTCTGCATGAATGCCTGAGGATTTGGAGCAGTGTTTTGGATCATTGTCTTGCTGAAATATCCATCCCCGGCGTAACTTCAACTTCGTCACTGATTCTTGAACATTATTCTCAAGAATCTGCTGATACTGAGTGGAATCCATGTGACCGTCAACTTTAACAAGATTCCCGATGCCGGCATTGGCCACACAGCCCCAAAGCATGATGGAACCTCCACCAAATTTTACAGTGGGTAGCATGTGTTTTTCTTGGAATGCTGTTTCTTTTTGGACGCCATGCATAACGCCTTTTTTTATAACCAAACAACTCAATTTTTGTTTCCAAAATGAAGCTGCCTTGTCCAAATGTGCTTTTTCATACCTCAGGCAACTCTATTTGTGGCGTACGTGCAGAAACGGCTTCTTTCTCATCACTCTCCCATACAGCTTCTATTTGTGCAAAGTGCGCTGTATAGTTGACCGATGCACAGTGACACCATCTGCAGCAAGATGATGCTGCAGCTCTTTGGAGGTGGTCTGTGGATTGTCCTTGACTGTTCTCACCATTCTTCTTCTCTGCCTTTCTGATATTTTTCTTGGCCTGCCACTTCTGGGCTTAACAAGAACTGTCCCTGTGGTTTTTCATTTCCTTACTATGTTCCTCACAGTGGAAACTGACAGGTTAAATCTCTGAGACAACGTTTTGTATCCTTCCCCTGAACAACTATGTTGAACAATCTTTGTTTTCAGATCATTTGAGAGCGGGCTGTCCATGTTCGGCGACCATCAAACTTAACTGAACTTGAATTGTTTTGTAGAAAGAAATGGTCCAAAATACCTTCATCCAGGATCCAGGAACTGATTAAAAGCTACAGGAAGCGACTAGAGGCTGTTATCTTTGCAAAAGGAGGATCTACTAAATATTAATGTCACTTTTCTGTTGAGGTGCCCATATTTTTGCACCGGTCAAATTTTGGTTTAATGCATATTGCGCATTTTCTGTTAGTACAATAAACCTCATTTCAATCCTGAAATATTACTGTGTCCATCAGTTATTAGATATATCAAACTGAAATGGCTGTTGCAAATACCAAAATATTTAGAACTAAAAATGATTAAGATTAATAGGGGTGCCCAAACTTTTTCATAGGACTGTATATATATATATATATATATATATATATATATATATATATATATATATATATACCCACCCTGAGGACTGGACCAGTTCCAGGTTGTCCCCGTGATGCTCAGTCTTAACCACTTTAAGGTCTTGCCGCCAAGCTTGTTTCAGGTCAAGTCATCCATACCGCTCTTGCTAAGGAGTACAGCTATTAAGACCTGTAGTCCAAGGTGACCCTGAAGGGTATGTGCAGCTTCTTCTGGTGGGTAGGAGCTGGGAGACATAAAGTGATGTTACAGTGTGGTGTGAGGCATCTGGGGGATAGCCCAGGCCGAAGTCTGTGGCATGTTGGAAGAGACATCCTCAAAGGAATCATTGGACACTGGAGATAAGCAATGCTTCCTGGTGGGGCACTCCTTACATGCAGGGGAGTCAAACAGTGACTTTTTAGTGGGGTAACAGTCAGAGTCTCTGGATTGGGACAGTTTGGGAACCACTGTGCCAGTATGGAGAAGGGAGAGGAAGGTGTGTATCGTAACTGCTTGTTTGGCATGCAGCAGTGAGAATCCACTGAGAAGTCAGCATTAGAAGGCTGTGCTGGTGCCATCACTGAGGAGGAGATGATTATTAGCTACATGCTGAGGATGCAGCTGTGTGCCATGTCTGGCAGACTGTGGAGACCTGGAGCGGCATTATAGGTGTTCTGAAGTACAGGCTGGGAGACAGGAGCTGGAGTGTTCTACAGGGAACCCAGGAAATGTGAACTGCCAGTATAGAGAGGAGAGTCTGCATCTGAGGCTACATCGCTGTTGGCTGAGCTTTGGGAGTTCACAAGCGGGTAGAAGAAGCTCAAGATTAATACCTCTAGTGCCTGGGAGGGTAGGGGACCCCCTGGAATCTTCTTTACCCTGGTGTTGCCCTTGGGTGTTGTAACAATTGTCCCTTTATGAGGGTCCATTCAGGAGCTCTGTTCAGGTGTAACTTGCCACGATCATGCCAAGCCATACCCCCTTAAGCTAACATTTCTTATCCTAATCTATCCTTTGGACTCTATTCCTCAGAAATTGACCGTTCTATCCAGAAGCTACCTTGCACTCAATGCAATTAGTATATGTTTATTCACAGATACTGACTGGTGACAGACTCATTCAACTTCAATTACATGACCATATTTATTAAAAATTGGCTTGACCATTGTAACAAACAAGTCCTCTTACCTCTTGTGTTTCCCTATTTCCTCATATTGCAAGCTCTCTCAAGCAGAACCCCGACTTCTATTGTTTGATAGGTTAATTCTTTCTCACATTGTAGTATTAGATATTGTCTGTTCATGTAATTTGATTTGTAAAGTGCTGTGGAATATGTTGGCGCTATATAAATAAAGTTATTTTTATTAATATTATTATTAGTAGTAGTATCACTATTATTATTTTAGAATTGATTTCGTAATGTAAGAATATAATTACAATGCATATTTATCATATGAGATATCACGCAAGATAATTTTGTGCAGTCTTACACTAGGTTTACACTAGCATGTTTCTCCACTGTTAGGGGCCATGGGGGAACAAAAACAGTGGTAACACATGGTGTTTGATGAATCCCATTGAAAATAATGGGTCCATTGGGTCATTTTTAAACTGAAACTGGCATCACAGAGAACTTTTTCCTCTGCCGATTTTTTGACAGACAGTCTACAGTACAGGAGTCTTGAACAGAGACTCCTGAGCAGATGTGAAGGTAGCCTTAGCGATTCAGCTCCAAGCTTATTATCTGTACTGAAAATTGACAAGCTTTCTGTAATGACAGATTTTAAAATAATTAAATGTCATTTCAACAAGCTTATGCTCATGTAATGGCTGAGGTAATGATCTAAATCTAAACTATTATATTCACTGAAAATGAAATTTTCTGGCTAAATATTAACTCTGATGTGCTGGCCATTAGGTATCTCTGATTCCTCTAACATCTCTGATCAACATGGAGGATGCTGTGACCAGAGGTGTGTCAGGGGTATGGCCAGTGCTGAGAGGTCCATGCATAAGAGCAGAACCCCAGGGAATTTCTCCAATCGCTAATGAGATCATTCTATTCAGGGATGTGTCTAGGGTGATACTCACTCTTGTCTTTAGCTACACCTGTACCCAATATAGATAAGTCCAGAACATGCATTCTGAAGTGATATAGAGCTGCTGATGTGATTAGTTTGTAATGGGGCCCAGTCTTTACTAGTTACGCCCCTGATATCACATTACCCTTCCTACTTGATTGATAAGTTCAGTTTTTCAGAAGCTAAAGGCTTGCCAGTAGTGCAACAATTACATTTTTTTTTCTCCAAATCTACACAAAATTACATACATGGCAAAGGTATAATGTTTATTACTGCAATGTGTTCTGTAATATGATGGTGGTAGTTGAATATATTTGGAGGAGATGGTAGACTTCCTTTAAGCCATTATATACATTAATAAAGCAGCATATTACCAAATTATCACATGAGCCATGCACAGATAAAGTGTTATCCTACCCCTCAGCAGTGCAGCCATACCTCCCCCCAAACACTAATAGTGTCCTGGTAATCCCCATATCTTTTTCATCTGGATCTAAAAATAATTGTTTAAAAAAATGTTGACAAATGGGTTATAGTACCAGTTACTTGACACTGTCTATGTGGTTTACGGTTACCAAGCATTCAAATGGATACCCTTGGAAGCTAGAGGCAAGATTAGAGCTTCCCTACCCCAAAAAAAGATGCAGAGATTCCCAGGACACTGTGGGGGAGGGGACTTTGCCCTAGACCTGAGGCCTAGAAATTTTAAGCCCCCACCAGAAGAAGACGCAAAGAAGACCCGTTCCTGAAGAAGATGGAGGCGGCACAGGAGATTTCTCTCACAGCATTGGGTACGCCCCTAGTGCTGTTTGAACGCTGGGGCCCACCTCAGTGCTGCTAGAGAACTCCTTTTTTATACCGACGAAAACCAGATTATATACTGAACGGCAGCTCGGAGAAGAATAGCCTTTCTTAAGTCTGTGAATGGGGGATATTCACATGAATGATATTTTGATGTTCCATCGTAATGGACCATCAAAATATAAGTCATGCTCTATTTTTTTCTGTTTTCATGGATCCCTCCATACAGTGCATTGCATGATGGATCCATAAAATTCAATAGGGGAAGAAAAAAATAGAGAAAACTGCAGCAAAAACTCAGAAACGCAGAAAAAATGCAATGTATTTCAGCTACATTTTTCTCCACGTTTTTTTTTTTTTTTTTTTTTTTAGGTGTGTTTTGTATGGGGCCCTAAACTTATCCTATATTTGACCAAAGCAGTCAGTGATACAGAATGTTCCCGTGCCAGGACACCATTACTGCAGCAGGAAGTCTATAGTAGCAAGGAATCAGGTGTCAGTGAGGTGGATATGACTTATTTTTGTACAAGTGTCTAAGCTATTCTAAAAATATTCTTGTTTGGACACCCATTATTTATAAAATTTAGGAAAAAAAACTTCCATGATGCAATAACATTTGGAGAAATGTGTGTAGAGTTTGCATTTATGGCTGAAATAAATATTATTGACACATAACTCAGTTATATTTATTTATGTTTTAACCCTTTAGAAATCTACCAGTTTAAACCCGTGTTCAGCACTTTTTACATTCCAACTCAATATAGATTTAGGAGACCTTGCATTTTGTGAGTATATAAGACTGAAATGATCAGAAAACATCAATTTTGGTAACTGAATTTCAAGGTTTAAGGCGTTTATCACGGAAAATAAATAACATACTCATTTTATTTTAGGGGATATTGTGGATGTGGTAATACATTTAATATATTGTGGTTGTATATTTATTTTTCATTAACTAGGGGAAAAAGTCTATTTTTTACTTATTTTCTGTAAACCGATTGCAGGATAAAAGGAGATAAATGGCAAGTACACTTCTGACTCATGGGTGGGAGATATCATTATCAAAAGTCCACAGTATCCCCTTTCCTGGGGTTATCTGAAGTGTCAGGGACAAAAGAATTATACAATCATTTTCCCCCTCTCTCTGCACTGTCAGGATATATTGGTTAAAGTGAAAGTGCCAGAATATACACCTTCCCTTTAACCAGTAACATCTCAAAATCAAAGATACAAACATGTTATTGGTCTTATTTTAACACTTTAAAACAGGACTAAGATCATAACTCTAGCCCCTCAACTCCGGAGTTAGATCCATTAAAATTACAGTATCAATGAACATGAATTGTAATGCATTTTGATCAAGCCCTAATTCTAGGTGGGTTTGAAAAGCTAGGCGAACCTCTCAAGATTTGTTTAGTTTCACATTCTGGTACAAACCACACCTTAAATAGGCTTAAAAAATATTGTATACCACACTCAGGATTCCTAGGAACTAGAGATGAGCGAACAGTGTTCTATCGAACACATGTTCGATCGGATATCAGGCTGTTCGATGTGTTCGATTCGAATCGAACATCACGTGGCAAACTCCAAAAAAATTTGATTCCCCTCCCACCTTCCCTGGCGCTTTTTTTGCACCAATAACAGTGCAGGGGAGGTGGGACAGGAACTACGACACCGGAGGCATTGAAAAAAATCGGAAAAAAGTCATTGGCTGCCGAAATCAGGTGACCCCCATTTTAGACGAATAGTGGATTTCAGATCCGGGTCATATGAGACTGTGAACTTTGTGACTATGAGACAGGGATAGCTGAACAGGCAGGGGTAGCTAGGGATAACCTTTATTTATGTGGGAATGTTATTAAAAATAACTTTTTGGGGCTGTATCTGGTGTGTAATTGTGATTTTTGTGAGATAAACTTTTTCCCATAGGAATGCATTGGCCAGCGCTGATTGGCCAGAGTTCATAATTCGGCCAATCAGCGCTGGCTCTGCTGGAGGAGGCGGAGTCTAAGATCGCTCCACACCAGTCTCCATTCTCGTCCAACCTTAGACTCCGCCTCCTCCAGCAGAGCCAGCGCTGATTGGCCGAATTATGTACTCTGGCCAATCAGCGCTGGCCAATGCATTCTATTGGCGTGATAAAGCAGAGCTGAATGTGTGTGCTGAGCTCAACTACGCCGGTGGCGTAGCCGAGAGTTCAGTGCACAGCCAGCTCTGCTATGCCGGAGATTGAACTCTCAACTACGCCGGTGGTGTAGCCAAGAGTTCAGTGCACGGCCAGCTCTGCTATGCCGGAGATTGAACTCTCAACTACGCTGGTGGCATAGCCGAGAGTTCAGTGCACGGCCAGCTCTGCTATGCCGGAGATTGAGCAGATTTGGCCTTGCGCGCCGGTGGTGTAGCAGAGCCGAGGGTGCAGAAGGGTTCAAGCGCACCCTCGGCTCTGATGTAGCAGAGCCGAGGGTGCAGAAGGGTTCAAGCGCACCCTCAGCTCTGATGTAGCAGCGCCGAGGGTGCAGAAGGATTCAAGTGCACCCTCGGCTCTGATGTAGCAGCGCCGAGGGTGCAGAAGGATTCAAGTGCACCCTCGGCTCTGATGTAGCAGCGCCGAGGGTGCAGAAGGATTCAAGCGCACCCTCGGCTCTGATGTAGCAGCGCCGAGGGTGCAGAAGGATTCAAGCGCACCCTCGGCTCTGATGTAGCAGCGCCGAGGGTGCAGAAGGATTCAAGCGCACCCTCGGCTCTGATGTAGCAGCGCCGAGGGTGCAGAAGGATTCAAGCGCACCCTCGGCTCTGATGTAGCAGCGCCGAGGGTGCAGAAGGATTCAAGCGCACCCTCGGCTCTGATGTAGCAGAGCCGAGGGTGCAGAAGGATTCAAGCGCACCCTCGGCTCTGATGTAGCAGCGCCGAGGGTGCCGAAGGATTCAAGCGCACCCTCGGCTCTGATGTAGCAGAGCCGAGGGTGCAGAAGGATTCAAGTGCACCCTCGGAGATGTAGCCGTGCTGATGCTGTCAACACTGCTACATCTGATATCGGAACACAATGGAGACTGCTGTGGACTCCACAGCAGTCTCCATTGTGTTACGATATCAGATGTAGCAGTGTTGACAGCATAAGCACGACTACATCTCCGGATGGAGTGTGCGCTCTAACCCTTGTGCACACACAGCTTTGCTGCATCAGAGCCGAGGGTGCACTTGAACCCTTCTGCACCCTCGGCTCTGCTACACCACCGGAGCGCATGACCAACTCTGCTCAATCTCCGGCATAGCAGAGCTGGCCGTGCACTGAACTCTTGGCTACACCACCGGTGTAGTTGAGAGTTCAATCTCCGGCATAGCAGAGCTGGCCGTGCACTGAACTCCCGGCTACACCACCGGCGTAGTTGAGCTCAGCATTGGCCAGCGCTGATTGATCAGTTTACAGAATTCGGCCAATCAACGCTGGCTCTGTCGGAGGAGGCGGAGTCTAAGGTCGGACCTGAATGGAGACTGGTGTGGAGCGATCTTAGACTCCGCCTCCTCCGGCAGAGCCAGCGCTGATTGGCCGAATTCTGTAAACTGGCCAATCAGCGCTGGCCAATGCATTCCTATTGGAAAAAATTAGCTTGCGAAAATCGCAAGCTGACAGGGATTTCCATGTAATAAAGTGACTTATATGCCCCCAGACATGCTTCCCCTGCTGTCCCAGTGTCATTCCACGGTGTTGGCATCATTTCCTGGGGTGTCATAGTGGACTTGGTGACCCTCCTGAGACGGATTTGGGTTTCCCCCTTAAAGAGTATATGTTCCCCATAGACTATAATGGGGTTCGAAACCCGTTCGAACAGTCGAACAGTGAGTGACTGTTCGAATCGGATTTCGAACTTCGAACATTTTGGTGTTCGCTCATCTCTACTAGGAACCTATCTATCCAATCTCTAGCCCTTTAAGGTACAACATAAACACTGAGGTTATCTCAAAGTGACATGTATGTCCATGGAAAAATGGAAGGTAACCAGTGGATACAAACTCTGAGCTTAACCAAACACTGCACGGTCGCTAACATTTAAAGTTCTCCAAAAATGATTATATGCAGACATCAGTCAGAGGTGCGTGAAAATCAGATCCATGCCTGAATTATTTTGCCAGAATTTTTTTCCATCCTAGGATTGACAGTTTCTTTCTTTAGATGTAACAAAGCCACCACAAGCCCTGAACACACTCTTGACCATTACACTTGAAGTCGGACATACAAAATTCCTAAGGCAAACTGTTCTAACTTATTGGACCAGAATTCCATGGGGTCAAAACTATCTGCTAAAATAGGTGCACTCTAGACTTGTACCTGCTTGTGGCTTCAGTTGGTGGTGCAAGCTGAAATATTTTGGGTTCATCATGTTCCAGATAATGTATTTATTTATTTTAAATTTAGTTTTTATTGAGAAAATTTTTTTCAAATACAGGAAAGGAAAAAGAATGCAGGGAAAATAATAACACGCTCCTACAACAGACCATAAATATAGCATGGAAGGAGTGACATCATACATATTAAACAGATATACAATACCAGTATACAGTTGAAGAATAAGAACAACTGCACACCACATGAGTAAATACGACTCTTTCCATCGACAAATCAAGGTCACTTCAACTGGATCTGGGAGCCAGGCAAAAAGAAAGGGAGGGAAGGGAAGGAAGGGGGAGGGGGGAGGATGTGAGAAAACATTAAATTAATAACAACCACTACAACATAATAGAAATAACACTTATCTATGTCCAACTCAGCTTCACTGCATATAAAATTTAAATCTCGGTCAAGAGACTAAAGAGGTGCCCAGTGGTACAGTCACCACTAACTCAATTAAGCATAATTAAGCCAGCATATGCTCCAGTATAAAAGCCACGTTGACATGATGGAACAACTTGTTTACAGTCAAACATAATGCTGATTTCCATTGTCGGGCAATCATGGATCTAGCCGCTAGTATTATTTGGCCCAAGACAACCTGTGTACCCATTGGAAAAGACCCGGGATCCAAGAAACACAGCGCTAACCCTGGGGAGGGAGGAATAGGGAGACCAACAAAGGAAAATATGAACTGAAACACTGCTACCCAAAACGCCTGAATTGGGAGACTCTCCCACCACATATGAATAAATGAGCCTACACGACCGCAGCCCCGCCAACATAGCCTTGAGGTAAAGGAATTCATATGAGCCAATTGAACAGGAGTACTATACCAGCACAGCATAATTTTTTGCGCCGTTTTCCAATGGGAAGCACCCCTGGACACCTTCTTAACAAATCCAAATGCCTCCTGCCACTCCTTCAGGGGAATAGTTCTGGCTAGGTCAACTTCCCCATGCAATAGGCAAAGGGGTTTGACCTGCATAGATGGAGTCAAGAGAAAACTATAGCATGCAGAGGTGCCACCTCGGGCAGGAGGAGACTGTCTCCATAACCAAAAGGATAGTCTTGGATAAACAAGTCTCGAGGCTCCAAGAGTTTGTAGAAGGTGCCAAATTTGGAAGTACTTAAAAAAAATCATTGCTAGGGAGATCAAACTCAGTACTAGAGATGAGCGAGTAGTATTCGATCGAATACGACTATTCAATCAAATACAACTATTCAATTGAATACTCGTATCGGTCGAATACCACATGTGAAAAATCCATTGAATTCAATGCAAAAACCTCCTTGTGCTCCTCATCCTGCTACTTCTGTAACTTGGAGGATCCAAGGTGTCGAACTTTGGTTTCCATGGAAACCGGAACAACATTCCCATTTTTTCCCATAGACTATAATAGGATTCGATATTCGAACGAATACTACTCGCTCATCTCTACTCAGTACGCAACATAGCGAAAGATTTGAGGCAGTCATAATCATATAATTGTAAAATCCTATAGAGACCTCTATCAATCCAACCACAGACTTTCAGTTGGGGAAGGAATGCCGTCATGTAATGCAGAGGTATTTTTATCAAGGGGTCCAGGTCCTCAATGGCAGTGTGTGACAGGAGATATCTCCAAGCCCAAGTAGAGGCTTTAATGCTTAACAGAGGGGCCTGGATACAGGAAGGACCGGAGTCCCTGGAGTGAAGAAGACTCATGAGCAGGGCTTCCAACAATATTTCCTCTATCTCTGCCTATCTCCAATCAGATGACTCAGCCCAGCTAACTTTGAGCTGTTCCAGGACTGTTGCTGCATAATATTTTTTAAGATCCGGGACTCCCGCTCCCCCACAAGAACAGGGCCTGTATATGACATGGAGGCGGATTCTGGACCTTTTACCCTCCCAAATAAAGTGAGATAAAATACACTGGAGTTTCGTTAAGTAGGAGTCAGGAAGAAGGATTGCCACCGTTGAAAACATGTAGCATATCAGGGGCAACGCCATGATTTTGACAATAGCTATTCGGCTTGCCCAAGTCAACAAGGGTTTGGAGAATGCCAGAAGGGAAGCAAAAGTAGCATATAATTCATAGAGTACAAATGAGAACTCGGGACAGTCAGAGCAATACCCAAATATGTAACACTGTCTCCTTTCCATTGATAGGGAAAGTCGCGACGGAGGTCCTACCGTAGGGAGGGGGGCACTACAATATGCAGGATCTGGGATTTAGTGGGGTTCACCTTGTAATAGGATATTCTCCCAAAAAGTTCCAGGACGTTCATAGCAGTGCACAGTGAGGGACCAGGAGAGGACAATGCTAAAATGACGTAATCCACGTACAAACCAATTTTGTGTTGTCTGCAGCCAACAGAAACACCATCAATGCGATTATCAGCTCTAATATACTCAGTCAGCAGTTTCATCACCAAAGTGAATATGATAGGAATTGGGAGCAGCCCTGGCGAGGGCCATTAGAGATGAGGAAAGGGTCGGACAGGAACCCCGAGGAAAGCACACGAGCCGAGGGACAGGAATATACAGTAAGGCCAGAATAGTGGCTTTGAAGACAGGATTCATACCAAATCTGTCCAAAAGGCTTTCACGGTAGCTCCAAAGGATCCTGTAAAAGGCTTTTTCAGCATTCAAAGCTAATAGTAATGATGGTGCTCCATTCCGCTCAGCCTTTTGGACAAGGTTGATAAACCTGTGAGTTCCATCCGGGACCTGCCTAACCAAAACAAACCCCACCTAATCAGGTTTAATTAAGTCAGGAAGTCACTTGGCTACAAATTTGGCATATAATTTAACAGCTACATTTAAAAGTGAGATGGGCCTAAAATTGGCCGGTATTGTGGGGGGCTTGCTAGGTTTAGGAAGGGTAACAATAGTAGCGGTGAGAATCTCCTCAGGGAACCTCTGGTCCTTCACAGCTTTCCTGATTACCGCCAAAAGATGAGGACAAAATCTCCATGAATTTCCTACAGTATGCACCGGAGAAGCCATCTGGGCCATGGGATTTAAGTGGCTTTAACGCAGAGATGGCTTCTTCAACCTCCAGTAGAGTAAAAGGGGTGGCTAAAGACCGGGATTGGGTGGGGGGTGAGGTGGGGGAGAGACACCGAATCCAGGAATTGATTAATCCCATCCCTAGTGGGCTGGTACTTTCCCGGATCATCCTTAAGGTTATATAAAGAGCTATAGTAAGAATCGAACTGATCGACTATGTGGCGTGGATCAACTATTTTACCCCCTTAGCTGTTAAGTAAAAAGGCTATGTGAGACTTAGGCCTGGCCTGTTTAATTTTTCTGGCTAGGAAGGCACTCACCTTGTTACTATGTACATATGCCTGGCACTGAAACCTTTTGAAGGCCAAATCCTACTGATACGCCAGCAAACCCTGCAGCTTGAGTTGAAGATTCCTAATCTCGGAAGACAGTACAGGGTTACATATAGTTACATAGTAGATGAGGTTGGATAAAGACATTAGTCCATCAAGTCCAACCTATAACCCTACAATTCCCTACAGTGTTGATCCAGGGGAAGGCAAAAAACCCCATGAGGCTCGTGCCAAATGCCCTATTTCAGGGGAAAAAATTCCTTCCCGACTCCAAATCTGGCAGTCAGTATAAAACCCTGGATCAACGTGTTCTTAAAATCTAGAGTCCATAACCCGTTAAATTTTTCTCTTCAAGAAAGGCATCCAGGCCCACTTTGAACTTGTTCAGTGAATCCGCCATCACCACTTCCTGGGGCAGAGAGTTCCAGAGCCTTGTTGTTCTTACTGTGAAGAATCCCCTTCTATGTTTCTGGTGAAACCTTCTCTCCTCCAGATGTAGAGGATGTCCTCTTGTCACTGTCACTGGCTTAGGAGTAAAAATATCCTTAGAAAGTTCTTTGTATTGTCCCTTCATGTATTTGTATATTGTTATTAGATCTCCCCGTAGACGTCTTTTCTCTAAACTGAATAACCCCAAGTTTGTTAATCTATCGTCGTACTCCAGTCCACCCATTCCCCTAATCATTTTGGTTGCCCGTCTTAGGGTTAAGTTTGTTGGCTGCAGACAAAGAGGTCAGGGATCAAAGAACCGCATCAACTTCCCTATAGCGTTCTCTCTTGGTGCGTGCGCACGCCTGAATGAGAATCCCCCACATGTACACCTTATGGACATTCCAAAGTATGTGCAGGTCAGTGGTGGTGGGGGCGTTAAGAGAAAAGTACTTCGACAATGCCTTACTGAGACATTCACTACGGGAGGGGTGGTGCAAAATGTATTAGTTTAGGAGCCACTGAGAAGGCAACACAGTAGCGCACTCATGAAGCGTCAAAGAGATTGGAGCATGGTCTGACCATGTAATTAGTCCTATAGAGGATGACTCCAGCTGCATCAATCTGACCTTGTCAGTCAAGAAAGAGTCTATCCTCGAGTAGGAGGAAGAAGCATGGGAGAAGAAACTATAATCCCTCTTGTTGCCGTGTTGGCATCGCCAGACCTCATACAGCCTCTGGTCTACCAAGGAGGGAGTCAAAATCGGTGCACTCCTGAGTGTATTAGAGGAATCCAGGGAGTTTCCAACCAAACAATTAAAGTCACCCCCAATTATCAACATTCCGGTAGCAAAGTTCTGCACTGTAGTGAGTATAGACTTCCAGTAGGAAGATTGACCACGGTTGGGGAGGTAGACTGTGACCAGAGTATATCGGACATTGTTAATTAAACTGTTAAGGCCCAGATACCGTCCCCTAGGATCAGACAGGACTGATTCCAAGGAAAAAGCTACCGAATCTCAGATGGCAATCAGTACCTCTTTGCGCTTGGCCTTACAAGAGACTTGAAATATGTGGGGGAAAGAGGGATTTGTGAATTTGGGACTCTTATCTAAGTGGAAATGGATTTCTTGCAAAAAAAGAATGTTACAACGGAGACGGCGGCTTCCCTCCAAACTGAGCTCCTCTTAAAGGGACTATTCAGGCCTCTGACATTTAGGGATGAGACCTGGAGTACCATTGTGAATGATTGGGAAGAGAAAGGCAACTAAACCCACCGTGGGCACCTTACAGAGCATAGATAAGTGAAGCATAAACCTGAAAATTAAACAAATGTTAAACCAAATAACATACATGAATAATGAAAAATACAAACGCAACATCATAGTGTCAAAAAACACCGAATAATCTATATGCATAGGGGGGAGATGAAATCTGGTAATCTTAGCACTCAGTGAGAATGAACATTTGTAAGGCAATTATATCTCCCTAAACCATAAACTCAACAGAAATAAGACACTGTTGGCACCACTCCACAGAGATATGGCAAGTCACTGTGAGTTATCCACTGTAAGCCAGCCCTTAGGCACATGGGAAGGACGGGTGGGATCCTTGGTCATGGAGGGGGGGAATCAGCAGGGGACAATTTCCATTTGCGCAAAAGGGACAGCCCAGCCTCCAGGGAAGGGACAGAGTGGATCACTCCGTTGCGAGGTATCAGGAGCTTGGTGGGAAATCCCCTACAATATCTGAGGCCATGTTCTCTAAGGTTCCTGGATTGTACCTGAATGGTGTTGGAACTAGGCCAGCACATACAGGAAGGAACTAGCACTTAACCTTGTTTCATTTCTAGACTGTGGCCGCTGCCACTCAAAGCATTGACCCAGTGGGCTGAGAAAGCCATACATTGTCCTTGTCCATAATTACTGTTTCACTTGTCAACTGTAGTCTGTAGCTTTTCACAAACTGACATATCCAAGTAAAGGTCCACATTCCCTGATATGTTGATATAAAACAGAAACAGCTTTCCTGGAGAAATAATGGGAGCTACCGATCCTCCAATGTGGTTGAACACAAGACATCAGTTGGCAAAATGCAATGGTGCGACAGTGACTGAAATGACAATAACTTGTATAGTTATATGTATATATAGGTAATGACTGCGTGTAGTTGCTGCTGTCAACACCAGCCGCAGCAGAAATATGTTTGCCTCTACCACCGCCAGTGCCACCACCCATAATCCATCAGCTTCCCCTAGGTCAGTTCCAGCCAGGCTTTTTGGATGTTGGGCTTATGCAATGACTGGAATTGTTACAATCATTATCACCCCCACCATCTTCATTTGATGTCACCATGTCATCCTCACCCAATTACCAGATCCTGTCTGTAATAGAATCAGAAATATCCTTGTCTCCCCTGCTTTTTCCCATCATTACAATGGGATACCTGCACACTCTCATAATTACCAACTCTAGATTTCAGCCTAGCTTACCTACTAGAATGACTATCAGTATTAGTTACTGTTGTCACCCACATTCCTATTGCTAACACTTGCACATGTGTTTCCTTATCCTCCTTTTACCTGTCTTCTATGCCGTTTTTTCCAGTCATTCTTTTTACTGCACACTGCTTAATTATAATAGTGATTATCAACAATTCTGACAATGTATGTATGTCTTTTTTTAATTATTATTATTATTTTTTTAATTTAACAATTACTTTAAGAAAAGTCAGCACAACAGAGTTTATTTTGCTTTAGATTAACACCAGCTGTTATACTGTATGCTGGATGAACAACAAGCAAAAAATGTTTAAATAATATTTTTTTTATTATTATTTGTACAGGCTACTGTATTTTTAAGTTTGAGCAGAAAAAATAAATAAATAAATAAAATGTCTTTAACCCCTTTCCACCGATGGCACTTTTTGACTTCCTGGCCAAGCTCGATTTTTCAAAACTGACATGTGTCACTTTATGTGACAATAACTTTGGAATTCTTTAACTTACCAAAGTGATTTTGAGAATGTTTTTTCGTAACACATTGTACTTCATGTTAGTGGTAAATTTTGGTTGATATGTTTTGTGTTTAATTATGAAAAAATAGGAAATTTGGTGGAAATTTTCAAAAAAATATGCATTTTATAAAGTTTGAAATGATGTGCATTGCATACAGATAGTCAAACCGCCAAAATTATATAATAAATCTCATGTCCCAGATCTCTGCTTTATGTCGGCATCAAATTTTAGTTACACTCTTAGTTAGTTTCTGTGTGCGCACCATGCAGCTGCTGTAGTACTTCGGCAGTTTGCGGGAAGTCCTTCCCGGCAGCGCCGTACTATTACGGCGGATGTCAGGAAGGGGTTAAGGGATCTAATACAAGCCACTCCCTAACAGGACAAAATATTCCCATCATGCATTCTTTACGTGTGAATCATGATACGATGTCTACATTATCGAATGTCCGTGTGGTCTCATGTATGTTGGGGAAGCCACACAACATATATGAGGCCGCATATCCCAGCATAAATTTATCATTTGTTGCAAAAAGTTATTGTTCTCAATGCCATTTAATTTTTTTCAAGCAGGCGACTCTAAGGGGGCAACAAAGTGGCTGCAGTCCTGGGTTCAAATCCCTCTAGGAATGACATCTGCAAGGAGCTTGTATGTTCTCCCTTTGTTTGTGTGGATTTCCTCCCATAGTCCAAAGACATACTGATAGGGAAAAATGTACATTGTGAACCCTATATAGGGCTCACAATCTAGATTTTTTTTTTGGACGTGACTTCCAGATTTTGCCCATTTCATGGGTTATATGTTTACTATACACTGTTATGTAATATATTTTATAGTCCTATACAATATTTAGCTATGACCTTTTTTGGCAGATATAGATTTACATGTACAGATACATACATTAGGCGACCATTTTTTCCATGATCTGTTTACTGCATATGATTGTCCCTTATATATTAGGCTCAGTCTTCATATATTGACATATACCATTGTGTATCAGATTGTACAGGGCTATGGTATTTGGATAACCACTATGAGTCCATTTACATTTCTTGTAAACTATATATATATATATATACATTATTTTGTATAGCTATATTATTTTGCACACATTTGTTTATACATGGGGAAAGCAGATCAATATTTTTTATATATTTTGTATGTTTTATTATAGTGTCTGAAGACAAGTGGCTGCATTGTGACAACTGAAATGTTACATATTGTTTGGATTGCTTGCTTTGAAGACCAATAAATTAACTAAATTTGCATCAAGCACCTTGAAGTGGCAAGTTAATTTGTAAAGTTGTACCATGGGATCAATCCCTACTTGAGCACCTAACCACAAGTGGAGTTACATGCATCTCTTTACTGCCACAGATTTAAATAATAATTTTCACCAATTTCTGCCATAAATTACAGTAAATATGTTAGACCGCAGAACCACCCCACCCCCAGACACACACTAAATCCCACCCATTTTTCTTGCCCTTTTATAAAAGTAGGAGAGAGGCAAGAAGTAGCTACAGTGAACAAGGGCAACAATATCATGTGCTGAAATTTTCATCTTTTTCACCAGAAAATTTCTGTTAATTTTTACACGTGCAAAATTTATATCTAGTTTAGAATATCTACCATGTAGTTGTAAAATCATATTGATGATTCATATTCTGTACATTTATCTATCATTTCAAACGCTTTCATATATGTATATATGTATATATAAATATTCTGCACATTTATTCTAGGTATATACAACAGTGTTGCATTTTGTTATACCTTTTCAAGGAGGCTCTTCACATTTTTGTAGCAATTAAGCAAGCATGTGCTTATCAATAAACTAAAGCGGTTTTTCCAGACAGATCTTTAAGTAAGGATGCTTCAATTTAATTTATGCAGTCTCTAGTGAACGACAGTATGTTTCTAGTGCATTCAATTTCAAAGCTGCACATACACTTGAAAATGCCAACACATGCTGTAGATTGCCTGCTGTTCAATGTCTACCAAATTAAAATGTTTTCCTGTCTTGAGCTTTCTATGCAATTTGTCTGTCAATGAACAAATGGCTTCTCAGTGAAAATATATTGTTGGATCTTCCTCATCAAAATGCAGTAATGAAGGAAAAAATAAAGAAATAAGTCTTTTGGTGCCACCTTCTGGAATAAGTTAATATAAAAACATTAGCATCTGATGAAGCTTTAGTAGATTGAGTAGTTAAGAGATGTATTAAAACTGTATTTGTCCAACAACATAAAATAAATAGTTATGTGCCTTAAGAAAGGTGGTAATTAATATAAAGACTAATAAGGCATTAGGCCATTACACACCACCAAGTGTGCATCTGATGTGGGACCAAGTTGTACCGGAATGCACTACAATGCCACTTGGAGTGACATCCTAGTTCATTCTATTATATATTCATGTCTATGGGGGCTTCCTATCCATGCCATTCCAATGACATAGATGACTATAGAGAAGGTTCTGTCCAAGGTCCATTAATGCGGAGGAAAATGGTGAGGAATTTGGTGTGGAATTTCAGCGCTGAAAAAAAAGTCTCCTATTGTCTTCAATGGGTTCCTTTTTTGCTAGCAGAAAAAGGAACCCATTGAAGTCAGTGAGAGGCTTTTTGTATATTTTGATAACTCAGAAGCTACATAATAATATTATGAACTCATATATGGGACATTAAAAGATTAGAAGGACCCTCCACCTGATATTCCAATCTGCAGAAAAGTGACTGTACTATTGACAGGTGTAGCGCTCTCCTGCATTAGAAGACAATGCTTCTCAGATGCATGCCTGGTCCATAGTTTCCTTCCAATATGTATGCGCTGTTCTTATTATTCCATCATTTCAATCTTTGGATGAAGTGCAACTAGTATAGTGTGGCGAGTAAGCACACCATACATAGTGTCACGTGATTGAATGCTTGGGCTTGAGCCTCATGTCCTTGTCATCAGATTGGGTCCTGGCTGCTCATATAAAACGAACAGTAGACACCTCCTTTGATCACCATTTTATCCATAGACACGTAAACTGCAACATACAACAGAGAAAAGAAAACATATAGCATAAAATGTAGCATTAATTCAATATTGGCCAGCAGGTCAAAATGTAAGTAGGAGAAAATGCCACAATTCTAAAGAAAACATGCTATGTGACAGAATGTAAGTAACACATTTATTTATCTTAAAGGATAACTAAATTTTTGATTTTCTGGCAGTATTTGTGTAGATTACTTTTGTAATATACTTTATGTGAGGAAGTCAGCTGGGTAGCAACAGTGGTGCGGACCCAAATAGTCAAGACAGGGACACAAAATGTGCAGCAAACTGGTTGATTTACAAAAAAAACAAAACAAAACAAAACAAAAACAGAAAACAAACCTTGGCTTCAGGCATAAAAAATATAAAACAAAACACAGTCTTAACTGTAGGCAAAAACCAAATAAATATCTGCTCATCTGAGCGCTAACTACACAGTAACAAAAATACTTCACTATACGTGTGGCTTATCGTCAGTCACACAAACAAAAACAAGCCAGTCCGACGAGGTCTCACCAGACTCAAAATGTCAGGGCAGCTCCCACCTCCTCTCACTCCCAGGTTCTGCCTTGGTCTGCAGGAGCAGCAGCCTTTTATGGGTCACTAATGAGCCCACGATCTACACCTTTGCTGAGGATTACTCCTGATCTGTAGAGATGAGCGAGTAGTATTCGATCGAGTAGGTATTCAATCGAATACTACGGTATTCGAAATATTCGTACTCGATTGACTACTACTAGCTATTTGCAATAAACAATCGATTCAGAACCAGCGTTGATTGGCCGAATGCTATACACTGTATAGCATTCGGCCAATCAATGCTGGTTCTGCAGCAGGCTCGTCCTTGCTAGTTGGGAGAGCTGGCAGCTTGCTGTTATGAGGGAGCTGACTTTTTCTCATAGGAATGCATTGAACAGCATTGATTGGTCAGTGTACAGCATTCGGCCAATCAACACTGGTTCTGCCGGAGGCTCGTCTGTGAGGAGGCGGAGTCTAAGATCGAACCACAGCAGTCTTCATTGTGGTCCGATCTTAGACTCCGCCTCCTCACAGACGAGCCTCTGCATTGATTGGCTGAATGCTGGACACTGGCCAATCAATGCTGGTCAATGTATTCCTATGACAAAAAAAGGCAGCTCCCTCGTAACAGCAAGCTGCCAGCTCTCCCGACTAACAAGGATGAGCCTGCTACAGAAACAGCATTGATTTGCCGCTGGCTCGCCTTTGCTAGCTGGCAGCTTGTGGTTACGAGAGAGCTTACTTTTTATCAGCGCAACTGCGAGCGCTGTGCAGTTAGAGCGCACGGACCCCATAGACTATAATGGGGTCCATGCGCTTTAACTGCACAGTGCTCCTCCATAACACTCTCCTCCTGCTACTCGTGGACTTGGTGACTCTCCTTTAGTCGAATAGTGGTTTCCCCTAAAACAAGCATTTTTTCCCATAGACTATAATGCGATTCAATATTCGATCGAGTAGTTGAATATTGAGGCTCTATTCGAAACGAATATCGAATCTCAAATATTTCACTGTTCGCTCATCTCTACTGATCTGCCCTGGACCACACATAAGTCATGAACCTGGGGCAAATATACCTTGACTTCAGCACTTTGCCTGTCACCTTCTCACATTTATTAAAAAAATGTGTCTCCTTTCTGTGAAATCCCAGCCATTCTTTATTCTTTCCCTTGCTTCTGTATTGAGAGGTGCTCCTATTTCTCATTGAATGTTACTGTGTACTGGAGTACGGGGCTGTGTAATATGAGAGTAGTGAACGGTCATTTCATTATAAAATGTACAAACTTGCTTTTCATGTGAAAGAGGAGATTTTCTTCTTACAGGTACAGTACAATATAAATTGTCTCCAGAAATATCACTGGTTGAAAACTCAGTCAGGATTAGGATATTTATAGGCGGCTGTATGGTATATATGATCTAAAAATCCCAATCCCAAATGTGTTATTAAGCAGTGATACCTCTGGAGAATGTCTTCTTTCATGTGACACCATGAGAAAATTTGTACATTTTATAATATCCAAGTTATAACTATTTGTAGTGACCAATTGAACAAGTGAGTAATACACTATGTGATCAAAAGTATCCAGGCACCTGGTTGAAAATGACTTACAAGTTTGTGGCGCCCTCCATCGGTAATGCTGGAATTCAATATGGTGTTGGCCCACCCTTAGCCTTGATGACAGCTTCCACTCTCGCAGGCATACGTTCAATCAGGTGCTGGAAGGTTTCTTGAGGAATGGCAGCCCATTCTTCACGGAGTGCTGCACTGAGGAGAGGTATCGATGTAGGTTGGTGAGGCCTGGCACGAAGTAGGCATTCCAAAACATCCTAAAGGTGTTCTATAGGATTCAAGTCAGGACTCTGTGCAGGCCAGTCCATTACAGAGATGTTATTGTCATGTAACCACTCCACCACCGGCTGTGCAGTATGAACAGGTGCTCGATCTTGTTGAAAGATGCAATCGCCATCCCCGAATTGCTCTTCAACAGTGGGAAGCGAGAAGGTGTTTAAAACATCAATGTAGGCCTGTGCTGTGATAGTGCCACGCAAAACAACAAGAGGTGCAAGCCCCCTCCATTACCAATGGAAGGCGCCACAAACTTGTAAGCCATTTTCAGCCAGGTGTTTGGATACTTTTGATCTTATAGTGTATATACTAATTTCTTTCAATGACAGTCACAGTTCCTAGTTCCATCTGACGTAAGGGTCGGTTCACATTAGCGTATGTATTCCATCCGGTTAGAGTCCGCATAGAGAGCCTCCGGATGAAATACAATCACAATTGCAAGCGATGTGCTGTAAAAGCACACGGACCTCATAGACTATAATGGAGTCTGTGTGCTTGCCGCGCACTGTCCACACAGATCATTCATATGGGCAGTGTGCGGCAAACACATTATAGTTTAAGGGGTCCATGTGCTTTAACTGCACGGCGCTTGCAGTTGCGTTGGTATTTCGTTCGGGTGGAATACCAACACAACTACAAGCGCTGTGCAGTTAAAGCACACGGGCCCGCAATACTTACCGTATTTTTCGGACTATAAGACGCACTTTTTTCCCAAAAAATTTTGGGGGAAAAGAAGGGTGCGTCTTATAGTCCGAATGTGGCGCCTGGCACCCGCCGTAATAGAGAGGCGGATGCCGGCAAGGGATAGACGTCGGGGCCTGAGACATCGCTACGTTCCTCTGCCCTGCATGAAGCCAGCAGCGGGAGGAGTGATGCTATTTCACTCCTCCGTCCCCCCGCCACTGGCTTCATGCAGGGCAGAGGAGCGCAGCGATGTCTCAGGCCCTGGCACCTGTGCCAGCGTTTATCCCTTGACGGCATCCGCCTCTCTAGTACAGCGCATGCCGGGTCAGTATCGGTGGCCCCTTCTCCCCTTCTGGGGACTGGCCCCGTACCTGTGAAGTTGCAGGCCGGCTCCTGCGCGGCAATATCGCAAGAGCCGACCTGTTCGGGTGACAGCCGGGAGCCTAATGAGGCTCCCAGGCCTGTCACTGCTATATATTAGTATTGCGGCTGGGTCTATGACCAGCCGTAATACTAATAGACAGAATGTCCCATAGACGGCAATACAGTTGTATTGCCGTCTATGGGACTTGCAATCAAGTGACCACAGGTTCAAGCCCCCGGGGGGGAATAAAATAGTAAAAAAAAAAAAAAAAAAAAAAAAAAAAGCTTTAAAAATATATAATAAAAATATGAAATAAATAAAAGTTCTAAATCACCTCCTGTCCCTAGAATATATATATATAAAAGTAGAAAATCATATATCATAAACCACCGGGTTTTTTTTCAATACAAGGTGATCTAAGCAATAGATATTCCCCAAAATGGTATAACTAAAAAGTACTTCTGGCCCCGCAAAAAAAAAACACTCTATGCGTCCCCGTACAGCTGCAGGGTCACCTGTCAATGTGGCCTTGCAGCTGTTGCAAAACTACAACTCCCATATATTAAATATTTTACCATTTTTTGCTTCAAAATTTTTTTTCCCTATTTTTCTCCTCTAAAACCTAGGTGCGTCTTATAGTCCGAAAAATACGGTAATTCTGTATTTGGATGGAGGAGTTTTTAGTAGTGTGATTGGCTAACTAGGTGAATATAACTATAAATAAATAAGTGTAGAAAGTAAAGCATTGACCATACAAAAAGTGACGTATGTAAAGCCACCAAGAATACCATACAACCTGACCAGTAAAAGAGTTTAACTCTTTCCTAACATATTTATAAGACTTTGGTCCAAAAACACATTCTATCACAGAAGACTTTGAATGAGTGAATTGGCGCTATGGTTTGTGCGTTGATGCAAACATTTTTTTCTTATGTGCGTAAAGCTTGTTTGAAAATTCAATAGCTTTAAGTCTTTAGGAGACTTTTTTTTAATTTAGCATTCTTCTATTTTGATAGCTAAATTTTCTATTTTCAATTATCTATGTGATAATGTATTCCCTATTACAAAGTATATGAAGCCTCGAAGGAGTTTTATGACCATATTAGAGGCACAAGACCATTTGCTGATTGCATTTAAACAGGACCTGGAATGTGAATATTTCGATGGTTTGCAATAGGAGCGGTGTTATTTTTCTTTATAACACACATCTAAACTGCTGCAGAACCTCCTTTTGAAGATTAAGGTGGCGCTTTCAGTCTGAGGGTGCATGCACACTGAGTAACGCCGGGCGTGTATGAGAGCCGTACACGCCGGCGTTACAGCAGGGCTGCCGAACACTTCCCATTCACTTCAATGGGAGCGCTCGTAAACGCCGCTGTTACGAGCGCTCCCATTGAAGTGAATGGGAAGTGTTCGGCAGTCTGCCGTAATGCCGGCGTGTACGGCTCTCATACACGCCCGGCGTTACTCAGTGTGCATGCACCCTCAGGTTGATTTCTGTGAAATGATCAGAAATTTCTGCATTATGTATGGGACACAGCACCATACAATATACTTGTATACCACAATGTATTTTAATGAGAGAGTGAGTACAATAAGATATGATAAGCATTGGTTATTTTTATTATTTTTAATTAATTAAATTAATTAATTAAATTAATTAATTAACTTATGGAAGAAGAAACAAATAACATTAAAACTATTTCTAATTGGCCATATTTAAACAGTATATGAATAATAATAATAATAATAATAATAATAAGTAATTTATAATAATATAGTTTTACTTAATACTTATTATTTTATGCTAATAATCTGTGTAAGATAGAAATGATTCAATATCTTACCACATTGGTATAACAGCACCCTTTACTTATATAATCACACCCACAAATAAATCTCTTTAGACATTATGGCCCTGGTGCACCTTTTTAGGAAGACCACTGCATGAAAAGTTTATTTCCAGAACTTAAATATTTGATGACTTATCCTTGGAGTAGATAATAAATATTAAATTTGTGGTGGTCTTGCATCTAGAACACTCACTGATCACCAAATTGAAGTTGCAGTGGCGAATGCTTCAGTCTTGCTTCAACTTTACAATCCATGCAATGTTATGTTTAACAGTTACCTGAAGTGTTCATGGCACGACGTCACTCAACTCCGCAGGGCTGTGCTGAAATACAGAGCACAGCCGCTATATGATATAGGTTACTGGTGAGCAGTGATGAGGCTGCAATGCTCATCCAAACTCTGAATCTTCAATTTATCAGTTGGGTCACTTGTTGTCAGACAGCCACTGTAAGAGGTCATTCACATGGAGTAACACAGCACTGATTCTGCCATGATAACTCACGGCAGAATCAGCGCTGATAAAAAGACTCCCATTGACTCAATGGGTTCCGTTTAACGCGCGTAACACATTGAAATAAATGGGTTAAAAAGCCATCAATGCCACATTACGCCATGTGAATGCCCCCTCATAAAAATGGGATTTTTAACTTGACAACTGTTATAAATGTTTGTGTAGATTATACCTAAAGATATTATACATTATGCAATGGTAATCAAATTTAACTGTACCGTTTAATAATACATAATAAATAATAGTACAGTGGATATTGGGTCTTTAAATAAGGCACATGCTCAGAAGCAAATATGCACTATATGCTCTCTGATCACAAGCATAATTTGTAATTGTAGCCTCCAAACCACCAGTTTTATCCTCCGCCAAGTGCTGTTTTTCTCCTACCTTTTCACTTTTATCTTCCCATACAACTTTTGCATATGGAAATCATTGGAGCTATCTAGTTTCTATGACCGCAAGTAGCCTTCTGAATGTTCCCAGGCCTCAATAGCTACATAGTGATTTTCCCATAGACTGCAATAGAGTTGCATTTCAGTCCATAGTACAGTCATGGCCAAAAGTTTTGAGAATGACACAAATATTGAATTTTCACATGATCTGCTGACCTCTGGTTTTTATGTGTGTTTGTCAGATGTTTTTATCACATACAGAAATATAATTGCAATCATATTATGAGTAACAAAAGCTTATATTGACAGTTAGAATGAGTTAATGCAGCAAGTCAATATTTGCAGTGTTGACCCTTCTCCTTCACGACCTCTGCAATTCTCCCTGGCATGCTCTCAAATCAACTTCTGGACCAAATCCTGACTGATAGCAGTCCATTCTTGCACAATCAATGCTTGCATTTTGTCAGAATTTGTAGGTTTTTGTTTGTCCACCCGTCTCTTGATGATTGACCACAATTTCTCAATGGGATTAAGATCTGGGGAGTTTCCAGGCCATGGACCCAAAATCTCTATGTTTTGTTCCCTGAGCCATTTAGTTATCACCTTTGCTTTATGGTAAGGTGCTCCATCATGCTGGAAAAGGCATTGTTGATAGCCAAACTGCTCTTGGACGGTTGGGAGAAGTTCATCTTGGAGGACATTCTGGTACCATTCTTTATTCATGGCTGTGTTTTTAGGCAAGACTGTGAGAGAGCCGATTCCCTTGGCTGAGAAGCAACCCCACACATGAATGGTTTCAGGATGCTTTACAGTTGGCATGAGACAAGACTGGTGGTAGTGCTCACCTCATCTTCTCCGACTAAGCTGTTTTCCAGATGTCCCAAACAATAGAAAAGGGGATTCATCAGAAAAATGACTTTAACCCAGTCCTCAGCAGTCCATTCCCTGTAACTTTTGCAAAATATCAGTCTGTCCCTGATGTTTTTTTCTGGACAGAAGTGGCTTCTTTGCTGCCCTCCTTGAGACCAGGCCTTGCTCCAAGAGTCTCCGCCTCACAGTGCGTGCAGATGCACTCACACCTGCCTGCTGCCATTCCTGAGCAAGCTCTGCACTGCTGGTAGCCTGATCCCACAGCTGAAACACTTTTAAGAGATGGTCCTGGCGCTTGCTGGTCTTTCTTGGGTGCCCTGGAGCCTTTTTGCCAACAATGGAACCTCTCTCCTTGAAGTTCTTGATGATGCAATAGATTGTTGACTGAGTTGCAATCTTTCTAGCTGCGATACTCTTCCCTGTTAGGCCATTTTTGTGCAGTGCAATGATGACTGCACGTGTTTCTTTAGAGATAACCATGGTTAACAGAAGAGAAACAATGATGCCAAGCACCAGCCTCCTTTTAAAGTGTCCAGTGGTGTCATTCTTACTTAATCATGACAGATTGATCTCCAGCCCTGTCCTCATCAACACCCACACCTGTGTTAATGGAGCAATCACTGAAACAATGTTAGCTGGTCCTTTTAAGGCAGGGCTGCAATGATGTTGAAATGTGTTTTGGGGGATAAAGTTAATTTTCTAGGCAAATATTGACTTTGCAAGTAATTGCTGTTAAGCTGATCACTCTTTATAACATTCTGGAGTATGTGCAAATTGCCATTAGGAAAACTGAAGCAGTAGACTTTGTAAATATTAATATTTGTATCATTCTCAAAACTTTTGGCCATGACTGTATAAGCAACAGAATATTTATATTCCCCTGGGGGGACAAAAAGTGTACAAAAAATAAATAAAAATCTAAAAATTCAATTCACACCCCTTTCCCAAGATCACAAATAAAAATAAACACAAACATAAAAACATTAAGTGTCTGATATCTGAAAATGCCTGAAGTATATAAATATAAAATATTTAGCCCATTTGGTGAACACCGTAGTGGGGAAAAAAAAAATCTAAATAGTCAAAACCGCAGTTATTCACATCCCGAAAATTATTGAATAAAAAGTGATCAAATGTCACAAATACAAAACTTTTGCCACATCTTGTGCTACAAAAAAGATGCAGTATTCAGAATAATAAATAAGTTACAGGGCTCAATAAATGGTTACTAAACAATGAACGCAGTAAAAACAAAACCAATAAGAAAATGGAGCAAATGGAGCTTGTCACTAATTCCTCCCTATTACGATTTTTTATTTTATTTTTTTTACTGCTTTTTGGTGGATTAAGCAGAATATTAAATGGTATTGTTACAAAGTGCAAATTGTCCCACAAAAAATAACCCCTATACTTCTCAGTGAACAGAAAAATAAAAAATAAAAATTATGGCATTTGGGAATTGGAGAGTAAAAAAGGAAAATGGAAAATAAAATAGCTCTTGCAGGAAGGGGTTAATTACTTTTTTTTTTTTTTTTTTGCTTGCTATTTATTTCCTTTTAATCTTCTGTAAGTTGTAAAATATACTGTAGTGGTAGAAAAATAGACAGATGTTTCAATGGCTTTAGATAATTGCAAAAGCTGACACCTAGTTCTTGATTGCAGAATTGTCCTTTTAGATTTGCTATGCAACATTTACATGCTGATGAGAAATGTTAAAACCCAAAAGTGCTGGAAAATTAGTTTCGGCATTAATGTTTGGGTCTCATCCAAAGTGGAACCTCTAAATAGGATTAAATGTGCTATTTTGTAACCAGATAGGCTGCAAGCAGCATCTAATGTTAAGCTAATCTTTACTTTCAAGATGGGTTTTACAGCACTGCCACAATGTAATAGTTCAATTTCCTTACACTTTTATTTACTATAATTATTGGATACTTCAAATTGTAAATCTAATAAACAATACTAATAAGTAAAACAATATGGTGCAGATTCACTAAGAATTTATGCCAGAAACTTTTTAATAGTCACGTATGATTAAAGTAGCTGCAAATGGCATTTTTAAACCGTCTTCGCCACTTTTAGGAAGTGGGTGAGTCTTTGGCTAGACATAAGTGTAGCCAACGCTAGCGCCAAATTAACTAAAATTTACACCATTTTTGTGTTGTCAATTTAGACAGAAATCTGCACCAGCTTTCTGCAGAAGCACACATCATGATTCTATACTATTGCAGGCGTCATGAAGACTGCAGTATAATACGTGAGACCTGTTGGATCTGTCCTTACAAGTTAACAAATGGTGGGCATCCCTTGTTCCATTTTATCAGTTGTATATTGGATTCCATTGGATTTAACCCCTTCCTAACATATTATTAAAATGGATGTCGGGTCTTTAAATATGGCAGCCGTTCTGATTTATACAGTGGAGACCCAGCTGCGTTGTCAGCACTGATTGCAGGCAATAACCCTTCTGATTAACCTATTTGGTATCAGTACTCGAAGGTAATTAACCAAAAATGCACATCAATATTATCTCAAAATATAATTTTTCTTACATAACATATTGATAGAGAGAAAACAAGACAAAATAAAAAAAAAACAAAAACCATACAATAAAATGATTTAAAAATATACAAACGACTGGTAGAGTGGAGGTCACAGTGTAGCATCAGAACAATATAAACATAAAACCATGATAAACACTATAGATGTGCTGTAACATACAAATCATGGTTATTATATACTCTCTATGATCAAACGATACAATGATCCTATATGGTATATAATAAAGCTATGAAGTAAATAGGCGGGCTAAGCAAAATACTATATAGAAATGTATTTGTGACCACCCAAAAGGAGTGACTATTAAATAAAAGGAATCATTGCCATGTCCATACAAAGACCACATTTTTGGACTGCCAGTTAACAAGCTATATTGGCATGTACTACACTTAGGCCTTATTCACAACAGCATTCAGATTTTCATTTGGGGAGGCTCCTTGGGGACCCCCCCCCCAAAAAAAAAAAAAAAAAAGAAAAAAAAGAAACCTATATGCATTAAAAAGTGGTCACCTGGGAGACCCGCAGATCCCATTAACTGTATTGGGGTACCTGTGGATTCTGTTCGGTTTCCACACAAAACATGCAGAGAGAAAAGTAAATCCGGCAAGCAGCACTTTTCTCGCCACATGATTCATGGAGAAACTGAGCAGAAGCCACACGGACCCCATTATAGTCTATAGGGTCCATGTGGTTTCATTAGGTAACCACTTTTTAATACCTAATGCATTTTTATACAGATGTGAACTGAGCCTTAATAAAAAAGTAATTATAATTAACTGTTTCTCGAATAACATGGTATACTGCATGGTGTATTGCATACAAGAAACTATGTGTTGACCGCACATCAACAAGACTAAAAGCATATTTTATTGAAAATATTTTCTTTTTAATCAATGTGTTTATTTTAAACATGCAAATGATACTGTATTTATATTTTTCATTGTAATTCCCCTGGGCCCTACGTAGCATAAACATCTCATTTTTGCCACAGTGGAAACACCACGGCAAAAATCATTGTTTTACAGTAACTGAAAAGTGTACGAGATTCTGGCTAATCCCATCCACATATTGCAGAAAAATATCCACAGCAGACAAACACAACCTTGTGGTTTTTTTTTTTACCATTGACTGAAAGGTCATTGCTGCTGGCTAGAGATGAGCGAGTAGTGAAATATTCAAGATTTGATATTCGTTTCGAGTAGAGCCTCAATATTGGACTATTCAATCGAATATACAGTAGGATCTCATTATAGTCTATGGGAAAAAAAATGCTCATTTCAGGGGAAACCACTATTTGACTGAAGGAGAGTCACCAAGTCCACGAGTAGCAGGAGGAGAGTGTTTAGGAGGAGCGCTGTCCAGTTAAAGGGCACAGACCCCATTATAGTCTATGGCTTCCGTGCGCTTTAACTGCACAGCGCTTGCAGTTGTGCTGATATTCCGTTCAGGGGGAAGGTCCTCCTGCGGACTCCTTCCGAACGGGAGGCAAGCGCTAATGTGAACCAACCCTTACCCATCCTGCAGAACCAGCATTGATTGGCCGAATGCTATACACTGACCACAATGGAGACTGCTGTGGTCGATCTTAGACTCCGCCTCCTCACAGATGAGCCTCCGGCAGAACCAGCGTTGATTGGCCAACCAATTGTACACTGGCCAATCAATGCCGGTCAATGCATTCCTATGAGAAAATGCCAGCTCCCGCACAAATGCAAGCTGCCAGCTCTCCAGACTAGCAAGGACGAGCCTTCTGCAGAACCAGCGTTGATTTGCCAAATGCTATTCAGTGTATAGCATTCGGCAAATCAACGCTGGTTCTGAATAGAATCTTTACTGCGAATAGCGCTAGTATTCGAATGAGTATGAGTATTTCGAATACCGTATTATGCATTCGAATACCTACTCGCTCATCTCTACTGCTGGCTCCTTTGTGTGATGTAATAGTCACATGATTGTGGTACAAGGAGTAATCTGATCTGTGTAAATCTATATCTGTATGTTTCTTTCTGTCACTCCACTTTTTGTTTGGTTTAAAGTGTGAAGACATTGTTTTCTTGCATGAAGCAATGAATAAGAACATGTAAAGTATTGGGAAAGTGCTGAATTTCTATTTGTATCTTTATTAGAGATGAGCGAGTAGCATTCGATTGAGTAGGTATTCGATCGAATACTACGGTATTCGAAATACTCATACTCGATCGAGTACCACTCGCTATTCGAATAGAAAAGTTCGATGCAGAACCAGCATTGATTGGCCGAATGCTATACAGTCGGCCAATCAACGCTGGTTCTTCTCCTACCTTTAGAAGTCTTCTCCGTGCAGCTTCCCCGCGGCGTCTTCCGGCTCTGAATTCACTCTGCCAGGCATCGGGCCTGGGCAGAGCCGACTGCGCATGCCCGTGCTACAAGAAAATGGCCACTTTGACTGTAAGCGGTCATTTTCTTGTAGTGCGGACATGCGCAGTCGGCTCTGCCCAGGCCCGAAGCCTGGCAGAGTGAATGAAGAGCCAGAAGACGCCGCGGGGTCGCTGCACGGAGAAGACTTCTCGGAGGATCCAGCCCGACCCTCACTCGTGGGCTTGGTAAGTGTAATTTGATCGAATGTTGCCTACCCCTGAAACGAGCATTTTCCCCCCATAGACTATAATAGGATTCAATATTCGATTCGAGTAGTTGAATATAGAGCGGCTACTCGAAATGAATATCGAATATTGAAGATTTTACTGTTCGCTCATCTCTAATCTTTATTGGATTATTGGATTTTACCTCTGTTGGCTTGATAAAAGTTTTACTATATTTACATTGTTGATTTGACTGCAACTGAAATTATAGAGTTGGACTAAACGTAATTCCTGATTTATAAGGGTCCATTCAAATGGATGTAAATGGTGAGGAATTTGGTGTGGAATTTCAGCGATGAAAAAAAAAAGCCTCCCATTGCTAGCAAAAAAAAGAACCCATTGAAGTAAATGGGAGGCTTTTTTTTGTTTGTTTCAGCACTGAAATTCCACACCAAATTCCTCACCATTTTCCTCCATGTGAATGGACCCTAATTTTAAATTTACTTACCCTTACCTCTAGCATGGTATGTAGGGTTTAAGTAATTCTCAATTCAAAGCAGAACTTGTTTCCAAATGCTATCTTATTAATAAAAAGAAACAAAGGGTGGAAATCCACTTAAATTATACAAAGATTGGAACAAAATTATATTTAACTTAAATTTTTTTTATTATCAAAATATACCATAACAATTGTAGATTAAAAATTAGAGCGTAAACTAGATTGTTGATAGTAAGCTATTGCCTGGGAACAATTCGAGTATTTCCAAACATAGCAATATGTTGCCTGTAAGTTACACTTTTAATTAGTGAGAAAGTCATTACTTGAGAATTGAAAAGTACATTGTTTTGAGAAGTGGAATGCATACATTGAGGCAAAGCAGATGGTTTACAAGGCTGACACATGTTTTAGCTGTATTTACTTGCTGATGGATATATTAGAGTCTACCAGATGTAACTAATTCATACTTGAGGATTCAGTTGTAAGAAATACCATTTGGACTATTCAAGGGATACTCTACCTGATATGTTTAATTATTCTATTAATTAGATGCCCCAAATTTATCTATTTCACATGTTAAAGGTAGTGTGGCATCAGGAAACTTAATATTAAGTCAGCCACAGAGCATTTTATGATATAATATTTTGAATACCATCATACCTTTATGTCGTTCAGTAGATCCACCATTTGCTTGAAAAAGTTATTCTTAGAAATATGTAAATGAGGCTGAAGTGCAATAAGGATGTGCCAAGGAGTTTACAATGACTTCATGTGGGAAATGTCAGGCACAGGAGGAGTGCATGCTCAAAGTTTTGAAGTAAATTACTTTGAAGTAATGGTATATGTATTGGACTAAAGGTTTATCTTGGGATATCCCATGCACTGGAATTAAAAGCTACACTAGGCAGGGACTGGCATAGATTTCTAATATAACTTACCCTAAATTTCTTGCATGAGTTAAAGTAAATCTGATGGTCCAAGGTTATCCCACCACTGCCTTTTTCAATCTCTACTACAGTTTACTTGTTTAAAAAGCCTCACGTGGTTTACAAAAATGTCAAAGTACACATCTTTGATACAAATCTAGGTTGTACGCCCTACACCCATGAAAAATGTTCAATGTTGATGTGTTGTGCGTGTTGTCAAGCCAGGCACCAAATTATAGTTAGAGACGGCATGACAGACCTGAGATGTGAGATCTACTAATCCAGGGTGACTAGACATTATCAAAGTGTGGGCTGGTGTCAGAGATGGTGGCACTAATTTTTTCGTGGAGAATTATGGTATCGACTCGTCTAATGACATCAGTCAGCGAGGAGATGGTTTTCTCCCATTAAAAGCTATATGAATCTACATAGCCATGAGGATATTTTGGAATAATTTAAAGTGGGATTATTTAAGGTTGGTAGGCTTAAAGGGGTTGTCCGGGACAACTGGAAATCCCTACACATATCTAAACACCCTACCCCTCCTACTTTCTAAATAATCTAATTAATAGAGATGAGCTCATCTCTACTAGAGATGAGCGAGTAATACTCGATCGAGTAGGTATTCAATCAAATACTACAGTATTCTAAATACTCGTACTCGATCGAGTACCACTCGCTGTTTGAATGTAAAAGTTCGATGCAGAACCAGCATTGATTGGCCGAATGCTATACAGTCAGCCAATCAATGCTGGTTCTTCGCCTACCTTTAGAAGTCTTCTCCGTGCAGCTTCCTGTGGCGTCTTCCAGCTCTTCATTCACTATGCCAGGCATTGGGCCTGGACAGACCCGTCTGCGCATGTCCGCTTGTAGTGCGGGCATGCGCAGTCGGCTCTGCCCAGGCCCAATGCCTGGCAGAGTGAATTCAGAGCCAGAAGATGCCGCGGGGACGCTGCAAGGAGAAGACTGCACGGAGGATCCAGCCCGACCCTCACTCGTGGACTTGGTAAGTATAATTTGATCGAATGTTGCCTACCCCTGAAACGAGCATTTTCCCCCCATAGAGTATAATAGGGTTCGATATTCGATTCGAGTAGTCGAATATTGAGGGGCTACTCAAAACGAATATCGAACCTCAAACATTTTACTGTTCGCTAATCTCTAATCTCTACTAATTAATATAAAAAAAAAATGTATATTTATTTCCCTAGGACAATCATGTGACATTTTCTGAAAAAAAAAAAAAAACAACTTATTTAACTGATATAGTATACACTATATGTTGCATCCAAAATGTACCATGTTTAAATAAAACATGGCTGTATACTGCTCAATAAACTTTACAAGTTTCATTGGTGTATTTGCTTTGTAATTCCACAATGACACTATAGATACCCTACAGTTTTTCTTCACAGATCTTCAGATAAGTTTTTCGCTCATGCATAGCAACCACTGCATGTAACATCCACCTGATTACTGTACATACAATGTGAACAAACTCTGCACAAGAAAAGAAAGTGTTCAATCATCCATAATAAGCCGTTACAATTTCCTCTCTAAATGTCAAGTACAAAGTATACATTTTAGATGCAAATAACACTGGAGGGTAGCTACTAATACACTTCCAAAATGACATTTTCTTAGTATGACCTTTCTTTCTAACAATAGCACACAATTTAATTAAATCTATGTCTATTTTCATATTATGCCAAATATTCTAATCACATAAATTCTTAGATTTCCTGTTTTCAGTTGGAGATAAAGGTCATGAACCAAAATCATTATTATATTTAATCATATTACTAAGCCTAGTAAGAAGCAGGTCTCATGCAATTCTCTCATTGAGAGGAGGTAAATAAGATAATATTTGATATTCTCCAAAACATGACCAGTCGTTTATGAATGATGGGTCATTTTTAACTACGTTTGTAGTGAAAGGAAAGCTTGTGTTAGATCATCTTCATGTTCTATTATCAAGACACTTTTAAGGTTAGTACCAATGATACTTATTACAGTAATTACCAGGAAATACTGAAACACATTAGGGACATTGGGCAATAACAATATTACAAGGCAATGCATTTTATAATTTAATAAAGAGCACACAGAATTCTTATGGAAAACCTGGTCTACAATGACATGAAATATAGAACATAGAAATATGATGCATTGTAGTAATGATAGTTTATGCATCAACTTCATTGTAAATAAGCAAGATGGAAAAATGAATATGACTGCCCTGTCCAGGTTAATAAACATAAACTTTATGTCAACAACCCTTCACTGATTGGTATTATATTGAATCCTATTAATGTGTTAAATCTGAGGGTTAACATGATTTTTGTTTTTCTTACTTTTGGAGATTCTGTGATTTTCTAAATTTAATCTATAAAAAATAATATACTGGTCAGACTCTGATGAGTAATCTAATCAAAGGTCTGCAAATCTAAACTTGGCTAAACTTCTGAGATGTGCAAGAAAGTGCCCTGTGAATTCATGGAAAAACACAGAGATCTACAGTCCTATGAAAAAGTTTGGGCACCCCTATTAATCTTAATCATTTTTAGTTCTAAATATTTTGGTGTTTATAACAGCCATTTCAGTTTGATATATCTAATAACTGATGGACAGTAATATTTCAGGATTGAAATGAGGTTTATTGTACTAACAGAAAATGTGCAATATGCATTAAACCAAAATTTGACCGGTGCAAAAGTATGGGCACCTCAACAGAAAAGTGACATTAATATTTAGTAGATCCTCCTTTTGCAAAGATAACAGCCTCTAGTCGCTTCCTGTAGCTTTTAATCAGTTCCTGGATCCTGGATAAAGGTATTTTGGACAAAAATTCAAGTTCAGTTAAGTTAGATGGTCGCCGAGCATGGACAGCCCGCTTCAAATCATCCCACAGATGTTCAATGATATTCAGGTCTGGGGACTGGGATGGCCATTCCAGAACATTGTAATTGTTCCTCTGCATGAATGCCTGAGGATTTGGAGCGGTGTTTTGATCATTGTCTTGCTGAAATATCCATCCCCGGCGTAACTTCAACTTCGTCACTGATTCTTGAACATTATTCTCAAGAATCTGCTGATACTGAGTGGAATCCATGCGACTCTCAACTTTAACAAGATTCCCGATGCCGGCATTGGCCACACAGCCCCAAAGCATGATGGAACCTCCACCAAATTTTACAGTGGGTAGCATGTGTTTTTCTTGGAATGCTGTTTCTTTTTGGACGCCATGCATAACGCCTTTTTTTTATAACCAAACAACTCAATTTTTGTTTCCAAAATGAAGCTGCCTTGTCCAAATGTGCTTTTTCATACCTCAGGCAACTCTATTTGTGGCGTACGTGCAGAAACGGCTTCTTTCTCATCACTCTCCCATACAGCTTCTATTTGTGCAAAGTGCGCTGTATAGTTGACCGATGCACAGTGACACCATCTGCAGCAAGATGATGCTGCAGCTCTTTGGAGGTGGTCTGTGGATTGTCCTTGACTGTTCTCACCATTCTTCTTCTCTGCCTTTCTGATATTTTTCTTGGCCTGCCACTTCTGGGCTTAACAAGAACTGTCCCTGTGGTCTTCCATTTCCTTACTATGTTCCTCACAGTGGAAACTGACAGGTTAAATCTCTGAGACAACTTTTTGTATCCTTCCCCTGAACAACTATGTTGAACAATCTTTGTTTTCAGATCATTTGTGAGTTGTTTTGAGTAGCCCATGATGCCACTCTTCAGAGGAGATTCAAATAGGAGATCAACTTGCAATTGGCCACCTTAAATACCTTTTCTTATGATTGGATACATCTGGCTATGAAGTTCAAAGCTCACTGAGGTTACAAAACCAATTTTGTGCTTCAGTAAGTCAGTAAAAAGTAGTTAGGGGAATTCAAATCAATAAAATGATAAGGGTGCCCATACTTTTGCACCGGTCAAATTTTGGTTTAATGCATATTGCACATTTTCTGTTAGTACAATAAACCTCATTTCAATCCTGAAATATTACTGTGTCCATCAGTTATTAGATATATCAAACTGAAATGGCTGTTGCAAACACCAAAATATTTAGAACAAAAAATGATTAAGATTAATAGGGGTGCCCAAACTTTTTCATAGGACTGTATGTACACCTAGGCTTACTAATTTATCACACTGACTACTAACTGAAAAACATCCAGTGGACTATATAGGTACAGTTAATTTAAATACGGGTAGTGTGAATGTGATTATCTTAGTGAGAACTCTGAGACAACTTCAATGGCTACTCTTGTGCGTGAGTATGTCTCTCTCTGACTGGTGACATAGATCATCTTAGGCTGAGGCCCCACATTGCGGAAACGCAGCTTTTTTGGTTGCAGATTTTGTTGTGGTTTTTTGATCCAAAATCAGGAGTGGATTGAGCAAAAGAAAGAAGTATAAGAACCTCCTATATATTTTCCATTATTTCTGTAGCGATTCTTGGCTTTGGCTGAAAAATCTGCAACAAAATCTGCAATAAAAAAAGCTGAGTTTCCACAATGTGGGGCTTTAACCTATACAGTTGAAGTCTATTTGGGCTTATCAGATTCTGCAGCAACACTATCAAGCCACATATTGCCATATTAGTAATCCAGATGCTGCATTAATATATGTAAAGCTCCATTCTTAATAATTTAGTGTTTTTCGTAGTCTATTTTTCAGAAATTGCCACAATTTGTTTTCTTCGTGAAATTACACAAAAATAAACATTTTTTTTTCAAGGGGATTTTAATAAATACTTCTGCATTTACATATTACTATAGTATAGTAAATGAATATATATATATATATATATATATATATATATATATATATATATATACAGTATATATATATATATATATATATATATATATATATATATATATATATATATATATATTATGTATATTTAAATTGTTTTGCTCCAAAGACTTCCACAAGCTTTTTAATTATGCATTTCAAAATATTCAACTATTTAGTGCGCTGCTCCACAAGATAATACAACGAAAAATGCAACAATGTTGCAGAAAGAAGGGGAGGAATTATTTACAGCATGGGAATACCTAGTACCTCAATGACCTTTAACAATATATAACATAGTAATGCAAAAGTTATTAAATAAAATAAATAGACCAAAATAAATAAATAAATAAATAAATAAATAAATAAATAAATAAATGTTTTAAATTATTGCCGCTTGAGTCCACCAGAGCTATTACTAACAATAAAGCTCAAAATTATACAGGAGTATAATATAATATGATATAAAAGGTGGAAACTCTAATTTAATGCTGTAATGGGAACATGCATAGGTTGTAAGGAAAATAAGTTATAACCTAACCAATCACACATAATTAGAATAAACAAGATTTTATATTTGTTTCAATATTTAATCCCTTTGGAGTTAAAGTATTAATACTGAAGGGGCAATGTGTCTCATTAGAGAGAGAGACGATTCAGGTACGGTACATAAGATCATGCATTCCCTATTAAGAATTCTTAGTATGGAATATGCAAATAAGATTTTATTTGTGAGAAAGAGGAATTTGATCCTCACACCACATTTTTGGAGTGTAGCTCCCTTTAGATTAATGTATGGGGAAATAATAGTCAACCGAGAATAGTTCTACCAAAAGGAAGAGGATCCAATCTTCAAACAGAAATATTATACTTTTTTGGAATTGGGATTGCATATACAATTTTTTGTTTCATTTGTTTAAAATGCAGTACACACTAAACTCCCTTTTTGTAGAAATTGAAGTCAAATAAGTGTGATTTCTGATAACTAGTTGTACTTTTCACGTTTTCTCATCCACTGTCTTACAAAATGCCTTATATCCCCGGGTTACCTGAGCACCACCATTTTGGGTTGAATTATCAGCCCCCGGGGAACCTGGGGGTGGCAATCCATTGCCTAGGTATCTATAAGCCTATTGAAGACTGAGAATTCTATAGTAAAAATAAAGGCATTTCACAATACATTGTAATGCAATAGTATCACAGTATATTGTATTAGTGATCACAATCCCTGGAATTTTCAAAATCAAAAAGTTAAAAAAAATATTTAAAAAATATAAAGTAATATAACTAAGATTCAAATCATCCTTCTTTCCCTAGAACACATAAAAATAAATAGAGAAAACAAGTAAAACATAAATACATTAGATACTCCACACCTGAAAGTCCCTGAACTACAAACTTCTAAAAGTATTGTTTCTATACAGTGAAAACTATGGCATGAAAAAAAAAATGCAAATTTTCTATCATTTTGCCTTTCACAAAAATGTGATCAAAAAGTGATCAAAAGTACAGACTTTCCCAAAAATGGTTTAAAAATATTTATTTTTCAACATTTTCAAATTTTATTAAGGTGTTAAAACATAGCCGATCAACAGATTATAGGTACTATATGCTTATGGCCACACAATGAACGCCGTAAAAACAAAACTGCTTCAAACACAGTTTTTCTCAGATTCCACCCCATTCTGAATTTTTTTTCCAGCTTTTCAGTATATTGTATGGAATACTAAATGATACCAATGCAATCAACAGTTTATTCTACAAAAAAAAAAAAAAAACCCTCATATTGCTCTCTGAACAGAAACATAAAAATGTTATGTCTTCTCAAAGGAAGGGTGTAAAAATGAAAATAATATATGTAGTACCTTTTAACCCCTTTCTGCTGGTGACATTTTTCAATTTACTATTTTTATTTTTGACTCCCTGCCTTCCAAACTCTCTAACTTTTTTTTATTTTTCCTTTCACAGATCCATGTGAGGACTTAAAGGGGTTGTTCCACGTCGCATACTCGCTAGTCTTCGGTGCAGTAAATTCTTCTGTCTTCCGGGTTTGTTGCGTCATTGGTGGGCGGGGTTACATATGCAAAGCCAGCGGCGAGAAGTCGTCGCTTCTATGCCGCTGGCCCTGCGTGTGCACTGCCGATGCACTAGGCATCGGACGTACAGCCTTCACAATGTAATACAGACCCGGCATCCGCTGTAATAAAGAGGCGGATGCCGGGGAATGTAGATACCAGCACAGGTGAAGCCAGCAGCGGCAGGACCGATGCTGCTATTCCGCTCCTCCGCCCCCTCCGTAATAGCAGCATCGCTCCTGCCGCTGCTGGCTTCACCTGTGCCGGAGTCTACACTCCCCAGCATCCGCCTCTCTATTCCAGCGGATGCCGGGTCTGTATTGGTGGCCCCTTCCCTCCCCCCAAAGTGTAAACTACCCCCCTCCAGGCTCGCTCCCGTGCACTTAGCCCCTCCTCCCTCTCCCCTCAGAGCAGCAGATACATCACTTGACTTATGACCAGAAAAGTCAAGGGATGTGTAAAAAAAAAAAAATGAATAAAGTAATATAGTGGACAAACAAAGCAGCTTTGCTGAAGCAGTGTATTTAGGAAAAGTCTTACATTCACATTAACAAGCAGTATAGATAGGATCCTTGTGATGGGACAACCCCTTTAATGTTTGGCAGACAAATTGTTCTTCATAATGGGATCATTTAATATTCTTTACAATGTACAAGGAAGCTGGAAAAAAAATGAGAATGGAGTGGAAATGGAGAAGTGCATTCTTATGGGCTTCATTTTTATGGTATTCACCATGTAGCCAAAATGACATCATCCATATTTTATGTTTTGGTACGATTCAGGGGATACTTCATTTATATAGTTTTATTTACATTTTAACCCCTTAACAAAAATAAAAGCTTTGAAAAAATAAATTTTTTCTTAAAGTCACCATATTCTGGCCCCATAACTTTTCATATTTCAGCATACATATAGTATACATACATATAGCATACAAATATAGGGTACTTTTTTGGTGCCAAAAAAGTACACCTATACGATTTTGGGGAATGTCTATTGTTTAAATCACTTTTTGTTCAAATTTTTATCAAAGGCAAAACAGCTAAAAAAAAAATGGCGGTCCAGCACTTTAGATTTTTATTTCCTTGCTAAAGGTTCATTGTACAGGAAAATATTTTTATACATTTGTAGACCAAGCATTTTCAGACACAGTGATACTTAATGTTTATACATTCTAGGAGGGGGGATTTAAATTTTGAATACTTTTCAATTATTTATATTTTTTAGTTTTTCTTTATACTGTAATTACTAGAAACCATCTTGAACTCAGTATTTTACAACAAAAAATATTGGCACTTCTATAACAGGCTGCATAGAGCAGCTTTCAATAGAAGTAAATGGCAGGCAACCTTGGGAGCCTTGATTAGGCTCCCGACTGTCATGTCAACTCATCGCCAGCCCCAGATCTCGATCCGGGCACAAACTATCTTCCCCAACACACCGCTGGGAGAATTGTGCTTCAGTCAGTTTGATCAAGATGCTATGGGCTTTAATTCCTGCAATCATTGTAGCCACTGATGGCAGGAAATTAGTGCTGGATCTCTGCTGTATAATACTGAAATACCCAATATCTGCCATACTGTTATAGCAGATGTCAGTAAGGGCCTATTCACACGGAGTAAACCGGTGCGCAATGCGCCGCGTTTACGGGACGTTTGCGCTGCGATTTTAATGTTGCATGTTTGCGGTCACGTTAGCGCGGTGTAAACCTGCATTAACGCGACCGCAAACATGCACCTTCAAAATCGCGGTGCTAACGTCCCGTAAACGCGGCACATTGCGTGCCGAGTTTACTCCGTGTGAATAGGCCCTAAGGAGTTATGAAGGCAGGGAAAAGAAGAATATAAAGAAGAGAGAGGAAGAGGGAAGGGAAAAAGAAGAATATAAAAGAGGTGGTGATGGGGGTCCTACTCAGTAGGCTACTACTCAGATCCTCATGAGGTCTCAGTAGTCCTGGAAGCCTTGGAACATGATCCAGAGGTTCCAGGTGGAGATAAATGTGTCATATGAATTCTGGAGGGATGCTATGAGATCCTTGATTTTTTAGATATCCTCCACTTTACATATCCAAAGTGTCAATGTAGGAGGAATGGGGGACTTTCAAAGGGTCAGAATGCAGGCTCTGGTTGTATTTACAAAATACTTAAGGGAGGAATTACTGTAAGACATCAGCAATATGTAACATGAAGAAAGCCGGTGTATTTGGTATGGAAATTTGAAGCATACTCGTAAGTATACATGTGTACTCTGTCCCAATAAGGCTTCAAAAGATGACAAGACCAAAAGGTACATGGGAAGAATATGCAAATCTGACTCCCAAGATGTAAAAAGGGAGACAGTGCCTCTGTTATGCTGCCCTCTATGGGAAGCACCTTGAATATCATGCCTGACTTTCCCAGAAGTCTTTACTGCATAATGCAGGGTTATAACCAAATCAATTTCTCAGCTATGGACGGCACCATTTCTGTCTGGTTTGACTTCATCAGCGCAGCCTAGAGAGAACTGATTTGGTTGAAATAAGAGGCTGAGAGACCAGATTATGGGGATAACGTCTATCCTTAGGGAGAGACCACCTTCTCAGGTGTGTGTAGACTTATACAGCCATAGTTGCACCACTGCAAGGGAACATGGGAAGAATATGCAAATCTGTCTCCCAAGATGTAAACAGGGAGACAGTGCCTCTGTTATGCTGCCCTCTATGGGAAGCACCCTGAACATCATGCCCGACTTTCCCAGAAAATCATGCAATTCACTCAGTTGGGTGGGGAAGGAGAATTGGGGGTCAATTGCAAGGAATAGAAGGCCATTGGCGTATGCTGCAATTTTGAGTTCTTCAGTCTGGAGACCATGGAACTCCAGTTTGGCACGAATCTTGATGTGGGACCCTTGCAGGGCATTAGGAATGAGAAGAGAGAGAGAGAGAGAGAGAGAGAGAGAGAGAGAGAGAGAGAGAGAGAGAGGTGGGGTCTGCACCTCCACAGGTATTCTTCCCATGTTCCCATCTACTTCAATAATGTGCCAACATTATAGCCTTCAGATTGCTCAGATTGTTTGACGCAGACCTTTCCTTCACCCCTCATGTTGAATCACTCGCACGCTCATGTCACCTCCACCTCAAAAACATCTCCAGAATATGCCCTTTCCTTACCAGAGATACACTAAAGACACTTATTGTCTCTCTGATTCATTCTCGGCTTGACTACTGTAACTCCTTACTAATCGGTCTTCCCCTCACTAAACTCTCCCCTCTACAATCTATTCTGAATGCAGCGGCCAGGCTCATCTATCAGGCTAGACGCTACAGCGATGCCTCTGGTCTGTGCCAGTCACTACATTGGCTGCCTATTCATTATAGAATAAAATATAAAGTTATCACCCTCATCCACAAGGCTCTCCATAATGCCGCACCTCCATACATTTCCTCCCTCATCTCTGTCTACCGCCCAACCCGTGCTCTCCGTTCACTCAATGACCTAACACTTACATCCTCTATTATCAGAACCTCCCACGCTCATATACAAGACTTCTCCCGAGCTGCACCACTTCTCTGGAATGCTCTACCCCGGACAATCAGATTAACTCCCAATTTCTACAGCTTCAAACGCAAACTAAAGGCGCATCTTTTCAGACAAGCCTATCACAATCTCTAACGTAAACCCTTAACCCTCCTCTGTCCCCGCTCCCACATTTCCCCACATGATATGATGTCATCTCAGGATAACTTTATCTGTCCAAGCTCCATCCACATGTTACAGGACACGACTGGTGACGGCTCATAAAGTCTTATGTTTCTGTAATTACAGTCACCTCTATTACAAAAGTGTCTGACCTCTGTATAAGTAATACCACCCCTGCTACCTCTTGTGTCACCCCCCTCTACCTCATAGATTGTAAGCTCTTGCGAGCAGGGCCCTCAATCCCATTGTGTGAAATGACTTTCTTTGTAATGTATTTTTGTATTTGAACCCTACAAATTGTACAGCGCTGCAGAATATGTTAGCGCTATAGAAATAACATTTATTATTATTATTATTATTATTATTATTATTATTATTATTGCTCATGCTTCCTCACAATTTTGCTTCTCAAGTCATCAGACAGTTCTTTGGTCTTCTTTCTTTTCACCGTGCTCAATGGGGTACACACAAGGACACAGGACAGAGGTTGAGTCAACTTTAATCCATTTCATCTGACTGCAAGTGTGATTTAGTTATTGCCACCACCTGTTAGGTGCCTCAGGAAAGTAATAGGTGCTGTTAATTACACAAATTAGAGAATCATCACATGATTTTTCAAACAGGGCCAATACATTTGTCCACCCCCTTTTTTATGTTTGCTGTGGAATTATATCCAATTTGGCTTTTTGACAAATCTTTTTGTGGTTTTCCATTGAAGACAAATTAAATGAAGATGATAATACCAAATAATTTGTGATTGCAATCATTTTCTGGAAGAAAATCAGTATTATCTGACAGAATTGCAGGGGTGCCAATACTTTTGGCCAACACCGTATACCTCTCAGGTTTCACCTACTATGAAACACTATTATGAAGCCTGGTTCTAAGAATTGTTGTCTGTTTAGATAATTTTTATTTATATTTTTTGCAATAGATAGAAAATACAAAAATAGGCAACACTTCTTTGAATTTAGTGAAAAAAGAGAAGTTTTTATTTCATGTATCCTTTACACTAATTTTAACATTTTTCTATCCAATGAACAAAGACTTGGTGTCCTAATGCTTGCCCTTAATTGTTATAATTCTTCTGTACTTTGTTTATATTTCCTTTTTTTGGTAAGTAGAAAACAAACTTAAAATACAATAAAACCAACTGTGTAAACTGATAGCAGATAAAGTTGATCTCAGCATTATTTCTGTATGTCTATTCTTAACAATCTTCGCAGTATATTGAATAGTTGATAAGAATTCTATTATGCTGCTGTATATCTTAGTTAAGGATTTGCTAAAATTATATATTTCTTGTAATATTTTTTCTACATACCTCCTTCTATTTATATTACTAACAATGGAAATATGTTCAGCAATGCTTCACCTTGCCATAGGCTAGAATAGATCATTGTTAAGATATGGCAAAATAAAAATAGCTTTGCTTTATTGAAGGGGTTTGCAGTTCAACAAGCTGTTGTACAATGATTTAATCAGTTTTGGATCCATTACCAAACAGGAATTTAACAGTATTCTTAGAGGAAATCATAGAAAGCAAATAAAAAAGTCTAAAACTTGCCATTGGGAAGTATAATATTGTTTGGTAAGACAATGTTATAAGACAGTAACAGTTCAGTAGTCTTAGAATGAAACATTATTAAAGTACAATGTCCCATACCTATATATTAAGATGTGCACATTTGTCCTCCCTTCCATGTCCTCTTAACTGAAAGTGTCTATATATGTCTGCTGCATAAACAACCTTTCTAAATAAGTTCTTTTTCAGTGCATTATTTAATAAGATATCACATCACAGTGATGTAAGTTATCGGTGTCAGGTTTGGCAGTAGTCACATAATGAAGCGTTTACTGCTCATGCTGAAGGCATGGATAGTATTGAGGTATGCTAATATCAATCATGGCATACTGTACAAGGGTAGAGATTGAGAATAGTATACTCCTCTCATACCTGTGATGGTATTAATGCCCATGTTATTTACAGGTTGAATCATGGGTCTATTGAATACTATATTGCTTATTGTTAGGGAATTAGTACTATTTCCTAGTCTTTTACAGAGTTGGTCCTCTTAAAGAAGATGATTAGTATGCATAGTATATCAATGTGCAACATAATGATTTTGACCTTATGGTCATGACTTTTTTTTCTTGTTTATTCCAGCATTTAAGATATTTTATCTCAAGCTTAATGTAGCTATAAGAGGCCTTGTTTTTCTGGGTTCCTAAAGCAATTGGAGAATGGGTGTCCACAAGTCCCCAATGTTAATGGAGTGGTGGTACACATGCATGGTCACCTCTCCGTTCACTCCCATGGGTTTTCAGACATTGCTATTATGAAAGTCCAAATGTAGTAAATGGAATAGTGAACATGTATGTGCACCACTGCTTCACTCACAGGGGGAACTTATGAATCCCTGTTCTCCAGATTACTGAGTATTCTAGGGGTAAAAACTAGAGATGAGCGAGTAGTATTCGATCGAATACTACTATTCGATCGAATACTCTTATCGGTCGAATACCACGCTGGAAAATTCCATTGAATTCAATGCAAAAACCTCCTCGTGCTCCTCATTCTGCTACTTCCGGAACTTGGAGGATCCAAGGTGTCGAACTTTGGTTTCCATGGAAACCGGAACAACATTCCCGTTATTTCCCATAGACTATAATAGGATTCGATATTCGAACGAATACTACTCGCTCATCTCTAGTAAAAACACAAATGATTGGTCACGTATTCATTATTTTTTTTTAATTGGAAAAACCCCTTTAAGGTTTTACAAATTGTATTAAGGTTTCCAAATTCTGATGATACAAATTAAAAACAAGATTGCACCATGTTTGCAAGATTCTCAACACATGTAACACACAACTACTGGATGATAGAAAATACAGTATACAAAAGAGTCTAACCATAGCTTAAATTTGGTTAAAGACTCCAATTTCTCATTAACCTCCATAGCTCAATTTCTCGATTCAATCCATACCTCCAAATGCTAGCCCTTGATGGCTGCATTTCAAAACTCAGCTATAGTAGTCGCATGGTTGCAACTTTGCAGCACTGGAGTCCTAAGTTCCAAATCTTACCAAAGATCTGCAAGGAGTTTGTATGTTTTCTCTGGGTTTCCATGGGTTTCCTTTGGGTACGCTGGTTTCCTCCTGCACTCCGAAGACATACTGATAGGGACTATAGATTGTGAGCCCCATATGAGACAGTGATTGACAATGTATGTAAAGCACTGTGGAATGATAGCAACATATAAGTAAGCATAAATAAGCAAGATAAGATAAAAATATAAGTAAATAAAATAAAATAGACACATATTGAAAGTTATCTTTTCACAAAATTATTTTTGAAAAGTTAGTCATTGTGATACATATATCTGGACATATCCAGTCTAAAGGATAAATAAGAAAGAATTTGTCAAAAATGTATGCATTTTTCACAAATACATCACAAAATTAAGTTCCTTACAAAGTCAAGTATACAAATCTTTTCACTTTATACATCCTAGGATATACACATGTGGACAAAATTGTTGTTACCCCTCGTTTCATGAAAGAAAAACCCACAATGGTCACAGAAATAACTTGAACCTGACAAAAGTAATAAAATAATAAATACAAATTCTATGAAAATGAACAAATGGAAGTCAGATATTGCTTTTCACTTCAACAGAATTTGTTTTACAAATCAAACTCATGAAACAGGCCTGGACAAAATTAACTTAATATTTTGTTGCACACCCTTCTGAGGCAATCGCTGCAATCACACGATTTGATTCCTGTAACTGTCAATGAGACTTCTGCACCGCTCAACAGGTATTTTGGCCACTCCTCATGAGCAAACTGCTCCAGTTGTCTCAGGTTTGAAGGGGGCCTTTTCCAGACAGCATGTTTCAGTTCCTATCAAAGATGCTCAATAATATTTAGGTCGGGGCTCATAGAAGGCCACTTCAGAATAGTCCATTATTTTCCTCTTAGCCATTCTTGGGTGTTTTTACCTGTGTGTTTTGGGTCATTGTCCTGTTGTATGACCCATGACCTGCGACTGAGATCAAGCTTTGTGACACTGGACAGCACATTTCTATCTAGAATCTCTTGATAGTCTTGAGATTTCAAGACCATCTGTGCCAGATGCAGCAAAGAAGGTCCAGAACATAACAGAGCCTCCTCCATGTTTCACAATAGGGACAGTGTTCTTTTCAAGATATGCCTCATTTTTCCGTCTGTGAACATAGAGCTGATATGCCTTGCCAAAAAGTTAGATTTTTGTCTCATCTGTCCTTAAGACATTCTCCCAGAAGTTTTGTGCCTTATCAACATGTAGTTTGGTTATTATTACTTTTGTGAGATTCAAGTTATTTCTGTGGCCATTACAGGCTTTTCTTTCATTAAGCGAGGGGTAACAACAATTTTGTCCACGTTTGTATAAAGACAAAAGGTAAGGAATAGCACATACCTATAATGTTCAATTTATATTTTTTGAAAAATGCACTGTACATTGATCAGCAGCAATAATATTATTGGCTAACCTATTATGGTGATGATATTCTAAGACTTCTATGTTAATTCCAAAAATGTATCATCCATACAGTAAAAATGATATTTAGGTAAAATGTCTTTAGTACTATTTTAGAAACTTCTTACATGTCACTGAGTTCAATATATTTTTCAGAACATTTCTAAAGAACTATGGAAAGTATACACTGTAACTTAAAAGTAAAATTTTAGAGTGGACCTTTCACCATCTCCACCAAATCCCAACCTATAACATGCTTCAATAGGTGCAGCTTCAATGATTCTGGCACAGCTGGAATTTTGCTCTAGCCCCCTCCATTTCTAAGCAATCATTTCTGTTAGTTTTAACATAGCAATGCTCTTTGCTCCCAGGTGGGCATTCCTGGGCTGTCTCTTCCAGGTTTCAATTTTACCACAAAGGATAGCTATTTGTCGGACTTTTATGTTTTATATAAATTTTTTTATCCTGTTTTGGACAGGTTACTCTATGTTCAGTGGTATCAAAATTGAAACTCATACTTAAAGTAATTGCAATACTAAGTCATTGAGTATTAACTTTACCCTTTCAATTGCTTTTCAATGCTAGCGAAAGTCAAGTTAACTCTTTCTACATATGCATGTCTCCATTTTATTATCTTTGTGACTTGTTTTTTTATATTGAATTTTATCTATTTTCATCTCTCTCTCTCTCTCTCTCTCTCTCTCTCTCTCTCTCGCCCCAGTGTAAGATTTGAGGATATTTTGTGTGTCAGAGGCATCTTTGGGAACCCCAGGGTCCACTGTAGATTGCTACCACTGCATCCCCTATAGCTATATCCCTGCTACCTCTGCACCCACTCAAGTTACGTCTCTACTAGAAGCACTGTTTTTTTGTATATCTTTTTGTATATTTCATTTGTGCTGTTGTCCACTAGATCATAGGATGTGTGAAAGACATGGTGGGTGATGGTGGATCTGAGATACTGACTGATGTTGTAGGATAGGTTTGTCTATCATCAAACCAGAGAGAAGCGTACAAATGAAAAGGAGAAACAAAACTATAGATGACCTCAGGAAGAAATCAGATCTCTGCTCTCTGCCAAGGGAACCAAACCATCAGGATGGAATCATGGCTTCTATTTTACCAACTTATTAATTCCTCGAATCACATTATCTGATTTACCTTGTCTATCCAGGTAATGCTTGGATGGATGGAGTAATCTGCTGAAGCCAAAATCTCCAGGAGATACAATATGGCGGCTGACCACCTTCTGTATGAGGTCTTGGATCTGCACCCAAAAAGGCTCTATCTTCTTATAAAAGCACCAAATATAGGACAAGGATTCATGTATGCTTTTTGGGATGGATGGGTGATGAGATCCATTAGGTTTGGGTTACCACAATTTCACTTTTACGGTATATTTATTTTACGCCATTCATTTAAAACTCTTAAAAGATGTACTACCTATTTTTACTAATATGAGGGAATTTTGTAAAATATACCAATGATCTGGGATGAGAAATTTTCTTTATTATGTGAACAATTCTAAACATACAAAAACACTGATAAATCAATAGCATGTGTTAATATATTGTACAATCTATAAATATAAGTAATTACCTATTAAACTAACAATGACTACAGCTACCCCAGCTCCCTGTTTGATTACTGATGCTTGTTTATGTTAGTGTATGTTTATTGCCTCTAAATTAATTTACCGTGTTGTGTCTTAAAGAAGCTTACAGTTATTTATTTTTAATAATTGCAAGAGTTGAATCAATTAGTTTGCTATTCCCTCAGTTAATGAACAAAGCCATGTTTGTGTATAAGAGAAGGCTGAAACATTCATTGCTAAATTTAATTTGTGTGCCAGAACAAGCATGGTAGTCATAAGAGAGATGGAGGTAGACTGAAAGATAATGATAAATTGTTTAATTAACGTTAAACAAAGAAGTAATAGCAATTAGTCCTATCTTAACAAGTCAGCAATTGTAAACTTAATTATAACAGGTAATAAAAATATTTTTTATATTAACAATTAAGTTACTTAAGAACCTTTTTACATGTGCTTATTTTTATTAAAATGTTAAAACTTTAAGAATCTTTATTATACAAATTTGCAAGTAATATTATTTATACAAGAAATGGCTGCTAAATTAATTTTTCTTTGTTTCATTTTATTTTTCATATCATTCAATTTTTTAATGCTTAAATGTAAAAACAATAACCAATAAAAAAGTACAATAACAGTAGTCTAAAAAAACAGCAAATTGTCAGTCACAAAGAATTTATAAGAAAGCGATTTAGGATTCATGACTAGAGATGAGCGAACAGTGAAATATTCGATATTCGATATTCTTTTCGAGTAGAGCCTCAGTATTCAACTACTAGAACTACTACTCGAATATCAAATATCATTATAGTCTATGGGAAAAAATGCTCGTTTCAGGGGAACCACTATTCGACTAAAGGAGAGTCACCAAGTCCACGAGTAGCAGGAGAAGAGTGTTTAGTCTATGGGGTCTGTACGCTTTAACTGCACAGCGCTTGCAGGTGCGCTGATAAAAAGTAAGCTCCCTCGTAACAGCAAGCTGCCAGCTCTCTCAACTAGCAAAGATGAGCCTGCGGCAAATCAACTCTGGTTCTGCAGCAGGCTCGTCCTTGCTAGTCAGGAGAGCTGGCAGCTTGAGGTTACGAGAGAGCTGACTTTGGACAATGGAGACTGCTGTGGTCCAATCTTAGACTCCGCCTCCTCACAGATGAGCCTCCGGCAGAACCAGCGTTGATTGGCCGACTGCTGTACACTGGCCAATCAATGCTGGTCTATTCATTCCTATGAGAAAAAGTCAGCTTCCTCATAACAGAAAGCTGCCTGCTCCTAGCAAGGACGAGCCTGCTGCAGAACCAGCGTTGATTTGCCGAATGCTATAAAGTGTATAGCATTTGGCCAATCAACGCTGGTTCTGAATCGAATATTTACTGCGAATAGCTAGTAGTATTCAATCAAGTACGAATATTTTGAATACCGTAGTATTCGATCGAATACCTACTCGATCGAATACTACTCGCTCATTTTTATTCATGGAAGAAGAGACAGGGGCAACTTGTGCCCACACACATTGTTTTCTGTATTTATGAAAATATTTTAATCTAAAAAGTTATATATTTAGCTTTAGAGGGGATTGGAGCCATTCCAATCAATTTAGCCCCCAATTTTTTTTATTTTTACAAGTTTCTAAGGGAGAAAAAGCACACCAAAGATTGCTGCACAATTTCTTCTGAACAGAGCAATACCCCATGGTAAACAGTTGTATGGGCATATGGTAGAGCTCAGAAAGGAAAGAGTGCTTTTTAGCTTTTGGAAGGAAGAGTTTTCTGGAATAGTTTTCGGGTGCCTAATTGTATTTGTAGAGAATGCCTCCAAAAAGTTATGCCATTTTGAAAACTACTCCCCTCACAGAATTTATCAAGGGGTATTGTTATTATTTTGAGCCTGAGTGCTTCCCAAAAATTAGTTTACAATGTGCAAATTTAAATTTTTAAAGAAATATGCCATTTCAGTGCCTGATTGTCACGGTTTACAGGGAAGCAGGAAATGGTGTGCAGGGATGCAGCAAGAATCTAAGGAAGCAGGGTAGGGAAAACTGTCCCTACGATATGGCGGCTAGCTAATCCCTGCCTGCAGGTGTTGGTCAGCTCACCCGGGCTAGCCCCAGTCCCGACAACTACTCTCTCTGAACACGAAGACCTGCAGAGATAGAAAGGGTAAAGGGCTACAAGATACTAGGGTCTGGTGTACTAAATTTGGGCACCCCTAGCGAAAAGATTAGTGCAAGACAAAGTGCTGGGAACTAGGTGAACTATGAAGCCCAGCCAGCCCACAAACACACAACAGAGACTAAATGCAGGGAGAAGGAAAATGGTGAGGAAAGGTGTTACGGGAAACTACCAAGGCAAAACTTCACTCAAGAAATCTCTCACCACTATCCCCAGGCTAGAAATGGCAAAACTCTAGATATCCTCTAGAGTAAGGGCCAAGAATTAGCTGCAAAGACAACAAAAAACAGCAAGGAATGAAAAGACAGCCAGCCTAAAATAGAGGCTGGCAGCACCTGATAGGATGATACAGTGTTGGCCAAAAGTATTGGCACCCCTGCAATTCTGTCAGATAATACTCATTTTCTTCCAGAAAATGATTGCAATCACAAATTGTTTGGTATTATCATCTTCATTTAATTTGTCTTCAATGGAAAACCACAAAAAGAATTGTCAAAAAGCCAAATTGGATATAATTCCACAGCAAACATAAAAATGGGGGGGACAAAAGTATTGGCACTGTTTGAAAAATCATGTGATGCTTCTCTAATTTGTGTAATTAACAGCACCTGTTACTTACCTGAGGCACCTAACAGGTGGTGGCAATAACTAAATCACACTTGCAGCCAGTTGAAATGGATTAAAGTTGACTCAACCTCTGTCCTGTGTCCTTGTGTGTTCCACATTGAGCATGGAGAAAAGAAAGAAGACCAAAGAACTGTCTGAGGACACGAGAAACAAAATTGTGAGGAAGCATGAGCAATCTCAAGGCTACAAGTCCATCTCCAAAGACCTGAATGTTCCTGTGTCTACTGTGCGCAGTGTCATCAAGAAGTTTAAAGCCCATGGCACTGTGGCTAACCTCCCTAGATGTGGACGGAAAAGAAAAATTGACGAGAGAGTTCAACGCAAGATTGTGCGGATGGTGGATAAAGAACCTCGACTAACATCCAAACAAGTTCAAGCTGCCCTGCAGTCCGAGGATACGACAGTGTCAACCTGTACTATCCGTCGGCATCTGAATGAAAAGGGACTGTATGGTAGGATACCCAGGAAGACCCCACTTTTTACACAGAGACATAAAAAAGCCAGGCTGGAGTTTGCTAAAACTTACCTGAGAAAGCCAAAAACGTTTTGGAAGAATGTTCTCTGGTCAGATGAGACAAAAGTAGAGCATTTTTGGAAAAGGCATCAACATAGAGTTTACAGGAAAAAAAAGAGGCCTTCAAAGAAAAGAACATGGTCCCTACAGTCAAACATGGCAGAGGTTCCTTGATGTTTCGGGGTTGCTTTGCTGCCTCTGGCACTGGACTGCTTGACCGTGTGCATGGCATTATGAAGTCTGAAGACTACCAACAAATTTTGAAGCATAATGTAGGGCCCAGTGTGAGAAAGCTGGGTCTCCCTCAGAGGTCATGGGTCTTCCAGCAGGACAATGACCCAAAACACACTTCAAAAAGCACTAGAAAATGGTTTGAGAGAAAGCACTGGAGACTTCTAAAGTGGCCAGCAATGAGTCCAGACCTGAATCCCATAGAACATCTGTGGAGAGATCTCAAAATGGCAGTTTGGAGAAGGCACCCTTCACATCTCAGGGACCTGGAGCAGTTTGCCAAAGAAGAATGGTCTAAAATTCCAGCAGAGCATTGTAAGAAACTCATTGATGGTTACCGGAAGCGGTTGTTCGCAGTTATTTTGTCTAAAGGTTGTGCTACCAAGTATTAGGCTGAGGGTACCAATACTTTTGTATGGCCCATTTTTGGAGTTTTGTGTAAAATGATCAATGATTTGACTTTTTTTCATTTTCTTTTGTGTTTTTTTCATTGCAAGCAAAATAAATGCAGATATTAATACCAAAGAGTTTGTGCTTGCAATCATTTTCTGGAAGAAAATGAGTATTATCTGACAAAATTGCAGGGGTGCCAATACTTTTGGCCAACACTGTACAAATGAACACACATGAGGCTTCCAAACTCTAGCAGACAATAAAGAAGCACATACAACAGTGAGACAGAGGCTACACACAACAAAGCAAATAGCCACGAGGCAGAGAACCAACCAGGAAAGCACATGACGCTGGTTCAAATCCAAACACCGATATCTTGTGCACATTTTGAGTCAACATAGACAAACACTTCTAAAACTTTTAAATGGCTTATCCTGGGTACTAAAAACCGTAAATGGCTGTTTGGGCACACAACAGGGCTCAGAAGGGAAGGAGCACTGTGCTTTTATCTTTTGGAATATAGATTTAGAGGGACTGGTTTCTGGATGCCATATTGTATTTGCAGAGCCCCAGAGGTGCCAATAAATTGGAATTCCCGAAGAGGAATTCTTTTGTAGGGGCCATTTTATGGTTTATGGAAACATAACACGGCTTCTAAAAACCAAACAATTTAAATCTGTGCTCCCAAAGCCACTTAGTGCTCCTTCACATTTGCAACCTGCTGTCTGCCCCATGTATGACACTGTTGCACAAAGGATAATTTTCTTAAAGGGATTCAATCATTAAAACTGCTTTTTTTCTCCCTAACACATAGGAATAGCCGTAAGAAAGGCTTAAGAAAGGCTATTCTTCTAATACCTTTTGAAATCTTCTCCACACCGCCGTTCCGTAGATATCCTGGTTTTCATCAGTATGCAAATGAGTTTTCTTGCAGCACTGGGGGCAAGAAAACTCTCTAAAGGTGGCCTCTTTTTCCTCTGGAATACCGACTCTGCAACATGTTCTTTGGATGGCTTCTTCTGGCTTTAAATGAGATGCATGCATCAGGCAAAGCCGACTGCGCATGCCTGCGGTCATTTTCTTGTGGCCGCTTACACAAATGTACTGTGTAAGTGGCCACAAGAAAATGGCCGCAGGCATGGCAGAGCCGACTGCGCATGCATCACATTTAAAGCTAGAAGAAGCCATCCGAAGAACACATTGTGGAGAGGGCGTTCCAGATGAAGAAGAGGCTGGAGAGTTTTTTTGCAGCACTGGGGATGGGGTCTGTCCCAAGTGCTGCGTAAAACTCATTTGCATATAGATGAAAACCGAGATATCTACGGAACAGCAATGCAGAGAAGACTTCTAAAGGTAGGAGAAGAATAGCCTTTCTTAAGCTTTTCTTAAGGCTATTCCTACGTGTTAGGGAGAAAAAATGCAGTTTTAATGATTTAATCCCTTTAACAATGCCATATGTGGGTATAAACTGCTGTTTAGGCACACAGACAGGTACAGAAGGGAAGAAGGACTATTTGTTTTTTGGAGCACAGTTTGTTTTTTGGACATCATGCCACTTCTGCAGAGCCCCTGAATTGGAAGTAAAGAGGGAATCCACAGACACATGACCCCACCTTGGAAACTACACCCTTAAAGATATTTATCAAGTGGCATAGTAAGCATTTTTACCCTGTAGTGTTGAATTGATTTTGTTTCCAGAAATGACAGTGCGGCTGAAAAATGAAAATTGCTATTTTTCCAGAGATACCCTTTTTAAGTGCTTGATATGTTGAACCCATATTTTGTCAGCAGAAACACATACTCCAAAAGCAGTTATCCTGGGCACAGCAGCTTTCGGAGTATTTGTCTCTGAAACAAAAATATTCACTGTACCCCTGGATACATTTTTTCAGGGTTGCAGTTTCCAAAATGGGGTCCTATGTCTGGGGATTCCACTTTACTGGCATTTCAGGGTTCTAAAAAAGTGGCATCGTGTCCAAAAAACAAAGTGTCTAAAACTGTCCTCTTCTGCTGTCTTTTCCCTCATGATCTCTAAATCTGGGGTCTATTCTGACATGCGCTTGAATATCTTATACATTCCCTTCTTGCTGCAGCCAGTTTTGTGCAAAATATTTGGCAATTTGTAGGATTTTTGTCTTCACATTGTGCAAGCTATGTTTTGTTATTTTTCTGGTGATGTAGCTATATGAGGGCTTGTTTATGTGGGATGAGATAAATTTTGTAATTACATCATTTGGAGGTGTCTATAACTCTTTCTTGGAGAATTTAAAAAAACAAACAACTCTGCCATTGGTTTCAAGCGTTTAAATGTTTGCCGTTCAGAGTACAGCCTAAGTAACATTTATTCTATGAGTCATTACAATTACAGACATCAATTTATGGGGATATACCGTAAATCAATTGGCACTTGATTTCCTTGTGTCGTCCTTTATGAGGCAATAGAGTCATATGGATTCCAGGAGACTTTCTTTCAGTCCTTGAGGTCTCTGTACTTGCACCTGTCAAATGCTCTTATGGAGCCCTCTTTAAAAATTCTTCCTTATTCGATTAACTCTATACTACACAGTTTTTACTCTAAGTTCTCACCCCTTTGTTTCAAGGGCTGTAATGCTTTTTGGTGACATCCTTAATATTTAGTGGACTTCTCTTTTAGCTCATCACTTCTGGATATCCATTCACAAGATGGTGCAATGGCCCTTAGGACAATCAATCTTAACTATTCCTGTTTTCCTACTCATTCTTAAGCCAACTACTCTTAGATATACACAATACAAATTACTCTAGTATATATTAATGACAGTGCAAATCCATATTATTTTCAATTGGAAGAAACCAAGTCTTTCATTGACATATGTCATTAGACGTGCTGACATGCTCATGCTGCATGAAAAATTAACACTACTATTTCAGATACCTGTTCACATTTCGACAGGGTTTGGTCTCGAGGTTATTCGATTTACTTTACCAATTTTTTTTAAAATTTAAAGTTCAGAAGAATCCAAAATTTATGGGGTTCGCCACCCACAGACCATTATTATACTTTGGGATCTGTTCAGGAAAGCCCAGGAGAGGTGAGTAATACTGTTTTTTATATTTAAAAACCTTCCCTGAGCCACCAATTATAATACTCTGAGGTCTGAATAGACACTAGTATATAATAGCAGTTTTATTTTGGATCTGTTCTTTCCAAACAAAATTTCTGGACAAATCTTGAGAGGTTCGGCCAACAAATACTCTCAGTGCTGCCTGGTAGCCTCTGCTTTAAAGGTATAGAGCAGATGCCACCAGACAGACCCTTCAGCTTCATGTATGATCTTTATTGTCTAGCTGAGTGGGCCCCCTTCCCTCCATGAACCCTTGTACAGCTGAACCGACTGCACATGTGATATATCCACTCCTGGGCATGATCCATTCAGCAATGAATGTGACTTAGAAGCTGAAATACCACAAGGAAAAATTATAGAAGCTGTCTGACTGTAAGAGGTGCAGGTGACTGGCAACAAACTCACTCAGACAACGGAATAAAACAGGAACGGCTTTACTTGTTATGATTCTTGAACACAGCAACAGGCTCTTGAACTATTGCAACAGGTAAATCATATACTGGAGGGACATTGTCTCTATAAGAACTTGGGTATGTAAAGGAGGGGTATAGTTACAGCTTTAGTGGCACTGTGTCACTTGTTACAGTCTCTCAATGGGCTTTGCTTACTGATCCTGCTGGAGGGCACTGGATTCCTCTGGGGCTCATGCTCTGACTCTCCAAGGTAGTACCTTTCTCCTTATTGCAGTGGGGAAGCTGGCTGCACACTTCTGTGTCTTTTCTGCACTTCTATCACATGTGCTCTGCACTACAGTTACTTGCACTGCTCTGTGTTGCTCTCCCTCTTCAGTGTTTGCTTCAGCACTGCTGTGCTTCACTGGGCTGTTCTGCTTGGCTCTGGTCACTATATGACAGCACTCTTGCTTTCTGTTGGCAGACACTGCTTCTGCTCTCCAGCACTGTAGTCTTCTTCCCCTGGAAACACTGTGTGTCCTCCACTTCCTGTGCCCCCAGCTTTTACTTTCCCAGGTCACTCTATTGTCTCTAGCTGAGAACTGGCTCCCCCTGCTGGATTGGGATGATTGCAGCAAGCCTCCATGTTCTAACAATGCAGCCGTACCTCCTAACATTACACCTTCTCTCCCCGATTTGAGGGTGGCCGTCCCGGCAACCTGAGTACCCCGGACATAGTCATTATAACGGGCAGGCATCCTTCCAAAGTTAGAACGCTGAGAATGTCGTAGCTCAACTGGCTGCTCCACAGGTGAACCATTGTTCTCCTCTTGTTGCACAACTGGTTCTTCCCTTCTTTCCAAGGAGATTGGTTCTGGTAGAGGTGGTAACCACCATTCCTCTTCCCCAGACGGCCTTGCTGTCATGTTGGGGCTCTCTGGTATGGGCTCAGGAGCCCTTCTCAGAAAAGTACATGGCCTGAGCATATTTCGGTGCACTGTGCGCACAGGTCCATTTGCACCTTCAGGTTTCACCTTGAACACTGGAATGCTTGGATTGGGTTGCTGGAGTACTTCGTAAGGAGTGGTCTCCCACCGCCAATGCAACTTCCCAGCCCTTCTGGCAGTCCAATTTCGTACCATTACCCGATCTCCCACCTGCAACGGCAATTCCCTCAATTTCTTGTTTGCAGATAATGTGCGGGGGCCCAGCCGTTGGGCAACCAGGTCATACATCTCTTGTACCTTCTTCCGATGGTCTCCCATCCAAGTCTCAGGGGTCCACCCCTCACCTTCTTCACTGACAGGCATCATCATATTCAGAGGGCACCTTCCATTTCTCCCGAACATCAGCAAAAAGGGTGAATAACCGGTGGCTGAATGCACTGTGTTGTTGTACACCCACACTAATTCTGCAATAAAGTTTGGCCATCTCTCCTTTTTCTGTTCTTCCAATGTTCGCAACAGCTGTAGTAGTGTTCTGTTCAAGCGCTCACATGCACCATTTCCCTGTGGATGGTAGGGTGTTGTGCGTGTTTTTCGAATCTGGTACAGCCGACATAGCTCTTCAATCACTTTGCCTTCAAAGCAAGCCCCTTGGTCAGAGTGCAGTTGCGTAGGACAGCCATAAGGCAGGATGAAATTCTTCCACAGGCTTTGTGCTGCCGATTCTGCAGTTTGGTCCCGAGTCGGGACTGCTACTGCAAACTTAGTAAAGTGGTCCACCATGACTAGCAGATACTTGTATCCACGCAGGGACTCTCCTACCGACAGATAGTCCATCATCAGAAGCTGTAGTGGGTAACCAGTCTGTATAATGCCAATTGGGGCCTGTTGATCCCCAGCTCTTGCTAGGTTGCAGTTTCGGCAGTTTCTGCAAATGTCGTGGGCCACTCTTTGTAAATTGGGATGATAGTAGAATCTCTGCAACCATGCATAAGTCTTGGCCGGTCCAAAATGCCCTTTCCTTTCATGCATCCACTCTGTTATTCTCCTTATTTCACTATCGGGCACTACTATTTGCCAGGTGGGACCAATCTCTGTAGGGAGCTGTACTCTTCTGCATAGGACTCCCTCACAGAAGGTCAGACGGTCTCTCTGCTGCCACAACTTCCTCTCAAATGGTGTCAAGGTCTCCCGCACACTGTATGCTGGCTGGTAATCGTTAAGGAGCCATTCTCTTACTCTGGCAATCTGTGAGTTTCGCTGCTGACAGTCCTTCCACTCTTCCATGGACCCTCCAGCAGTGACCTCAACTGCAGGTTCCCTCTCCTGGACTGGAGCACTCTTCAGTGGTTGAGGCGTTTTACCGAAATCAGGGGTCTCGACCTCCTCTCGCTCTTCATCTGTGGGACCACTGGGATTCTCCACCGGGTTACGAGACAAGGCGTCTGCATTAGCATTACTCCGTCCTGGCCTGTATTGCGTCTTAAAGTTAAATTTACTGAGGCGAGCTGCCCACCGCTGCTCTAAGGCTCCTAGTTTGGCAGTATTCAGGTAAACCAGTGGGTTATTATCAGTCATCAGTACAAACTCTGCTCCAGTCAGGATGTCTGCAAACTTTTCAGTCACTGCCCACACCACTGCCAACAGTTCAAGTTTGAATGAGCTGTAATTGTCAGGGTTCTTCTCCCTCTCCCGCAGACTTCTACTGGCATAGGCTATCACTCGTTCTTGGCCTTCTTGTTCTTGGGCCAGTACAGCTCCCAGTCCCTTCAGGCTTCCATCTGTGTGCAACACAAAGGGCCTTGTGAAATCTGCATAGGCCAGAATGGGAGCACTGGTCAATAACTTTTTGAGCTCCCTAAAAGCCAGTTCTGCCTCCTCATTCCAATTGAAAAGATTCCTCTTTGCTTCTTCATTTGGGCATCCATGGAGGAGGGTGTATAAGGGTGCTGCTACCTGGGCAAAATCCTTGATGAATCGCCGGTAATACCCTACCAGGCCCAGGAAGGCCCGCAGTTCACTGACGCTACTGGGTACAGGCCATTGTTGTACAGCCTGAATCTTTGAGTTCATGGGCTGGACTCCTTCCCTTGTCACTACATGGCCTAGATACTCAATGCTCTTCTGGAACAAATGGCATTTACTGGGTCTCAACTTCAACCCATGCTTCTCTAAGCGGCTGAGGACCACATCCAGCCACTCCAAATGTTCTGCAAAGCTGGATGAGAAGATGATTATATCATCTAGGTAGATCAGCAGGCATTCATAGTTCAAGTCACCCAAACACAACTCCATTAGTCTCTGGAAAGTAGCTGGGGCATTGTTCAGTCCAAAGGGCATCCGGAGAAACTCATACAGCCCCATGGGCGTAACAAACGCTGTCTTTTCTCTGTCTTTTGCTGCCACTGGCACCTGCCAGTATCCACTTGCCAGGTCCAGAGTAGAGAAGAATTTGGCATGGCCCAGGGCCGCCAAGGAGTCTTCTATACGAGGGAGTGGGTATGCATCCCGAACTGTACATGCATTCAAGCGTCTGTAGTCCACACAGAATCGCAGAGTCCCATCCTTTTTCTTTACAAGTACAATGGGTGAGGCCCACGGGTTCTTGCTAGGCTGGACAATGCAACATTCCTGCATTTGCTTTAGCAGGGTCTTGACCTCTTGGTACAGTGCTGGTGGTATTTGTCGGTAGCGTTCCCTCACTGGTCGAGCATCTCCAGTAGGAATTTCATGTTCCACTGTGTGTGTCATTCCAAAGTCTCCTTCATGACGGGAGAAAGCACTTAGGTGAGACCCCAGGACCCTGGCCAACTGCTCCCTTTCCTCTTTAGACATCTCGGCACCTTCCAAATGTACCTCTTTCAGGAGCTGTGCTCCTGTCGTCCCGACAGATTCAGTCATTACTTGACACAAGGTGAGAGTGGTAGTGGTCATGTCAGTCGACTTGATGTGCCAGCTAGGTTCCTGTAGAGCTTGAACCTCCTGGATGGGAAACACATCTGCCACCAGTTCCCTGGGTGCCAGAACAACACTGTGGTTATTAATGTTCATTAATCTCATCAGTACTTGGCCATCCTGGACTGTGCACAAGGTTCGTCCCACAGCTATCCCTTCTCTCTGTAGCACAGGCTCTATCATGACTGTAGCCCCAAGCAATCTGTGACTGGTGCCCACTGGCAGGGGCAGCAACACCTCATGGCCAGCTGGCACTTCCAAGGTAGTTGAACAGGGTACTCTCACACATCCCACTTTTCCTGCTAAGCTGGATAAGGTCGCTTGCATCCGACACTGTTTGAGTGATCTCTGTAGGGCCACTTGTGGTGGTTTCAAGTTTGGGACATTCTTCCAATATTTGGGACCCAACTCTCGAGCCATCAGTCCATCTAGTTCTCGCAATACATTCATTCCTAGTATCACAGGGACTTCTGAGTCCATTGCTCTCTGTACCACCACCACTCCTTTCTTCTTCATGGTCTGGCCCCAAAGCTCAATGTCGACCTGCATGACTCCAACTGTTGGAATAGGAATACTATTGGCAGCTTTCAGATTCACCCAGTCTGCACTGTCCCAGTGTAGGGAGGAGGGAAAGTGAGCCTCAAAGATTTCCCTGGCCATTGTTGTCACTTGTGACCCCGTGTCCAGTAGACAGGACAGTTCTATTCCATTGAACTTGGCTGTAACGACTGGGCTCTCTCCCACTAAGTCCATAGCTTCAAGAAAGGGGCGCAATTCTGTGCTTCCTCCTGCGATTTGCCCCTCAATCGCAGGTGGGACTAGTTTAAATCCCTCTGGTTGCGGCTAAGGCCACGGTTGGGGCAGTTCCTTGCTAAGTGTCCCTCTTGGTTACATGTCCAGCATCTTCTTGCAGGTCGGGCCCCTCTGTAGGACTGTTTGGGAACAGTGTAGGACTGCCCTCTAAACAGTCAGTGCCTGTTTCAGTTCTCTAATCACCTCTTCTAATGATGACAGCCGGGCCTCCATACCCTTCTCCTTGGATGGTGTCACCTCTGCTTGGTGGGCTATTGGATTCATAGTACCCAGTTCCTCTTTTTCCAAGACGATGGCTTCCTTTAGCGCCTGATGTAAGGTTGAGTGGGGCTCCGACTTGAATCTCTCACGTAGGATCCTCCGTAATGGCTGGCTCCTCAGGCCAAGGAGAAACTGCTTTCGCAGGACCACTTCTGCATTAGTGATGGATGTGACTGCCTGTTCTTCTTTTCTTTGTAATGTGGCCATAAGCTCTTGCAAGTCATTTGCATATTGGGGTAGTGTTTCATCTTCCCCCTGGTATCTGGTGAAGAATCTCTTCCTCAGCATAGCTTCAGATGTCATATCCCCATATACATCTTCCAGGATGCTTGAGATCTGTTCAAACGTCTGTCTTGACCTCGCCGGCTGCAGCAGTACTTTCTTTCTGGCTTCCCCTTCTAATGTGTTCAAGGCAAGCTCTGCTTTCAGATGTGAGGCAATATTACATAGACGTGCAGCTCCCTCCAGCCTCTCTTTCCAGTCCTCTAGTAACACATTAGATCCATTAAACTTGGGCAGATGGCTCAGTAGCGCCCCCACTGGAATCATAGGCTGTGTCCCACTCACTGAGGATGTTGCCCCTTCTGTCACCATATTTGTTTCCATCCTGCCGACTACGCCACGTGTAAGAGGTGCAGGTGACTGGCAACAAACTCACTCAGACAACAGAATAAAACAGGAACGGCTTTACTTGTTATGATTCTTGAACACAGCAACAGGCTCTTGAACTATTGCAACAGGTAAATCATATACTGGAGGGACATTGTCTCTATAAGAACTTGGGTATGTAAAGGAGGGGTATAGTTACAGCTTTAGTGGCACTGTGTCACTTGTTACAGTCTCTCAATGGGCTTTGCTTACTGACCCTGCTGGAGGGCACTGGATTCCTCTGGGGCTCATGCTCTGACTCTCCAAGGTAGTACCTTTCTCCTTATTGCAGTGGGGAAGCTGGCTGCACACTTCTGTGTCTTTTCTGCACTTCTATCACATGTGCTCTGCACTACAGTTACTTGCACTGCTCTGTGTTGCTCTCCCTCTTCAGTGTTTGCTTCAGCACTGCTGTGCTTCACTGGGCTGTTCTGCTTGGCTCTGGTCACTATATGACAGCACTCTTGCTTTCTGTTGGCAGACACTACTTCTGCTCTCCAGCACTGTAGTTTTCTTCCCCTGGAAACACTGTGTCCTCCACTTCCTGTGCCCCCAGCTTCTACTTTCCCAGGTCACTCTATTGTCTCTAGCTGAGAACTGGCTCCCCCTGCTGGATTGGGATGATTGCAGCAAGCCTCCATGTTCTAACAATGCAGCCGTACCTCCTGACAATACACGGCAACAAATCAAATTTTTATACTGATGACCTATCCTTTGGAAATAATTAAGTGCACCACTGGGGGATGGTAAATTAATTAATAGAAGTGGTTAAAATGTGGTAAAACCACTGCAAATAATTAAATGTATCAATGTAGTATGGTAACTGCAGTAATGTATGCAGCTTTCCAATGGTGGTGGAAATAACACAGGAAATCATTTAAAAATGGCAAAAAAGAAATAACTATTTGGCACAAAGAAGGTGATACTGGGAGACTCTATGCCAGAGCAATGTGCAATGTCAAAGTTGCTTATTCAATGCCAGTGGTTATATGACGTACATATATGTGTAAAATTACACTCCAAAATACACACCATTTAACTCTATGTGAACTGGCCCTTACACCGTAACGGGTAACCTGACTCACAATCCATTACAACTTGGAGACCTGAACATATCTAGATGTGCCCCAGGGATTAGTCCTCAATATTCATTCTCTTTCATCACTATACCACCCTGGGTCAGTGAGAAAGAACAATGGACTCGTTGCCCAGACAGCGATGAGTGACAGGTAGTCTGAAGACTCTGTCCACCACTGCTGGCTCCCATATTTTCCATATTTGATGTCACCATCCTCTTACTTGCTCAGACTTCACATATTTGCAGTGCTGTTGCATTGATGATGATGATGATGATGATTATTATTATTAACATTTTTATTGTGATTTTTTTTCTAATAAACCGACATTTGGAAACAAAAAACAGACTTGTCGGGAGGGTGACAGGCCCTAATAAGTATGTGCTAACACTTGAACCAACACTTTCATGCAATCTATAACATTTTTAATAAAAATTAAATTAGTTTAAAATTAAACATACCTTGTTTACATCATATTCGTTGTGAAATGTAATCTCTAATAGCATATGATAGATTCAGTATGATTTGTTTACAACAAAGCAATCCTGAAAATGTATGAAAGCATTGCTTTTCACACAGAAATTAATGGAATATTTCTTGAGAAACATATTAAATTGGTTTTGATTGCAGAAACAGACACATATTCCTTTTTTGTTAACAATCTAGTTATTTATGAATAATGTTGAGTAAATGATAAGAAATGAAAAAGGAAAAAATATTTTGTTGGGATTTATTTTCTTTTATACTGTAAATCATGTCTCGCTGGTCAATAATGAATCTGGATTTGAAAAATGGGATATTGACTAATCCTTACTGCTGAAAGGCAGTCATAATTCTCAAATGAGTCATGGGGTTTATTTTCTTGCTAGATCTACCAGGAAGTATAAATAAGAGTGATATCATATCATAAAGAATAAATTCAAATAGGTACTTAAAATGACACTTTTACTTCACATTTCAAGTATAAACTTTGTTTTTGGAGCTAGTAAATTGTTCTTTTATATATCTGCTGAATAAAATGCAAACCACATGATTAGATGACAAAATAGGATTATTATTATTATTATTATTATTATTATTATTATTATTATTATTATATCTATTTATATATACTGTATATACTATGTTATTAATACTGTATAATTGAATCAGTGATAAAAGAGAAAACTCATCAGTGACATTTTTACTTTTATACAAGCAACTTGCTATGTGTGTATGGAAAACATACAGATACTACATAAATAGAGATGACACTGATCATATAAAGGGGTATTCAATAGAGATGAGCGAACACTAAAATGTTCGGGGTTCGAAATCCGATTCGAACAGCCGCACACTGTTCGACTGTTCGAACGGTTTTCGAACCCCATTATAGTCTATGGGGGGAAATGCTCATTTCAGGGGTACGCAACATTTGATCAAATTCTACTAACCAAGTCCATGAGTGAGGGTCGGGCTGGATTCTTCTCCCTGCGCAGCGTCCCGGCGTCCTCTTCCGGCCTTGAATTCACTCTGCTAGGCATCGGGCCTGGGCAGAGCCGACTGTGCATGCCCGCACTACAAGCCGACATGCGCAGTTGGCTCTGCCCAGGCCCAATGCCTGGCAGAGTGAATTCAGATCCGGAAGAGGACGCCGGGACGCTGCGCAGGGAGAAGACTTCTAAAGGTAAGAGAAGAACCAGTGTTGATTGGCAGAATGCTATACATTGCCAATCAACGCTGGTTCTGCATCAAATCTTAACTTTGAACAGCTAGTAGTACTCGATCGAGTACGAGTATTACGAATACCGTAGTATTCGATCGAACACCTACTCGATCAAGTACTACTCGCTCATCTCTAGTATTCAACAATGACATTTGTTGATTTTGTTGGGCAGTTTGGAAAAATTCATGCTATATGTATACAAAGTTCATGCCCAGTAGTAACTTGCAAGGACAAAAAATGCTGATTTAAAAATAAAAATAAAATAAAATTAATAGTGTTTTGAATGTACATTCATTTGGAGACATAAATTGTACTGGGAAAAACAGCATTACTTATGCGCTACATTGAAATGCACATTAGTTTTGTTTTCATTTTTATCAAATGTATACTTGAACAATTTTTTAAAAAAAAGAATTATACAAAAATCACCGTTTAAAATAAAAGGGACTATCCAGTCTGTAACATTCATGACCTATCTAGTTCTCAGACAGTGTGGCTCTCGGTATTGCTTATATAGAACAAGTCACGCTGCTCACATACAAACTGTTGCAGCAAGTTTAGATATTGCAGGGTTCTCCCGTATATATATATATATATATATATATATATATATATATATATATATATATATATATAGTTAGAATGTCACATTTTTGGAACACTACACATTTCTGCAAGATTTTAGTTAGAGAGTTATGATGCAGTTATAGCACACAGGGCTGCCATCAGGAATTTTGAACCCCTCCATCCCCACAAAATAGTGCACTGAGTGATACAGTCCTATGAAAAAGTTTGGGCACCCCTATTAATCTTAATCATTTTTAGTTCTAAATATTTTGGTGTTTGCAACAGCCATTTCAGTTTGATATATCTAATAACTGATGGACACAGTAATATTTCAGGATTGAAATGAGGTTTATTGTACTAACAGAAAATGCGCAATATGCATTAAACCAAAATTTGACTGGTGCAAAAGTATGGGCACCTCAGCAGAAAAGTGACATTAATATTTAGTAGATCCTCCTTTTGCAAAGATAACAGCCTCTAGTCGCTTCCTGTAGCTTTTAATCAGTTCCTGTATCCTGGATAAAGGTATTTTGGACAAACAATTCAAGTTCAGTTAAGTTAGATGGTCGCCGAGCATGGACAGCCCGCTTCAAATCATCCCACAGATGTTCAAGGATATTCAGGTCTGGGGACTGGGATGGCCATTCCAGAACATTGTAATTGTTCCTCTGCATGAATGCCTGAGGATTTGGAGCAGTGTTTTGGATCACTGTCTTGCTGAAATATCCATCCCCGGCGTAACTTCAACTTCGTCACTGGTTCTTGAACATTATTCTCAAGAATCTGCTGATACTGAGTGGAATCCATGCGACTCTCAACTTTAACAAGATTCCCGGTGCCGGCATTGGCCACACAGCCCCAAAGCATGATGGAACCTCCACCAAATTTTACAGTGGGTAGCATGTGTTTTTCTTGGAATGCTGTTTCTTTTTGGACGCCATGCATAACACCTTTTTTTATAACCAAACAACTCAATTTTTGTTTCCAAAATGAAGCTGCCTTGTCCAAATGTGCTTTTTCATACCTCAGGCAACTCTATTTGTGGCGTACGTGCAGAAACGGCTTCTTTCTCATCACTCTCCCATACAGCTTCTATTTGTGCAAAGTGCGCTGTATAGTTGACCGATGCACAGTGACACCATCTGCAGCAAGATGATGCTGCAGCTCTTTGGAGGTGGTCTGTGGGTTATCCTTGACTGTTCTCACCATTCTTCTTCTTTGCCTTTCTGATATTTTTCTTGGCCTGCCACTTCTGGGCTTAACAAGAACTGTCCCTGTGGTCTTCCATTTCCTTACTATGTTCCTCACAGTGGAAACTGACAGTTTAAATCTCTGAGACAGCTTTTTGTATCCTTCCGCTGAACAACTATGTTGAACAATCTTTGTTTTCAGATCATTTGAAAGTTGTTTTGAGTAGCCCATGATGCCACTCTTCAGAGGAGATTCAAATAGGAGATCAACTTGCAATTGGCCACCTTAAATACTTTTTCTTATGATTGGATACATCTGGCTATGAAGTTCAAAGCTCACTGAGGTTACACAACCAATTTTGTGCTTCAGTAAGTCAGTAAAAAGTAGTTAGGGGAATTCAAATCAATAAAATGATAAGGGTGCCCATACTTTTGCACCGGTCAAATTTTGGTTTAATGCATATTGCGCATTTTCTGTTAGTACAATAAACCTCATTTCAATCCTGAAATATTACTGTGTCCATCAGTTATTAGATATATCAAACTGAAATGGCTGTTGCAAACACCAAAATATTTAGAACTAAAAATGATTAAGATTAATAGGGGTGCCCAAACTTTTTCATAGGACTGTATATAATGCTCCACAGTTTCCTCCACAGTATAAAATGCTGACCTGAGTCCCCCCCCATAGTGGCCCCACATGGCATATAAAGCTCTAAAGTGGCCCCACAGTATAAAATGATCCCCTTAGCTCCCCCATAATGTCAGCATGCCTAATGTCACCACTGAGGCTCAACCATAGGCTTCAGCAGTCACGTGAGGTGCGCTGACATTATGATGGGACACACTGGCGTAATAACATCAGCGCAACATCCCAATCATAGGTCTTAGAGGTTGTGTCCAGACGCTACGCCACAGACCTGAAGAGGAAGCTGACAGAGACAGTGGAGCAACATGAGAATGCCCAGAAAGCAATGCAAATTGAGTATGATTGTTTTCTTCACATCCCCTGGGCCTCTACATATACTGTGGGGTCTGAAGACTCAGTCTGAGTTAAAGCTTATAAAAGCTAATATCTTTGAATGGTTGGAAGCAGTGGCATAACTACTGGGGTAGCAGGGGTATTGGCTACCACAGGGCCCAGGACATTAGGGGCCCGGCGACAGCCACTACCCCTGCTTTTTTTTTCTTTTCTTAATAGGCCGTTACCAGCTGGAGTTACTCCAGCCGGTAACGGGCCCTATTTACTTACTGATCCTGGTAGTGGCCGGGATTGGTAAGTGACACCACGGGCTCCATAAACATCATTATTATACTCGAGTGTCTTTTCAGACCCCCGAGTAGAATGATCGGAGGTTCAGGGTAGGTAAGCGAACATAAAAAACCATGTTACTTACCTTTCCACGCTCCAGGCAGAATCGGGCCTACTTCTGGATGCTCCCTGATGTCAGGTCATGTGACGTCTCGGGTCATGTGACGTCCCAGACGTCATTGAAGTAGGCCGACACCACCGAGGACTGCAGCGGAGCCAGAGATAGGTAAGTAACAGTGTTTTTTATGTTTGTATCTGAAAAGACCCCAGAGTATAATAATTGTTCATGGGTGTCCACAGTGGGGCATGATAGTATGTGCAGGGGCCACAATGGGTTATAATACTGTGTGCAGGGGCCACTATGGGTTATGATATGGTGTGCAGGGGCCACTATGGGGAATAATAGAGAGCACAGGAATGTGGGGGAGGGGGAAGGTCCTAGTTACGCCACTGGTTGGAAGGATAACAAAAACTTGCAAATGTTTCAAGAACACAATGGTAATCAAATAGTGCATATATTTAGCACTTTGTACTTGGTGAAAGGTCCTCTTGAAGTCCCAAAGAAGCCTGTCCATTCAACATGTCTATACATTTTGTGTTTGTATTTTAAAAGCTTGTGGGAGCCATGCCATCTGGCATCATAAACCTCTGTCAAAAAGCAGCAATGACAAATGATAATGTGACAGGTAATTGCATCTCAGATCACATGCAGGAATATCTAATGAACACAAGGCGATTATCATCAACTCTGATTTCTATAAACAAGCAAATACAAACAGTTAACATAACTACAGCACCTCATGTTTTACTAAGAACATCTGCTATCCAAAGCCCTTGACAAACTCTATCTTAGTCTGTTTCATAACCCCAGAACTATTTTAGTTTGAAAACTATTTCTATTTTACTGTGTATATTTCTATCTTTAAAATAATTGCACGATTTCAAGGTATTACATTATATGTGTGAATTAGATTTATTAGTTTGTACATAAACAATAACTATAAAACCGCCCTTCTTATAAAAGGTAACATAAAGCAACATATATTTCTTATTTCTTACTAGTAGAATACCCACGGCTTTGCTCGTGGAAAATACGTTAAATTGTTGGTTATGCTAAGTAATATTTGCAGTGTCACACTGAAATTGACATTTTTAGAGCGCTACAGTAAATCTTTTCTTCCACTTCAAATTTTTATTATTTTGGCATCTTACTAATTTGTCGTTTCATTGATTTGAACAACATTTTTTTTTTCTTTTCAACATTTTTATTGATTTTTTTATATTCAATACATATTATGTATCCTAAACTATTACAACTGTTTTTTGAACTATTTTTTTTTATCAAATATTAAAATTTATGCACCTTACATAAACATATAAAACATTTACACCAGGGGTGTAACTAATGGGGTAGCAGAGGTAGTGGCTGCCACAGGGCCTGGGAAATTAGGGGCCCAGTGACAGTCACTACCGCTGCGTTTTTTATTTTCTTAATAGGCCGTTACTGGCTGGAGTTACTCCACATGGTAAAAGGCACTATTTACTTACCGATCCTGGCAGTGGCCGGATCAGTAAGTGACACTGCGGGCCCCACAAACACTATTATTATACTCAGGAGTCTGAAAAGACCCCTGAGTATAATGACCAGAGGCCCAGGAGAGGTAAGCGAACATAAAAAACTATGTTACTTACCTCTCCGGGCAGGCTTCGAGCCTACTTGAGTGACGTCCCTGACTTCACATGACTGGGGCCTGCATCCTTTGCATTGCAACGCAGGCTCCCCGGGTCACGTGACGTCCCAGACGTCATTGAAGATGGCCGCCATCAGAGGGAAGTACAGCGAAGCCAGGGATAGGTAAGTAACAGTGGGTTTTTTATGTTTGTATCCCTCCTAAGTCTCTGATTATTATGTTCTGGGTTCTGAAAAGCCCCCAGAGTATAATAATTGTTTATGGGCGTCCACAGTGGGGCATAATGCTGGGTGAAGGGGCCACTATGAGGTATAATGCTGTGTGCATGGACCACTATGGGGCATAATTCTGTTTGCAGGGGCCACTACGGGGCATAATATTGTGTGCAGGGGCCACTATGGGGCATAATACTGTGTGCAGGGGCCACTATGAGGCATAATACTGTGTGCAGGGCTACTATGGGGCATAATACTGTGTGCAGAGGCCACTATGGGGCATAATACTGTGTGCAGATGCCACTATGGGGCATAATACTGTGTGCAGGAGCCACTATGGGGCATAATTCTGTTTGCAGGGGCCACTACGGGGCATAATATTGTGTGCAGGGGCCACTATGGCCCATAATACTGTGTGCAGGGGCCACTATGGGATATAATACTTTGTGCATGGCTACTATGGGGCATAATACTGTGTGCAGAGGCCACTATGGGGCATAATACTGTGTGCAGGGGCCACTATGGCCCATAATACTGTGTGCAGGGGCCACTATGGGATATAATACTTTGTGCATGGCTACTACGGGGCATGATATTGTGTGCAGGGGCCACTATGGGGTATAATATTGTGTGCAGGGGCCACTATGGGACATAATACTGTGTGCAGGGGCCACTATGGGGCATAATATTGTGTGCATTGGCCACTATGGGGCTTAATACTGTGTGCAGGGGCCACTATGGGGAATAATACTGTGTGCAGGGGCCACTATGGGGTATAATGCTGTGTGCAGTGGCCACTATGAGGTATAATAGTGTATGTAGGAATGCGGGGGGCAGGTCAGTCGGCGTCTTCAGCACCACTGATTTACACCCAATTAACAACATAGTGCAACCCTTCCCCCCTCCCTCCAGTGTAATTTATAAGTAGTTTATGGACAAAACAGTAAAATTGGTTTACAGTTACACAACTATCTATTGCAGTGCTTCAGTGATGAGAGCTCCCTGTATAGTAAGCAATAATGACAATCTTACTATGAGGCAGTTTTTGTCTGATCAATATTGCTGCTCTGTAAGGCTGTGCATTTGTGTGGTGTGGTGCTTGTGGGTTGGTGTATGTGCTGTCTGTGTGATGTTTATATGGTGTTTGTGAAATGTTTGTGTGTTGTGTGCGGTGCGGCCCCTTTAGCAGAGACTCTTTGGCGCCATCGCTATAAACTGTCCCTGTCAGTCACAACTGTTGTTTTCCCCTCAGCACTTTTATTTTCACATTTCCCCATTATATGCATAGGGCCTAAATTTAGGGGCCCCAATCTCATGACGGGGGGCTCTAGCGAGATGTAACATGTGCAGTATTCTGCTCCTGTGGGTGGAGAGGGGGCGTGCCAAATTTCACCCAAATTGGGCGGGAACTGTGGATTTGTATAGAGTGGACTACTACAGATTTCGATTTTTACATATATAGATATGAGGCAACATATTTCTAAGAAAAAAAATATGTTTTTTCTAATGTCTTTAGTATATGTACAAATTAAGTGTTGCTGTAAGCCTTCCTGAATCTTACAAAAACATCACATTCCTGCATTATTACCAGATAGAATACATAATTACTATATGTAATAGGCAAATCAAATGCTCCTCCAAAAATGGACAGCATATTATCATAGAAATGACCATTACAAAATATCCAACGGTAACCAAAGTGTTATAAAGTCCAATAACCAGCATGAAGAAGAAAATTATGGTCACTGCTGACCTGCATATGAATAGTGAACAGTGTGCAGTGGTGTCAACTGGGATCAGCAAAACTATCCATTTCAAGATACCAAGGGACTGTATTAATGTTGATTGCCTCACCCACATGAAATGGACCCCACCTAATCCCCTTTTATAACCACAGATTGGAAAGGTGATTACAAGGTATCATCCTTCAGTAAAGGGGTGGCAGAAATTAGTACCCCATGCAAATGGGGGAATCCAGACCATCTGGTTTGTACATTAGCTGAAACTCCTAACCTCAACCCAGTCTGGAGTCCCTGACTCCTTGTGGCACTACTGTTTATATACACAGTACAAGACAATAAAGCTGTGAGCAGGGATGTATGGACCGGATTCCAATGTGTACATGTGTCCTAAGGTAGACAGAGGTAAAAGTTGAATTGCAACACATATAAAATATTTACTAGGGTGTGTGGATTGACATTCTGGCACAAGACATGTTTTGTTTGAGCTCTGTGTCAGGCCCTTGAATTCAGAAGAATTAAGTGCATATCATGGGCAAACTATTTCACAAAGCACACTGGAGGCACCTTCACTTCCCAGGCATCTGATGTGCCGATCTCAGGCTTCTTCCCCCTTGAGGAGCAGCATCAGTCCTCTGGAAGTAAGACCAAATTGACCAAGCAATTATTTTGTTGTGGTCAACTACAGTTTACTGCACCTGCAAAAGAACTGAGCACACCAAAATGGCCGCTCGGACATGCGCAGTCCGCTCTGTCCAAAGCGGTACTGAGCATGACAGAAATTTCAACTACAACAGTGCAGCATCAGAGGCCAGTGCTTGGCCCAATATTCAGGAGGGAGGGGAGACAGTGCACAAGCAGTGGAGGGGCAGTGTTAAAGGCATGATGCGAGGGCTCTTCGGAGACTGTGGGGAATGCCCAGGGTGCTCCGTGAGAATGATTTACATAATGAAAGAAAGTGTTTTATGAAGAAACAACGGGGACAAGACAAGAGGTAAAGGTAGTAGTAAAATAGCCTTTTTGAAGGGAGTCTCTATTTGGGAAAATGCATTTTTAACTAAACACAAGCCTATTCTACCGCTGCCATTACATTTTCAAGATACCCTGCCGATTAATTAGAAATTGCTATAATCGTTTATGCTAATGAATCCCACGGAGCACCCTGGGCGTTCCCCAGGGCCTCCAAGCATACACTGCACGTCATACCTTTTATCATGCCAATCCACTGCTAGTGCTCCATCTTCCCTCCTCCTCCCTGCCCAGATTGCGCTCTTGCAGTTTAAATCTCTGGCATGCGCCATGCTGCTCCATTCAGAAACATACTGCGCATGTTCGAGCACCTGCTGGGACCTCTGTAGCAGTCAGTAATAGCCCCTATTGTCTTAACAGTGTTGTTTTGCTGCCACCTACTGGTGTGAAGAATTATAGCCTGGGACTGTACTAATGTGAGAGACAATAATCTCCCTGGTTCTGCCAGCTTAATGGTGCAGTCTAAAGGAAGTGGAGCAGGAAGCTCAGAGCAGCCCGTTTGGGCCCAGATTCTGTGCTGTGAGGACCTGTTAGAGGCCATTGCTGATTTAGGGCACAGTAGAAGGACTGAAGCACTGCAGAGACTGACAGGAGAAAGCATCAGTGTTGCTGAGATTGTTCTAAAGACTAAAGCCAGGTTGAGAGACTTTCTACGTATGGCTGAAACTCAACCAAAAGTGTGCATAGACTGTTTCCTGGAATTGCTTTACCATCATTCTGGATTGCTGTGCGTGTTACAGAGTGTGCCTTAGACTGTGTTCAGACCTTCACCCAAGTCAGAGTCTGCTGAGTTCCTGGACCCAGGCCTACACCAAGGGAGCACCACAGAGAGCTAAGAGACTGTATATATCCGATACCGTACAAATATCTCAGGGACAGATAGGGCCAGTTTATATTGTGTGTTATTCTCATATTGTTATATATAACTTAGTTGTTTCCCTTGTTATTTCATTCCCATTTCCCATAAGTAAACTTTGTTATATACCAGCTAGTGTGCGTCTGTCTCCTAGTCGCGGACCCTCGTTACCTGCTGGCCCGGACTTTCACCTCTCCTTCTGGAGAACCAGGCAACAGCTTCACAGAGGCAGTGGACATGATCTCCCCTGACTTGCAGTTTCCCCACCTGCCGCAGAAACCACATATGGTGTTCACACAGCTGTAAGAGGAATGCCTGATGCTGCCTGTTTAGCTCTATCTTCCACCAACCACTGGACAACCCCCAAAAATATGACCTCAGAAATCCTGCCCCACTAAACTGCTCACCACAGAGAAAAAGACAATATCCCTGACATCCCAGAACAAAGTCTCGCAGAGCTCCTCCAACTTAAGAAAGAAAAGAGGACCCAAGCATCTCAATCAACTGCATTTGAGGCGGTCTCAAATCCAAATGCTCATGTCTGCAATCCTCATCACACCATTTCCATTAGTAAAAGCAGGAATATTTCCTTCCTCCAATGCAGATTCCCGGGCTACTGGGATCCACATCGGCAGCGGTGCACAGTTTGAAATCTCTGGCTGGGTTCCTCTCCTTCTCAGATACTGCAAAGACAGATCTTCATCTGGCCTCTATCAGCTCGAGTACTCAATATCCATTAAGATTGTCTTTAACCGTAACAGTAGGCTCAAATAGAGCTTTTGGCACTCTTTATAGGCATGCTTCTAAAAGGGGAGGGCATGCCCCCACTGCTAGTATGGTGGGTGCGTCTCCTTGGTTATGTGATGGTCACACAGATGCACAGTGTGTTATAGTCACAACATAGGAATCAGACCTGTGTGTCCATCATGACCAAGGAATGTCCAACATGTGACCATGGACTGATTTTTATCCACTGGAAGTAAACAATAAATGACAGCAAGGAAAAATCTAGAAAACTGTGATCAATTAAAACAGTAAGTGTTTTGGAAAATATATATTTCCTGAAACTAGATAACCCCTTTAATTCTATTGATTCGATGTATTACATTGCATAGAACTAAGGTATTAATGTCTTACTTTTTACGATGTTTTGTGAAAAATGAGAGATTTAAACTGAATTAAAAGAGTCTTATAGATTACAGATAGACTAACACATAATAGACAGTCTGATAGAAGAACCCTTGTCCATAGAAAGTGAGCTAACACATACTCTATAGTAGTGTACAACTAGTAATAAAATGTACAAACACACAATCATATAATCACTGTCACATAAAGCAAGATCTGCTCTTCATGGTGTTTAAGACCATTCTTCAAGGTTAATGTGTAGTGATAGAAATCAGTTTGCAGAAATCCACTTTACCATTAACTGTTCTGCAGAATGAATTTCTCATTTTAACATCCATCCATCAAATTCTTATTTATGTAGTTGGAATCAGAGGAAACCAAAATGAAGCATTTACTTCTTACTAAATTGCAAGTCTGGTTTTTAAACATAAAAATTTTGTCTTCACATTTCTTTTTTTAAGCACAGATAGAAGAAAATCAATATATTTCTTTTATGATATGTTCTTTTCATCTTAAAGGAATATCCTAAATCGTTTTTATAAGAGATCAGTGGGAGTCCCATACCCAGCTATTTGTAGGGGCTACAACACTTGTACGTGAGCCGTGGCTGACCTCTTCCATATTTACATGTACACCGTCTTTTTTTATATTAGCCCTGTAATTTAGTTGCCGCCTCATCCCATGTTAGAAGTAAATGGCTGCCAGGAAACAGACCTGCGTAAATAGGACTCATACAAAAAGGATCATGGGACCATGGGAGGTAGCACAGGGGGCTTCCCCATAATGTTTTGTAGGCAACCCTCCCTTTAGCACAGCTTCAATCATGAGTATAGCTATGATTATATGTGTGAGTCAATGATGATTCAGAACAGGAGTCATACCAGATACAAAACAGCGCAACTACGAATTGCTGCTGTTTTGTAGGGATATCAATAGGAGAAAGAGGACATCAGATAGAGAATGATACATAGTAAAGCATAGGATAAAGATAGACAGTGAAATAGTGTCAGTAAGTGTGTTTCATAATAGAGAAGAAGAGAGTACATAGATTTACAATAAATTGATAGATATCAAATGTTAGAGATACATGAGTTAGTGTTAGTGTGTTGGTCAGTCACTTCTATGAGTGTAGCTATATAATTCTTGCATTATTTGTTAATCACTAGAGATGAGCGAACAGTGAAATATTCGATATTCGTTTCGAGTAGAGACTCAATATTCAACTAATCTATCTATAATCTAGTCTATGGGAAAAAATGCTTGTTTCAGGGGAAACCACTATTCGACTAAGGGTCCATTCACATGGAGTAACGTGCCACGTGATCTGGCACATATACGGCATGTGAGACTTTGCGCGCCGTAAAAGCTCCCATTGATTTCAATCATGGCCGCAAAATAACGCGGCCTATACGATCCAGGCTCCCATTGAAATCAATGGGAACTTTTACAGCGCACAAAGTCTCACACGCCGTATATGTGCCAGATCACGCGGCACGTTACTCCATGTGAATGGACCCTAAAGGAAAGTCAAGGAATAGCAGGAGGAGAGTGTTTAGAAGGAGCGCTGTGCAGTTAAAGCGCATGGACCCCACTATAGTCTATGGGGTCCGTGCGCTTTAACTGCACAGCGCTTGCAGTTGCGCTGATAAAAAGTAAGCTCGCTCGTAACCGCAAGCTGCCAGCTCTCCCAACTAGAAAAGACGAGCCTGCGGCGAATCAACGCTGGTTCTGAAGCAGGCTAGTTAGAAGATCTGGCAGCTTGCTGTTACGACGGAGTCTAAGATCGGACCACAGCAGTCTCCATTATGGTCCGATTTTAGACTCTGTCTCCTCACAGAGGAGCCTCTGGGCAGAACCAGCGTTGATTGGCCGGATGCTGTACACTGGCCAATCAACGCTGGTCAATGCATTCCTATGAGAAAAAGTCCCTCGTAACAGCAAGCTAACCAGCTCTCCTGACTAGCAAGGACGAGCCTGCTGCAGAACCAGCATTGATTTGCTAAATGCTATACAGTGTATAGCATTTGGCCAATCAACGCTGGTTCTGAATGGAATATTTACAGCGAATAGCTAGTAGTATTCGATCGAGTACGAATATTTCAAATACCGTAGTATTCTATTGAATACCTACTCGCTCATCTCTATTAATCACTAATCTTCATCACATCATTCACAAATGTTCTTCAGTAATATTAATCCTGGTGCAGATAATGAGCATCTACCTTATGAAACACACATCACAGACACAATGTCGATGTTTTGCAAATATCTAATAATGACACTAAAAACTGGTTTATTGTTCTGCGTCAAGTATTTATATAGCACTGTTAAATTTTTATCTGTGTCCAGTGTCAATTTTTTTTTTTTCTTTAATACTTTTCAATTTATATCTTGGTGTTGATAGTGTGCTTGTCACTCATTCTTTCACATAAATACTGTTCTATATCACCCTTTGCAAGCAATAACATCAGCAACAGCTAACAATGTAGAGCACTTTTACTAGACTGTATGATTACTGAATTTTTTTTTCTTAACTATCGGCCCTGTACCCAATGTAGGATCAATGATGGCCTGGTACCCAGTGCAGGACCGGTGGTGGCCTGGTACCCAGTGCAAAATCAGTGGTGGCCTGGTACTCAGTGCAGGATCGGTGGTGGACTGTTACCCAGTGCAAAATCAGTGGTAGCCTGGTACCCAGTTCAGGATCAGTGGTGGCCTGGTACCCAGTGCAAGATCCCTGGTAACTCATTTAAAAATATAATGTCTGGTGAAAAACATAATTGCAATGGATAGGGTTATGTAAAGGGAACCCCCATGCCACTTCATCCATCAGTAATAATGTGGGAGAATACACTGCAAGTAGCAGCAGCACTGTCCACTCCAACTGTCCAGACAGTAGCGGTAGACCACAGTTTCTGTTGGTAGTGGGTTGAGGTCTTTTGGTAGGCACTCTGAGAAAATATAGAGATTGGAATCATGAGGGGCAAAAAGCTCATGGCATATCACAGTCTGAGAAACATGGCAAGGAGAATGATGACAATTTTTTATTGCACTGAACCGGGAAACCAGATCAAGGTAATGGGAAGCCTATGATGACATCAGTCCATCATTATGTGATATATAGGCCATGTGTTAGGGAATAGCAGATGATAATTCCCCAGAAGCTGCTGGTGAACCCTGGAGGGAGGGGCACAAGGGACAGTGAGCCCTAAACTGAAGCCCCCCACTTTCCCTTCCTATTGCCAGACCCTATCCTAGGTGATAGGCGACAACCACGAGGACAAACCCTCCCTGAATACGTGAAACACAAAACGCAGACAAGACGCACAACAACAAAGGGAGGTCAGCTAGCCAGGGTTCGGTAACAAGAGAGCGATGCAGTGCCAAATCGGAGTCAAGAGAATAGTCAGTAGGAAGCCAGAGGTCAAGGATAAGAATACAAGTAAATAACAGCAAGCGATACCAGAAAGCAAGGGCAATAACGGCACCAGTGTGACTGTGAGCCAAGACTAAATAGGGAAGGAAGAACCCGCCCAGAACCTGACAGGAAGAAAAGCTGTCAATCACAGGCAAGACAGATTAACCACTTAATGAACAGAGGTAACCTTGGCAGAAGACGGGTGTGGTGCAAATCCAATTAAGGACAGAGCCGTGTTCACACAGTGCAACTAAAAACCTTAAGCAAATTGTCAAACTGCACACGCCTCCGGTGCCGCAGCATGCGAGCAGAGGGTGGAGCAGAGGCCCGAACAGGCAGAGATGTTACACCATGGCCATGTGATGGGCACACATCTGATTACTGTTCTGTGATTGGACTGTAAATCACATATCCATGGGCTGATTTTTATCGACAGGGAGTAAGCAGAATGAATAACAAAAGAAAGTATAGAAAACTGTGACAAAATAATAGAGATTATATTGGAAATTTGTATTTTATTATAAAAACAATTATAAATAACAATATCAAAAATATAATATACAAAATTAGAAACAGTCAACAGTAGAGTTGTTAGAACTAGTTCTTAATTTAAAGGATTCCGTGCAAATTGTTCATGAATGTCAGGTTTGAACAAATCAGAAAATGTTTCTGTTCAATTTATATAAACTGGCTAAAGACCCCTTAAAAGTCCTAAGTGGCCTTCTAAGTGTCATACAAGTCTTTTTGAGGCCATCTGTAATTTTGGTTTGAAGTTAACCAGTTCAGATCTAATTGAACGTCTGGTCCTAACCAGCTGAACTTAAACCAGAACAAATTCTGAAAGGTTCTCTCACCTCTTGTCAACAGTATCTTGTATGATGACTAAGCTTGCATGATAACACTAAAAAATATATATGAAGTGTACTGTATAAACCGTTCCCTGTTGTGCTATCAACCATAATACACTAACAAGTATGTTCTTATGCTGCATTATAGCAACTAAAAAAGATGTAAAAAAATAAAAATCAATATTTTCATTTTAGCAAATGCACACTTCTGGATGAAAGAATCAGAGATGTGAAAAGCCTGTCAAATCAATTATGTGTGTTTACAATGTGTATGATATGTGAAGAAATCAAAGGTTAATGCAATAGGAGAGTTTACTAAGTAAGTACTGATATATCAACAGACCTAAAGATAAATGTGAAAATGTATTGTAGGTCATAAAGACAGCAGACCATTCAAATGTCAAATGCTCCTTAATAACACCGTACAGACAGACAATTCACTGGAAGAAACATTTCAGTGTAAGATAAGTCATGTTGGTAAAGAAATAGGGCCCCGGGCTCCTGATTTTTTTTTTTTTACTAGGCCGTTACCTGCTGGAGTAACTTCTCCTTTCACTCTAAGCTCCATTTAAGCTCTATTTACTTACCAATCCTTGCTCCTGCTCTTCCCCTTCTGCGGAGGCGGCTTTCATCAGGAGCAGTAATCGGTAAGTGAGGGCATGGGCCCTGATCCCCACAAACACTGCTACCATTATACTCTTGGGTCTTTTCAGACCCCAGAATATAATGATCGTTGCAACCCCCCTGTGAAGGAACATAAAAACACTGTTACCACTATGGGGCAAAATAGTGTGTGCAGGGGCCACTATGTGGCATAATACTGTGCACAGAGGCCATAATAGTGTATGCAGAAATGTGGTGTGTGGGGGGGGGGGGGGGGGTCACGCGGCTGGGGGGTCCCTCTCAAATGTTTGCCTTGGAGCCCCATCACTCCTAATTACATCACTGTATCTGATCTTAAGCTACTCTAAGTAAAGGAGATAGTTGGAATGATTTTCACTAAGTGTATTAAAAGGTGCAGATGTCATAATAAATTTAATAAATATAAAACCTTCACAGAATCATATGTATGTCTGCTATCTGTAACTGAATGGGAATGAGCTTGCAGTACTTTACCCAGTCACCGCAAAGCTTTGCTAGTTATGGCGCACATTGGCTACTGCACATCTGAACAGCGGGGGTTCCGGGAGTCAAATTTGTAAATGCAGATATAGTTGTTAAACCCTATTGCCAGAGACTCCCTTCCCTGCTATTGTGTAGTAGCGTACTCCCACATCTGGGCACAGGTGACATCACTTATGAATTAATATTTATTTCAATTATTGATTTTGCTTGCTTATATAGTGCCAACATATTCTTCAGCACTTTACAGATATTGTCATCGCTCATTGTCCCAAGTAGTGTTGGTAATAGTAGTTTTGGAGTGTGGATTTGAACCCAGGACTCCAGTGCTGCAAAAAATAGTGCAAACCACTAAGTTGTTGTACTGCCCAATCAGTACCATGGTCTCTATCAGGCAATATCTGATTAAGGGACACTATCTGGTTATTAGGGGGTCACTATCTGGCAACTTAGATAGTAACCAGGACTGCACCTGCCACAATAGCCTCATACAGAGCTTCCTAAGGTGCAGCATTTTTTAATCTTATTGACTTATTCCAACAGTTAGTGGCTGAAATTTTACTCAATACTGATCCCTGTTCCCATTTAGTGTAGCCTCTGCTCCTCCAGAGAGTGCTGCGGTGTTCTTCAGCATCCACGCTCTGAAGGCAGAAGCGTAGGTCAGACCTGACAGGAGTAGGGATCTGTGAGTTAACCAATCACAACCCTCAGCGATGACATCAGAGGCCAGAAGCCTAGAAGTCTGCAAAGATACCTAGGAGAGGTGAGGAAAGGTGTTTGTTATTTTTACTTACCTTCCCGCAGGCCGCCACATATTATACTTTGATGTCTGAGGAAACCCCAGAGTATAACAGTGCTCCATTGGGGTCATGATCCCCAAAAGTTTAGGGTTTGGGCTGAGCCCAAAGCTTTTGGAAAAATTGAGTGGAATATAAGGATAATGTATCACTCTGTGGGGGCCTAAAAAGTGGCAAAATACTCTGTGGGGACCAAAAAGAGTAGGACAATATACTGTGTGTGGTTCTAAAAAGGGACCATATATTGTGTGGGGGCCAAAAAGAAGGAGGCAATATTAAGACTGGGGGGCTAAAAAGGGACAATATACTGTGTGGGAGCTAGTAAAGGGGGCGTTATCTATAAATGGGTGGAAGTAAACATCAAGAGGCTGGGTACGTTTTTTTTTTTTCTTTTTCTTTTTTTTTTTTTTGGAGGGGGGGGTGAGGGTTCCAGTTTCACCCCTGATAGTAACATACAGTGAAGTAGCTGATAAGGTTGGATAAAGACCGACAAGTGAAGCTATAATTCTACCATGTTGATTCAGAGGAAGGCAAGCATTATGTGTCGGTCATGTAGAAGAAACAAAGGGGGGGGGGCTTGGTCAGTACACAGGCATGCCCACATCATAAAAAAAGGGCATGTTAAGAACAAATTGGAGCACGTCATATCCCAAAATAGGGGTAGCCTTGCAAATAGGGGGTGGCCTCACCCTTAAATAGGGTCCTCATCAATGTGCAGTTTTATGTACCGCTGGAAAGAATTCAGATCTGGACTTACAGTAAATGAACTAATACTGTGATATTCCCTAGAAAACTATACTAGAGGGCTCTGCCACAGTGTGCAGCCAGCTTCAATTTAAAGTAAGTCCATCTGTGGTGCCTAGATGGCTTCCTGCAACTCAGACCTTCAATGTCAATGACACCCCTATAAATGTCAGCATTCCCAATAGAAACAAGTCAACTGTTCGCCTTGGGGCCCCACCATTCCTAGTTACGCCACTGCACAGGATGTAGACAGGTTCAAGTGGTATATGACAGAGATTGTACAGATGTAAAAGGCTGATAAAACCTCCAATAACTACAGTCCATTGGGGTGTGTATGCCTAATATGTCAAATACATACAGATAAGGATTACATAAGGCTTATAGCTTTTTAGTAACACCCATTGTATTAGACCAGGCAGGCTGCCCAGCACCTATTTACAAACACCCCACACATAACAGCACTCCATTTTTAGCTCAAATGACATCAACAGGGCCTGGTTACACCCTGCAAGAAATGTGTTAACAACCACAAAATATTGCTAGATATTTTGCCAAAAATATGCAAGCTTGGACACACCTCATGGGTGATGTGGAAGAAGAACCATATAAATAAAGTATTTATATACAAAAAGCTTTATAGGTTGTATTTACGTACAAAAGACACAATCCTCTTTTGCGCTAATCATGATCCTTTGTGTTCTAGACAACTGCCAGCCAGATCTTACTCGACCCTGGATTACATAAAGTAAGTTTATATGATGATTGTTCAAGAAAAGATAATTACTAAGGAGGTGGTTCCAAGAGAACATACTGTAAGGATTGGAGTCAGGGTCAGGCAGTGCAAAGTGACACAGCTGGGAAAGCAACACTGTGCAACTAATGACAAAAGGGGTCGTAGGCCCTGCAGCTATAACTATGCTGTAATATCTGAGATGAGGCAGACCAATGCACTTCCTAATTGAAGTGCGCCTACCACGACTCCTTACGCTTCTATCCCGGCGGCTAGGATAAGGGAAGAGGAGGCCCTGAAAGTCCTAGGGACTGGAGTCACGGGGTCACACCTAAACAGAAAGCACAGTGTAACACAGTGTAATGCAAAACAAAAGACTAAACAGCATGGAACCAGGGAGGACCACAAGTCCCAGCAAGACACAGAAGAGAAGGCGAGGTCAGACGAGCAAGAGATCAAGCCAGGAGATATAATAAAGGTACCGAATCAAAAGACAAGGGATAGTCAAAAATACAAGCCGGGTATATAACCAAGGAACAGACCGAATACAAACAGACAGGGAAACAGACTGAGCAGGGGGACCAGGAAACCCAAAGTGAATGGCTGGCAAGGATCCATGCCTGGGTGGGGTTTAAATAGCAGCAGAGAACACACCTGATGGCTAATGGCATGGAGACTGAAAGCAAGGATAAGATTAACCCTAAATGACCTAAGCACACCGAATAGAACTCCTAACACGTCTCCCAGGGAGACGCCGCGCAGCAAGGAGACCACGGCGACTCTGTATCCTGACACATACCTTTTAGATAATTGATGGAATAAGAACAAAGCTCTTTAACTTCCCCTTCATAGGTCTAAACAAATCTAGTCCATTACAGTTTACCCCACACAGGATACGTTCAGGGAAACTGCAGAGGGAACAGTCATTTTAAACAACTCTCATACTGGAGCCAAGGGCGCTAGAGCTGTGAACATAGTCGTGTTCTAAAGCCAAGAATCTTGGGTTTAAATATAATCAAGATTATGTCTGTAGCTTGGATCTTGAGATATAAGATAAGGTAAGATAAGATAATCCTTTATTAGTCCCACCATGGGGAAATTCAGTTACAGTGTTACAGCAGCATGGATAATACAGTAATACATTTCAAGAAAGAATATACACACATTATATACATATAATTTGCAGAGGCCTTTCAATCTTTTTATTACTCACTTTATAATTTGTCAAATTCCGCAGTTGAAATCACAGAAGCAGCCAAAAGGGGGCACAATGACTGATTTCTGTTTTCACTTACCCTCCATAGACTGGACTCCACACATGCTGAGCAACTATTACCTCCGATCGCTGAAGAGGAACTCAAAAAGATCATCCATACAGAGGCTTAGCTAGCGGTGAGACACAGGGGGCCGCTGGGGCCACCATTAATAATTTACTATAAACTAGATTGGTGTCTGCAGACACTGATGTTATTTATGTTAATTAAGTAGTTGGAAGAGAGTGTTTAGATTAGTGTAGGGATTTCCAGTTATCCTGGACAACCCCTTTAAGTTTATCCTATTTTATAGTTTGCTACTTGTATTGAATACTAAAGGCTGAATAATGTGCTGGTGCCATATAAGTAAGATTAGTAATGATATTATGTTTTGTTTAGAGTAAATATTCCATATTTTGTTGCACTACAAAGTCAGTATGTGTGCTTGTCAGGTATTCATTGCATTAGATAATACAATGCAAAAAATAATATTCACTTTGCTCTAATAATTTTTATAATAATGTATAATATTGTTGTGTTATGAAAGTGCACAAGATACTAAAATAGCATAGACAATCTAAGTAACAAATGTTCACTGTATTTGATAATATGTGTATTCATTTGATATGTATTTAAATTGTTATTCACTGAACCAAGCAATGTTTTGTGGCCTCTTTAGCCAATGTATTTACTTGTTTTGAAACTATTCTATACTATCTCATGTTATATATATGCAAATGATTTACATTGTGTTGTTTCTTCCATGTATCTACACAATGGATCAATTTCCTCTTGTGCCACTGAATACACAAATAGACAGTTTGCCAGAAAAGCTTGAAACTTTAGTATATTTCATACACTGAGGTTTATTTAAACACATGTAAAATAAAGCTCCCATAGGACCAGACCTGTAAACCAATACATCAAATGACCTTCAAGCAGTACTTAAATCTTAATGTGATTTGATATAAGGATCCTTCACAAAGACAAATGAGGCATATTCCATTTTGTCGAGTATTAAATTCTATGAGAAGGAATTTGATGAAAAGTAATACGCATTAAATTATTCATATATTTGTTTAACATAACCTATATATTTATTCTTTTTTGGATTTTTGAAACATAAATGATATCATTATTGAAATATATGTAATGTGTATAATGCAAGCTCTGTAGTATTATGAGCATTAGTATGTTATTTGTTTCTGTGGAGGTCAAAAAAGGGTATTTTGTAGGGCAACACGAAGGCTCAGTGGTTAGCACTGCAGCCTTGCAGCGCTTGAGTCCTAGGTTTGAATCCCCCCAGGAGCAACATCTGCAAGGAGTTTGTATGTGCTCCCTGTGTTTGGGTGGATTTCCTCCCATTCTACATTATTAAATGAAAAGGTTAAAAAAATGTGGATAAAAATCAGTCCATAATCATGTGATATATGGTCCATGGTGAAATATGGCCCTCTGATAATAAAAGCAAATGCTAGAGACTACAACTAGGGCCTGAAATTCACTGCCTCATTTAACTCAAAAGGGGGAGATGTGTTAAGTATAACAATCCATTTTACGTCCTTATGTAAAAACGCTTTCTTTTTTTATTTACTAGCACAATGTGCTACTAAAAAATTACATAAAATAGTTTTTCCTCTACATTACGGTAATTAATTTTAATATAATGACAAAACCCTCTATACTGTATGTGGAATGATATTCCATTGCTTTGGTTTTTTGTTACTTTATTTTTGTATCTATAATCTTTAATAAAATTATTTTGTAATGTTTTTAAATCAGTATTGCATAGGATAGTATAGTTTAGACAGTATAGGACTTCAACCTATGCAGACACAGACAAGACAGGATCAACTAGTCAACTGGGCTTTGACAGAACAGGGTCACTGGCCCTAGTCTGCAAAATATACATATCAGCACCTTTTAAACTCACTCAGTCTTAAAAACTACCTTTTCCCCAAAAAAAGGGTAATTTTTCGAGCATTTTTGTAAGGGAATAGCAGACGATAATTCCCCAGAAGCTGCTGGTGAACCCTGGAGGGAGGGGCACAAGGGACAGTGAGCCCTAAACTGAAGCCCCCCACTTTCCCTTCCTATTGCCAGACCCTATCCTAGGTAATAGGCGACAACCACAAAGACAGTCCCTCCCTGAATACGTGAAACACAAAACGCAGACAAGACGAACAACAACAAAGGGAGGTCAGCTAGCCAGGGTTCGGTAACAGGAGAGCGATGCAGTGCCAAATCAGAGTCCAAAAGAATTGTCAGTAGGGAAGCCAAAGGTCAAGGATTAGAATACAAGTAAGTAAACAGCAAGAGATACCAGAAAGCAAGAGGCAATAACCGGCACCAGTGTGACTGTGAGCCAAGACTAAATAGGGGAGGAAGAACCCGCCCTTAACCTGATAGGAAGGAAATCTGTAAATCACAGGCAAGACAAAATCAAACCACTGAATGGACAGAGGGAACCAGGGCAGAAGACGGGTGTGGTTCAAATCCAATTACAGAACTAGAGCCGTGTTCACATAGTGCAACTAAAAACTTTGAGCAGATTATCAAACTGCACACGCCTCCTGCGCCGCAGCACGCGAGCAGAGGGCGGCGCAGAGGCCCGAACAGGCAGAGATGTTACAATTTTCAAATGTTTCAATGTTAAAATGTGTAAAAGCGAGTTGCAGTGCAGTGTATGGTTAAAGTTGGAATTTGTATCCTTTATTTCCATAGACATTCTTGAAAGGTTCTTCCATCTCTGCTATCTATGAAGTAAACATTTTAATAAACAGAACAAAGAGATATACCGTATATACTTGAGTATAAGCAGAATTTTTAAGCACAGTTTTTGTGCTGAAAAAGCCCCCTCAGCTTATACTCGAGTCAAGCAAAAAAAAAAAAAAAAAAATATATATATATTTATTTATTTATTTATTTATTTTATTTTTTTTTTTGGGGGGGGGGAGTCTATGACCAGCCACAATAGTAATGTATAGAATCTCACATAAAATAGTGGGGAAAAAAGAAGCTTTAAAAAATATAATAAATAAATAAATAAAAGTTCTAAATCCCTCCTTTCCCTAGAATACATACACTCACCGGCCACTTTATTAGGTACACCTGTCCAACTGCTCGTTAACACTTAATTTCTAATCAGCCAATCACATGGCGGCAACTCAGTGCATTTAGGCATGTAGACATGGTCAAGACAATCTCCTGCAGTTCAAACCGAGCATCAGTATGGGGAAGAAAGGTGATTTGAGTGCCTTTGAACGTGGCATGGTTGTTGGTGCCAGAAGGGCTGGTCTGAGTATTTCAGAAACTGCTGATCTACTGGGATTTTCACGCACAACCATCTCTAGGGTTTACAGAGAATGGTCCGAAAAAGAAAAAACATCCAGTGAGCGGCAGTTCTGTGGGCGGAAATGCGTTGTTGATGCCAGAGGTCAGAGGAGAATGGCCAGACTGGTTCGAGCTGATAGAAAGGCAACAGTGACTCAAATAGCCACCCGTTACAACCAAGGTAGCCAGAAGAGCATCTCTGAACGCACAGTACGTCGAACTTTGAGGCAGATGGGCTACAGCAGCAGAAGACCACACCGGGTGCCACTCCTTTCAGCTAAGAACAGGAAACTGAGGCTACAATTTGCACAATCTCATCGAAATTGGACAATTGAAGATTGGAAAAACGTTGCCTGGTCTGATGAGTCTCGATTTCTGCTGCGACATTCGGATGGTAGGGTCAGAATTTGGCGTCAAAAACATGAAAGCATAGATCCATCCTGCCTTGTATCAACGGTTCAGGCTGATGGTGGTGGTGTCATGGTGTGGGGAATATTTTCTTGGCACTCTTTGGGCCCCTTGGTACCAATTGAGCATCGTTGCAACGCCAAAGCCTACCTGAGTATTGTTGCTGACCATGTCCATCCCTTTATGACCACAATGCATCCAACATCTGATGGCTACTTTCAGCAGGATAATGCGCCATGTCATAAAGCTGGAATCATCTCAGACTGGTTTCTTGAACATGACAATGAGTTCACTGTACTCCAATGGCCTCCACAGTCACCAGATCTCAATCCAATAGAGCATCTGTGGGATGTGGTGGAACGGGAGATTCGCATCATGGATGTGCAGCCGACAAATCTGTGGCAACTGTATGATGCCATCATGTCAATATGGACCAAAATCTCTGAGGAATGCTTCCAGCACCTTGTTGAGTCTATGCCACGAAGAATTGAGACAGTTCTGAAGGCAAAAGGGGGTCCAACCCGTTACTAGCATGGTGTACCTAATAAAGTGGCCGGTGAGTGTATAAAAGTATAAAATTACTGTGAAACACATACACATTAGGTATCCCTGTGTCTGAAAGTGCCCGGTCTACTGAATATAGGGTATCTGCAGTGTTCCTGTTCCATCGGGAAGGGGTTAATAAGAGCACTGCGGATACCCTAAAGTCAGCCAGGCTGAATTCCAAGTGGGGGAAGAAGAAACAGTCCTCAAGCTCAGGGAAGGGGCAGACAGACAACCAAAACGCCCCCTCCCCTTTCCCAGCACCCAGCAACTACTGCACCCAAAAATGTTTTTCATTTTTGAAATTTTCCAGTAGCTGCTGCATTTTCCCCCTAGGCTTATACTCGAGTCAATAAGTTTTCCCAGTTTTTTGTGGTAAAATTAGGGGGGTCGGCTTATACTCGGGTCGGCTTATACTTGAGTATATACGGTAGCTACGAAGACCTCTGATAGGGATATCAGAGGTAATATGTCCCAAAACGGGTTCTTAGGCCAAATTTCTGCCAACCAGTCATCAGAACATCTCCTTACAATCAATGTCTTTGTTATGAGAGAATTAGCATAATTATACATTTGATTTATAATTAATTTAAGGTTAACTCTAGATAGCATTGCGTGCCCTAATCATTAGAGCTGTCTCATTCAGTGTGTTTTAACTCATTTACCTAAAACAATTTTTTCTGTTCTTTCTAAGATCCAAGTAACTAGTTCATAGATGAACATTCCTGTTCACATCAAAAGGCCACATGTGGAAATGTAAGCAATTAAGGAATTAGCAGTATACCTATATGTCATGGGATTACAATATAATAGAAAGTAATTTTTTGTAAAAATGATAATCATCTTTCTTTATCACTTTCCATGCATAATATATACCTTGAATGCTTTTAAAAAATGACAGTATATCTTTTAAGCATACAATGTTCTGGAATCAAACTATACAAATAAATTACACATATAAAGGGAAACATTTGATTGTTTTTTTTTTTTGAGAGGTGGTATTATTATTCACCTCCTTAACAATTCACTGTGAGCTGACCTTACAGTAGAGTGAATACTAATGAAATGGGTTAAAGATTTATGATTCCCCCCCTTTACCTTATCTTTTCTTTTCTTATGTTATTACTTTGTTATGCTGTTTCTTTGTTGTTGTCATTATTATGTCGTTATATAATTGCTGTCATGTCAACGCGGCGTTCTACGAAACGCCTATGCCTGTACTAATCTGTCTTACAGGTCTTATTTTACGACTTAATGTTTTACTGTTTCTATTGTGTATGTTTCATCACACTCTCCTGTATGTTTTCTTTGATAAAATTTTAATAAATATGTAGTTGAAAAAAAAATAAAAATGGGTTAAAGTAGAGAGGGATGCTAATGCCAATACAGTTGATTATAACAGTGAATTATAATGGGGGCAATTACTTTTTGTCGAGTGTCCTAACTATAACCCAAAATTGTCCTAATCCACCCCTTAATGTACAAGACAAGTCATATAGCCATCACAATTTGGCCCTTGACATTTGCTCAGATCCTTACACCTACCTATTTTTCCTTCTTAAGATACATTTTCAAAAAGTAAATGTTCATTAGCTGTCTGTTAGGATTGGGTCCCGCAGGGTCCACTCTCAGCGCACAGCGCCACCTGCGGGTCAATCTAACCCTCGCCCTCGGCCTCATGTAGTGAGGTATCTGGAGTGTAAGTCCAGATTTCGGCCCACTGAGCATGCTCAGGCCTATTGGAGTCGCTCACAGGCTAAGTGCCACTTTTTGCCTACTGAGCATGAGCAGTGAGGTCATAGCCACCGCCCTGTTGGGCGGGGACTCCCCTTTAAAAAGTGTGAGCCGACGCCCGCCCGGCGCTCACACTTTGTATCAGTAAGACTGAAAAACTGAATGACAGTAGTTGCAGGGAAAGGCTCCAGTGTCCAGGCAGGATTCCAGACTAGGCCTCAGTGTGGGGTTCCTCTGCTGTTATCTGGGTGCTGGGTAGTTAGGACTGGTAAATCCTGAATTTCTATCAGCTCTACACCAAGGCTAGGAGCAGTAGAGACTGTTCCAGCCTGTAGAGTTGCAGCAGGTTGGTCTCAGGAGATAGCCTTACTGCACTGTCACACTTCAGTGTTAAACTCCTAGCTGTTGCAGGAACATTTGTGTTGCTGACCAGGAGTGGCGCTAACCCTTGGCGGCCTTGTTACTTCTGCAGTACAGGTGCACCTGGCCAGTGAGTTTAACTGGCAGGTTTTAGTTGCACCCTGTAGACATTGGGAGCTGCACCGTCGCATCCGCTCAGTGAACTTAACTGGCGTTTGTGTGTTGCTCCTTGTGCACACTGTGCTGTACTGCCATATTGTTGCGCTCAGGCAGACCGGCCGCCCATCATAGGGCCTGTGGACCTCGCTGCAGTGCCTTGCAGCCCAGAGGTTCTGTTGTTTAAAAATTATTATTTTATTTATATACACAGAACCGTAACACTTTCCTAGTCTCGTTATGCTCTTTGGATTTCTCAGATCAATAATGGGATCATTTGCACGAATGATTCTACTATTGGCATAAACAGTTAAACGTCCAATTTACTTCATAAGAGATAAAATTAAATGAATTAAGTCTGGACATGTTGGTTGATGACCAGCCAAATGTGGATGATCTTGGCGAACTTTAAAATTTTCTAAAAACACTACTGTCCAAAAATATCAAGGAAGCCTGAGCATATTTTACCAAACTAAAGTCTGCTTTTTAGTTGCAAAAGAATGAATGTTCTGAGCACTGGCGTAGTCCATAGTTGGTCAAAATTAGCCATTTCAGCCAACAAAATTCTGGTGTGGGGCCTCTTTTTTATTTTATTTGCTTATTTTTTTGCCATGGAAAAATGCATGGTGCTCAACTGGATGAATCCATGACCTTTCGCAATAATAATTTATGCTAAACTATGCAATAATAAGGTATCTAAACAGGGTTTCAAATTTGTTACTGTTATTTCCATGACAGAGATGGAAAAATGGATAGCGCAAAAAGAAACCCAAATTAGCAGCTATTCAACAAAAAAACACTTTGCCCAAAAGGGGCAACAGACCATTTAGCTACAAAACTATAATTCATATAGAGTAATGTATCTATTAATATATATAATATAACTTTTATTAAACTTCATAAAAACCCAAGTCCGCTTTAAAACTTATCAACCCAAAAATCAGCAAACGTAGGTAATAATTGTTTGTTGTCCCTTTGGGGCAAAGTTTTTTTTAATTAGAAATGGAAAAATGTCTCCTTAGACCTATTGTTTCTATTTTCCATATTTATTCTTTTGCAAGTCCTTAAAGTAGGTTGGTTTTAGGATTATTGATAGAATTCCTTATGACATGCCTAGTCATCTACAATTATTTATGGGGTCCTGTTGGCTCAGGATGGTGCAAAGGTTTAAAATATATTAAAATGCTTTTTGTTCAGTAGTTGTTCACACAAGCCCCATTGTTTTTATGCAGCATATGTGATCCTGGTATTAAAAAAAATCCATCTATCAGCCAAATGTCAGGAAAGAGGTTTTTATACTTCCACTCATCACCAGAAAAGTATAAGTCAATATAAGAACTAGAGATGAGCGAACAGAGATGAGATGAGATGAGCGAACACTTTCGGGGTTCGAAATCCGATTCGAACAGCTGCACACTGTTCGACCGTTCGAACAGGTTTCGAACCCCATTATAGTCTATGGGGGGAAATGCTCCATTCAGGGGTATGTAACATTCGATCAAATTCTACTTACCAAGTCCATGAGTGAGGGTCGGGCTGGATTCTTCTCCCTGCGCAGCATCCCCACGTCCTCTTCCCGCCTTGAATTCACTCTGCTAGGCATCGGGCCTGGGCAGAGCCGACTGCGCATGCCTGCACTACAAGCGGACATGCGCAGTCGGCTCTGCCCAGGCCCGATGCCTGGAAGAGTGAATTCAGAGCTGGAAGAGGATGTGGGACACTGCGCAGAGAGAAGACTTCTAAAGGCAAGAGAAGAACCAGCGTTGATTGGCAATGTATAGCATTCTGCCAATCAACGCTGGTTCTGCATCGAATCTTAACTTCGAACAGCGAGTGGGACTCGATCGAGTACAAGTATTTTGAATACCATAGTATTCGATCGAACACCTACTCGATCGAGTACTACTCGCTCATCTCTAATAAGAACTACTAAAATTCTGTGTTATATTTTGTATGTTAAAAGGAAATAAGAAATATACATGAATATAAAAACATATTTGAGACAAGCCAAAACTGATGAAAAAGTGTCATTTACAATAGTGATCTTGTCAAAGAAGAGACCCGAAATACATAGCACAAATGGGAACAGAAAATTTGGCACAAAATAATCTGGTCTAGATTAGGTGTAGTTTTCTTAAAGTGTTTTTTGTCTGGAGATATCTCAGTGTATAAAGTTTGCTAAGTTCCCTAAAAAATCAATTGTTTGGGATAATGAAATTTCAAATACATTTTTGCTTCCCTAAAACATATCTATTTTATTTAAAATAAACAATTTCAAGATAGAAAATATATATTGCAGATGTATGATTTTAATAAAAAATGTGCTTCAACGTATCAAGAGACAGCAGTGAACTTTTAAAAGGCAGAAAACAACAAGTAAAGGCAGCTTTAAAGAGCATAGAAATTACACTTATTGTAGAATGAAAGGTCAGTTTACAATAAAAAAAAAAACCTTACAGACAGATGTAGAAGAAAAAAAAGAGAGAAGGAAGATTAATATAAGGTATTAGATCAACCTTATTTATAATTCATTCCTTGACATACTGCACATAAACATCCTGTGTAATGTAACCAATATGTAACTGAAACATAATTTATCAATAATCTGTTATATATATACATATACACATCCATTTCCATGTAAATAAAGACCAGATCAGTTTGCATTAATTGACCTTGTATTACTTACAGGCACAAAGGCAGTAGATCATATGGATTTACAAAGGATATGCCATAAGGATTGTTGTCTTCTGTCAATATACTGTAACTTCCATGTATGCTTTTGAGCAAAATATCTAATGAACAATGTATTTTAACATTTTTTTGTCTGTATTTTGCCAAATCACCCCCTATCTGAACTACAAAATAACATCCTTCCCCCAATGGCTAAGGCTATGTGCTAATCTTTATTAGTTTATGGTATGCGTAACTTTAGTTCTATCTTCTAGATGAATTGTGTACAGCAAAGTCTTTTTATTCATATATTTAGTTACAGCCTATGGAAAAATATTAATACTATGAGATTATTATTAAAATTAAAAAGAGCTCTATTGCGCATGCATGGGAGACAGAATTCTTCTCTTCACACCTGTTTTTCTGCCTGCTCTATTGGGCAGGCAGAAAAGAAGGATGTGGCCCTTAGTGCCCAGAAGAATGAAGATGGGTAAGTATGATGGGGTGGGGGTTAGTATTGGTTGCACGCCATTTCCGGAAACGGGGAAATGGAACATCATTGGAATATCAGAAAGTGTGCCTGGGGTGGTAACATGAGTGCTCCAGCAATCGGGGTAATTATAGATTTTTTTTAAAGTAAGTAAAATTAAAGTTAGGCGGGGGAGGTTGTTTAGTTTAGGGTTAATTTTTTTATTTTATCCTGGACAACCCTTTTAAGTGTATGGAGAGTAGCCAGTTTATTATGAAAGTCAAGTTGGATGATATATATTTGTCTATTGGCCATACAAGCCTCCTGGACAAAATGACTAATCATAGTAGCCATAAGAGCACTCCAGGGATTAGAGATAGAGATCCCTACGTTATTGTTGAGATCAATAAAATCTTTTAAAATGGTCTTAAGAGCATTTTCAGGGGTTTGCAGAATATAATTATTTAACCTCCAAGTAGGGTTGAGCCAATCTTGAGATTTCAGGATCATTTTTTAAATCTGATTTTCTATCATATTCCATCTGAACCTGATCCCAATTCCGATCCTTATGCACGTCAATGGGATTTTTTTTATGATCGAAGATCAGATTTTAAAAACAATCTGTAACATCTCTGCCTGTTTAGGCCTCTGCGCCACCCTCTGCTCGCGTGCTGCGGCGCAGGAGGCGTGTGCAGTTTGATAATCTGCTTAAAGTTTTTAGTTGCACTGTGTGAACACGGCTCTAGTTCTTAATTGAATTTGCACCACACCCGTCTTCTGCCAATGTTGCCTCTGTCCATTAAGTGTTTGATTTTGTCTTGCCTGTGATTGACAGCTTTCCTTCCTATCAGGTTCAGGGCGGGTTCTTCCTCCCCTATTTAGTCTTGGCTCACAGTCACACTGGTGCCGGTTATTGCCTTTTGCTTCTGGTATCTCTTGCTGTTTATTTACTTGTATTCTAATACTTGACCTCTGGCTTCCCTACTGACAATTCTTTTGGACTCCGATTTGGCACTGCATCGCTCTCTTGTTACCGAACCCTGGCTAGCTGACCTCCCTTTGTTGTTGTTTGTCTTGTCTGCGTTTTGTGTTTCACGTATTCAGGGAGGGACTGTCTTCGTGGTTGTCGCCTATTACCTAGGATAGGGTCTGGCAATAGGAAGGGAAAGCGGGGGGCTTTAGCTTAGGGCTCACTGTCCCTTGTTCCCCTCCCTCCAGGGTTCACCAGCAGCTTCTGGGGAATTATCGTCTGCTATTCCCTAACACAATCCTATTCACTACACAGCATGGAGTCCAAAAATTGAACGCTTCAATTTTTGGACTCCACGCTGTGTAGTGATTTTAAAAAAATCCCCCGGCTACTTAGTCCCCATGGTGTCCGCTTACCTGCACATATCCGCTGCTGCTGCCGCTCCACGTTCTTCTCGCTCCTCTTTTCTCTTATTCACAGGCCTTCAGAGTGCCGTGCGTGCCCTTGCCTCCCAGGCTAGTGTTAGAGATGCTGGGAGAAGGCGGGGCTTGTGACTTAGGAGAGTGTGGGCAGGTACTGGGAGGGGAGATGTGAGTGATGCACTCATGTCTCCCCGCCCTGTACCCGCCCACACTCTCCTAAGCCACAACAAGCCCCGTGTACTCCCAGCATCTCTAACACTAGCCTGGGAGGCAGGGGCATGCACGGCACTCTGAAGGCCTGTGAATAAGAGAGAAGAGGAGCAAGAAGAACGGAGAGCAGCAGCAGCAGCGGATCTATGCAGGTAAGTTGAGCGATCGGGATTGGATTCCGTTCCCGATCTTTTTAGGCGGGATCAGAACCCGATCGCGATCGTGAAATTTACTTGATCGCTGATCGGGATCCGATCTTTTCCGATCCCAATCGCTTAACCCTACCTCCAAGGTGAAGTGGGTGGGTGATTATACTTCTCTCTCATGGACATTGATATTGGGGCATGGTCTGATCATGAAATCATATTAATAACAGTGTTGGCAATCCATGCTAGAAAAGACTCGCTAAACCAGAAAGTTATCATCCTGGTATAAATTTGATGAGAGTGGGAGAAAAATGTGTAGATATGGTCAGCAGGATGCTGAAAGCACCATACATCATGCAGAACTTGAACATTAACCAGGGAAAACACAGGTGTGGGTTCCTCTGCCAAAAGTTTGGAGGTGGAGTCAACTGAGGGCCATTGTGCTGAAATTAAATCATCCACTAGTCCTGAGAACCAAATGAAATCTTAGCGAGCAAGCGAGAAAGGAACTGTACTTGACCTTTGTTAGGGGAGTAGAGGGAAACAATATTATAACCTACATTATTAATCTGACAATTACATATGACATACCAACCCTCACCATACACAATATGCTCCAATACCTGGAATGCTGCAGAGCAATAGAGACTCCACCCTCTTCAATGTGGGCAGAAAACAAATATGGGTGTAAAAAAGCTTTTTTTTTTTAACCCCTTCTTTAACCCCTTAACTACCATGGATATAATAATACGCTCTGACCACCACTGTCTAAACAACCAGTGACATACTATTACATCCATGGCTGCTTGCCTGCTCACTATCTGAGACTGTAACTGAAAACTAACACATTTCTCCATAACCCCCTAGGTTTTAACCCCTTGCATGTTCCCCCATTCACTTCAACCTCACCACAGTGAGATAAGGGGTGCCGATGTGTATTTTCAGCAGGCTGGAGTCTGACCAGTGACCCCGGGATGCCAGGAGCCCTCATATCTGGTTGATCCTGCCGCTAATGGAAGGAAGCCAGCCTGTGCGTATACATGTGTATTGTATTGTATAGTGTTGAACCAGCAATCAGAGCGTCACTGGTTCAGGCCTCTGCACTGGGTGAATGGTGAATGTCCTTAATCTGGTGGTTCACCGCTTTATTAACTTGTATTGTGGTTTAATAGAGGTGTTGCTCTTGGCCAGAAAAGTTTCTGTGCATTTTAGTCGTTCTTATGGCGCAAAAAACACACTGCATGATTTGCAACGACAAAGTCTTCTTTTGCACCACCTTATCTGCAACATTCCAACTCAAAGGCGCTACATCTTAAACATGCTGGAGTGTCTGTGTAGACAGTAGAAGGTGGTGAATGATTACTGCATGCACAGATCACAGGAACAATGTTTTACTTTGAGATATGTCATTTGAGGCTAGTGAGGTAAGAGTGAAGGCTTCTCAAGCACTTTAAATAAACAAATTTTTCAGTAGGAGTGACTGCAGCATCAGTGATGTTATCCCTCTATTGCATATCTTACAGGAAAAAGTATGTTTTTGTACCAGGTTAGCGAGTGGGTATGAAATATAAAAAAAACAAAAAACTTGAGAATCTTCAGTAGTTGATACCTTTTTTAATGGCTAACTAATAATGATGACAGATTACAAGCTTTTGAGGCTCTAGGCCTCTTCCTCAGGTATATTTAAAAACAATTTCTGAAGGATGCATACTTGTGTAAAAAGAGACACATAGTAATAGAGTGTTAGGTGGGAGGGTGGATGGTAATTGGTACATAGAAGTAAACAATTCATCAGTTTACAAGGTCCATATCGTTCAAAGAGTGGTCTTTTATGGCTGCTTTTGATCAGTCATGATTCCTGTAAGAGGCCATAAAACAGATTCAACCCCTCCTGGAGTGTGTTGAACCTGGTGATCAGCTTGTACTCATATATCCTTCTCTCTTTCTTAGATTTAAAGTTTACCCATAAAACCAAAATTTTCATGTCATTGGTGATATTATGATCTTGATTATAAAAATGTTTTGGCATGGGAACTTCCATCCTTTGCTTTCTAATTGTGTGGCGGTGTGAGTTCATCCGCTTTCTAAGTTTCTGACCAGTCTTTCCAACATACAGGCCTCCACTGGGGCATTTGGTGCATATTATTAACCCCTTCCCGACATGCGCCGTAATAGTACGGCGCATGTTGGGTCTGTAACTATGGCGACCGCCCGGGAGCCGGGCGGCCGCCATAGCCGCCGGGTGTCTACTGCTTTAAGCAGTAGACAACTGGCTCTAATGCCTCCGATCGGTCCCCGGACCGACCGGAGGCATTAACCCCTCCGGCGCCGCGGTCAAAGGCGCCGGAGGCGCCATTTTCCTGGCGGTGCATGGGCGCCGCCATTTTGGCCGGGATCGCCGGTTCCTGGAGCATGCTCCAGGGTTGACGTCCCGTTGCCATGACAGCCGGGAGCCTTGTACAGGCTCCCAGGCTTGTCTGCAGATCCTTTCTTTTGCAGGCTGGTCTATGCAGCCTGCAAAAGAAAGGATGCTTTTTTGCAATGCATTGCAATGCATTAGCATTGCAATGCATTGCATTAATGATCAGACCCCCTGGGGTTCAACACCCCTAGTGGGTCTAATAAATGCAAAAAAAAAAAAAAAAAAAAAAAAAAAAAAAGTGTAAAAAAAAATATAAAAAAATATAAAAAGAATTAAAAGTTCAAATCACCCCCCTTTCCCTAGAACACATAAAAGTAGTTAAAAACTGTGAAACACATGCATGTTAGGTATCCCAGTGTCTGAAATCGCTCGCTCTACAAATCTATAAAAATATTTTTCCTGTTCGGTAAACGCCGTAGCGGGAAAAATAGTCGAAATGCCAAACCGCCGTTTTTTCACTGTTTTGATTCTGATAAAAATTTGAATAAAAAGTGATCAAAGCAATGACATTTCCCGAAAATGGTGGAACTAAAAAGTACACCCAGCCCCGCAAAAAAAGACGCCCTATGCATCCCCGTACACTTACGTATAAAAAAAGTTACGGCCGTCGGAATATGGCGACTTTTAGAAAAAAATTTTTTAACACAGTTTTTGAATTTTTTTTAGGGGTCAAAATGTAAATAAAACCATATAAATTTGGTATCCCTGGAACCGTAACGAAACACAGAATATAGGGGACAGGTCATTTTGGCTGCACAGTGAACGCCGTAAAACCAAAGCCCGTAAGAAAGTCGCAGAAATGCATTTTTTCTTCAAATCCACCCCATTCTGAATTTTTTTCCTGCTTCCCAGTACATTATATAGAATAATTAATGGTAGCATCATGAAGAAAAATTTGTCCCGCAAAAATTAAGACCTCATATGGCTCTGGGAGCGGAGAAATAAAAAAAGTTATGGGGTTTAGAAGGAGGGGAGTCAAAAACGAAAATCAAAAAATGCCATTGGCGGGAAGGGGTTAAATACACTACATTAGGTGTGCTGCAGGTGAAGGTATCTGGGATCTTGTAGTCCTTGTTAGGGTTGGGGATCTTTATCTTGTCAGTGGTCAGCATGTGAGGGCATGTTTTGCACCTTTTCTGTCTGACAGGAGACACACTTATGCCATGAGGGGCAGAAGAGGATGAACAGTTTCCATCTTAGTCATTATCATTGCCCTGTGTTGATGGAGAAGGATGAGGATGTGAGTCAGAGTCAGTGTCGTTATAGTGGAGCAATTGGGACTCCTAGAAGAATGTAAGATGAGGAGAGAGAAGACAAAGACTCTCCCTTTAATGCAGAGGGGCCCTTGATATGTCACAGACCCAGCCAGGGGATGAGTCTGACCATTACTTCTTCCAAAATGATGATGAGGACAATGACCATGCCAGCCAAGAACACCAACCATTGCAGGCCCCTGCAGGTGAAGGCAAGCACCTTTCACCAACAAAAGGGTCATTTTTAGGGAATTTTAAATCTTAAAATGTGTAAAAGTGATTGGCTGTGCAATATATGGTTATAACTTAGTTATAGTGTATGGAGATAACTTTGGCTGTGTTTGCCTTATACAGCTAAAACTAGGTTAAATAGGTTTCTAGGAGCTCTGAGAGTGTTCTACACTATGTTTTAAGATGTTTAATGCTGAACTTGCTCAACCAGAAACAAGTCTTGGACCCGAGCTACCGAAACACTTTTTTTTCTCATTTGTCTTTTTTGGATTTTCATAAAGCAATAAAACCATCAAAAGGCACAATTGGGTTTGTGGGTGGGGAGGTGGGTCAGAGGATGAATGGAGATACAGTCATGGAGGGGAGGGGACAAGCAAACACTATGATGCAGCAGAGAAAAACATTATATCTGAGGGAATAATTAAATGAACAGTCAAAACAAAAATAAGTAAAAGGGTACGAAATCCAACTAGGAAGACAGGGGAGAAGGAGAAGAGGGGTAATCACCCTCCCTAGAGTTAGGGGGAACAGGATGGTAACTGGAGTACAAGGGGGATTCAATGGGAATAGGAAGCAGAGGGAGTAAAGAAAATATGAGTGAGGGAGGAAAGGGAATACTGCTAAGGGAATCATGAAGAAGGGGGAGCAAAGGTGGACTGAAAATCAGCACAGTAATAAAATGTGTCCCAGAGGAGCCATGTTTGTCGGTGGGCTCTATCATCACTTTTCAGTTCAGCAAGTAGGCTTTCCATTCTATGGATGTGAAGGAGTTCCTGTAACCAGCATGCCAGTGAGAGTGGGGATGACTATGTTACCTGTATGGTAATTACAAAAGAATAACTCTGGAGTAATAGGAGGTTTATACATATACACAGTCCTATGAAAAAGTTTGGGCACCCCTATTAATCTTAATCATTTTTAGTTCTAAATATTTTGGTATTTGCAACAGCCATTTCAGTTTGATATATCTAATAACTGATGGACACAGTAATATTTCAGGATTGAAATGAGGTTTATTGTACTAACAGAAAATGCGCAATATGCATTAAACCAAAATTTGACCGGTGCAAAAGTATGGGCACCTCAACAGAAAAGTGACATTAATATTTAGTACATCCTCCTTTTGCAAAGATAACAGCCTCTAGTCGCTTCCTGTAGCTTTTAATCAGTTCCTGGATCCTGGATAAAGGTATTTTGGACAAACAATTCAAGTTCAGTTAAGTTAGATGGTCGCCGAGCATGGACAGCCCGCTTCAAATCATCCCACAGATGTTCAATGATAATCAGGTCTGGGGACTGGGATGGCCATTCCAGAACATTGTAATTGTTCCTCTGCATGAATGCCTGAGGATTTGGAGCGGTGTTTTGGATCATTGTCTTGCTGAAATATCCATCCCCGGCGCAACTTCAACTTCGTCACTGATTCTTGAACATTATTCTCAAGAATCTGCTGATACTGAGTGGAATCCATGCGACCCTCAACTTTAACAAGATTCCCGATGCCGGCATTGGCCACACAGCCCCAAAGCATGATGGAACCTCCACCAAATTTTACAGTGGGTAGCATGTGTTTTTCTTGGAATGCTGTTTCTTTTTGGACACCATGCATAACGCCTTTTTTTTATAACCAAACAACTCAATTTTTGTTTCCAAAATGAAGCTGCCTTGTCCAAATGTGCTTTTTCATACCTCAGGCAACTCTATTTGTGGCGTACGTGCAGAAACAGCTTCTTTCTCATCACTCTCCCATACAGCTTCTATTTGTGCAAAGTGCGCTGTATAGTTGACCGATGCACAGTGACACCATCTGCAGCAAGATGATGCTGCAGCTCTTTGGAGGTGGTCTGTGGATTGTCCTTGACTGTTCTCACCATTCTTCTTCTCTGCCTTTCTGATATTTTTCTTGGCCTGCCACTTCTGGGCTTAACAAGAACTGTCCCTGTGGTCTTCCATTTCCTTACTATGTTCCTCACAGTGGAAACTGACAGGTTAAATCTCTGAGACAACGTTTTGTATCCTTCCCCTGAACAACTATGTTGAACAATCTTTGTTTTCAGATCATTTGAGAGTTGTTTTGAGTAGCCCATGATGCCACTCTTCAGAGGAGATTCAAATAGGAGATCAACTTGCAATTGGCCACCTTAAATACCTTTTCTTATGATTAGATACATCTGGCTATGAAGTTCAAAGCTCACTGAGGTTACAAAACCAATTTTGTGCTTCAGTAAGTCAGTAAAAAGTAGTTAGGGGAATTCAAATCAATAAAATGATAAGGGTGCCTATACTTTTGCACCGGTCAAATTTTGGTTTAATGCATATTGCACATTTTCTGTTAGTACAATAAACCTCATTTCAATCCTGAAATATTACTGTGTCCATCAGTTATTAGATATATCAAACTGAAATGGCTGTTGCAAACACCAAAATATTTAGAACAAAAAATGATTAAGATTAATAGGGGTGCCCAAACTTTTTCATAGGACTGTGTGTATATATATATATATATATATATATATATATATATATATATGTGATTGGAAGAGACATAATTATTTATTGTATACTTTTCTGCGGCTAACTGCATCTTAACATACTGTAGCTATCAATTGTTGCCACATTACTAATATTTTAACAGTATCTTTGTCAGTTATTATATTTTACATGTTTTTCTACTGTTAATTCAAAATATTTTTTCTATTTTAATACTTATATTGATATTTCCTTGCGTATGTTCTGCAGTTTTACTTTCACATGGCTCCCACAGAGATAAGTAACCAACGAATGAATGCTCTGTTAAGTGACCTACATGAACATCTCACAATATGATCCATTATGTATCAAAGTGACAGTTGAGTTGTGACATCAAATTGACATTACTATATTTATTACTCATCACTTCTCTCAGCAGGTAGTCATGCAGGTGGACAAGGCACTTTATGTTCTGCATATTGTTTCATTCTAAAGGTCACTTTAGATTTGTTTTTCTCTGTATCAAAATATGTGGCTAGAAAAAGATACTCTCTATTATGGACAATATTGTCTAATATATTTCTGGAAGAAAACCATTGCCTTATGATTTGTTACAACTAAAATCATCTATGTTATAAAATTGTTATTAAAAATGTTTCAAATAATATGTTATATAAGAACTAGAAAAAAATAGCTTATTTTTGCTGGGGTTTTAATTAGGATAATTATTTCATAAAGACTGTGTCATAAAAATATTTGCCCAATTAAATTGTTGTACCTTTTGTTCTGTTTATGCATATCTATTTATTTATTTATTTTAACAATTTGAATACAAATATTATCCTTAAAAATATAATTTCATTAGTTATATCACTCTTATGAAAATAATTGCCCTATAAACCCTAAACTCAATGGTGGCAACTCTGGTAGCAGAATTAGCAGCAATAATCTCAAAATATAGCACGTGTCCTTTAGTAAGTGCGAAAATTTGCTGGGGAGTCTGAGGAAGTGATAATCCACCATCCACTGAGGCCTTGTTCACATCTGCATTGGTAATCCATTCGGGGAGTCTGCATAGGGATCCTCCGAACGCACTACCAAATGTATTGGCAAGCGGTGTGCAGTGAAAGCACACGGACCCCATAGACTATAATGGAGTCTGTGTGCTTTTCACGCGGTCTCTGCACAAGTCATGCAGACAGGAAAATAGACTGTGAACTAATTTTCTATCCAATTGTTCTGTGTAGAGACCATGCAAAAGGCACACGGACCCCATTATAGTCTATGGGGTCCTCGTGCTTTCACTGTACACCGCTTGCCCATGCGTTCAGTATTCCATTCAGGGGGGTTTCCTTACGGACTCCTCTGAATGGATTACCGATGCACATGTGAACAATGCCTGACTCAGCTTGCTGTTCATTTTTTATGTTAACCCATTCCCTCCGCAGGCATTTTTCAACTTTTGACTTTCACTTCCTGCCTTGCAAACTCCATAACTTTTTATGTTTCCGGTCACAAAGACAAATGGGAGCTTAACGTTTACGGACAAATTGTTCCATTTAATGTTCCATACAATGTATTGGTAGGCTGGAAAGCAATTGAGAATTTGGTAGAACTTGAGGAAAACTGTTAGTGCAACATTCTTATAGGCTTTGTTTTTATAGCGTTTGTTATGCTGTCAAAATGTCTTATGTGTTTTTTGGGTCTGTACAATTCTGGCATTAACAAAATCCAAATCCCACAAAACCAAAATTTTGCAAAAAAAAAAAAAAAGATAAATATATTATTATTTTTTGGGTGGGGGTAATTTTTTATTTTACTTCAGAGCTTCGCCAATTGTCCACCAATGAAGCATAAATATCCAAATCTTCCCTCAAATGTGCTCTTTCATCTCTGAGCCCTTTTGTATTTACAGAAAAAACATTAGGGTTTCAGAGGAAACAGAGTAAAATAACTGGAGAGCAGACTTTTCACAATACTACTTATGATGACAAAACTACATATGACATTGGGCTCTGAAATAACATATCTGGGAAAATTTCAATTTCATTTTGCACCTTGCACTACATATTTATTTGGGAAAAAAATGGTGTAGTTTCCAGAACTTTCACTTTTTTGGGTTTTCCATCATACTGGTACTTAAGAGCTCTACAAATGTGACATAGCTCCAGAAAATTATTCAAGCAAAAATCTGCCCTCCTAAAGCTAAATAGTGCTCTTTCTTTTCAAAGACCCACTAATGCAGCAGTTTGCAACCACATATGGGCTCTTGCTGTGTTCAGGAGAAATTGTGTAACAAACTATGGGTTGCTGATCTTAACTAGGGTTGAGCTGATCTTGAGCTTTCAGGATCATTTTTAAAATCCGATTTCCGATCATTTTCCATTTGAACCCGATCCCAATCCCGATCCTAATGCAAGTCTATGGTATTTTTTTTAATAATCGAAGAACAGATTTTAAAAACGATTCTATTCACTACACAGCATGGAGTTCAAAAATTGAACGCTTTAATTTTTAGACTCCAAGCTGTGTAGTTATTAAAAAAAAAAATCCTCTGGCTACTTAGTCCCCTAGGTGTCTACTTACCTGCACAGATCGCTGCCGCTCCCTGTTGTTCTCACTCCTATTCTCTCTCATTCACATGCCTTCAGAGTGCCGTGCGCACCCCCACCTCCCTAGGCTAGTGTTAGAGATGCTGGGAGTAGGCAGGGCTTGTTGTGGCTTAGGAGAGTGTGGGTGGGTACAGGGCGGGGAAACATGAGTGTATCACTCACTCTCCCCTCCCAGTACCCACCCACACTCTCCTAAGCCACAAGCCCCGCCTTCTTCCTATGTTTGTAACACTAAGCTGGGAGGCAGGGGCACGCACGTCACTCTGAAGGCCTGTAAATGAGAGCGAACCGGACTGATAAGAATGGGGAGCAACAGCGGCAGCAGATCTGTGCAGGTAAGTTGGGCGATTGGGATAGCTAATAGCTGTATTATTGAAGATGTAGCAGATGTAGAAGAGTCCAGTATACAGCACAGCAGGGAGGACTGCACATTGTAGTAGTAGTAGCTAAATAGAGATGAGCAAGTACTATTCGAAACTGCCGTTTCGAATAGCACGCTCCCATAGGAATGAATGGATGCAGCCGGCGTGCAGGAGGTTAAGCGACTGGATGCCAACACAGGCTGTGTGCCGGCTGCATCCATTCATTCCAATGGGAGCACACTATTCGAAACGGTAGTTTTAAATACTACTCACTCATCTGTAGACTAGCTAACATTGTTAGCTTTTTCCACAATGCTTGGCCAGTAGCAAAGCATTGTGGGAAATAACCTCTGACCTCGATCCCGATCTAAATCAATGTTTTATAGGAAAAATTTTTATTTTTTTATTTTTATATTCATAGACTTTGTGAAACACCCATGGGGTCAAAATGTACACTATACTTCTGGATACATTCCTTGAGAAGTGTAGTTTCTAAATAGTGGTCATTTAATAGAGGTTTTCACTGATACGGTATCTTAGGGACTCTGCAAATGCATCAGGACACATGAAAATGATTCCAGCAAAATTTGTCCTTCAAAAATTCAGTAGTTCTCCTTTCTTTCGGTGCCTTACCCAAATAGCAGTTTAAACCTACATGTGGGCTATTTACTTCTTTGGAATAGATTACGTAACACATTCCAGTGAGCGCCCTCTATTGGTTTGCAACAATGAGGCACCTGACTTCCTAATTACATCATGGAAGACAGATTTGCATATTCTTCCCATGATAACAAATTGCGTGATGCATTTATTAGGATTTAAATGAATAATGGGACCAAGCCATCCAAACCTGAAATGAAATGAAACCTGAGATCACCCATCATCAATAAAAGATGAAAATATTCTCTATTTATTTTGTACTTAGTTGAGATATGAATTTTTTAGATTTTTTTCTTACAGTCTAGGATATTCTAAACTTTGATGATTTTTATGAAATTGCCAGCATTATTATATAGTGTACCTATATAACAATATTTGAAACATGTATCACTGTTTAATAAAGTCTTCTCCCAGAAGTGATTTGAAAGACAGCGCTGTTATTTACTTTCTTAAGAGACTGAAAAGATTTAACTTTGTCCAATTTCTAACTCATTTGAAATTTATTGAGTTCTACATTACTTTTGTCCCAGTAGCATTATATACATACCAAAGGGATAAAAAGTATGCAAACAAAATCATTTGATTTTCACTCATCAAATATTTCCTTAGACGATCAGTTGCAGTCTTCTGTTTACCAACCAATTCCATAATTTCTATGCAAATACATCACTTGTTTGTGTCCTACAGTGAAGTTGATGGAAGTATGAACAGCATTCTCGTCCTTAAGATCCTCTTTGTATAATATTATACATATAACTTTTATATTAAAGTTAATTTAATAGATTTAAGAATGCTAGATGGGAAATTGGAATCCTGAACCCAGTTGGACATCACATAGGTACATTTGACCAAATATTAAATGTTCTTTTTTCTCATTAAAAAGTTTATAAAAAAAAAACATGATTCTTTTATAATGTTAATTTATTTTATTAGCATCCAAAGTAAAAAATAATATAAACATACTCATGAAAGTAACAACCTTTATAATAATACTGATTTAAAACATACATAAACACATATTTCAAATATACAGCCAGGCCATCAGATATCATCACATATGTTCAAACCCTGCAGATAGAGACAAACACCTGGGAGGCCTCAAAAACACATTCTTGAGGCAGGGCTACCATCCAAGAACAGTTGAAAACCAAATCACCAGCGCCACCAGAATACTAAGATTTGATTTATCAAAATACAATACCAAACAGGAAAACAATCGGGTGCCCCTGGTCATCACATATAACCCCCACCTGGAGACGTTGAGAGGAATCACACGCAAATTACATCCACTACTGCAAAAAGACAATCGTCTGAAATCCATATTTACAGACCCCCCTCTCTTGTACTACAGACAGCCACCAAACCTCAGGAATATGGTTGTTAGCAGCTCACTGTCACCTCCAACTAACACAGGAACATTTCCCTGCAGATGGAAAAGATGCAAAACCTGCCCTCACATACTGACCACTGACAGGATAGAGATACCAAACTCTAACAGGGAATATAAAATCCAAGGTACGTTCACCTGTAAGACACCTGATGTAGTGTATTTAATAATGTGCACCAAATGTTCCACTGAAAATCTGTATGTTGTAGAGACCAGTCAGCAGCTCAGAATGAGAATGAACGCACATCGCCATACAATTAGAGAACAGAGAATGGACCTTCCCGTGCCAAAACATTTCTGCAATGAAGATCATAATATCACCAATGACATGAAAATTTTGATTTTAAGAGGGAATTTTAAATCAAGGAAACAGAGACGAGTTCATGAATACAAGTGCTTGACTCTATTTAACACTCTGGAGAATGGAATGAATGCCTCACATGGGTTCATGACATGCTATAGAAATCACTGAACTAAGACAGCCATAAAGATAAGAACCTGGGAACTGGGAATTGTTTACATGTATATACTAATAAGCCTCTTCCCCCTCCCTCCTGAAATCCTATCATATGTGTCCTGTTGTACATAAATATACAGCCTTCAGAAATTGTTCTTAGTTATATCTGAAGAAGAAGCCAAAGAGCCTCAAAACGTTATATTCTGTCATCATTATGAGTTAGCCATTAAAAAAGGTATCTACTGAAGACTATCAAGTTGTTTTTTGTTGTGTTTTTAATATTACATGTTTTAAAAAGAGACACAAGCAATGTGTTGGTTGCAATACAATCCGGGTGGTGATATACATACATACTTGATGGTTGCAAAGCACTACTAGTGGTGCAGAACACTTGAATGTTAAAAGAGGTTGTCCAACAAAATATCTTTTTTTTTTTTTTTTTTAATTAGGCTGGGGGAGGTGAAAAAATTTGTAAAAAATACTCATCTTTCCCCGATGCTCCAGTGCCTCCCAGTGTGGTCCAGTCTTGTTGCTCAGCTGTCTTCTTTTGCCGGAAGTCCTCGCTGGCGGTGACATTCCGGGTCCTTTCCCTAAGGCCACAGATTGACCTTACTAGTCACAATTTCCCACAAAATCAATTTAAATACTTAAAATTTAAGACATGCAAAAAAAACAAAAAACATAAAAGGCAGCAATCGGGACAATGGGTGACTGACTGACTGACTGACTCTATTCACTGCTAGGAGGTAAATGTAGAGCTGGTCATTGTATAGTAATTCCTGATAACCCAACTGTGTTATCAAAGAAAACTGCCACTTCATAATGTCGTTTCTTCATCCACTCCCTGCTGTCTCTCAACTTCTATTGTGCAGATTTGATTAGTGCCCAAAGGGGGGAAATATGTGAAGAAATTGGTCATTTTTTTTAGTAAAAGAAGCAATGTAAGGATCAGCCAAATAAAACAGGTCACGCCTGGCCTGGTATCTTGACAGGGCTTAAAGGGGTTGTCCCATCACAAGGATCCTATCTATACTGCTTGTTAATGTGGATGTAAGACTTTTCCTAAATACACTGCTTCAGCAAAACTGCTTTGTTTGTCCACTATCTTACTTTATTAAATTTTTTGTGGCCACAGCCCTGACCTAGCTGCTCCTGAGTCAAATGATGTATCTGCTGCTCTCAGGAGGGAGGGAGGAGGGGCTAAGTGCAGAGAGCGAGCCTGTGTATCTAGCTAATCCTGTGTCTACACCACGTGACCTAGCTTCCTGCTATCAGATAGGGGAGAGGAGCTGCTTTCATTTCTTCTGTTCTCCCAGTTATCAGGCTAGCTATTTCAGTTGTGTTCATTATGGCAGAGACAGGCAGTCTCTGTATGTAACACAGAATGGAGTTGCTGCTGCCTGTACTTCATAGTCCAATGTGGGTGGGTGGAGCTACAAGCGAATTTGGGGGTGGAGCTAAATGGCAGGTTGCCTGTGAAACCCCGCCCACCAAATGATGCAAGAAACCAGGAAGAAAGAAGATTTTACAAGAGTGAAGACTGATGAGTATGTGAGGTGGGAATACCCCTTTAAAGGGGGTTGTCCACGGGCTTATTGCTGGTGGCAGAAGATGAAGAGGATTTCCTTTTCATTGTCCAACATGTAAATATACCCTTAGGTATCCCCTCTTTAAGTTACAGGTGTGATAATATAAAAATGCAAAGGAATTTTTTTTACATTTTTAAAGGGGTTTTTTTTTTAAAGTTATTCATACATAACTGATCATGCTAACCTGTAGAATAAAGGTAATGTGTAATTTTTACCTTACAGTAAATACTGTGAGAAAATTATGCAAATGTAGAAAAATAAAAGTTATGGCTTTTGAAGTAGAGTACGAAAATCCATACTGAATGATGTTGGCAGGAAGGGGTTAAGAAAAAAATAGAGGTTAATAAAAATACACTTTGTTTTCAAAACAGTGAAAAAGTCTTAATAATACAATATTTTACTTTTGAAACAGTAGAAAAGTACATACTATGTATTTCATTGTAGCACTGCAGAATTACAAAAGGAATAAAATGTTCACAAACAAAATCATTTGATTTTCTTTTATTGAATATTTCTTTAGGGCTTCAGTTACACTGTTTTGTTTACCCAGCAATTTTATAATTGTGATATGCAAATAAATGAGTTAGTATGAATCTGAATCTAATTCAAAGAAAACACATGCAACCTTCTCTTCTTTTTGGTATACTTTTGCATAATGGATCTATTTAAATTTGCATGCGGCTTATTGTTTGTCCTTGAAGCAATAATCTACCAAACAGAATGATCTATGGAAAAAACATTAAAAGTAATAAGCAAATGAATTGCAAACAGTAGAGCAGGGAACGTAGGCAGTTTGTTTAAAATATAATATTGAATTTGGTTCAGGTTGTAAATTTAACAAATTCAGAGAGACAAGAGAACATAAACTTGTTGCAAGTATATCCCTAATAATTCAGAAAGTTCATGTTGCACTCGAACAGAATAATAAGATATTGAGTTATTTTCTCAAAGCCACATAATGAAGATGAGTAACTGATCTGGAAATTGCACAATGCATTTTCCATCTAATGTAAGCACACCGCCTCCTGATTATCTGTCATTTTGCATAAAGTATATAGCTTTGTTTAACTTCGTATAAATAAGAATATGTAATTAGACACAATACTGGCCTTACTACACAGTGATCAACATTTGTTATGCTGAACTAGGAGGTTAGTCATGTTTGCAAGTAATTTAGCTGTTTTGTTCTGCTAAGAGAATGAACATGTTGCTAGTGCTTGAATGTTTTAGATTGAATTACAGGGCTATACTGTAATAGTAAAAATAATTGTCATAATAAGTTGAGACGAGCAAATTTTTCAAAAATTTAATTCAGGAGCTGTGCCGAATTTTCTGATACGATTTGATCTGAATTAATTTGTGGCAAATCAGGTAATAAAAAAACTGTTATTTCCTGGTTGCAGAAAGCCTGTATAATGGTGTAGAACAATGTGTCTTGCAGTGGTTTTTAGTGATGTCCCATTAGGGACCTGAATCAGTGATGCACTCATTGCTGGTTCAGCACTTTAGGCTACAATACATATGTATATAGAGGAAGCCAGCCTCTGCAAACGCATAAGCTGACTTTCTCACTTCTGGGCAGGATCACCAAATTGGGGGCTACTAGCAGCCCGGGGTCACTTGTGAGACTGCAGGCTGCATAAGAGGCATATCGGCACCCCCTGATCTCGGCGAGGGGGACATGTAGCATGGTGGAACCCCACAGGGTTTAAACCCCTGATCAGAACTGTGCTTTGACAGGGTGTTATGGTAAGTTACAGCTAACATCCACTCCCAATGCCGTGGGTGGTCACCAAGGGGTTAAAGGGCTGTGACATCACAGGTCTGAATGACTGCAATATCAGATCCCCAAATTCTTGAAATCCATCACTTCTTTATTTTAACCCCTACTGCAGCAGACATTTTTCAATTTTTACTTTTGACTCCAGCCTTCCAGTTTTTTATATATAATATAGACTGAAAAACAAGTTCAAAGTACATTCCTGTAGGAAACTGGCTGAAACTCAGGGGGGACCACAGTATAGAACTAACAAATTGCTGTACAGTACCAAACAGTGTATCTTTACAAACTAATGAAGGCATAATGGGTGGGACAAGCAAAGGAGGAGGTCTAGGATACAGAAAAGTATGTTACAAGTCCCAATGTGAGGAACAAGACCATTGATGTGATGGTCTAAAATGAGCCATTTTCTCCATAGCATAATTGAACTGAAGTAGAGAAGAGAGTTCTCTTATAGTAAAATGCAGTGATAATTTCCAGGATCAGACATGCTGATAGATTAATATGACCTTCAATCTTTCTGCTTGGCTCAGAGATGTCTGTGTGACCAATGATTGTGCATTGTTTAACAATTTGGTAAGATTTTTTCTCGACTATGGAAATGTCCCATATGTAGTGTGTGATGTAATGTGTAAACTACTGTATGAGCACACCTTGGGACACTTTTTGGAGGGCAAATTTAGCTATATTAGTTTTCAGGAACCAAGTCTCATTTACAAGTCTCATTTACAGAGCTCTGCAAGTTGTCAGAAAACTTCCAACATATAACCCCATTTTTTAATCTAAACCCCTAGCGAGCATTTGGACCCCACAGGTGATTTACGGAGTTGGATAGTAAATTTGGAATGTAACATATTTTCATTTTTATGGGTCCATTTATGCCATTTACATGTTGAATAATTATCAAAATTGTACCTATTAACAGCACCTGAAAGTCTAAAGTTCATTGGACCAAGTGAGTTTTCAATAATGCCTCCACCTTGTATTTATGCTTTTAAACTTACATCATAGAATTGTAAGGGTCCGTTCACACCAAGGACAATGGTGCTTTATTTGGTGCTGAATTTTCCACACTTAAAAAAACCCCCTCCCATTGACTTTAATGGGTGCAGCCAGCTTTTTTTTTCTGCTAGTGAAAAAAAAAAGCTAGCAGAACCCATTGAAATCAATGGGAGACTTTTTTCAGTGTGGAAAATGTGTTCACACAATCCTATGGTAAGGCGTTTTTAGGAGGAGGAATTTGAGTCAGTTTCCTGACCAAATTCCTGACCAAAAAACTCTGTGTGAATGGTTAAGGCTAAGTGCACACAGAGTTTTTTAGATCAGAACCTGAGGCGGAGGCTACCTCAGGTTCCAATACATAAAACGTGTTGTGGAACTGAAAGCCGGTGGATGGCACCGACTTCCAGCCGCGCACCCTCCTCCGGATCAGGCTCAATGAATGGGCCTAAGCCGGAGGAGGCGCCCGTTCTTCTTTCCGGGAAAAGCCTCCTGATTTCAACGGGAGCCATCTTTTTGGTATTGGTTTTGAGATGTTTACGGTCTCAAAACCCTGACTAAAAAACTCTGTGTGAACTCAGCCTAAGGGTGCATTCACACTACGTATACTGAAGCTTATTCTGAACGTAAAACACGTTCAGAATAAGCGACGTATAAAATCTCCAAAGACAGCTACTAGGCGGCACAGTGGCTTAATGGTTAGCAAGGAGTTTGTATGTTCTCCCCGTGTTTGGAGTATGGTTTCCTCCCAATCCAAAGACATATTGATAGGGAGAAGAAAAAAAAAAGACAGCTACTAAAGAGTTGCACATTTCCCCTAGATCTTTGGATAGTATAAAGCAATGTTTAGTAGCTGTACGGCAAGCTCTGCTCATGCCAAGCCGTACACGCCGGCACTTCCCATTCACTTCAATGGGACTGCTCGTAGTGAAAGATGCAGCCCATTCATTTCTATGGGGAGCGCTCGTATGCCGGCTCCCATAGAAATGAATGGAGCTGCTTTATACGCCGCTTATTCTGAACGTGTTTTACGTTCAGAATAAGCTTCAGTAAACGTAGTGTGAATGCACCCTTAGTGTGGAAAAATTTGTTAGCGGAAAATTGCACTAGTGAAAAAAAAACCTAGCAGAACCCATTGAAATCAATGGGAGGCTTTTTTCAGCGCTGAAAATTCTGCACCAAATAAAGCGTCATTTTCCTCCGTGTGAATGGACCCTAAAGACCAGCAAATAGCAATCCTTGGATTAATCTTGGCTGATACATTTTAAACCCTAAACATTGCTTTATACTATCCAAAGATCTAGGGGAAATGTGCAACTCTTTAGTAGCTGTCTTTTTTTTTTTTCTTCTCCCTATCAATATGTCTTAGGATTGGGAGGAAACCATACTCCAAACACGGGGAGAACATACAAACTCCTTGCTAACCATTAAGCCACTGTGCCGCCTAGTAGCTGTCTTTGGAGATTTTATTAGGACTTTGAGTAAATGCCAGTGCAAGTAGTGTACAAAGGATAAGGTATTACCAACAATTTAGATTTGAACAGCTTGGGTAACCCTGAACAAACAAGTAATAAAACATAACTTTTATTATATATAAAAAATAAAAAAAACATGGGACTTGTCCCTAAGGTGAATAAAAACTTAACATTCGGACAAAGATTCACTTGATACAGGATACCCAATCTTTCTCCTGTATTATTCTATGCAGGTATATAGTCACCCACCCCTCTCCTTTAAAACCCTTTCTATTCCCAATTCAGGTATTCATGGGTTTATGCATAGACGGATTACGAAGGGTTAATTAGACTTTCACTGGGTTAACTCTTCCTGCTGATAGCCAAAGTTTCCTCCCTGTTAGTCTTAGAGGGCCGTGGTCCTTGACCTAATTAAATTGCACCCATTCACAGTGTATATTGAAGGGGTATAAGGGCTAGGGTAATAAATTCTGCTACACTGACTCCTCTGTGTCGTATGGTAGTCAGCTCATGATTCAGTGTCTCTGGGTCAGACTGTTTGAGATCCCCAGTCCCTGGTCAGTTACCCCTCTGCCCTGCAGATGCAGTGGTGTGCTTAGGTCAGGTCATAAACAGAGCCCTATAGTTTCATGGATGTTCAAATTCTCAACACACGTTTTGCTAACTGAATTAGTTCATCAGGAGAGATTATAGGTTGGGAGATAAATAGCACAATAGATAAAGATGTGCGGTTAAAACCACATTTCCTGTGACCTTAGTGATAGGTCCCAGTACTCCAGCAAGTCCGACCAATGTCAATGCGACTTTCATCAGTAGTTACACTTGCAGGTTGACCACTTTTTTCTACAAATGTATACAGTAATGAAATAATTTAAGACTGTTTGAAAATGTTTTCCTTGTCCCCCTGTATGTTCTTTGAGCACTGAAGCTAGCCAAACAGCATATTTTTGTGCTATCTTTACTGCCAGCAGTACAGATCTGTAGTCCTATTGTGTTGCCCATCTCCAGGGCAACTTATGAACCTGACAGATCTGCCTTGAATTGTACTTTGCATATGTATATGCTCATACATGGTTTAGAAGTCTTTAAGCTGCCTTGAGGTGACCAAAATTGCCTCAAAAATTCCAGATTGTTGATCTTGTCAAGGCTTGAAATGTAGCAATAGGGAAATATTATTGATGACGCTTTAGCTTTTGCAAAATATTATATAATATTTGTATTGTCTTTCTTTTACATCATCTTTATTCAGCATGCTGAGTCTACTTTGTGTAATAAATGGGAATTGTAGAGTGGCCCGCATTGTTGTATTACAGGACATTTTTATGCTTGGTGACACTTCAATAATTAACAAAGACGCGCTTGAATTCTCCAGAGCATTGAGGACAGAGAGCGTCATTATGTAAAATGTGTTTTTGCCGTTCTCTGTATAAACATTTTTGAATACCATTTCTTCTACCAAGTTTAAACTGTTACAAGGAGAAATTGCTTTTTTTCCAATGATAATTGTTCTTGCCATATGTTATCAACAATCAAATGAGTATTGAATAAGATTTTAGATTGAACACAAAGTGGAGAACACATTGAGACAGTGTACCCTGGACACCAGCCCTAAAATCTTATTTTATACTCATTTTGTTGGCTTTGAATGAGGATTAAGGCAGCCTGTAGCTTACTACCAATAAAATATTGACATTGACAATCCTAGTTTTAGCAGATGTTCTGTCGAAGCAAAGAAAGATTTAAAATGTGTTCTGGACAAGCAGCCTGAAAATTACTCCCTTGCAGATGAATAAGCATCAATACAAAACACACTGTTGCAAGTCTTGTAGTTTTGTATAACAGATAATGAAAAACCATCTGTCCTGTGTAGTCATTTGCCAAGAAGCCGGTCTAGCATACAATTTCACTTTCTTGTGTTAAGAGAAGTCAGCAATAAACAATGCTCCTTAATATTCTTTGAAAATGTTGGTCAGATCAAAAACAATGTTAGTTTTTTTTTTCTAAATTATGTATTTCAAGAAAATAAATCAGGAATATATTAGCAAGTTAATTTATGAGGATATGAAATAATGTCAGGTTAATATATTCACAGTTTAAGAACAATAGAATGTAATAGGTTGAGCCAAATAGGTTTTCTGTCTACATGCAAAAAAATAAAGATTATTGCGTAATGTTATATAACACTGAGCGCCTTTGAATATTCAATATTCTTTTCACATGCAGATTTTTTTTAAAAAAATGTATGCATCTACTTTGTTTAGGGAGTTTTCCCAGTTTTACTATTCTAAATCGAAAAAAGGAGTGGGGGGAAGGGGAACAACACAGCCCACACAGAGACTCAAAAAAATACTCCTGTGTCAAATTCAATGTATATACATTTCATATCCAGGAGAAAAACTCACAATTCTGCAGATGGATGTCGGGTGCACGGACAAACCAAGCTCCGTCAGGTAAGAGCACTCCAAATGGAAACAATCGAAGATCCAGCAACCACATTAAAAATTCAAATCTTTATTGAGTCCAGAATAAAAAAAATATTATATGTCCAGGGCAAAAGGTATTCCCCACATAGAATACAAGTCAAATTGGTTGGCGTCGGCTGACGCGTTTCAGAACACACGTTCCTTAGTCATAGCCTGACTACCATAGAAAACAACCACCCTTACATAGCATATCGCAAGCTGACAGAGATCCCGACCAGATAGAGCCCCAAAGAGCTGGGTGAGTAACATTTCCCCCATAAATAAAGGTAATCCCTAGCTAACCCTGCCTGTAGATCTGTCCCTGTCTCACAGTCACATAGTTCACATTCTCAACCTAATTGAATGTTAAACTCACCATTCGTCTAAATTGGAGGTCACCTGATTTCGGCCGCCAATTCCTTTTTCCAATTTTTTTTTTTCCGATGCCTCTGTTGTCGTAGTTCCTGTCCCACCTCCCCTGCACAGTTATTGGTGCAAAAAACGTGCCAGGGAAGGTGGAGGGGATACAAATTTTTAGTGTGTTTGCCTCATGGTATTCGATTGGAATCGAATACCTCAAACGGCCTGATATTCGATCAAATATGTATTCGATCGAATGGTGTTCGCTCATCTCTATTTCTTACATCTATTTCTTACACCAAATTCATTACACCAAATATATAAAACTCTGACAATGTAAACCCCCTTCAGTTATGGACAAATACTGCTTGGAGTTTGAACAAAGTGCTTTATAGTTTTCCCCCCGAGCAGGACACATCATTTTTTAACTTTATTTGGTTTTTGTAATAGAATATAGCGGACAGAACAAAACATCCGAAGGAATGGAAACAAAACAGCACCAGTGTTGCAGAGAGCAGGTGTGCCCCACTTTGCCTAAAACTGGCCCTGATAGGATGTTATAGTAGCAAAGCACTAATCCATGTAGGGGTGGCCCATAATAGAGAGATGGTATGGGAATATTGAAGGTTATGTATTACTTTGAATAAATTGAACCCAGGGATTCCATAGTGTGGCAGATTTCTCATGTTTTCGATTGACCTAGACCTTAATTCTTCCATTCTGTAAAGCTCATTGACTTTGTTTCTCTATTGAGCTATGGTAGGTGGTTCTATCTGCAGCTATCTCCTAGGTATAAGTAGTTTGGCTATTGATAAAATGTAGGCAGACGGGGAATGTTGTAGATGAAAGTAGATGATTCAATCCAGAAAATAATCAGTATATGGGGGTGAGTAAATTCTATCTCCCAAAATGGGCATATCTTAACACAATACCACCAAATATGTGAAATAGCAACAGATCTAGCTGGCAAATTGGAGAGAGAAAGAGAGATCTCAACCGGGGCATGATCAGAAGTGAGAATGTTACCAATTGTGGCCTTCCTAATAAGCGATAAGTAATGCATATTAATAAACATGTAGTTGAGGCACTGATAGAACCCATTAACAGGAGAATAGAAGGCAAGGTCCCCTCCATTGGGATGAAGCACTCTCCATAGGTCCACCAGTTAGGCTTAAAACCAAACTGGTTGAAATGTTTCTCAGGTTGCATAAAGATTATCACAGATTTAGAGGAAGATGAATCCTGCAAGAGATCCAAGGTAACATAAGGGTCAGTGCACACAGAGTGCAATAGAACTCTATTGGGAGGCTTTTTGTGGAAGCTGACTTGGAGGCAGATTCAGAGTCAAAATCAGCGCCAAAAATCTCCATGTGCACTGACCCTTAAGATATCTGTCAACCAGTAATATATATTCTGTACAAAGTTGTAGCCTCTGTAGGGTATCCTCAAACAAATCCACCTGATAAACATTTGGTGCATGAATGTTTGCAGTGGTAATCCTATTATTATTTCATGTACCTTTAAGAAACAAATAATAGCCTAGTTCATCTACTTGTGTGGCCTGAGCAATGCAGGGAAAATTCCTTGTTAATCCTATGCTAACTCCTATGTTATCATGAGAATCATTGCAGCTATGGAGCCATCTGTGATAATGTGAATTTATTTATTTTTATTTATTTTGCTTACTTTTATAGCGCTCTCATATTTCACAGAGTTTTACAGCGATATTGTCAACACTGTCTCATACAGGGCACACAACCTAAATTTTCTATCATTGTCTTTAAAGAATGAGAGGAGAACCAAGCAAACACAGGGAGAAACTCCTTGCAGATGTTTTCCTTAGCTGAATTCGAACCTAGGACTTCAGTTCTGCTAGGCAACATTGCTAGCACTGAGTGAGATAAGGCCGTCATATCATGACCCTTGAAGAACATCTTCTGCAACAAAAAGTGTGAGGACTTCCTCTGATGAATCAGAAAGACATTGGAATGCTTCTGTGGGATATTGAATCCCTTCACGTTAAGAGCATGAATTACCTATATCATCTATCTGTATAAAGTGTGTAGCCAGAAAGTAAGCATAAAAGCCTCTCTCAGAAATACTCAAACACAAGTGGCAACTAGGAGTAACAGTAAAAAGAAACCCGTAAATCATAGTATCAGAATGGTGAATTGCAAAAACTAGTGAATTCCAAGTAACCAGTCATGTGTGCCATTAAGTTATCGCTAGAATGACCAGAAAATACAATGTACCATAACAAAGGGAAAGTAGAGGGAGTCATACACTATGCTTTACGCCAATTTAAGTTGTGGTTTGTACCAAACTTATTTGAGCTGAAACAAATCTTTGGACCAAGCCTAAAACTAAACAAATCTTGAGAGGCTTACACATGTCTAGATCATACCTTATAATGTCTAATTGAAGAAATGATGACAAATAGCAAGCTTTTGAGGTTACTTAGATCTCTTCATCAGGCAGCAAATAACACAATATCTGAAGAGTCGCATATTTATACACAAGACATAGTAATGTTATGCTAAATGACACAAGTGATGTAAAACAGAGGTATCTATGCAAGGAGTAAAGAACTACAGGAATAGATGTTGGAGCAGTTCCTAGATAAGAAGCGTGGAAGTTTTATTGTCCTCTAATTGAGATCTGGTACGTAGTTGATTTGCCCTCACCAGGTCTGATGCCATATTCCTTAAGCAATGTAATAACATATAACTCCATGACATATTCATCCTTATTCTGAATGTGCCAAAAGTTGTCATGAGTTTATACTCCAGGACCCTTTTGTGTCTCTGAAGTTTGATGATTCCTTTCAATATCAAAATTTCCATGCTATTTATGTTGTGATCAGCAATACAGTAATGTTTTGGCACATAGGGATTCATCCTCTTCTCTTTGATTGTATGATAACGGGAGTTTATTGAGAGCCTAATAAAAAATCAAATGCAGTGCTCCCTGTGTGAAACCATAAAAACAACAAGACTAAGGTGAACCCTCAAAAAAATCCATAGGGTTGGGTTATTACCTTATATAGTAGAAAACATACAAAGCAATAATAGGCACAAATGCAATTCTGGGAAGGCTGTGGTAACTGGTACCTGCTCCTATGGGAATCCAAGGTTGGATGTCCAAATGAAAATAAAAACCTATAGATATATGGGTTTTCAAAAAATCCAGGGTACCTGACTCTCTGAAAAAATCATCAGAAAGTGGAATGGTAGCAAACAGATAAACTTTATTAACATCAACAATAACGCATTTTCAAGGCTGAAAGCCCCCTTCTTCAGACTATTGACCTGCTTACTAATTATTTTTCTGTGATAGCATGTCTTTCCCTAAACTTGCAATATCACAAAATGACTTTTCTTCCTGTCCACAGAACCTTATATTTTGTATTTGACATCAGAACTGTAACTTCTCCACTTACCACTCATGATTGGCTGAAAGGCTGTCAAGGTCTCAGAGACCATATGATGCTCTTTCTTCTCTGTGTTTTTACTGCTCAATACATGTGGCGGTGGCCATTTCAATTTGCCTGCAGTGAATTTTGGTTAAGAATTGAAACTTTTGAACAATTTGGGGTGAAAATGGTTCCCTACAAATCAGTTTGCACATCTATAGTATTAGGTAGTTAAATAGGTATATAATGCTTACATAAAATTAACATGACACCATTTTGACATGAATTGAATGAAAGATTATATTGAAAATAGAAAATTGCACCTTTATCTTTCATGTTATCAGTGAAGTGAAAAGTGAAGAGTGATGACTTAGATGTTGGAAAAATTAATTTACAAGTGTCTAATTAATGATTAAAATAACTAGACGTTGTCATAGGATATAAAATAAAATTATGGGAATATTTTTTACATAGTTTCATAATTCCATTAAAAAAGCTCATATCCATCAAGTTTACCCTTTCTTAAATCAATTATACTCTATTAACCCTTTCTTGGCATTCACCATAATAGTATGGCAAGTTTTGGATATTTAAATATAGCAGCTGCTCAGGAAAGAACCCGGGGCAATTCCTGCAATGGGTGGCCATACTGACCATGGGCATTAACTCCCCTAGCACCACAGTCAAGCTGACTGAGGCACCATTTTCCTGGTGGTGCAAAGAAACCATCATTTTCCCATGGATCGCTGGCTCTGGTAGTGAGATACAGGACTGGCAATCCATTACTATGACAGCCAGGAGCCTATTGAAGGCTCTATACAGCCTGTAAAAGAAGTGTTGTCTTTTTGGAATTCATTAGTGGGGGTTTAAATTTTAGAGTTTTTTTTTTTTAAAAAAAAATAGACATTTCCCAAAACTGTCTAACTAAAAAGTACATCTGACCCCACAAAAAAGACACCTAAGGCATCCCCATACATGGAAATATAAAAATGTTACGGGTGTCAAAATATGGCACAATTTTGCAAAGTTTTGGATTTTTTAAGTGATTAAAACATAAAATATCAAAATTCACACAAGAAAAAAGGTAGATGGCACAGCTTAGTTCCAGATGTATAAACGCTGTAACAGCTGACTTTTGAGATAATCCTCTAGATCGGAACTACTGACAATTAAGAGGTGGTGCTCACAACCCCCGGAACAACAGCAAAATGTATAGAAAAAATGTGAAGAAAGATGTGGGTGGGCACTCACCAATCAGTAGATGGCATTTTCTTCTTTATATAAAAATAAATACTTTATTGAAATGTATAAAACAAGTCCTCAGGGAGGGAGATGTAGCATTATTGGCAGAAAAAAATGGCCATTTTTTTCTGCCAATAATGCTACATCTCCCTCCCTGAGGACTTGTTTTATACATTTCAAAAAAGTATTTATTTTTATATAAAGAAGAAAATGCCATCTACTGATTGGTGAGTGCCCACCCACATCATTCTTCACATTTTTTCAAAACACATATATATATATATATATATATATATATATATATGTATATATATATATATATATATATATATATATATATATATATATACACACACTAGAGGGAGGACCCGGCTTCGCACGGGTATATTACATTTTATGTTTGTGTAGTGGCCCCATAAGAATTGTCCAATTTTGCACTGGTGTATTTTGTATGTTGTTTGTGTGTATGTCCATAAGCGTCATGTGATTATGTGTATCTCATTTTGGATGTCAGTGAAAAACCTGTGATCAGTTGTTATGGATACCTGGAGTAAAGCTGTATCTAATCCTTCCCCGTGTCGTACTGTGTTTAGATGCAAGTATCCAATCCTTGTTGGTGTGGTACTGTGTGCAGATGCACATATCTAATGCTCCCCGTGTGGTATTGTGTGAAGAGGCGCGTATCTAATCCTACGGCATGTGGAACTGTGTGTAGACGTGGGTATCTAATCCTACGGCATGTGGTACTGTGTGCAGACGCGCTTATCTTATCCTCTGGCGTGTGGTACTGTGTGCAGACGCACGTATTTAATCCTCCCCTGTGTGGTATTGTGTGAAGAGGCGCGTATCTAATCCTACGGCGTGTGGAACTGTGTGTAGACACGTGTATCTAATCCTACGGCATTTGGTACTGTGTGTAGACGCGCGTATCTAATCCTACGGCATGTGGTACTGTGTGCAGACGCATGTATCTAATCCTAAGGCATGTGGTACTGTGTGTAGACGCACATATCTAATCCTACGGCATGTGGTACTGTGTGCAGACGCGTGTATCTAATCCTATGGCGTGTACAACTGTGTGAAGACACGTGTATCTAATCCTCCCGTGTGGTATTGTGTGAAGAGGCGCGTATCTAATCCTACGGCGTGTGGAACTGTGTGTAGATTCGTGTATCCAATCCCCCGGCATGTGGTACTGTGTTCAGATGCGCATATCTAATCCTATGGCATGTGGTACTGTGTGTAGACGCGCGTATCTAATCCTCCCCTGTGTGATACTGTGTGCTGAGACGCGTATCTAATTCTCTGGCTTGTGGTACTGTGTGCAGAGAGACACGTATCTAATCCTCCAAAGTGTGGTATTGTGTGAAGAGGCGCGTATCTAATCCTTTGGCGTGTGGAACTATGTGTAGACACGCGTATCTAATCCTACTGCATGTGGTACTGTCTGCAGACGCGTGTATCTAATCCTATGGCGTGTACAACTGTGTGCAGACGCGCGTATCTAATCCTCTGGAATGTGGAACTGTGTGTAGATGCGTGTATCTAATCCTACGGCATGTGGTACTCTGTGCAGATGCGTGTATCTAATCCTATGGCGTGTACAAATGTGTGCAGACGCACGTATCTAATGCTCTGGAGTGTGGAACTGTGTGTAGACGCCTGTATCTAATCCTTCGGCATGTGGAACCGTGTGCAGACGCGTGTATCAAATCCTTCAGTGTGTGGAACTGTGTGCAGAAATGTGTATTTAATCCACTGGTGTGTGGGACTGTGTGGAGACCCGTGTATCTAATCTTCTGGCGTGTGATACTGTGTGTTGATCTGTGTATCTAATCCTCTGGAGTGTGGAACTGTGTGTAGACGCCTGTATCTAATGCTTCGGCATGTGGAACCGTGTGCAGGCGCACGTATCTAATCCTATGGCATGTGGTACTGTGTGCAGAAGTGCGTATTTAATCCTCTGGTGTGTGGGACTGTGTGCAGACCCGTGTATCTAATCCTATGGCGTGTACAACTGTGTGAAGACACGTGTATCTAATCCTCCCTTGTATGGTATTGTGTGTAGAAGCGCGTATCCAATCCCCCGGCATGTGGTACTGTGTGCAGATGCGCATATCTAATTCTTCCCCTGTGTGGTACTGTGTGCAGATGTGCATATCTAATCCTTTGGTGTGTGGAACTATGTGTAGACGCGCGTATCTAATCCTACTGCATGTGGTACTGTGTGCAGACGCGTGTATCTAATCCTATGGCATGTACAACTGTGTGCAGATGCGCGTATCTAATCCTCTGGAATGTGGAACTGTGTGCAGACGCGCATATCTAATCCTCTGGAATGTGGAATTGTGTGCAGACGCGTGTATCTAATCCTCTGGAGTGTGGAACTGTGTGTAGACGCCTGTATCTAATCCTTTGGCATGTGAAACCGTGTGCAAATGCACGTATCAAATCCTTCAGTGTGTGGAACTGTGTGCAGAAATGCATATTTAATCCTCTGGTGTGTGAGACTGTGTGCAGACCCGTGTATCTAATCCTCTGGCATGTGATACTGTGTGCTGATCTGTGTATCTAATCCTCTGATGCGTGTATCTCAGTTTGGATATCAGTGTTGTATTGTGCATGTGGAGTGACCGTGTGTATTGCAGTTGGAATATGAGTGAAAGACTTGCAGGTTTGTATTGGCTAAGGGGGGGAGGGGGCACTGTATTTGGAATGCTGTATCTCAGCAACGGTACGTCCGAGCGAGTTGGAGTCTCGTCTTAAACCTTCCCGGATACCTGAAGTATCTCTGTACCAAATTTGGTGAAGATCGGTCCAGTCGTTTGGTTCGCATTAGAGTACAGACAGACAGACGGACAGACAGACAGACAAGAATTCATTTTTATAATATAGGGAGATATACAGTCCTATGAAAAAGTTTGGGCACCCCTATTAATCTTAATCATTTTTAGTTCTAAATATTTTGGTGTTTGCAACAGCCATTTCAGTTTGATATATCTAATAACTGATGGACACAGTAATATTTCAGGATTGAAATGAGGTTTATTGTACTAACAGAAAATGCGCAATATGCATTAAACCAAAATTTGACCGGTGCAAAAATATGGGCACCTCAACAGAAAAGTGACATTAATATTTAGTACATCCTCCTTTTGCAAAGATAACAGCCTCTAGTTGCTTCCTGTAGCTTTTAATCAGATCCTGGATGAAGGTATTTTGGACCATTTCTTTCTACAAAACAATTCAAGTTCAGTTAAGTTTGATGGTCGCCGAACATGGACAGCCCGCTCTCAAATGATCTGAAAACAAAGATTGTTCAACATAGTTGTTCAGGGGAAGGATACAAAACGTTGTCTCAGAGATTTAACCTGTCAGTTTCCACTGTGAGGAACATAGTAAGAAAATGGAAGACCACAGGGACAGTTCTTGTTAAGCCCAGAAGTGGCAGGCCAAGAAAAATATCAGAAAGGCAGAGAAGAAGAATGGTGAGAACAGTCAAGGACAATCCACAGACCACCTCCAAAGAGCTGCAGCATCATCTTGCTGCAGATGGTGTCACTGTGCATCGGTAACAATACAGCGCACTTTGCACAAGGAGAAGCTGTATGGGAGAGTGATGAGAAAGAAGCCGTTTTTGCACGTACACCACAAATAGAGTTGCCTGAGGTATGCAAAAGCACATTTGGAGAAGCCAACTTCATTTTGGAAACAAAGATTGAGTTGATTGGTTATAAAAAAAAGGCGTTCTGCATGGCGTCCAAAAAGAAACAGCATTCCAAGAAAAACACTTGCTACCCACTGTAAAATTTGGTGGAGGTTCCATCATGCTTTGGGGCTGTGTGGCCAATGCCGGCACAGGGAATCTTGTTAAAGTTGAGGGTCGCATGGATTCCACTCAGTATCAGCAGATTCTTGAGAATAATGTTCAAGAATCAGTGACGAAGTTGAAGTTACGCCGGGGATGGATATTTCAGCAAGACAATGATCCAAAACACCGCTCCAAATCCTCAGGCATTCATGCAGAGGAACAATTACAATGTTCTGGAATGGCCATCCCAGTCCCCAGACCTGAATATCATTGAACATCTGTGGGATGATTTGAAGCAGGCTGTCCATGCTCGGCGACCATCTAACTTAACTGAACTTGAATTGTTTGTCCAAAATACCTTCATCCAGGATCCAGGAACTGATTAAAAGCTACAGGAAGCGACTAGAGGCTGTTATCTTTGCAAAAGGAGGATGTACTAAATATTAATGTCACTTTTCTGTTGAGGTGCCCATATTTTTGCACCGGTCAAATTTTGGTTTAATGCATATTGCACATTTTCTGTTAGTACAATAAACCTCATTTCAATCCTGAAATATTACTGTGTCCATCAGTTATTAGATATATCAAACTGAAATGGCTGTTGCAAACACCAAAATATTTAGAACTAAAAATGATTAAGATTAATAGGGGTGCCCAAACTTTTTCATAGGACTGTATATCTCCCTATATTATAAAAATGAATTCTTGTCTGTCTGTCTGTCCGTCTGTCTGTCTGTACTCTAATGCGAACCAAACGACTGGACCGATCTTCACCAAATTTGGTACAGAGATACTTCAGGTATCCGGGAAGGTTTAAGACGAGACTCCAACTCGCTCGGACGTACCGTTGCTGAGATACAGCATTCCAAATACAGTGCCCCCTCCCCCCCTTAGCCAATACAAACCTGCAAGTCTTTCACTCATATTCCAACTGCAATACACACGGTCACTCCACATGCACAATACAACACTGATATCCAAACTGAAATACACGCATCAGAGGATTAGATACACAGATCAGCACACAGTATCACATGCCAGAGGATTAGATACACGGGTCTGCACACAGTCTCACACACCAGAGGATTAAATATGCATTTCTGCACACAGTTCCACACACTGAAGGATTTGATACGTGCATTTGCACACGGTTTCACATGCCAAAGGATTAGATACAGGCGTCTACACACAGTTCCACACTCCAGAGGATTAGATACACGCGTCTGCACACAATTCCACATTCCAGAGGATTAGATATGCGCGTCTGCACACAGTTCCACATTCCAGAGGATTAGATACGCGCATCTGCACACAGTTGTACATGCCATAGGATTAGATACACGCGTCTGCACACAGTACCACATGCAGTAGGATTAGATACGCGCGTCTACACATAGTTCCACACACCAAAGGATTAGATATGCACATCTGCACACAGTACCACACAGGGGAAGAATTAGATACGCGCATCTGCACACAGTACCACATGCCGGGGGATTGGATACGCGCTTCTACACACAGTTCCACACGCCGTAGGATTAGATACGCGCCTCTTCATACAATACCATACAAGGGAGGATTAGATACACGTGTCTTCACACAGTTGTACACGCCATAGGATTAGATACACGGGTCTGCACACAGTCCCACACACCAGAGGATTAAATACGCACTTCTGCACACAGTACCACATGCCATAGGATTAGATACGTGCGCCTGCACACGGTTCCACATGCCGAAGCATTAGATACAGGCGTCTACACACAGTTCCACACTCCAGAGGATTAGATACACAGATCAACACACAGTATCACACGCCAGAAGATTAGATACACGGGTCTCCACACAGTCCCACACACCAGTGGATTAAATACACATTTCTGCACACAGTTCCACACACTGAAGGATTGGATACACGCGTCTGCACACGGTTCCACATGCCGAAGGATTAGATACAGGCGTCTACACACAGTTCCACACTCCAGAGCATTAGATACGTGCGTCTGCACACATTTGTACACGCCATAGGATTAGATACACGCATCTGCACAGAGTACCACATGCCGTAGGATTAGATACACGCGTCTACACACAGTTCCACATTCCAGAGGATTAGATACGCGCGTCTGCACACAGTTGTACACGCCATAGGATTAGATACACGCGTCTGCAGACAGTACCACATGCAGTAGGATTAGATACGCGTGTCTACACATAGTTCCACACGCCAAAGGATTAGATACGCGCCTCTTCACACAATACCACACTTTGGAGGATTAGATACGTGTCTCTCTGCACACAGTACCACAAGCCAGAGAATTAGATACGCGTCTCAGCACACAGTATCACACAGGGGAGGATTAGATACGCGCGTCTACACACAGTACCACATGCCATAGGATTAGATATGCGCATCTGAACACAGTACCACATGCCGGGGGATTGGATACACGAATCTACACACAGTTCCACACGCCGTAGGATTAGATACGCGCCTCTTCACACAATACCACACGGGAGGATTAGATACACGTGTCTTCACACAGTTGTACACGCCATAGGATTAGATACACGCGTCTGCACACAGTACCACATGCCGTAGGATTAGATATGTGCGTCTACACACAGTACCACATGCCTTAGGATTAGATACATGCGTCTGCACACAGTACCACATGCCGTAGGATTAGATACGCGCGTCTACACACAGTACCAAATGCCGTAGGATTAGATACACGTGTCTACACACAGTTCCACACGCCGTAGGATTAGATACGCGCCTCTTCACACAATACCACACAGGGGAGGATTAAATACGTGCGTCTGCACACAGTACCACACGCCAGAGGATAAGATAAGCGCGTCTGCACACAGTACCACATGCCGTAGGATTAGATACCCACGTCTACACACAGTTCCACATGCCGTAGGATTAGATACGCGCCTCTTCACACAATACCACACGGGGAGCATTAGATATGTGCATCTGCACACAGTACCACACCAACAAGGATTGGATACTTGCATCTAAACACAGTACGACACAGGGAAGGATTAGATACAGCTTTACTCCAGGTATCCATAACAACTGATCACAGGTTTTTCACTGACATCCAAAATGAGATACACATAATCACATGACGCTTATGGACATACACACAAACAACATACAAAATACACCAGTGCAAAATTGGACAATTCTTATGGGGCCACTACACAAACATAAAATGTAATATACCCGTGCGAAGCCGGGTCCTCCCTCTAGTGTGTGTATATATATATATATATATACATATATATATATATATATATATATATATATATATATATATATATATATATATATATGTGTGTTTTGAAAAAATGTGAAGAATGATGTGGGTGGGCACTCACCAATCAGTAGATGGCATTTTCTTCTTTATATAAAAATAAATACTTTTTTGAAATGTATAAAACAAGTCCTCAGGGAGGGAGATGTAGCATTATTGGCAGAAAAAAATGGCCATTTATATATATATATATATATATATATATATATATATATATATATATATATATATATATATATATTTGGTCTCCCAGGGTTGTACCAGCAAATGGAATACAGGTGCCCTGTCATTTTGGCTGCATAGTAAAAGCCATAAAAACTAAGCTATTGAAAAATACCTGCTTTTTAATACAGATGTCATTTTTTGTTACGTTTTTGTATTGACCACACATGGTCATGGTCATATGTTTATCTCTAAGGAATTTGTGGATGGGGAAATATATCTTGGGTTCACAGGCCTTTATTTCTATTCTTACTGACACTACGATCATGTGTGCTTTTACAGGTGCTGCTTGATATAAAGAAATGTAATCCTCAGTAGCCTAACTGTAACCAAAGTAAATAGGTTCTGTCATCCCAGGTAGTAATATTAATTAATAAATAAATAGTCCTCTCTAAATTAATTAAATCACAATCCATAATTGTATATTATATCTACTGCTAACTTTTGTCCAATTTAATGTTTAAGAACCACCCTCCAATTATTGCTGTACATTAATGCTAAAAAAAAAAAACAGGTTAGCAATAGAGATGAGCGAACAGTAAAATGTTCGAAGTTCGATATTCATTTCGAGTAGCCCCTCAATATTAGACTACTCAAATCAAATATCGAACCCTATTATAGTCTATGGGGGGAAAATGCTCGTTTCAGGGGTAGGCAACATTCGATCAAATTATACTTACCGAGTGAGGGTCGGGCTGGATACTCCATGCAGTCTTCTCCTTGCAGCGTCCCTGCAGCATCTTCCGGCTCTTCCAGCTCTTCATTCACTCTGCCAGGCATCAGGCCTGGGCACAGCCGACTGCGCATGCCCGCACTACAAGCGGACATGCGCAGTCGGCTCTGCCCAGGCCCGATGCCTGGCAGAGTGAATGAAGAGCCGGAAGAGCCGCCGGAAGATGCCGCGGGGAAGCTGCACGGAGAAGACTTCTAAAGATAGGAGAAGAACCAGCATTAATTGGCCGACTGTATAGCATTCGGCCAATCAATGCTGGTTCTGCATCAAACTTTTACATTCGAACAGCGAGTGGTACTCGATCGAGTACGAATATTTCGAATACCGTAGTATTCGATCGAATACCTACTCGATCGAGTACTACTCGCTCATCTCTATTAGCAGCGCATCGTAGTTCTTCCCGCATCACTTTAGACAGAAAGCTCACAGAGGTTTCCTCTGCGAACCGTTTGTTTCAATTATACCTATGGGGAAACTGCCAGTGTTTCCGTAGGTATAATTGACATGCTGCGATTTCCAAAACCGTGCTGTCCACATCGTGGTTTTTACTGCAAAGTGGGCATGGGATTTGCTAGAATCCCATCAACCTTTCTCTGACTGTAAAATGCTGCGATTTCAAGGGCTAATCTCACAGGATGCTGCCTAGAGACCTTATCCAAGCCCTAACAAACTCTTAGAGACAAACACACAGCATTGGTTCTCAGAACTGTGTAAGGTTATCACATATTGGAGCATATTGTACAGTTATAGTGCAGTAAGCAGTTCTTTCACACAAACTGCTAAGAATGTAAGACGACATTATAGACAACTGACCAAGTGACAAAAATTGTTAGTGGGGGGCCACACGGTGGCTCAGTGGTTAGCACTGCAGCCTTGCAGCGCTGGGGTCCTGGCGTTCAAATCCTGCCAAAGGCAAAAAAACATCTGCAAGGAGTTTGTATGTTCTCCCCGTGTTTGCATGGATTTCCATCCCATATTCCAAAAAAAAAGATATACTGATAGGGAAAAAATGTACATTGTGAGCTCTATATGGGGCTCACAATCTACATTTAAAAAAAAAAAAAAGAAAAAAAAAAATTGTTAGTGGCTGCTTTTGAGTGGAAGCTAAAGCTGTTGTGATCCATTTAGAGCTGAGCAAAATGATTTGGAATTAAATTTCTGTTTATGACAAAACCAAAACTTTTGCAATGGCCATGCAAATGGCATATTGTAGTGAATGAATGCCTAGACCCAGATGTAAATGTTCATTTGTCACTTGCTTGGTCTATATATAGACACAAAACACAGACAATGTAAAATAAATGCAATAAATCTAAAGGTTTTTGGTAACAGTTAAAAGAACATCAGAATGACTTCAATATGCTGAATAAACTGTTGGCTTATTCATCCAAGCATCAGTGCTCTAAGTGTCTAAAGTATTCATGCCATAAAAAGTTTTCAATTATTTCTTTCATAAGTATGCTCTTAATAATTTGCTGCTAGAAATGTAGAGATTACTCATCTGATATTCACACTCAGCTTCTCTTTGTAATTTATAATGACAACCAAAATTATGAATAATATTTCCATTAGGCAATGAAAGCTAACTGTCTATATTAAGGCTTTCAGGCGCTTCATTCTAAAATTTGAAAATTAATTATGTAAATTTTTGAATCAATATAATTCTGAAATACTGCAGGATTGAAACAATTTAATGAGAAATACATTTGAACAAGCCTTGTGTTTCAGAAACACTTTTTTACCAATCATAATTATATTATCTGCTTAGTGCATTTTTTTGTTTCTCCCTACAAAGCCCAATTGATTTAATATAATAGCTTTTAATTTAGTTTAATGTTGTTACTTTGATTATAGATGTTACATATTCATATTATAGTTAAATATGTATTTTAAGAATATTTATTGTGTATCGAGTGACTACAGCTACAGATGTGACACTGCTAAATTTTTTCGGTTTGATATCTTAGTCACAATTTACTTAATGCATAAAGTGTTAAGTTGGACTTTGCTATATATTTAGGGTGAAATGGCAAGAATGTACTGTAACTATTTGGATACTTCAATTCAAAAAAATATTATTTAAAGGGATTCAATCATTAGAATCCCTTTTTCTACCAAGACAACATTAGAATAGCCTTTGTAAAGGAGATTCTTCTCCTCCCTTTATTATTCTGATCCGAGCCGCCATTTCTGTGAATTTTCTTTCGTATGCAAATCAGTCTTCAGAAAGCACAGGGGGCATTCCCCCTGCACTCAGAAAGCACAAGTGTACCCTGTGCTCCCCAAAGACTCTCCAGCTATGCCTTTGTCTTCTCCCATGTCATCGGCCATGTCATCAGCCAGCAGAGCCAACTACGCATTTCGGTTTGACCATTTTCCTGTGGCCGAACGGACACTTGTGTAGGAAGTCACAGGAAAATGACCAAACGGAAATGCACAGTCAGCTCTGCTGATGATGTGGACGATGATGCGATGAAGAGGCGTCGGGAGAAGAAAACAGAGGCGTTGCTATAGAGTCTTCAGAGAGTGCAGGGGACTCCCCCTGTGCTTTGTGAGCAAAAGGGAAAGGTCCGCTCTCTGCTTTCTAAAGACTCATTTGCATATGGGAGAAAAAACTAAATTCACAGAAATGGCGGCAGGGATCAGAATAATAAAGGTAGGAGAAGAATAGCCTTTATAAAGGCTATACAATACTAAGAGACAGTGACACCTGTTACTATTGTCTTTTACACACGGCTTTTTTATATTTGTATGCAGATTTGACACATTTATTATTTTATAATGATTTACTGTATACATGTAAGCCAATTGTTTTGATTAGTTTGACAAGGGGGCGGTACTAAGCTGAAAAGGAGTGTGGCTTAGCAGGAAAGGGGAGGATCATAAGATGTAACAATGTGCTCCAGAACTGAGGAAAAATTCTTCCGCTACGTAAGCCAGCTAAGAGGTGGTATAAACTTAGACTAGACTCTAGAGTTTATAGTCTAGCGATACATCAGATACATCATAAAGCATATGCTACTGTTATACATCTGGCACAATTTAAGACTGTCTAGCAATTTACTGTCTAAATGTTAGACAGTATAAGTAAATCTGCCCTAATGTTGATTGATTAAAATTGCTTTACTTTGTTAGGGCACATTCCTTACTGCTCTACAAAACATAATAGGGCAATTCATCATTGGCTTTATGCTAGTTTTCTGGCATAAAAAAGGCACAAATTTAGATACTGTACATGCCATTTTTGCGGCAATGAAATGCCTTGTTTTTTAATGTCTTAATTAGGGATGAATGAACCTTTGATTTGTGTTGAGATTGGTTGGTTAGGGAAAATTGATTTGTTCTTAGACAGGTTGACTTGAATATTCCAAATTATTACATTTTTAATAATACTGAATATATGGTGATTTGTCTCAGATGAACTAAAAGGGCAGACGTCACATGTAACATGCAGGGAAATACAGAAGACAGACATGTCTGTGAATCACTGTGATGTTCTGGCATCAGCTGACCAATTCACAGTCTCAGAAAATAGTCAGTGGTAGGTGTCCGCCTTACAGTGCTGATGTCATTCACAGTATATAAGTTGCTGAGGACTGGAACACGAGGTATTTCAGTGATGGTGGAAGAAGGGGATGGATGTCTTATCCAAATTAATTACTCCATTTTCTTCAGCCATACACATAACTTAGAGCAGAACAACTTGCAGTACAGAGAATCTTAGGAGTAGGAGAATTAAGACAAAGTTTAGTCAGATTTAATCAATTACAGACATATTAGGCTAGGTTCATACTTGAACTGGGCTCTCCATTGTTTGGCTCCACTGGGGGACCCAAAGAACAGAAAGCCTGTCTGCTAAGACAGTGATCACCCACGGACCCCATAGACTCTAATGGGGTCTGCTGGGAGTCTTTCGGGTTTCAACTGTTTTTATACCGAAACCACCTGTGTTAATCTGAAAATTCTCTTCTTAAAGGTTTTCTTGCTCACCCTATAAACAGTGTGACACAACCTACTTATGGGAAAATTCTCTACTTGCTAAGGTTTTTTTTTTTTTTTTTTGTTTAATTAATCAATATACACTCACCAGCCACTTTATTAGGTACACCTGTCCAACTGCTCGTTAACACTTAATTTCTAATCAGCCAATCACATGGCGGCAACTCAGTGCATTTAGGCATGTAGACATGGTCAAGACAATCTCCTGCAGTTCAAACCGAGCATCAGTATGGGGAAGAAAGGTGATTTGAGTGCCTTTGAACGTGGCATGGTTGTTGGTGCCAGAAGGGCTGGTCTGAGTATTTCAGAAACTGCTGATCTACTGGGATTTTCACGCACAACCATCTCTAGGGTTTACAGAGAATGGTCCGAAAAAGAAAAAACATCCAATGAGCGGCAGTTCTGTGGGCGGAAATGCGTTGTTGATGCCAGAGGTCAGAGGAGAATGGCCAGACTGGTTCGAGCTGATAGAAAGGCAACAGTGACTCAAATAGCCACCCGTTACAACCAAGGTAGCCAGAAGAGCATCTCTGAACGCACAGTACGTCGAACTTTGAGGCAGATGGGCTACAGCAGCAGAAGACCACACCGGGTGCCACTCCTTTCAGCTAAGAACAGGAAACTGAGGCTACAATTTGCACAAGCTCATCGAAATTGGACAATTGAAGATTGGAAAAACGTTGCCTGGTCTGATGAGTCTCGATTTCTGCTGCGACATTCGGATGGTAGGGTCAGAATTTGGCGTCAACAACATGAAAGCATGGATCCATCCTGCCTTGTATCAACGGTTCAGGCTGGTGGTGGTGGTGTCATGGTGTGGGGAATATTTTCTTGGCACTCTTTGGGCCCCTTGGTACCAATTGAGCATCGTTGCAACGCCAAAGCCTACCTGAGTATTGTTGCTGACCATGTCCATCCCTTTATGACCACAATGTACCCAACATCTGATGGCTACTTTCAGCAGGATAATGCGCCATGTCATAAAGCTGGAATCATCTCAGACTGGTTTCTTGAACATGACAATGAGTTCACTGTACTCCAATGGCCTCCACAGTCACCAGATCTCAATCCAATAGAGCATCTTTGGGATGTGGTGGAACGGGAGATTCGCATCATGGATGTGCAGCCGACAAATCTGCGGCAACTGTGTGATGCCATCATGTCAATATGGACCAAAATCTCTGAGGAATGCTTCCAGCACCTTGTTGAATCTATGCCACGAAGAATTGAGGCAGTTCTGAAGGCAAAAGGGGGTCCAACCCGTTACTAGCATGGTGTACCTAATAAAGTGGCCGGTGAGTGTACATATAAACTGCTACCATGGTAACAGAAAAAAACTGTAATATCATCAGGAGAGTCTGTAAAACCACGTTGCCACAGCATTTAGGGAGACAGCTGCACTTGCCAGTTGCATGCATACCCAGATAGCTTCAGCCAGTGCACCACCTTCTCTGCCAGTGCCACAGTTACAAGTAGCAGGAGTAAAAGCAGGAGCAGCTACTACAGTATCTGGAACTAGACTCTCAACAGGCAATTGACACTCACCACAAACACCAGCAGGTACAGTCGTACCTAGAGTGCACCTATATTCTAAAAGATAACTAAATCCTGGGTCAATATGTTAGAGCAGTGAAGGGAGCTGGCCCAGATTCCCATGGGATTTTTATCTTGTCCAGCCTCAAGTGCAATTGCTGAGAAGGTGTCCAGTGCTGGTGGTGGCATTGTCACACCTAGAAGGATGAAACTTTCCACTGCTAGCATGGAAAAAATTACTGTTAGCAAAATGAATTAGGATTTTCACACACTTACAGCTGATGTCTCCGAATAGGGGTACCACTGCTTTCCTGTATCATGTTTTATTTACTGTACTGCTGATGCTTCTTGCTACTCCTAAATAGCTATCACCATTGCCATCACTCAGTAAGGCATATCCTGCGACTTTATCCATCATATTATCCTATGCCATACTGCTACTCATGTTGCTACAATTTCTACTACTCAGTCATACGTGATCCATTATATTAATGCATATATTACTGCCTGACAATCACACTGAAAATATATGCAAATCTGTTTTCAAGGATGTAATTAGGAAAACAGTGCCTCTGTTCACTGCTTCTTAGGACAGCCCCTTAACATAATGCATGACTTTTTTCAATAAGCCTAATAACATGATGCAGGGGTTATTGTCAAACTAGTATTTCTATTCCAAAAGGAACAGATTCCCAGCTGTGGACAACGCTGTTTCGATCTGTTGAATCTCATCAGCACAGCGTAGGGATACTAGTTTGGCTGGGTGAGAGACCATAGACCTGGGCCAGGGGATAATAACACTCCTTAGGGAGTGCGCACCTTTGCAGGCGTATGAAGCCTTACAAGCCATTTTTTCTTCACCAGGGGATGATAGGAAATATATGCAAATCTGATTTCCAGGATGTAATTAGGAAAACAGTGCCTAAGTGTTTGCTGCCTCATGATGTATGATGTTAAGGGGTCTGTCCTAAGAGGCAGCGAACAGAGGCACTGATTTCCTAATTACATCCTGGAAACAGATTTGCATATATTTGCATAATCCCCCAGTGGAGCGAAAATGGCTTGTAAGTCTCCATACGCCTGCAAAGGAGCCCACTCCCTAAGGAGTGTTATTATCCCCTGTCCGTGACACTCATACTGGCATAGATTTATACAGTGCCTTGCAAAAGTATTGATACCCTTTGAACTTTTGCATGTCACACTTTTCAGATTTTTATTTGATTAAACTTTGGAAACCCATGGATCATTTTTGTGCCACTTTACAATTATCTTCTACTTTGTCTTGGTCTATCACTTAAAAGCTCAATACAATACATAGTTTGTAGGTGTAAATGTGAAAAAGTTCAAGGGGTGTGAATACTTTTGCAAGCCACCGTATGCCAATGGAAATGAACTGCCTGTTTAAAATCACATTACACTATTGGATTATTTGCACTTTTTAAATCTGATATTTAATAATTAAAAGGAATCTCAAGCAGTAAAAAACAAACAAAGCCAGGGCTCCACATTGTGGAAACACAACTTCTTTTGTTGCAGATTTTGTTGCAGTTTCTTGAGCCAAAGCCAGAGGTGGATTTAGCAGAAGGGAGAAGTATTAGAAGCTACCTATATATCCACCATTCCCTCTGTAGTCATTCTAAGCTTTTGCTAAAAAAAAAACGTTTTTATTAGTGATTTTGGGGGTCCAGATAAAAAAAACAAAACACAATTCTATCATAATTTTTGCATTTTGTTTTTACGGAATTCACTTTGCATTAAAAATTAAAGTTACAGTGATACTATATTTATATTTCTTTATGTTTTACCACTTTTACAAATAAATATCACAAAAATGAGCAATTTTCCTGGGGTCATCGTATTTTGACACCTATAACTTTTTTTTTATTGTTTTGTTGATGTGTAGATATGTCAAGGCTCTTTATTTGTAGGGAAAGTTGTGCTTTTCATTAGTACCAGTATTTGATATATATGACTTTTTGATTACTTTAAGGACTCGTTCACATCTGTGCCCGGTCTTTGTTTATACAGGCTTCCATTTCCTGTCTGAAACTGGGCAGGAAACAGAAACCTGCTGGCATTTTTCAAACCTATTCATTTGAATGAGTTTGAAAAGTGTCCGGCCGTGAGCGCCGGTGAGCATTTTATGCTCTCCATGGCGAAACCGTTTTTTTTTTTAGCTGGATACAAAGTCGGACATGCAGGACTTTGTGTCTGGTTTTAAAAAAAAAAAACAGTTTCACCATAGAGAGCATAAAACGCTCACCGGTGATCACGGCCAGACTCGGTCTGACAGGTTTCCGTCTTCTTCGGGAACCGTACGCTGGTGTGAAACCAGCGTAACTGGTGTTTTTTGGGGAAAGCAAGGTGACCAAAATATGTTATTTTGCACATTGCGGTATATATATTTTTGTACGGAGAGGGGGCAAATGTCTTCTGACTCCAACAGCTAGTTCTGTGACTTGACTCATTGTGATTAAATAGTATAGTGTGGAGCAGGAAGAGGTTAATGATCAAGAACGACATTTAGGAAAAACAGAAATAGTACTATTAATTAATTCACTGGGTTTTTTGGCTTTTGGAAAGAAAAAACATAGCCGCATTATTCCAGAAATGTTCAGAAAGAGTGTATTTAACATAAATAAATTGTTTGTTCTCTCTTGATCATATACAATACAGATCTGACTCGAGAACTGATTAATTCATGCAGCTGCACCACAATGCAGGACAGAATGGAATTGGATGCTGAGAATTTGTGCTTGATTGTTTAACCCTTTCAAGACCAGGATCAAAGGGGAAACACAGTGGTTCAGTGGTTAGCAATCCAGCACTGGAGTCCTGGGTTTGAATCCCGCCAGGAACAACAAGGAGTTTGTATGTTCTCCCCGTGTTTGCGTGGATTTCCTCCCATTCTATAAAGACATACTGATAGGAAAAAAAAATTGGGTCTCACAATCTACATAAAAAATAAATAAATAAAAGTCATTGATGCCCCAATGCTCAGGCCAAATTTAGCAATTGGGTATGCATTGCTTTAGACAGCAATATCTTTTTAATACAAAAATAGCAGGGAAAAGCAGGGAAGGGAGAACACAGCCCAAAAAGGTTCACAACAATGGCAAACGGAACACTCACAGACCCTTTGGACGGGGGAAGAAGCTGCCCGGACCTCCAAAGCGATTCCTCCGACATAGGAAAGATTCCGTACAGGAAGTTGCACAAACAGAAGGGCGGTCCAGCAATATTCTTCCTTAAAAATTCTTCTTTATTTAAACACACATATTAAAAAAATATATATTGTGTTCAAAGGGATAATTGGATATATTACACAGCGAAGATGAGATGACTGACGCGTTTCGAACACTAAGTTCTTATTCGTAGTCTGACTACGAATAAGAACTTAGTGTTCGAAACGCGTCAGTCATCTCATCTTCGCTGTGTAATATATCCAATTATCCCTTTGAACACAATATATATTTTTTTAATATGTGTGTTTAAATAAAGAAGAATTTTTAAGGAAGAATATTGCTGGACCGCCCTTCTGTTTGTGCAACTTCCTGTACGATATCTTTTTAATGGCTTTGCATATCTCAACTACTTTATCATGTTTTTTTTTAGGAAACATAAGGCTTGAAATTAGTAGCCTTAGATGTTAAATAATTTGAATATATATATAGATTTTTTTTTTTTGGTAGAAGTAGAAATGTGTTATAAAACATGAAAAAAAAAAAAAAAAAAAAAACTTTGGTTCCTTTCTCTAAAACAAAATTGTTTTTATATTATTGGACATAAACATATAAAATATTTTTCTAATTCTGTTGTTTATTTTTAGGCTGAGGTCCCACATTGCAGAAATGCACCTTTTTTGTTGCAGATTTTGCTGCAGTTTGAGCCAAAGCCAGGAGAAGATTGTGCAAATGGTTGAACTATAGGAACTTCCTAGATTTTCCCACTCCTTTTGTAGCCAAAAGCAAAATTTGCAACAAAAAAGCTGCAATTCCACAAAGTGGGGCCTCAGCCTAAGGCCCCACATTGCAGAAACCACGGCTTTTTTTGTTGCAGATTTTGCTGCAGTTTTTAGATCCAAAATCAGGTCTGGATTTAACAGAAGAGAAACATGTAAGAGCTTCGGAGCTTCCTTTATATCTTCCTTTCCTTTTGAATTCACTCCAGACTTTGGCTCAAAAAACCATAGCAAAATATGCAACAAAAAAAGTTGTGTTTCTGCAACATGGGGCCTTAGCCTTATATAGTTTTCTTTTTTAACAAAAAATTAGATATCATATGGTCCATGTGTAAATTAACCAGTAGTTTAGTATAGGACAGGACTATAAACTGCTTTAATTATCACTAGCTAGACTCACTGCTGATAGAGGAGACCTGGGGGAAGAAGGTGACAGCAGGGGCTGAAGGCCCCATTCACATGGTGGTAAGTGAAGAGAAAATTCCTAGCCATGATGGGATGCGGATGCCGTGCAGCCGCATTCCGTCATGGCATCCTGTTCCTGATTAGGCCCAGAAGAAAGGGCCTAATCAGGAAGGAGTCTCGAGTCATGGAATCCGCGTAAAATTAGGTCGTGTCGCCTTTTATTCTGCTAGTTGAAAAAAAATCGCTAGCGGAAAAAAACTGCAAGTGACTCCCATTGAAATGAATGGGAGGTGTTTTTTAAGGCAGATTTTGAGGCGGATTCCATCTCAAAATCTGCCTGCAAGAAACTCCGTGAAAACTGACCCAAAGAGTAGTAAGCTTTGTTAGCACAAGGCTATTTCACTTTAGTCTGATCAATTTAAAGAGTTGCATATTGGTGGTCAAAGTAGTGATGAAGCAAAAGAGGGACCGTCCTCCTTGTGGAAGATGAAAGGAAAACCGCGCTCGCCCAGGTACAGTGAAAAGACTTTATTTTGCACAACGCGTTTCGAGCATACTGCTCTTTCTCAAGTGCATATGATCAACCTTAAAATTAACAAAAACATCCAGAATAGCAATAAATACTTCAAAATTTAGATAAATAGTTAAAATATCCAGTTATACAAAGGCTAAGGATATCCTGATAAGGTCCAGTAAGTTGCTACACTTATGGACTAAGCTAAGAGAATTCTAACAGTCTCATTAGATGTGTGAATAATCACATAAAATAGAACTGATAAATGAAATAAACCTTACTAACACAACACAAATAGGAGAAATGATAATCATTGCAATCTAAAACATTATTCAACTTGTAGGTGAAGATAAATAGCTCACTATAGATAAAACGCCAGGGGAGTAACTCAAATCATACTTTTACTATAAACCCTAATGGTTCTGATGGGAGGATATAAACACATAATAAGAATACATGACAAGTAAGTAGGAAAACCAGCCTCTGTGCTTACCTTCCCAAGTTGAGGGTTAGTGCTAAAGTAAACAACAGAGGAAAGTAACAGTAGGTCGACTATTTATACAATAAGCAGCAGGAAGTGACAACACACGGCAGGAAGCCCGTGACCACGTTGCCAGTGTAACACATCCCGGCGTCAGGTATCGGGCAACTGCGCATGTGCGGGCTTATGAATGCGATACATAGTGCGGTCAGTTAGGAACACAGTTATCGGGTCGCATAGGATACCAGCGACCCGAGTTCAATTCCCATCATACTCCCTAGGACGGGTGACGTCTATATTTAACAACTTAAAACCTGCATCTTAAAAACATAAGAAAAAAATTTCCCCATAGGCAAAAACACTGAGCAAAAACAATAATATATAAAACACTCCTATGCAAGCCTAAACAGGAAATATCCTATTAGAGATGATAGCAGTAGTCAGAACCTGTTGGGAGCAGCTAGGAAACCCATATCTAATTGGTGCTATTAACATGAAGGACTTAAAAGCTCTCTTATCAAACCGCAACAATAACTTATGCACAGAGAAGCCGGCAGTTGTAAATCACAACTGTTTCACATGAATTAGCATGACTGCAACATTGGGGATCAACTACAGAAATGAAAGAAGTCAGATTAGTGAAGTCTTGGGTTTAATGCAGCTGCTGCCCACATCCCTGACTGTACTTATAGCCTAGGCCTGCAGTCCGCTGCTGGCTGCTCTAACACTGATGTGATGACACAAATACTCTTATCTCTCTATCAATGGATGAATTAAAGCTGTCTTCTTCTCCAGTCCTAAGTATATTAATCCCCTGAACTCCCAAACTGTATTACTGTATATATGCATTTCTAAGCTATATCATTCTGACTGTCTGAGATCCTACTTCTCTAATATCTCCTCCCAAAATAGACACCTTCTCCATCAGTCTGGGCTTTTTATACTGCTTTTAAGTCATGAGTCCAGTCCTACTGCTTCGGTGTTTTCTTCCAATGGAAATTCCCACCGTACATGATCAGTCTCAGTGAAAGACACAGGACGTCACTAACTGTTACATCCCATGTAATTTCCTTATTCTGCTGAGACTACTGAGTTGCCTCAGCAGTCAGGCAACCCAGTCAGTCAGCAGCCTAAGAAAAGGGTATATATATTCTGGGGAACCCCCAAGATTGATATACACATTAAATATTTATCTGTTGATCACTTATTACCATAGTTTTATACAGGACTACCTCTTGAAGTCTATTATTTGCACCCAATATTTTTTTTTTCATTCTGTAATACCCTTAATTTCTCGGATGGATGGATGGATTTCATTAATACCTGGATCTATAAATGATTTTGACAAAGACCATAATAGTAATCGTGATTACAAGCAAATATTGTTTGCTTGGTAATGTTATTAAACATTAGTGATTCTATACTCTCTAGATGATGTGAATAAAAAAAGTAAGAAAATAACCCTACGGCCAAATACTGCATTGTAAATGATACAACAATATAACAATGACTTTAAACTCTGTATGAACTCTTTATGGGCTCTGTAAAATAGAAATGTGTTTTAAATGTGTAGACACCAGATTCTAATAAGGTTAAATATAAGAACAGGGATTGTGTCTGTTATTACACTGCATTACTCATTTTTAGCTGTGCTCCATGATTTTAATCACATCACTCAAATTTAATTTAGTAATCAGCACTCAAGATGTATTTTTATATTCATTAGGGCTGTCTATTAAGGAGGTTACAAATCATTGACAGTGTATATATTTATAGTACCGCTTATTTTACAAAATGTGCATGCATATTGTCTTTTTGTTGGATAAGAAAAACAACATCTATCTATCTATCTATCTATCTATCTATCTATCTATCTATCTATCTATCATCTATCTATCTATCAATCTATGCGTGTGTATATATAGCTATAGGCACACACAGACAGCTATGTAAAGATGCTTAAGAATGCTTTCAAAGATAGCTTTATTTGTGTCAATAAGCAAAATGTAGTGGATGGACAAAACAGAAATCAAAATCAATTCAATATTTAGTGTGACCATCCTTTGCCTTCAAAACAGCATCAATTCTACTTGCACATATTATTATTATTATTATTATTATTTTTTTTTTTTTTTTTATTATTATTTTTTTTTTAATGTAAATTGTGAGCCCCATATAGAAATCTCAATGTACATTTTTTCAGATCAGTATGTCTTTGGAGTATGGCAGGAAAACCACGAATACACAGAGAGAACATACAAACTCCTTGCAGATGTTTTTTCCTTGGCAAGACTCAAACCCAGGACTTCAGCGCTGCAAGGCTCCGGTGTGAATCACTGAGCTACCATGTTGCCTGCCCCCTTGCACACATTTTTTGTAGGAAATTTGCAGACAACTTGTTCCAAATATCTTGTGCTAATCATAAGCTAAACATAAATGAAGGCTCCCTAAATTCCATCTCTCTCTTCATGTAATCCAAGACAGATTTGCAGAGATCATGGCTCTGTAGCTCCATATCAGAACTTCAATTTTGATTTTCCTTTCATTCATTCATTCATTCATTCATTGATTCATTCATTTATAAGTGCTTTGCTATTGCACCTTAGTCACTCATTGACTTTCATGCACAAACAGATTTAGGCCGGAACCCCACGGGACGTAAACACCGCGATTTGCGCGCAGCGGAGACGCTGCGGGAAAAATCGTGGCATTTTACAGTGCAAGCAAAGGGGATGGGATTCATGCGAATCCCATGCCCACTTTGCAGAAAAAAATGCAATGCGGCTTTGCAAATCGCAGCATGTCAATTATATCTACGGAAACGCTGGCAGCTTTCCCATAGATATAATTGTAACAGAAAGTCTGCAAAGGAAAACTCTGCGAACTTTCTGTTGAAAGCGCTGCGAAAAGAACCGGAATGCTTTAGCGATGCGATTACGGCCCGTGGGGCCTTAGCCTTAGGAAAGTTTTTCTGATATCATTTTTTTCCTTCCCCTTCCAAGAGACATAATGTTTCTATTTTCTCATCAATATATTCATAAAGAGGGTTGTTTTAGTGGGACAAGTTGTATATTCTAATGGAAACATTCAATTGTCTATATAATGTCTTGGAAATTGAAAAAAAAAAACAACTATTAAAGCATTTTCTGTACGGTAAAAATACTTTTAGATATATTTATTTTGTGGTTCAATATGATTAAAGTGATTCCAAATTTTATTTTCTCTAGTTTTTATGCTTTATGTTGTGACAAAACTGTTTTGCATCTCTGTATTCTGACACTTGTACTACAGAGATATGCCTATGGCGTTTTATGTTTAATCTCTTTTTTAAATTTTTTTGTAAGGGTACAGATGAAAGAAAAACAATGATTTAAGTAATTTATTTATTTTTGTTGCATTTTGATTTATTGTAAATGTAAAGTTGAGAAAAAGATTTGTTTTGAATATTTATTTTTGATTTTACACTATTAAAAACACTTGTTTTTTTAGTTTTAAAAGTTTATAATCAGTTGAGGTTGATCGTGAGATGCTCAGGTCACTCTTACAATATACTGATATTCTCCAGTATATTGTAATACTATTACTGCCCTGCCTGTGTCCTAAAGTCCTAGACGCTGCTGGGCCACAATTGGTTTCTAGAAGTTAAAGAGTTTAAACAATCATGATCGGTTCTGTCATCTTTTTCGGTTGTTAGTTTGATGTTGCCTGTTGTATTACATACCTGGCATCCACTGCATATTACATTACATAGGGTTAATTGACATTAATTGATAATGATATCATGTGGTGCTTGGCGTCTTTTAACAGAATCCAACACAAGTGTAACAACCTTTCCCATTCGGACTTCGGCGCCATCCTCTGGTTTCATGCTCCGGCACAGGAGGCGTGTCCGGCTGTGATTCCTTGCTTTGTGTTCTTCTTGTATTGCCTGAACATTGTCCTATTCCCTCAACTCTACTACGCTAATAGCTAATCTTAGCCGTATCTGTGTGATTGACAGCCTATCTTCCTATTGTGCAGCCCTCTGACAAAGCGGGAGCGAAACGCGCGTAGTGCCAGCAGGTGGAGATCACAGTGTTCCCTTGTATACTTGGACTCATGGCACATTTGTCTCTCTTTTAGTAACAATGATAGTGATGCCTTTTATGTACATCTCGTTTTATTTGAATTGATTTATATCTTTCTTGTTAACTTTATTCTAATTACTAGCAGAATACCCGTGGCTTCGCTCGTGGAAAATATATTAAATTGTTGGTTATGCTAAAGTAAAAACATCAGTGTCACACTGATATTGACATTATTGGAGCTACAGGAAATCTTTTTTTTCCACTTTAAATTTTTGTTAGGGCCCCTTCACATTACGGACACTCGAGCGCTTCCCATTCACTTCAATGGGAGCGCTCATAGAGTAAAAAGCAGCCCATTCATTTCAATGGTAAGCGCTCGTATGCCGTCTCCCCATTGATATGAATGGGATCTGCTTTATACGCGCTGATTCTGACCGTGTTTTAATGCGTGTTTTAACATTCAGAATCAGGCAGTGTATCCATAGTGTGAAGGGGCCCTTATTTTCGCATTTTACTAATTTGTCGTAACATTGATGTGAACAACTTTTTTTTTTTTCATTTCAAGATTTTTATTGATTTTACATATTCAATATATATTATGTAGTATAAACTATTACAGCTATTTTTTTAAACTATTTTTTTATCAAAAAATTAAATTTATGCACCTTACACAAACATATAAAACATTTACACCAGGGGTGTAACTATCGGGGTAGAAGTGGTAGTGGCTGCCACAGGGCCCGGGACATTAGGGGGCCCGGCGATAGCCACTACTGCTGCGGGTTTTTTTTTTTGTTGTTTAATAGGCTGTTACTGTCTGGAGTTAGTGTCAGTCTTTTGATCATCAATGATTTTATTGCTGTTCTGGCCAAGTGTTTACTTGGATCCACACTGCCAGTCTCCGCATGTGTCACAGTTTGTAGATTAATTAGTTAACGACTTAAATTAGTGCTAGTCTGAAGCTGTGCTTTCCTATATAAGTAGATATAGCTTATGGGGTGCATCTCATATGCGGGGGCATCTCATCTGCAGCATGCATCTTAACCAAATTGCATCTTAACCGAAGTGCAGATTAACCAAAGTGCACTTATACATGGCACTTAAACAGGGCATGGAACAGGCTAACCATGGCAGAACACCAGGTAAATTTCAACCTAAAACAACAAGTTTTACCACATGGTATCCTGTAGCTGCACTGTCTCTTACTATCTTAGCAATTGTCTTCCTGCAGACCTCTCCTCCACCTCTACCACCAGTACACGCCATCCATATCAGTCCCTCTCTTCTTCCTTCTCCCATGTACAGCTCTCACACACTTTTCACACTCTGTAATCATCCCTTTATTTCTTTTAGCAGTGACACCAAACATAAGCGCCCACATAAATCCCTCAACCACCTTCTGTCTCTGTCCATTCTGCTCCTCCTAGCTGCTGGGGACATCTCTCCTAACCCCGGCCCTCCTTCTTTCACTAACTCTTCTCCCTGGACACATAGAAGGCCTACAAACCTCATCAATATTTACCGTGTTCCTTCCCCTCATCTCTCCCCTGTCTCTTTTAACTGCTCTCTCTGGAACGCCCGCTCAGTGTGTAACAAACTAGAATACATTAATGACTTATTCCTTAGCAAATCCCTTGGCCTGCTCGCCCTTACTGAGACTTGGATCCAGCAGTCAGATACGGCCTCCCCTGCTGCTCTGTCTCATGGTGGCCTACAATTCGCTCACACCTCTAGGCCTGATAATAGGCAGGGTGGTGGGGTAGGATTACTTCTGTCACCGCAGTGCATTTTTCAGTCCATTCCCCGGGTCCCCTCACTCACATTCTCCTCATTTGAAGTCCATGCTATCAGACTTTTCCGCCCACTCTCCTTACGTGTAGCCGTGATCTACCGCCCACCTGGCTCACCCTACCAATTTTTGGACCACTTTGCTTCTTGGCTTCCCCACTTTTTATCCAGTGACATTCCTACCCTCATCATGGGTGACTTTAACATCCCTATTGCCCCCCCTCACTCCTCGGCTGCCTCACAGTTTCTCTCATTAACCACTTCTCTTGGTCTCTCACAATGTTCTTCTTCCGCCACACATATAGATGGTAACACGATTGATCTAGTCTTCCATCGACTCCTCACAGTCTCTAAATTTTCTAACTCTTCTCTGCCGCTCTCTGACCACAACCTTCTATCTCTCACCATCAGTGCTCTTTCCCCTTCACAAGACGCCCCTACCCATCACACATATAGGAACTTGCGTGCTATTGACACCCAGCACCTCTCAGATACTCTACAGTCCTCCCTGTCCCCCATCTCTTCAATCTCCTGTCCCAATCTGGCCACCAGTCACTATAATGAAACACTCAAAAATGCATTGGATGAGGTTGCTCCCCCCTCCACTTGTAAAGTCCCACATAGGAGGCAGCAACCCTGGCACACGCCACAGACACAATTTCTCCAGCGATGCTCTAGGTGTGCCGAACGTCTCTGGCGAAAATCACGCTCACCTGCAGATTTCCTCCACTTCAAGTTTATGCTTAAAACATATAGCTCTGCCCTTTACCTCGCCAAACAAGACTATTTCACCGCCCTCATCTCTTCTCTCTCCAGCAACCCTAAAAGGCTTTTTGAAACCTTTCACTCCTTACTCACACCCAAGGAACAGACGCCATTCACAGACCTTAGTGCTGATGACCTGGCCATGTATTTCCATGATAAAATTGATAAGATCCGTCAGGAAATTACTGCCCAAGCCCCAGGTGGCATTGACTCCCACACCTACGATAGTACTGATCCCCTCACCAGCCGCACTTCAGACTGTCCATTCTCATCTTTTGAACCTGTTACAGAAGAGAAAGTCTCCCAGCTACTTTCTTCATCTCACCCCACAACCTGCAGTAGTGACCCTTTCCCCTCACACCTTCTCCAATCTCTGTCCCCTGCTGTCACTACTTACCTTACTAAAATATTTAACCTCTCTCTCTCTTCTGGAATCTTCCCATCCTCCTTCAAGCATGCTGTTATAACCCCGCTACTGAAAAAACCCTCCCTGGACCCATCCTGTGCTGCTAACTATCGACCCGTCTCTAACCTCCCCTTCATCTCTAAACTTTTGCAACGCCTGGTTTATTCTCGGTTAATTCGTTATATCTCTGCTAACTCTCTGCTTGACCCCTTACAATCTGGTTTCCGCGCTCTGCACTCTACTGAAACAGCTCTCACAAAAGTCTCTAATGATCTACTAAAGGCTAAATCCAATGGTGACTTCTCTCTTCTTATTCTTCTGGACCTCTCTGCAGCTTTTGACACTGTTGACCATCAACTTCTCCTCACTATGCTCCGCTCAGTTGGCCTCAATGACACTGCACTCTCCTGGTTCTCCTCTTATCTCTCAGACCGCACTTTCAGTGTATCATTTGCGGGCTCTGTTTCCTCCCCTCTTTCCCTTGCTGTTGGGGTTCCTCAGGGCTCGGTCCTCGGCCCCCTGCTCTTTTCTCTCTACACAGCCCCTATTGGACAAACAATCACCAGATTTGGCTTCAGGTACCATCTTTATGCTGATGACACCCAATTATACACATCTTCCCGTGACATCACCCCTGCACTCATACAGAACACCAGTGACTGTCTCTCTGCTGTCTCTAATATCATGTCCTCGCTCTATCTGAAACTAAATCTCTCTAAGACTGAACTACTACTGTTTCCACCATCTAACAGATCTGTCCCTGATATATCCATTGCAGTCTCAGGCCTTACTATAACTCCTAGGCAGCATGCCCGCTGCCTCGGGGTCATATTTGACGCAGACCTTTCCTTCACCCCTCATATTGAATCACTCGCACGTTCATGTCACCTCCACCTCAAAAACATCTCCAGAATACGCCCTTTCCTTACCAGAGATACACTAAAGACACTTACTGTCTCTCTGATTCATTCTCGCCTTGACTACTGTAACTCCTTACTAATCGGTCTTCCCCTCACTAAACTCTCCCCTCTACAATCTATTCTGAATGCAGCGGCCAGGCTCATCTATCAGGCTAGACGCTACAGCGATGCCTCTGGTCTGTGCCAGTCACTACACTGGCTGCCTATTCATTATAGAATAAAATATAAAGTTATTACTCTCATCCACAAGGCTCTCCATAAAGCCGCACCTCCCTACATTTCTTCCCTCATCTCTGTCTACCGCCCAACCCGTGTTCTCCGCTCACTCAATGATCTAACACTTACATCCTCTATTATCAGAACCTCCCACGCTCGTATACAAGACTTCTCCCGAGCTGCACCACTTCTCTGGAATGCTCTACCCCGGACAATAAGATTAACTCCCAACTTCTACAGTTTCAAACGCAAACTAAAGACGCATCTTTTCAGACTAGCCTATCACAATTCCTAATGCACAAAATTGTCTGAACACTGTATAAGCAATGCCGCCCCTGCTACCTCTTGTGTCACCCCCTCTACCTCATAGATTGTAAGCTCTTTTGAGCAGGGCCCTCAGTCCCATTGTGTGAAATGACGTTCTTTGTTATGTATGTCTGTCTGTATCTGAACCCTATAAATTGTACAGTTCTGCGGAATATGTTGGCGCTATATAAATAAAATGTATTATTATTATTTATTATAACAGGCCCTATTTACTTACCGATCCTGGCAGCGAACTTTGCAACGCAGGAACCCGGGTCACGTGATGTCCTGGGCGTCATTGAAGATGGCTGCCATCAGTGGGAAGTACAGCATATCCAGGGATAGGTAAATAACAGTGTTTGTATCCCTCCTGAGTCTCTGATTATTATGTTCTGGGTTCTGAAAAGCCCTCAGAGTATAATAATTGTTCATGGGCGTCCACAGTGGGGCATAATGCTGGGTGAAGGGGCCACAGTGAGGCATAATGCTGGGTGAAGCGACCACTATGAGGTATAATGCTGTGTGCATGGGCCACTATGGGGCATAATACTGTTTGCAGGGGCCACTATGGGGCATAATACTGTGTGCAGGGGCCACTATGGGGCATAATACTGTGTGCAGGGGCCACTATGGGGTATTATACTTTGTGCAGGGCCACTATGGGGTATTATACTTTGTGCAGGGCCACTATGGGGTATTATACTTTGTGCAGGGCCACTATGGGGTATAATACTGTGTGCAGGGGGCACTATGGGAAATAATACTGTGTGCAGGAGCCACTATGGGGTATAATACTGTGTGCAGGGGCCACTATGGGGCATAATACTGTGTGCAGGGGCTACTATGGGGAATAATACTGTGTGCAGGGGCCATTATTGGGCATAATACTGTGTGTAGGGTCCACTATGGGGCATAATACTGTGTTCAGGGGCCATTATTGGGCATAATACTGTGTGTAGGGTCCACTATGGGACATAATACTGTGTACAGGGGCCACTATGGGGTATAATACTGTGTGCAGGGGCCTCTATGGGGTATAATACTGTGTGTAGGGTCCACTATGGGACATAATACTGTGTACAGGGGCCACTATGGGGTATAATACTGTGTGCACGGGCCTCTATGGGGTATAATACTGTGTGCAGGGGCCACTATGGGGTATAATAGTGTGTGCAGGAGCCACTATGGGGTAAAATAGTGCACGCAGGAATGTGGAGGACGGGTCAGTCGGGGTCTTCAGCATCGGGGGGGGGGGGGGGCATGTCAAAAGTACGCCACAGGGCTCAACCACTCCTAGTTATGCCACTGATTTACACCCAATTAACAACATAGTGCAACCCTTCCCCCTCCCTCCAGTGTAATTTATAAGTAGTTCACGGACAAAAGAGTAAAATTGTTTTCCAGTTACACAACTATCTATTGTAGGGCTTCAGTGATGAGAGCTCCCTGTATAGTAAGCAATAATGACAATCTTACAATGAGGCAGTTTTCACCTGACCAATATTGCTGCTCAGTAAGGCTGCTTGCACACTACAGTAACACTACAGTCTCCGGGCCGTGGATTTTACCTCTCCATAACTTCTAGGGAGCCTGCAAAATTCACAGCTTTGTGCACAAAGAAGTCTATGGAACCACCAAATCCATGGCCCGGAGGCCCGTGAAAAATACTGTAGTGTGCTAGCAGCCACTAAAGATACCAGAAATGTTTTGTCTGTGCGTGTATGTATGTGTGATCCATGTGTATGTATGCGTGTGTGTGCATGCATATGTGAGGTCTGTGTATATGCATGCATGTGTGTGCATATTTGTATGTGTGCGCACGCATGTGGTCCATGTGTATGTATGCGAGTGTGCATGCACGTGTGTGGTCCGTGTGTATGTATGCATGTATGTGTGCATGTGATCCATGTGTTTGGGCGTGTGCAGTGCAAGTGCCCATGCGTGCGGTAGTTGTGTGTGAGTACGCACGTGCCCAAATTGGGCAGTAACTGTGGATTTGTATAGAGCCCGACTACTATAGAATTTGAGTTTTATATAGTGTATATATAGAAGACTATGGCTCTTTGGGACACTTTGTGAAGTCTATGTGTATTCGCCCAAATGTTATGCACTTTTTTGCATTCCATTATATTGTGCATGCCTTATACTTCTTATATATTTGTGTACTTGCCTTAGTACTATTTATTTACTTATACTGTGCACTTTATCGTATGTGTTTTGGGGCATTCACACACATTTGATTTGAGCATTATATAGTCTTGCATTTTGTCCTATGTATTATGTGATTTTGGATATTCACATTATTTGTGATCCTTATATATGTTGTGTCTGTTATTGGCCTGCATGAGAATATCATGACCCTGCCTCTTCTGTATGTTTTTGCACATGTATTTTTAATGGTTTTTTTTCTTTTCTTGTCTGTACCAATAAACTTTTGATATTTTCGTAACATTTCTGTAACATCTCTGCCTGTTCGGGTCACTGCACCACCCTCTGCTCGCGTGCTGCGGCGCAGGAGGCGGGTGCAGTTTGGTTCTTGGATTAAAGTTTTTGGTCGCACTGTGTGAACTCGGCTCTAGTTCTGTGATTGCATTTGCACCACACCCGTCTTCTGCCTATGTTGCCTCTGTCCATTAAGTGGTTAATCTGGCCTTGCCCTGTGATTGACAGCTGCCTTTCTGTGAACTCCATGGGCGGGTTCTTCCTCCCTATTTAGCCTTGGTTCCCATTCACACCAGTGCTTGTTATTGCTGTGTGCATACCTGCTCTTACTGTCCCTGTTTTGCTTATACTATTATACTTGACCTTTGGCTTTCCTCACTGACTATTCTCTTGACTCCGATTTGGCACTGCATCGCTCTCCTGTTACCGAACCCTGGCTAGCTGACCTCCCTTTGTTGTTGTTCGTCTTGTCTGCGTTTTGTGTTTCACGTATTCAGGGAGGGACTGTCCTCGTGGTTGTCGCCTATTACCTAGGATAGGGTCTGGCAATAGGAAGGGAAAGCGGGGGGCTTCAGCTTAGGGCTCACTGTCCCTTGTGCCCCTCCCAGGGTTTAACAGTTCTGGGAATTGCTGTCTTAGCAATTCCCTTACATAATAACAATCCAAAAACCTACATCCATTGCTTCCCTACAGACAGCATGGATCCTATTCAGTGCTTTGCAGCAAAGTTGGAGGGATTGACAGGCCTGGTAGCTGAGCTAGCTAAACAGGTTCAGACCCTAACTGAGGCTGCTGCATCATCCCCAGCTGTTTTGGCACCTTATAAGGTCAAGATGTTACTCCCGGATCGTTTCTCAGGGGACCGTGACAAATTTGAGACGTTCAGGGAGTCTTATCGCTTGTATTTTCGGATTAATCCACATGTGACTCAGGCCCAAATGGTGGGAGTGGTTATATCTCTGCTACAGGGGGATCCACAAGCTTGGGCCCTTAAACTCCCTCCTGACGCTGATGAGTGGTCTGATGTGGAAAAAATTTTTAAGTCCCTGGGCTCTATCTATGCTGAGCCAGACCACATTGCGCTTGCGGAATCGCAACTCCTCACCATGCAGCAGGGAAAACGCTCTGCAGAGGAGTATTGCACAGAGTTCCGTAAGTACAGTGTAACTGCAGGTTGGTGTGAGTCCGCTCTAAAGGCTCACTTTAAGCAAGGCTTGTGTGACCGTGTTAAGGAGCTCTGGGTTAGTCACCCAGATCCCCCGACTCTTGAGAAGGCCATGACTTTGGTGGTCCGTATTGACCGTAAGATCCAGGAAAATTTGAAAGAGAGAGTAGGACTTGTTTCGTCCAAATTTTCTGTCTCTTCCTCTCTCTCTCCTGAAAAACTTACCTGTCCTCCCATCACTTCTGGAGAGGAACCCATGCAACTGGGAGCTGTGGACGCCAAGACACGACGACAGCATCGTCTCAGGAATAACCTGTGCCTGTACTGTGGTTCCTCTGGTCATGTCATCCGAGACTGCTCTATCAGACCCTTGTCACCTGCGCAAAGACTTCAGTGCCTGAGTGGTAATCAGGAGAACCACTCAGGCAACCAGCTATTTGGTGGAAATAACAATAAGATGATGTTATCTGTGTCTCTGTCCCCTGGGGACAGATCTGTTTCTGGCAAGGCCCTAGTTGACTCTGGGTCTGCAGCAAATTTTATTAAATATTCAGTTGTTGAATCTTTGGGCATTGAGCTTTTGCCACTGGACACGCCTATGTCTGTTACTGGAGCGGATTCTACTCCACTGGCCAGGGGTAAAGTCAGGTTTAAAACCCCTTTGATCTCTTTGCAAGTGGGATCAACACATTCGGAGGTCATAGGCCTTTTTGTTATGGAGAATCTCTCTGCTGATATTATTTTCGGGTTCCCCTGGCTGAAGCTCCATAACCCTATTTTTGATTGGGGTAAAAAGGAGTTGGTAAAGTGGGGAGATCAGTGCTCATCCCACTGTATTGCATTGCATTCCTTAGACTGTGTCAGTAAGGAAAAGGTCTCAGCAACTAAAAGTTGGGAACGTCCCTCCAGTCTTAAAACCCAACAGTATCAAAAAGGTCAGGTAAATAAACATTTGCCTGATCCGAAAGTGTCTGTTGTTCAAACAGATGGCAAATACAAGGCAGAGAAAATTCTGAATTCCTCCAGAACTGGTTTATCTAGTGAGGGTCCGGTGGCCCCTCATAAAAGGGGGGGTACTGTAACATCTCTGCCTGTTCGGGTCACTGCACCACCCTCTGCTCGCGCGCAGGAGGCGGGTGCAGTTTGGTTCTTGGATTAAAGTTTTTGGTCGCACTGTGTGAACTCGGCTCTAGTTCTGTGATTGCATTTGCACCACACCCGTCTTCTGCCTATGTTGCCTCTGTCCATTAAGTGGTTAATCTGGCCTTGCCCTGTGATTGACAGCTGCCTTTCTGTGAACTCCATGGGCGGGTTCTTCCTCCCTATTTAGCCTTGGTTCCCATTCACACCAGTGCTTGTTATTGCCGTGTGCATACCTGCTCTTACTGTCCCTGTTTTGCTTATACTATTATACTTGACCTTTGGCTTTCCTCATTGACTATTCTCTTGACTCCGATTTGGCACTGCATCGCTCTCCTGTTACCGAACCCTGGCTAGCTGACCTTCCGTTGTTGTTGTTCGTCTTGTCTGCGTTTTGTGTTTCACGTATTCAGGGAGGGACTGTCCTCGTGGTTGTCGCCTATTACCTAGGATAGGGTCTGGCAATAGGAAGGGAAAGCGGGGGGCTTCAGCTTAGGGCTCACTGTCTCTTGTGCCCCTCCCAGGGTTTAACAGTTCTGGGAATTGCTGTCTTAGCAATTCCCTTACAATTTCAGTCTTTATTGTCATATTTATGCTATCACCATTTCTTATAGGTTATGTATCTTCCTATCAAGTCTGGGGCAGTTCTTCCTTCCTATTTATTGTTTCCTCATACTCACCTTGGTGCTTGCTATTGCCTTGTGTGTTCTAGCTATCAACTGTACTTTTTGCTGTTTGCTTCTTTACAGATATTCCTGATCTATGGCTTTACCTTTCACTATTCTCTTGGATTTTGATTCTGTACTGAGCTGCTCGACTGTTATCAACCCCTTGGCTAGCTGACCTCCCTTTTGTTGTTGTTTGTCTTGTCTACATTCTGTGTCATCACTTATATCTAAGATAAGACTGTTTTCCAGTTGTCTTCTGTCGCCTAGGGCGGTGAAGCAAACAAGCAAACAAGTAGGGATAGGAGAGGGTCAGCTTAGGGCTCTCTGTCTTGTCATGACTGTTTGAAGAATATGAAATTAAGTCCATTCATTCAAAAGAAAAGATGTGACCGTTCAGACAATATAAAAGTCAACAAGTTGGCTCATCACAGGGTCTATCAGTTTTGTAGTGACAAACACAGCAGTGGAGGTGGCTAGTTTTTTTTATTATTATTTGTGAGATAACAGAGATGCAAGCACCATGTTTGTTTTGTTTTTGTTTTTTTTGTTTTTTTACAAAAAGATTTCAAGAAAAATAGCAAAGCACTAAAACATACAACTGTTACTATTAGACTAAAATACACTGCATCAGTCAGCTTCTTTTTTTTTTTTTTTTTTTTTACAATGGCAGTGTACATTTATATTGGGTATTTTGCCGTTACATTGGCAGTAGTGTGTATGTATATTTGGGAACCAAAAAAAACCAAAACCCTTATGTATATATGTAATTAAAAAAACAAACCCTTGTCAAAGAACTTAACAAAAGTTGTTGTTTTTTTAACTAGCAGGACTGATTTTGTTAGTAAAAACAATGTAAGACACTCTATGGACAGTCACAGATCACACTGTTCTAGTGTAGAACAGACTTAGACAAAATTAAATGATCGGAGCAAAAAAAGCACTAAGGGAAACGCATCACAGTTTTTTCTGCGGCGTTTTAGGGAAACCGCTCGCATTTCCAAAGGTATAATTGACATACTGTGATATCTAAAACCGCAATGGTTTTGGAAATTGCAGTGTGTCTGCTGTGCTTATTTTTCCACATTGTGTGGATGGAAGTCACTTAACGCCGATGCCAAACTGTAGTGTTTACACCACGTGGGCTCTTGGCTTAATAGTCACTTCAGATTCAAAAGACCAAACATTTCTGTCTTGAGACCAAGTTATCTCTATTATTGTAGTTATATAAATATTCTAATTTTTATTTTATTTCTTCTTTGAGATTGTTATTATTTCCACATACATGTCAGTATCTGATATACATTTATGTATTCTACTGCAGTAGCTAATGATTTACATTAGAACTCATAAATGTTTTATAAGTACACATTATCAGTATTCTATGCTTATTACTGAAAACATAATTTTCGGCCTCAGGGTACCATTATGAAACTTCCATTTTTATACATGTATATGAATTGCTGCCTACTCGGATACATTAAAGTACTATTTGCTAAGAAGTTTTTAGATATTTTTTTCTTTATATATCAAAGATCACAGTTTCTTTTTTTTCTGTTCTTCTGATAATAAAAAATATTTGTAATTAATTGTAAAGTTAGGTGAACCTTTCAAGATTTGTTTCGTGTTCAGGTTCGGCGGTGGTCGTCTTCATCAGCATCATCTACTTCGTCTTGAAACAGATAAAGGTCAGCCTTCTCTGACATATCAAGGGAGTCTTCCTCCTCTTCCAATCTAGGAGTTCCATTTCCTCTACCATAATGACCCAGATGCTCATCCTCCTCCATCAACACAGGGCGGTGACATTGACTGAGAGGTGGAAACTGTACTAACTTCCATCCCTCGTTGCATGAGTGTAAAGGTTTTTGGTAAGATATACAATAGAGGGATGACATTGCTGATGCTGGAATCCTCCCTGCTGACACATTTGGTAGTTTCTTCAAAGGGCTTAAGAAGGACTTCCCTCATGAATATCCTATGATGTATCTCACACTGTCTCTGTGGTCTTCTGCATGCAATAATCTTTCACCACCTTCTGCTGCCCACATAGACACTCCAGCATGTCTCAGATGGAGTTCAACCGAGCTGGAACATTACAGATAAGCCGGAGTAAAAGCAGACTGTTTTTTTTGGGGGGGGTTTTGCTGCAAATCAAGCATGGCGTTTCTTGCAACGTAAGAACAGCTGAAAGGCACAGAGATTATTCTGGCCATGAGGAGCACATCTTTCAAGCCACTACATGGGTTAATTAAGCAGTGATCCATTAGATTAAGGACATGTGCAATACAGGGAAAATGTGTTATTCTTCCTTTCTGCAGCACATCAACTATATTGGCGCTGTTGTCGCTGGCAACACTGCCCAGCTGTAGTTGGCGAGAAGCCATCCAGCAAGATACTTGCTGCAGGATACAACAAAGCACTTCCTCCGCTGTGTAGCTTTTCTGATATCAATTGAAAAACTGCATGGCAGCAATTTGCTTTTTATCCATGAAACAAGGGGGGAAGGAGGAGTAGGAAGAGGAGTTGAAACGATGGCTTGCCCTGGTAAAGATGGTGACAGAAATGGTTGAGAGAGGAGGATCCAGAGGAGGTGAATAGGCCCTGCTTGGTTTCATAACTGTATCTGCAAAATTGGACTGGTAGTAGCACCTGGCCTGGCTGCATTTCTGGATTGTGGCCATACCACTTAAATCATTGACCAGGTGGGTTGTGAAAGTCATGTATTGTCCTTGGCCATAATTGCTGCTCCATATGTAAACAGTGGCGTGCACCTTTCTCCAAATTGACGTATCCAAGGAAAGGCCCACCTTCTCTGACAAATGGCTATATAAAGCAGGAACAGCTTTCATAGAGAAATAATAGCAGCTAGTTATCCAGCAAGGTTGAGTGCATGCCATCAGTTGAGATCGAAGTATTTTATCTGATGTGCTGTTTTTTTTTTTTTTTTTTTTTAACTTATTTGTGGGTTTCAAAAACAAATGGATTTTTAACGCATTTGATTATATAATAAAACATGCATATTTATTTATTTATTTATTTATTTATTTTTAGCCAAACAGAACCATGTGAACTCAGCTTTACTGGAAAGTGTTGTGTCCTGGTAGCAAATTATTTTATTTTGCTTTACAGACATATAAGTCAATATACTGCACATACAGATACACATGCATAGTCTTATATTCTTTTATACTATGTATAGAGATGCACAATTGCATACACATATATATGTAACTTTAAAATCTCTCTCTCTCTCTCTCTCTCTCTCTCTCTCTCTCTCTCTCTCTCTCTCTCTCTCTCTCTCTATATATATATATATATATATATATATACTGGACATGAATAAAGGTGCACTGAGAGGATGCCAGGAGGGGCTACCTGGAAAACTATTAACACTTCCACAACCATGAAGTTCAAACAGAAAGCAGAAACCGGGAAGTATTGCATGAACCTGAAAATATGAGGAATGGCAAACAGACATAGAGGTACTTAGTTATGTTTATTCATTCATATGACAAATGTAACATCTTTGCCTGTTTGGGTCTATGTGCCACCCTCTGCTTGCACACTGCGACACAGTAGGCATGCATAGTTTTATTCCTTACTCAGAGTTTTTTGTTGCTTTGGCTTCTCTTGTCACTACTCTTTTGGATTACATTTTTGTACTGCTTTGTCTCTCTGGCTTTGACCCTTGCCTTGCTGACTTTGCTTCTGTGTTGTTTTGACCTCTCTTGTTCTGTGTGACATTTATTTCAGAGAAGGGATCGGTGCCCAATTGTTCCTGTCATTTGTACAGTTGTGGCAATTAGGTAGGAACAGGGGCTGGGTCAAGTTTAGGGCGCATTGTCTGTCTTTCCCATCTTCCATTGTTCCAGTAGCAGTGCTAGCGAATTGCACAACTAACTTTCCCTTATAACAAGCATTTCCTGCCTTTAGTCAAATTATCTTGTTCCTGGAAATCCACTTTGAGTCTTTCCTGATTTGTTCTATTCTTCAAATACTACTCCACCTTTTAAATAGCCTGCCTTTTCACCTGTTCCATTTTATCTATATCTTTTTGTTGGTGAGTCTCCAGAAGTGTACGCAGAATTCCAGGTGTAGTCTCACCACCACTCAGTAGGATCACAGTCCCTCTCTTCCTATTAACCATACCTCTGGCTATATAGCCAAACATCCTACTTGCTTTCCTAGGGCACACTATAAACTAATTTCTTATTAAAGCAATTTGCAAGGCTTTTGCATCCGTTATTTTAAATGCACAAGATCAATAAAAAATTTTGACAAGGAGAGTATACACATTAAATTCACAACTAGTGATATGCAAAAGCATAATTATTAGAGATGAGCGAACAGTGTTCTATCGAACTCATGTTCGATCGGATATTAGGCTGTTCGGCATGTTCGAATCGAATCGAACACCGCGTGGTAAAGTGCGCCATTACTCGATTCCCCTCCCACCTTCCCTGGCGCCTTTTTTGCTCCAATAACAGCGCAGGGTAGGTGGGACAGGAACTACGACACCGGTGACGTTGAGAAAAGTAGGCAAAACCCATTGGCTGCCGAAAACATGTGACCTCTAATTTAAAAGAACAGCGCCGCCCAGGTTCGCGTCATTCTGAGCTTGCAATTCACCGAGGACGGAGGTTTCCGTCCAGCTAGCTAGGGGTTAGATTCTGGGTAGGCAGGGACAGGCTAGGATAGGAAGGAGAAGACAACCAACAGCTCTTGTAAGAGCTAAATTCCAGGGAGAAGCTTGTCAGTGTAACGTGGCACTGACGGGCTCAATCGCCGCAACCCAGCTTTCCCAGGATCCTGAATGGAATACACTGTCAGTGTATTCCCGTATACCCGATATATACCCCGATACCCGTTCCAACGGTGTGCCCCCCCACCTTCACCCCAGAAATACCCTGCAAGTCCCCTAGCAATAGAATTGGGGCTATATACACCCACAATTTTTACTACTGGTATACAGTGCCATTGTCTGACTGGGAATTCAAAGAATATATTGGGAATACAAATACCCTCATTTCTTGCTACTGCCATATAGTGCCAGTGTCTGACTGGGAATTCAAAGAATATATTGGGGTTACGTGCACCCACAATTTTTACTACTGGTATACAGTGCCATTGTCTGACTGGGAATTCAAAGAATATATTGGGAATACAAATACCCTCATTTCTTGCTACTGCCATATAGTGCCAGTGTCTGACTGGGAATTCAAAGAATATATTGGGGTTACGTGCACCCACAATTTTTACTACTGGTATACAGTGCCATTGTCTGACTGGGAATTCAAAGAATATATTGGGAATACAAATACCCTCATTTCTTGCTACTGCCATATAGTGCCAGTGTCTGACTGGGAATTCAAAGAATATATTGGGGTTACGTGCACCCACAATTTTTACTACTGGTATACAGTGCCATTGTCTGACTGGGAATTCAAAGAATATATTGGGAATACAAATACCCTCATTTCTTGCTACTGCCATATAGTGCCAGTGTCTGACTGGGAATTCAAAGAATATATTGGGGTTACGTGCACCCACAATTTTTACTACTGGTATACAGTGCCATTGTCTGACTGGGAATTCAAAGAATATATTGGGGTTATAAATACCCTCATTTCTTGCTACTGCCATATAGTGCCAGTTTCTGACTGGTAATTCAAAGAATATATTGGGGTTACGTGCACCCACAATTTTTACTACTGGTATACAGTGCCATTGTCTGACTGGGAATTCAAAGAATATATTGGGAATACAAATACCCTCATTTCTTGCTACTGCCATATAGTGCCAGTGTCTGACTGGGAATTCAAAGAATATATTGGGGTTACGTGCACCCACAATTTTTACTACTGGTATACAGTGCCATTGTCTGACTGGGAATTCAAAGAATATATTGGGAATACAAATACCCTCATTTCTTGCTACTGCCATATAGTGCCAGTGTCTGACTGGTAATTCAAAGAATATATTGGGGTTACGTGCACCCACAATTTTTACTACTGGTATACAGTGCCATTGTCTGACTGGGAATTCAAAGAATATATTGGGAATACAAATACCCTCATTTCTTGCTACTGCCATATAGTGCCAGTGTCTGACTGGGAATTCAAAGAATATATTGGGGTTACGTGCACCCACAATTTTTACTACTGGTATACAGTGCCATTGTCTGACTGGGAATTCAAAGAATATATTGGGAATACAAATACCCTCATTTCTTGCTACTGCCATATAGTGCCAGTGTCTGACTGGGAATTCAAAGAATATATTGGGAATACAAATACCCTCATTTCTTGCTACTGCCATATAGTGCCAGTTTCTGACTGGTAATTCAAAGAATATATTGGGGTTACGTGCACCCACAATTTTTACTACTGGTATACAGTGCCATTGTCTGACTGGGAATTCAAAGAATATATTGGGGTTATAAATACCCTCATTTCTTGCTACTGCCATATAGTGCCAGTTTCTGACTGGTAATTCAAAGAATATATTGGGGTTACGTGCACCCACAATTTTTACTACTGGTATACAGTGCCATTGTCTGACTGGGAATTCAAAGAATATATTGGGAATACAAATACCCTCATTTCTTGCTACTGCCATATAGTGCCAGTGTCTGACTGGGAATTCAAAGAATATATTGGGAATGCAAATACCCTCATTTCTTGCTACTGCCATATAGTGCCAGTTTCTGACTGGTAATTCAAAGAATATATTGGGGTTACGTGCACCCACAATTTTTACTACTGGTATACAGTGCCATTGTCTGACTGGGAATTCAAAGAATATATTGGGAATACAAATACCCTCATTTCTTGCTACTGCCATATAGTGCCAGTGTCTGACTGGGAATTCAAAGAATATATTGGGGTTACGTGCACCCACAATTTTTACTACTGGTATACAGTGCCATTGTCTGACTGGGAATTCAAAGAATATATTGGGAATACAAATACCCTCATTTCTTGCTACTGCCATATAGTGCCAGTGTCTGACTGGTAATTCAAAGAATATATTGGGGTTACGTGCACCCACAATTTTTACTACTGGTATACAGTGCCATTGTCTGACTGGGAATTCAAAGAATATATTGGGAATACAAATACCCTCATTTCTTGCTACTGCCATATAGTGCCAGTGTCTGACTGGGAATTCAAAGAATATATTGGGGTTACGTGCACCCACAATTTTTACTACTGGTATACAGTGCCATTGTCTGACTGGGAATTCAAAGAATATATTGGGAATACAAATACCCTCATTTCTTGCTACTGCCATATAGTGCCAGTGTCTGACTGGTAATTCAAAGAATATATTGGGGTTACGTGCACCCACAATTTTTACTACTGGTATACAGTGCCATTGTCTGACTGGGAATTCAAAGAATATATTGGGAATACAAATACCCTCATTTCTTGCTACTGCCATATAGTGCCAGTGTCTGACTGGGAATTCAAAGAATATATTGGGGTTACGTGCACCCACAATTTTTACTACTGGTATACAGTGCCATTGTCTGACTGGGAATTCAAAGAATATATTGGGAATACAAATACCCTCATTTCTTGCTACTGCCATATAGTGCCAGTGTCTGACTGGGAATTCAAAGAATATATTGGGAATACAAATACCCTCATTTCTTGCTACTGCCATATAGTGCCAGTTTCTGACTGGTAATTCAAAGAATATATTGGGGATACGTGCACCCACAATTTTTACTACTGGTATACAGTGCCATTGTCTGACTGGGAATTCAAAGAATATATTGGGGTTATAAATACCCTCATTTCTTGCTACTGCCATATAGTGCCAGTTTCTGACTGGTAATTCAAAGAATATATTGGGGTTACGTGCACCCACAATTTTTACTACTGGTATACAGTGCCATTGTCTGACTGGGAATTCAAAGAATATATTGGGAATACAAATACCCTCATTTCTTGCTACTGCCATATAGTGCCAGTGTCTGACTGGGAATTCAAAGAATATATTGGGAATGCAAATACCCTCATTTCTTGATACTGCCATATAGTGCCAGTTTCTGACTGGTAATTCAAAGAATGTATTGGGGTTACGTGCACCCACAATTTTTACTACTGGTATACAGTGCCATTGTCTGACTGGGAATTCAAAGAATATATTGGGAATACAAATACCCTCATTTCTTGCTACTGCCATATAGTGCCAGTGTCTGACTGGGAATTCAAAGAATATATTGGGGTTACGTGCACCCACAATTTTTACTACTGGTATACAGTGCCATTGTCTGACTGGGAATTCAAAGAATATATTGGGAATACAAATACCCTCATTTCTTGCTACTGCCATATAGTGCCAGTGTCTGACTGGTAATTCAAAGAATATATTGGGGTTACGTGCACCCACAATTTTTACTACTGGTATACAGTGCCATTGTCTGACTGGGAATTCAAAGAATATATTGGGAATACAAATACCCTCATTTCTTGCTACTGCCATATAGTGCCAGTGTCTGACTGGGAATTCAAAGAATATATTGGGGTTACGTGCACCCACAATTTTTACTACTGGTATACAGTGCCATTGTCTGACTGGGAATTCAAAGAATATATTGGGAATACAAATACCCTCATTTCTTGCTACTGCCATATAGTGCCAGTGTCTGACTGGGAATTCAAAGAATATATTGGGGTTACGTGCACCCACAATTTTTACTACTGGTATACAGTGCCATTGTCTGACTGGGAATTCAAAGAATATATTGGGGTTATAAATACCCTCATTTCTTGCTACTGCCATATAGTGCCAGTTTCTGACTGGTAATTCAAAGAATATATTGGGGTTACGTGCACCCACAATTTTTACTACTGGTATACAGTGCCATTGTCTGACTGGGAATTCAAAGAATATATTGGGAATACAAATACCCTCATTTCTTGCTACTGCCATATGGTGCCAGTGTCTGACTGGGAATTCAAAGAATATATTGGGAATACAAATACCCTCATTTCTTGCTACTGCCATATGGTGCCAGTGTCTGACTGGGAATTCAAAGAATATATTGGGGTTATAAATACCCTCATTTCTTGCTACTGCCATATAGTGCCAGTTTCTGACTGGTAATTCAAAGAATATATTGGGGTTACGTGCACCCACAATTTTTACTACTGGTATACAGTGCCATTGTCTGACTGGGAATTCAAAGAATATATTGGGAATACAAATACCCTCATTTCTTGCTACTGCCATATAGTGCCAGTGTCTGACTGGGAATTCAAAGAATATATTGGGGTTACGTGCACCCACAATTTTTACTACTGGTATACAGTGCCATTGTCTGACTGGGAATTCAAAGAATATATTGGGGTTATAAATACCCTCATTTCTTGCTACTGCCATATAGTGCCAGTTTCTGACTGGTAATTCAAAGAATATATTGTGGTTACGTGCACCCACAATTTTTACTACTGGTATACAGTGCCATTGTCTGACTGGGAATTCAAAGAATATATTGGGGTTATAAATACCCTCATTTCTTGCTACTGCCATATAGTGCCAGTTTCTGACTGGTAATTCAAAGAATATATTGGGGTTACGTGCACCCACAATTTTTACTACTGGTATACAGTGCCATTGTCTGACTGGGAATTCAAAGAATATATTGGGAATACAAATACCCTCATTTCTTGCTACTGCCATATAGTGCCAGTTTCTGACTGGTAATTCAAAGAATATATTGGGGTTACGTGCACTCACAATTTTTACTACTGGTATACAGTGCCATTGTCTGACTGGGAATTCAAAGAATATATTGGGAATACAAATACCCTCATTTCTTGCTACTGCCATATAGTGCCAGTTTCTGACTGGTAATTCAAAGAATATATTGGGGTTACGTGCACCCACAATTTTTACTACTGGTATACAGTGCCATTGTCTGACTGGGAATTCAAAGAATATATTGGGGTTATAAATACCCTCATTTCTTGCTACTGCCATATAGTGCCAGTTTCTGACTGGTAATTCAAAGAATATATTGGGGTTACGTGCACCCACAATTTGTACTACTGGTATACAGTGCCATTGTCTGACTGGGAATTCAAAGAGTATATTGGGAATACAAATACCCTCATTTCTTGCTACTGCCATATAGTGCCAGTGTCTGACTGGGAATTCAAAGAATATATTGGGGTTACGTGCACCCACAATTTTTACTACTGGTATACAGTGCCATTGTCTGACTGGGAATTCAAAGAATATATTGGGGTTATAAATACCCTCATTTCTTGCTACTGCCATATAGTGCCAGTTTCTGACTGGTAATTCAAAGAATATATTGGGGTTACGTGCACCCACAATTTTTACTACTGGTATACAGTGCCATTGTCTGACTGGGAATTCAAAGAATATATTGGGAATACAAATACCCTCATTTCTTGCTACTGCCATATAGTGCCAGTGTCTGACTGGGAATTCAAAGAATATATTGGGGTTACGTGCACCCACAATTTTTACTACTGGTATACAGTGCCAATTTCTAACTAGGAATTCAAAATGCGCAAGGCTCCCGGAAAGGGACGTGGACGAGGCCGTGGGCGAGGTCGGGGAAATGGTTCTGGGGAGCAAGGTAGCAGTGAAGCCACAGGGCGTCCCGTGCCTACTCCTGTGGGGCAGCAAGCATTGCGCCACTCCACAGTGCCAGGGTTGCTTGCCACATTAACTAAACTGCAGGGTACAAACCTTAGTAGGCCCGAGAACCAGGAACAGGTCTTGCAATGGCTGTTAGAGAACGCTTACAGCACATTGTCCAGCAGCCAGTCAGACTCTGCCTCCTCTCCTCCTATTACCCAACAGTCTTGTCTTCCTTCCTCCCAAAATTCCGAAGCTTTACAGAACAATAACCCAAACTGTCCCTGCTCCCCAGAGCTGTTCTCCGCTCCTTTCATTGTCCCTCAACCTGCCTCTCCACGTCACGATTCCACGAACCTAACAGAGGAGCATCTGTGTCCAGATGCTCAAACACTAGAGTCTCCTCCATCTCCGTTCGATTTGGTGGTGGATGACCAGCAACCCACCCTCATCGACGATGATGTGACGCAGTTGCCGTCAGGGCATCCAGTTGACCGGCGCATTGTGCGGGAGGAGGAGATGAGACAGGAGTTGGAAGAGGAAGTGGTGGATGATGAGGACACTGACCCGACCTGGACAGGGGGGATGTCAAGCGGGGAAAGTAGTGTGGATGTTGAGGCAGGTGCAGCACCAAAAAGGGTAGCTAGAGGCAGAGGCAGAGGTCAGCAGCTTAGGCGAAGCCAGGCCACACCCGGAATCTCCCAAGATGTTCCAGTTCGTACCCAGCCCCGAAAAACTCCCACCTCGAGGGCACGTTTCTCGAAGGTGTGGAGTTTTTTCAAGGAATGCGCCGAGGACAGATATAGTGTTGTCTGCACAATTTGCCTCTCGAAATTGATTAGGGGCTCTGAGAAGAGCAACCTGTCCACCACTTCAATGCGCCGTCATTTGGAATCCAAGCACTGGAATCAGTGGCAGGCAGCAACGGCAGGACAAAGGCCGCCTGCCGTTCACGCCACTGCCACTGCCTCTGCCACTGCCTCTGCCTCTGCCACTGCCACTGCTGACTGTGCTGGCGATGCACTCCAGAGGACGAGCCAGGACACCACTTCATCTGCCACCGCCACTTTGTTGACTTCTACCTCATCCTCCCCTGGTCCTGTCTTATCTCCTTCTCCTGCACCATCAAAGGCACCATCAGGCGTTTCTTTACAACAACCCACCATCTCTCAGACATTGGAGCGGCGGCAGAAATACACTGCTAACCACCCACACGCGCAAGCCTTGAACGCCAACATCGCTAAACTGCTGGCCCAGGAGATGTTGGCGTTCCGGCTTGTTGAAACTCCCGCCTTCCTGGACCTGATGGCAACTGCGGCACCTCGCTATGCCGTCCCTAGCCGTCACTACTTCTCCCAGTGTGCCGTCCCCGCCTTGCACCAGCACGTGTCACTCAACATCAGGCGGGCCCTTAGTTCCGCGCTTTGCACAAAGGTCCACTTGACCACCGACGCGTGGACAAGTGCATGCGGACAGGGACGCTACATTTCACTGACGGCACACTGGGTGAATGTAGTTGAGGCTGGGACTGCTTCCCAAACTGGCCCGGTGTACCTCGTCTCCCCGCCTAACATTCCTGGCAGGGACACGAGAAGAACACCCCCCTCCTCCTCCTCCTCTACCGCCTCCTCCTCCGCCACCGCCTCCTCCTCCGCCACCGCCTCCTCCTCCGCTGTTAGATTGACCCCAGCTACGAGTTGGAAACGTTGCAGCACTGGCGTTGGTAGACGTCAGCAGGCTGTGCTGAAGCTGATCAGCTTGGGGGACAGACAGCACACTGCCTCCGAGGTGAGGGATGCCCTCCTCAATGAGACGGCAATATGGTTTGAGCCGCTGCACCTGGGCCCAGGCATGGTCGTTTGTGATAACGGCCGGAACCTGGTAGCAGCTCTGGAGCTTGCCGGACTCCAACATGTTCCATGCCTGGCCCACGTCTTCAACCTAGTGGTGCAACGTTTCCTAAAGAGCTACCCCAATGTTCCAGAGCTACTGGTGAAAGTGCGGCGCATGTGCGCCCACTTTCGCAAGTCGACAGTAGCCGCTGCTAGCTTAAAATCTCTCCAGCAACGCCTGCATGTGCCACAACACCGGCTTTTGTGCGACGTCCCCACACGCTGGAACTCAACGTTTCAGATGTTGAATAGAGTGGTTGAGCAGCAGAGACCTTTGATGGAATACCAGCTACAAAACCCTAGGGTGCCACAAAGTCAGCTGCCTCAGTTTCACATCCATGAGTGGCCATGGATGAGAGACCTTTGTGACATCCTACGGGTCTTTGAGGAGTCCACAAGGAGGGTGAGCTCTGAGGATGCGATGGTGAGCCTTACAATCCCGCTCTTGTGTGTTCTGAGAGAATCCCTGATTGACATCAGGGATAACTCAGATCACACAGAGGAGTTAGGGATAGCATCCGATCCGTCACAGCTGGAGAGTAGGTCCACACATCTGTCCGCTTCACTGCGTTTAATGGAGGAGGAGGAGGAGGAGGAGGAGGAAGAAGAGTTGTCCGATGATGTGATGGTGATACAGGAGGCTTCCGGGCAACTTCGAATCGTCCCATTGTTGCAGCGCGGATGGGTAGACATGGAGGATGAGGAGGAAATGGAGATTGAACTTTCCGGTGGGGCCAGAGGAGTCATGCCAACTAACACTGTGGCAGACATGGCTGAGTTCATATTGGGGTGCTTTACAACCGACAAGCGTATTGTCAAAATCATGGAGGACAACCAGTACTGGATCTTTGCTATCCTTGACCCCCGGTATAAAAACAACATCTCGTCTTTTATTCCGGTAGAGGGGAGGGCCAATCGCATCAATGCTTGCCACAGGCAATTGGTGCAGAATATGATGGAGATGTTTCCAGCATGTGACGTTGGCGGCAGGGAGGGCAGTTCCTCCAGTAGGCAACCAAGTTCTCACCGGTCCACACAAACGAGGGGCACACTGTCTAAGGTCTGGGACACCTTGATGGCACCCCCTCGCCAAAGTGCCGCCACGGAGGGTCCTAGTGTCACCAGGCGTGAGAAGTATAGGCGCATGTTGCGGGAATACCTTTCCGACCACAGCCCTGTCCTCTCCGACCCCTCTGCGCCCTACACGTATTGGGTTTCGAAGTTGGACCTGTGGCTTGAACTTGCCCTATATGCCTTGGAGGTGCTGTCCTGTCCTGCCGCCAGCGTCCTATCTGAGAGGGTGTTCAGTGCAGCCGGTGGCATCATCACTGACAAGCGCACCCGTCTGTCAGCTGAGAGTGCCGACCGGCTCACTTTGATAAAAATGAACCACCACTGGATAGAGCCTTCATTTTTGTGCCCACCTGTGTAAAGCACCCCAACATGAAACTCCATGTCTGTACTCAACCTCTCCAATTCCTCCGCATCCTCATACTCATCCACCATAAGCGTTGCACAATTCTGCTAATACTAGGCTCCCTCCAACATGATTTCCCCCAACTCTGCTGGTTAGAGGCTCCCTCCACCCTGATTTCCACCAACTCTGCTGGTTAGAGGCTCCCTCCACCCTGCTTTCCCACAACTCTGCTGGTTAGAGGCTCCCTCCACCATGAATTTGCCCAAACTGGGCTGTTTAGAGGCTCCCTCCACCATGAATTGGTCCAAACTGGGTTTTTTAGAGGCTCCCTCCACCATGAATTGGTCCAAACTGGGCTGTTTAGAGGCTCCCTCCACCATGAATTTGCCCAAACTGGGCTGTTTAGTGGCTCCCTCCACCATTAATTGGTCCAAACTGGGCTGGTTAGAGGCTCCCTCCACCATGAATTTGCCCAAACTGGGCTGTTTAGAGGCTCCCTCCACCATGAATTTGCCCAAACTGGGCTGGTTAGAGGCTCCCTCCACCATGAATTGGTCCAAACTGGGTTTTTTAGAGGCTCCCTCCACCATGAATTTGCCCAAACTGGGCTGTTTAGAGGCTCCCTCCACCATGAATTGGTCCAAACTGGGCTGTTTAGAGGCTCCCTCCACCATTAATTGGTCCAAACTGGGCTGGTTAGAGGCTCCCTCCACCATGAATTTCCCAAAACTTGGCTGTTTAGAGGCTCCCTCCACCATTAATTGGTCCAAACTGGGCTGGTTAGAGGCTCCCTCCACCATGAATTTGCCCAAACTGGGCTGTTTAGAGGCTCCCTCCACCATGAATTTGCCCAAACTGGGCTGGTTAGAGGCTCCCTCCACCATGAATTGGTCCAAACTGGGGTTTTTAGAGGCTCCCTCCACCATGAATTGGTCCAAACTTGGCTGTTTAGAGGCTCCCTCCACCATGAATTGGTCCAAACTGGGGTGGTTAGAGGCTCCCTCCACCATTAATTGGTCCAAACTGGGCTGGTTAGAGGCTCCCTCCACCATTAATTGGTCCAAACTGGGCTGGTTAGAGGCTCCCTCCACCATGAATTGGTCCAAACTGGGGTTTTTAGAGGCTCCCTCCACCATGAATTGGTCCAAACTTGGCTGTTTAGAGGCTCCCTCCACCATTAATTGGTCCAAACTGGGCTGGTTAGAGGCTCCCTCCACCATGAATTGGTCCAAACTGGGTTTTTTAGAGGCTCCCTCCACCATGAATTGGTCCAAACTGGGGTTTTTAGAGGCTCCCTCCACCATGAATTGGTCCAAACTGGGCTGTTTAGCGGCTCCCTCCACCATTAATTGGTCCAAACTGGGCTGGTTAGAGGCTCCCTCCACCATGAATTTGCCCAAACTGGGCTGTTTAGAGGCTCCCTCCACCATGAATTTGCCCAAACTGGGCTGGTTAGAGGCTCCCTCCACCATGAATTGGTCCAAACTGGGGTTTTTAGAGGCTCCCTCCACCATGAATTGGTCCAAACTTGGCTGTTTAGAGGCTCCCTCCACCATTAATTGGTCCAAACTGGGCTGGTTAGAGGCTCCCTCCACCATGAATTGGTCCAAACTGGGTTTTTTAGAGGCTCCCTCCACCATGAATTTGCCCAAACTGGGCTGTTTAGAGGCTCCCTCCACCATGAATTGGTCCAAACTGGGCTGGTTAGAGGCTCCCTCCACCATGAATTTCCCAAAACTTGGCTGTTTAGAGGCTCCCTCCACCATTAATTGGTCCAAACTGGGCTGGTTAGAGGCTCCCTCCACCATGAATTTGCCCAAACTGGGCTGTTTAGAGGCTCCCTCCACCATGAATTTGCCCAAACTGGGCTGTTTAGAGGCTCCCTCCACCATGAATTGGTCCAAACTGGGTTTTTTAGAGGCTCCCTCCACCATGAATTGGTCCAAACTGGGCTGTTTAGAGGCTCCCTCCACCATGAATTTGCCCAAACTGGGCTGTTTAGCGGCTCCCTCCACCATTAATTGGTCCAAACTGGGCTGGTTAGAGGCTCCCTCCACCATGAATTTGCCCAAACTGGGCTGTTTAGAGGCTCCCTCCACCATGAATTTGCCCAAACTGGGCTGGTTAGAGGCTCCCTCCACCATGAATTGGTCCAAACTGGGGTTTTTAGAGGCTCCCTCCACCATGAATTGGTCCAAACTTGGCTGTTTAGAGGCTCCCTCCACCATGAATTGGTCCAAACTGGGGTGGTTAGAGGCTCCCTCCACCATTAATTGGTCCAAACTGGGCTGGTTAGAGGCTCCCTCCACCATTAATTGGTCCAAACTGGGCTGGTTAGAGGCTCCCTCCACCATTAATTGGTCCAAACTGGGCTGGTTAGAGGCTCCCTCCACCATTAATTGGTCCAAACTGGGCTGGTTAGAGGCTCCCTCCACCATGAATTTGCCCAAACTGGGCTGGTTAGAGGCTCCCTCCACCATGAATTGGTCCAAACTGGGGTTTTTAGAGGCTCCCTCCACCATGAATTTGCCCAAACTGGGGTGTTTAGAGGCTCCCTCCACCATGAATTTGCCCAAACTCTGCTGGTTAGAGGCTCAATCCACCCTGATTTTCAAAACAAACGTTGGTGCCAACCTCAACTTACTACAAGGGCCAAATTCACTGCTGGTGACAAGCTCTCCTCACTGCAAGTGCCAAATACACATGTTTCAAGGTGTTTTCCTACTGTCAGAGAGGTGGTATTGAGTGTGTAAAGTGTGTAGTTGTTAGGCTGTGATGTTGGGGTAATAGAGGGTCTTTGGTGTGTTAGATGCCCCCAGACATGCTTCCCCTGCTGTCCCAGTGTCATTCCAGAGGTGTTGGCATCATTTCCTGGGGTGTCATAGTGGACTTGGTGACCCTCCAGACACGGATTTGGGTTTCCCCCTTAACGAGTATCTGTTCCCCATAGACTATAATGGGGTTCGAAACCCGTTCGAACACACGAACATTGAGCGGCTGTTCGAATCGAATTTCGAACCTCGAACATTTTAGTGTTCGCTCATCTCTAATAATTATCTGTTATTACGATGAAACCTTAACAACAACAACAACTTAGAACCGCTACAATGTAATACAAACAAAAGTAATTCATGAAGAGTGATAAGCTTATACAGATTTATTCTTCCTTGCTTGCCTACTTGGTTGGACATCTCCAGATACTGTATGTGTATCACACAATAGCAGATTTCTAAAAACAAAAAAGTTTTGTGATAAGCTATCACAAAATGATATGTTTTTAATCATATTCTCACTTATATTCACCTTGGGGTGAATTAAAGCCTTTCAAGGGTTTTGGTATCAGGTTGTGTTTATTTGGTTTCATTAGAAACTGAAGTTCTTAAAGGGATTCTACCACTAAAACATGTTTTCTATTTACCACATCGGAATAGCCTTAAGAAAGGTTATTCGTCTCCTACCTTGCTCAGTCGCCTCCGGCCTGCCATTCCGTAAAAATACCGTTTTTTATCCGTATGCAAATGAGTTCTCTCGCAGCAATGGTGGCGGGCCCCAGAGCTCAAACACTAAGACACAAGTAGAGCCAACTGTGCAGGCATCGGAGTGACCCAGACGGAAGAAGACGAGAGAAGGGGAGGATGCAGCTGAAGATGGAGGCGTCGCTGGAGAGAGTTCTTTGGCAGCAGTGGGGACGCCCCCATTGCCATTTCAGCACTGGGGCCGCCCCCATTGCTGCAAGAGAACTCATTTGCATATCGGTAAAAACCGGTATTTTTATGGAACGGCGGACCGGAGGCGACTGAGTAAGGTAGGAGACGAATAGCCTTTCTTAAGGCTATTCTGATGTGGTAAATAGAAAAAATGTTGTTTTAGTGGTATAATCCCTTTAACCAAAATGGAAATCAATTAACTTTGGACATGTGTATTCTCTACCTATGTCGTGTGCCATAAATAACCTGTGATGCTAATATACTAGTCTTCTATAATCATCTACATAGGGTAAGTACTACAGTTTTCTTTTGAACCTTTTATTATTGGGTTTCTATAGCAACAATCATTTCATATCTTTTCTATCTTCTTCTTTAATACCATATAACGCTTATCTTTAAACACAAGGCTTTCATTTATGATAAAGTAAAAATCAAAGTGTTGAGATCGACTTTGAGATACAGCTAAAAATAAAGCCACTATTCCAGATGAGACAATAGAATAATGTTTTTGTATAGATTTTTTTTCTTTACAAAATCACACAATAATCATTAAAATAATCCTGCAAATTATTTTTGTATACTTGCTGTCACATTTTCTAGCTATATATTCAATGTGTACCAATAGATGGGAGAAAAATAGTTAAATTTGTGTCATCCGCTTAATTCTACAAAAGATGGAACCTGAAACTTCTTTAATACTCAAGACTTTAAGATGACACAGCAGATTTTCACATTTTAGAATGCCACATTTTAAAGAGTATATATATATATATATATATATATATATATATATATATATATATATATATATATATATTTATGTATACATACCGGTATGCCTCTATCTACAAATGTTATGCTGCTCTTTATATAATGAGATGTGAACCAGTAAACCTTGACACACACTTGAAGTCAGCAACCCAGGTCACAGACACCCCTACTAATGCATACCAACAATCACTTCCCATTGGAACTTTGTGGGCTTTGACGTATCATATTTCTAAGACAAATAAAAAGATTTGAACAACACAAGAAATACGTTTTTCAACATTGATATAGGCTATGTGAATGATGACAGATGTATCAAGACAGCTTCTAATTATTTTGGCCAACCCCTGTATATGGGCAAATCTTCTAACTGTACATGTGTGAACTGTAAATGGATGCAAATCACCTCCGTATAGACAAATAGAAGCAGCAGAGCTATGGAAACGTTATCTATGTGCTCAGCTTGATGTAATAGTACGGCGCTGAGTGGTAGGGAGTTAAAGGATGGGTATACAGGTCAGTTATTATCGTGGCTCCATATTACTCAAATTCTGGTATTGGAAAACGTAGTTGTTATTCCTGTTCAAGTGTATTTACTGGTCATTTATTTGCTATAGTCGGCCTTATCACTGATGGCGACGATAGGGAATACAGAGACTTAAATCGGGATTTTGTTGAATGGTGCCAGCAGAACCAGCTCAGGATTAATGCTGGGAAGACCAAGGAGATGGTGGTGGACTTCAGTAAACGGAGAGGTGCTCCGACCCCGGTGGAGATCCAGGGGACATGCATTGAGATAGTCAGGACCTATAAGTATCTGGGTGTGCTCCTCAATAATAAACTAGACTGGGCTGATCACCTGGAGGCGCTGCACAGAAAGGGCCACAGCAGACTCTACCTGCTCAGGAGGCTGAGGGCCTTCGGAGTCCAGGGGACACTTCTTAGGGCCTTCTTCAACTCTGTGGTTGCCTCAGCCATCTTTTTCGGTGTAGCCTGCTGGGGGAGCAGTATATCAACCAGGGACAGAAATAGACTTGACAGGCTGATCAGGAGGGCCAGCTCTGTCCTGGGGAGCCCCTTGGACCCAGTACAGGTGTTGGGTGACAGAAGGATACTGTCTGTGGTGACCTCCATGCGGGAGAACAAATCCCACCCCATGTATGGGACCCTGATGGGACTTGGCAGCACTGTAAATGACCGTCTGCTTCACCCCAAGTGTGAGAAGGAGCGCTATCGCAAGTCCTTCCTTCCAACCGCGACCAGGCTGTATAATCTACATCAGACCAAGCGAAGATCACTCCGCACAGAGAACTAATGATTATGAATGTCCTCCTTCTTTCTTATCTGTTCCTAAGCTGCTATGGACTCCTAGTATATCTTTCTCAGCATATGTGTGTCTACTACTTCTGCAATATTTACTGTGTATTACCATGTATCTGTATTACTATGCAGCTGAAACATACTGAAATTTCCCCACTGTGGGACTATTAAAGGATTATCTTATCTTATATTCTGGCTACCAGCAGTGGAATTGAGTAGGATCAAGATAAATTAAGGCACATGCTACAAAAATAACCATGGAGAAAACAATTAATAACATACTCTGTACCTCCGAATGGGTTCCTTTCATTTTGCCTCAATTTCCATCATATTATTACAACCATTTCTACAAACTTCCAAACTATGTAATCACTAAATGGTGAGCAGATTAAACAGGTTGTCCACCATCTTGGTGAAGACTACCAGCATGCCTCACTGCCCATTACTTCAGAAGCACATCTCAGTCTTCTCCTTCTCCACTTGGTTTGTCTGTCTTACAATAAATCTTTGGACTTGTGATTTCCCTCCCTTTGCCCCTCTCTCCTTCCTGCCACATCCCCTATCATTTACTATTGTTTTGATAATTGACATGCAAGGTGTTATTATAGTGTGTAATGTATAGTGTGGGATATGTGTCTTTAGTATGTTATGCTTCTACATACAGTCCTATGAAAAAGTTTGGGCACCCCTATTAATCTTAATCATTTTTAGTTCTAAATATTTTGGTATTTGCAACAGCCATTTCAGTTTGATATATCTAATAACTGATGGACACAGTAATATTTCAGGATTGAAATGAGGTTTATTGTACTAACAGAAAATGTGCAATATGCATTAAACCAAAATTTGACCGGTGCAAAAGTATGGGCACCTCAACAGAAAAGTGATATTAATATTTAGTAGATCCTCCTTTTGCAAAGATAACAGCCTCTAGTCGCTTCCTGTAGCTTTTAATCAGTTCCTGGATCCTGGATAAAGGTATTTTGGACAAACAATTCAAGTTCAGTTAAGTTAGATGGTCGCCGAGCATGGACAGCCCGCTTCAAATCATCCCACAGATGTTCAATGATATTCAGGTCTGGGGACTGGGATGGCCATTCCAGAACATTGTAATTGTTCCTCTGCATGAATGCCTGAGGATTTGGAGCGGTGTTTTGGATCATTGTCTTGCTGAAATATCCATCCCCGGCGTAACTTCAACTTCGTCACTGATTCTTGAACATTATTCTCAAGAATCTGCTGATACTGAGTGGAATCCATGCGACTCTCAACTTTAACAAGATTCCCGATGCCGGCATTGGCCACACAGCCCCAAAGCATGATGGAACCTCCACCAAATTTTACAGTGGGTAGCATGTGTTTTTCTTGGAATGCTGTTTCTTTTTGGACGCCATGCATAACGCCTTTTTTTATAACCAAACAACTCAATTTTTGTTTCCAAAATGAAGCTGCCTTGTCCAAATGTGCTTTTTCATACCTCAGGCAACTCTATTTGTGGCGTACGTGCAGAAACGGCTTCTTTCTCATCACTCTCCCATACAGCTTCTATTTGTGCAAAGTGCGCTGTATAGTTGACCGATGCACAGTGACACCATCTGCAGCAAGATGATGCTGCAGCTCTTTGGAGGTGGTCTGTGGATTGTCCTTGATTGTTCTCACCATTCTTCTTCTCTGCCTTTCTGATATTTTTCTTGGCCTGCCACTTCTGGGCTTAACAAGAACTGTCCCTGTGGTCTTCCATTTCCTTACTATGTTCCTCACAGTGGAAACTGACAGGTTAAATCTCTGAGACAACGTTTTGTATCCTTCCCCTGAACAACTATGTTGAACAATCTTTGTTTTCAGATCATTTGAGAGCGGGCTGTCCATGTTCGGCGACCATCAAACTTAACTGAACTTGAATTGTTTTGTAGAAAGAAATGGTCCAAAATACCTTCATCCAGGATCCAGGAACTGATTAAAAGCTACAGGAAGCGACTAGAGGCTGTTATCTTTGCAAAAGGAGGATGTACTAAATATTAATGTCACTTTTCTGTTGAGGTGCCCATATTTTTGTACCGGTCAAATTTTGGTTTAATGCATATTGCGCATTTTCTGTTAGTACATTAAACCTCATTTCAATCCTGAAATATTACTGTGTCCATCAGTATTAGATATATCAAACTGAAATGGCTGTTGCAAACACCAAAATATTTAGAACTAAAAATGATTAAGATTAATAGGGGTGCCCAAACTTTTTCATAGGACTGTATGTGCTTATTTTATTGACCCTTGTTTTGTTACCCCTTGTCTTAATCCTTGTTTTGTTTTTTTTCCATACCTTAGTTGATCTTCATGCATTTATGACTTTTTTCAAATATACTAACTGTATTATATTTATGATCCAGTTTGTAGTGGAGAAAGTCCCCAGTATATTTGAGACCTGATCACTGAATAAAGTTATTTTCAAGCCTACATCCCTGGCTGACAGGCATCAGGTACTCATCTTTTGCTCCTTCAGAGGTTCTCAAGTGTATGAAGGTTTAGTATGAAGGTTTTTTAAATCTGTATTTTATTTGCACGTCAAAAGTGAAAATTGTGATGACACATATGCCACAAATGCTTCAATTGTGATGATAAGGAATAATTCAACATCATATTAAGTAATTCAATAGCAAACAGGAGGCAGCACTAACATGCACATCTCACATGAAGAAGCATCCAAATATAAGTGTTCCTAGAATCCAGAAGGTACAGTTCAAAACCATCTTGCTAATGCTTGTAGTTTAGATTTATCCCCCTTGGGTGTGTTTGTACTTTATCACTAAGTATACAAGAAACTTTCTGGCACATTCCTAACTTTAGTTTGCTAAGGGACAGTTTAAAGCTCCTCAAAACTGGTTAAAGCGTAAAAACTATTCCTGTTACTTGAAGCATAACATTTCTGTAGAATACTGAAGTCTCTATTTCAATACACCTTTAAAGGTTGCTGTTAAATGAACCATATATCCATGGGAACTTTTTGGCATATTCTAGCTAAATTTTAGTTTGGAATGATAAAACTTGAATAATTTAAAGCTTACAACTTTAAGTATAATTTAATGGGCTATACCTGATATGTGCTTCCAATTGTTGGCAGTCAGCACACTTTTTCTCAAATGAAATGTCACATCTGTTTTATTTGAGTTTGATTAATTGAAATTAAGTATGTAAAAATAATTAATTTGCTTAGTATTTTTAAACAGTCTAGAATTTTATTTTAAATTTTTATAGGTTCCTCTATTGGAGAAGAACACTTGTAGTATCTGCCTAGATTAGTGCAGCAGAGAGTGTGAGATTTAGCATATTTTTAGTCATCGCCTTCCAAGAGTTATATAATATATATATATATATATATATATATATATATATATATATATATATATATATAGGTAAAAGATATGCAAATCTATTCTCCAGGATGTAATTAGGAGAACAGTGCATTCTGTACGCCTCCTCTAAAGGGCAGCATCCTTAACATCATGCATGACTTAGTTAAAAAGTCTATTTAATCTTGATGCGGATTTAATTGCCAAATTAATATTTCTATTCCAAAAGGAACAGATTCCCAGCTATGGACAGTGTTGTTTCGACCTATTGGGCACACACTCACCCTGATGTGTACGATTATCCCCTGACCCTGGTCTATAGTCTCTCACTCTGCCAAATCAGTATCCCTACGCTATGCTGAGGAAGGCCCAATAGGCCGAAACAGCGCTGTCCATAGCTGGGAATCTGTTCCTTTTGGAATAGAAATACTAATTTGGCAATTAAATCCACATCATGATTAAATAGACTTTTTAACTGAGTCATGCATGATGTTAAGGATGCTGCCCTCTAGATGGCGGCGTACAGAGTGCACTGTTATCCTAATTACATCCTGGAGAATAGATTTGCATATTTTTTACCCAGAATCCCTAGCGGAGCAGGAATGACTTGTAAGTACTGCCTGTGTAGGCACACACTCTCCCTGATGTGTATGATTATCCCCTGACCATAATATATATAATAAGTTAACTTTATTCTGCAGGTCTGTACAATTATGACGATGCCCAATATGTATAGGTTTTTTGTTATTTTAATACTTTTGCTTAGAAAATCCCTTTTTTTTCGGGAAATGGTTTATCACTAAGGGTATATGTCTAAAAATCTAATCACAGTCTATGGAATGGCAGAATTTTCCCAATAGAAAATTCTAAAACTCAACTTTTATTGATTCATAGATATTTGAAAGCCCCTTTTAACTAGCAACAATTATGCCACTTATTCTTATTCTTATGTAATATACACTCACCGGCCACTTTATTAGGTACACCTGTCCAACTGCTTGTTAACACTTAATTTCTTATCAGCCAATCACATGGCGGCAACTCAGTGCATTTAGGCATGTAGACATGGTCAAGACAATCTCCTGCAGTTCAAACCGAGCATCAGTATGGGGAAGAAAGGTGATTTGAGTGCCTTTGAACGTGGCATGGTTGTTGGTGCCAGAAGGGCTGGTCTGAGTATTTCAGAAACTGCTGATCTACTGGGATTTTCACGCACAACCATCTCTAGGGTTTACAGAGAATGGTCCGAAAAAGAAAAAACATCCAGTGAGCGGCAGTTCTGTGGGCGGAAATGCGTTGTTGATGCCAGAGGTCAGAGGAGAATGGCCAGACTGGTTCGAGCTGATAGAAAGGCAACAGTGACTCAAATAGCCACCCGTTACAACCAAGGTAGCCAGAAGAGCATCTCTGAACGCACAGTACGTCGAACTTTGAGGCAGATGGGCTACAGCAGCAGAAGACCACACCGGGTGCCACTCCTTTCAGCGAAGAACAGGAAACTGAGGCTACAATTTGCACAAGCTCATCGAAATTGGACAATTGAAGATTGGAAAAACGTTGCCTGGTCTGATGAGTCTCGATTTCTGCTGCGATATTCAGATGGTAGGGTCAGAATTTGGCGTCAACAACATGAAAGCATGGATCCATCCTACCTTGCATCAACGGTTCAGGCTGGTGGTGGTGGTGTCATGGTGTGGGGAATATTTTCTTGGCACTCTTTGGGCCCCTTGATACCAATTGAGCATCGTTGCAATGCCAAAGCCTACCTGAGTATTGTTGCTGACCATGTCCATCCTTTTATGACCACAATGTACCCAACATCTGATGGCTACTTTCAGCAGGATAATGCGCCATGTCATAAAGCTGGAATCATCTCAGACTGGTTTCTTGAACATGACAATGAGTTCACTGTACTCCAATGGCCTCCACAGTCACCAGATCTCAATCCAATAGAGCATCTTTGGGATGTGGTGGAACGGGAGATTCGCATCATGGATGTGCAGCCGCCAAATCTGCGGCAACTGTGTGATGCCATCATGTCAATATGGACCAAAATCTCTGAGGAATGCTTCCAGCACCTTGTTGAATCTATGCCACGAAGAATTGAGGCAGTTCTGAAGGCAAAAGGGGATCCAACCCATATATATATATTCTTTAGACATACATTCAGCAGCATTGTTGTAATTAAATATGCAAAGGCTAATGTCAGATTATTTAACCACCGACATGTGCTAAAAAAAGCGCTACTGGCTATAAAAAATAGTTGGTAAACAGGGATCACTGTTGAAATGTACCTCCCTGCCCCTGTAAACAGTTACTGAGTTGCCACACTTGCAGTGTTTCCTTTACAAAAAGAATTATACACACCCTATATCTTTAACTAGGGTTCTTTAAGTGTAATCTTTCTGTCTCTAAAAGTGCTCTTTTCCCAGGGAAATCAATTAACATTCCAGGTCCATCAGGGGTATAGAGCTTGAAAGTTCCAACCCCCAAAAAATGCTGTGACGACTGCAGTTCCTGGTTCCCTCATGGTGGACACTGATACTTAAGATGTTCAGCCTTGAGGTGTAAGTGCTGTCAAGCGATCCTTATTAGAGATGAGCGAGTAGTGTTCGATCGAGTAGGTGTTCGATCGAATACTACGGTATTCGAGATACTCGGACTCGATCGAACACTACTAGCTGTTCTAAGTTTAAGGTTCGATACAGAACCAGCGTTGCTATACATTCTGCCAATCAACGCTGGTTCTTCATGCCCTCTCATGCGCATTCGGCTCTGCCTAGGCCCAGATGCCTAGGCAGAGTGAATTCCAGCCGGAAGATGCCACGGGGACGCTGCGCCTGGAGAAGACTTCAAGGGGAATCCAGCCCGACCATCACTCGTGGACTTGGTAAGTATAATTTTATTGAATGTTACGTACCCCTGAAATGAGCATTTCCCCCCATAGACTATAATGGGGTTCGAAATCCGTTCGAACAGCCAAACAGTGGGGGGCTGTTCGAATCGGATTTCAAACCTCGGACATTTTAGTGTTCGCTAATCTCTAATCCTTATATATCCAAGATCAAACTCCAAAGGACAGCCTCCTCTGCAGTACACTGTGAGGTGTGTCAGGCCCAGCAACCCCTCTACTTCTTCATTGGTGTAGGTGCTTGTTCACATGGATATCTCACGCTACAGAGAATGTTGAGAAACATGAAGCTACTTATCATGATCATCAGTGTTTAGTATAGCAATCAGCAATGCAGAGATACAGAATGCATATATTCCTGGAGAGAATTTATACATCGTCATAGCTATCTTATACATCCATTGTAAGCTTCTCAAGCGAAATTGATATGAGTGATGTGAGATAAATATATTATTGAAGAGCATTATACCTGTGCAAGATTTGCATACTGTCCAAGATGCAAGAGTAATCAACAAGGGACATATTCATGTGGCCTGTGAACAGCATATGTAAGACACTTGCTCTAACTTATGATGGTTATATTTTTCTCATACCTGAGCACAAGCACAATGGAGGAATAAACAACTTTTGTTCTTTACTTTCAAGGTTCACACACTTAGATGCTTTCATCCATTTTCCATGTAACTAACAGTCGTCCAGAAACCCCCTTAGCTCACCCCCATCGATTCTTTAATCACTTTGCTGTCGAACTTCCTCCCTTTGTAACTTGCAAAATGCCTACTCCTGGAATGAGTAATTTTACCATCCCTGCTGACAACCAAGTTTCTTCTTCTGCCTCTCAGTTTCTACATTCAGTCCTCTTTGGACTTTTACAACTTTAAAATTCTCCTGCATATGAAGATGGCATGTACCTGTCTTCTTCCAACTTTGCTTCATTTCTGGTTTCATTAACTCACCACTCACTCTCTGACATCAACAATTCCTAGTCCATAGAGATGAGCCAAAAGTGAAATATTCGAGATTCGATATTCATTTCGAGTAGAGCCTCAATATTCGACTACTCGATCAAATATCGAATCCCATTATAGTCTATGGGAAAAAAAATTCTCGTTTCAGGGGAGACCACTATTCGACTAAAGGAGAGTCACCAAGTCCACGAATAGCAGGAGGAGGGAATGTTTAGGAGGAGCGCTGTTTATGGTCTATGGGGTCCATGCACTTTAACTGCACAGCGCTTGCAGTTACACTGATAAAACGTCAGCTCCCTCATAACAGCAAGCTGCCAGCTCTCCTGACTAGCAAGGACGAGCCTGCTGCAGAACCAGGCTCATCCTTGCTAGTCAGGAGAGCTGGCAATTTGCTGTTACGAGGGAGCTGACTTTTTCTCATAGGAATGAATTGACCAGCGTTGATTGGCCAGTGTACAGCATTCGGCCAATCAATGCTGGTCCTGCCGGAGGCTCGTCTGTGAGGAGGCGGAGTCTGAAATTGGACCACAATGGAGACTGCTGTGGTCCAATCTTAGACTCCGCCTCCTCACAGACGAGCCTCGAATACTACTCGCTTATCTCTACTAATCCACTATCATAGTTCTTATTAACATTAAAATGAATCTTACAATAGACAAACCAATGTTGCAAACCTCTTGACACATAATGTAAAACCTTAGAATTCATATGTGTTTTCTTGAGCAGTGCTCTAGTTTTGTTTTGGAGAAGGCACACATGACAGTGGATATATACCATTACAAGTTCATGCTCTTAACCTACAATTCTGCCCTTCAACATTCCAAATAAACCTATTTCACCTTCCTTATTTATATACCATCCGATAATGCTGTTACCGTATTATTAAAAATATTATCTCTTGACCCATTGTGCGCAGCTAAATACCAACCTGTCTATATTATTATTATTAATAATAATAATAATAATAATAATAATTTCAAGTCTAAACCACTACAAGCTTGTTATGGCAATATCTAGACTAATGAGCAATTTTTTAATAATTCCTATTGGATAATTGAAGATTTGCATATTCATATTGAGAATATTTTTTTGGGACTACTATAAACTAGATCAGAAACTGGACTACTAAGTAAATATTCTGGAGTAGAACTTATGCTACAATATAAACTTGAAAAACTTCTGTATATTCTGTTCAGAATATCATACATACAATAAATGTTCACAGTAAGGAATATAATTGACTATCACTGCAGAGCAATTGTTGGTTCTGGTAACAAAACAGTTAACAGCTGTAAATTTTATTTCACATAGCAAGGCCAAGGGCACGGTTAAGAAACCCCTAAAGTTTTATTAAAAGATAATAGAACTACAAATTCAGTAGAAGCAAACTGCAAGAGGAGGTGGAAGGATATGTAATTAACCCAGCCTAGAGATTAGATTCTGTGCACACAGCATATAGCGCAAAAGACAGACCTACACATTCTAACTGAAAATCCAACTAGCTTTCCTTCTGTTAAACTACCACAATCATTACAGTAAGCCAGGCACTAAGCCAAAAAACTGAGGCGCTACAATTTACGACCTCTGTTGACAGTCATTGTTGGGTTCTTTTTGTTTTAAAATGACACAGATGTTTACTAGGAATGCAGCCAATGTGATATCTACATTAGAAGCAAAGTGTAAAAATTCAGCTTTCTTTTAACTTTTTTTTAAAGCAATAATACTTCAGGTTTCCATATCCCTTTATATAACAGCTGGCATCATTATCATATCCATGAAACATGCTTATATGCTGAGACAGTGTTCCTATATTAACATGGATAGCCTACAATAAATCTGCACAGCAGTGCTAGCTAAGCTGTTTAGTAGCACAACCAAGTAAAACAAACACTGGAAAGCTATTAGGATCAACACTCAGAAGTATTAGCATTTAAAGGCGCAGACTGGAGTTGAATAGGTTTCAAATTAACTAAACTTGCGGAAAAGAAATATGTGGCAAAACTGACAAATTAAAGTCATGTTTACCTACATGGCTAGTTTCATCATGAAACAGGTCCTCAAAACTGTCATATGTAAATATGGTCTTAAAGTGCATTTAAAAAATCTTCAAGATCTAGAAGAGAGGTGAATATTGCGTTATAGTGTGGAAATATAAGGACTAGAGATGAGCAAACACTGTTCGGATCAGCCGTTCTGAACAGCACGCTCCCATAGAAATGAATGGAAGCAGCTGGCATGTACACTTTGCCGGCGGCCGGTCGCTTAACCCCCCGCGTGCCGGCTACGTCCATTTATTTCTATGGGAGCGTGCTGTTCGGAACGGCTGTGCCGAACAGTGTTCGCTCATCTCTAATAAGGACTACATACTGATGAATGATGAATCATTGTAAAACAAAAGTTCATTTAGGGATGACATTAAGTGGGGGAAAAATGAGCAATTGTCCAGGACCCCATCTCCAAAGTGTCCTCAGTTCTCATACACTTATTGGGTGTTGTTAAAGGGAACTGTGATGTAGCATAGTGGTAAACATACCCCTGTCCTAGCTTTTTTGGAACATGTTGCAGGCATCGAATTCAAAATTGGTGAATATTTGCAAAAATACAATAAAGTTTATCCATTTGAACATTGAAGGGGCTCTATCATTGGGAAAAGTCATTTTTAACTAAGCACATACTTGCATAGCCTTTAGAAAGGCTATTCCACACATACCTTGTGTATGTTAATCGTCTCAGTAGTTTTTGAATGAACTCATTTTTATTCATATGCTAATTAGCCTCCAGTGAGCACCGGAAGTCTCAGCAAGCACTGTCTCTGCTATGTGTTTGAGAGAAAGAAGATGAGTCATCAGCAGCAGTCTGTGCTGTACACAGTGCTCACTGAGACCTCTGGGTGCACGGAGAAGGCTAATTAGCGTGAATAAAAATGGGCTCATTCAAAAACTACTGAGGGGATTAACATACAAAATGTACATGTGGAATAGCCTTTCTAAAGGCTATGCAAGTATGTGCTTAGTTAAAAATTACTTTTCCCATTGATAGAGCCCCTTTAAATATCTTGTCTTTGTAGTGTATTCGGTTTACTATAGATTGAAAAGGATTTGCAAATCATTGAATTCTGTTTTAGTTTAAGTTTTACACAATGTCCTAAGTTCATTGGAATTGAGGTTATACTGTCTGGGTCTTGTATATTGTATATAATTGGTGCTGGTTGTCTTTGCATGATGTATTTTGTTCGGTAATTGTCTGTATAGTGGTAATAATTCTTACTGCTGTAGCTATACATATCTAGATTTTTATTTTCTATCCCCTGATCTGTTTTATGAATTGGCTGAATATGAAGTTGTTATTGGTGTGTTAGCATTTTGGGGCCCAGATTTTAATTTTGCCAAGGGACAAGCTTTGTCTAAAACCAGCCCTGCTTGCACATTTTCATAGGGTGACCGCCATTCACTTTGCATGAGAAACAACCATGCCATTGTTAACATAGCAAAAGTTCATTTGGTGACTACTATATGTGCACATGCCGCACATGGCTCTAATATGTGCATGAGACATGAATAAGAGAAACATAATATACAGTCCTATGAAAAAGTTTGGGCACCCCTATTAATCTTAATCATTTTTAGTTCTAAATATTTTGGTGTTTGCAACAGCCATTTCAGTTTGATATATCTAATAACTGATGGACACAGTAATATTTCAGGATTGAAATGAGGTTTATTGTACTAACAGAAAATGCGCAATATGCATTAAACCAAAATTTGACCGGTGCAAAAGTATGGGCACCTCAACAGAAAAGTGACATTAATATTTAGTACATCCTCCTTTTGCAAAGATAACAGCCTCTAGTCGCTTCCTGTAGCTTTTAATCAGTTCCTGGATCCTGGATGAAGGTATTTTGGACCATTTCTTTCTACAAAACAATTCAAGTTCAGTTAAGTTTGATGGTCGCCGAACATGGACAGCCCGCTCTCAAATGATCTGAAAACAAAGATTGTTCAACATAGTTGTTCAGGGGAAGGATACAAAACGTTGTCTCAGAGATTTAACCTGTCAGTTTCCACTGTGAGGAACATAGTAAGGAAATGGAAGACCACAGGGACAGTTCTTGTTAAGCCCAGAAGTGGCAGGCCAAGAAAAATATCAGAAAGGCAGAGAAGAAGAATGGTGAGAACAGTCAAGGACAATCCACAGACCACCTCCAAAGAGCTGCAGCATCATCTTGCTGCAGATGGTGTCACTGTGCATCGGTCAACTATACAGCGCACTTTGCACAAATAGAAGCTGTATGGGAGAGTGATGAGAAAGAAGCCGTTTCTGCACGTACGCCACAAATAGAGTTGCCTGAGGTATGAAAAAGCACATTTGGACAAGGCAGCTTCATTTTTGAAACAAAAATTGAGTTGTTTGGTTATAAAAAAAAGGCGTTATGCATGGCGTCCAAAAAGAAACAGCATTCCAAGAAAAACACATGCTACCCACTGTAAAATTTGGTGGAGGTTCCATCATGCTTTGGGGCTGTGTGGCCAATGCCGGCATCGGGAATCTTGTTAAAGTTGAGGGTCGCATGGATTCCACTCAGTATCAGCAGATTCTTGAGAATAATGTTCAAGAATCAGTGACGAAGTTGAAGTTACGCCGGGGATGGATATTTCAGCAAGACAATGATCCAAAACACCGCTCCAAATCCTCAGGCATTCATGCAGAGGAACAATTACAATGTTCTGGAATGGCCATCCCAGTCCCCAGACCTGAATATCATTGAACATCTGTGGGATGATTTGAAGCGGGCTGTCCATGCTCGGCGACCATCTAACTTAACTGAACTTGAATTGTTTGTCCAAAATACCTTTATCCAGGATCCAGGAACTGATTAAAAGCTACAGGAAGCGACTAGAGGCTGTTATCTTTGCAAAAGGAGGATCTACTAAATATTAATGTCACTTTTCTGTTGAGGTGCCCATACTTTTGCACCGGTCAAATTTTGGTTTAATGCATATTGCGCATTTTCTGTTAGTACAATAAACCTCATTTCAATCCTGAAATATTACTGTGTCCATCAGTTATTAGATATATCAAACTGAAATGGCTGTTGCAAATACCAAAATATTTAGAACTAAAAATGATTAAGATTAATAGGGGTGCCCAAACTTTTTCATAGGACTGTATCTTATAGCATATGATATGATGTTGAAATCCTCTATTAAGATGGTAATAGTGTCTGCTGATCTGCTAAAAGCATACAGAAAAAAAACTCTGTATGATATAACTCTGCGTGAGTCTGGGAACATACAATTACAGTAAAGGTCTCATGCACGGTGGAAGTAAAAGAACAGCAGTGTGCATTAGTCCTTTAGGATGACCTGTCTACTCTCCTGACACATCTGTTTTATTAAATATTTGCATTCTTTGTGAAATAATAAAATATTTTTTGTTTTTTGCTTTACTTTACAACTATGCTGTGTTGTTTGCTAACTGAGTACTCCCTCTATCCATACAATAAGTCTACACACTGTCAGGGAATTTTATCCATATATCTCCAGCAAGGATAATAGAGAACTGCTACAATGCACAGTCCTAAGAAAAACAAAGGCCCCATGTAGCGAGCTGCAGCAAAAAGATGCTGCGAAAAAGTCTGCGGAGGAAACACATCACATTTTTTGTACAGCGTTTTTCACAGAAAGTCTGCAGAGTTTTCTTCTGTGGACTTTCTGACACTATTATACCTATACGGAAAACATCAGGGTTTCTGTAGGTATAATTGACATGGTGCAAGTGTTTTTGAAAACAAGTTTTGGCTTTTTTCCAATTTTTTTCTGTAATGTGTGGTTGGAATTATCTAGAATCACATCCACTTTGCAGGTCCTGTAAAACGCATAGTTTTTTGCTATGGCGTTACCAAAAAGCTGCATTCTCTGAACATGGGGCCCTGACCATACAAAGAATACAATTATTTACAGTCTTGTTTGTGGTGCTGACTGGTCTTCATCTTCTTTAACCCCTTCCCGACATGCGCCGTAATAGTACGGCGCGTGTCGGGTCTGTAACTATGGCGACCGCCCGGGAGCCGGGCGGCCGCCATAGCCGCCGCGTGTCTACTGCTTTAAGCAGTAGACAACCGGCTCTCATGCCTCCGATCGGTCCCCGGACCGATCGGAGGCATTAACCCCTCCGGCGCTGCTGTCAAAGGCGACGGAGGCGCCATCTTCCTGGCGGCGCATGGGCGCCGCCATTTTGGCAGGGATCGCCGGCTCCTGGAGCATGCTCCAGGGCCGACCCCCCGTTGCCATGACAGCCGGGAGCCTTGTTAAGGGCTCCCAGCCAGTCTGCAAATTCTCTCTTTTGCAGGCTGGTGTATACAGCCTGCAAAAGAGATGATGATTTTTTGCAATGCATTGCAATGCATTAGCATTGTAATGCATTACATTAGTGATCAGACCCCCTGGGGTTCAACACCCCTAGGGGGTCTAATAAATGCAAAAAAAAAAAAAAAAAAAAAAAAAAAAGTAAAAAAAATATAAAAAAATATAAAAAGTATTAAAAGTTCAAATCACCCCCCTTTCCCTAGAATAAATATAAAAGTAGTTAAAAACTGTGAAACATATACATGTTAGGTATCCCCGCGTCTGAAATCGCCCGCTCTACAAATCTATAAAAATATTTTTCCTGTTCGGTAAACGCCGTAGCAGGAAAAATAGTCAAAAGTGCCAAACCGCCGTTTTTTCACTGTTTTAATTCTGATAAAAATTTGAATAAAAAGTGATCAAAGCAATAACATTTCCCAAAAATGGTAGAACTAAAAAGTACACCTGGCCCCGCAAAAAAAGACGCCCTATGCATCCCCGTACACCTATGTATAAAAAAGTTATGGCCGTCGGAATATGGCGACTTTTAGAAAAAAAAAATTTTAACACCGTTTTGGAATTTTTTTTAGGGGTCAAAATGTAAATAAAACCATATAAATTTGGTATCCCTGGAACCGTACCGAAACACAGAATACAGGGGACATGTCATTTTGGCTGCACAGTGAACGCCGTAAAACCAAAGCCCGTAAGAAAGTCGCAGAAATGCATTTTTTCTTCAAATCCACCCCATTCTGAATTTTTTTCCTGCTTCCCAGTACATTATATAGAATAATTAATGGTGGCATCATGAAGAAAAAATTGTCCCGCAAAAATTAAGACCTCATATGACTCTGGGAGCGGAGAAATAAAAAAGTTATGGGGTTTAGAAGGAGGGGAGTCAAAAACGAAAAACGAAAATCAAAAAATGCCATCGGCGGGAAGGGGTTAATTAACTAATGAATTAACATGAATTCTTTATAAAGTGTCTTTTAAAACTACTAGTGTAAGTGTAATCTTAGATGAAGCTTAGTTTTATGTAAGGACTGTCTAATGTTACTTCTTCTTCTAAATGGGAACTAGGCATTAATGCAACTTAGACTACCATAACTTTTTTGGATGGCAGTCCATTCACAAGTAAACTGAATAATGGGCAACTATCTGAATCACAGAGCTATGAATCTAAGAAAAATTTTGAATTTAAACTACAAAACCATGAAACCGAAAGAATTCATTTGCAATAAAAATACATTAACAGGCAGCACTTTGCAGCTTTCCTCATTTTTTGCAACAATTCATGCTGGCGACAACTTATTCCTTGAGCACTGATTTGCCTTGATGAGAATATTTCTGTAGTAGATTATATATAAAGTGAGCAGAAGACAACTTTATTTTACAGTATAATAAAATGCTTCCCTGTGTAAATGTCCTTTGGGAAATTATAAAATAATGTTACCTACATAACTAATTTTCTTTCTCTGAAATCATGATTCCCACAACACACTTACAGCTATTGAAAATATTGTTCAACATCATCATTTCCATCTTAATATCTTTGTAAATCATTGCAATGTTACACTTTGTCAGAAAAACATGTCATGCCTAAGGGACTGTGTACTGTATTTCTTTCCAATGAACTAGTCTGGGATTAAAATGAATATCGGCTATGTATTTCCACTTATGGTTTTAGTTTTTAAAAACTCAGATATTACTTTCTTTAACATTTAAAGGAAAATGCAACCAATCTGTAAGGAAAATTACATTCGGAGCACTTACAGAGTTTCGTGTTTGACTTTTAACAAGTTTTGTAGAGGATCATTGACTCAAAACATTCGTGGATGTTCTACAGAGTTGAAGACACTGACAAAATAAACTTACTTAAGCATTTACTTCACATATTACTCCTGCACAGAGCTGTATTATGACTCCATACAACTTCTGAGACACCCATAAATGTATACACTGTTTACCAATAAGTATTTGGACATCCATCTAAATGAAGATATCTGCAGTCATGATGTACGTCACGCCTTCCGCTGTTAAATAGGAAACAGCATTGGCATTAGTGTACTGGCATTAGTCACATGCAAGATGCCACGAAGTGCAGAGGTGTCTGATTTCGAGAAAGGGGAAATTGTGGGGTACCACAGAAATGGTTGATCCTTAAGGAACTTAGCAAGCAAACTGAATTACCCAAAATAGACAGTGGCCTATGTGATTACGAAGTAGAAGGTGAATGGTGATTGTTGGAATGTGCCCCGAGTCGGCAGACACCCGAAACTTGGAGTTAGAAACCGACAAGTGCTGGCCAGAGAAACCGCACCCAACTGATGGCTCACATACACCAGGAGTTTCAGACATCCAGGAGTATTGTGTCGTTCAATACCATCTGTAAGGAAGCATCTGCTGGATTCTACCAACTATTGAATATGAATAAATGTTGTTTTTCTATTCTACCACAGGTGTCCAAATACTTACTGGTAGACAGTGTACATGCCTTTACTGTTGTATCACTGTATGCCTCAAATTTGATACAGTTCATACAGCAAAAGTTTTATACCACATTAGATGTCTTATTGTGGTTTTATTCCTCTAGCCAATACTTCCTTAAAATGGTGGGTAAGGAGGTAAAAGAGTTTAACTCCTTAGTCTGAGACCCATAGTAGTCATATGCAGAGTTCTTGCTCAAAATTATTTGCCATCTCATTGAAAACATTGGGTTGCTATCACTTTTCCAAGATATGCTTTGGCTGTAGATTGTGCTGTGTTTTGTTTTCTTACTAGTATCTGAAGAAGGAATGAAGGTAGAACGTTGATTAAACTAAAATCGTCTGCCATAGGAGTTCTATAGGGAGCTCGCCAGTATGACCATGCTCTGGTTACACTAGGTTAAAAGATAACTATATAAAAGTGTGACTTTGTGCTTAGAATCTGATCAGGTTATTTAGATCTGTGTTTTCTGACATAGGATTTTGAGACCTAGTCCGTGAGAACAGCTCTAGACATGTGAACTCACATGGCTTTCTCAGAAGTCTACTAGTTTTCAGACTGCCTCAGCTGGCCAGTGGTCACATAACTTTATTAACATCCCCATTAAGTATGATATGCCCAATTGAAGGACTTTAAACATAAACCTCAATTGTTGGGTGTTGGACATTGTTAACCACTAGAGATGAGCGAACACTAAAATGTTCGAGGTTCGAAATTCGATTCGAACAGCCGCTCACTGTTCGAGTGTTCGAATGGGTTTCGAACCCCATTATAGTCTATGGGGAACATAAACTCGTTAAGGGGGAACCCCAAATTCGTGTCTGGAGGGTCACCAAGTCCACTATGACACCCCAGGAAATGATACCAACACCCTGGAATGACACTGGGACAGCAGGGGAAGCATGTCTGGGGGCATAAAAGTCACTTTATTTCATGGAAATCCCTGTCAGTTTGCGATTTTCGCAAGCTAACTTTTCCCCATAGAAATGCATTGGCCAGTGCTGATTGGCCAGAGTACGGAACTCGACCAATCAGCGCTGGCTCTGCTGGAGGAGGCGGAGTCTAAGATCGCTCCACACCAGTCTCCATTCAGGTCCGACCTTAGACTCCGCCTCCTCCGGCAGAGCCAGCGCTGATTGGCCGAAGGCTGGCCAATGCATTCCTATGCGAATGCAGACTTAGCAGTGCTGAGTCAGTTTTGCTCAACTACACATCTGATGCACACTCGGCACTGCTACATCAGATGTAGCAATCTGATGTAGCAGAGCCGAGGGTGCACTAGAACCCCTGTGCAAACTCAGTTCACGCTAATAGAATGCATTGGCCAGCGCTGATTGGCCAATGCATTCTATTAGCCCGATGAAGTAGAGCTGAATGTGTGTGCTAAGCACACACATTCAGCACTGCTTCATCAAGCCAATACAATGCATTAGCCAGTGCTGATTGGCCAGAGTACGGAATTCGGCCAATCAGCGCTGGCTCTGCTGGAGGAGGCGGAGTCTAAGGTCGGACCTGAATGGAGACTGGTGTGGAGCGATCTTAGACTCCGCCTCCTCCAGCAGAGCCAGCGCTGATTGGCCGAATTCCGTACTCTGGCCAATCAGCGCTGGCCAATGCATTCTATTAGCCCGATGAAGTAGAGCTGAATGTGTGTGCTAAGCACACACATTCAGCACTGCTTCATCACGCCAATACAATGCATTAGCCAGTGCTGATTGGCCAGAGTACGGAATTCGGCCAATCAGCGCTGGCTCTGCTGGAGGAGGCGGAGTCTAAGATCGCTCCACACCAGTCTCCATTCAGGTCCGACCTTAGACTCCGCCTCCTCCGGCAGAGCCAGCGCTGATTGGCCGAAGGCTGGCCAATGCATTCCTATGCGAATGCAGACTTAGCAGTGCTGAGTCAGTTTTGCTCAACTACACATCTGATGCACACTCGGCACTGCTACATCAGATGTAGCAATCTGATGTAGCAGAGCCGAGGGTGCACTAGAACCCCTGTGCAAACTCAGTTCACGCTAATAGAATGCATTGGCCAGCGCTGATTGGCCAATGCATTCTATTAGCCCGATGAAGTAGAGCTGAATGTGTGTGCTAAGCACACACATTCAGCACTGCTTCATCACGCCAATACAATGCATTAGCCAGTGCTGATTGGCCAGAGTACGGAATTCGGCCAATCAGCGCTGGCTCTGCTGGAGGAGGCGGAGTCTAAGGTCGGACCTGAATGGAGACTGGTGTGGAGCGATCTTAGACTCCGCCTCCTCCAGCAGAGCCAGCGCTGATTGGCCGAATTCCGTACTCTGGCCAATCAGCACTGGCTAATGCATTGTATTGGCGTGATGAAGCAGTGCTGAATGTGTGTGCTTAGCACACACATTCAGCTCTACTTCATCGGGCTAATAGAATGCATTGGCCAGCGCTGATTGGCCGAATTCCGTACTCTGGCCAATCAGTGCTGGCCAATGCATTCTATTAGCTTGATGAAGCAGAGTGTGCACAAGGGTTCAAGCGCACCCTTGGCTCTGATGTAGCAGAGCCGAGGCTGCACAAGGGTTCAAGCACACCCTCGGCTCTGATGTAGGAGAGCCGAGGGTGCACTTGAACCCTTGTGCACCCTCAGCTCTGCTACATCAGAGCCGAGGGTGCGCTTGAACCCTTGTGCACACTCTGCTTCATCAAGCTAATAGAATGCATTGGCCAGCGCTGATTGGCCAATGTATTCTATTAGCCTGATGAAGTAGAGCTGAATGTGTGTGCTAAGCACACACATTCAGCTCTACTTCATCGGGCTAATAGAATGCATTGGCCAGCGCTGATTGGCCAGAGTACGGAACTCGACCAATCAGCGCTGGCTCTGCTGGAGGAGGCGGAGTCTAAGATCGCTCCACACCAGTCTCCATTCAGGTCCGACCTTAGACTCCGCCTCCTCCAGCAGAGCCAGCGCTGATTGGCCGAATTCCGTACTCTGGCCAATCAGCACTGGCTAATGCATTGTATTGGCGTGATGAAGCAGTGCTGAATGCGTGTGCTTAGCACACACATTCAGCTCTACTTCATCGGGCTAATAGAATGCATTGGCCAATCAGCGCTGGCCAATGCATTCTATTAGCGTGAACTGAGTTTGCACAGGGGTTCTAGTGCACCCTCGGCTCTGCTACATCAGATTGCTACATCTGATGTAGCAGGGCCGAGTGTGCATCAGATGTGTAGTTGAGCAAAACTGACTCAGCACTGCTAAGTCTCTGCATTCGCATAGGAATGCATTGGCCAGCCTTCGGCCAATCAGCGCTGGCTCTGCCGGAGGAGGCGGAGTCTAAGGTCGGACCTGAATGGAGACTGGTGTGGAGCGATCTTAGACTCCGCCTCCTCCAGCAGAGCCAGCGCTGATTGGTCGAGTTCCGTACTCTGGCCAATCAGCGCTGGCCAATGCATTCTATTAGCCCGATGAAGTAGAGCTGAATGTGTGTGCTTAGCACACACATTCAGCTCTACTTCATCAGGCTAATAGAATACATTGGCCAATCAGCGCTGGCCAATGCATTCTATTAGCTTGATGAAGCAGAGTGTGCACAAGGGTTCAAGCGCACCCTCGGCTCTGATGTAGCAGAGCTGAGGGTGCACAAGGGTTCAAGTGCACCCTCGGCTCTCCTACATCAGAGCCGAGGGTGCGCTTGAACCCTTGTGCAGCCTCGGCTCTGCTACATCAGAGCCGAGGGTGCGCTTGAACCCTTGTGCACACTCTGCTTCATCAAGCTAATAGAATGCATTGGCCAGCACTGATTGGCCAGAGTACGGAATTCGGCCAATCAGCGCTGGCCAATGCATCCCTATGGGAAAAAGTTTATCTCACAAAAATCACAATTACACACCCGATAGAGCCCCAAAAAGTTATTTTTAATAACATTCCCCCCTAAATAAAGGTTATCCCTAGCTATCCCTGCCTGTACAGCTATCCCTGTCTCATAGTCACAAAGTTCACATTCTCATATGACCCGGATTTGAAATCCACTATTCGTCTAAAATGGAGGTCACCTGATTTCGGCAGCCAATGACTTTTTCCAATTTTTTTCAATGCCCCCAGTGTCGTAGTTCCTGTCCCACCTCCCCTGCGCTGTTATTGGTGCAAAAAAGGCGCCAGGGAAGGTGGGAGGGGAATCGAATTTTGGCGCACTTTACCACGTGGTGTTCGATTCGATTCGAACATGGCGAACACCCTGATATCCGATCGAACATGTGTTCGATAGAACACTGTTCGCTCATCTCTATTAACCACTTCTGGACTGCACATTGGGTTTTTACACTTGGATAGTGGTTGCCTTGGATGAAAGGATGTACCAGTATGACCATTCAGTTTTCAACAGCTGCACGAGATCATGCAGCTGCTGAAATGGGTAGCTGGCTGTAACTACCAATGGAGATCCCCTAGAGACGGCAGGGAAGGTTTTTTATTCGTCCCTGTCTTCTCGATCAGTAAGCGCTGTATACACATCTATGGGCATGATGTGGCACTCTTCTGAACAGAGTCTGTTAGAGCTGCTAGGTCCTACAGGACCCAAATCACCTCTATAGTTATGGGCAAGAGTCATACTTACTAATAGCTATAGCAAATCATCTTTACTTAGATACAGCTAGGGCCATAATTAACCCCTAGTCATCACACAATGTAATAGTAAGGTATGGATACCTGGGTCTAGTGTATTAGAGTGTCTGTGTGGGCAGCTACTAGAGCGGGTGCTAGCTAACACCATACTACTGCAGCCTCGGTTTCAAGCTCAGTTACAATAGGGGTTTTAACCCCTTAGATGCCTCGGTCAAACCTGGCTGCAGCATTTAAGGGGTTCAAATATAATAATGCCTCCCAATGGTGCCTCTGATGCGGGATCAGAGGGTACCAATATGTATTTTCGGCAGCCCAGGATCTGACTCCAGGTAGCCAAGATCCCTAAAACCTGGTTGATCCTGCAATGAGAGGAAATCAGCCTATACATCTGTATAGGGTGACTTCCTCTATACATTGCAATACATGTGCAATACATGAATATATAGTACTGAACCAGCGATCAGAGCATCGATGGTTCAGGTTCCTAGTGGGACGTTAAGAAAATGTTTTAAAAAAATGTAAAAAAAAATGTGTGTTAAAAAAATATGAATAAAGGAATAAAGGCCTCCAAATCACAGTTTCCTATGTAAAATCAATTACTTAAAAAATAAATATAAAGGAATAAAAACAACACATATTTGGTATTGATGAGTCCATAACAATTCATACAAAAAACTAAAACATTATTTAACCTATACAGTGAACGTCATTCCAAAAAAACGAAATAGTGCTCTTTCCCTTCTGTGCCAGCTGTGCCCAAATAGCTGTTTATACTCACATATGTCATTGTTAAGTACGTTATGCTGGGTACATCAGTGTCATACTTGTGGGCATAAACTACCATTTGGGCACAGAGTATGGCACAGATGTGAAGCAGTGCTATGTGCTTTTGGAACACAGATTTAAATCTTAGATATTGGTTTTTGGATAGAGAGATCCTAAAATTGTCCCTACAGAATGGGATGACTTCTTGGGTAATTCCAATTTATTGGCATCTCCAGGCTTCTGCATAAACAGTTTGGCATCCAGAAAGTTCCTCTAAATCTCTACACCAACAATTAAAATTCATGGTACTTCTTCCCTTCTGAGCCCTGCTGTGTGCCCAAGCAGCAGTTTACACGAACATATAGAACATTTTTTTTTTGTACTCGGGATAGCCCACTTAAAGGGGCTCTATCAGCAAAATCATGCTGATAGAGCCCCACATATGCGTGCATAGCCTTTAAAAAGGCTATTCAGGCACTGTAAAAGTTAAATTAAACTACCCCCCGTTTTAAAATAATAACTTAAAAAAGAATGTTCTCTACTTACGGAACGTGCACCCTGGGCGGGCATTCAGGGTGCGCCGTCTTCTTCTTCCCCGCCTCTTCTTCCTCTGACGTCTTCGGGTCCCGTCCTCCTCCGGCGCTTGCTCGCGGACACTGATAAAAAAAATAGCCCGGGCGCATGCGCAGTAGCACGCGGCTTCTACTACGGCTACTGCGCATGCGCCCAGGCTATATTTTTTTATCAGTGTCCGCGAGCAAGCGCCGGAGGAGGACGGGACCCGAAGACGTCAGAGGAAGAAGAGGCGGTGAAGAAGATGAAGACACGTCCTGAATGCCCGCCCAGCGTGCACGTTCCGTAAGTAAATCACATTCTTTTTTAAGTTATTATTTTAAAACGGGGGGGTAGTTTAATTTAACATTTACGGTGCCTGAATAGCCTTTTTAAAGGCTATGCACGCATATGTGGGGCTCTATCAGCATGATTTTGCTGATAGAGCCCCTTTAATAGTTTTAGGATTCTGTGTCTCTGATGTGTCTTTGTATGTTAATCCCCTCAGTAGTTTTTGAATGAGCCTGTTTTTATTCATATGCTAATTATCCATATACATGAACCTGGAAGTCTCAGTGAGCACTGTTTCTGTGCTGTGTGTACAATACAGGCTGCTGCTGATGACTCATCTCCATGCTCTCACACACTGCAGACAGTGCTCGCTGACAGTGCTCGCCTGATGCTCCCTGGAGGCTAATTATCATATGAATAAAAACAGGCTCATTCAAAAACTACTGAGGGGATTAACATGCAAAAGGTATGTGTGGAATAGCCTTTCTTAAGGCTATGCAAGTATATGTTTAGTTAAAAATGAATTTTCCCAATGATAAAGCCCCTTTACCTTAAGTGATGAAACAGAAAGTACCATGATGAGTACTATGGAAGGAGACATGGTCAGGAGTGAATGGAAAGATCCAAAAAACAAATGGGAAGGAGCGGAACAGAATGTAAGAAGTAAAGTAACAGATAAACCTGGGAAGGTCAAACTTTGTCTGCAGCAAGGGCATAATTACACTGCTACAGCAACAGTGACAGAGCCCAGGACCTATACGGCATAAACAATATAAGTATTAATGGCTTAGATAATCCACCAGTCACTGCGATATTTAAATGATGATGGAACCACTTGCACTCTGGATTTAAAGATGGAGAATTGATTACAGACGTAGGACATCCTTGTATTGAAGATGCTGGATCTGAAGATCTTAAGGAAGCAATGTGCCGCAGTTGGGGAGTCAACAACATGCTTTGAGCCATTTTTGAAAATCACAAACTTTACAGGGAAACACCACCAATAGGGTATATAATGGTCTCTCAACAGTTTAGTAATGGGGGGAGAATTCTTTGCAATGAAGCATTGTGGTTGCAGATAGGTCTGAAAATAGGTGAATCGCTACAAAATGGTCAAGTAAGAGAGAGTTTTGCCTGGCAGCATGTAGGAGTTTGTCCTTAACGTGACAGAAATGGATGCATGCTATTCCATTGCATGGTGCACGTTGCACAAGGCCATTAAGCTTAGAGATGAGATGAGCTCCATCTATCAGCAAATCAGATTGTGTGGAGTCAGGAGTTCAGGCCACAAACAAGTCCATTACATATTCCACCAATTGGTCTGGTTTGATTGTCTCTGCAATACCTCAAAAGCATACATTATTCCACTGTGAGAAGTCTTCTAAATTTTCAACTTTGAGTTCAAGCATTTCAATTTGATGTTCCAGGTTATTACTCATATCCATTAAGCTGTGAGCTTCATAAAACGCAGCCATTTTGTCCTCCATGTGGGATGTCCTGTACCCTAAAGTTTTAAACTCTTTCTGCAATTGTTTCAGGGATGCATTAAGTTCTTGCAGCAGTATTTTCCAAGAATGTTTTTTTCAGAAACACCTACAGAGGTATCTGGGAGACAAAGCCAATGCCAAGCTCTTTTTAAGTGGGTACATTAATTTGATCTTGAACTGAACTTTGTGGATCAATGTCCTTATTGCACTCACTAAGGAGTGTTAATATCCCCCGATCTTGGTCTATAGTCTCTAATTTTGCCAAACTAGTATCCCTGCGCTGCGCTGAAGAGATCCAACAGATCCGCAGCTCTGAATCTGTTCCTTTTGGAATAGAAATACTAGTTTGGCAATAATACTTGCATTATGTTATTAGGCTTTTTAACAAGTCTTGCATGATGTTAAGGGGGCTGCCTCTAGAGGGCAGTAAACAGAGGCACTGCTCTCCTAATTACATCCTGGATTTGCATATTTTTTTCTTATTGCAGTGCACATAAAACCTACTGTATGATGTTATAGAAATCTGCATTATTATGAATTATATTTGCATGACAATGGGGTTTAATATGTCTGTCCAAGGAATAAGCTACAATGACAGTAATTACTGGTTGCTTAATAGTATATTGCTCAACCAAATGTGTCAATTGTCATACAGACATGTCTACAGTTAACTGATCTCCAATTTGCTTTAGAACTTAAATATGTCTTGAAGGCAATTTAACACAGTATTACAACTAGATAACAATAGAATTTAAAGGCTGCAATTCAACCTCTCCCACTGTGGGTGATCACCAATAGTCATAAATAGGTAGAATATCACTTTGCACAAACTCATCAAAAATAAGCCAGCTTTTTGATACATATACAGATGTAGCCCATTTTAACTTGAATCTGATAAGCTACAGCATGAAACTCACACAAATCCACTGAAAGCAGTAGAGAGGTTAAAGATGACTGCATCTGTTTACTTCACTTTAGCTATCAAGTTTTAGCTACATGTGTACCTAGGCATGTTCTGCCAAGAAAGTAGTCAAATAGAGGCTGTCACTATAATCTTTTCAACCCAGTCCCCTGCATATAGATAGATTAGGGTCACCTAAATCAAATAGTGTTTTCCTCTTGCGAATCACTATCTCTGTTGCCAAGATATTGCAATTGTGTTAATATGTAAATTAGCTCTTTGGAACACTGAGTGCATTGCCACTTATCTGTTTGGAGCAACAGCATTGTCCTCATTGCTCAAATGTAAAGTTATTTTAATACTGAGATATAAAGTGAAGTGTACATTCTATAGCATCACAATGTACATGTGTACAGTCATAAATTACATTATTATTTTCTATTGTTAAGCTGTTTGTGGTATGCAATGGTATCTATAATTATTGAGATTGAAGAGTAAATATATGTCCAAATACAAAAAAGATTATTCAAGTAAAGATTTACTATTTGTTTCCTTTTAGCAAACATCTGCTTGCATTAAAAATGAATATTTTTACACTAAATTTGTCCATGTTGCATTATCAAAGAATTTGACTTCACTTTAATCATTCCTTAGTATACAGTGTATTTTCTCATCTATGTTGAAGTCATGTAGGCTCAGCTAAGCTGTCTTTTCTGAAGGCCACTTGCCATTTCTTGTTGCTTCAGTCATGGTCCTGTCATGCATCTGGCAAGGTTGTCAAAAAGAAGACAGCACTACTGGAACTAATAATCTCTGCTTGATGTAGTGTTAAAAGCCATCTGAATATTCCCTTCTTCAAATGCAAATATAGACTGTATTTTAGTATCAAAAAGATTTTTATTATAGATAAGCAAAATGCCAAACAAATACAAAATATTGTACAAAACCACACACAAGAGGCCAACTACACAAGACCATTATTCAAAACAATTAAGCACAGTATGATAAAGAAGTAAATCTCAAGGGAATAAGGAAGGGGCAAGAACAAAGAAATATAGGAGGGAGAGGATGAAAATTCAAAGGGAAAAAATTACAATCACAACCCATATCATCGAACTGAATACACACTGAGCCATGGAAAAAAGATTTTTCCACCACCAGGAGCAAAACAGTAACAATGCATTTACATGACAAGAATCTGCATAACTAATCATATGCTAAATAGTTGCAAGTCACATTTATGTATGAAATAGCCAAGGTGATTGTCTATAAAATGGTGGTAGTCTCACATTCAAAGCTGTAGCGGATGGTGAGATATGGAGCACGAAAGTCTAAAGGTGATGTTGGGGCTATTGCCGCCACTCCCTACATGTCGCAGATTTCCTTCTTCATATGGGTGTCAGGAGTAAATATCTGTAACACTTTAAGTTCTTTATTACTGAAATGAAAGACACCTGTCATACAACTATTGCTGAGGTGCACAGAAACTTACAAAGATATCTCACAGAATGGAAGCACTAGAGGATGACAATATTGTTACTCATCAGTTTGTTTCACAGTTGCAATGCAATTAGTGCTGTTTGTGATTATCAAAAACATTTAGAGGACCTAGAAAACAGATGGAGATTCCACAATATTACAGCATATGGACATTCCAAGATTACCCACAAGGAAGATTTGAGGGTCACCCTAGTGGCCATCTTCAATAAGGTTCTTGGAACCCCACCTGACCGTACTATTTAGTTGGACAGGGCTCACACAAAGGCTCCACCCAACATCTGTAACATAACAGAGATGCCATCATTTTGTGCTCTTCCAGGGTACTCACATGATGCATTTTAGCAATTTTCTTGGCCAAGAGACTACTATTGATGGACTGGATGAGGTTGTTTCTCTTTTCTTGGGAAATCTTCTTCATGGCTAATCCTCGATTTGAATCAGTGACCTTTCACTAGGTAATCAACCTAACAACACATTGTGTCATTATGGAATGTGAGAAAAGGCTGTAATTTGAAGTATACAAGAAGAAAAAGATTTTCCACCACCAGGAGTAAAACAGTAACAATGTAGGTACATGACAAGAATCTGCATAACTAATCATATACTAAATAGTTGCAAGTCAAATTTATTTATGAGATAGCCAAGATGATTAAAATACATGATAAAATGATAATAGACTCACATTCAAAGCTATAATGGATGATGAGATATGGAGCCTGAAAGTCAAAAGTTCAAAACATTGTTTCCCTTTTGTTTGTCAGTGTATATCTCTCTCGATATATATATTGACTAGGACGCCACCATGGAAAACAAAAATTTTACTTCTAAATGCTCTCTAAAACAGAGAAAAGATGTATGTTCATGCCTCAATTTATAAATGGAATTCTCACCAGCTTTTTAGTTTACAGTCTACCGCATATATACTACAATATAACTAATGTCTTAATAAAGGCTGATAATATCTATTCAACTCCTTGTAAAAAAAAAAATGCTATTAAAAAGTAAGTATCTACAATTTGAGTGAGATATACTGTATGTTGACCTATTTATGTGTTTTTTTGTTAACAAACTTATAACCTTACTTTAAAAATTGTACATTTGTACGTAATGTGATCTAAATTTACATCTAATGTTCTAGTAGAAATTGTAATTCAAACCAATATAACAGCCAATTCCCAGTGTGAACATTTCAACATCTGACACAAAATAAGTGTCATTATACTTAATTGGAATCATACCGTACATTTTCTTATTTATCTTTCTTCAAATTATGCTAATCTCACAATGAATGTTCTTAAATGTATGAGAACATTTTAAAGGCATTATGTTCATTAACGCTAATTAGTGATAACACTGAGTAGCATTTCTGTCCATTAAATTATTCTTGTAATTGTTTAATGTATCTTTCAATTTATCAACCCTAAGAGTTCTGTCTTTCTGAAGATTACTGATTGTTATTTTTCGATATTTTAAAGATTAGTCATGTAGTTTGTTTTTAATATACAAATTGTTCATGTTATTAATGTGATACATTGCAGTAAGTTGTTGTAGCGTGAATAGTACTAATGTTATAAACATAGGGGGTCGTAGTGATTGCAAAGTCCATACACCTGGCAGTCTATATATAAAAAATAGAGATGAGCGAGTAGTACTCGATCGAGTAGGTATTCGATCGAATACTACGGTATTTGAAATACTCATACTCGATCGAGTACCACTCGCTATTCCAATGGAAAAGTTCAATGCAGAACCAGCATTGATTGGCCGATTGCTATGCAGTCGGCCAATCAACGCTAGTTCTTCTCCTACCTTTAGAAGTCTTCTCCGTGCAGCATCCCTGTGGCGTCTTCCAGCTCTGTATTCACTCTGCCAGGCATCGGGCCTGGGCAGAGCCGACTGCGCATGCCCGCTTGTAGTGCGGACATGCGCAGTCGGCTCTGCCCAGGCCCGATGCCTGGCAGAGTGAATTCAGAGCCGGAAGACGCCGCAGGGACGCTGCACGGAGAAAACTTCTCAGAGGATCCAGCCCGACCCTCACTCGTGGACTTGGTAAGTATAATTTGATCGAACGTTGCCTACCCCTGAAATGAGCATTTTCCCCGCATAGACTATAATAGGGTTCAATATTCGATTCGAATAGTCCAATATTGAGGGGCTACTCGAAACGAATATCGAACCTCAAACATTTTACTGTTCACTCATCTCTAATAAAAAATTGTTCATCCTATACAGTCAGACTAACCAATAGAGCCTGGAAGGCACTGAGGTTCCATGAACTAGAAATCCAAGCCTAGGAGACAATGGAAGTGTAAGGTGCTGACAGGCAGCTGCCTTCATTGCATTGGTCACAATACAGTTGCTCCCTCAATATCAGCACCATGCTCCTCCATAGCCAAGAAGTTGCTGTCTTTTGCTTGCCCTCTTAGAGCTACCAACAAGAATCCTGCAGTTTCCCAATAGGTATAATAGAAGCTGAAAGTCTGCTCCAGTTTTTCCCACAGCGCTTTTTTGCTGCTTCCAAAAATGATTCTTTTATTTGGGTAAGGTGCTTGCCCATGTAAATTTTAGTCAAAAATTGTAGTAAAATGGTAGAAAAATGAAACTGTTTTCATGACTTGGAAGTGCTACGGGCTTCATGTTATTTGGGAGATAAATTTGTAGATATGAGCCACTTTAAAGTGATAAATTGTTTTTTTCAAAAAAAGCCATAAAAAATGATCCCTATAGGAGAGCACAATGCCGCAACAACATTCTGTTTGTATTGCAAAAAGCAATGGTTTGTTTTATTTTCTTATTGTTATGCAACAAAGTGGCAGTGGCATGTGCCACTGTCAACTATGGAGTTTGTAATACAATGTATGGGCACACTATCCAAGTGCTTGGTCTGCCAGTTGAAACAGCTAGAATATCTTCTGAAACAATAAGGTTTCAATTCATGACCCTGAAAACAACACTTGGAAGGTGGAAAAGAGCCTGGATTATCCTGCTGTGAAGTTGTTCGTAACAAGCTGTGTTCATCCCGAATATTCTAAAGCATTTGATTTTTACCAAAACGGAACAAACGACGATTCACTTTGGACAATTTATGTCAATGACTAGAGATGAGCGAACAGTGTTCTATCGAACACATGTTCAATTGGATATCAGGTTGTTCGATGTGTTCGATTCGAATCGAACACCACGTGGCAAACTCCAAAAAAATTTGATTCCCCTCCCACCTTCCCTGGCGCTTTTTTTGCACCAATGACAGCGCAGGGGAGGTGGGACAGGAACTACGACAACGGAGGCATTGAAAAAAATCAGAAAAAGTCATTGGCTGCCGAAATCAGGTGACCTCCATTTTAGACGAATAGTGGATTTCAAATCCGGGTCATATGAGAATGTGAACTTTGTGTCTAAGAGACAGGGACAGCTGTAGAGGCAGGGATAGCTAGGGATAACCTTTATTTAGGTAGGAATGTTATTAAAAATAACTTTTTGGGGCTCTATCGGGTGTGTAATTGTGTTTTTTGTGAGATAAACTTTTTCCCATAGGAATGCATTGGCCAGCGCTGATTGGCCAGAGTACGGAATTCGACCAATCAGCGCTGGCTCTGCTGGAGGAGGCGGAGTCTAAGATCGCTCCACACCAGTCTCCATTCTGGTCCGACCTTAGACTCCGCCTCCTCCAAATTTCTTGCTACTGGTATATAGTGCCATTGTCTGACTGGGAATTCAAAGAATATATCGGGGTTACAAATACCCTCATTTCTTGCTACTGGTATATAGTGCCATTGTCTGACTGGTAATTCAAAGAATATATTGGGGTTATAAATACCCTCATTTCTTGCTACTGGTATATAGTGCCATTGTCTGACTGGGAATTCAAAGAATATATTGGGGTTACAAATACCCTCATTTCTTGCTACTGCCATATAGTGCCAGTTTCTGACTGGTGATTTAAAGAATATATTGGGGTTACGTGCACCCACAATTTTTGCTACTGGTATATAGTGCCATTGTCTGACTGGGAATTCAAAGAATATATTGGGGTTACAAATACCCTCATTTCTTGCTACTGCCATATAGTGCCAGTTTCTGACTGGTAATTCAAAGAATATATTGGGGTTATAAATACCCTCATTTCTTGCTACTGCCATATAGTGCCATTGTCTGACTGGGAATTCAAAGAATATATTGGGGTTATAAATACCCAAATTTCTTGCTACTGGTATATAGTGCCATTGTCTGACTAGGAATTCAAAGAATATATTGGGGTTACAAATACCCTCATTTCTTGCTACTGCCATATAGTGCCAGTTTCTGACCGGGAATTCAAAGAATATATTGGGGTTACGTGCACCCACAATTTTTGCTACTGGTATATAGTGCCATTGTCTGACTGGGAATTCAAAGAATATATTGGGGTTACAAATACCCTCATTTCTTGCTACTGCCATATAGTGCCAGTTTCTGACTGGTAATTCAAAGAATATATTGGGGTTATAAATACCCTCATTTCTTGCTACTGCCATATAGTGCCATTGTCTGACTGGGAATTCAAAGAATATATTGGGGTTATAAATACCCAAATTTCTTGCTACTGGTATATAGTGCCATTGACTGACTGGGAATTCAAAGAATATATTGGGGTTACAAATACCCTCATTTCTTGCTACTGCCATATAGTGCCAGTTTCTGACCGGGAATTCAAAGAATATATTGGGGTTACGTGCACCCACAATTTTTGCTACTGGTATATAGTGCCATTGTCTGACTGGGAATTCAAAGAATATATTGGGGTTACAAATACCCTCATTTCTTGCTACTGCCATATAGTGCCAGTTTCTGACTGGTAATTCAAAGAATATATTGGGGTTATAAATACCCTCATTTCTTGCTACTGCCATATAGTGCCATTGTCTGACTGGGAATTCAAAGAATATATTGGGGTTATAAATACCCAAATTTCTTGCTACTGGTATATAGTGCCATTGTCTGACTGGGAATTCAAAGAATATATTGGGGTTACAAATACCCTCATTTCTTGCTACTGGTATATAGTGCCATTGTCTGACTGGGAATTCAAAGAATATATTGGGGTTACAAATACCCTCATTTCTTGCTACTGGTATATAGTGCCATTGTCTGACTGGGAATTCAAAGAATATATTGGGGTTACAAATACCCTCATTTCTTGCTACTGGTATATAGTGCCATTGTTTGACTGGGAATTCAAAGAATATATTGGGGTTACAAATACCCTCATTTCTTGCTACTGCCATATAGTGCTAGTTTCTGACTGGTAATTCAAAGAATATATTGGGGTTACGTGCACCCACAATTTTTGCTACTGGTATATAGTGCCATTGTCTGACTGGGAATTCAAAGAATATATTGGGGTTACAAATACCCTGATTTGGTGGCGGATGACCAGCAACCCACCCTCATCGACGATGATGTGACGCAGTTGCCGTCAGGGCATCCAGTTGACCGGCGCATTGTGCGGGAGGAGGAGATGAGACAGGAGTTGGAAGAGGAAGTGGTGGATGATGAGGACACTGACCCAACCTGGACAGGGGGGATGTCAAGCGGGGAAAGTAGTGTGGATGTTGAGGCAGGTGCAGCACCAAAAAGAGTAGCTAGAGGCAGAGGCAGAGGTCAGCAGCTTAGGCGAAGCCAGGCCACACCCGGAATCTCCCAAGATGTTCCAGTTCGTACCCAGCCCCGAAAAACTCCCACCTCGAGGGCACGTTTCTCGAAGGTGTGGAGTTTTTTCAAGGAATGCGCCGAGGACAGATATAGTGTTGTCTGCACAATTTGCCTCTCGAAATTGATTAGGGGCTCTGAGAAGAGCAACCTGTCCACCACTTCAATGCGCCGTCATTTGGAATCCAAGCACTGGAATCAGTGGCAGGCAGCAACGGCAGGACAAAGGCCGCCTGCCGTTCACGCCACTGCCACTGCCTCTGCCACTGCCTCTGCCTCTGCCACTGCCACTGCTGACTGTGCTGGCGATGCACTCCAAAGGACGAGCCAGGACACCACTTCATCTGCCTCTGCCACTTTGTTGACTTCTCCCTCATCCTCCCCTGTTCCTGTCTTATCTCCTTCTCCTGCACCATCAAAGGCACCATCAGGCGCTTCTTTACAACAACCCACCATCTCTCAGACATTGGAGCGGCGGCAGAAATACACTGCTAACCACCCACACGCGCAAGCCTTGAACGCCAACATCGCTAAACTGCTGGCCCAGGAGATGTTGGCGTTCCGGCTTGTTGAAACTCCCGCCTTCCTGGACCTGATGGCAACTGCGGCACCTCGCTATGCCGTCCCTAGCCGTCACTGCTTCTCCCGGTGTGCCGTCCCCGCCTTGCACCAGCACGTGTCACTCAACATCAGGCGGGCCCTTAGTTCCGCACAAAGGTCCACTTGACCACCGACGCGTGGACAAGTGCATGTGGACAGGGATGCTACATTTCACTGACGGCACACTGGGTGAATGTAGTTGAGGCTGGGACTGCTTCCCAAACTGGCCCGGTGTACCTCGTCTCCCCGCCTAACATTCCTGGCAGGGACACGAGAAGAACACCCCCCTCCTCCTCCTCCTCTACCGCCTCCTCCTCCGCCACCGCCTCCTCCTCCGCCACCGCCTCCTCCTCCGCTGTTAGATTGACCCCAGCTACGAGTTGGAAACGTTGCAGCACTGGCGTTGGTAGACGTCAGCAGGCTGTGCTGAAGCTGATCAGCTTGGGGGACAGACAGCACACTGCCTCCGAGGTGAGGGATGCCCTCCTCGATGAGACGGCAATATGGTTTGAGCCGCTGCACCTGGGCCCAGGCATGGTCGTTTGTGATAACGGCCGGAACCTGGTAGCAGCTCTGGAGCTTGCCGGACTCCAACATGTTCCATGCCTGGCCCACGTCTTCAACCTAGTGGTGCAACGTTTCCTAAAGAGCTACCCCAATGTTCCAGAGCTACTGGTGAAAGTGCGGCGCATGTGCGCCCACTTTCGCAAGTCGACAGTAGCCGCTGCTAGCTTAAAATCTCTCCAGCAACGCCTGCATGTGCCGCAACACCGGCTTTTGTGCGACGTCCCCACACGCTGGAACTCAACGTTTCAGATGTTGAATAGAGTGGTTGAGCAGCAGAGACCTTTGATGGAATACCAGCTACAAAACCCTAGGGTGCCACAAAGTCAGCTGCCTCAGTTTCACATCCATAAGTGGCCATGGATGAGAGACCTTTGTGACATTCTACAGGTCTTTGAGGAGTCCACAAGGAGGGTGAGCTCTGAGGATGCGATGGTGAGCCTTACAATCCCGCTCTTGTGTGTTCTGAGAGAATCCCTGATTGACATCAGGGATAACTCAGATCACACAGAGGAGTTAGGGATAGCATCCGATCCGTCACAGCTGGAGAGTAGGTCCACACATCTGTCCGCTTCATCGCGTTTAATGGAGGAGGAGGAGGAGGAGGAGGAGGAAGAAGAGTTGTCCGATGATGTGATGGTGATACAGGAGGCTTCCGGGCAACTTCGAATCGTCCCATTGTTGCAGCGCGGATGGGTAGACATGGAGGATGAGGAGGAAATGGAGATTGAACTTTCCGGTGGGGCCAGAGGAGTCATGCCAACTAACACTGTGGCAGACATGGCTGAGTTCATGTTGGGGTGCTTTACAACCGACAAGCGTATTGTCAAAATCATGGAGGACAACCAGTACTGGATCTTTGCTATCCTTGACCCCCGGTATAAAAACAACATCTCGTCTTTTATTCCGGTAGAGGGGAGGGCCAATCGCATCAATGCTTGCCACAGGCAATTGGTGCAGAATATGATGGAGATGTTTCCAGCATGTGACCTTGGCAGCAGGGAGGGCAGTTCCTCCAGTAGGCAACCAAGTTCTCACCGGTCCACACAAACGAGGGGCACACTGTCTAAGGTCTGGGACACCTTGATGGCACCCCCTCGCCAAAGTGCCGCCACGGAGGGTCCTAGTGTCACCAGGCGTGAGAAGTATAGGCGCATGTTGCGGGAATACCTTTCCGACCACAGCCCTGTCCTCTCTGACCCCTCTGCGCCCTACACGTATTGGGTGTCGAAGTTGGACCTGTGGCTTGAACTTGCCCTATATGCCTTGGAGGTGCTGTCCTGTCCTGCCGCCAGCGTCCTATCTGAGAGGGTGTTCAGTGCAGCCGGTGGCATCATCACTGACAAGCGCACCCGTCTGTCAGCTGAGAGTGCCGACCGACTCACTTTGATAAAAATGAACCACCACTGGATAGAGCCTTCATTTTTGTGCCCACCTGTGTAAAGCACCCCAACATGAAACTCCATGTCTGTACTCAACCTCTCCAATTCCTCCGCATCCTCATACTCATCCACCATAAGCGTTGCACAATTCTGCTAATACTAGGCTCCCTCCACCCTGATTTCCCACAACTCTGCTGGTTAGAGGCTCCCTCCACCCTGATTTCCACCAACTCTGCTGGTTAGAGGCTCCCTCCACCCTGCTTTCCCACAACTCTGCTGGTTAGAGGCTCCCTCCACCCTGCTTTCCCACAACTCTGCTGGTTAGAGGCTCCCTCCACCCTGCTTTCCCACAACTCTGCTGGTTAGAGGCTCCCTCCACCCTGATTTCCACCAACTCTGCTGGTTAGAGGCTCCCTCCACTCTGATTTCCACCAACTCTGCTGGTTAGCGGCTCCCTCCACCCTGCTTTCCCACAACTCTGCTGGTTAGAGGCTCCCTCCACCCTGATTTCCACCAACTCTGCTGGTTAGAGGCTCCCTCCACCCTGTTTTCCCACAACTCTGCTGGTTAGAGGCTCCCTCCACCATGAATTGGTCCAGACTGGGCTGTTTAGAGGCTCCCTCCACCATGAATTGGTCCAAACTGGGGTTTTTAGAGGCTCCCTCCACCATGAATTTGCCCAAACTGGGCTGTTTAGAGGCTCCCTCCACCATGAATTGGTCCAAACTGGGGTTTTTAGAGGCTCCCTCCACCATGAATTTGCCCAAACTGGGGTTTTTAGAGGCTCCCTCCACCATGAATTTGCCCAAACTCTGCTGGTTAGAGGCTCAATCCACCCTGATTTTCAAAACAAATGTTGGTGCCAACCTCAACTTACTACAAGGGCCAAATTCACTGCTGGTGACAAGCTCTCCTCACTGCAAGTGCCAAATACACATGTTTCAAGGTGTTTTCCTACTGTCAGAGAGGTGGTATTGAGTGTGTAAAGTGTGTAGTTGTTAGGCTGTGATGTTGGGGTAATAGAGGGTCTTTGGTGTGTTAGATGCCCCCAGACATGCTTCCCCTGCTGTCCCAGTGTCATTCCAGAGGTGTTGGCATCATTTCCTGGGGTGTCATAGTGGACTTGGTGACCCTCCAGACACGGATTTGGGTTTCCCCCTTAACGAGTATCTGTTCCCCATAGACTATAATGGGGTTCGAAACCCGTTCGAACACACGAACATTGAGCGGCTGTTCGAATCGAATTTCGAACCTCGAACATTTTAGTGTTCGCTCATCTCTAGTAATAAATAAATTGGTGAGAAATTCCAGCCTTCGACTTTTCTGAATATACCGCTGTGCCTGGTGCAGCAGGTTATGCTTCTTCAAGTAAATTGGAGTGAGAAGCCTTATTAGACATAGCCACACAAATGGACAAACTGCTCAGTCTAGATGAAAATTATATTATTCATTTCAATGATTGATGGATTGCTTAGAGGTCATGGATGTGTTTTCTTGAAAAAGCTAACTTGCTTTACTTGGTATATTTCTATACTATATGATGTATATAAAGTACCGTATATACTCGAGTATAAGCCAAATTTTTCAGCCCAGTTTTTGTGCTGAAAAAGCCCCCCTCGGCTTATACTCAAGTCATGCAATTTTTTTTTTTTATTTTTTTTTTGGGGGGGGGGGGTGGTCTATGACAAGCCACAATAGTAATGTATAGAATTTTTTTTTTTTTTTTAAAAAAAGAAGCTTTAAAAAAAAATATTTAAAAAAGTAAATAAAAGTTCTAAATCCCTCCTTTCCCTAGAATACATATACAAGTAGAAAATGACTGTGAAACACAAACACGTTAGGTATCTCTGTGTCTGAAAGTGCCCGGTCTACTGAATATAGGATCTGCAGTGCTCCTGTTCTGTCAGGAAGGGGTTAATAGAAGCAATGCAGATACCCTATATTCAGCCAGGCTGAATTCCAAGTGGGGTAAAAAAATCTCAGTCCTCAAGCTCAGGGAAGGGGCAGACAGACAACCAAAACACCCCCTCCCCTTCCCCAGCACCCAGCAACTACTGCACCCAAAAACTCCGACCATTTTAATTTTTGAAATTTTCCAGTAGCTGCTGCATTTCCCCCCTAGTCTTATACTCGAGTCAATAAGTTTCCCAGTTTTTTGTGGTAAAATTAGGGGTCTCGGCTTATATTCGGGTATACTCGAGTATATATATGGCACAATTCTTCATCAGACTTTAAGCTATGGAACAACATATTTTAGTCTCATCATCTATTAGATAACATAATATACTACATTATCAATAAACTAGTCACCAGATGTCTTATGAAAAAAAAATGAACGTTTATCTACTAGTGTAAAATATATGAAAATCTAAGCAGTTTTTTATATTATTCTTGCATGACTTTTAACCTTAAAATGCTAAAGCATGGGGAAAGATAATAAAAAAACAATGAAAGATCATCCTCTTTTTATAAATTATAACAGAACCTGAAATTTACCTTTGCCATACAGTACATCCATGAACAATGACAATAGCATCCTATATTCTAGGATTATGAAGGGTAACCTTTATTCCTTCTTCATTCAATGGTAATGTTTGCTTGTGATTCAAACGTTATATATTCTTTTAATGTATTATTCAGTTGCAAAAATTGGATCCTGCTGTATAACACATTAGGCTGCAAGCATTCCTGTATTAACAAAATCAATATTTTATAGATTATTTTAAACTTTATTTGCTTGTTTAGATGTATAGAATTATTAAAGTTAAAATAAAATCTCATTCCCGTCTTCTCAAAGTGAGTTCGCTTCATAGAAATAATGTGTTAACACTGTCTGCACAAGGTGATGAACAAGTAAAAGCTGCTTGATGTTATGTGCACTATAAGGACATATTCACATGTAGTTAATATAATGTAGATTTTATACTATGAATTGCACATATAAAAACTGCATCATAATAGAGTACAAGGAAAGAGAATGAAATTTTACTAAATCTCCTCCATATGCTGCAGGACAAATCTAGGAATTCTTTTTATTTGCTACATTTGTTTTTGAACTGCAAATGGTTAAATGGTGTAAAAATCTCCAGTATACATTGAAATATTAACAAGATTACATTTGAGATATATATATATATATATATATATATATATATATATATATATATATATATATATTAACATAATATAGTTGGTAAAATTGGAGAAGATATAAGTGTGCCATGTTTAACCTACCATATTGATGACATTCTGCAGATTTAACTGGGTTACACGTGTTAGCCTCTGCAGAGATGCTGGCGGCTAACCCACTGCAATGTAGAGTATCAGGATAGTAGATAAGATTTTACCGTGTCTCATCCACATTCGTAAGAAAAGTGCCAAGTGGCTTGAACTGTTGGGATCCATTGTGATTCTACTATAAGTACTGCACAAATCAACACCATTTCAAGGTAAGGCCCCACCTATTGGGCTGCATCAAAAAGCGATGCGCCAATGCATCACAGTTTTCCCACAGTGCTTTTCAAGCTTTTTTGCCTCCATTATACCTATAGGGAAACCACCAAATTGCGAAGATTTTGGAAATTGCAGTGTTTCTGCTGTGCATATTTTTCTTCTTTTTTTTTTCTTTTAATGTAGGTTGTGAGCCCCATATAGGGATCACAATGTACATATTTTCCCTATCAGTATGTCTTTTTTGGGATATGGAATGGAAATCCATGCAAACATGGGGAGAACATACAAACTCCTTACAGATGGTTTTTTTGCCCTTGGCGGGATTTGAACGCCAGGACTCCAGTGCTGCAAGGCTGCAGTGCTAACCACTGAGCCCCGCATGGCCCTCGCTGTGCATATTTTTCTGTGATGTGTGGATGGAGTTTAATAGCATCCCATAGACTTGGCAGTGATTGTAAAACCAAACTGCGGAGTTTATGCCACGTGTGGCCTTGGCCTCAAGAGTTTTTTGTAATGGCAGCTTTCAGAAAACTATTCTTTTGAAGTCCCTGTTGGAAAGCATGTTTGCCACACATGATCCTGCCTTCATAATTCTTACCAAAGTTCAATTTCCACTGTCATTTGTTTGCAATTTAGCAATTTTAGTAATTTAGCAAAGGCTGACATGCTTTTCTAGTAAGGCAATATGCTGCATGTTTTATGCACGCAATTCTACAACTGAAAATCTACAACACTTATTTAAAGAGCTGTTATTTTCATAGTCATTTTCCTATGCAGAGTATGTTAATTTTAGTGACATACTTATCATCAGGTGAAAAATAAAGTACACCTCTATGGTTTTATGTAAAATTATGTACATACAATCTCAGATGAACAAACAGACACAACAGATTACAATGTTTCATAATTTAGCTCCCAAAAACTCAGCAATAATGCTGATGCAGTATGTGAACAATTAAACACATCTTTAATGTTCCCATTACAAATAAGCCATGTGATGCTAATTCAACACCCTTCATTAATTGATCAGAAATTGTGACAACCTCTGTAAAAGTGGAAGTTTTGCAGTTTGTCGATCAGTTTGTGTTAAGTGTGTATTGGCAGAATGCCAAGGAGGAAAGACATCAGCAATATCCTTAGAAAAGCAATTTGTTCAATCCATCAATCTAGGAAGGATAATATAGTCATTTCTAAACAAATTGAAGTCCATCAAACCTAAGAAGAGCTCTTCAGCCATAATGTTCAGCACCACTAGGGGTGTAACTTGAGGGTGTGCAGAGGGTACAGTTGCTCCCAGGCCCTTAAGCCTTAGGTGTTTCTCCCAAATATGAGTAAATCAGTATTAAAAACACTACATCATAGGAAGGTTGCAGACGAATGGGCTGCACGGATGTCCCCATTTTCCCCCGTGCATGAGCAGTGCCTCCACAGCTCCTTTCATTAAATGAATAGGATGCACAGAAGCACTGGCCACAAAATAGTACCTGATTAAGACCTGTCCTATCCGATGCCGGCCGTACTGTTTGGTAACACATGTGATTGTGAAAATCACTGTTTTGTGTATGAACCCATAGAAAAAATGGGTCAGTGAAGAAGATGAAGGAGACATAGCTCACAATCCAGATACACACAGCTGTAAATTAAGTGTGACAAAATTAGAGAAAGCGGTGGATCAGTCAGGAGCCTGACTCAAGATGTAATATCTTTCTGTGAATAAAATCAGTGTGCTATGAATCCAAAAACTGCATCTTCACTCTCAGGAAGTACACTAATCTTGCAGCTATTATCAATGTCACCAAAACCAGAACTAGTGTCGCTGTTGCCGCCCACATTTTTACTGTTAGTACTTACATGAGGGTTTCTTCCTCCCCTCCCTTAGCCTTTCCCCAGTTAACTTCTCTCAGTGGCTCTGGGGTGCTGCAGTAAAGGGGGTGAATGAGCCAACTTTGGTGTATTATGGTGGCAATAGTTGTTTTTGGGGGGTTTATTTACATATATTTTTTGATTAAAAGTTAAATTAACCATAGCAAATATACTGATGAATAGACAAAGGCCCCTTTTTCCACCAAGAATTTCATCAAATGTTTAAATAATAAAACTTAACCTTTACCCATAATAAATAAAATGGCACCAAAACACTAAAAGCAAAATACAATAGATATAAATTAGATATGAGCGAATGGCATCCGATAGAATTGGTAGTCAATCGAATATCAGGCTGCTCGAGATATTTGATTCCAATCGAATACCACGCGGCAAACGCACTAAAAATTTGTATCCCCTCCCACCTTCCCTGGCGCTTTTTTTGCACCAATAACTATGCAGGTGAGGTGGGAAAGGAACTACAACAACGTAGGCATAAAAAAAATCTGAAAAAGTAATTGGCTGGCTAAATCAGGTGACCTCCACTTTATACGAAGAGTGGATTTCAGATTCGGTTCATATGAGTCTGCTACACCACTGTATCTCAAGTATAGCAGAGTTGACACAGCGCTGCTACATCTCAGATGTAGCAGAGTTCAGCATACAGCCAGCTCTGCTGCATCTCAGGTGTAGCAGAGCTCAGCGCATGGCCAGCTCTGCTGCATCTCAGGTGTAGCAGAGCTCAGCGCATGGCCAGCTCTGCTGTATCTCAGGTGTAGCAGAGCTCAGCCCAGGGCCAGCTCTGCTGCATCTCAGGTGTAGCAGAGCTCAGCGCACTGCCAGCTCTGCTGCATCTCAGGTGTAGCAGAACTCAGCGCACGGCCAGCTCTGCTGCATCTCAGGGGTAGCAGAGCTCAGCGCATGGCCAGCTCTGCTGTATCTCAGGTGTAGCAGAGCTCAGCCCAGGGCCAGCTCTGCTGCATCTCAGGTGTAGCAGAGCTCAGCGCACTGCCAGCTCTGCTGCATCTCAGGTGTAGCAGAACTCAGCGCACGGCCAGCTCTGCTGCATCTCAGGGGTAGCAGAGCTCAGTGCACGGCCAGCTCTGCTACATCTCAGGGGTAGAAAAGCTCAGCACACGGCCAGCTCTGCTGCATCACAGGCATAGCAGAGCTCAGCACTTGGCCAGCTCTGCTGCATCTCAGGTGTAGCAGAGTGGAGCGCACAGCTCTACTACACCTGAGATGCAGCAGAGCTGTGTCAACTTTGCTATACCTGAGATTGGACCACAATGGAGACTGCTGTAGACCAATCTTAGACTCTGCCTCCTCACAGACGAGCCTCCAGCAGAATCTGGTCAATGCTTTCCTATGGGAAAAGTCAGCTCCTGCATTATTAGTGGCGAAATACAGGGACTTGGGTATGTTAGATACCCCCAGGCATGCTTTCCCTGCTGTCCCAGTTGCATTCCAGAGGTGTTGTCCTCATTTGCTGAGGTGTCATAGTGGACTTGGTGACTCTCCTGAGTCAAACAGTGGTTTCCCCTGAAACTAAGCTTTTCCCCATAGAATATAATGGGGTTCGATATTCTTTCGAATAGTCGAATATTGAGGGGCTATTCGAAATGAATATCGAATATTTCACTATTCGCTCATCTCTATTAAAAATGACATTATCCTGAACAACACCACAATCAACGTTAATGTCTCTGCCTGCTCAGGCCTCTGCACTGCCCTCCACTTGCGTGCTGTGGCACAGGAGATGTGTTCAGTTATTATTTCTTGCTTTAGACTTCCTATAAACTGGTCATCAGTCCACAGAGGTTTGCTGGCCATTGTGACTTTGTGCTAAGCTTTTTTCTTGCTCTTATTGTATTGTACTTAACCCCTTCCCGACGTCCGCCGTAATAGTACGGCGCTGCTGGGAAGGACTTCCCGCTGCATGGTGCGGACACAGAACCTGTGTGCGCACCATGCGCTGCGGGTGTCAGCCGTATGTTACTGCCCCCCTCAACATGACCACTGGCATCTCCTGGGTTACAGTTTAATATGGTGCCGATCGGCACCCCCCGCGCCGGTTTCGGGGGGTGCTGGTGTTTGTAGGGGGCAGCCCTGGGTCTGACCAGTGACCCTGGGTTCTGCCCCATGCCGTCCCCTTCACTTACCTGGCTGATCCTGCCAGGAATGGAAGCTGTCATCCTGTGCATCTACACAGGCTGACAGCTTCCTGTGCTCTGCAATACACGTGTAACACGTGTATTGCAGATACATATAGTGAAGCAGTGATCAGCCGATCACTGCTTCAATCCCCCATGGGGACAGAAAAAAAAGTTAGAAAAAAGTTTAAATAAGTTTAAAATAAATTGGAAATAAAGCCCCAAAAATCCCTTTTTCCCCATATAAAATGTTTTATTATGTAAAATAAAGAAAAATAGAAATAAACATTACATATTTGGTATATAATCCGTAATAACCTGAACAATAAAATGAAAACATTATTTAACCTGAACGGTGAACAGCGTAAAAAAAACGTAGAAAACCACACAAAATAATGATTATTCACCACCACGCCCCCTCCATCTGCTCGCAGTACTCGTTCATAGACGAGCATTATCAGGGAGGGAGGGGGGAGTTCCTCCCGGCTCTTACAGCGCAGCGCAATTGGCTGTGCTGTGAAGAAGGTCGTCTCTGGCTAACTGTCAGAAACGCCCTTCTGACCATAGAAGAGCTACGGTACCGGACCGTAAGCTCTTCACACCGGGCCCACATCAGTTGTCAGCTTTCCTGCAGTATATAGAACTGCCTGTGGGCAAAATGGTGAAAGGTCCTCTTTAAAAAATGGGTTTTGGAAATCTCTTGAAAATTTTGAATAATGTTGTTTCACTTGTAAACCTTATAATGTCCGTAAAAAATAAAAGGGTGACTAAAGTTTGATGCCGACAAAAGCAGAGATCTGGGACATGAGATTTAGGATATAATTTTGGCGGTCTGACTATCTCTATGCAATGCACGTCATTTCAAACTTTATAAAATGCATATTTTTCCAAATTTCCACCAAATTTCCTATTTTTTCATAATTAAACACAAAACATATCAACCAAAATTTACCACTAACATGAAGTATAATGTGTTACGAAAAAACAAACTCAAAATCACTTTGGTAAGTTAAAGCGTTCCAAAGTTATTGCCACATAAAGTGACACATGTCCGTTTTGAAAAATCGAGCTTGGTCAGGAAGTCAAAAAGTGCCATCGACGGGAAGGGGTTAATGACTTGTGATCTTAGGCTTTTCTTATGACTACTCTTTTAGATTGCGTTTTGGTACTGCTTTGTCTCTCTGGCCATGATACATGGCGTGCTGACTCCTCTTCTGTATTGTCTTGTCTTAACTACCTTCAGTGTTTAGAGAAGTAACTGTTACCTAGTTTTCCCTGTCATTAGGACAGTTGTGGCAAGTAGATAGGGACAGGGGCTGTGTCAAGTAGGGGCTCACTGTCTCTGTCTTTCCCTTCCTCCCTGGTTTCAGCAGCAGCACTGGGAAATTACTCAACTTATAATTCCCTTACAACAACATAAAGAAGTTCAAGGTAAACTTCAAACAGTACAAATATTTCCAGAAACAACCTACGTTTATGTACAGAACACAATGGTCCCCAAGGTGTTCAAGCAGAGTAATATCAGGGGATATCATCAGCAGATTGGACAGTAGTACAGAAAAAAAAATGTTTAGATCTCACCACTTCCAGTTTGTCTTGGTTGAGCGGGTGTCCCCCCTGCTTGTTCTGTTATACAGAGTTCCTGAGTGCCTGGATTATGACCTCCAATCTTTGGCCTTTCCCTAGAAATTAACCCTGGACCCCAAAAGATCTCCCCCCTTTTAAGGGCAGTCCACAGCTGCATGTCCACTATGCATTTCATGAGTAGTATACCTGACTCCTCAGGGAATCCAAATTGTTCAAGGAAATAAACACCAAGCTATCTGCAGCATTACAAGTTTCATTCTGACCAAGGTAAGCTAGCTTAGATAATCATCAGTATCCTCCCAAAAAGACTGTTTTTCTGCTCTGAGTGGGAATGGTGGATGTAAATATTATCTACATTACAGCATGTAAAGAACAGTTACATAAGGCTACACAATAGAATCGTGAGCATTTAGCACTGCTGGGGATGTATTTGCAGATACATTTTGGAAGCTGGAACACCCCTTTAACACTTCCAACCTGCTGGATCACTACCAAAATGTGTATTACCCTATTTTGCAGCAAATCACAAATTGTACATATTAGTATACTGTGATATTTTAGACCTCTAATGACAAATGCAATATTAAACTATGTTTTTAAGATCCTAATAACAAGTTACAGTTTGATATGGGAATGTAAGCTGTAACGTGGAAAAATTGTGTTTCTAATTGCATTTCTAGTCAGTTATACAGCAGACATAATTGTATTATTAAAATCAAATTAATCTGGAATCTTTACTTTCACTAAACAATTATAAGTTGTTGTTTTTTTTTTTTCCCCAAAGATTCTGGTTGCACAATTGAATTAATATTATGCTTGTATGTATTCTCCCTTGAAGTAAATGCTCTGTGAAATTAGATCATGTACAGGAGATGGAAAATGTGTGCATTTTCTGTAAGTGTCAAAATTTTCCAAGCAAGCACACTTTAATTTGGTTCAATATTGTATAGTCTTTCTTACATAAATTGTGGATACAATAAAAATATCAGAAAGACATACACTGAATTGTAGAAGGGAATGAAGACAGAAGCTCAAATTTGTACCGTTAATTTCAGAGATGACTGCTTTACAATTGAGCCATAAAATAAGTATTAGGCACTTTCTCAATCTAAAAACACAAACAAAGGAGTTATTTTGTTTGGAACAAAGAAAGATTGAAATATAGAAAACATTTCAAGAACCATCAGATATAGGAATAGAAAAGGCTAAGTAGTGTCTACTTGTATCATTACAGAAGACAACAAAAATCAATTCCTGCTTAGATTTCACTTCTAAAGAGTATTTCTACTTCTCAAAACTCACGATTGCACAAATTGGTCTTTGGATCGAATGTCATGATTTTAAAATTAACATTTGTATACAGTAAAAACTCATTCCTTTGGGAATTAGCTATCACTACATCCATATACAGAAGAAACAGATGGCGTGTGTCCCCACTTCTGAATATATAAGTAGGTCATAGAAAGTGTATAGAAATAAACAGTCTAAATATCCCTGAAGGAGATCTAGTCCAAGTGTGTAACAGGAAAGGACAAGAGACTTCAGTTCTATCTAACTCATTGATTATTCACTGCTTCTAGTTGGTATAAGTACAGTGTATTAATAGGAGCTGTATGGAGTCCTAAATGAACACATGACAACATAATTAATTAAGGGGTTGTTCCAAGGTTGAAACTTAGCATGTCTCTATAGGAAAGGTGATACATTTCTGATTTCTGACAGTTTTACCACCGGAACCCCCATGGATCATAAAACTTGAAGCTTCCATGTTCCCCATTTGAATGGAGCAGCAGTTGAACATAAATATTCAAAGTCCATTCAAAGTCTATGGGACCGCAAAAGACAAATGAAACTGTCAGTTTTTAATGCTATTTTCCATCAGTATGTCACATAGTTTTCTGGCAGTGTGTCAGTTTTTAATGTGTTTTCCATGAGTGGCACATCATTTTTTAACTGTCATTAATCTGTTTGTTTTTTTGTTTTTTTTAACCAACACAATCCTCTGTTTTTAACATCAGTAAAACTGATACAGTACCAAAAAAAAAAAAAAAAAAAAACAACCCAAATGATTAAAACTGACCCAATAATGTTGTGCTGTTTTTTGTTTGTTTTTTGTTTTTTTCTGGCCTGGTGGATCTAGTGGTCTCAGCTTTAACGTTTTGTTGTTTTTTCTTTTCTCTGTGGTTTTGTTTTTGATTTACACATTACCAGCATTATTAGAATAATTCTGGATTTATTGGAATCCGTTAATTATAAAAATTGTCAAGGAGGGATGTTTGAAGAAGTTTTTTTTTCATTAAATAAAATTTCTTATGTATATTTATAGTATTAACACCTTATTAATTCCTCCAGAAAAGTTATTACTACCCCAATATCCATATCCACCAGGGTTGCCTTGAAAGAGCCAGTACCCAACCAGCTGGAGTGAGGAATTTGAGAGTGGGGCAGCCACAGACCAGTATTATCAGGCTAAACCATGGTCCTTCACATTGGGTCCTTCACATTTTCCATATACAGAGCCATATAAGGGTTAAATGTTTGTGTGACAAATCGTTCTTCATAATGGTACCATTTAATATTACATACATTCAGTATAATGGATTCTCAGTGCCCCCACATCCAGTATAATGGCCCTCCAGTGACCCACCTGCAGTATGATGGCTCCTTCAGTGCCCCCACATCTGGTATAATAGCCCCTTCAGTGCCTCCACCTGCAGTATATCATCCTCCTTGGTACCCCCATATGCTGACAATACTGTTATCTTTATGCAGATAGTATAAAGTGCCACCATTTATTTACTTGACATCTATAGTGTTGCTGAATCAACATTTAAGTGGAAAGAAGTCATTATTGGAAGCAAAGGAGCAATAGAAAAAAAATAGAACCTAGCCTTATCTAAATGTCCATCCAATACAATACACTGAAATAGGCTTGATTCTGCATTTAGCATTTTTATGTAAAATAAATGATATGGTTTGATTTTTTTTTCTGTAATGTCTATACAGTTGTAATTTCCTTTAGCAAAACAAAAGCTCATTACAATTTTAATTTAGCAATGCTTTCTTTTACTTGTCAAAGAAATAAGTAAATAAATGTAATTTTACAAACACTGCTTATTATCATTTCCAAAGGACACAAAAGTTTCTATAAATATATTTTTTTACAATATATTTTGGGACATGTTGAGATTAAAAAAGTAAAATGGTGTTCAAAAGGAAACCTTCACTTCCAGTTTTTAGAAATGTTATTGTTCCTTAAGATGGCAAGGAGTTAAAAGGGATATTAAAAAACTTTCTAAATAGGATGTTACTGTATGTTATTTAGATATGATGTCTGTTTATGAAGGAAAGAAATCTACCCATCAATTTAGCAGTTGTGTCTTAAGTGTCAACTTAAACTTTGCTTTTTTAACAAAACCAAAGAATTAGGGATTTGTCTCGGACTAAATAAAATGTCCAATGTGACATGCATTGGGATACATTATTATACTCTGGGGTTTATTCAGACTACAGAGTACAATAGACGGAAGTCCAGGGGAGGTGACAAAAATAAAAAATATATTTATATGCACCTTCCATTACCTCTTTTGTCATGTTATGATGTTTTGCCTCTGCCTCCTATCTTGTGATATTATGTCCCCGGGGTCACCATTGAGCGTCAGGACATCTAGCTTTTTAAACAGTTCTATTGAAAAGTGCAGTTGACTTTTCAATACAATTGGTGAATTGGGATATTGAAGTGTCCTGGCAAAATCTTTGCCAACTGCAGTCAATAGTTATGGTGACGTATATTTGTGCAAATTGTGTAAATGTATACATATTGTAAGCCGATGGCAGGTCAGGTAATGGAGGGGGTGTACATCTCACCCAGACTACTAAGGTGGATGAGATGATAAAACTCCAAAAGGAATGTTTGTTCTCCGAAGACAACTTTCGTCTACTGAGCATTTTGGTAAATGCTCAATATTGGACTGGATTTTTAGGAATGGCAGGTAGGTTGGTAGTGGGACCTGTCTTTCCACCTCCCTCCAGTCCAAACTTTGTGCTTTTCCCTGCAGTGACTCAGCTGTTGAGAGTCTCCTCGTCAAGGAGGCTTAAAAAGCCAGCTCCAGCAGCAAACTTTGGGCAGAGCTTGGCTGGAGAGCCAAAGAAAGAGGTCATATTTTTGGAGCTGTGTCCTGAATGATTCTACTGGCTTTTGGATTTCTGTTATTCTAGGTGAGGTAACCTATTCTATGTTTAGTTAGAGCCTAGCCGGGCAGGTATTTATTTTTGTATTGTTTCCTTTTGTTGCTGCACTATATTTTTGAATGAAAATAAAACTCTACCTTTGTTTTGGTCTAAAGAAATTGCAGTTTCAGAAGTTTCCTGGATTAGTCCAATTATCAGCTGATAAGGCATATATAACACGCCTTCCTTCTGACACAAGCACTGACTAATTTTCTCTAATTTAGTTTTTTAAAGCAAGCCAATCTAATCTAAACTTGCCTAAAAATTAAGAGAGAATACAATCCTACATTCTATTACTTGATCTTACAAATATATCTGAAGGAATCGCAAGTTAGTTATAAAGAATGAAAAGACAACATATTATACAACATTGTCTGTTGTAATGAAGACATATGTGGTAACTGATAACTAGGATGCCAAGAAATACTACAAAATAAAATCTTACCTAATATGATCTAAGAAGTGTATCTCTTGTTTGCAACCTCTATGTTGCATACATTCTTGAGTAATTTTGAAGGTGCTTTATTGCTTCTTTGCTCAAAATTAAATACATACATCATTCTTACAAATCACTGCCACCAGATCACGAACTCTGGAAACGTGGAAATGGAATTAATGAAAATGTATTTCATGTTTTTTTTCCGGTGTCTCCTGGTCCAATTTTTTTTTTCTGTAAACAATACAAGGTTTACAGAAAATGTTGATCAGACTTCACAAAGACTTAATTTAAGTAACAAGAAAAATAGCCTTCAGCAGTTGTCCCTCCTCAAAAAATCTCTTCATCCATATACACATTAAAGAATGTCAATTTTTCATAATCAAGCTACACAGAAAGAATATGTAATAAGATATATTATTGATAAAGAAATGAAATAAAAGGGGGGTATGTTATTTCTCAGATATATAGTAAGGTTCGGAGATAGTTTTAGCACAATTCTATTTGCAAATATGTCCAGCACAACTCAAATTGAATTTGATTAATGACTCCTATTGCTCACAAACCAGTTCAATACATTATTGGGACTAAATAACAAGACCCTTGAAAGATTGAATTTCAAAAGCACATATACAAATTGTAATAGTCTCTCTTCTGTCTCTAACATCATGTCTTCTCTTTATCTGAAATTGAATCTTTTAAAAACTGAACTTCATGTGTTCCTTCCATCTTCTAACCAACCTAACCCTGATATCTCCATTTCTGTCTGTAGCCTTACTATTAAACATGCATGCCTGCTGTCTTGGGGTTGTATTTAATTCAGATATCTCCTCTACCCCACATATTCAGACACTTGCACGCTCTTGCCACCTGCACCACAAAAACATCTCTAGATTCGCCATTTTCTCACCGTGAAAACATCAAAAACCCTCATTGTTGCTCTGATTCTCTGTCGTCTTTACTATTGCAATTCTCTTCTAATTGAGCTTCCTCTTACTAAACTCTCCCCACTACAATCTGTCCTGAATGCAGCCACCAGACTCATCCTTTTTTCAAACCGGTACACAGACACATCTACCTTGTGTCAATCGATGTACTGGTTGCCCATCATCACAGAAAACAATATAAAATTATCATTCTGACCTACAAAATGATCCATAGTGCTTCGCCCCCCTTTATCTCCTCTCGTGTCAATGTCTTTCACCCTAATCATCCTCTCCAGTCTGTCAATGATCTTAGACTTGCATCCTCTGTTATTCGAATATCCCACTCCCGTCTCCAAGATCCAAGAACTGCATCGGTGTAGTGGAACACTTTACCCCAGACAATCTGATTAATCCCCAACTACAGCAGCTTCAAAACTGCCCTAAAATCACATCTGTTTGGTCGGGCTTATCATGTCACATGATCCGTTTAGTGTGTGGAGGTGTAGAGCAATAATTCTTTTAATCCTTCCTCCTCTGTTCCTCAGATCCTGTCCTCTCTATCTAGAAGTTACGCTGCACTCCTTGCACTTATTATCGGTTTATTCACAGATACTGTCTGGTGGCAGCTCATACAGCTTCAGTTACATCACCTTTTCTATTAAAAGGTTGAAGTATTGTATTAAACAAGCCCTCTTACCTCTTGTGTCCCCCTACCTCCTCATAGAATGTAAGCTCTTACGAGCAGGGCCCTCACTTCTATTGTTTGATATGTTAATTTCTTTAATTATATTTTAAAAATATAGCGATATATTTCTTAATTTGTACCCAGTATACTGGATTTAACATAGCATCTGTCTAAATATTGACCTTGACAATAATTACATGTTTCTCATTAGTGAATTCAAAACTGTATACCCAACATATTGCATTTACTTGCTTGACTTGATACATGATATAACAAACCAAACAATCATTCTTCTGTTATATTTGTTTATGCAAAAGTATATTAAAGAAAATTTCTTCCATATTTTTAGTGAAACATGTTGTATACATATATATATATATATATATATATATATATATATATATATATATATATATACACACTCACCGGCCACTTTATTAGGTACACCATGCTAGTAACGGGTTGGACCCCCTTTTGCCTTCAGAACTGCCTCAATTCTTCGTGGCATAGATTCAATAAGGTGCTGGAAGCATTCCTCATAGATTTTGGTCCATATTGACATGATGGCATCACACAGTTGCCGCAGATTTGTCGGCTGCACATCCATGATGCGAATCTCCCGTTCCACCACATCCCAAAGATGCTCTATTGGATTGAGATCTGGTGACTGTGGAGGCCATTGGAGTACAGTGAACTCATTGTCATGTTCAAGAAACCAGTCTGAGATGATTCCAGCTTTATGACATGGCGCATTATCCTGCTGAAAGTAGCCATCAGATGTTGGGTACATTGTGGTCATAAAGGGATGGACATGGTCAGCAACAATACTCAGGTAGGCTTTGGTGTTGCAACGATGCTCAATTGGTACCAAGGGGCCCAAAGAGTGCCAAGAAAATATTCCCCACACCATGACACCACCACCACCAGCCTGAACCGTTGATACAAGGCAGGATGGATCCATGCTTTCATGTTGTTGACGCCAAATTCTGACCCTACCATCCAAATGTCGCAGCAGAAATCGAGACTCATCAGACCAGGCAACGTTTTTCCAATCTTCAATTGTCCAATTTCGATGAGCTTGTGCAAATTGTAGCCTCAGTTTCCTGTTCTTCGCTGAAAGGAGTGGCACCCGGTGTGGTCTTCTGCTGCTGTAGCCCATCTGCCTCAAAGTTCGACGTACTGTGCGTTCAGAGATGCTCTTCTGGCTACCTTGGTTGTAACGGGTGGCTATTTGAGTCACTGTTGCCTTTCTATCAGCTCGAACCAGTCTGGCCATTCTCCTCTGACCTCTGGCATCAACAACGCATTTCCGCCCACAGAACTGCCGCTCACTGGATGTTTTTTCTTTTTCGGACCATTCTCTGTAAACCCTAGAGATGGTTGTGTGTGAAAATCCCAGTAGATCAGCAGTTTCTGAAACACTCAGACCAGCCCTTCTGGCACCAACAACCATGCCACGTTCAAAGGCACTCAAATCACCTTTCTTCCCCATACTGATGCTCGGTTTGAACTGCAGGAGATTGTCTTGACCATGTCTACATGCCTAAATGCACTGAGTTGCCGCCATGTGATTGGCTGATTAGAAATTAAGTGTTAACGAGCAGTTGGACAGGTGTACCTAATAAAGTGGCCGGTGAGTGTATATATATATATATATATATGTATGCACGATATGTTAGATGTCCATGTTATATGTGAAACATACTAGTCATGTGACCTCATTAACTGAAGTTAAAATAATAGTATACAAATGAGAAATACATACTGAGTGCATACTATTTTATAATACTAATATCTAGAGATGAGCGAACAGTAAAATGTTCGATATTCGATATTCGTTTTGAGTAGCTGCTCAATATTCAACTACTTGAGTCGAATATCGAACCCTATTATAGTCTATGGGGGGAAAATGTTTGTTTCAGGGGTAGGCAACATTCAATCAAATTACACTTACCAAGTCCACGAGTGAGGGTCAGGCTGGATCCTCCGAGAAGTCTTCTCCGTGCAGCGTCTCCGCGGCATCTTCCGGCTCTGAATTCACTCTGCCAGGCATCGGGCCTGGGCAGAGCCGACTGCGCATGCCCGCACTATAAGAAAATGTAGTGCGGGCATGCGCAGTCGGAGAATACTTCTAAAGGTAGGAGAAGAACCAGCGTTGATTGGCCGACTGTATAGCATTCGGCCAATCAATGCTGGTTCTGCATCAAACTTTTCCATTCAAATAGCGAGTGGTACTCGATTGAGTACGAGTATTTAGAATACTGTAATATTCGATCGAATACCTACTCGATCGAATACTACTCGCTCATCTCTACTAATATCATTATCAGCATAATTTTTCCATAGTACAGATACACAAGCAATAGCATGTTGTGGAAAGCTAATAGGCTCTGCACTAGGCATCATCCATACAGTAAGTTTTTTCTATACTGTTTTTCCACAGTGGAATAGCTAAAGGGTTATGGTTATGGTTGAGTGATCGGGATCGGGAAATATCGGATCCTGATCGTCGATCGAGCAAATTTCACGAGCAGGATCAGCTAGAAAATGATTGAAAAGCGGATTTTAAAAACGATCCTGAAATCTCAAGATCGGCTCATCCCCAGTAACAATTCATATTGGACCCCCACTCTGTAAGCTCTCCTCATGTACTCCAACTATGGCCAGCTGTATAGTCATACCTTTCAACAGTGCAGTTACCAATGTAACATTATCAGCCAAGCTTATTGCTAGAATTTTAAAAGATAAGGGACACAAGTCCTAATACATATACTTTGCCTCCTCCCTTCCCAAATAAAGATGTGTAGATTTAGCATCATAATGTTATGTTATAAGTGACCCATTAGGCAGTGGGGTAGTCTTTAAGGCATGTGGTTAGCCATATATAGGGCAGTGTTAAATGAGCTGTTGGCCCACAGTTCAGGAGCGTCTTCCCGTTGTTCACTTCAAAGAGGTGGCATATTGAGCCAAGTCGTCACTACACATCACTACTCCTGTTTCTTGGCTACAGTGTTATCTGGCATGGATTGAGTTTACAAACATATCACAACATTACTATCTGACTCAAGGTGTTTGTTTTTTAAAAAATAATGTTAACTGCTAAGAAAACACAGCTGTCTCTAGGTGATGTCATTTTATTAATTGGGTTAATTGTAAAAAAAAAATCGCACACAGAAGAGACAGGAAAAAATGTGTGGGATATTCTTCACAAATAGATGCTGCGGTAATACTTTATATTTTCTGCCCCTCAATAAACTACTACACACCTGTGAGATACCTGGACCATGGTACCTGAATACCTGAGGACATCTTCAGTCCATTTAGTGGAAAGGTATTTCTATGGACAAATTTGTGAGCCATGTCATTTTTTTCTAAACAAGGACCTACTACATGGGTATAAGGGGACATTCACACTACCGTTGCTAGCTACACGATTATCACCCTCTTCCATTGTGGTGCTTACATGCAGGATCTTTGTAAAGTGATTATAATTAGAGATGAGCGAGTAGTACTCGATCGAGTAGGTATTCGATCGAATACTACGGTATTCGAAATACTCGTACTTGATCGAGTACCACTCGATATTCGAATGGAAAAGTTCGATGCAGAACCAGCATTGATTGGCTGAATGCTATAAGTCGGCCAATCAACGCTGGTTCTTCTCCAACCTTTAGAAGTCTTCTCCGTGCAGCTTCCCCGCGGCGTCTTCCGGCTCTGAATTCACTCTGCCAGGCATCGGGCCTGGGCAGAGCCGACTGCGCATGTCTGCTTGTAGTGCGGGCATGTGCAGTCGGCTCTGCCCAGGCCCGATGCCTGGCAGAGTGAATTCAGAGCCGGAAGACGCCGCGGGGACGCTGCAAGGAGAAGACTTCTCGGAGGATCCAGCCCGACCCTCACTCGTGGACTTGGTAAGTATAATTTGATCGAACATTGCCTACCCCTGAAACGCGCATTTTCCCCCCATAGACTATAATAGGATTCGATATTCGATTCGAGTAGTCGAATGTTGAGGGGCTACTCGAAACAAATATCGATCTCAAACATTTTACTGTTCGCTCATCTGTAATTATAATATCATCAAAGATCCTTTATCCCAAGTTACCCATTAGTTTAATAAGTAAAATATTAGTCTGATATAAAGCACTGTACCTCTGCATTCATGTTTTCACGGCAATTTGCAAAGAACAGCATTGTCTCTGGTGTGGTTTTAAAATAGTAATTCAGCAAAGCCACTAAAATATTATTATATTTATTATTATCACTATTGTAATATAACCAATGTTATTATTTACATGACTGTCATCCATATGTTAGAACAATCAAATACAGTATTAGTGACAAAATGGACATATATATATTAAACAATGAAACATGTGAAATGTTATTCTATATGATACATACAACTATTTGTAAGTAATATACATTGTATCCTTATGGAATTTAGTCTGCAACATTCCACATTCTCATTGTTTCAATGCAGGTGAAATACATATTCATCCAATCTTCTATGAAGGTCAATTTTGCTTGTAAGAATTTTGACATGACTGTCATTTTTGAAAGCATAAAGCTGAGGCTCACAGATGGTTTAAAAGTGTTTATGAACCCTTGAATAAACAGTGCATTCCCCTAAGCAGTATTGTAAATACCAACATAATAAACAGCTTTTCTTCCATCTGACCATGCTACATGAGACTAAGCTGAATATAATGAATATCATATATATGAATTATTAAAAGTTTTCTCTAACAAAAAAATATCAGTTTAACATCACTCTACAGCAATGGCGCTATTATGTTAATAAAATATACATGTTTTATTATTCCTTAATCTGTTTTTGAGGAATAGCTAGAGGGGTCACAGAGGTCATAGGTATGAATAGAGTCCAAAATCTAAGGGGGCAACCAGAGGCATAACTTGAGGCTACTGAGGTCTTCAGTATGAAATATGCAGTAAGGGCCAGAAAACCTCTTTAAGGTCAGGGATCCACATGGTGTAAATTATTGTAGTGAATCTCATTCACACATTACAAGAAAACACGCACAGCGGACATGCAAATCGCAGCATGTCAATTATACCTATGGAAATGCTGACAGTTTCTCTCTATATATAATGGAAGCAGACAGCCTGCAGAGGAAACCTCTGTGTAGTTTCTGTGAAAAGTGTTTTGGGAAAAACCGTGATGCATTGCTGCCGCGTTTTTTCCTCAGCGCTGTTTTGCTGCAACCCACTACAGAGGGAATTGCCTTGAAATGAGTTTAACACAATATCACATCATGGTAATAAAAGTCCTGAAATACTGCAATTCACTATCCCCACTGAGTAGTCACACATAGACTCATATTGATAGCAAGCATATCACTGCGATAACTTATTATGACACTATGTTGTGCTGAAAAAAACTGTTTAAAGAGGACCTTTTATGTTCTCATAGATATGCGGTATTATATACCACTAGAAACCTGACTCAATATGAGTTCAGCACATTGCCTGCTTTCTCAATATGGGCCCCAATGCTGGAGATATTGGTACTGTTAGTTTCTTTTTAATGGCTAACAAAAATGATGACAGATTGCAAGCTTTTGAGACTACTAGGTCTCTCCACCAGGCATGGTATGACACAATATCTAAAGGCAAGCATATTTATACACAAAAAAGGCAAAGGAATCCAGTGACAAGTGATGGAAAGCAGTACACACAAATAAATAAGTTAAAAAAACAAATTATCAGTTCACAGGAAGGTTCTCTGAGTTTTTATGGTCCCTTTGATTGGTGATGTGATGCCTAGTTGTTGTAAAATGACATAAAGGTTGTCATGAGTCTGAACAGCAGCTGAAAACCTTCCATGAACATTTCAACCAGTTCCATCCCACCATCAACCTGACACTCAACTACTCCGTTATGGAAATAAACTTTCTGGACACAGTCATCAAGTTACAGAGCAACAAAGTTGAGACATCGCTGTATAGGAAGCCAAATGACTATACAACCTACCTAAGATGGAATAGCTTTCATCCCAAACATATAGAGAACTCCATTGTCTACAGCCAGGCTATCAGATACCATTGCATATGCTCAGACCCTGTAGATATGGACAAACACCTTGGTGACCTCAAAAATACTTTCTTGAGACAGGGTTATTATCCAAGAACAGTTGAAAACCAAATATCCAGGGCCACGAGAATACCAAGATCGGATTTATTAAAATACAACGCCAAACAGGGAAAAGATCTGTTTGCAATCTGTCATCATTTTTGTTAGCCATTAAAAAGGTATCAACTACTGAAGACTCAATTTTTATATTTCATATCCACTGGCTAATACAGTACAAAGATATATTTTTCTTATACTGTTAGTTTCGGCATTCATATCTCCCCATTGCCACAAGGGCGTGCCTTACAGCATAGCATCATCGCTGGACTGTGAGTAACGTCCCCACCCCCTACAGTACAAGTCTATGGAAGAATGCTGTCAGGTAAGGCATTCCTCATAGATCAACGATGATACTAGGCTCTAAGGCCCATTCTTCTGACAGCAGGGAGATATCGGTGCTGAAATTAATGGCACTGATATCTAACATTAGGGCAGATACCTGTAAAGCTGACAGTGCAATGAATTCAGCGCACTGTTGGCTTCCTATTGGTATGTAATACCACATATCTATCAGAACGTGAAAGGTCCTTCTTAACTTATGACACAGGTATGTATATATACTGTATGTATTTATACATGGATATATCAGAACGCATTAATATTGAAAGTATACCTCCAATGATAAAAAAAAAATCCATAAATGAATAGTACAGGTGAATAGAAAAAACTTATTATAATTATTATAAGCTTGTAATTATGTAATGTCTTATTAAAAAAATTCTGTTTCCATCCCCCATTAATGGGTTTCTCTCCTCCTTATTTCCTTATCAGTCTGTTTCTGTACATAAAATCTGTATCTGTACCTCGCTCATATACAGAACTCTCTAGAAAGGGTATAGGGAGGAAGAAGCTGCTGTTTATTTTCATGCCTCATTCTGTACAATGGTAAACTCATATCTTGAATAGAGATGAGCGAACAGTGTTCTATCGAACTCATGTTCGATCGGATATTAGGCTGTTCGGCATGTTCGAATCAAATCGAACACCGCGTGGTAAAGTGCGCCATTACTCGATTCCCCTCCCACCTTCCCTGGCGCCTTTTTTGCTCCAATAAAAGCGCAGGGTAGGTGGGACAGGAACTACGACACCGGTGATGTTGAAAAAAGTAGGCAAAACCCATTGGCTGCCGAAAACATGTGACCTCTAATTTAAAAGAACAGCGACGCCCAGCTTTGCGTCATTCTGAGCTTGCAATTCACCGGGGACGGAGGTTTCCGTCCAGTTAGCTAGGGCTTAGATTCTGGGTAGGCAGGGACAGGCTAGGATAGGAAGGAGAAGACAACCAACAGCTCTTATAAGAGCTAAATTCCAGGGAGAAGCTTGTCAGTGTAACGTGGCACTGACAGGCTCAATCACCGCAACCCAGCTTTCCCAGGATCCTGAATGGAATACACTGACAGTGTATTCCCGTATACCCCATATATACACCCCAAATCCCCGTTCCAACGGTGTGCCCCCCCACCTTCACCCCAGAAATACCCTGCAAGTCCCCTAGCAATAGAATTGGGGCTATATACACCCACTATTTTTGCTACTGCCATATAGTGCCATTGTCTGACTGGGAATTCAAAGAATATACTGGGGTTATAAATACCCAAATTTCTTGCTACTGGTATATAGTGCCATTGTCTGACTGGGAATTCAAAGAATATATTGGGGTTATAAATACCCTCATTTCTTGCTACTGGTATATAGTATATCTTGCCAAACGGTAAATGAAGCCAGCTACATCCAGAATGTATATGGAAGATTCCGCGGCAAACGTAGATAAAATATAACTTTTATTCCATACTTCGAATAAAAAGGTTACAGAGCAACCATGGTGTCAAGTCTATGAACAAAGCGACGCGTTTCGGGACACACGTCCGAGAAGAAGGGACGTGTGTCCCGAAACGCGTCGCTTTGTTCATAGACTTGACACCATGGTTGCTCTGTAACCTTTTTATTGGAAGTATGGAATAAAAGTTATATTTTATCTACGTTTGCCGCGGAATCTTCCATATACATTCTGGATGTAGCTGGCTTCATTTACCGTTTGGCAAGATATTCTAGTACGACGGGTAGAGTCCACCCGCTTGCCGTTGCTCTCCAGGACTGAATTAGACTTCATATGGTGAGCTGAATATTGACTTTTTGCATTTCTACTGGTATATAGTGCCATTGTCTGACTGGGAATTCAAAGAATATATTGGGGTTACAAATACCCTCATTTCTTGCTACTGCCATATAGTGCCAGTTTCTGAATGGTAATTCAAAGAATATACTGGGGTTACGTGCACCCACAATTTTTGCTACTGGTATATAGTGCCATTGTCTGACTGGGAATTCAAAGAATATATTGGGGTTACAAATACCCTCATTTCTTGCTACTGGTATATAGTGCCATTGTCTGACTGGGAATTCAAAGAATATATTGGGGTTATAAATACCCTCATTTCTTGCTACTGGTATATAGTGCCATTGTCTGACTGGGAATTCAAAGAATATATTGGGGTTATAAATACCCTCATTTCTTGCTACTGCCATATAGTGCCAGTTTCTGACTGGTAATTCAAAGAATATATTGGGGTTATAAATACCCTCATTTCTTGCTACTGCCATATAGTGCCATTGTCTGACTGGTAATTCAAAGAATATATTGGGGTTACAAATACCCTCATTTCTTGCTACTGCCATATAGTGCCAGTTTCTGACTGGTAATTCAAAGAATATATTGGGGTTACGTGCACCCACAATTTTTGCTACTGGTATATAGTGCCATTGTCTGACTGGGAATTCAAAGAATATATTGGGGTTACAAATACCCTCATTTCTTGCTACTGCCATATAGTGCCAGTTTCTGACTGGTAATTCAAAGAATATATTGGGGTTACGTGCACCCACAATTTTTGCTACTGGTATATAGTGCCATTGTCTGACTGGGAATTCAAAAAAAATATTGGGGTTACAAATACCCTCATTTCTTGCTACTGGTATATAGTGCCATTGTCTGACTGGGAATTCAAAGAATATATTGGGGTTACAAATACCCTCATTTCTTGCTACTGGTATATAGTGCCAGTTTCTGACTGGGAATTCAAAGAATATATTGGGGTTATAAATACCCTCATTTCTTGCTACTGGTATATAGTGCCATTGTCTGACTGGGAATTCAAAGAATATATTGGGGTTACAAATAACCTCATTTCTTGCTACTGGTATATAGTGCCATTGTCTGACTGGGAATTCAAAGAATATATTGGGGTTACAAATACCCTCATTTCTTGCTACTGCCATATAGTGCCAGTTTCTGACTGGTAATTCAAAGAATATATTGGGGTTACGTGCACCCACAATTTTTGCTACTGGTATATAGTACCATTGTCTGACTGGGAATTCAAAGAATATATTGGGGTTACAAATACCCCCATTTCTTGCTACTGGTATATAGTGCCATTGTCTGACTGGGAATTCAAAGAATATATTGGGGTTACAAATACCCTCATTTCTTGCTACTGGTATATAGTGCCAGTTTCTGACTGGTAATTCAAAGAATATATTGGGGTTATAAATACCCTCATTTCTTGCTACTGCCATATAGTGCCAGTTTCTGACTGGTAATTCAAAGAATATATTGGGGTTACGTGCACCCAAAATTTTTGCTACTGGTATATAGTGCCATTGTCTGACTGGGAATTCAAAGAATATATTGGGGTTACAAATACCCTCATTTCTTGCTACTGCCATATAGTGCCAGTTTCTGACTGGTAATTCAAAGAATATATTGGGGTTACGTGCACCCACAATTTTTGCTACTGGTATATAGTGCCAATTTCTAACTGGGAATTCAAAATGCGCAAGGCTCCCGGAAAGGGACGTGGACGAGGCCGTGGGCGAGGTCGGGGGAATGGTTCTGGGGAGCAAGGTAGCAGTGAAGCCACAGGGCGTCCCGTGCCTACTCCTGTGGGGCAGCAAGCATTGCGCCACTCCACAGTGCCAGGGTTGCTTGCCACATTAACTAAACTGCAGGGTACAAACCTTAGTAGGCCCGAGAACCAGGAACAGGTCTTGCAATGGCTGTCAGAGAACGCTTACAGCACATTGTCCAGCAGCCAGTCAGACTCTGCCTCCTCTCCTCCTATTACCCAACAGTCTTGTCCTCCTTCCTCCCAAAATTCCCAAGCTTCACAGAACAATAACCCCAACTGTCCCTGCTCCCCAGAGCTGTTCTCCGCTCCTTTCATTGTCCCTCAACCTGCCCCTCCACGTCACGATTCCACGAACCTAACAGAGGAGCATCTGTGTCCAGATGCTCAAACACTAGAGTCTCCTCCATCTCCGTTCGATTTGGTGGTGGATGACCAGCAACCCACCCTCATCGACGATGATGTGACGCAGTTGCCATCAGGGCATCCAGTTGACAGGCGCATTGTGCGGGAGGAGATGAGACAGGAGTTGGAAGAGGAAGTGGTGGATGATGAGGACACTGACCCGACCTGGACAGGGGGGATGTCAAGTAGGGAAAGTAGTGTGGATGTTGAGGCAGGTGCAGCACCAAAAAGGGTAGCTAGAGGCAGAGGCAGAGGTCAGCAGCTTAGGCGAAGCCAGGCCACACCCGGAATCTCCCAAGATGTTCCAGTTCGTACCCAGCCCCGAAAAACTCCCACCTCGAGGGCACGTTTCTCGAAGGTGTGGAGTTTTTTCAAGGAATGCGCCGAGGACAGATATAGTGTTGTCTGCACAATTTGCCTCTCAAAATTGATTAGGGGCTCTGAGAAGAGCAACCTGTCCACCACTTCAATGCGCCGTCATTTGGAATCCAAGCACTGGAATCAGTGGCGGGCAGCAACGGCAGGACAAAGGCCGCCTGTCGTTCACGCCACTGCCACTGCCTCTGCCTCTGCCACTGCCACTGCTGACTGTGCTGGCGATGCACTCCAGAGGACGAGCCAGGACACCACTTCATCTGCCTCCGCCACTTTGTTGACTTCTTCCTCATCCTCCCCTGTTCCTGTCTTATCTCCTTCTCCTGCACCATCAAAGGCACCATCAGGCGCTTCTTTACAACAACCCACCATCTCTCAGACATTGGAGCGGCGGCAGAAATACACTGCTAACCACCCACACGCGCAAGCCTTGAACGCCAACATCGCTAAACTGCTGGCCCAGGAGATGTTGGCGTTCCGGCTAGTTGAAACTCCCGCCTTCCTGGACCTGATGGCAACTGCGGCACCTCGCTATGCCGTCCCTAGCCGTCACTACTTCTCCCAGTGTGCCGTCCCCGCCTTGCACCAGCACGTGTCACTCAACATCAGGCGGGCCCTTAGTTCCGCGCTTTGCACAAAGATCCACTTGACCACCGACGCGTGGACAAGTGCATGCGGACAGGGACGCTACATTTCACTGGCGGCACACTGGGTGAATGTAGTTGAGGCTGGGACTGCTTCCCAAACTGGCCCGGTGTACCTCGTCTCCCCGCCTAACATTCCTGGCAGGGACACGAGAAGAACACCCCCCTCCTCCTCCTCCTCCACCGCCTCCTCCTCCGCCACCGCCTCCTCCTCCGCCACCGCCTCCTCCTCCGCTGTTAGATTGACCCCAGCTACGAGTTGGAAACGTTGCAGCACTGGCATTGGTAGACGTCAGCAGGCTGTGCTGAAGCTGATCAGCTTGGGGGACAGACAGCACACTGCCTCCGAGGTGAGGGATGCCCTCCTCGATGAGACGGCAATATGGTTTGAGCCGCTGCACCTGGGCCCAGGCATGGTCGTTTGTGATAACGGCCGGAACCTGGTAGCAGCTCTGGAGCTTGCCGGACTCCAACATGTTCCATGCCTGGCCCACGTCTTCAACCTAGTGGTGCAACGTTTCCTAAAGAGCTACCCCAATGTTCCAGAGCTACTGGTGAAAGTGCGGCGCATGTGCGCCCACTTTCGCAAGTCGACAGTAGCCGCTGCTAGCTTAAAATCTCTCCAGCAACGCCTGCATGTGCCGCAACACCGGCTTTTGTGCGACGTCCCCACACGCTGGAACTCAACGTTTCAGATGTTGAATAGAGTGGTTGAGCAGCAGAGACCTTTGATGGAATACCAGCTACAAAACCCTAGGGTGCCACAAAGTCAGCTGCCTCAGTTTCACATCCATGCGTGGCCATGGATGAGAGACCTTTGTGACATCCTACGGGTCTTTGAGGAGTCCACAAGGAGGGTGAGCTCTGAGGATGCGATGGTGAGCCTTACAATCCCGCTCTTGTGTGTTCTGAGAGAATCCCTGATTGACATCAGGGATAACTCAGATCACACAGAGGAGTCAGGGATAGCATCCGATCCATCACAGCTGGAGAGTAGGTCCACACATCTGTCCGCTTCATCGCGTTTAATGGAGGAGGAGGAGGAGGAAGAAGAGTTGTCCGATGATGTGATGGTGATACAGGAGGCTTCCGGGCAACTTCGAATCGTCCCATTGTTGCAGCGCGGATGGGTAGACATGGAGGATGAGGAGGAAATGGAGATTGAACTTTCCGGTGGGGCCAGAGGAGTCATGCCAACTAACACTGTGGCAGACATGGCTGAGTTCATGTTGGGGTGCTTTACAACCGACAAGCGTATTGTCAAAATCATGGAGGACAACCAGTACTGGATCTTTGCTATCCTTGACCCCCGGTATAAAAACAACATCTCGTCTTTTATTCCGGTAGAGGGGAGGGCCAATCGCATCAATGCTTGCCACAGGCAATTGGTGCAGAATATGATGGAGATGTTTCCAGCATGTGACGTTGGCGGCAGGGAGGGCAGTTCCTCCAGTAGGCAACCAAGTTCTCACCGGTCCACACAAACGAGGGGCACACTGTCTAAGGTCTGGGACACCTTGATGGCACCCCCTCGCCAAAGTGCCGCCACGGAGGGTCCTAGTGTCACCAGGCGTGAGAAGTATAGGCGCATGTTGCGGGAATACCTTTCCGACCACAGCCCTGTCCTCTCCGACCCCTCTGCGCCCTACACGTATTGGGTGTCGAAGTTGGACCTGTGGCTTGAACTTGCCCTATATGCCTTGGAGGTGCTGTCCTGTCCTGCCGCCAGCGTCCTATCTGAGAGGGTGTTCAGTGCAGCCGGTGGCATCATCACTGACAAGCGCACCCGTCTGTCAGCTGAGAGTGCCGACCGGCTCACTTTGATAAAAATGAACCACCACTGGATAGAGCCTTCATTTTTGTGCCCACCTGTGTAAAGCACCCCAACATGAAACTCCATGTCTGTACTCAACCTCTCCAATTCCTCCGCATCCTCATACTCATCCACCATAAGCGTTGCACAATTCTGCTAATACTAGGCTCCCTCCACCCTGATTTCCCCCAACTCTGCTGGTTAGAGGCTCCCTCCACCCTGATTTCCACCAACTCTGCTGGTTAGAGGCTCGCTCCACCCTGCTTTCCCACAACTCTGCTGGTTAGAGGCTCCCTCCACCCTGCTTTCCCACAACTCTGCTGGTTAGAGGCTCCCTCCACCCTGCTTTCCCACAACTCTGCTGGTTAGAGGCTCCCTCCACCCTGCTTTCCCACAACTCTGCTGGTTAGAGGCTCCCTCCACCCTGATTTCCACCAACTCTGCTGGTTAGAGGCTCCCTCCACCCTGATTTCCACCAACTCTGCTGGTTAGAGGCTCGCTCCACCCTGCTTTCCCACAACTCTGCTGGTTAGAGGCTCCCTCCACCCTGCTTTCCCACAACTCTGCTGGTTAGAGGCTCCCTCCACCCTGCTTTCCCACAACTCTGCTGGTTAGAGGCTCCCTCCACCCTGCCTTCCCACAACTCTGCTGGTTAGAGGCTCCCTCCACCCTGATTTCCACCAACTCTGCTGGTTAGAGGCTCCCTCCACCCTGCTTTCCCACAACTCTGCTGGTTAGAGCCTCCCTCCACCCTGATTTCCACCAACTCTGCTGGTTAGAGGCTCCCTCCACCATGAATTGGTTCAAACTGGGCTGTTTAGCGGCTCCCTCCACCATGAATTGGTCCAAACTGGGGTTTTTAGAGGCTCCCTCCACCATCAATTGGTCCAAACTGGGCTGTTTAGAGGCTCCCTCCACCATGAATTGGTCCAAACTGGGGTTTTTAGAGGCTCCCTCCACCATGAATTGGTCCAAACTGGGCTGGTTAGAGGCTCCCTCCACCATGAATTTGCCCAAACTGGGCTGTTTAGAGGCTCCCTCCACCATGAATTTGCCCAAACTGGCCTGTTTAGAGGCTCCCTCCACCATGAATTGGTCCAAACTGGGGTTTTTAGAGGCTCTCTCCACCATGAATTGGTCCAAACTGGGGTTTTTAGAGGCTCTCTCCACCATGAATTGGTCCAAACTGTGCTGTTTAGAGGCTCCCTCTATCATGAATTGGTCCAAACTGGGGTTTTTAGAGGCTCCCTCCACCATGAATTGGTCCAAACTGGGCTGGTTAGAGGCTCCCTCCACCATGAATTTGCCCAAACTGGGCTGTTTAGACGCTCCCTCCACCATGAATTTGCCCAAACTGGGCTGTTTAGAGGCTCCCTCCACCATGAATTGGTCCAAACTGGGATTTTTAGAGGCTCCCTCCACCATGAATTGGTCCAAACTGGGGGTTTTTAGAGGCTCCCTCCACCATGAATTTGCCCAAACTGGGCTGTTTAGAGGCTCCCTCCATCATGAATTGGTCCAAACTGGGGTTTTTAGAGGCTCCCTCCACCATGAATTGGTCCAAACTGGGGTTTTTAGAGGCTCCCTCCACCATGAATTGGTCCAAACTGGGGTTTTTAGAGGCTCCCTCCACCATGAATTTGCCCAAACTGGGCTGTTTAGAGGCTCCCTCCACCATGAATTTGCCCAAACTGGGCTGTTTAGAGGCTCCCTCCACCATGAATTGGTCCAAACTGGGGTTTTTAGAGGCTCTCTCCACCATGAATTTGCCCAAACTGGGCTGTTTAGAGGCTCCCTCCACCATGAATTTGCCCAAACTGGGCTGGTTTAGAGGCTCCCTCCACCATGAATTGGTCCAAACTTGGGTTTTTAGAGGCTCCCTCCACCATGAATTGGTCCAAACTGGGGGTTTTTAGAGGCTCCCTCCACCATGAATTTGCCCAAACTGGGCTGTTTAGAGGCTCCCTCCATCATGAATTGGTCCAAACTGGGGTTTTTAGAGGCTCCCTCCACCATGAATTGGTCCAAACTGGGGATTTTAGAGGCTCCCTCCACCATGAATTGGTCCAAACTGGGGTTTTTAGAGGCTCCCTCCACCATGAATTTGCCCAAACTGGGCTGTTTAGAGGCTCCCTCCACCATGAATTTGCCCAAACTGGGGTTTTTAGAGGCTCCCTCCACCATGAATTGGTCCAAACTGGGGTTTTTAGAGGCTCCCTCCACCATGAATTGGTCCAAACTGGGGGTTTTTAGAGGCTCCCTCCACCATGAATTTGCCCAAACTGGGCTGTTTAGAGGCTCCCTCCATCATGAATTGGTCCAAACTGGGGTTTTTAGAGGCTCCCTCCACCATGAATTGGTCCAAACTGGGGTTTTTAGAGGCTCCCTCCACCATGAATTGGTCCAAACTGGGGTTTTTAGAGGCTCCCTCCACCATGAATTTGCCCAAACTCTGCTGGTTAGAGGCTCAATCCACCCTGATTTTCAAAACAAATGTTGGTGCCAACCTCAACTTACTACAAGGGCCAAATTCACTGCTGGTGACAAGCTCTCCTCACTGCAAGTGCTAAATACACATGTTTCAAGGTGTTTTCCTACTGTCAGAGAGGTGGTATTGAGTGTGTAAAGTGTGTAGTTGTTAGGCTGTGATGTTGGGGTAATAGAGGGTCTTTGGTGTGTTAGATGCCCCCAGACATGCTTCCCCTGCTGTCCCAGTGTCATTCCAGAGGTGTTGGCATCATTTCCTGGGTTGTCATAGTGGACTTGGTGACCCTCCAGACACGGATTTGGGTTTCCCCCTTAACGAGTATCTGTTCCCCATAGACTATAATGGGGTTCGAAACCCGTTCGAACACACGAACATTGAGCGGCTGTTCGAATCGAATTTCGAACCTCGAACATTTTAGTGTTCGCTCATCTCTAGTAATATGCCTATGTGATCTAACACCTGCCCCAGACGCTTTCACCAGAGCTCCTTGCAGGAAGAGATGGACTTTTGCTCAATCTGAAGACTCAAATTATCATAAAAACAGATATCGTGTACTACAAATAAGCGCTCTGCAGCAGAAACCAAATACCAAAACCATACACTATTCACAGGAGCTAAGATCAGAGAGTGGTTGTCAATCACGGGTCAGAAGCTGAAAAGGGCAATGAGAAACCAAATCATGAGAAAGAGACATGTCTGGAAAGCAAAGCCAATAGTCAAATCCAAATGGGAACACCAGAACAAAATTGCAAGACAGAGAGAAATCGAGGAATGCAGGTCAGAAAAGGTATGACCAAAGCAAGGTCAGCAAACAAACTTGAGTACAACAAAATTTACCAGCAATCCTAGGTACGAAGGGAGTCGTTTATAAAGGCCTGCTAAGGCACTGATTGATTAAGACAAAGTTGAATGTGATGAGAACAAAATCACACAAAAATCATCAACGGAAAGCAAATTTATTAAGTAACGGAGGCCTGGATTTGGAGTCACATCCAAAATTAAAGTGGAAAAACATGCTACAGGCTGATCCAACTTTGATGTAATGTCCTTAAAACATGTCAAAATGAGGTTCAGTAGTGTGTGTGGTCTCCACGTGCCTGTATGACCTTCCTACAATGCCTGGGCATCCTCCTGAGGAGGTTGCAGATGGTCTCCTGAGGGATCTCCTCCCAGACCTGGAATAAAGCATCTGCCTACTCCTGGACAGTCTGTGGTGCAACGTGATGGTGGATGGAGTGAGACATGATGTCCCAGATGTGCTCAATCGGATTCAGGTCTGGGGAATGGGCGAGCCACTCTATAGCTTCAATGCCTTCATTTTGCAGGAACTGCTGACACACTCCAGCCACATGAGGTCTGGCATTGTCCTGCATTAGGAGGAACCCAGGAGCAACCGCACCAGCATATGGTCTCACAAGGAATCTGAGGATCTCATCTCAATACCTAAAGGCAGTCAGGCTACCTCTGGCGAGCACATTGAGGGCTGTGAAGCTCTCCAAAGAAATGTCACACCACACTTTTACTGACCACCTCAGACTTTAGCCTTCTAGAGTGACAGATATATATATATATATATATATATATATATATATATATATATATATATATATACTTTCAAACGCTTTACCGATATAGCTAGCCATCAACTGAAGTCAGTTGCCAAAGTTATTGCAATTACTTCTATATGGCCTAGACTGACTGACTTTCAATTTGTGCATTGTGGATATGTGCTTGTATTACACACACCTGCAAAGGGTACATAATTTCCTGTTTACATTCTCACTGACTAACTTTCATCTGAAATATATAAAACAAAAAACTTGAGAGTCTTCAGTAGCTGATACCTTTTTTAATGGCTAACTAATAATGATGACAGATTACAAGCTTTCAAAACTCTCGGCTTCTTCCTCAGGTAATTTCAAAAACAATTTTTGAAGGATTTATATTTATGTACAAAGGGACACATAGGAATAGAATTTTAGGTGGGAGGCTGGAAGGTTATTGGTACATACAAGTAAACAATTCAACAGTTCCTAAGCTCCTTATCGATTCAAAGAGTGGTCTTTTTATGGCTGCTTCATATCAGTGATTCCTGTAAGGGGCCATAAACCCATGTGACAGATTCAACCCCTCCTGGAGTGTTGGCCCCCTACAGGAATCACTGACCTGAAGCAGCCATAAAAGACCACAGTTTTTGAACAGTGTGTTTCCCCCCCTCCCCTGAAACTAAGGGGTATACACTGAAATTCTCAGCCCATATACACTATATAAGCTTCATCCAGGTTGTCACGGTGTGTACCCCCGAAAAAGCAGTGGGATATACATTCTGAATCTTAGGCTATATACGCTTCATCCAGGTTGTCATGGTGTGTACCCACAAAAAAGCAGTGGGATATACATTCTGAATCTTAGGCTATATACGCTTCATCCAGGTTGTCATGGTGTGTACCCACAAAAAAGCAGTGGGCTATACATTCTAATTCTCAGGCTATATATGCTTCATCCAGGTTGTCACGGTGTGTACCCACACAAAAGCAGTGGGATATACATTCTAATTCTTAGGCTATAGACGCTTCATCCAGGTTGTCACAGTATGTACCCACAAAAAAGCAGTGGGATATACATTCTAATTCTCAGGCTATATATGCTTCATCCAAGTTGTCATGGTGTGTACCCCAAAAAAAGCAGTGGGATATACATTCTAATTCTCAGGCTATAGACACTTCATCCAGGTTGTCACGGTGTGTACCCACCAAACCATCAAAACCATCTAAAAATGCACAAGGCTACTGGTAAGGGACGTGGACGAGGTCGTGGGTGAGGCCGGGGGTGTGGGAATGTTGCTGGGGAGCAAAGTCATGGTAAAGCCACAGCGCATTCCGTGCCTACTCTCAGGGGCAGCAAGGATTGCGCTTCTACACAGTCCCCAGCTTGCTGGCCACATTAAGTAGGGTGTAGGGCACAAACCTAAATAGGCCCAAGCACCAGGAACATGTGTTACAACAGCTGGTGGATAATGCTTCCACCAAATTATACACCAGCCAGTCAGCCTCTACCTCAACTCCTCCTCCTACACAACATTCTGGTCAGCCTTCCTCCCAAAATGCCCAATCTTCCCAGTAGAGTAATCCCAACTTTCCCTGCTCCCAGGAGCTGTTCTCTGGTCCTTTAACTGCCCTCTCCCTGTCCCTCCATTTCCCAATTCCACAGAGCTACCAGATAACTTTCTGTGTCCAGATGCCCAAGCACTGGAGTCTCCTCCATTTCCTGTTGATTTTGTGGAGGTTGACCAGCAACCCACCCTCAGTGTTGATGACAAGACACAGTTGCCATCAGGGCAGCCTGTTGCCATGTGCGGTGTGCAGGAGGAGGAGGCGAGAGAGGAATTGGAAGAGGAGGTGGTGGAGAACGAGGACACTGACCTGACCTGGACAGGGGGGATGTCAAGCGGGGAAAGCAGTGTCGATGTTGACGGAGGTGCAGCACCAAAGAGGGTAGCTAGAGGCAGAGGCATGTCCAGAGACAGAGGTCAGCTGCTTCGCCGAAGCCAGGCCACACCCAATGGCCATGGATGAGAGACCTATGTGAAATCCTACGGGTGTTTGAGGAGTCCACCAAGAGGGTCAGCTTTGACGACGCACTAGTGAGCATAACAATTCCGTTCTTGTGTGTGATGCGAGAATCCCTCATTGCCATTAGGGATAACACAGATCACACTGAGGAGTCAGGGATAGCAGCAGAACCGTCATAGTAGGAGAGTAGTTCTACACACCTGTCCACTTCACAGCGTTTAATGACGGAGGAGGAGGAGAATGAAGACGTGGCAGATGATATGATTGTGACACAGGAGGCTATTGGGATAGTTCAATGTGTCCCATTCTTGCAGCATGGATGGGGTGAAAGGGAGGAGAAGGAGGAGGAAGAGGAGGAAATGGAAAGTAACCTGAATTCATGTTGGGGTGCTTTTCAAGTGGCAAGTGCGTAGCCAAAAAAATGGAGAGCAACCAATACTGGATATGTGCAATCCTTGACCCCTGGTATAAAAATAACATCTTTTCTTTTATTCCGGTAGAGGGGAGGGCCAATCGCATTAATGACTGCCACAAGCAATTGGTGCATTACATGATGGAGATGTTTCCATCAAATGTTGTTGGCGGCAGAGAGGACAGTTCCTCCATGAGGCGAACAAGTGCCGTCCGGTTCACACCCACAAGGAGTACACTGTCTAAGCTCTGGGACACGTTAATGGCACCCCCTCGCCAAACTCCCGCCACTGAGGGGTCTAGTGTCACCAGGCGGGAAATGTATAGGCGCATGATGCGGGAATACCTGTCCGACCACAGCTCTGTCCTCTCCGATCCCTCTGCGCCCTACACGTATTGGGTGTCAAAGTTGGAACTGTTGCTTGAACTTGCCCTATATGCCTTGGAGGTGCTGTCCTGTCCTGCCACCAGCGTGCTATCTGAAAGGGTTTTCATGGCAGCTGGTGGTATCATCATGGATAAGCACAGCCGACTGTCAGCTGAGAGTGCCGATCTGCTGACTTTCATCAAAATGAACAGCCACTGGATAGACCCATCATTTTCGTGCCCACGAGTGTCAAGAACCCCAACATCAATTGTCATGTCTGTGCTCAACCTCTACAATTCCTCCTCATATTCCTCCACCATCTGCGTTGCACAATTCTGATCCTTCTAGGCTGCATCCACCCTGAGTTCCCCAAACTCTGCTGGTTAGAGGCTGAATACCCTGATTTCCCCAAACTCTGCTGGTTAGAGGCTGAATCCACCCTGATTTCCCCAAACTCTGCTGGTTAGAGGCTGAATCCACCCTGATTTCACCCAACTCTGCTGGTTAGAGGCTGAATCCACCCTGATTTCACCCAACTCTTCTGTTTAGAGGGTCAACTCACACCAATGGCCAAAAACACTGCTGGTGCAAGGCTCAACTAAGTTAAAGGGCCTAAAACTCTGCTGGTAAGAGGCTGGAGTCACCTAAAGGACCTCAATCTCTGCTGGTAACTCAGCTTACGGACCTCTAACTTAATTTGTAAGGGCTCACGTTAAGGGCCAGAAAAGTGAATTTTGAAACGTCTTACCACATCACACACACGCACATCCACAATGACAGTTAAGGGTGTATACTGTTGGATTTCCCATTGCCTATTCCATCTGTGATTGTCATGGACAACGTGATTTAAAGGGGTGCTTGTTAAGGTTTCATTAGAGTAAAATTTGGGTTTCTGTTCATCCAATTGGGGAGGAAAAAAGGTTTCCAGGTATTTTTCCACTTTCATAGTGGTTTTTTTGAGTGTAGAAAGTGTGTAGTTGATAGCTTGTGATGTTGGGGTAAAACTGTGACTTGGGCTTGTTAGATGCCCCCAAGCATGCTTCCCCTGCTGTCCCAGTTGCATTCCAGAGGTGTTGTCATCATTTGCTGATGTGTCATAGTGGAATTGGTGGCCCTCCTGAGTCGAACATTGGTTCCCCCCTAAACGAGTATTTTTCCCCATAGACTATAATGGGATTCAATGTTCGATCGAACATTCGAGTATTGAGCGGCTACTCGAACTTCGAACGTTTCACTGTTCGCTCATCTCTAATACGTAACAAAAAAGTGTGAAACAACTGATAATATGTCTTATATTCTAGGTTCTTCAAAGTAGGCACCTTTTACTTTGATTCCTGCTTTGCACACTCTTGGCAATCTCTTGATGAGCTTCAAGAGGTAGTCACCTGAAATGGTCTTCCAACAGTCTTGAAGGAGTTCCCAGAGATGCTTAGCACTTGTTTGCCCTTTTGCCTTCACTCTGCGGTCCAGCCAGCGCCGCACCTCTAATGAGGCGACGTGAGGCGGCCGCTTCGGGCGGCGCACGGGAGGGGGGCGGCGCACGGGTGACTTTTTTTTTTTTTTACTTTGAACCAGCGCAGGAGAGATGCTTCTCTCTGCGCTGGTTCAGACGTCTACGTATCTGCGTAGGCGGTGTCACTAGGCCGCCTACGCACGCTGATACGTACTCAGACGTCTAGGTATCAGTGTGGGCGGCGTCACCTCCCCAGACCTGCTCACTGCCGCCCCCGCTTCCCCTTGTACTATAGGCCGCGGAGGCTGGCAGTGAGTAGGCCTCGGCAGGCCGCGATCCCACTACCGCCATTATTATACCCGGGGGTCTTTTCAGATCTCCGAGTATAATAATTGAAGCCCCAGGGGAGGTAAGGGAACATAATAAACAATGTTACTTACCTCTCCGGGATCCGATGTTACTCCTAGCAGGCTTCGGGCCTATATGGTAATGCCCAGACGTCACGTGATCTGGAATATTACCATATAGGCCCAAAGCCTGCCCTAGCAGTACTATAGGCCTGAAGCCTGTGCTAGTAGTAAATAGCCTGTTACTGCTAACACAGGCTTTGGCCTGTATGGTACTGCTAGGGCAGGCTTCGGGCCTATATGGTAATATCCCAGACCACGTGATGTCTGGGTATTACCATATAGGCCCGAAGCCTGCTAGCATTAAAGAGGACCTTTCATGGGTTTGGGCATAGGCAGTTTTATATTCAGCGCACTGTCGGCTTTCCCGATCTGTGCCCCGGGTGAAGAGCTATTGGTGCCGGTACTGTAACTCTTCTCAGTCAGAAGGGCGTTCCTGACAGTCTGTCAGAAATGTCCTTCTTCCCAGCAGCGCCTATATCGCTGTACTGTGTGAGCGGGGAGGAACGCTCCCTCCCCTCCTGATAGTGCTCTTCTATGGATGAGTACTGTGAGCAGAGGGAGGGGGCTCACACAGCACAGCACGATAGGCGCTGCTGGGAAGAAGGACGTTCCTGACAGACTGTCAGGAACGCCCTTCTGACTGTGAAGAGTTACGGTACCGGCACCAATAGCTCTTCACCCGGGGCACAGATCGGGAAAGCCGACAGTGCGCTGAATTCAACCCATGAAAGGTCCTCTTTAAAGAGGACCTTTCACCATTTTGCCCATAGGCAGTTCTATATACTGCCGGAAAGCTGACAGTGCGCTGAGTTCAGCACACTGTCGGCTTTCCCGATCTGTGCCCGGTGTGAAGAGCTTACGGTCTCGGTACCGTAGCTCTTCTATGGTCAGAAGGGTGTTTCTGACAGTTAGCCAGAGACGTCCTTCTTCACAGCACATCCAATCGCGCTGTGCTGTGAGAGCCGGGAGGAACGCCCCCTCCCTCTGCTCGCAGTACTCGTACATAGACGAGTATTATCAGGGAGGGAGGGGGGAGTTCCTCCCGGCTCTCACAGCACAGCGATATAGGCACTGCTGTGAAGAAGGACGTCTCTGGCTAACTGTCAGAAACGCCCTTCTGACCATAGAAGAGCTACGGTACTGGACCGTAAGCTCTTCACACCGGGCCCAGATCGGGAAAGCCAACAGTGTGCTGAACTCAGCGCACTGTCAGCTTTCCGGCAGTATATAGAACTGCCTGTGGGCAAAATGGTGAAAGGTCCTCTTTAACATCGGGTCCCGGAGAGGTGAGTAACAGTGTTTATTATGTTCCCTCATCTCCCCTGGGGCTCCGATTATAATACTCGGGGGTCTGAAAAGACCCCTGAGTATAATAATAGTTCATGGGTGTGCAACTGTGGGGTATAATAGAGCTTGGAGGGTCCACTGTGGCCCCGCAACCTCTATTATGCCCCACAGCAGCCCCCCCTGCAACCTCTATTGTGCCACTGTGGGGCATAATATAGGCTGCAGGGGCCGCTGTGGGATATATATATATATATATATATATATATATATATATATATATATATATATATATATAGGGGTTGGGTGCATGGAGAATTGAGTAGTCAAAGATGTCTATGTTTCAAACTCTACAGAGTCGAGTCACAGCTGAAAGAAGTGGTCATGGCGGTCCAAAGGGAAGAGACTGGAATTGTGGGGAGACGTCTGTCCTGTGAGTACTACTGCATTGTATTTATTGTAATGTCCCCCCCCCCCCTGCTGTCTTTGGCTGACGATCAAAAGATGAACATCCCCCTCCCCCCCCCCCCGGACAGGGGCCTCTTTCGATCGTCCGCCTCAGGCAGCAGAGAGGCTAGGTTCACCACTGGGTCCAGCTCACCCCAAACCAACTTGAATGGTTTCAGGTCTGGTGACTATGGAGGCCAGGTCATCACTCTCCTTCTTGGTCAAATAGCCCTTACACAGCCTAGAGATGTGTTTGGGGTCATTGTCCTCTTAAAAAATAAATGATGTTCCAACTAAATGCAAACTGGATAGAATAGCATGCCGCTGCAAGATGCTATGGTAGCCATGCTGGTTCAGTATGCCTTCAAGTTTGAATAAATCCCCAAATAGTGTCACCAGCAAAGCACCCCCACACCATCACACTTCCTTCTCCATGCTTCACAGTGGGAACCTGGCATGTAGAGTCCATCCGTTCAAAGCCTGCTGCACAAAGTCTCCTCCTAATAGTTGTTGTAGAGATGTGTCTGTTGCTAGAACTCGGTATGGCATTGACCTGCTCTCTAATCTGAGCTGCTGTTAACCTGCATTTTCTGAGGCTAGGAACTCGGATGAACTTATCCTCCGCAGCAGAGGTGACTCTTGGTCTTCCTTTCCTGGGGCTGTCCTCATGTGATCCAGTTTCTTTGTAGCGCTTGATGGTTTTTGCAACTGCACTTGGGGACACTTTCAAAGTTTTCTCAATTTTTCGGACTGACTGATCTTCATTTCTTAAAGTGATGATGACCACTCGTTTTTCTTTACTTAGTTGCTTTTTTCTTGCCATAATACAAATTCTAACAGTCTATTCAGTAGGACTATCAGCTGTGTATCCACCTGACTTCTGTACAACACAACTGATGGTCCCAACCCCATTTATAAGGCAAGAAATCCCACTTATTAAACCTGACAGGGCACACCTGTGAAGTGAAAACCATTTCTGTTGACTACCTCTTGAAGCTCATCAAGAAAATGCCAAGAGTGTGCAAAGCAGGAATCAAAGCAAAAGGTGGCTACTTTGAAGAACCTAGAATATATGACAGATTTTCTGTTATTTCACACTTTTTTGTTAAGTATATAATTCCACATGTGATAATTCATAGTTTTGATGCCTTCAGAGTGAATCTACAATTTTCATAGTCGTGAAAATACAGAAAACTCTTTGAATGAAAAGGTGTGTCCAAACTTTTGGTCTGTCCTGTAAATATATATATATATATCAGTTCTAAGCATAAAAACCTTGCTGCCGTCACCATGTCATATAATACTGTAATACCTCCTCTTTAAAGTGGTCATACATATTCAATGCAAATATAATGTTCACTCTTTATTGGTAGCTAGGTGACAGTATAAGATAAGATAAGATAAGATACGATAAGATAAGATAATCCTTTAATAGTCCCATAGTGGGGAAATTTCAGTATGTTTCAGCTGCATAGTAATACAGATACATGGTAATACACAGTAAATATTGCAGAAGTAGTAGACACACATATGCTGAGAAAGATATACTAGGAGTCCATAGCAGCTTAGGAACAGAGAAGAAAGAAGGAGGACATTCATAATCATTAGTTCTCTGTGCGGAGTGATCTTCGCTTGGTCTGATGTAGATTATACAGCCTGGTGGCGGATGGAAGGAAGGACTTGCGATAGCGCTCCTTCTCACACTTGGGGTGAAGCAGACGGTCACTTACAGTGCTGCCAAGTCCCATCAGGGTCCCATACATGGGGTGGGATTTGTTCTCCCGCATGGAGGTCACCACAGACAGTATCCTTCTGTCACCCACCACCTGTACTGGGTCCAAGGGGCTCCCCAGGACAGAGCTGGCCCTCCTGATCAGCCTGTCAAGTCTATTTCTGTCCCTGGTTGATATACTGCTCCCCCAGCAGGCTACACCGAAAAAGATGGCTGAGGCAACCATAGAGTTGAAGAAGGCCCTAAGAAGTGTCCCCTGGACTCCGAAGGCCCTCAGCCTCCTGAGCAGGTAGAGTCTGCTGTGGCCCTTTCTGTGCAGCGCCTCCAGGTGATCAGCCCAGTCTAGTTTATTATTGAGGAGCACACCCAGATACTTATAGGTCCTGACTATCTCAATGCATGTCCCCTGGATCTCCCCTGGGGTCGGAGCACCTCTCCGTTTACTAAAGTCCACCACCATCTCCTTGGTATGGCACAGCAACAGAATGAAAGTGAAGAAACATAGCAATTCAATGCTATACAGTGTACATACATGTGAGGTACTGTACTTGTCTTTTACACGTGAATGGAAGGTAAACCTAGTTCTGCAAATGATCACTCAAGGTAGGCCTCCAAGATTGTGAATAAAATCTTATATGTGAGTTTATTGCAAGAGCAACATTTTGGTCCCAAGGATATTGGACATCGGCTTGAGAAAGGTCCAATATCCTTGGGACTGAAATGTTGCTCTTGAAATAAACTCACATGAAAAAAATTTTCACAATCTTGGAGTGCTGCCCGTTTTTGCCCATTTGCTTCAATGTCTTCATTAAGCTGCAGCCCCACATTGCGAGAACACTGTATTTTACAATACCTACAAAGTGCATGTGATTCTGCCTAATCCACACATTGCAGAAAAAAAAAGTAACAGAAAAGAGCAGCACTTGCATTTTTCATGTAGGTATATAACATGGGCAGAAAGTCTGTAGAGAAAAACTGTGCCAAAATGCAATGTAAAGTGTTGTAGAAAAAAACGCGATGTGTTCAGTGTTTTTGCTGCATTCGGCTATGCAGGCTATGCCTTAAGACTTTAGCTTTTAGATCCATTTTTTTTCCACTGACCATGGGTATGTGAAAAAAATGGAAGGAGTTTATTTTTTTTTCACTGATGCGGATGCATCTCAGATTCATCACAGCAATGAAAGTTTGTGATTCCATGAAAATCACAAACTGTAAGCGGCCATTTTCTTCTAGTGCAGGCATGCGCAGTCGGCTCTGCCTAGGCCCGATGACTAGCAGAGTGAATTCAAGGCCGGAAGAGGACGCGGGGACGCTGCGCAGGGAGAAGAATCCAGCCGGACCCTCACTCATGGACTTGGTAAGTAGAATTTGATTGAATGTTGACTACCCCTGAAACGAGCATTTCCCCCCATAGACTATAATGGGGTTCGAAACCCGTTCGAACAGTCGAACAGTGTGCGGATGTTCGAATCGGATTTCGAACCTCGAACATTTTAGTGTTCGCTCATCTCTAGTAACTAGAAATGAGCGAACACCCAAATGTTCGAAGTTCGAAATCCGATTCGAACAGCCGCTCACTGTTCGACTGTTCGAACGGGTTTTGAACCCCATTATAGTCTATGGGGAACATATACTCGTTAAGGGGGAAACCCAAATCCGTGTCTGGAGGGTCACCAAGTCCACTATGACACCCCAGGAAATGATACCAACACCCTGGAATGACACTGGGACAGCAGGGGAAGCATGTCTGGGGGCATAAAAGTCACTTTATTACATGGAAATCCCTGTCAGCTTGCGATTTTCGCAAGCTAACTTTTTCCCATAGGAATGCATTGGCCAGCGTTGATTGGTCAGTCTTCAGAATTCGGCCAATCAGCGCTGGCTCTGCCGGAGGAGGCGGAGTCTAAGATCGCTACACACCAGTCTCCATTCAGGTCCGACCTTAGACTCCGCCTCCTCCGGCAGAGCCAGCGCTGATTGGCTGGAGACTGGCCAATGCATTCCTATGGGTATGCGGTGATGCAGCCAAGCTGAGTGAGTGCACACACTCACCTCTGCTGTGTTGAGCCAGTTCTGCTCAACTACACCGTGTGATGGTCGATTCTGCTGTGCGAACTCGGCACACACTCAGCTCTGCTGATTCTGTATACTGATTCTGTATACTGGCCAATGCCAGCGGTGATGCAGAGCTGAGTGTGTGCCGAGCTCGCACAGCAGTGCTGACCGACACACGGTGTAGTTGAGCATAACTGGCTCAACACTGCTGAGTCTCTGCACAGCAGAGGTGAGTGTGTGCACTCGCTCAGTTCTGCTGCATCATCGCATACCCATAGGAATGCATTGGCCAGCGTTGATTGGCCAGCCTTCGGCCAATCAGCGCTGGCTCTGCCGGAGGAGGTAGAGTCTAAGATCGCTCCACACCAGTCTCCATTCAGGTCCGACCTTAGACTCCGCCTCCTCCGGCAGAGCCAGCGCTGATTGGCTGGAGACTGGCCAGTGCTTTCCTATGGGTATGCGGTGATGCAGTCGAGCTGAGCGAGTGCACACACTCACCTCTGCTGTGCAGAGACTCAGCAGTGGTTGAGCCAGTTCTGCTCAACTACACTGTGTGTCGGTCAGCACTGCTGTGCGAGCTCGGCACACACTCAGCTCTGCTGATTCTGTATACTGATTCTGTATACTGGCCAATCAACGCTGGCCAATGCCAGCGGTGATGCAGAACTGAGTGTGTGCTGAGCTCGCACAGCAGTGCTGACCGGCACACGGTGTAGTTGAGCAGAACTGGCTCAACACTGCTGAGTCTCTGCACAGCAGAGGTGAGTGTGTGCACTCGCTCATCTCTGCTGCATCACTGCATACCCATAGGAATGCATTGGCCAGCGTTGATTGGCCAGCCTTCGGCCAATAAGCGCTGGCTCTGCCGGAGGAGGCAGAGTCTAAGATCACTCCACACCAGTCTCCATTCAGGTCCGACCTTAGACTCCGCCTCCTCCGGCAGAGCCAGCGCTGATTGGCTGGAGACTGGCCAGTGCTTTCCTATGGGTATGCGGTAATGCAGCCGAGCTGAGCGAGTGCACACACTCACCTCTGCTGTGTTGAGCCAGTTCTGCTCAACTACACCGTGTGCTGGTCGGCTCTGCTGTGCGAGCTCGGCACACACTCAGCTCTGCTGATTCTGTATACTGATTCTGTATACTGGCCAATCAACGCTGGCCAACGCCAGCGGTGATGCAGAGCTGAGTGTGTGCCGAGCTCGCACAGCAGAGCTGACCGGCACACAGTGTAGTTGAGCAGAAGTGGCTCAACACTGCTGAGTCTCTGCACGTCTTCTGTATCTCATTCGGCCAATCAATGCTGCTCAATGCATTCCTATGGGAAAAAGTTTATCTCACAAAAAACACAATTACACACCCGATAGAGCCCCAAAAAGTTATTTTTAATAACATTCCCACATAAATAAAGGTTATCCCTAGCTATCTCTGCCTGTGCAGCTATCCCTGTCTCATAGTCACAAAGTTCACAGTCTCCTATGACCCGGATTTGAAATCCACTATTCGTCTAAAATGGAGGTCACCTGATTTCGGCAGCCAATGACTTTTTCCGATTTTTTTTCAATGCCCCCGTTGTCGTAGTTCCTGTCCCACCTCCCCTGCGCTGTTATTGGTGCAAAAAAAGCGCCAGGGAAGGTGGGAGGGGAATCAAATTTTTTTGGAGTTTGCCACGTGGTGTCCGTATGGAATCGAACATCTCGAACAGCCTGATATCCGATCGAACATGTGTTCGATAGAACACTGTTCGCTCATCTCTACTAGTAACTAAACACATTTTTATAAAACAGCAATAATAGGCCATCTGGGTCCAGGCTTGTATTTGTTCGGAAGGTAGGCATAGTGAAGAACGGAATTTAGATGACATTTCCTATCGTGTTGTTTGGTGAGATCAAACAGTAGTTGAGATTTTGTAAAGGTCTATGTGGAATGTTTAAAATGCTTACACTATTTCTGGCGTTGATGTGGTCAAGGTCCAATTTGCTGTTGTGATTTTGCTAATTCACTGATAATGTAAAAAAATTTTTTACTGCTTTAGTCTTCAAGATATTTTCAAGGCACTTGCGTAGAAATTTTAGCTCTCTGAATATGCTTCTAGCCTTGGCTCTCTCATGGATTCAGTCTAAACCAGATGTTTCCTCCAGAATTGAGTTAACCTCCTTCTGCTATTCTCTTAACTTTAGAGCCTAGGGAAACAAAGACACCCCTAAGAAAGGCCTTGTGAGTCTTCCAAATCATCAAATGATTGTTGTTAGCTTTCAAGGTGGTAGTGAAGTATGTCAAATAAAAATCAACCCATTAGCAATGGGTTTTATTATATAAAAGTATTTCATTTAAATGTCATTTCCATTCTTTTACTAGGAATTGCGTAGGATTAAATATGACGATGCATGGTCTGTTGTTATAGAATGTGCTGGGTGAGGGATAGGGGGAAAAAGGAGTACACAGCCCAAGCAAAACTTTTTTTCACAAATTGTATAATCAATAGTGCGATGATTATGCATCCACAGATTTAAATGCGAAGTGACAACATCAGATGTTCGAGAATTAGATGATCCCGATAAAATGTTCCAATAAAGTAAATACATCAAAAACGCATCTGTATGTCTCATTCACACTCACGGTTCAGAAGATGTATCGGATGACCGGAAATTGAATCCCCGTCGACTCGGAGCAGTCCATACAAAGTTGAAGAATCCAGCATCCAATTAATAAAAACTGTAATACTTTATTTGGTCCAAATTTTAAAACGCATAACAGTCCATTAGACCAGAGGTGATCCCCACTCCAACACACCGAGAAACAAAGATGACGTCGACTGACGCGTTTCAGCATGTACGTGCCTTAGACATATGACTAAATAAATACCTGTTCAATAAATACCTGTGCCACTTTCATTCTAGAACGATCCATTTATTATATATATATATATATATATATATATATATATATATATATATATACAGAGGCTCCAGATTACACATCCTACTAATATTATAAATGTGAAAGTTTGGATGTTTGGACGTGGATGTTTGTGTGTTTGTGTGTTTGTTCCTCAATCATGCGAAAACGGCTGAAAGAATTTGAATGAAATCTGGCACTTAGATAGATTGGAACCGTGATTAAAATATAGACTACTTTTTATCCCGGTAAATTACATGGTTTCATGACTATTATGAATTTATATTCACATACTATATTACACTGCTCTTATCTCTGAGAAAGCCAGGGTTGTTATCTCTATTGCGTAAAAACACACTAACCCTCAGTGCTTTGTGTTCACGCATTTGTATATTTTCTGATCTTCTCCAGGCAACATGCTGACAAACTGACATGGGCAAACACCTTTAATCCAAATTAGCAGTTTACCAATTTTCAACATGCCTGGAAAAAGAAAATCTAATTTGTCGCAAACAACGAGAGCTATGAAGGAGCCAGAAGTCACAGAGTTCTCCTCAAGTGGAGCTGACGGAGATCATCGATGCCAACAACATGCTCATTATATGGCGTCCCAGTGAGCTGCTGAGATACATGAACAATCACAGGCAAAGCTTGAGGAATGAGTTCAGTGGCAGGCCAGCTTCACAGCTGCTGAAATGCTGGAGCAGGCGGATCATCAGCGCCAACAACAAGCTCATTATGTGACATTCCAGCGAGGTGTTGAGATACCGGAACAATCACAGGCACAGCGCAAGGAACGAGATCAGCAACAGCACAGCTTCAAAGCTGCCAAAACTCCGGAGCAGACAAACCATCGACAGTAGCAAGTTGCTGAATATAGGAGAATCATCGACGCCAACAACCCGCAGACAAAGTCACGGGCAGAGGCTAGTAGTATTATATAGTACAGGGCTGTAAACTGCTTTTGTTATCTCTAGCCAGGCTCCCTGCTGACAGAGGAGGCTTTGGAGAAGAAGGTGAAGGGAGGGGCTGTCAGCAGAGCACTTTTGTTGTCAAACTCCAGCATATATAGAGTTAAAATGCAAAGATGAGATTTTTTAAAAAAAAAATACAGACCAATTGAATGTTTTTATGACATTCATCTGATATAATATTTTATCCTATTTGAGTGAAATATCTGCCGAGGTTTGTCTGTGTATAAAAATGATAACGTTAATTTAATAAAGAACCAGAGAAACAATATACAATAATCTTTCCATGACTTCACACAAAGAGATATTCAAAATTGGGCTCTTCATAAAATATTGCATCTTTAATAGGATTCTACATATTTTCTGATCTGAAACCCCAATTGAAATTTATAATTGTTAAGTCTTATAGTTGGAAAATATAGCGACTCACTGATCTTTTGAAGTCAATAATATCTGACGAGAAGAATACTGCAAGTCATTGAACATGCTGTTTATTGAGTCTTAAGCCTACAAAACTACTCTAAAAAAATCCACTTTCCCTAAGGGGTTTCACAGTCAGATTTTCTAGTCTACTTCACAGTTCGAGACTTTTTATTTATTTTTATTTTTTTGCAATATCACATCAACTTTTAAAATGTTCATAGAATAGATAACCGTTCAATTGTTATTATATTTATTTGATCTATAAAATAGATATCAATGGGACATTTCACGCAATGTGATATGGCGTTTTATTTTTTTTCAATATCATATCATCTTTTTAAATGTTCAAAGAATAGATAAAGAATATATAACAGTTCAATTGTTAGAATATTTATTTGATCTATACTATAGATATCAAAGAAACATTCTATGCGATGAGCATAGAACGAGCAAACTATGAGAGTTATTTTAAAAGAGTATACACAGATATTTAACGTATCATTCATCTCCGCAAAAAAAAAGGATTCATCAATTCTGCTTCATATTTGTTTCTGCTAAAATTATGTTAGTTGAGAATATATGTCAGTTTCAATGTATAACTGGATTCTAATTAAAATTGAAACAATCAAAAAAATACATTGTTGAACATAACAAAATTTCTAAGGCTGTGGGTCCCACATGGCGTAAACACTGCGGTTTGCCTGCGGCAGAAAAGCCGTGGAAGAAACTGCCGCATTTTACAGTCACAGCAAAGCGGATAGGATTCTAGTCATTCACTTTTGTAAAAGACGCACTGCAATTTACAAAAATATTGCGTTTTTGGAGATCGCATGATGTCAATTATACCTACGGAAACGTCATCAATTTCCCTCTAGGGATAATTGAAGCATAAATTCTGTAGAAGAAACTATAGGGATCTTCTGTAAAAAGCATTAAGGGAAAAAAGCTATGCATTGCCATGTCTGTTCTCGAAGCACTTTTTTGCTGCGAGCTGCTATGTGGGGCCTTAGCCTAAAAATCGATCTTTGAAAAATCAATCTGTTTCTCATTAATTTGGGGGTTAGTTGCAATGCCAGACACAGCCCTATATGTTAAAGTAATGTTGCTACTGAAAAATAGATTGTTTTAAAACAATGGATAATAGCTTTCCCTTCAAGTACATGCGCACCTCCAGTTATAAACAACGTTGTATATATGAATAGTGAAGGTGAATATAAGAAACTTCATTATATATTTTATTATAGAAATAAGTTCACTTCTCCACTTTTCTATCTGAGTTACTTGCTGCATACAAGTCTATAAAGAATAGAGATGAGCGAGTAGTGTTTGATCGAGTAGGTGTTCGATCGAATACTACGGTATTCGAAATACTCGTACTCGATCGAGCACCACTCGCTATTCGAATGGAAAAGTTCGATGCAGAAACAGCATTGATTGGCCGAATGCTATATAGTCGTCCAATCAACGCTGGTTCTTCTCCTACCTTTAGAAGTCTTCTCCATGCAGCTTCCCCGCGGCGTCTTCCGGCTCTTCATTCATTCTGCCAGGCATCAGGCCTGGGCAGAGCCGACTGCGCATGTCCGCTTGTAGTGCGGGCATGCGCAGTCGGCTCTGCCCAGGCCCGATGCCTGGCAGAGTGAATTCAGAGCCGGAAGATGCCACGGGGACGCTGCACGGACAAGACTTCTCGGAGAATCCAGCTCGACCCTCACTCGTGGACTTGGTAAGTATAATTTGATCGAATGTTGCCTACCCCTGAAATGAGCATTTTCCCCCCATAGACTATAATAGTGTTCAATATTCGATTCGAGTAGTTGAATATTGAGGGGCTACTCAAAACGAATATTGAACCTCGAACATTTTCCTGTTCGGTCATCTCTAGTTAAGATCTCCAATTTCCTATCTCATGGAACCAATTTAACACAATATCATAGTGTGCTTAAAAAGGCATTGAAAGACTGCAAATCGCACCTCTGTCCGTCCCAAGTCATAAATAGCATAGTTAGCACATCACATTGTGTTAATTTAGCACAAAGTCTTGTTGCTTCTAGAATAGTTACTAAACATGTGATAAACATATCTGGAGGTGCAATATACAGATCTAAACATATTCAGGTAAAGGGACAGATAAGGAATGATGAATCTGTATATAACCAGCAATTGCAGTGGAGGACTGGACTGACTTTGTTCAATCTTCATATTCACAGTGGGCCACACTGCCTGTTCAAACAACTCCTTAAGTTCTGTTTTGTATAACTTGCACTGGCCACCACTTGTGGCACACTCAGCACCCGAGCCAGGATCATCCCACTCCTGAGTCCTGACACTGTGCATTGGTCAGTGCCAGAAAGTTCAGTGCAGGTGGATCTAAAACTGCTCACTTCATCACTTTTTCTTAGTTCCTCTCTCTGAGACCTACCTATGCTGCTTTTGCTTGAGAGTGATTCCTAGGCATCTCTCAGGCAGTGTTTTGGGAGGAATTTCTTGCTGCCCTGTGATATTTTTGGCACTTTTGGAGAGATATTTGGTATATATTTGGTATGTAGTCAGTGCTGCTTGAGAGGATGTTGCACTGAACTCTGATATTTGGGGAGATACTATGTGCAGGGTCGGAATGGCCCACCGGGGCACCGGGGAATCCCCCGGTGGGCCCCGGCCCCGACTATACTGCTGCTCATTTTAATATAACATAGGCAGGGGCCCGATCTTGATGATCATGGGCCGGATCGGGATGGTTAGGGGCCCTGACATTTCAATCGGGCCCCTGCCCAGGTCAGAGGAGGATTAGGTGAGGCGCTGATTTTTTTTTTTCCTAAGAACCAGCGCAATGAGAGCTGCCGCTCTCCTTGCGCTTGTTCAGTCATCTACATGACGCCGCCTACGCTGATACACAGACGTCCTGTGAAAGAAGAGGAAGCAGCAGCAGCGCGCGGTCGGTCGGTAAGTATAATAACTTTTTTTGTTTTATAATAGGCCGCTGTCTGCTGGAGTATCTACCAGCAGGCAGCGGCCTATTTACCAACCCGGACCTGCTCACTGCCGCCCCCGCTTCCCCTTGTACTTTAGGCTGCAGCGGGCAGTAGTGAATAGGCCCGGACCAGGCCGCGATCCCACTGCCGCTAATATTATGCTCGGGGGTCTTTTCAGACCCCCGAGTATAATAATCAGAGCCCCAGGGGAGGTGAGGGAACATAATAAACAGTGTTACTTACCTCTCCGGGATCCGATGTTGATCCAAGCAGGCTTTGGGCCTAAATGGTAATGTGTCAGACGTCATGTGGTCTGGAATATTACCATATAAGCCCGAAGCCTGTTTTAGCAGTACTATATAGGCCCGAAGCCTGTGGTAGTAGTAATAACGTGTTACTGCTAGCACAGGCTTTTGGCCTGTATGGTAACAGGCTGTTACTGCTACCACAGGCTTTGGGCCTATATGGTACTGCTAGAACAGGATTGGGCCTATATTGTAGTATCCCAGGCCACGTGACGTCTGACACATTACCATTTAGGCCCGAAGCCTGCTAGGAGTAACATCAGATCCCGGAGAGGTGAGTAACAGTGCTTATTATGTTCCCTCACCTCTCCTGGGGCTCCAATTATTATACCCGGGGTCTGAAAAGACCCCTGAGTATAATAATAGTTCATGGATGTGCAACTGTGGGGCATAATAGAGCTTGAAGGGTCCATTGTGGCCCCTGCAACCTCTATTATGCCCCACAGCGGCCGCCCTGCAACCTCTATTATGCCCCACAGTCTATTGTGCCACTGTGGGGCATAATATAGGCTGCAGGGGCTGCTGTTATATATATATATATATATATATATATATATATATATATATATATATATATATATATATATATAGTTGGATGTGTGGAGAAGTGAGGAGTCAAAGATGTCTGTGATTCAAACTTTACAGAGTCAAGTCACAGCTGGAAGAAATGGTCATGGCGGTCCAAAGGGAAGAGACGGGAAATGTGGGAAGACGTCTCCTGTGAGTATTACTGCACAAAATATCACATTGCATTGTATTTATTGTAATGTTGTAATTTATTGTAATGGTACTGCTAGCACACCCAATCCCCCGCTGTCTGAGGCGGATGATCGAAACATGAACAACCCCTTCCCTCTGGACTGAATACGGGGGGGGGGGGGGGGGGGGGGCGTCTTTTGATCGTCCGCCTCAGGCAGCAGAGAGGCTAGGTTCACTTGGAGCTGTTGAGAGTTGTAGTCCACCCACCCCATAGATAATGTCCCACTCTATTGTTATGCTGGTGCCCTTTTCTAGGGCTCCAGCATAACAATACCCAAGTTTCAGAAACCGCTGAGGACTTATCTGCCTGACAATGCCTGAAAATGGCTGACACCTGGCGGACTTCATTATGTTAATGAGGTCTGCCACTGTCTGTGTGTAACCGCCATTTTGATAGTCCACCTCTCCGTCATTCTGGTCCCATGGTGGCCAGAGCTTGCTGCTGTTGTGAACCTAGCATAAGGCTATGGCTACACTATAACTTCCGTCATACAACCAAAGATGTGTTGCCCTGTGATTCTTTCACTCATGTTAGTGAATGGAGTCACATTGCAACCCGAGGGACCCAATGCAACTCCATTCACTAATGTGAAAGAGTCCCAAAGGGACACTGCGATCTTTGGTTGCATGAAGGAAGTCGTAGTGTAGCCATAGCTGTTTTGCACACTGTATTGTGCGTGAAAATGCACTTTAAACATGCATAATGGCAAAAACTGGACGGGCGATATTACATATGGCAGTAGGGCTGGAAATAATCCCACTGGTGGGCCCTAGGCACCCCAGTCCAACCCTGACTATGTGCTACATTGTAATATTTGTTTGACATTTCTTTTGAGATATTGTATGCTGCAATGCATTGTTTGGTGCTCCTGGAATGGTATTATGTGCTGCACACCGGGTGTTTAGTGCTGTTGGTGAGCTATGTTTTTGATGAGTTATTTTATGCATTTTTTTTTAGTTCCATGCACAATGGGAAGATTATTGAAACTGCCAGCCCACTAGCGCTATGATTCCTATATTCTGAAAATAAGTGAGGAATAGGACTTGACATATCTTAGTTATATTCTACTTCCTATACTGGGGAAAAAAATCTCATTTTTAAGACCACAAATGAATTTTCACAAGTAAAATTTTTGAATAATTTTTAATTTTTTTATTTGTATGATCACTTCATTACTTTAATATCCACAAAACACCAAAGGGCAAAGAAATACATTTCCAATTTGCAAATCAAAATAACTTGAAGAATCCCAATGATCATTTTCAAGCTGATTGTCCTATTGAGAATATTGTATTAATCATCTATATATTTTTGTCAGCACAGCTTCTCTATTAATCTGCACTAAGCAGTGATCCGATTTCATGACTTTTAGTGCAGAACAGTGTAAGAAGATTAATGCAGTGAACTTTATTTCATCCTAGGTGACAAAAAGGCGTGACATCTGTTTCATTTCTGCATCTTAAACATCTGAAATTAAAACCGGCATCAGCAGATCAAGTTGGAGAAGCTTTTTATTTTAGCCTTTGTGTGTAAGTCAACCATATGTGTTATAAATTACGGTAATTTTGAATAGGTTAAAAATAGTTTTTCCATGCACATACCCAAGTGCAATAATTTACAGTATATCCTTATTTCATCTTGTTTCACGATAGTCCAACTAAATCGATTGAGAATACTGCAAATAAAAGATAAAGAAAAAAAAAAGATGCAGTGCTGGGACAGAGTAAGGTACCTTTGCATTCATGGAGTTGGCATCTTGTGAAAACCTAGGAGAGTTAGTCTCTAAAAGCAAAAAATTTTCACATACCTGTTTCATTTCAGGTTCAGATAGTTCAGTTCAAAGATTTGTTTTGGGTTGGAAAAGTTTGTTATGAACCATAGCTAAAAGGGATTCTATCATTAAAATCACATTTTTTCCCGATCACATGTAGGAATAGCCTTAAGAAAGGCTATTCTTCTCCTATGTTTAGATGTCTTCTCCGCACCACCATTCGGTAGAAATCTCAGTTTTCTTCTATATGCAAATGATTTCTCTCGCAGCACTGGGGCCATCCCCAGTGCTCAAACAGCACTGGGGGCATCCCCAAAGCTGCGAGAGAAATCTCCAGTGCCACCTCCATCTTCTTCAGGAACGGCCTCTCTGCGCGTTTTCTTCCGGAGCTGGATTCAAACTTCTACACATGTGCAGTTGGCTCTGCCGTCGGGCCTCAGGCAGAACCGACTGCGCATGCTGCCTGGTGTAAGCAGCCATTTTCTTGTGGCCGCTTACACAGTAAGCTGGGGTAAGTGGCCACAAGAAAATGGCCGCTTACACCAGGCACGCATGGTAGGAGAAGAATAGCCTTTCTTAAGGCTATTCCTACATGTGATTGAGAAAAAAATGTGATTTTAATGATAGAATCCCTTTAAATTGTCTTAAAACATAGTGAATGTCACTGTCCTTGGTATGTATGTATCTATCTATCTATCTATCTATCTATCTATCTATCTATCTAATGTCATACTCTATAACCCCTATAAGAGAGGAAATTGCAGCCGAAATTATGTCAAAGTGAATGTCGATTGAGAAACGGATGATAAGTAGTGGATACTCCTAGGTTAACCGTACACTGCGCTTCCGTGTGCTTTTACACATTTTAACATTAAAATGCTCCAAAAAGTAACCATAAATGGGAGTTTGTATGCATTTGATGAAAAAGAGGGGGAGATCGTTGTTGAATTCTCTATCATTGGCCATGTGGAGTCTGGGTGGTGTAAACCCCATATTGTAATTTGGTTTGATGCTAATGACGGATGTCCCTGAGCTTTTGTACTGTTTAAGCCATGTTAAATTGAGAATAGAATTCACATTTGGCTACTCTCACTTCCATATAAATCTCATAAGTTGACTTTGGAATTTTAGTATGACATTTGTGGGCATAGTACAGTATTTCCCAAAGCATCAGCATGTTGTACTACAATAATCTTCCCATCCATGAGGTTTATAGTTTATATAAAGTTAGTATATCACCTCCTTCAAACATATTCAACTGTCACTACTGTGTTACAGAGAACATTATGTGTAGATTTGGAGTCAAACAACTTTGAAGTTTTATGTGCATTGTAACACAGTGGTGCAGTTGAATACTTGAAGGAGGTGGTAAATTCCCATTAAAAGGGTTTCCCCATGAAGAGTAGACCATGGCACCTTTCTCCAACCCCACATTCACAGTGGTGGTCGCAGGGTCGGACTGGCCCGCCGGAGCACCGGGGAATCCCCCGGTGGGCCCCAGGCCCCGACTATATAGAAGCACTGGTCAGGGGCCCGATCGGGATGTCAGGGACTGGTTCGGGCCCCTGTCCAGTGCATTTGCATTGATAAACTGAGCGATGCTGCTAGTGGCAGGGGCTGGAACAGTAAGTTCGGGGCCCCAGGCTGCTGGCAGCGCTGTAATGAGTAAAGAAGCCCAGCTGCTGCAGTTTCCCAAGGCCCCGACACTTACACTGAGGGGCCTCCTGCCAGTGCAATCTTAGGAAGCGATCTCTCTGCAAGTCGGGACTTTCCCCCTCCCCCTCCCAGCAGTGAGTCATCGTTTACATCGGCCCGTGTGGGGACAGAGGAGTCTGCTGCTGCTGCTGCTTCACAAATGTGAGTATATTTTTTTTTCTTTTTTTTTGTAAAATGTAATATTTAATATGTATATGTGTACATTTGTTTAACCCTTAAGTCCTATCATGGTGTCTATCATACACCACTACCATACACATATCACTATGATAGACACCATGATAGTACTTAAGGGTTAAAGCATGTGTCTTGTATACTGTGTGAGGACTGTATGTTTGTATACAGGTATGTGTGTGTATATACAGCATTCTATAATAATGTGTGAGTGTATGTATATATGTTAGTATATATGGTATATGAATGTATATAAATGTGTATATGCTAGATATATATATATATATATATAGATAGATAGATAGATAGATAGATAGATAGATATCTATATATATATATATATATATATATATATACAGTCCTATGAAAAAGTTTGGGCACCACTATTAATTTTAATCATTTTTAGTTCTAAATATTTTGGTGTTTACAGCAGCCATTTCAGTTTGATATATCTAATAACTGATGGACACAGTAATATTTCAGGATTGAAATGAGGTTTATTGTACTAACAGAAAATGTGCAATATGAATTAAACCAAAATTTGACCGGTGCAGAAGTATGGGCACCTCAACAGAAAAGTGACATTAATATTTAGTAGATCCTCCTTTTGCAGAGATAACCGCCTCTAGTCGCTTCCTGTAGCTTTTAATCAGTTCCTGGATCCTGGATGAAGGTATTTTGGACCATTCCTCTTTACAAAACAATTTAAGTTCAGTTAAGTTTGATGGTCACCGAGCATGGGCAGCCCGCTCTCAAATGATCTGAAAACAAAGATTGTTCAACATAGTTGTTCATGGGCAGAATACAAAAAGTTATCTCAGAGATTTAACCTGTCAGTTTCAACTGTGAGGAACATAGTAAGGAAATGGAAGACCACAGGGACAGTTCTTGTTAAGCCCAGAAGTGGCAGGCCAAGAAAAATATCAGAAAGGCAGAGAAGAAGAATAGTGAGAACAGTCAAGGACAACCCACAGACCACCTCCAAAGAGCTGCAGCATCATCTTGCTGCAGATGGTGTCACTGTGCATCAGTCAACAATACAGTGCACTTTGCACAAGGAGAAGCTGTATGGGAGATTGATGAGAAAGAAGCTGTTTCTGCAACCATGCCACAAACAGAGCCCCCTTAGGTATGTAAAAGCACATTTGGACAAGCCTGTGGACTGTTGAAACAAAGATTGAGTTGTTTGGTCATACAAAAAGGCGTTATGCATGGCGTCCAAAAAAAAACAGCATTCCAAGAAAAACACTTGCTACCCACTGTAAAATTTGGTGGAGGTTCCATCATGCTTTGGGGCTGTGTGGCCAATGCCGGCACCGGGGATCTTGTTAAAGTTGAGGGCCGCATGGATTCCACTCAGTATCAGCAGATTCTTGAGAATAATGTTCAAGAATCAGTGACGAAGTTGAAGTTACGCCGGGGATAGATATTTCAGCAAGACAATGATCCAAAACACTGCTCCAAATCGACTCAGGCATTCATGCAGAGGAACAAGTACAATGTTCTGGAATGGCCATCCCAGTCCCCAGACCTGAATATCATTGAACATCTGTGGGATGATTTGAAGCGGGCTGTCCATGCTCGGCGACCATCTAACTTAACTGAACTTGAATTGTTTTGTAAAGAGGAATGGTCCAAAATACCTTCATCCAGGATCCAGGAACTGATTAAAAGCTACAGGAAGCGACTAGAGGCTGTTATCTTTGCAAAAGGAGGATCTACTAAATATTAATGTCACTTTTCTGTTGAGGTGCCCATACTTTTGCACCGGTCAAATTTTGGTTTAATGCATATTGCACGTTTTCTGTTAGTACAATAAACCTCATTTCAATCCTGAAATATTACTGTGTCCATCAGGTATTAGATATATAAAACTGAAATGGCTGCTGCAAACACCAAAATATTTAGAACTAAAAATGATTAAGATTAATAGGGGTGTCCAAAATTTTTCATAGGACTGTATATATATATATATATATATATATATATATATATATATATATATATATATATGTGTGTGTGTGTGTGTGTGTGTGTGAGTATATATGAATGTATATGTATGAGTTTGTAGGTAACTGTTGCAGTTTTTGGAAATCGCAGCACTTATACCTACGGAAACACCTACAGTGTTCCTATAGGTATAATGGAAGCAGAAAGTCCTCAGAGCAAACCTCTGTGGAGTTTCTGCAAAAAGCGCTGCAGGAAAACTGACATGTTGCCGCCGGGGGTTTTCCCACAGCTCTTTTTTGCTGTGGGACGCTGTGCTAGGTCTTATCCTTATAGTATAATGTACAGTATATTGAGATGTTAAGGAGGAGCTCTTACCACCTGGGGCACATGCGGTTTTATATACCGCTAGAAAGCCGACAGTGCGCTGAATTCAGTGCAGCTTTCCCATTCTGTGCCCCCGGTGAAGAGCTATTGGTCCCGGTACCGTAGCTCTTCACTGTCAGAAGGGCGTGTCTTACAGTCAGTCAGGAACGTCCTTCTTCCCAGCAGTGCCTATTGTGCTGTACTATGAGATCTGGGAGGAACGCCCCCTCGCCTCCTGATAATGCTCGTCCATAGACGTGTACTGGGGGAGGTAGCGTTCCTCACCACTCAACGTCATCACTAGGCGGTAAGCAAAGCCCCCTCACACAGTACAGCGCAATAGACACTACTGCGAGGAAGGACGTTACTGATTGACTGTCAGGAACGCCCTTCTGACAGTGAAGAGCTATGGTACCGGCACCGATAGCTCTTCACCCGGGGCACAGAACGTGAAAGCTGCACTGAATTCAGCACACTGTCGGCTTTCTAGCAGTGTATTAAACCGCATGTGCCCCAAATGGTGAAAGGTCCTCTTTAAGGATTAGGCACAACAGTGAGACGCAGTGTTTTTCATTGAGCTTTTGTCCCCAGCACCCTGTTATTCTCCTGCCTGTGTCTGTTCAGTCTCATGGCCTTATTTCTGGAAATCCTGTATCTAATTGGTTTCAGTGGTCCCATGAGGTGCAGGACTCCCAGCATGGAGGCGCCGGCACAAGACTAAATGGACACTGGCGGCGAACAATGGAGCAATGGGGACAGGTGAAGGCACTTTTTATTTTTTTATTTTACACCTCCCGCCAGGCAAATGGGTTGATCCAATTCCTGGACAAATCTTTAAAGGATTTATCCAACTTTATAATATTGATGGTCTGTCCTTAGGATAGGCCGTCAATATTACATCTGTGATAATACAACAGCCAGGACCTCTGCAGATCAGCTATTCCAGGACAGCGCGGCTATAGGTAATGGTAACATTTCTAGGAGCCATGCTGATCACTTTCCATACAGTATGTAGCAATAGGTTTAGGTAGTGTGTTGTTGCACATAGTATGGCAGGTGAGCAGCATAGCTCCCGAGATGGTATTACCTTTAGCTGCCCTGTCTCGGCATCGCTGGTCTGCAGGGTCCTGGTGGTGGGCCCCTACAAACAATTCCACTGGTGGGCCCTAGACACCCCAGTCCGACCCTGGGTGGTCGGTGCTCCCCTTCACTTCAATGGGAGCATTGGAGATAGCCAAAAGCTGTACCATGGTTCTCCTATTGCAGTTACTGAAAGACCCAACCACCACCAGTCCTGCCCACATTCAGCCTGTCTGCTCTCAGGCTGTATGTGGAGCAAGGGAAACAATGTTTCACAGTGCTACAACCTGGGCATAACACATTGGGTATCTAAATAGCATATACATGAAAAATCTTTAATTTTCAGGTTGCACCGTCCACTGCATATTTCTTTTTGGAATGCATCTATGAGCTCAAAATGATCACTATACTCTTTGAGGGATGCAGTTTCCAAAATGAAGTCACTTCTTTCTTTCAAATTCTCATTTTATTGAAAGTTTGTACAAGTGAACAAATGTACAGAAATACAAACAGAATCATTAATCAGCACATTTTACATAAACCATGAGAATATAACATATAAAATATAATAAGGTATAGTGATATAGTGAGTTGGGTTGGGGGGGAGGGGGGGAGGGGGTTGGAGCAGAAGGGTAGAGGGGGTAAGGGGGAAATAGGTCCATAGTGACTAAGTCGACGCAATAAAGAAGTGTGAAAGACAAGGCTGGGTGCATATGTAGTTACCGGATAGATATGGTCGGATATTTATCGGATATTTAACTGGTGCTATTAGCAGTATGTGGCCTGATACGATTTCGATACTCAAACCATGGTTTCCAGAGGTTGACAAATGACTGGTGTTTCCTCAGTTCCCAGCTATACAGTTCTTCTAGCCTAGCTACTTCATCTATTCTGCTCAACCATTCAGATACTTGAGGTGACTCTTTTTCTAACCAATGGAGTGGAATTAGTATCTTGGCCGACTGAACTAAGATTGTGGCTAGGTCATTCTTGGAGGGCGACCAAGAGTTGGCTGGTAACCAAAGTAAAACCGAAATTGGTGAGAGCCTGATCCTACAATTTGTTATTTGACGTATAATAGATTCTACTTGTAGCCAAAAAGGCTGGATTTTATTGCAAAACCAGAACATATGGGCTAATGAGCCACCTCGCTCCCCACATCTCCAACAGGTGTCATCCTGTCTCAACCTCATAAGTTGTAGATCAGCTGGTGCCTTATACCATCTTGTGAGGATTTTGAAGGAATTCTCTTGGATCCTAATACACGGGGAGAACCCATGGGATTTACTGTGAGTATGAGAAATTTCTGGCTCAGAAAATGTGCGACCAAGATCTTTTCCCCACTTACTAATATAGGCTGGTTTCGGAGAGTGGGGGTGTGTTAACAAGTAAGTGTAGAGCAAGGAGATCATGCCTTTAGAAGTGTCAGAACGAGAAAGTAAGGATTCAAACCATGGCTTGTGGGGGGGATGCGGGAAGGATCTTTTAAGGAGTGCATGTGTATTTTGGAGGTCGGATAACTGGAGGAATGTATGAGCTCTCCCCATGAGTGGGCTAGGTAATACATCCCATTCCAATAGGTCCTTAAGTCTGTATGCACTCAGGAGTTTCCAAGCCTCCAAAGTTTCTGTTGCCTTTGGGCGAAGTAAGAAGGGGGTTATATCACCTGGTACAGATGGGGGTGGGTGGCCAATAAGGGAAACATCTGCATGAGTTTCCTTGAACATCCTCGCTACAGCAGCAGATATTTTGAAAGGAATTTCATTACAAGGGGTAAAACCCCAGAGACTAGCCCTGAGGCGAGGGCCAAGAGAGCTGAGTTCGAGGGAGACATCTAGCGCGTTAACACCAACAGAGTGTAAGCGGATCCATCTCTTTAGAAGAAACGCCCTATAATAGGTCCATATGTCCGGCATGCCAAACCCACCAAATTTTTTCGGGCGAATGAGTCGATCATAGGATAGCCTAACTGGTTTAGAGCCCCAGAGAAAAGAGGTAAACAATGATCTAATTTTCCTGAAGTATGAGCGTGGGATGTGAATAGGGATCATATTCATAAGGTAAATGAATTTAGGGAGGACATATGTGCGAAGCAGATTCTTCCGCCCCATCCAAGATATGCATGGGGTTGAGAGGGCTGAAAGATAGTTTTGCACAGATTTCAATAACATGACATAGTTAGCCTGATATAAAGAGTTGGGGTCCTTAGTGATATATGCACCTAGATATTTTAATTTAGATGGTTGCCAGGTAAATGGTGATTGTCGTTGAATTACTCTAAGTTCTGAGATAGATAATGAAATATTCATTGCCTCAGATTTTGAGTAGTTAATCTTAAAGTTGGATAACTGTCCAAAAGCATTCAGTAATTCTATTATGTGCGGGAAAGAGCGGACAGGATCTGATACAAAATGTAGGAGGTCATCAGCAAACGCTGCACTATAGTGAGTTTCGTCACCAACTGTGTAGCCTTTAATATTGGGATGGTCTCTGATGGCTTGTAACAAGGTTTCCATAATTAATATAAAGAGGGTAGGGGATTGAGGGCGGCCCTGCCTTGTGCCGTTTTTTAATAGTGAACGGATCCGAAAGAGTGCCATTAATTCTAATCCTAGCGCTAGGGGTAGAATATAAAGAAAACACAGCTGTAATAAAGTCCTGAGGTATGTCAAATCTAGCTAGTACTTGGCGCAGGAAGAGCCAGTTAATTCTATCGAATGCCTTCTTGGCGTCGGTGCCGAGAATGACTAATGGTAGTTTGTCACGTAGAGCGCATTGGACAATTTGTATTACCCTACAGGAATTATGGTTACCCTCTCTACCAGGTATGAACCCACACTGTTCAGGGTTTATGAGTTTTGGAAGAAGAGATTGTAGACGGGAGGACAAAATTTTTGCCCAAAGTTTCACATCTACATTTAGCAAAGAAATAGAGCGATAATTTCCGCATTTCGTAGAGTCTTTACCTTCCTTGGGTAAGATCGTAATAGTTGCCATAAGCGCTTGGGGTGGTAACTTACCCCCCTGCCTAATCTCTTCACACCAAAGAGACAAATAGGGCAACAGAATACGATCAAATTTTTTATAGTACCCCACTGGGAGTCCGTCTGGGCCTGGAGATTTACCTAACGGTAAGGAAACTAAGGTTTTTTGGACCTCTTGTTGGGAGATGGGTTGCGACAGCATAAACTTCTGATCCTCAGATAACGAAGGCAGATGCAGTTTCCGCAGGAAACTATCTATTTTATGAACCGTCTCTGGGTTTTCAGGGTCTAGAGCAGGGGATAAATTATAAAGGGACTGAAAGAACTCCTGAAATTGTGAAGCTATTTCTTCCGTGGAAGAGACAGTCTGACCTTGGTCCGTAATTATTTTATTAATGAAAGTGGAATCCTTATGTTTTTTGACAAGTTGTGACATAATTTTATTACCTCTATCTCCATGGGCATAGTATCTAAATTTGGAGTACTGGTAATGTTTGGCATGCCGGACGTTGAGATGGTCACGTAGTTGATTCCGTAGGTCCACTAGCTCAGGTTGTGTAGACAGGACTTGGGAGCGCTTTTGCAAGCATTCTAGAGTGTAGATTTTTGCTAATAGCTCATTTAGACGAGCCATTTTCGCTCTCTTGACCCTCGCCCCCAGAACAATCAACTCACCACGAATGAAAGCCTTATGCGTTTCCCAAGTAATAGCATGGGAAGTGTCTGATGCAGGATTTTCGTTAAAAAATCGCTGCAGTTTGGTGGACAGGGCTTCTATGTGGCGAGGATCATCAAGAAGTGTCTCATTGAGTCTCCAGGACCACGCTTTAACTGGTAGGTCTTTCAAGGTCATTAATAAAGAAATTGGGGTATGGTCTGAAATAGTAAAAGAGCCTATGTCAACAGCAGTTAAAATAGATAAACATGACTTAGAGACAAATAAATAATCTATGCGGTGTGAGGAAGAGTGAACTGATGAGACATAAGTATAATCTCTAGAGGAGGGGTGGAAAATTCTCCAAGAGTCTACAACATCAATTTCGCCTAGAGCTCTATGTATTCTTGCTAAGGATTTCTGCGAATGCACCGTAGAGGAAGTGGAGGAGTCAAGTGTGGGAGATTAAAGTCACCACCAATAATGCTAATGCCCTCTGCAAAATCTTTAAATTTAGAGAGCGTCTGGACTATCCAGCAGGACTGTTTAACATTTGGGGCATAGAGGTTTCCAAGTGACACTAGCTGGTTACCCACTTTACCTTTTACAAACCCCTTCTGGGTCTGCACAAACAACTATAGGTTTGAAAGGGATTGCGCAAGAGATGATAATGGAGACTCCCCTAGATGCCTTAACATAGCAGCTATGGAACCAGTGCTTAAAATGTTTGGTGGGTAATTTAGGTACAGAGCTAGATTTGAAGTGGGTTTCCTGAACAAAACAGATATCTGTATTATATTTTTTCAATAAAGCTAGTAGCTGAGACCGTTTCTGCGGAGTGTTCAGGCCACAAACATTCCACGAAGTAACTTTAACCGAAGCCATATTTGTAGAATATAATAGGAGACAAATTGTTCGTGAGAGCACCAGCTAGTGTCAAAGAGTAGGACTCAGGACTATAGGACCAAAAATACAAGGGTGAACAATCTTTAACTTTAAACCACAAGAAAACTGGGTGAACAAAAGGGCTCAGTATAGAGCTCAGGAGGGGGAAGTGGGAAACGGAGAAACACATAGACCATGTCTTTTGCATGATCAACCTGATCGTCGGTACCGCCTGAAGGTACAAGTTTAACATTTAGGTGAAAGATGCACAAAATATCACTGAAGATAAGACATCTATAGTAAAACTTAAGCATAGTAACATGTTAACTTGTCAAGCCACGTCCAGAGAGCAACCAATACGTATAAATTGGAAACCACATAAAGTGGGAAATGACTAATCAAACCAAACATGTTATGCAGTGAAATAGGGGAAATTCACGGAGGAAGTTTCTTGGTCTTAGCTGGCTTTCCTCTGGATATCTTTGTCCAGCTATCCGGTGCAGGAAGTTTTAGAAAGTCCAGGTGCTGGTCTGTGACCGAAAGCCAGGACGAAATCTGTATAGGATCAATTTCAAGTACTGCCCATGCAGCTGGTAGGTCATCTGGTACTCTTATTGTGCAGTGTTTGCCTGCATGTTGAAATTGTAATCCGAATGGGAAAAGCCAACGGAATAAAATCTTTTTGTCCCGCAAATAGGTGGTTAGAGGTTTGAGAAGGCGCCTTTTATACAAGGTGGAGGGGGCCAAGTCCTGGAAAAGCGAGATAGATTCACCATCCAGAGTCAAGTCCTTATGTGATCTGGCCGCTCTGAGTATAGCAGCGGTGTCAGTATAACAGAGCAAGGCACATATAACATCTCTAGGGGGGTCAGCAGAAGAGGGGGCAGGACGCAGGGCCCTATGAATCCTTTCTATTGAAATGGAGGATGCCTGTTCTTCTCCTAATAAAGTAGTAAAAATTTTCATAGCTGCTGCAGATAGATCTTGGTGTGATACAGACTCAGGAATGCCTTTAAATCTAATGTTCTTACGCCTCCCCCTATTTTCTTGATCCTCAATGCGTTCCAGAGCAATGTTAAGTGCATTTAACTGTTGCCTACAGCAAGTTTCAGTTGCATTGCAGAAAGTTAAAATGGCGGCTTGTGTAGATTCCACTGTTTCAAGGCACCCCCCCATGTGTCCCATCTCTGCCTTGATTTCCCCAAGCTCCTTCATCACAGGGGTGAGAGCCTGCAATAAGGTTTGGGCCAGTATTTTTTTTAAGATAAGTGCGAGATATGGGCGCTGTGTCAGAAGAATCAGATAGATCCATACCTCCGGTTTCTCCGTCAGAGCCATCAGGCCCATCTGAGTCTGCATGAGCAAGAGCAGAAGTCGTCGGCGCCATGTTGAGGAGGCGCGCGGGAGACGCCGGATTCTATTTGCGGATAAATCTCTCCAAATCCCCTAAGTGTTTCTTACTTTTTGGGGTCTCCGGTCGTTCCCCAGCTTTATCCCTCTGTGGCTTGACCATAGCGGCTTCAGTGAAGGCTGTAAGTACCCTTATTCAGGCGGTATGACGGGAGCTCCTCTCTCAAGCGGCCGTCTTGTTCAGCGGTCAGGCTCCGCCCCCCCTGAAGTCACTTCTTGGTACTCTCCACTGCATTAGTACTTTAGGGGCACTTACATTGTGCCAATTACTCCTTAGGGCCCATACACACGGAGTAATGTACCGAATGATGTGCGCGCCATAAAAGCTCCCATTGATTTCAATGGGAGCCTGGATCGTATACGCGTCGTTATTTTGCAGCCGTGATTTTGCGGCCGCAAAATCATGGCCGCAAAATAACGCGGCGTATACGATCCAGGCTCCCATTGAAATCAATAGGAGCTTTTACGGCATGCAAAGTATCACACACCGTATACGTGCCACATCATGTGGCACGTTACTCCGTGTGAATGGACCCTTAAAGCGTAAGAGAGGATCAGAAAGTGACTGGGGGAATGAGGAAAGTTGAGTAATAAGGTTTAGTTTTTTTCTTTGATATATACAGCGGAGGACAAGAAACTGTAGGGGCAATGGGGGGCATGATACTGGCGTGCAACCTGGTGTGAAAACATGATACTGTGCGGAAACCACAGAAGGCATGTCAGTGTGGAGGGACATGATACTATGGGAGAAACTTGGGGTGAGGATATGATATTGGGGAATCTGGGCATGACAGGTGCAATCTGGGGAATGTAGGGACGTGATACTTTGGGGGCAACCTGATGGGACATGTCAGTGTGGGGGTACATGACACTGTACTGTCAGGACAGCCTGGGGTGAGGAAATGATACAGATGGGTCTGGGCATGACACTATGGGGAAAAAATGGGAATGGGGGACATGGGGTGAAGACATGATACTGTGGGGGCCAGATGAGGGGGGCATGACACAGTGGGGCAACTTGGAGGGGTGACACAGTGGAGGCAACCAGGGGGTGGGTGGCATGAATTTGTGGGGAAACCTGGAGGGGGACATGAATCTGTGGGGGGCACCCTGGAGGACAACATAATGGGAATATTGTATGGGGCCACTAGGGAGCCATTATACTGTGTGAGAGTCACTAAGGGGTGTTATACTATATGGGGGCCATTGAGAGAGCATTATAATTTGTGCAGGTCAGATATTTCTAGGTGGTGGTGGTGATGGGGGAGCCCACTTATGAAATCTTTTCAGAGTCCTCTATTGTGTTAAAATGGTCCTGTTGTGGTGTTTCCAGGTTACATCCATGTATGAAGTAGTTCCATAGTTTGGATAACTTACATAACAAATTGTGGGATGCATTTTCTCCTCTAACCCCTTGAGAATGTGTAAATTGTAGGACTAAATGAATGTATTAGAAATTGAAATGTATAAATTTCACGTTCATTTTATTTTAATGGGTTAGTCAACTTCCCATATACTGCTTTGTTTTGAAGCAGTTTTCAAAATAGGGTTATTTATGGGGTTTTCTACTAAAGAGGTCTTTTAAAGCTCCTTTGGTACTAAATTAGTTCCTTGAAAAATGGATTTTGGAAAGTTGTTGAAAATCTTGAAAATTGATGTTTGATCTGTAAGCCTTTTAAAGTCTGGGGAAAAAAAATAATAAAGGATGATTAAAGTTTGATGACAACATAAAGCAGAGATAAGGTAATTTATATTTCTGAACTATTTTGCTGGTATGACTATCTGAATGAAAAACTGTTAGGGTCAGTTCACACGTGAAAACCGCCTAGCTTATTTGTGCGAGGTAAAAAACCTCGAGGAGTTTTTTTGACGCTGTTTTTTGCATTCCGCGCGGTTTTTGACGAGGTTTTTGACGCTGTTTTCGCTAGCGGTTTTCGCTAGGTTTTTTTTTTCCTATATGTGCTATAGAAACTGCAGGCGAAAACCGCGCGTTTTTTTGTAAAAAAACCGCGCGGTTTTGTGTGCAAAAAACCGCGCGTTTTTTTACCGCGCGGTTTTCGCCTCCCATTCACTTCTATGCAATTCTTCAGGCGTTTTCCGCCTGAAGAAAGGTCATGTCGCTTCTTCAGGCGGAAAACGCTAGGAGGAAAAAAAAAGCTAGTGGTCTACATAGACCACCATGTTAAAGGAGAGGTTTTTGAAGCGAATTCCGCTGTCAAAAACCTCCCCTTTGCCCACGTGTGAACTAGCCCTAAATTTAAACTTTTTAAATTGTATATTTTAAACAATTTGGAGCCAGAGCTTTTTGCGGTCTCCACTCTTTGGAACACATTACCCAGATCCATTGGAGAAATCTCATCTTTGGACACTTTTCAATTAAAACTTCAAGTGCAAATAACAATCTTGCAATACACAGGGTATTCCAAAATACTGTGTGGTTAACTACTGAACTGCACTTTGAGTTCATTGTAGAAAAAACACATTACAAATTGTTGTTGTGTGTATCTGTGCTGCTAATTAGAGATGAATGAGTACTATTTGAAACAGCCATTTCAAATAGCACACACCCATAGGAATGAATGGAAGCGGTCGGCATGCAGACTTTGCCGGTGGCCGACCGCTTAACCCCCTGCATGCCGGCTGCGTCCATTCATTCCTATGGGTGCTTGCTATTCGAAACGGGAGTTTCGAATAGTACTCGCTCATCTCTACCGCTAATGTGTGTTTGGTTTGGTGCAGAAATAAAAAAAATAAAATATCTGTTCATTCATGTTCAGAAAACTAGTGTTTATCACAAGTGGCAAGTCCCACTCTCTCCAGGCATCCCTGCTGATGAGTTACTGTGTTATGGCTGATGCTTCCCTGCTATCAGTTGCAGTATACAGAGCCATACTCTGTCCCCTGTTGCTGGTACTTCCCCTTAGCCTAGAACCTCTCCTCCTTCTGGCTTCTCCTACTCCTGCTCTCTTCTCTCCCTTAGCTGTAGTCTGTGTTTAGACCATGGCCCATTTCTAACTTTTTTTTGATGATCATGACCCTGTTCTTCTGACTTTCTGTTCATGATTCTGCCCTGTTTCTGACTTATGTACCTGAACAACCTGTTTACTACCTTTCTTTTTTGCCATTGGCCACATATCTTCAGCAGCATCTTTCTGGCTCTAGGTTAACCGCCAACTATACTGGTACTACAAAGTTGTAAGAAGAAATATATAGCACCAGTGGCACTACTGTTCTCAGGATGACTCTATGGACTGCTTTAACTTTCAACACACAGGGCAAGGCAATGGTGTGTAGACAGTCCGCTAACAAATAACACTGCTTATTGCAGTCCAGGTGGTGCACATTGCAAAAATATATATAAAAGTCCATAAAATTTTACAGTTGAAGAAGCAAGGCACTCAGCATAGCGATTTCTTTAAAAGCACAAGTCTTTTATTCCATTTCTTTAAAAACGTATAAGCACATCAACAGGAAGAATGGTAGCGTTCATAAAAAAATCCCAGCAACGTCCGTTTCATGCATAGCACACTTCATCAGGCTTGCCTGTTGATGTGCTTATACATTTGTAAAGAAATGGAATAAAAGACTTGTGCAAGCCTGATGACGTGTGCTATGCATGAAACAGACGTTGCTGGGAATTTTTTTTGATGAATGCTACCGTTCTTCCTGTTGATGTGCTTATACGTTTTTAAAGAAATGGAATAAAAGACTTGTGCTTTTAAAGAAATCGCTATGGTGAGTGCCTTGCTTCTTCAACTCTTAAATATACTGCTACTACAAGGGATAGCAACCTGATAGCCTTCCCCTCAATGCCATTGGGAGTGGTCCAAAATCAAGTTGGTCAGATGGCACGTTGAGCTCACAACCGACTGTACATAAAATATTGACTGCTGCTCAAGCTGTTGCGACATCTGCTTCTACTATTTGTACTGGTGGATGATATATATATATATATATATATATATATATATATATATATATATATATATATATATATATACAGTCCTATGAAAAAGTTTGGGCACCCCTATTAATCTTAATCATTTTTAGTTCTAAATATTTTGGTGTTTGCAACAGCCATTTCAGTTTGATATATCTAATAACTGATGGACACAGTAATATTTCAAGATTGAAATGAGGTTTATTGTACTAACAGAAAATGCGCAATATGCATTAAACCAAAATTTGACCGGTGCAAAAGTATGGGCACCCTTATCATTTTATTGATTTGAATTCCCCTAACTACTTTTTACTGACTTACTGAAGCACAAAATTGGTTTTGTAACCTCAGTGAGCTTTGAACTTCATAGCCAGATGTATCCAATCATAAGAAAAGGTATTTAAGGTGGCCAATTGCAAGTTGATCTCCTATTTGAATCTCCTCTGAAGAGTGGCATCATGGGCTACTCAAAACAACTCTCAAATGATCTGAAAACAAAGATTGTTCAACATAGTTGTTCAGCGGAAGGATACAAAAAGCTGTCTCAGAGATTTAAACTGTCAGTTTCCACTGTGAGGAACATAGTAAGGAAATGGAAGACCACAGGGACAGTTCTTGTTAAGCCCAGAAGTGGCAGGCCAAGAAAAATATCAGAAAGGCAAAGAAGAAGAATGGTGAGAACAGTCAAGGATAACCCACAGACCACCTCCAAAGAGCTGCAGCATCATCTTGCTGCAGATGGTGTCACTGTGCATCAGTCAACTATACAGCGCACTTTGCACAAATAGAAGCTGTATGGGAGAGTGATGAGAAAGAAGCCGTTTCTGCACGTACGCCACAAATAGAGTTGCCTGAGGTATGAAAAAGCACATTTGGACAAGGCAGCTTCATTTTGGAAACAAAAATTGAGTTGTTTGGTTATAAAAAAAGGTGTTATGCATGGCGTCCAAAAAGAAACAGCATTCCAAGAAAAACACATGCTACCCACTGTAAAATTTGGTGGAGGTTCCATCATGCTTTGGGGCTGTGTGGCCAATGCCGGCACCGGGAATCTTGTTAAAGTTGAGAGTCGCATGGATTCCACTCAGTATCAGCAGATTCTTGAGAATAATGTTCAAGAATCAGTGACGAAGTTGAAGTTACGCCGGGGATGGATATTTCAGCAAGACAATGATCCAATACACCGCTCCAAATCCTCAGGCATTCATGCAGAGGAACAATTACAATGTTCTGGAATGGCCATCCCAGTCCCCAGACCTGAATATCATTGAACATCTGTGGGATGATTTGAAGCGGGCTGTCCATGCTCGGCGACCATCTAACTTAACTGAACTTGAATTGTTTGTCCAAAATACCTTTATCCAGGATCCAGGAACTGATTAAAAGCTACAGGAAGCGACTAGAGGCTGTTATCTTTGCAAAAGGAGGATGTACTAAATATTAATGTCACTTTTCTGCTGAGGTGCCCATACTTTTGCACCGGTCAAATTTTGGTTTAATGCATATTGCGCATTTTCTGTTAGTACAATAAACCTCATTTCAATCCTGAAATATTACTGTGTCCATCAGTTATTAGATATATCAAACTGAAATGGCTGTTGCAAACACCAAAATATTTAGAACTAAAAATGATTAAGATTAATAGGGGTGCCCAAACTTTTTCATAGGACTGTATATGACTTTACATGCTTGTAATGTTGAAACCACATCATATGATTAGTGTTCAAGAAGTGGCAGAATAAATGTGTTGATGTCTTTTATTGTATGACCGGCTGATTATTTCATAATGTTTTGCTTGAAAATAAAATAAAAGGAAGGCACTCCACTAGCAGCTAGATAAGACAGACATGATGGAAGAGAAATACATATATTGGTCTGCAAATTAAGTGTAAATGGTAGGAGGAGGAACTTGCTCAAAGCTACTGCCACTGTCAGAGGCAACACCATCCTGCTGCTGTGAATGAGACTATGAATAACTTCTTCAGTCCACAAAGTCATTCATTTTCTCCACAGTAATAGACCTACTGCAATTTAGGCAACCAAAAACTGTGACCTGCTACTGGTGCTGACAGTGCTGCTGTTACAATTGATTCTTATATTACAGTGACCAACTATAACGCAAGTTTAAAACAATAAAATACAAAATTTGCCATGTTACTATGTGCAAAAAAAAGTCACTTATATGCAGACTTAACTGACGTATAACAGTCCTGTTTAAAGCAAGGTTAATACCAAAATGCGCCACTGTGGAGGATGTCAGCTTGTGTAACCTCCATTTTGGATACCAGCCATGTGCTCGTAATCTCCATTTTTGATTCCAAGACCATGTGGTGGCTTTTACAACTCACCTTTGTTTAGAGAGCTCCCAACCCCCTCAGCCCTCAGAGAGCGTGACCCCTCTCCAGTTTCTTATCCAGTAGACATGCGCCAGGACTATTGTTACAACTCCTCCACCAATCATGTTATACTAATTATACTAGTACAACCTGTTCTTGTGTATGCAATGTATTATATACTGCTTCATTGTCATCATTAAAGACAGAACCCCCATTTACAAACACAGCTGAGTGTATTTTGTGTGTATCTCTAGCATATGCTAACATCTTTAACAATTTGGACTTCAATACGGTGATACTTAGAGCAAATTGCGCTCACACCACTGACACTATATGCAAAAAATAGTGTGAAGAGAATTGGGGGTGTTTTACTCTCATTAATAATTTAGGGGAAAACAGATGCACATGCAGTCCTTTTATTTCAATGGGAGTGTTAGAGACAGAGATTGTGCTATACTATCTATTTCCAGCACTCCCATTGAAATGAATGGAGTGGGGTTGCATCTGTGTCTGCTATATTCACAATGGATAGAGGACAGATATTTTCTGTGGCATAACCCCTTAAGATGTCATAGCTCACAATACCAATATGAAGACATCAACACCATGAGACAAACATGCTCAAACCCAACAGTCATTGGCTCCCAAACAGTACCTAGAGTAATTGTTAAAGGCAATATGGTTCTAGTCCATAGCAATTAAGGTTTCTTGTTCACAACACCACAGCAAACAAAGATAAAGGTGAATGAATTTCAATGGAAGGATACCAAATGGGTGCTGTGAAACCACATTTCCTTCTGGAAGTTGCCCAGACAGACAGGTCATGTAACAAAGATGTCAACTTTGTGTGGATAGTGGACAAAGAAACTGAGGGAGCTGCTTGTAATTGTCAGCAGATCAAATGATCCTCTCTACTGGTGGTCTATCTGGGCCATCTGGAGCCTAATTGTGCATGCCCTCACATTACCACTGCTCCCAACACCTAACAGCCAGGTCAGATCAGTTTAGGTTGTGGGCAATTTGTCAAAACAACCATCCTTTTCTCAATACCATGATGCCCCCCATCTCAAGATTTAAGACCTAACTACATGTCAAGTTTTGGAAACTGTCTAACATTTCTATCTTGATCATTTTTTCTGTTAATGAGTATTATACTAAAAAAATCAATTTGCTCTAAGATTTTTCAATTTAATTTCACATTTGCGCATGTTGTACGCAAAATGGAGAGTTGTTAAAACTGGTGCAGAGGAAACTGGTGCAGTTCCATATGGCAAGAAATCAAGGCAATACTTTCATATTCCAGTAAAGTCCAGGAAAGTTGGACATGACTGGTTTCTATAGACAACTAGTCCACATTTCCTTTGAACCAAGTTTGATAAATGTCCCCAGATCTTTATTTCTCTCTCAGACAAATGCTATAAATGTATTTATTGTCCTGGCTTTCTAATTGTACTTCATGGACACTTTGTAACTGCTAGAAGAATTCCTGCAACAGATTAATGATCATTTCAGCTGTTATGCAAATTAATTTACTATTGAACACAACAGAAGAAGCTATAAATCTGATAAATGTTCCCAACCCTGCTGTGTTTTTCGCAGGGCTAAAGTGAATATATTTTCATTTGTAAACAACTATATCAAAACAGTGTGAGCTTTATAATTTACATTGTAATATGCTGAATCTCCTTGTCACTCTGGTATTCTGTTGTCATTCATTCTTAGACATGAATGTTATATAGAAAAGTAGGGAACATACCTCGCTGTAATGCAGGTGGGTTTTAAAATGATTGCCCATTGAAAATTCTATTTTTATTTTTAACATATTAATAGAGATGAGCGAACAGTGTTCTATCGAACACATGTTCGATCGGATATCAGGCTGTTCGATGTGTTCGATTCGAATCGAACATCACGTGGCAAACTCCAAAAAAATTTGATTCCCCTCCCACCTTCCCTGGCGCTTTTTTGCACCAATAACAGCGCAGGGGAGGTGGGACAGGAACTACGACAACGGGGGCATTGAAAAAAAATCGGAAAAAGTCATTGGCTGCCGAAATCAGGTGACCTCCATTTTAGATGAATAGTGGATTTCAGATCCGGGTCATATGAGAATGTGAACTTTGTGACTATGAGACAGGGATAGCTGTACAAGCAGGGATAGCTAGGGATAACCTTTATTTAGGTAGGAATGTTATTAAAAATAACTTTTTGGGGCTCTATCGGGTGTGTAATTGTGATTTTTGTGAGATAAACTTTTTCCCATAGGAATGCATTGGACAGCGCTGATTGGCCAGAGTACGGAATTCGACCAATCAGCGCTGGCTCTGCTGGAGGAGGCGGAGTCTAAGATCGCTCCACACCAGTCTCCATTCAGGTCCGACCTTAGACTCCGCCTCCTCCGGCAGAGCCAGCGCTGATTTGCCGAAGGCTGGCCAATGCATTCCTATGGGTATGCAGAGACTCAGCAGTGTTGAGCCAGTTCTGCTCAACTACACCGTGTGCCGGTCAGCCCATCAGATGTAGCAGAGCCGAGGGTGCACTGGAACCCTTGTGCACACTCGGCTCTGCTACATCAGATGTAGCAGAGCCGAGGGTGCACTAGAACCCTTGTGCACACTCGGCTCTGCTACATCTGATGTAGCAGAGCTGAGTGTGCACAAGGGTTCTAGTGCACCCTCGGCTCTGCTACATCTGATGGGCTGACCAGCACACGGTGTAGTTGAGCAGAACTGGCTCAACACTGCTGAGTCTCTGCATACCCATAGGAATGCATTGGCCAGCCTTCGGCCAATCAGCGCTGGCTCTGCCGGAGGAGGCGGAGTCTAAGGTCGGACCTGAATGGAGACTGGTGTGGAGCGATCTTAGACTCCACCTCCTCCAGCAGAGCCAGCGCTGATTGGTCGAATTCCGTACTCTGGCCAATCAGCGCTGGCCAATGCATTCTATTAGCATGATGAAGTAGAGCTGAATGTGTGTGCTAAGCTCAACTACGCTGGTGGAGTAGTTGAGCTAAGCACACACATTCAGCTCTGCTTCATCAGGCTAATAGAATGCATTGGCCAATCAGCGCTGGCCAATGCATTCTATTAGCGTGAGCTGAGTGTGCACAGGGGTTCCAGTGCACCCTCGGCTCTGATGTAGCAGAGCCGAGTGTGCACAAGGGTTCTAGTGCACCCTCGGCTCTGATGTAGCAGAGCCGAGTGTGCACAAGGGTTCTAGTGCACCCTCGGCTCTGATGTAGAAGAGCTGAGTGTGCACAAGGGTTCCAGTGCACCCTCGGCTCTGCTACATCTGATGGGCTGACCGGCACACGGTGTAGTTGAGCAGAACTGGCTCAACACTGCTGAGTCTCTGCATACTCTTAGGAATGCATTGGCCAGCCTTCGGCCAATCAGCGCTGGCTCTGCCGGAGGAGGCGGAGTCTAAGGTCGGACCTGAATGGAGACTGGTGTGGAGCGATCTTAGACTCCGCCTCCTCCAGAAGAGCCAGCGCTGATTGGTCGAATTCCATACTCTGGCCAATCAGCGCTGTCCAATGCATTCCTATGGGAAAAAGTTAGCTTGCGAAAATCGCAAGCTGACAGGGATTTCCATGAAATAAAGTGACTTTTATGCCCCCAGACATACTTCCCCTGCTGTCCCAGTGTCATTCCAGGATGTTGGTATCATTTCCTGGGGTGTCATAGTGGACTTAGTGACTCTCCTGAGACGGATTTGGGTTTCCCCCTTAACGAGTATATGTTCCCCATAGACTATAATGGGGTTCGAAACCCGTTCGAACACTCGAACAGTGAGCGGCTGTTCGAATCGAATTTCGAACCTCGAACATTTTAGTGTTCGCTCATCTCTACATATTAACTGTTCAAGTTTTTTTCTTAATATGTGATATATATATATATATATATATATATATATATATATATATATATACATATATATACACACTCACCGGCCACTTTATTAGGTACACCTGTCCAACTGCTCGTTAACACTTAATTTCTAATCAGCCAATCACATGGCGGCAACTCAGTGCATTTAGGCATGTAGACATGGTCAAGACAATCTCCTGCAGTTCAAACCGAGCATCAGTATGGGGAAGAAAGGTCTACTGATCTACTGGGATTTTCACGCACAACCATCTCTAGGGTTTACAGAGAATGGTCCGAAAAAGAAAAAACATCCAGATGCTTCCCTGCTATCAGTTGCAGTATACAGAGCCATACTCTGTCCCCTGTTGCTGGTACTTCCCCTTAGCCTAGAACCTCTCCTCCTTCTGGCTTCTCTTACTCCTGCTCTCTTCTCTCCCTTCGCTGTAGTCTGTGTTTAGACCATGGCCCATTTCTGACTTTTTTTTGATGATCATTACCCTGTTCTACTGACTTTCTGTTCATGATTCTGCCTTGTTTCTGACTTATGTACCTGAACAACCTGTTTACTACCTTTCTTTTTTGCCATTGGCCACAGATCTTCAGCAGCATCTTTCTGGCTCTAGGTTAACCGCCAACTATACTGGTACTACAAAGTTGTAAGAAGAAATATATAGCACCAGCGGCACTACTGTTCTCAGGATGACTCTATGGACTGCTTTAACTTTCAACACACAGGGCAAGGCAATGGTGTGTAGACAGTCCGCTAACAAATAACACTGCTTATTGCAGTCCAGGTGGTGCACATTGCAAAAATATATATAAAAGTCCATAAAATTTTACAGTTGAAGAAGCAAGGCACTCACCATAGCGATTTCTTTAAAAGCACAAGTCTTTTATTCCATTTCTTTAAAAACGTATAAGCACATCAACAGCAAGAATGGTAGCGTTCATAAAAAATCCCAGCAACGTCCGTTTCATGCATAGCACACTTCATCAGGCTTGCCTGTTGATGTGCTTATACATTTGTAAAGAAATGGAATAAAAGACTTGTGCAAGCCTGATGACGTGTGCTATGCATGAAACAGACGTTGCTTTATTTCCATGAAATAAAGTGACTTTTATGCCCCCAGACATGTTTGACCCTGCTGGTCAAGACAATCTCCTGCAGTTCAAACCGAGCATCAGTATGGGGAAGAAAGGTCTACTGATCTACTGGGATTTTCACGCACAACCATCTCTAGGGTTTACAGAGAATGGTCCGAAAAAGAAAAAACATCCAGTGAGCGGCAGTTCTGTGGGCGGAAATGCGTTATTGATGCCAGAGGTCAGAGGAGAATGGACAGACTGGTTCAAGCTGATAGAAAGGCAACAGTGACTCAAATAGCCACCCGTTACAACCAAGGTAGCCAGAAGAGCATCTCTGAACGCACAGTACGTCGAACTTTGAGGCAGATGGGCTACAGCAGCAGAAGACCACACCGGGTGCCACTCCTTTCAGCTAAGAACAGGAAACTGAGGCTACAATTTGCACAAGCTCATCGAAATTGGACAATTGAAGATTGGAAAAACGTTGCCTGGTCTGATGAGTCTCGATTTCTGCTGTGACATTCGGATGGTAGGGTCAGAATTTGGCGTCAACAACATGAAAGCATGGATCCATCCTGCCTTGTATCAACGGTTCAGGCTGGTGGTGGTGGTGTCATGGTGTGGGGAATATTTTCTTGGCACTCTTTGGGCCCCTTGGTACCCATTGAGCATCGTTGCAACGCCAAAGCCTACCTGAGTATTGTTGCTGACCATGTCCATCCCTTTATGACCACAATGTACCCAACATCTGATGGCTACTTTCAGCAGGATAATGCGCCATGTCATAAAGCTGGAATCATCTCAGACTGGTTTCTTGAACATGACAATGAGTTCACTGTACTCCAATGGCCTCCACAGTCACCAGATCTCAATCCAATAGAGCATCTTTGGGATGTGGTGGAACGGGAGATTCGCATCATGGATGTGCAGCCGACAAATCTGAGGCAACTGTGTGATGCCATCATGTCAATATGGACCAAAATCTCTGAGGAATGCTTCCAGCACCTTGTTGAATCTATGCCACGAAGAATTGAGGCAGTTCTGAAGGCAAAAGGGGGTCCAACCCGTTACTAGCATGGTGTACCTAATAAAGTGGCCGGTGAGTGTATATATATATATATATATATATATATATATATATATATATATATATATATATATATATATAAAATCAGTTAGGGCCATTCAGAGAGATACAGAGAGAAATTTGTATCCTATTGTTTCTCTGTTTGTGCAATTGGCATATCTTTTCTTTTTTTTTTGTAAATCTTATTTTATTGAGTTTTGAGATTAAAACACAAAAGCATACAATAGAATTCAAGATGAACAGCTTTGGTACATAACAGCATGTGAAATTGACATAGATACATCTGCGAAAAATGCAATTTAAGTGTGAAGTAGGCAAAAAACTGTTGTCTTTTGAACTGTTAATATAAATCTGAGTATTAAGAGTCATTAACATCAATTACAGCATTGTCTAAGTATAACGTAATTAAGATAGAGTAGACTATAATAGGAGCAAGGGAAGGCGAGGAAGAGGTATAGGGAGTGAGTGGTTAGGGCAGGAAGAGGTAAATCAGGCGAATGGGGAGGGAGGGAGAGGGGAGATAGTAAGGCCTAGACGCTCACACATCTGAGGAAAGATTTGTTTTGGAGTAGGAGAGCCAGGAGGACCATGTGTTTAAGAACTTAGCATGTGAGCCTCTGGACCAGCTAATGAGCTCCTCAAATCTTGCTAGTTGATGCATGTTGGTGATTAGGTGCGAAATTGGAGGAGGATCAGGGTGAAGCCAGTAGAATGGAATCAGTGATTTGGCTGTTTCTATTAGATAGGTAATTAGGTTGTATCTTCTTGGGGTAACGTCATGTTGAGGGAGAGATAAAAGAACTAAGGTAGGGGTCAGAGTAACCTTCTTAGATGTAATTTGGTATATCAATTGTTGGATTTCAGACCAGAACGGTTGAATTTTGGGACAGGTCCACCATATGTGTAAGTGAGTACCACCTTTGGATGAACACCTCCAGCAAGTGTCTGATTCGCATAACCTTCTGGTGAATAACCACGATGGAGATCTGTGCCACCTAGATAAAGACTTGAAATGCATTTCCTGGAGTTTTGTGCTAAGTGAGAAGCCATGAGCGTTTTTTAAAATCTTTTCTACTTCCTGGTCAGTGAATGATCTTTTCAGTTCAGTTTCCCAAGAGGATAAGAAGGCCGGTTTGTAATTTCTGGAGGACTCTGGTAGTAATTTTTTACACTGACCAATTTTCCGCATTGATGGAAGAGGAGCAAGTATTAAAATTCGTCAAGGGCCTATTCAATTCTGATAACTTAGTTAAGTTTGAGGCGCACCATTTGAAGTGAACCATTCGTAGTGAAGGCTTGTCAGCTTAGTGCTTGGTGTTAAAGATTTAAGCTGTTCAAAGCTAATGGGGTCCTTGTTAAGGAAGAGGTTCCCTAAACGTATATCTGACAGTTTATTCCAAAAATCCATTTGGCTTCGGACATTCTTACGGATGAGTTGAGGAAGGACGTCTGCTGGGAATACCCTAGATGGGAAGGGTGCAAGATCGGGTTGGAGACTTTGCCAGACTTCGCACGGGCCCTTCAACAATAGGTCTGTTTTTAGAGATTTTGTATGACCTATAGCAGGGGTCCAGAGTATATTGTTCAGATCCAGGCCAAATTCGTATTCCGCCATCGAACGGATCAAAGAATTCGGGGTAGGAGAACTTAAAGAGAGCCACCTTGATAGAAGGTTAGCTTTGTAATAGGAGGACATGTCTGGCAGAGCAATTCCCCCTTGGTCTTTACGTCTTGTCAGTAATCTATATGGGAGCCTAGGAAACTTGTTTTTTCATAAGAATTTTGAGAACATAGATTTTAACGTTTGGTGAAAGGAGCTCGGGGAGAGATTGGTAACATCTGGAACTTGTATAGAATCTTTGGTACTACATATGTTTGGAGTATGTTCTTGCGGCCTAGCCATGAAATCATCAGGAGGTCGTAGTTAGTTAGATCTGATTTTATTTCATTTAGAAGGGGGATTAAGTTAGTTTTGTATAGGTCCTCTAAGGAACTCGTTAATTTTATACCGAGATATTTAATACTGTTATGTCTCCATAGGTAGGGAGAAGATTCTTTAACTTTTTGTTGCTTTTTGGAGGGAAGATATACTGGTAGGAGTTCTGATTTTGATGAATTTGCTTTATAGTTCGAGAGGGATCCATATTCCTCTAATAAATTAGTTAAAGTGGGCAGGCCTTCTTCAGGATTCGTAATCAGGAATAGAATATCATCAGCAAATGCTACAGATTGCAAGGTATGTGTGCCAAAATCTAATCCCTTTATTTGGGGGTGTTGGCGGAATTTTTGTAGTAAGGTTTCCAGAGTCAGAATGAATAAGGAGGGGGAAAGCGGGCATCCCTGTCTAGTACCGTTCCTTATTTCAAAATATGGTGATAGGATGTTGTTTATTTGAAGTCTTGCATTGGAGGCAGAATAGAGTGAGAAAATTGCATTTATAAAGATCTGAGGAAAGTCATACGCTCTCAATGTGCCTTTAATGAAATTGTGCAATTGGCATATCTCTCTGTGCGTAGAGAAATGGCTTTGATCATGCAGTGTTCCCTGTCGTCCTCAACAGCGGCACAATGTGGGGTATTTCTGCCCCTGTGTGCTGGTAGGACAGGCGGATATTTAATTAGCCAATCAAATGCGTGGCAGGCCCTATAAGAGGGCACAAGAACCTCCCCTCTGCGTGTTTTTTTCTGTCCTGTGTGGACAGAGGACAGGTGGGAGGACTTGTGTCCTCTTTGAGAAGCTCAGCAGGATCACTCACCTCCTGAGCGGTTGTTTTCTTCTTGTCACCTTCTGTGCCCTGCGGGGAGAAGGTGCTTGTTAGCCATGTGTGGCTACCCCCCTCTATCCCCCCTGCCCCCCCTCTCCTCCACTTCCCCTGCTCCTTGTGACTTACCTGACATTTTGGTGAGAGTCCGGGGACTCCGCATGCCGCCTCTGGTGGCCGCACGGACTGCCGGCGGGTGGAACCACACTGTTGTGTATCCTGTTTCCCGCCGGCCGCTGTAAGCGCGCACTTCCGGTTTCGCCGGAAGTATCATAGCGCCATGGCAACGGCCTGGCGCTGGCGGCCGCTCACTCAGGGAAGATTCAGGCCTTATTAAAGGCCGGAAAAGACGGGGAGATGTGGGGGTAAGTGCCCGTGTTAAGGGCCTCTTGGTGGGGGGGAATGTATATCTTTGCAGACCCCTGATTACAGGGTTAGTTGTCTGGGCTGGTTGCCTCACCTGCTTTGATTGTGGCTCCGCCCACTTCCAGCCGGCCAGAATTAAGAGGCTGGCTGGCCTGGTGTCAGAGACCTTCCTGCAGTATCTGCTGAAGGCGTGCGATTGTGGTGTTCATTGATCTTGAACTCTTTTCCAGTTTGCAAACTTTATTGGGAACCGGCTGTGATGGCCGAGTGGTTAAGGTTTTGGACTCGAAATCCAATGGGGTCTCCCCGCACAGGTTCAGATCCTGTTCACAGCGCCAGCCCGGCTAGCTCAGTCAGTAGAGCATGAGACTCTTAATCTCAAGGTCGTGGGTTCGAGTCGCACGTTGGGCGCCAAGTCACCTCGCTGTCCGGTCTACTGGACCTGGTAAGATTTACCCTTTTTTTAAAAGCTGGTATGATGTCATGGTGACAGTGTTGCATGGTCTATTATCTCTCTCTGTAGGATATGTCATCCTCTACTACCCCTCCTGGGGATGGTAGGAGGAAAACCTCTTCCAAGAGGAAACATCTTTCCTGCTTCGATTGCGACACACCGCTCCCTGATGGTAGGTAGCGGCTTGAAAGGTTGTGCCCTGCGGGGTACTACTGGTCCTATAACTTGCCTATTTTCAGGCTATGAGTGGGCCCGTTGTCGCGGGTGCAGAGGTCCTCCACCTGTGGAGCCCTCTCCCAGAGATATGATGGCCTGGGTCAAGGAGATGGTGAGTTTGGGCATCGCTTGGGTAAATAGTTTTTCCCTTGCTTGTACTCTCCTTTTTGTTTTGCAGGATGATTCCCTCAAAGGGATCCATGGCACCTTGTCTCAGCTCACCAGGAGACCATGCTCTGAGCTCCGTTCCTCGTCTCTCCCCCCCCCCCTTGTAACACCTGCGGGTGGCAGAGGATGATTCCTCCGAGGACGACTCAGTTATTCCAGCAGAACTGCGTTCCATTATGAACAAACGGGCAGGCTGCTGAAGTCCATCCGGTCTACAGTGGGCCGAGATGTTGACGGGGAAGCCTCCACGTCTGCCTCTGGGGGACATATTGCCTTCCATGCGGACGCCACGCTGACCGACCTTATGGCGCAGCAGTGGAAACAGCCAGAGAAAGGACATTCGCTTTCCAGGATCTTCAAGAGTTTGTTTCCTATTAACACTACCCAGTGGGATTCCTGGGGGCCTCCCCCGAAGGTGGATTTGGCCGTAGCAAAGCTGTCCCGCAGAACCCTGGTGCCCTTGGAAGATGGTTCAAATCTTCAGGACCCTCTGGATCGTAGGGCGGACTCCGTTCTGAAGAAGGTCTACTCAGCTTCCTCCGCGCAAGCCTCTGTGGCCATAGCCTCCTCTATGGTTGGTGACTTTTTGCGCAACCGCTTAGCCGCCTTGGAGCGGGATATAGACTTGGGCGTAGACAGAGATGAGATTCTGGCCTCTATGAAAAGAGTTCATAGGGCTGCAGATTATTTGACGGAATCCTCCTGCCATCAATTAAAAATCTCCGCCAAATCTATGGCGTTGTCTACTGCGGCCCGTAGACCCCTTTGGCTTAAGCCTTGGCGGGCAGATTTTGCGTCTAAAGCAGCACTCTGTGCTCTCCCCTTTGAGCCGGGAAGGGTGTCTGGCTAAAGCTTAGACGCCATTATGGAGGGATTAGCTGAAGGTAGGGGAAGGTCCCTACCTCAAGCATCCAGGGGCAGACGTGCTCCCTCTAGAGGCAGAGGTTCTTCCTCTAATTATAGACGCCCTTCCCAACAACGGCGTTTTAGATATCGCCCTAGGGGAGCTGGTCGTGGCGCTTCCAAGGAGGACACCAAGAGGAAGCCTGAGTTTTGACGTGGGGCAGCTCCCTGTGGCCCCCCTTCCTGGGAGGACGTCTTTCCTCCTTTTCCAGAGCATGGTTCACCCATATCCAAGACCCATGGGTGTTGAAGATCATACAACACGGGTATCACATCGACTTTCATCTTCCACCTCCAGATCGGTTCGTTTCCACCCAAACTCTTCCACCTTCTCAGCAGGCCAGTCTAGAAGCCTTGGTTGCCGAATATGTTACCAAGGGCGCCCTGGAGAAGGTACCAGCCTCAGACCTCGGTCTGGGAGTCTACTCCCCCGTCTTTCTGGTCCCCAAGTTCACCGGGGGCTGGAGGATGATAATAGATCTGAGGTACCTCAATCGGTTTATCAGGAAGAGGTCATTTCGAATGGAAACCGTGGATTCCGTGGCTTTCTTCAGCCAGGAGAGGTGATGGTTACCCTCGATTTGAGGGACGCCTATCTACATGTCCCCATTGCTCATTTCCACAGGAAGTTCCTCAGGATTGCCGTCGCTATGGCCGGCCACAGGGAGCACTATCAATTCACAGCTCTGCCATTCGGCATCACATCCGCCCCACTGGTATTCACCAAGGTGATTTCTCCGGTCGCCGCGGCCCTCAGACTTCAGGGTCTTTTCATCGTCCCTTATCTAGACGACTGGCTACTGAAAGCTCAGTCTCCTGCTGCCCTCCTCCAGCAGCTCAACCTTGCCATCAACTTCCTACAGGAGTTAGGATTATCAATTGGGAGAAGTCTGAAATCGTTCCATCCACCTGAAGAAAATTCCTCGGATTTATAGTGGATTCAGAAGCGATGCAGATCTTCCTCTCCAGTCCAAGGAAGGAAAGAATCCAAGCCAGTGCACGATTCCTATTGCGCACTTGGCAGGTAACCATCCGGACCGCCATGAGAGTCCTGGGCCTGATGTCATCCTCGGCCAGGGTGGTGCCTTGGACTTTATGGCATTTGCGTCCCCTGCAGATGGAAGTGTTGAGAACCTGGAACAGGTCTCCACGGGGATTGCACAAGAAGATCTGCCTTTCTCCCGCTACCCGTCTTTCCCTCAGATGGTGGATACACCTGAAAGACGGAAGGTCCACGGTCCCGACAGTGTGGACCCTGTTGACAACAGATGCATCCCAGTGGGGATGGGGAGCCCATTGTCAAGACAAAACTGTACAAGGACGATGGAGATGTCCGGAGCTGGGGTCATCCAATCTCAAGGAACTCAGAGCAGTGTACCTGGCCCTAGTACACTTTGCCCCAGAATTGAAAGGCAAGTCTGTCAAAAACCGGTCAGACAATATGACGGTGGTAGTCTATATAAACAAACAAGGGGGCACCAGGTCACCAACCTTGCTGAGAGAGACGAATCTCATATTTGCCTAGGCGGAGAAGAATCTGGTCCAGTTATCCGCTGTTCACATAAAGGGCTCCCTGAACATAGTAGCGGATCAGCTGAGTCAGGGTATTACCGTATCAGGAGAATGGTCTCTCAATCCAGACGTATTTCAACAGATCGTCCAGAGATGGGGTCTCCCGGAGGTCGATCTTATGGCTACCCGACTCAACGCCAAGGTGGGGACCTTCTGCTCTCTGTACCAGGAGGACAATCCCTTGGCGGTGGATGCCCTGTCCATCCCATGGAGGTTCAGGCTGTTTTACATATTCCCTCCAATTCCAATCATACCGAAGGTATTGATAAAAATAAGACAGGACCAAGCCTCGGGAATAGCCATAATCCCGTTCTGGCCAAAAAGGGCTTGGTTTGCTCAGCTCATACAAATGAGTCAGGGCATATATTGGAGGCTTCCCCCACTCCCAGACCTGGTAACCCAAGGAGAGCTGAGATGCCAGGATCTGAGGAGACTCAACCTGACAGCCTGGAGGTTGACCAGTCCCTATTGAGAAATAGAGGACTGTCACAAGCCGTCTTGAAGACCCTATCCAGCGCCAGAGCAGATTCGACTAACAGGAACTACCGTCGAATAGGTAACATCTTTAATGCCTGGTGTCTGCAGCATCAAGTGGACTCCACCGATCCCCCTACGGAGGCGATCCTGGACTTCCTTCAAGACGGACTAGACAGAGGTCTTGCTGCGGCCACACTCAAGGTACACGTAGCGGCCCTGTCCGCCTATCTGGGGAGGCGTTTGTCTCAGGATCCTTTAGTGAGCACCTTTATTAAAGGGGCAACTAGGCTGAGACCGGTGGTAAACACCCCTGTCCACCAATGGGACCTTATTCCGGTCCTGAACGCCCTATGTGGCCAGCCATTTGAACCTCTGGAAGAGGTCTCCCTCAAGTCGCTAACCGGCAAAATGGCGCTGCTATTGGCAGTCACACCTGCCAAACGCGTTAGTGAACTACAAGCTTTGTCCGCTGAGGAGCCATATACCACCTTTTTCTCTGACCATGTACAGCTTAGGTTCCTCCCTGGGTTTCGTCCCAAGGTGCCATCTGCTGTAAACAGGAACCAACTGATTTCCCTTCCAGTATTTTTTCCGTTCCCTTCTTCTGCTGAAGAAGAAAGATGGCACAAGCTGGATGTGGTTAGATGCCTGCAGATCTACTTGCAGCGCACTCGCCCCTTTAGGTGGACTGAAAACCTGTTGGTCAGCTACACGGGGAAAAACAAGGGCGCCAAAGCCGCCAAAGCTACAATATCCCGGTGGGTTACCGAGACTATTAGAGTCGCCTATACCGCCCAAGGGCTGTCGGCTCCATCTTTCCTTCATGCCCATTCAACCAGGGCAGTGTCCACTTCACGGGCAGAAAGAAGTGCTTTGTCTGTGGACCAAATATATGCAGCTGCCTCTTGGGCATCTGAATCCACCTTCATTTGGCATTACCGCCTGAAGGACCAAGTGGCAGATTCCACTGCCTTTGCCCAGACCAGTTTAAGTTCAGTCATGGGTTTGTCCCACCCATCTTGGGGACCTGCTTGCTATATCCCCACATTGTGCCGCTGTTGAGGACGACAGGGAACGAGTGATTATGAAGATAATCTTGTTTCCCTTAGTCCTAACAGCGGCACAAGATTTCCCACCCTGGGAATCATATCTTATGTATAAAACTGTATATAAATGTAATGGAGGTACTTTTGTATTTACACGCAGAGGGGAGGTTCTTGTGCCCTCTTATAGGGCCTGCCACGCATTTGATTGGCTAATTAAATATCCGCCTGTCCTACCAGCACACAGGGGCAGAAATACCCCACATTGTGCCGCTGTTAGGACTAAGGGAAACAAGATTATCTTCATAATCACTCGATATCCCACAGTAGATGTCAATCTAAGTGCTCCCCAAAAATCAATTACCAAACAATTTTGGTGAAAGCACCAGAAGCAATGGAAAAAGTGAGACCCATAGCAATGTTTGATAATGATGCCATTTCTGCACACAGAGGGAAGGTACTTGGTTGAATAGGGGAATTGTGGGGTGGTATAAATTCAGGGGATATGTACAAAAAATACACATCTTTCTTTATTAGAGATTTGATCAACTCTAGAATACAAGTTGTGATCTATAAAATGACTGAGGCAGAACCATATCAAGCTAAATCAGCAATAGACAGTAGTACTTTATTGAACTCTGTAAAATATTTTATTTGTGGAGCCCAGGTGGCCCACCGTATGGTTAAGAAGCATGGCCCATTGGGAATCTGTCTGGCAGGCTATATGGTTAGTATGGATATATGGTTTAGATTCTTCTATCTATTGTATCACCCGCTTTACTTGTACATCATAAACATATAGGCAGAGTCCCCTTCTTTTTTCTATATATTTTAATATTGCACCTTATTGTAACTGTATATCATTGTTCCCTTTAACTTTTTGAATAACACAGAAGAAGAAATCTTTGGTGCATCTAAAAATAATTATTCCTGATATTATTAAAATAAACATCTACAACAATGCATATAAAGGTAAAATACATTACTGCTTATCGCTAATAGGTTGATTCATATTTCAATGGTGAAATAAAACCTATTAAATTCCCAGTAAAAGGGATGTTGTTATAAGGTAAAATAACAAGAACTGTGTATTAACATCTAAAAATCTAACATAAATTTGCTATTTCACTACTGTATTTAAGGCATGGAGAGCCAAAACATTACATCACCATTAAGCCACGCATGAGCAGATTATAGATATGAAAGATTTGTGCTCAGAAAATGGACAAACATTAAAATAAGTTTAAAATGTTTATAAATCTTATATTATTGTATCTCTTCATGTTTCTTATTTTTTATTTTTCTATATTCTAGAATATGGGCTTATTTATTTCTATTAGTTTGAAGGTCTCCAGAAAACGATCTTAAAACACATTTAGCCTTTATATCCTCAATTCATCTCCCATCTTTACATTCAGCCACGAGCCAACATCTTTCATTTTCTACTCACCTCTCGAAATGGCTTTTAAATATTTAAACATTTACCTTTACTATTTTATTCCTTCAGGAGAAGAAATTCTACAAGGATTGCAGAAACTAGGTGTTAAATATTTCTCAGGAATTGATACTACACCTATTACCCTTTCAAGAAGTAAATTGTAAAGTCTTAGAATGTCTGTGTGGGAGATTTTTCATGTTTTCAGAAATTCTATGACTAGATAAAGGGCCACTTGTGTTATTTTTAGCATTATTGCATACATTCATACTACTATTAAATTTTACAAAGCTGAAATGTATTTTATTTGTTTAATCACTCTAAAGCTGACATTGAAGTAACTACCAACCATAAAATCTGCAAATTAAATGGAAGTTAGTATGTCCGTTAAGTCAATGTAATAGCAAAATGTCTATAATCTGGCAAAAAAAACAACTTCCACCTGATTTTAAGTGTTGATATTTTCACTAATAAAGCATGTAAAATACTTCAGTTTGTCAATACTTATTATAGATATTTTATTGGCCATAAAATGGATGTATTGGATCTTTTGCGAAAGGTACAGATGTAACTATTGTGAAGCAAATGTTCATATTAAGTTAATGAACTCAGCACTTATGCAAATTGCATGCAGCATTTTCCATGCACTTAACATGGAAATTGTTAAACAAACTTTTGTTAAGGCAACGATTGTTCATTTGGCATCTGCCAAGTCCTTAAAGCTCTCTATGCTTTGGGGTGACTCTTTCCATACTGAGCTCCAAATGGCACCAAAATCTCCAGTCCCAGGTACATAACGGGAAAGTTGACAGTGCGCTGAATTCAGCGCATTGTCGGCTTTCTAGCAGTATATAAAACTTCATGTGCCCGAGGACATGAAAGGTCCTCTTTAAATAATGCAGTTCAGTCTTCCCACCTGGGTGGTCTCACATAGACACAAATAGGATAGTTTTGATTTTTAGCAAACATACTATTGTCTACAGCAACCTCAGTTTCTCTCTCTGGTTTCCTTTCTCTTCTGCAAATACGTATATGGGAACATGCGATTGGATACTTCAGCAAGTAACAATAGTATAAACAACTATGTATTTTTTAGGATTCGATATTGTAGGCATTATAGTGTCCATCTTTAAAAATTATTATTTTTAAGATTATTATTATTATTATTATTATTATTATTATTAATTCTTAAAGAAATCTATTGTATTAGCAGATTGTTCTTGTTGAGTTAGAGGAACAAATATTACCAAAAAGCAGAATTTCTGAGATATCCCCAGGCCCCCAAACATTTTCACAAGTACCAGCCACAAGGCCAGATTGACTTTGCTGAATTTAGGGGTCCAAGTTATCACCACCAGAAACTGTACAAGAAATAAACAATCCACTTACTGAAAAGAGAACCAGAACCCACAATTAACTTACTAGGATATCTGGATCAGGGAGACAATCAGGAAGGTAGTCTCAGTAGTAGTCCCAGTAGTAATGTGCCAATAACAAGCCAAAAGGTTGTGTTCCATTAAGAATACATTAAGACAAGAGCTAGAAGGCAAGTCTTATTCAGAAACTAAGCCAAAGAGACCGCATCTGAGTTCAGAATATAAGGGTTATTTGGTCACAAGCCAAGGTTGCGTTTCCAGGAGATCTGACTGAAGCAGTGATACAAAAAGCCAAACAAGGAAAATAATAGCAGGCAAGTGGCTAAGGAGGAAGGAAGTTTAAATAGGCCTCTTCAGCTGGTACTTGGACAAAACTGGAGAACTTTGACATTGCAGAAGTTACTCAGGTCGGCATAGACACCTTAAAGCCAGAGCATCATAACTGAAACGCCTGGCAGTGATTAAATAATAGATAAGAGAGAAAGAGGATCCATATCTGGAATTTAGATGCAAATTTTGATGTCAATGGTAAATATCTGCAACCTTAGCTGCTAAATATGCATGTGCATGGTTCTTGTGATTTTCTTGCCCTGGTATTTTATGCTGTTTATAACTATGCACGTGTATGCAATAACATCTAAAAGAATCTTTTTCAGTCAATGTGACATTTCTGTTCCAAATGTGATATATGTTTTGCTTAAAGTACATATTTGTTAAAAGGTGACCTTTTGATTTGATTGTTCGGCTGACTTCATTGCTAATAAGCTAAAAGATTTTGTATCTAATGAATACTGTGTATATAAATAGTGATAGATGGCTTATTAAGAATTCTAGAAACACAGCATGGCCAACCCTGGTACGAAGTACTTGGAACTGAACCAATCTTATAGTGGAAGGTTTATTGATTACACAGAGACAGGGCACATTTTAATCATTTTTACAGCATTGCACTGCCTGAGGTACTAAAATCCATTAAACAAGGATTAAAAACTTTGTTTTAAACTGGCTCCTAATTTGTTTCTCAGTGTATAGTCAACACTGATGGTGTAAAATCAATCAGTTGCTAGGGTGTATTAAAATTAACTTGTTTCATTTTAATTGCACATATGCTGCTCTGACCCTGAACATGTCAGCTGTTCTTACTGCTAAACTGCTCCTTTTTCTGACAAGGTTTCACTTCTATTTATGTTGGATTTTCTTAATGTTTTCTAAATTCTGTAATGCATCCTAACTGCTTTTTCAGATTTATTTTTTATAGTTGCTCTTTAAATGTTTTTATTCTTTGAACATTTAATCAATCACCCCATTATTACGTTATGCTCTTTATTAAATCACTACATTAAATCATCTGCAATTTTAAGCGTTAGTCTCACTTAATTTTGTGATACTGGTAATTTGACAAACAAAGGAAATATGATAGCAGGATACCAACAAGAGGTCAGCGGTGGACAAATAGTCTCTGTTGTCATCTGCATTACAGAATATTTGTCAGAAACAGAAACCACAACACAAACCCTTGATCTCTTGCACTACAGATACAAGCAGAAACTGCATAGACTATTTATCAGCTTTTGTCAGATTCCGTCATGGTGTCTGCCATTTTGTTAAGAAATATAGAGCTGCATGCATGTTTTGATCTCAACCTAAATATTTCACCATAGCAAAGTTAACAAAAACAAGGTTTTAACAGAATAATATGAAATTTGTCATCTTAAAGATTTGTGTGGCCATGTAGATGACATCATTGTTTTTCTAGTTAAATGTTTGTAAGACTCTTGACCATTACTATTAGTATAGATGAGCAAAGTTTTCCAAATTTGTTTTGAGTTAAAGGTACAAATTACCATGTATGACACTCCTAGGATTCCATCCAACCTCTTTCTAGCCCTTTTCATTGTAAAAACACAAAAAGAAATGGGGTGAATAGATAGTAACCGATGGTAGCAAATAACCTGTCAGATTTTTTCTCTTTTTAAAAATAAAAAATAATCCATGAATTATTTCATTTTGGGGGCAGACACATGTTGTAGTTTATGCATACACAGTGGTATTAGCAGAAGCAATGAATTTTACAAAGCTTATCCCTTTTTGGGAAGTAGAAGCATTCCTCAACATTGAAACAGCAACACCAGAACACAACCATGGACACAATATAATTAAAACTAAATGTCACAGCACTATACAATAAAAAAAAAACATTATATGTAGAGGTCAGCTAGTGATTATTTATATTAAAACATAACCTTTAATAAACATTTAATAAAACACCAATAATCAGAAAGCCAAAGCACTAACTGCACTGATGTTAATGAACTCCTCAAGCCCAGACACTTAATAAATGGGAATAATCTCACCAGTTCCAGGGGTTGTCAAGCATGAGAGTCATAATAATTATCCAGGTTAAATAGATTCTATCAATAGAATCCCGTTTTAAGCTAAACCCATGTTGGAAAGTCTATTTTTCCCCCGAACTTTAGATGTCTTCTCCATGCCGCTGTTCCCTAGATATCCTGGTTTTCGTCCATATGCTAATTACTTTTCTCACAGCACTGGGGATGCCCCCAATGCTGTGAGCATACTATCCAGTACTGCCTTCTTCTTGTTTGTCTCCTCCGCCTCTTCTTCCTTGTCCCGTCATGTCTTCTTCAAAAAGTGCCAACTGCACACGTCCATCACCATTTTCCTGTGGCCAAATGGGAAAGACCACAGGAAAATGACCGACAGACATGTGCAGTGGGCACAGTCGGCCATTTTCCTGTGGCTGAACAGGAAAGAAGAGGTGGAGTCGGCGAACAAGAAGGTGGTGGCACTGGATAGTTTTCTTGCAGCACAGGGGATACCCGCAGTGCTGTTTGAGCGCTGGGGACCATATGGGAGAAAACTGGATATCTAAGGAACGGTGGCATGGAGAAGACATTGAAAGGTAGGGGAAAAATAGCCTTTTTAAGGCTATTCCAATGTGGGTTTAGCTTAAAACGGGATTCTAATGATAGAATCCCTTTAAAGGTACATGTGTCATAGTGGATTTCCAGATGTACCAAGTCCAAATCTCCCCCTATGAGATCTATGCTCTTCCTAGTCTCCAAATTGTCTCCCTTGATAATGAAGGCAGTCCCAGAGTTAGTAGTTTGGCTTTCTAATTATTGGTGTTTTATTACATATTTATTACATTTTATAAAATTGCCGCATTAGGAAAGACAAGCCATAAACTTTTGCAAATAGAAGAAGTAGTGGGTGTAACTAAGATCTTTAATTGATAAGATTTTCAAGCACCTAGTTCCAATCCATGGCATGTGAGAGTGGCATAAAAGACAGATTGAAAACAAAGGTGTTTTTTTTTGTCCTATGAAGTCTCAAAATCAGATCAAGTGGTGTGGGATGATTGAGTGTTGCTTCCTGTTCATAGAATTGCCAGTTATCACCACTTGTTGAAAATTGAGAGGGGCAGAATCCTTGAGCAAAGAGACCTTGGTTTATCACTCCAGAAGATGACTATACACCTTGACCAAGATGCCAGCACTGTTCAATGTTGCATGTCCCAGTGGATGGGAGAAAAACAATGAACTGGAATGACAACACAAGCTGCGCTGAGACAAACTTTATAAACCGCATGAATGGATCACCTAATTTGTAATAAATGTTGGCCTGGGTTATGTGATTGGAACCACCCATGATACCCAGGTTGCTCCACCTCTTACCTAATTTACCTGTGTTATGGGGCCCAGCTAGCTGGTAAGTAGCCGCTAAAGACCATTGAGGCCTTTGATTGGACCTAAATGGTCATGCGAGGTTGCCTTAGCTATACCTATATTATCTACAAAGATAATTTTAGTTTAAAATACAGCCAGAATACAAAATACGTCTGCAACTGCATATAGATATACCAATCCCAATTGCATTGAACGAGAATCTCCTCTTTCATGTGACACCAGAAGCACATTTCTTATATTTTATAATGCCTGAGATATAACTGTTTGAAGTGACCTTCCGCCATCCTTATTTTCTCTCCACTATACTGTACACACAAGCCCTCACACAATATACGAGAATCAGATACAGCTCTCAATGGAGAAGCAAAGGAAATAATGAAGAAGTGCAGGATTACACAGAAAGGAGCCAATCTTTGTTAATAAATTGTATTGTTACTACACTTAAAATATATTGTTAAGATTTTGTTAATACAAAATTTATTAAAGACAGACATTATGCAAGAAAACCAAAGGTTGTTCAAAACTTTAGACACTTGATATCTATGATAAAAATCTATATGAGTATTTCAAAAATACATTTTTAAATGCTTTTCTGATGTATACAAAAACTCTTATATACACCAATACCTAGAGAAAAAGTTTAGAGAAGTAACTATAAGCATGTGGCATGGTCTGATGAATCACAGTTCCAGTTGTACAGAGCCGAAGGGCGTGTGAGAGTATGGCGTATGCCCCATGAAGCCATGGATCCTGCTTGCCATCAGGGACATGTCCAGGTGGGAGGTGGCTCTGTCATGGTCTGGGACGTCTTCACATGGCTGCAATTGGGCCCCATTGTCCGGGTGCAGGGATCAATGACCAGTGCTTATAGCAGACCATCTGCACCCCTTTCTGGTGTTAGAGTTCCCTGATGGGGATGCTGTGCAACATGTCATTGCTCGTTGGTGGCATGGGACTGACTTAATGAACACACCAGTGACCTCACGACCCTCGATTTGCCTGCCTGCTCAACCCTCCTCAACCCCATAGAGCATTTATGGGAGCATTTATGGGATGCTGTGGATATCAGTGTCCGCTCCATGAACCCAGCACCAACTACACAGGACCAATTGTGGGCTGCAGTGCAGACTGCGTGTATCAATATCCCTTCAGAATTCTTCCAACACCTCATGGAGTCCATGCCTCGTCGTCTTGCTGCAGTTATCATGGCTTGCGGAGGGGGACTCGCTATTAACGGCGCATCTCCCATGACTTTTGGACACTCAGTGTATAAGCCTATAACTTCTCAGAAATTGTTTTAACAGGGAACATAAACTACAGAAAAACCTACAAATGTGCTCCCATCATAAATACATACTAAATACTATATGTAAATACTAATTTTTTTTATTATAAATATATTTATTTATTTAAATATCAATTATTTGAACTAAAGTTTGTATTCATCTATGATATACAGTATGTATTGTTTATTTATTGGTTGGAGCACATTTGCACTTCTTTGTATGAGAATATCAGAATGAACATTGCCTGAACTTTGTACCTTGCCTGATATGAAATGTACATTTCACAGAATACAGATTATTATAGCAAGCTTGGTAGACATAGTTAACAAGTTACAGGCTGGGCCACCTAGTATATAGCTAATTAGAGGATGCCTAAGTATGAACATATTGTTCTGCATTTACTGCTAGACAATGTAGTTGGCAGTGTGATATTGTAACATCTCTGCCTGTTCGGGTCACTGCACCATCCTCTGCTCGCATGATCCGGCACAGGAGGCATGTGCAGTTTGAGAATCTGCTTAAAGTTTTTAGTTGCACTGTGTGAACACGGCTCTAGTCCTTAATTGGATTTGCACCACACCCGTCTTCTGCCAAGGTTGCCTCTGTCCATTAAGTGGTTAATCTGGCCTTGCCCTGTGATTGACAGCTGCCTTTCTGTGAACTCCATGGGCGGGTTCTTCCTCCCTATTTAGCCTTGGTTCCCATTCATACCAGTGCTTGTTATTGCCGTGCATATACTTGCTCTTTACTGTCTGTTCTGATTACTCTATATTACTTGACCTTTGGCTTTTCTCATTGACTATTCTCTTGACTCCGATTTGGCACTGCATCACTCTCCTGTTACCGAACCCTGGCTAGCTGACCTCCCTTTGTTGTTGTTCGTCTTGTCTGCGTTTTGTGTTTCACATATTCAGGGAGGGATTGTCCTCGTGGTTGTCGCCTATTACCTATGATAGGGCCTGGCAATAGGAAGGGAAAGCGGGGGGCTTCAGCTTAGGGCTCACTGTCTCTTGTGCCCCTCCCAGGGTTTAACAGTCCTTACAGATATGCTAATTTTATCACTGTGACTAATGCCTTTACAATCTAAGTTTATATTGCCTAATATAAGACCTAGTTGGGTTACTTTGGGTCAGAAGTTTACTTCTATTTTTTTTTTTTCATGTTGCCTCATTGTGGTAATTAGAAATGAGCGAGTACTATTCAATTGAGTAGGTATTCGAACAAATACTACGGTATTCGAAATGCTCATACTCGATGGAATACTACACCTATTTGCAGTAAAGATTTGATTCAGAACCAGCATTGATTGGCCGAATGCTATACAGTGTACAACATTCGGTCAATCAACGCTGGTTCTGCTGGTGGCTCGTCTGTGATGAGGTGGAGTCTAAGATCGGACCACAGCAGTCTTCATTGTGGTTCTCCCGACTAGGAAAGACGAGCCTGTTGCAGAACCAGCGTTGATTGGCCGAATGCTATACAGTGTAAGTGTGAGTAAGGACCGGTTCACATTACCGCTTGCTTCCCATCCGGAAGGAGTCCGCAGGAGGACCCCCCAAATGGAATATCAGCGCAACTGCAAGCACCGTGCAGTTAAACCGCATGGACCCCACAGACTATAATGGGGTCTGTGTGCTTGCTGCGCACTGTCACACAAATCATTCGTGACTTGGTGACTTTCCTTTAGTCGAATAGTGGTTTCCTCTGAAATGATCATTTTTTCCCACAGACTATAATGTGATTCGATATTCAATCAAGTAGTTGAATATTGAGGCTCTACTAAAAACAAATATCAAATCTCAAACATTTCACTTCTAGCTCATCCCTAGTAGTAATCCATTCCCCCCTTTCCCAGTAAAACAACTCCCCTTTTTCAAAAAACTATCATGCTTTGCGTCTCAAAACTTTTATTTTAAATTAGTTGTACCAAAATGCATTAAATTGCACCAGTCTGTGGCATACACTATTTTCCCCTTGCAGTTAACATTTATACAGCAGACACACATTCAAATAGTAATGCAGTTATTTATATTAATTCATTGCCTCTAATAATGCTCTTCAATTATTATAATGGCATTAAATTATAATGCCTTTGCTGTTCCTTCAAGCAGAACTGGCTAAACGAGGTTACTGAATTAATTAAATGGGAATATCTGTGAATGAGTTTTGTATATTTTCAGCAAACTGCAAGTAAAATAGGACTATTCTGTGTCAGAATATCAATCTATTTTTTTGCATTGTTATTCTAAAACATAACATTGTACTTGAAATTTATAACATTATCTATGTATTTATGCAATTAGGTTTCCATTGTTTACTATCCACTGGTAAAATAGAAATGACTAGGTCGGGTAAGTACATGGAGTATCGGGCTCGCTACCAATCTACATACTTTAAATAAAAGAGGAACAATTCTGAACAACATTATAATTCATTTTACTAAGTCAATATCTTACAGTAATGTGAAAATGACTCTATCCACATATATTAGATATAATTGCACTATTGTAACACTGAGTATTAACTCCTTTATAAATACATTCATCTCCACACTATTTACAGATGTGTATTGCATCCTGAAATCTGAACAGAGAACCATGAAAGACAAATACTCCATTTGCTGCCAAAAAGAGCTAGATACAATGCTGAAGGTGAGAACTCTCTATATCACTGTGATCTGAATTCAGAGAGCAAATAATAATATATGGGTTGTTTATATAGACATTTACAATATTGTGATGTTCTTCTATAAGATCTGCATCTGAGCAATCGTGGGATAAAGAGATTATATAATCCTAAACTTTTCCAGTCAAAATATAACTAAAAAATGGTTTATCTCATGACATTACATAGAAAAGTAATTTGTCTTTTTCTTGCCATACCTTTTATTATTTTATACTTCTGTATTAAAAATATTCTTTCATGTAGGCATCTATTGTCTATATGGCAGCACAGAAGGTGGTCTAGGAATCAATACTTCCTCCATTATCAAAAACATAGAATCACTTTAAAAAAAAAAAAAAAAAAAACTCCACTACATTTAATGGAACCAACAAATGAATGAGATTTGGATTAATCTCATCCACATATTGCAGGGATGTCCGTTTTAGCAGTAGAATCAAAAGTTTTTTCACTATAGTAGAGAAAGCAAAAATGGAAAGAAAAATGCAGCAAATACTCATTGTAAGACACTCTGAAAAAACACACAATTTTTGCTGCATGTTTTCTACAGTTTTTTAGCTGTGTTTCGCTGTGTGAAGCCTTAACCTAAAGGTAAGGCCACACGTGGAATAAACACAGTAGATATAGTGTGAAGCCTGTTATTCCTTTTGCTATTATATCTCACCTTTAAAGGGGCTCTATCACTGGGAAAAGTCATTTTTATCTAATCACATCCTTGCATAGGCTTTAGAAAGGCTATTCCACACTTACCTTTAGTATATAGATTGCCTCAGTGGTTTCTGAATAAGTCTGTTTTTTTCATATGCTAATGAGCCTCCAGCCAGCACAGGAAGTCCCCAGCAGCCTCCTCTCTTCTATTATCTCCTATGTGTGTGAGGCAAACAGGAAGCTGAGTCATCAGCAGCAGCAGTCTCCCATAGAAAACAATAGGAGAGGAATGCACGATCTATCGTGCACCAGTCTAATTAGCATATGAATAAAAATGGACTTATTCAGAAACTACTGAGGCAATTTACATACTAAAGATAGGTGTGAAATAGACTTTCTAAAGCCTATGCAAAGGTGTGATTAGTTAAAAATGACTTTTCCTAGTGATAGAGCCCCTTTAATCTTAGTACTACAGAAATTAGTCCCATTTCTTTTTGTTGTTGTAGTAATCTCTTTTTATTTTTAGTGTTTTAGTAATTATACATGTGTTGGAGCTTAACAGCATATGCAGTATAACCCATAAAGTGGAATGTTACATAATCTGTAGGTTCTAAAAGGGTCTTAAAATGTTATTATTAAATAACTCTGATACTCCACAGATATAACATTTTATCCAAAAATATACGATACTATGCTAAAGTTTAAGGAAGATGTAAGAAAAATTAAGTTATCGAAAGATAATTATTAGCATAATATAACCAAAAGCTGTGATGCTCCAACAAACTCAAAGATCAAAACTTCTAACTAATAAATATTAACAAAGGACAATTAAGCTTAAATCATATTACATTTATTAGAGCACTCCATTATCAAGTCAAACACCTTTATTAATTAAACAAAGTTTCAAACAATACCTTAAAAAAACCCATTAAAAACATACGGTATCGGCCGTGGATCGCGTTTCAGGATTCGACTGAGTTCTCTTCACTTTTCCCTTAATCTCTCTTCTGGTGTTTCCCTTTTTGGAGTTTATGGGCGTTTTTTTGTCCTTCTTCTCTTTCCTTTCTTACCCTGCTTTTCACTTCTATGTTGGTTGTTGTTTCCCTCTCCCCCCTTTTGTCTCCTGTCCTCGTGGTGTTTTGTTCTCCCCTAGTTTTGTGTTGTTTTGGCGTCACTCTTGGGGCCGTGCTGTGCCTGCTGATGCTCCTTTTACCTTGTTTTGACTTGCATACTGCTAGCACGTGTGCCTCTTGTTTAGCCCGTTCTGGGCACTGTTTTGCTTTTGTCATTTTGCAATGCTCTGTGATTTTGTTTCGTTATTTTGGAAATTTCAATAAAATTCAGTTTACACTTAAAAACATACGGTATGAAAACACAAACTGAATGTGTGGCAAAACGATCTATAGATTCTGTATTTATCTCAATTAATTAATTAATTAATTAATTAATTAATTAATATCATATAATCTCTAGCAAAATGTAAATCTATATGTATTGTGAGAAGGTGACAGGCAGAGTGCTGGAGTCCCACTATATCAGCCCCAGACTTCTGACATATGTGTGGTCCAGTGCAGGTCTGGAATAGGTTTCAGCCGCAGGTGTGGCTCCTGAGGCTCATTACTAGATCATAAGAGGCTGCTGAGCCTGCATTTCAGGGCAGATCCTGGGGGGAGAGGCAATGCCTGAGTCTGACCTGACTCTGAGAGCCTTGTAAGATTGTACAGTATTTTTTTGGTTGATTCATGTGGCTGGTAATAAGCCACACGTACAGTTAATATTTTCTGTTTAGTTAGCGCTCAGACGAGAAGGATTTTGATGCTATTTTGCCTGAAATTAAGGCTGTATTTTATTTTGCTCATCAAGGTTTATTTATATTGTTGTTTTTCTTAAATAATCCACTTTGCTGCTAGATTTGTGTTCCTGTCTCTTGTTGTGTTTTAAATTCTGATTTTATTGAAAGTTTTTACAAATTTTTACAATAGGTTCAAAATTGAGAGCAAAATAGGAAATAAAATTCAACAATAACAAATAAACATAGTACAATGAAGCTCCAGTTGACTAAGCGTAATACTTGAGAGGTACAGTACAGCAATCAAATACATTTACAATAATGAAGGCTTGCAAGAGTTATATATGGTGAAGTATTGTAAGGGGTGGGGGGGGGAGGGGAGTATTGGATATCAACTTAATACTAAGTTGTAAAAATGGGTTCGGGAGGGAGAGAAAGGATAAAGCAAACAATAAAGGGTTTGAGGGAAGGTAACAGTCGTCAAAGAATCTCACGGTAATGTTGGGAATGCTGCCCACCAGGGTGACCAGACTTTCAAATATGAATCTCGAGCCCTTTGTTGCCAGCTAACCAGCTCTTCGTACCTGGCAATTTGGTGAACCTTCTCACGCCATAACTGAAGCGTTGGAGGTGACGGTTGGAGCCAAAAAAGGGGGATCAGTGAGTTTGCAGCTGCAATTAGATGGGATATTAATTTCACCTTAGAAGGGGAGTACTGAGGAGAAGGCTTAGACAATAAGACCATTTCGGGAGTTAGTTGCAATTTTTTGTTTATAATTTTTGATATCTGCGTCTCAACACCTGACCAGAAGGGTTTAATCATGTCGCAATTCCACCAGATGTGTGTCAGGCTTCCAATGTGCGTTTTACATCTCCAGCACAATTTGGAATCTGCTAGACCGTGTGCGTGAAGCCACTCAGGGGTTTTATACCATCTAGCTAAAAGTTTAAAATGTGTCTCTTGCAATCTTACGCATCTGGAAAAACCGTGTGAATGTTTTAAAATTGAATCTGTATCATCTTCTGAGAGCTGAGTATCCATTTCTTTTTCCCAAGAAAGAAGATATGTCGGTTTAGAGAAATCTTGAGCATTTAGAAGGACTGTTTTAAGGTAAGACAATTTCCTAAAGACTGGTGCACCTGAGACTAGCTTCACTTCAAAAGGGGTTAAGTTCCTATTTTTAAATCCTAGTGTCTTGATGTCTGTCATCCATGTATTAAAAGTAGCATATTGGAGAAAATTCAGTCGGGCTGACGGTAGACATTGTTGTAAGGCTTGTTGAGAGATGGGAGCTCCGTCTTTGAAAAGATCTGCTATTTTGTAACCTTCTAATTTAGTCCAGAAATTAGAGTCTGCGAATAACTGTTTCTTTAGGATCGCAGGGACTGCAGAGGCCGGTGTAATAGGAGAAATTTGTGGCGACAGCAAGGGACCGTATTGTGACCATGTTTCACATGGACCCCGTAAAAGCGTGTTGAAGGATGAGTTTCTCATCAACTTTGCTTCTGGGGCCCAAAGCATTTGTTTATACGTTGAGCCAAAATGGGCTCTTTCCAACGCAGTCAAAATCTGGTCTCTTACTGGGAATGCCATGGACATCCATCTGGAAAGCTGGACAGATTTGTAGTATAATGACAGGTCTGGGAGTGATAGGCCTCCTTTATGTTTTGGCCTTGTGAGTAATATATAGGACAGTCTAGGTGGTTTGTTGGACCAGAGGTACTTATTTGTCAGGGTTTTTATAGAGTGGAAGAAGCTCTTCGGCAATGCAAAAGGGAGCATCTGCATGTGGTACAAAATTTTTGGGGTAACATACGTTTGGAACAGGTTCCTTCTGCCTATCCATGAGATGCATGGTAAATCATATGTATGGAGTGATGCTTTAATTTCTTTGAGCAAAGGGACAAAATTTTTATCATATAGGTCACTTATGTTGGGAGTGATGTGTACACCTAAGTACTTAATAGAGTCGTGTCTCCATGTGTATGGAGAGCGTGTCTTAAGTTGGTCTATTAAGTGTCTCGGGACTGAGATGTTTAAGATTTCTGATTTATCTACATTTATTTTAAAGTTGGAAATCTCCCCATAGGCAGACAAGAGCTCTGACAATTGAGGGAGTCCCTCCATTGGGTTTGAGAGTAAGAAAAGTATGTCGTCAGCAAAAGCCATAGAATATATGACATGTTGTCCAACTGTAAAGCCCGAGATTTTGGGATGTTGTCTTGTCGCTTGTAGGAGGGGTTCCAGGGAGAGGATAAATAGTGTTGGAGACAATGGACAACCCTGCCTCGTACCGTTTGTTATGGAAAAATATTCGGAGAGAGATCCATTAACTTTTATCCTCGCATGTGGTTGCGAGTAAATAGAAAAAATGGCTTCTATAAAGGGTAATGGAAAGCCGAAGGCCTGCAATGCGCTTCTCATATATGACCAGTTTACCCGGTCAAATGCTTTTTCAGCATCTGTTCCAAGTAATAATAACGGAGAGCGTTCTTTCTTAGCTATAGCAATCGCATGAAGAAGTCTTATAGAATTGTGTTTCCCTTCTCTTCCTTTTACAAAGCCAGCTTGTTCAGCGTCGAGCAAAGAAGGGAGCAGATCACTTATTCTTAAAGCCAAAAGTTTAGCCCAAATCTTGATATCTAAATTTAAGAGAGATATCGGTCTATAGCTACTGCATGATAAAGGATCTTTTCCTTCTTTAGCTATCAACGTGATGTGGGCTTCTTGGGTCTGCTTCTGCATAGGTATACCTTGTAGAAGCGCATTGCAAAACCTGGCTATATGAGGAAGTAATTGGGTTTGGAAAGACTTAAAATAGATCAGTGGGAAGCCATCGGGTCCGGGACTTTTTCCGGTGGGAAAGGTGGCTATTGTTTTGGCAATTTCGTCCTCTGTAATCGGTTGTAGGAGTTGGGCCTTAGCTGAGTCAGGGAGAGTGGGGAGATTTACTTTCTGAAAAAAAAGGTCAATCTTTTCTTGTTGGAGTCTTTTGAAGTCTGGAGTTTTGTCAGAGTCTATATTATAAAGTGACTGGTAGTAGGAATGAAAAGCAGATACTATGCTACAGGTGTCATGTACTACTGAGCCCTGGACAGTTTTCAGTGCGGCTATATGAGCCCTCATTTTTTCTTTTTTGATTAAAGCTGACATTATCTTACCCCCTTTGTTGCCATGTGCGTATAATTTACATCTGGAGTAAAGTAATTGTTTCGCAGTAGAAAAATTTAAGAGGTGTTTCAATTTTTCCCTTAAATTAGCTAGGTCTGCTTGGGCCGCCAGTGAAGTGGATCTTTTATGCACTCTTTCCAGCGAGGAAATTTGTGCTAAAATCGAGTCCATTTCCTTTTATTCAAGACCAAGGACTGGGAGCAAAAAATGTAGTCCAGCCTCTGGTATGTCTGGTGAGGGGTAGAGAAAAAGGTATAATCCTTAACTCTAGTGTTTACTAGTCTCCATGAATCAATTAGATGTAGTTTCTGCAAATTGAGATGTAGCGTACGAATCGCTTTTTGTGAGTGCGTCGTCTTCCCAGAAGATGTATCTAAGTGAGGGTCTAGGGTCATGTTGATATCTCCGCCTAAAACAATTTCTCCCTCAGCAAAGAGTGATAGGTCATGTAGGGCAGCTGAAAGCCAAGTAACCTGGCCATGATTTGGTGCGTAGATGCTAGCTAGAGTAATAGGTTTATTGTCTATTCTCCCCTTCAAGAACAAATATCGTCCTTCTGAGTCCACATGTTTTTGCGTACACGTGAAGGGGGTTGAAACATTAATTGCAATTGCTACTCCCTTTGTCGCTGAGTCTGGGTGACATGAGTAATACCACTGGTTAAATCGTGATCTAGGTATACGAGGCAGTTTTCCTTGTTTAAAATGTGTTTCTTGTAACAATAGTATGTCTGTATTCTGTGTCTTAGTGAATCTCTCCAACCATCTCCTTTTTTCAGGAGAATTTAAACCATTAATATTGTAAGAAGTGATTACTAGTTGTTGTGAGCCCGGTTTGGAGTGCGCCATTTTATCGAGAGTCTAGTATCAAGTGGTCAATGAAGTCTGGGAACCCAGTGAGAAATTATAATGTGTTTATAAGTTATCTATCCAATAGAAAGAGGTGGGAAGGAAGGGGAGGGGGAAGAAGAAGGTGTAGGGGGGAAAGAAAGAGGGTATAAAGGATACGGAGTATGAAAAGGTGAAGTAAAATGAAAATGGCAGGGGGGGTATGTTAGATTAGATCTAAGCAATGACTATAAATGATCCGCTGTACTGAAATAAACATATACAAGTGTCAAATAATGTATTGGTAGTGTACCAAAATGTTCAGGTAAGTTCGTTTAAAGAATAAATGAACCAACAATAAGGGAACGAAGTTAATCCTGATCGGTAAACGAGTCAACCGTTAACCGCCTTAGAGAAGGTATAGAAAGCTAATGAGCACACATAGCCAAACACCCAAAGGGAACTAAAACGTATAACTATATCTATTCAGGGAACAATCTCGATGAGATGGGAGTCAACTTAGTTACTTAATATGATAATCAAGTCAGCAATGAAATTATAAACAGAACAAAGTTTTACAAATGATGCGACCATAACTATGAATGTCCCAAAGGACCATCAATCCTAGCGTGTAGAAAATTACTTCAGTATTGTAAGGGTATATACGAAACTAAAACCCTATTAATTGACTATATAATCTATAGAGAGTCCATAGAAATAGAAATAGTAGTCCATATGTATAGAAAACTAGAACCTGGAATAAGCAATTATAAACTCACAATATGCAACGATTTTTCATGAAAACACCAGAAAGTTCACTTATGGTGGGAGAAGTCGTCCACGCATAGCCAGTTTCTTCACTCTGGGTGATCTGGATCTGGAGGTGCCAGCCCAGGTAGATAGATCAGGAAGTTCCTGTAATGGGAGAAGATCCTGCGACGGCATCCATGATGGGATATCTAGGGGATCCATGTCGAGCATGTCCCACACGGCAGGTAGATCCTTAGGAGAATGAACAGTCAGCCTCTTTCCTCCACATATGATGGCTAAGCCAAAAGGATACAGCCAGGCATATTGGATGTTTCTTGCGCGCAATTCTTCTAGCAGAGGTTTAAGCTAGTTTTAGCTAGTATAGAAGGCGCAACATCTTGGTAAATAGAAAGTTCATTTCCATCAACTGATACTTTTTCTGCAGCACGTGAGGCAGTTAAAATGGCCGCCGTGTCAGTGTATGAAAGTAATCCGCACAACACATCACGGGGTGGGTCTCCTTGTCTAGGCTTAGGTCTCAGTGCCCGATGAATCCTTTCAACTACCACTTTTGCTGCTCTATCTGGGCCTAGAAGATCAGTAAATAAGCTTTCAGCCATTTTAGGTAGGTCTTCCAGCAGATAAGATTCTGGAAGCCCTTTTATTCTGAGGTTTCTCCTCCTGCTCCTGTTTTCTAAATCCTCTGCAAGGGTCAAAGATCTGTCAATGAGCTCTTTATGTAGCTGCAGTGTGTCTGACATGTCCTCTGTGTTAGAGCGTATAGTAGTATAAGCATCCTCCAAAGCATTTACTCTAAGGCCCACAGATTTTACCTCAGCTTTGATTTCAGCCAGTTCAGTGAGAATGGGGCTGACTGCTTTTGCTAAGGCTTTTGTGAGTGTTTTCTGTAAGAAAGCTTTAGAAATGGAGCCAGTCTCTTGTTGCTCACCTTCTGTGATGCTTTCTGTTTCAGACTCGTCTCCCGTCTCTAGTTCCAGTCTGCGGCCGGGCGCCATCTTGGATGAAGCATGAGGGGAGGCCAGGTTCTTTTTCTTCACGAATTTCTGTAAGTCTCCTTGAATTTTTTGCATTTTTGGGGTGCTAGGTTGTTCCCCGCTCTTTTCCCTTCCAGGTTTAACCATAATGGCTCACGAAGAAGCTGTGTGGCGGCTACAGAAGGACTCAATGTGACGGAGCTCTATCAGTGTGCATCCATCACAGCGCGCGGTCAGGCTCCGCCCCCCTTCCTGTCTCTGACTGGTTTGGTCTGCACCACTGCTTCTACCAAGCTACCCTCCCCACAGTATCCAGATTAAAACCATAAGAAGTAATTCAAGTATGTCAAATATTAATAACTAGAGATGAGCGAGTAGTACTTGATCGAGTAGGTATTCGATGGAATACTACGGTATTCGAAATACTCGTACTCGATCGAGTACCACTAGCTGTTCAAATGTAAAAGTTCTATGCAGAACCAGCATTGATTGGCCGAATGCTATACAGTTGGACAATCAATGCTGGTTCTTTTCTTACCTTTAGAAGCTTGTAGTGCGGACATGCGCAGTCGGCTCTGCCCAGGCCCGATGCCTGGCCGAGTGAATTCAGAGCCGGAAGACACCACAGGGATGCTGCAAGGAGAAGACTGCACGGAGGATCCAACCCGACCCTCACTCGTGGACTTGGTAAGTATAATTTGATCGAACGTTGCCTACCCCTGAAACGAGCATTTTCCCCCCATAGACTATAATAGGGTTCAATATTCGATTCGAGTAGTTGAATATTGAAGGGCTACTCGAAACGAATATCGAACCTCGAACATTTTACTGTTCGCACATCTCTATTAATAACACTTGTAAATTAGACATCAGGAAACTATCAACCAGTGAATAATTAACTCCAGGTGTCAGGAATCTCAGGTTAGCTGCTGTTGCTTTAACCACTTCAGTACCGGGCCAATTTGTGGTCCAGGACCAGACACATTTTAGGTTTATTATGTATGTGCAGTTTTGAGGTCTGTAAAATTTTTCTCATATGTCTTAGTCAACTAATTTTTGCGTCTTTTTTCGGGGACACATAGGGCTTTATTTTTAGGTTATTTTTATTTTCAAATGTGTTTTAATTATTTTTATATCCAGGAAAATATAAACAAAATAGGAGGGAAATTGTGTCTGGTTTTCAATTTATAATTTTTTTAAATTTAATAACACAAAGTGTCACTGAAAAACTTTATAATATAGTTTTTCCTCTCCGTTACGGTAATTTTTATTTTGTATGGTGTCGTCGGGGGTGGGGCTATAACCTTTAATAACGGTGTTTTATTAGCGTATTATTTATTTATTTTTTATTATTATTTTATTTACATTTTTTAAAAACTTTTTTATTATATTTTTATTTTATTTTTTTCCCAGATTGTGTCCCCATAAGGTGATAAGAGACCCTTGGGAACATCTGATCACTTTTTTTTTTCGTACTTCTCCTATAACTGGGGCTGGTACATTTAACCTCAGTTACAGGAGAAATCCTACCTCCTGCATGCTGTATATACAGCTTACTGAGCTGATCTGGGGTCCTGTAGGACCCAGCAGCTCTGGCAGGACACTGCTCCTGGCAGATCACGTGTCTGCCGGGTCAGAGGGCAGCTGATTTATGGCAGCATCCATAGCCGTGTATACAGCGCTCATTGAGCGCTGTATACACAGCGGATCGAGATAACAGAGGAGGTAATAAATCTTCCCTGCTATCTCTCTGGGAGCTCCGGCTGAAGTTACAGCCGGCTCCTAGTGAAAGCAGCTACACGATCTCCGTGCAGCTGCTGTGTTCTGACTTGGACGTACAGGTATGTCCTGTCAGAACAAGGCAACCACTTCCCAGACGTATATAGTCTATGGGCGGTCCGGAAGTGGTTAAAGCTACCATACCAACCGGTGAAGTTTCTGAAGTTTTCAGAGCTCTTCTATTCTCATCAGGTTAGTGACTGAGGAGGGATATTTAAACCCTGTTCCTGCTCATCCTGGTGCCTGCTATGTGGTTGTACTTTAATGAGGCTCCCATAACCTGATCATTTGTGCTGCTCAAATATTGACCTGTCACTTGTTACTGGATTTTTTCTCTAAGGATATCTCTCAGACTGTCTTTTGGTTTGGACACATTATGATTCATCCCCCTGATTTTGATCTTCCTTGTGAGTTTATCTTGGATTCTATGCAGTGTTTATTTCTTACCAGATTCTGTGGTAAAGTCTTAGGTCTCAAATTCAGCATGAGTGCCCAAGATCTACTCTCAGTGCTGTGTAAGATTTAAACAACTTGTTCTACTGCTCTCTGTTGTCAACCAGTTCCTGCAATTTGTGATATTTGCTTCATAGATACTATCATAACACCAAGATTACCCATCAATTATCATAGTAAACCCCAATGTGCATTTTGCTCTAGCTTGCTCAGAAGATGCCAGAAGAGTCTGTGACCAGACTTTAAGCAGGCCAGATCTCGGGTGCATGCCCCTGAGCCGAGCATTCCACGCAAATGCTCATCGCACATGAACCAGTGAAACACAAACTGTGTTCCATTGTCTCATACAGTAGACTAGATCAACCACATGGGCTAGCCCCTTTCCTGCAATAATCAGTGGTTGTCATAGGGAAGAGATAAAAAAAGGTATTAACATAAGTTAGACACAAAGGACTAATCCCTTCAGTTCATGTGCTTAAAAAATAAGACATCAAAATTTAGCAACATATATTAGAGAAAGGGAGGGGGAGTATTTCTGTGAAGAAACAGAAGGAGGTCAAGAAGAAAAAGAAAAGCCAGGATACAATTAGAAAGATTAACTTGTGAATTTAAACCAGCAGGCTCAGTTGCATTTGTACATGGAGACGCAAACATGCAAACTCTAAAGGAGGACATAGAGTTTTAGAATTATGTAGATTAGGTTTCTAATCTCATCCCACCCCTACTAAGTATGAAGAAGACTAGCAACTTGACGATGACATCACCAACATGTACTAAAAGTGCCAGGGTATATAATAGACAGAGAAGCTTTATTGAAGCCTCTAAATGGTTAAAAAAAAAATGAGATATTCAATTACTATACTGACAAAATCCCATTGGGTATTGGAAAATGTTTGCACTAATTCCAACTCTCATTTAATCCTAAAGGATAAAATCATATGAGGTAAACTCTTGTAGAAGAACAAAGCAAGAGCTAAATATAGCTTGAGTAAGTCTGGTTTTGCCATCAAAGTAACACTCATATGGGAATTTAGGAGTTAATAATGTATGAAATGTCACTTTTGTAAGTACTTATAGAAGTTCTTAGGAACACTGTGTTGTAGAAAGCCCTAAGTAGATTATTCTCCATTGTACATTATATTGCCTAAAGGTTTTGTTCCTTTCTGTATTAAAAGCCTGTAAGTGACTGTGATACATTCCTGAATAACTTCAAGAAGGGTATGATGGAGTCTAGTTGGTAGGATATGAATATTGATAATATGTTATAGAATAATATATTATATATTAACATAATAATTAATATTGATTAATATTAATAGGGCAACATGTTTACATGTATAGACAGCTGCTTTGATGGTGTGAAAATTATAAAGTAGAAAAACAAAATTCCAAAGTAAAAAATGTCAATTATTTACAAAGAATCTTCCATACCCATTGTTTAGTACTATCATGCACATACCAAGTCTTAAACTACTCCAGTGGAGAATCTTGATAGTAAGAGATAATAGTAGGCCATCCTGAGAGATATAAAAGAGATACAAAACCTTGTTGTTTCCAATGGGAGTTCATAAGAACAGATTGCAAATAGGAAAGAATATGCTTAGGTACTAATCCAGGGAGATTTATGAAGAGATATTAGATCTTCATAAGGATTCCCATTTTACTACTACTGCTATTCATGCTACTCATGAAATGGATAACAGAATAATAATTGGCTACTATTGGTAGTTATTAACAGTCCCAGGTTCAATACAGCCAAGGATATTATCTGAAAGAAACTTGTGTGGGTTCACTCCAAAGACATACTGATAGGGAATTTAGATTGTGAGCTATATATGGGACAGTTTTGACAATATTTATACACAGTAGAGAGCTATGGAATATGATGATCTATATAAGTAAGCAAAATGAAATAAAGAAATATTTTTGTAAATTGTTTATGAAAGAAGTGTAATTAGATGGTAATAGTTGGGACAAGGGACATGTGAGCGATCCCTTGGAATGGATACTTCTCTCAGTTTGTAGGAAAACTTCAGCTGTAACTGAGACTGAATTTCACGGGGAACTCTTATGTTGAAAATGAAGGATTCGGTAGTGTGATGAGAATTTGCTATGATGTTGGTGGGTAATTCTGGTATTAATTATTGATTAGTTCATATAGTTTTCTGCAGTCTAGGCTTATAAGTGTATTCTTTTACATACATAATTTATTTATTATGTTTTTAATCTGTATGCATAAACATTTATGATGTGCTTTTGCCTGTGATTATATGATAATATTTGTGTTTTAATGAGTGTTATGTACAAATTGGTTTAATTAATAAAGGTCTTTGGAATGATAATGGAGTGAGTTATTAATTGTAATATGATTTAAGTTTAATTTTCCTTCAGCGATATTTATTTGTTATGAGATGTGGGAAAAAAGTATACAAATTAAAAATGCTTTCAAAAATAGAAGTGGTAATAGTTATGGGTTTTTTGTCAATTTTTTTTTTAAATAATGTGAATGAACAAAAGATAAATCTAACAAAACAAAAAAAGATCTAGATATACATGCAGATTAAGAGTATCTATTTCACTGAAATTATAGAAACCAGCTCAATGTAATAAATGTGTAAAGAGATAATAAATGTTGCCCCTACAGTATCATGTCCTCACCCCAGGTTGCCCACACAGTATCAGGTCACTCCAACTTTCAGGTTGCCTCTACAGTATCATGTCCTCACCCCATGTTGCCCCCATAATATCATGTCCCCCAACCCCCAGGTTGTCCCTATAGCTCAATAACCCCCCTCCCGGATGCCCCCACACTTTCATGCCTCCCTCTGATTGCCTCCACAGCTTTGTGTCCTCCATTATATATCAAAGAAAAAAAACAGACCTTAATACTCACTTTTCCCCGTTCACTCCTCTATAGTCCCAGAGTCTTTAAGGAGTAACAGGTGTGATGAAAGTGACGTCACTACATCACGCCTCATGTTCCCAGGACACCGGGAGCAAAGACAGCAGTAGAGTGGTGAAGCAGGGAACGGATGGCTCCAGAAGACACCGATGAGTTGGGATAACCCAAAGCCACTGTCCTGGAAAGCAGGACAGTAAATGTAAGACTATCCTGCTGTCCACATGGGGCCCCCGCTGCCAAAGTTCACCATTGGCCCTATTGTTAAAGCTTCACTGCCTGTATGTATCTCTGAATCACCATTTTGTGACTTTTGTATACATATATATATTTTTTTTTATTAAAAAAATAAAGTTTCAAGAAAAAATCCTATAAATCTCCAGGTCCGGAAGAACTGTCAAACAAATATTATAAGAAGATTAGTATGTTATTATCTCCTCATGTTATGAGGCTGTATGATCAGATCATAAATAATAACATTTTCCCTCTTGAAATGCCCCAATTCTTTAGGCCTATCTCACTCCCCAACACTAATCTAAAGATATTTGCAAAAGTTGTTTCCTCTGGATTGGTAAATATTCTTCATCATCTAATAAAAAACGATGCACTTGGCTTTATTAAGGTATAACAGTATAACAGTATAGCCAGGAGCTTACACCTTCTGCTTCAACCTGCAGTGTTTTTCCTATCGCTTTACTCTATATGAATAGTGACCTACCAAACAGTAGGTCGGGGTCTCCCATAAACCTCTTTGTCCTTTACTTATGGTTACCTTTCTGCATCTTTAATTTTTTTTTGTACTATATTGTTTATACAGCCCAAACAATATAGGGGCAGGGAGAGAATAGGGCATGTTACACATCTTTTTGAGGATAGATAGCCTGGGTACTGCCCTTGTAAGGGCAGGAGCTACTGTGGAGACCACAGGGAAAGCAGGATAGGGTGCATTAGAGTGAGTACCTATGGACCTTTGGAAGTTTCCATCTACATGGCTGAACTTATATGGGTGAACTCTTTTGCTTCCATCTGGTGTCATCTCCACTTAATATCTCCACTTGCTTTATATCTACCCAATGGCTGATGACTTTACAAAAAGGGGTAAAAGTGAATCAATGTATAGTTGTGTGTGTGATTCTATCCGATACACAAGAAACTTCCACCTTTTTTCTGGTATGTAAATTATACTTCTAGTTTTGGGTGTTTTTATTAGCTGATTACTAAATGTTAACTTTTAATCCCCTACAAATGCTGATATGTATATATCCTTAAAAATGGATCCAAACGTACAAACTTACAGCTCAACATCCATAAGAAATTGTGGAGAAAGATTAATAACCAGTTTCTCCTCCACTAGACTGCTCGTACTTGTGTTCTACCTCTCAGAGGATATTGATTGGGGGTAAATCCTATGATAAAAATTAGATCCTGCAGTGGATAGGGCAGATGTATTATGTGACCCATACCTCAGGCCTCTTCCTCTCCTATTCATTATCCCTCTATTAGAATTTAGAGCCAATCAATATTTGGTGTGACCGCCCTTTGGAGGAGAAGTCCTGGAAATGATGAGCCCTAATCTTAACAACATTGAGTTTTTCTGGTGGTACATGAAGAGACAAAAGGTTTTGATCAAGCCTATATCCACAGAAGATATGTGGTTAGTTCTCCAAGAGATGTTTGGAAAAACCTTCCTGGCAAGTTCCTCTCAAAACTGTTCACACTTAGTACTGATAATCATAACACTTCTAATTTTGTAAGCATTCTTATTTTGTAGCATTTTTCAAGACCTACTGTACCTAAAACGTATGCACAGTACTATACAAAAAACAGCAGACACCTGTCATCTATAACACTAACTCAACTCTAGAACCAAGAAAATAGTTAAATAAGGACACATATGTACGTATGTGACCATGTGGCTTTTGTGTGAGACATGTGCTCCTTGCCAAAACACCCATGTACTTACTGTTTGTTATATTAACAATATAAAACGTAGAGGTACAGGTGAGCAGTGAGAACATGCTATATCAAATTTAAAAAACCTAAATATTACAGTTTATTTTGGGGATGATGTGAACTATACAGTAGTATTTCATTCTGCAAGAAATTGTAGCTATTACCTTGAATATGGACTGAAAGCCCTTTAATTGAGTAACATTCAGGTGTTTGTGACAAGTTTAAGAGGACAGAAACAGATACAGTGCATTTATAGATGTCTAGTTTAATGTTTACTGTTATTGGAACAATATAAATGACACTTGTTAGTAAAAGAAACATTTCTATCTTTTTTTACCAGCTAACAAAAGCACTTCCTTTAGCCCGTGGGCTTTACCCATTAATAGAGTAGTGACTTCTGCTTACTATCATTATGTCTACTCAATAGCTTGACTTTGCCAACACATATTGATTTGTAAAATGGTCTGTCCAAGGGCAACAGCATCATTAATCGCTAAGTGATCTGCAAAACAATTAGAGACCTCCTGGCTGTCGTACAAATAGATGAATGGAGCTGTCTTTATAATTGGATACGGGTGTATTTATCTGTAGACGCTGTGTTTTTCAGAATTGTCCTGAACATGTGCTAGGTTTCCAACCATCTAAAAGGACCATTGTCCCAGCACTTATCAAATAACTGAACAAAGAAAATCAATGTTCAAATTTGCAGGATGGCATTTTTGTTTTTTTGAAAAATGACATTAAAGAATGCATTACAATGTAACCTTTAAAATATATAGTGTCTGCATTGCATATGTTTAGATAAAGCCCTGTTCATATCATATTTTTCTTCTATGTTTAGCATGTACACTGGGAACACTTCCAAAGTACATACTAAATGTATCCATGATCTTCTATTGCCAGATGGAGTGCAAAAGTATTGCTCTTTTGGGCTCCCTCTGACTTGTACATATCAGTATTAGAGTTGAGCGAGTAGTGTTCGATCAAGTAGGTGTTCGATCGAATACTATGGTATTCGAAATACTCGTACTCGATCGAACACTATTAGCTGTTCAAAGTTCAAGGTTCGATGCAGAACCAGCGTTGATTGGCAGAATGTTAAACATTCTGCCAATCAACGCTGGTTCTTCTCTTACCTTTAGAAGTCTTCTACGTGCAGTGTCCCCGCGGCGTCTTCCGGCTGGAATTCACTCTGCCTAGGCATCCGGCCTAGGCAGAGCTGACTGTGCATGCGCAGTCGGCTCTACTGAGGCGTCGGGCCGGGCAGAGCCGACTGCGCATGCGCAGTCGGCTCTGCCTAGGCCCCGATGCCTAGGCAGAGTGAATTCCAGCTGGAAGAAGACGCGGGGGCGCTGCGCCAGGAGAAGACTTCAAGGAGAATCCAGCCCGTCACTCGTGGACTTGGTAAGTATAATTTTATCGGATTTTGCGTACCCCTGAAACAAGAATTTCCCCCAGTAGGCTATAATGGGGTTCGAAATCCGTTCGAAAAGTCGAATAGTGTGCGGCTGTTCGAATAGGATTTCGAACCTCGGACATTTTAGTGTTCGCTCATCTCTAATCAGTATGTCACAAAAAAAAGGTATGAAATAGTGTAGCACTGTGGCAATGTATACACTGTCTACCAATACGTATTTGGACACCCATGCAAATGAAGATATCTGCGGTTGTGATGTACACCTTCCGCTGTTAAATAGGAAACAGCATTGGCATTAGTGCATTGGCATTAGTCGCATGCAAGATGCCACGAAGTGCAGAGTTGTCCGATTTTGAGAAATGGGTAATTGTGGGGTACCACAGAAATGGTTGATTCTTAAGGGACATAGAAAGCAAACTGAATTACTCAAAATTGACAGTGGTCTATGTGATTACAAAGTGGAGAGTGAACGGTGATTGTCGGAATGTGCCCCGAGTCGGCAGACCCCCGAAATTGGGATATAGAGACCAACGAGTGCTGGCCAGAGAAACCGCACCCAACCGAGGGCTCACATACACCAGGAGTTTCACCAGGAATATAGTGTATTATGTCGATCAATACCATCTGTAAGGAAGCATCTGCTGGGTTCTACCAACTACTGAATATGAATAAATGTTGGTTTTCTATTCTACCACAGGTGTCCAAATACTTACTGGTAGACAGTGTATGCCACTATGACACATTATACTGTGTGGAGGTACTACTGTGGGACATAATACTGTTTGGAGGGCTACAAATGGGACATTATACTGTATGAGGGCCACTAACAAAAATTATACTGTGTGGATGGACCACTATGGGACATTATACTGTATGGATGTTACTATGAGTCATGATACTGTATGGGGGCCACTATGGGATATAATAAAGTATGGAGGGGTCATTAATGGACATTGTACTATATGAGGGCCATTATGGGACATTATACTATGTGGAAGGCTTCTATGGGATATTATTCTGCGTGGAGGGCTGTTATGAGTCTTTATGCTGTCACAGGGATCTTTGGCCTGAGTGAAGGGGATTGCCCTTTCTGAACAGCCTGGGGCCCATGGTACCCTTAAACCTCCCCTGTTAGCATGCAATACACATATATGGACATGGCCAGCCAAAAGGAAAGATAAAGAAGAACACATCTGCATGTCAAATAACATTACTGCTGTGGTCAGGTGACAAAGAAGTCAATATCTTCCATTAGTATCAGCTAATTGGTACATGTTCGAAACATGGTTTAATAGATGGTCTGCCGGAGTACACCAATAATAGTCAATATTTCATTGGAATACTAAGAATACCAAAGCATTCTAGAAGCTAACAGGTGAATACTTGCTTCAAATCCACTAGATGAACAAAAAGATGTTGAATCACGTTGAATAAAGTTTAATTTTAAAAAATGAAAGAATCTAGCCTGTTAAAAAAAAAAAAGAAAAATGAATCCTTTTTCAATAGAAATATTTTCAAATTTTTTTTTACGGTCCAACACAAAAAATATGTTACCAAGGCAATTATAATAACCCACAAAATTAAGTTATCTTATTATTTATTACATTTTAGTCAATGCAAAAGGAGAGTTACAGGCAGAATTGCTGTTTTTGGCATCCTGTCGAAATTTAGTGAAAAATAATTAATACATTGCATGTACCTCAAAATGATATGAATAAGCACTGCAACCCTAGCTACTAAAACAAGCCTGTTATATGTATACTTGACAAAAAAATGGGTCTCGGAATGCACTAACACAAAAGTTACTTTTTCCCTGTCCCTTACAGCATGTCCACAGGACAAGGGCAATTTGTATCCTGAATACCTGAACACTATATTGGGTGGCTCGAACTCTGCCAACTTTGTGTCTTTTTTGTCCTATGTTTGCGGAACAGGTTGTTGTACAGTCTCTTTCTATTACAGGTCTTTACTAGACTCTCGATCATGGATTCCATCTGCCATAACCTTCACTTTTACTGCACACATTTGTTACAGTTGTATCTATGTCACACCTAGGGTATCTAGGTTGTATCTATGTCACATGGAGGAAAATGGCGCTTTATTTGGCGCAGATTTTTCAGTACTGAAAAAAGCCTTCCATTGATTTCAATGGGTTCTGCCAGCTTTTTTTTTTTCACTAGCGGGGATTTTCCGCTAGCAAAAAATTCCACTAGTGGAAGAAAAAGTTAACGGCACCCATTGAAGTCAATGGTAGGCTTTTTTTAGCGCTGAAAATTCAGCACCAAATAAAGCGCCATTTTCTTCCGTGTGAATGGACCCCGATACAGCATCATAGCAATCAGTTTAGTGTTACTCTGACTTAATATGCTGTGACCACTATTGTGGCAGCCATCTTGCTTATGGACATATTGTTCCACTATTGATATCTGAAACACCTTTGTGTTTATGGCACTGTGATATCCTCTTTTATCCATTGTATAGCAGACTTGTTAGATATATAGTAGTTCTCTACTTTGAAATCAGCAGTGACCTATTGTCTCTAGTATCACCCCATAAGTTCCAATGAACTCTTTGTGTTGTCGCCACCTAGTCATCAGGGCCCTAACTATTTATTTTGACTACTAAATATTCCCAAGGCAAATAATTATTTATGACTCTAACCATTTCTTTCCAGATGCCCTGCAAGGATTTGGAAAAAAAAAAAAAGCTTTGAAGAGACATGTTTAACATGCTTTGATAACACTTCTTTATAATCCAGAGGTCATGTGTTCTCATCCCATAAACAGTAGACCCTGAGGCAAATTTATTTCCTACATCCAGTAAATTTACAGGAACAGCAGCTACTGGAGTTACTTGCAAGTACTCTAATGTCCCTTTACTGGATAACTAATTGTTTCCCTATTGCAGGGGCAGTCAGCCTGAGAATCATTCTACTAATCGCGGTCTTAGATAAAGAAGGTTCTATCTCCCCTTTTTGTCAAAAACGATTTAATAGTGGCATGCGGTTCATTGTACATCAATCTACATGCTGTCTGAGCGATATAGCATTATCTGTGATATTCACTGGGAAAATGTGAATGCAAAATGGTTCCATCTCCAAATTTCTTTTTTAAATGTAGATTATGAGCCCCACAATGTACATTTTTCCCTATCAGTATGAATTTTTGGAATATGGGATGGAAATCCATGCAAACACGAGGAGAACATACAAACTCCTTGCAGATGTTTGTTTTTTTTTGTCCTTGGTGGGATTTGAACACCAGGACCTTTGCAGTGCTAACCACTGAGCCACCGTCTAGCCCCTACCAACTCTAAATTTCCAAATTTCTTATCCATTCAGAGTAAAAAGGTTCCATCTCCTTCCGCCAATAAAGCAGCTGTCTAAATCGGCATGGGCATGTGCAGATTCAGACATCCGCTTTGGCGGAAGGATTCTGTTGAAGAGGCCAACATGGCGTTTCACAGACATACATGTGTTTCTAATGAATTAATTGAGTATTTGGAAAAATTCTCTCATCTTAGTGGCACATCTGCATCTAAATATTACCTGTCAATAGATGAAGGCACTGAGAGCTGTTCTTCATCAGAGAAAGTTACAGTTGTGATACAACCACCGGGTGCCAACTCTTGTAAGAAATTGTAAGTACTGCGATGTTAGGCCTGGTTCACATCTGCGTTTGGTAGTCCATCCAGGGAGTCCACATGGGACCCCCCGAATGGAATACTGATAGCATTTACAGGTGGTGAGCTTATGAAAACACACGGATCCCATAGACTATAATGGGGTTTATGTGTTTTCCACACGGTCTTCCGATGAGTTATGCGAGATGAATGTAGTTCTTTAAGTACTTTTCTCTCCACATACCTACTGTGGAGTTTATCACTGTTTTTTAAGGGGGCCTGATGAAAACAAGTATAATTCTTTTTTGTGCATTGTACAAATGATATGGCATTAAAAATGGCATAGGAACTTTTTCTTGAAGGTCACTCTCATTACTGTGATGTAATATCAGTTTTATTATGTTTTCCCAATTTTACCAAATTAAACGTCATTTTGAGAAAGTAATTTCGCCTTAAGGTACTGCATAACACCCATTACTTTTTACAGTTTTTTGTTGAGGGCTCTTTTTTGCAGGGCAAATTGGTTTAATCATAATATAATAATACATTTATATGGTGCCAAGATATTTCACAGCACATAACAAATCATAAGATGAGACAAAATGTGACATTACAGAGTAATCAATGAAATCACACAATAAGACTAGTCCAGCTATTTTTTTTTTTTTAAATAAGGTTCCATCAATAAGTAAGGCTGTATGACCCGGTCACCAGTCAGTGTCCTTTTATATAGAGATATAACGTACCTAGTTATCATATCCTGTGGGATAGTGTGAAGGGTGTTTGAACAGAGCACCCTCTGTTACCTATCACTAAGCCAGTTGTGAAGCCAAACGCATACAGTTTTTTTTCACCTAATCCCAACATTCTCATTTTGTATACCATCCTTTTATGTGAAGGACACATTTTACATGACCGGTACCTCTTAAACCCATGCTGACTGAGATAAGATTACTTACATTGAGATACTCCAGGATAGCATCTCTTAAAAACGTTCCAAATATCTTACCGACCATTGAGGTTATATACAGGCTTCGTTTTTGGGAACACTTTTAAGCTGCTTTTTTTAAGACTAGAGATAGCGAGTACTGTTCGAAACGGCAGTTTCGAATAGCACAAACTCATAGGAATGAATGGAGCTGGCCGGCACGCAGACGGGGTCGGCGTGCTGCCGCTTAACCCCCTGTGTGCCGGCTGTGTCCATTCATTCCTATGGGTGTGTGCTATTCGAAACTGCCGTTTCAAACAGTACTCGCTCATCTCTATTTAAGACCAAATTTGCTATGTACCAATCCTGTGAAAAAGACCCAGTCATTGCTGGATTATTAAAGGGACTCTATCATTAGAATACCCTTTTTAAACTAAATAAACGTTGGAGTAGCCTTAAGAAGGCTATTCTTCTCTTACCTTTATTATTCTAATCTGTGCTGCCATTCCTAAGAAATATCTTCCTTCTTCCTTATGTAAATGAGTTTTCTCACAGCACTGGATGAGTTCCCAGTGCTGCTTGACAACGCTCCAGCAACAATATTTTTAAGAAATATATTTTTTAAGGAACGACGATGCGGATAAGATTAATAAAGGTAAGAGAAGAATAGCCTTCTTACGGCTATCCCTATGTGTATTTAGAATAAAAAGGTTTTCTAAATGATAGAATCCCTTTGATTATTATTATATAAGGGTTTGTCTTACTGTGCTTAACTCCCTCAGAACTCTGGGGTGCATGCTACCTGGACTTGATGATTTGTCAGCTTTAGTATTTTGAAGGCGGAGCCGCACTTTCTCTTGGTTTAAACAGGTGACATTTATAGGAGAATTTACTTTACCCCTATCATGCCTTCGGTCACTGGATTCTCCTGCAATAATACAGTAGAGAAGAAGGCACCTCTTGCCCCAATTATAATTTTTTTCAATGCTGTGTCACTACCTTCTTGTTTTGGTACTTTAAAGGCTTTTTTACCCCCCATTTTAGTTACCCACATTGGTTTTCTATTATTTCTAACCCACTTATTCCCATAGGGCATATGTTTTTCACTGGGATGTTTAGGATGTTTTTGAAAGTGTCCCTCTTGCTCTGTGTTCCCCTTTGATATGTTTTAATTCAGCAGCTTCCTTAAAAGAGTTGCACAAATTTGGGAAATCATTACTCTTTTCCTAAGTAAACAGGTCAGACTTTTCCATGGGTTATGTCTGTATTGCAGCTCAGCTCTATATAACCTCAATATACCACATACAACCTGTGATCATGTTTGTCACTGTTTTTGGAAACTTTATAAACTGAAATAATCTAAGTATGTAGAAGTGTAAAATGACTAGCAGATGGAAAGCAAATAAATGCCGGTTTCCTGCAATGAAAGTGTGAGTGATCTACAGTAATTACAAGGTTATCTCAATTTCCTCATATTGTTTTATCTTATTTATTTGACAGTCACTCTCCAGACTGATGCACAATACTAAATCATGGAACAGTTTCTGATTCTTCTTAGTTTTTCTGTATAAAACAAACTGATTACATTGAGAATGAAAATGCAAATCATTGGGGACAAATTAAAGAGGCCCATGGGGTTATAAAAGGGTTTTACAATTTGATGCAAGTACTATAAGACTCAATCATCACAGTTATATCACATCCAGAGGATCCTTCCACCTCAGAGCTTCTTCACACAGTGAAAATGAAGAGCAATTTCAGGAGGACATCCTCTTCAGATTCCTCATCATTCAGTAATGTGAACAAGCCCTTAACCCCATTTATAAGAAAATTGAAAGGGAAAGAGGATAGAAAATAACAGACTTATATTTAAGACAGGGGCATCACCGGGGGGAGTTATACTGTTAAAAACACCTCTTTCTTCTTTTAAATTTCTTTTATTCCTAGTCAGCAAGCTATATCTGTTCTAGTGGTGCGACTGTGAGGAGATTGACAATCCTTCACTTTTTTGGAGTGGTAGTATGACAAGAAGCAGAATAAGCTGCAATATCCTGTTAGCACAACCTGCAATGTTCTGCAGAGTCATCCTGTTAGCACAAACTGCAATGTTCTGCAGAGTCATCTTGCAGAACATTGCTGAGCGAACAGTCTGTTTTAGCTACAGGACGCGTCCATCCTTATTTGTCATCTTAGCTGGACATGTGCAGATATGTGTATCACATACTAAACTTCTTATCTAAATACAACATGGTTTCAGGACAAGTGCTAACTATTTTATCTGTGTCTATGCTTGACCACCCATAGGGGGAGATGAATTGCAGCCTTTCCAGTTTTTGTTATCATGTTGTGATATTATGTTGAATTGGTTTCAAGACAAATAGAAATCTGTAACCAAATCAGAAAACACTTGAGAGCCGACACATCTGTATCACACAGAATAAACTTGATAGGGAATAAATGCCAGCTCAGTAGGCGCCATCTATAGGAATCCCCATAATCATGGTAACCCCTCATTCACATCTGTGTTTGGTAATCCGTTCAGGGAGTCCGCATGAAGAGCCCCCTCCCTCGAACGGAATACCAAATGCATTGGCAAGCAGTGTGCAGTGAAAGCACACAAACCCCCCATAGACTATAATGGGGTCTTTGTGCTTTCTGCATGCTGCACGTACAAATCATGCAGACAGAAAAGTACTTTGTGATCTACTTTCATGTCTGCATGATTTGTGCGGGCAGCACGCAAAAAGCACATGGACCCCATTATAGTCTATGGGGGGTCCGTGTACTGCACACCGCTGGCCAATGCGTTTTGGTATTCCATTTGGGAAGGTCCCCATCTGGACTCCCCGAACGTATAACCAAACACAGATGTGAATGAGTGGTAACAAGATCCAATGACCCCATTTGAATGGCACAACAATGAAGCCAGCAGGCTCTGAATAGATGATAGTTTAACCACATGAGGACCGCCGTACGTAAATTTACGGCCTCATGTGATGGTACCTAAAGACCGGACTATTGTCGAAATACGTCCGGTCTTTAGGTGCCATTTTAGAGCAGATCGCGCCCCCCCCTGGTAACAGTCCCGCCCCTACCTCTAGCCCGGGACTTGGTGAAGATGCCGGGGACCGATCTGATTGGTCCCCGGTCATGTGATCGCTGTGACAGCAAGTCACAGCGATCTCTTTTATTTACAGTACAGGCAGCGTCTCAAGTCTCCTCCCTCTCCTCTTCTCCTTACACATTGTTACTTTGTGAGGAGAAGAGAAGAAGGAGAGAGACTTGAGACATTGCTTGCTAAAAAACACCCCTATACACACTTTCCACTGCCCGATCCTGCCCCCAAACCCATCGATCCCCTAATTCCTAATCCCCTATCCCCAGATCTATATATAGATCATATATATATATATAAAAAAATAAATATATATATATATATCTGTGTATATCAGAGCTAGATAGGGAGATATATATATATATACCCACCATATAGGTATATATACATATTTCTGTCACTTGTATAGCGCTAACATATTCTGTGGCGCTTTACAGAAAGTGTCAGTCACCGTACCCTATAGGGCTCACAATAAATTGCTCTCTAGCACCATATATATATATATCTACCGTATAAATTTTAGATATATATATATACATATATATATATACCCGCCATATAGGTATATATATATATCTGTGACTTGTATAGCGCTAACATATTCTGCGGCGCTTTACAGCCACTCTACCAAAGAGGGCTCACAATAATCAGCTCTCTAGCACTATATATATATCTACCGTATAAATTTTAGATAGATATATATATACATATATATATATACCCGCCATATAGGTATATATATATATCTGTGACTTGTATAGCGCTAACATATTCTGCGGCGCTTTACAGCCACTCTACCAAAGAGGGCTCACAATAATCAGCTCTCTAGCACTATATATATATCTACCGTATAAATTTTAGATAGATATATATATACATATATATATATACCCGCCATATAGGTATATATATCTGTGACTTGTATAGCGCTAACATATTCTGCGGCGCTTTACAGCCACTCTACCAAAGAGGGCTCACAATAATCAGCTCTCTAGCACTATATATATATCTACCGTATAAATTTTAGATATATATATACATATATATATACCCGCCATATAGGTATATATATATCTGTGACTTGTATAGCGCTAACATATTCTGCGGCGCTTTACAGCCACTCTACCAAAGAGGGCTCGCAATCAGTGACATTATGGCGAGGAGGTTTTATACTAGTGAGGAGGCATACGCCATTCTTTGGTCAGATGCATCAGATGCGTCTGACACTGAAACATTTGCAGACAATGAAAATGACAATACAAGTGTCATTTCAGATGTGTCTTCAGGAGACGTTCTCCCTGATGACATTGACTCTTCAGATGGTGAAGGTGCCGGAACTAGCAGTGCGGCAGCAGACAGTGACACTTTCCCACTAATTGATGTGCGTTCCCTCCAGTGGGCACCTGCTCCATCTTTTGCCCCTAGAGTCCACCCATTTACTGCATCTCCTGGCATAACAGTGGATGATTCCCAGTTTACCCACATGAATTATTTTAGTTTATTTATAAGCGATGACCTCCTCAATGAAATTGTCCTTCAAACGAATTTATATGCCACCCAGTACATAACCCAAAAACCTTCCTCTGCCCATGCCAAAGATTGGACACCCACAGATCTGGTGGAAATGAAAAAATTTTGGGGCCTCACCCTAAATATGGGTATTGTAAAAAAGCCCTCAATCAGATCATATTGGTCAAAAAGTCCCGCACAGTCAACCCCAATATATTCGGCAGTCATGTCCAGGCTTCGCTATGAGCGACTAATGAGGTTCCTTCACTTCAGTGATAATTCACAGGCCCCCCCAAGTAATGATCCAAACCGTGATCGGTTATTCAAACTGAGACCCCTCATAAATTATTTGAACCACTCCTTTTTACAACATTACACCCCAGAGCAAAACGTCAGTGTGGACGAATCCCTCCTTAGTTTTCACGGTAGACTGAGCTTTCGCCAATATCTCCCTTCCAAACGGGCAAGATATGGCATAAAGCTATATAAGCTTTGCGAAAGCAGTTCTGGCTACACCGCCGCCTTCAGAATATATGAGGGACGAGATAAAAAAATTAATTCCCCAGGATGCCCCCCAAATTTTCCCATCAGTAGTAAAATAGTGGTGGAGATAATGCAGCCCCTGCTACACAAAGGGTACCACTTGTATTGTGACAACTTCTATTCAGGTGTGGCCCTATTTAGACACTTGCATTGTGCAAGCACAGGTGCATGTGGAACCATGCGCAAAAACCGAATTGGTTTTCCGCAGCAGCTAGTGGGGAAGGGCATACAAAAGGGGGAGTCCTGTTCTTATTCTTGTGAGGAGCTGTTGGCGGTGAAATACAGAGATAGGAGAGATGTCTATTTGTTGAGCACAATACACCCCACAGGAACAGTGGCAGTGAGGGAAAGAGGGGCAACAGCAGACAAGCATAAGCCAATAAGTGTGTCCGAGTATAACAAACACATGGGGGGGGGTGGATTTAAGTGATCAAATCTTACAGCCCTATCTAGTAAAAAGAAAAACCAAAACCTGGTATAAAAAAGTGGCCATTTACCTCTTTCAAATTGGAATCCAAAATGCCTTTTTACTTTATAAAAAGAAGGGAGGCACCGACAAATATCTGGATTTCCAGGAAAAAATAATTCACAACCTCCTTTTTGACCCTCAGGACCCCATAGAGACCCCCCAGTCTGAAGATGTCAAACGACTCACTGAAAGGCATTTTATTAGTCTACTTCCCTCCACAACAACACGAGCTAACGCGCAAAAAAAATGCCGTGTCTGCACCAAAAATGGGCGACGCAGAGATACCCGTTACCATTGTCCCTCATGCCCCTCAAAACCAGGCCTGTGTATTGTCCCTTGCTTTGAGAGATACCACACTGTTCTTCATTATTAGATCTCTTCCCCAGAAAATTCCATTTCTAATTTTGTGATTGCCACCAAGCCCCATCTTTTGCATAAACCTGCAAATTCCTATTGTTATAAACTCTAAATTCCCTAAATTATACCCCTAGATGAATACATTGGGGAACAAAAATACTAATTACATTTTTTTGCATCTTTTTCAACATTTCACAAAAAATCTGGATACTCTAAGAAGATGCTAAAGCACTTATTGAATACCTGCAAACTATTCTAGCAAAATCTGGCCTACAAAATCCAATTAGCGCTCCATCCGTTCTGAGAGCGACCGTGTGCCCGTACATTCGGGTACCAGCACATATGGGGTATTGTCACGTTCGGGAGAAATTGGGTAACAAAATGTGGGGTGCAATTTCTCCTTTAACCCCTTGTGGAAATGCAAAATTTGGGGTAAAGCAACATTTTATAGCAAAAAATGTCATTTTCCCATTTGCTGGGCCAATTCTGTGAAACAACTGTAGGGTCAAAGTGCTCAATATACCCCTTGATAAATTCCTTGAAGGGTCTAGTTTCCAAAATGGGGTGATATTTTGGGGGTTTCCACTGTTTTGGCACTTTGGGGGCTCTGCAAAAGGGACATGATGCCTGCAAACTATTCTAGCAAAATCTGGCCTACAAAATCCAATTAGCACTCCATCCGTTCGTACATTAGATTACCAGCACATATAGGGTATTGTCACGTTCGGGAGAAATTGTGTAACAAAATGTGGGTGCAATTTCTCCTTTAACCCCTTGTGGAAATGCAAAATTTTGGGTTAAAGCAACATTTTATAGCAAAAAATGTCATTTTCCAATTTGCTGGGCCAATTCTGTGAAACTCCTGTAGGGTCAAAGTGCTCACTATACCCCTTGATAAATTCCTTGAAGGGTCTAGTTTCCAAAATGGGGTCATATTTTGGGGGTTTCCACTGTTTTGGCACCTTGGGAGCTCTGCAAATGGGACATGGTGCCTGAAAAGTATTCTAGCAAAATCTGGCCTACAAAATCCAATTAGCGCTCCATCCGTTCTGAGAGCGACCATGTGCCCGTACTTTACGGTAAAAGCACATATGTGGTATTGTCGTGTTCGGGAGAAATTGTGTAACAAAATATGGGGTGTAGTTTCTCCTTTAACCCCTTGTAAAGATGAAAAATTTGGGGCTACAGTAACATTTTATTATGAAAAAAGTAATTTTTCATTTTCACGTCTAAATGGTAAATAAATCTGTGAGACACCTGTAGGGTCAAAGGGCTCACTATACCCCTTGATAAATCCTTGAGGGGTCTAGTTTCCAAAATGGGGTCACATTTGGGGGGTTTCCACTATTTTGGCACCTTGGGAGCTCTGCAAATGGGACATGGTGCCTGCAAACTATTTTATCAAAATCTGGCCTACAAAATCCAATTAGCGCTCCATACGTTCTGAGAGCGATCGTGTGCCCGTACATTAGGGTACCAGCACATATGGGGTATTGTTGTGTTCGGGAGAAATTGTGCAACAAAATATGGGGTGCATTTTCTCCTTTAACCCCTTGTAAAGATGAAAAATTTGGGGCTACAGTAACATTTTATTACAAAAAAAGTAATTTTTCATTTTCACGTCTAAATGGTAAATAAATCTGTGAGACATCTGTAGGGTCAAAGGGCTCACTATACCCCTTGATAAATTCCTTGAGGGGTCTAGTTTCCAAAATGGGGTCACATTTGGGGGGTTTCCACTATTTTGGCACCTTGGGAGCTCTGCAAATGCGACATGGTGCCTGAAAAGTATTCTAGCAAAATCTGGCCTACAAAATCCAATTAGCGCTCCATCCGCTCTGAGAGCGACCGTGTGCCCGTACATTTGGGTACCAGCACATATGGGGTATTGTTGTGTTCGGGAGAAATTGTGCAACAAAATATGGGGTGCAGTTTCTCCTTTAACCCCTTGTAAAGATGAAAAATTTGGGGCTACAGTAACATTTTATTACAAAAAAAGTAATTTTTCATTTTCACGTCTAAATGGTAAATAAATCTGTGAGACACCTGTAGGGTCAAAGGGCTCACTATACCCCTTGATAAATTCCTTGAGGGGTCTAGTTTCCAAAATGGGGTCACATTTGGGGGGTTTCCACTATTTTGGCACCTTGGGAGCTCTGCAAATGGGACATGGTGCCTGCAAACTATTTTATCAAAATCTGGCCTACAAAATCCAATTAGCGCTCCATCCGTTCTGAGAGCGACCGTGTGCCCGTACATTAGGGTACCAGCACATATGGGGTATTGTTGTGTTCGGGAGAAATTGTGCAACAAAATATGGGGTGCAGTTTCTCCTTTAACCCCTTGTAAAGATGAAAAATTTGGGGCTACAGTAACATTTTATTACAAAAAAAGTAATTTTTCATTTTCACGTCTAAATGGTAAATAAATCTGTGAGACACCTGTAGGGTCAAAGGGCTCACTATACCCCTTGATAAATTCCTTGAGGGGTCTAGTTTCCAAAATGGGGTCACATTTGGGGGGTTTCCACTATTTTGGCACCTTGGGAGCTCTGCAAATGGGACATGGTGCCTGCAAACTATTTTATCAAAATCTGGCCTACAAAATCCAATTAGCGCTCCATCCGTTCTGAGAGCGATTGTGTGCCCGTACATTAGGGTAACAGCACTTATGGGGTATTGTCGTGTTCGGAAGAAATTGTGCAACAAAATGTGGGGTGCATTTCCTCTTTTAACTCTTAGTAAATGTGTAAATTCTAGGGCTAAATGAATATATTAGTGATAGGAATTGAAAAATGTAAATTTGACCTCCATTTTGTTTTAATTGCTGTGAAATGCTGAAAGGGTTAAAAAACTTTCTACCTGCTGTTTTGGATTCTTTCAGGAGTGCAGTTTTTAGAATGGGGTGACTTATGGGGTTTTTTATTACAGAGGCCTTTCAAGTTCCCTTCTGAACTGAACTGGTCCCTTGAAAAATGTGTTTTGGAAATATTCTTGAAAATTTTGAAAATTACTGCTTGATTTGTAAGCCTTATAATATCTGAAAAAAATTAAAGAGTGATTAAAATTTGATTGCTACATAAATGAAAGACATGGTTAATTATATTTATGAAAAAATTTGGGTGGTATGACTTTCTATTTGAAAGACATGCAATTTCAAAGTTTGAAAACTGCATTTTTTTCCAAATTTTCGCCAAATTTCATATTTTTTAATAATCAAAGACATAACATACCGACCAAAATTTACTACTGACATGAAGTACAAGGTGTTACGAAAAAACAGTCTCAGAATCACTTGTCTATGTTAAAGCGTCTCAAAGTTATTGCCATTTAAAGTGACACATGTCAGTTTTGAAAAAAAAGGCCTGGTCTTTAACATACTTTTGGGCTCGGTCCTTAACCGGTTAAGGACAGTCCTATAAGCTAAGGGCTCACGTTGGGGAACTATAACTTTTTTTGTTGTAGATTTTGTTGCAGTTTTTTGAGCCAAAGCCAGTAGTGGATTGAGCAGAAGGTAGGAGTACTTTACATACTGTATATCCCCCATTAATCTTGTAGACATTCTTGGCTTTGGCTCAAAAACTGCAACAAAATCTGCGCTTTCACAAAATGGGGCCTCAGCCTAAAGGAATTTATTGCTGTTGTGTTACTTCTGCACTTCTGCTTGCATTTCCACAGCTAAAATGAACATGCTGCAAATTTCCAAAACACATTGTCTGCAGTGTTCTTGGTGCATAGTGGGAATAAAATGAAATTAAATCTCATTCACTTTGCAAGTAGTGTAAAAAAACAACCGTTTCTGCAGCAGACTAAAACACCATGTTTCTGCTATGTATGACCTTAAAGTGATTTCATACACTATTATGAATATTTAATGTAAAATAGAGGAATTGCCTGTTTACAGAAAACAACAAACAAATCCCCAAAGTTATAAAGCAACCAAATACGAAATAAAGATCCAGTTTCAATCTTGCATATAGTTGGGATTTACAATATGTGTAAATACCAGATATATAGTATGTTGCATTCCACAAGACATTTGTTACAAAAGCAATTTCAATGTGTCAGATTTTAGGTTGTTTGTTATTATTTTCATGCCAAGGAAAGGAAATAGCTTACTGTAAATAGAGTAAACTAGAAATGCACTTGGGACCAAAAAATCTACCCATAGTGTATAGAAACATATAAAACATATTTTAATCCTTCAGCTTTCTAAAGAATTTCTACAGTATTGTATTGTATTTTCTTTCCTCAATGCTATGGTCAGATACATTTTAAGGTATATTTTGTTCACTCAATTTTGAAATAAGCAAAATGAATGTACTTATATTACATTCAATTGAAATGGGCTTTGTGACATTTTACCTATCCCACTGTGCTTAGGACATTGCATTGAAGCAAATGAGATAGCTGTCCCTATTTATAATGGGATAATACATTCTGAAGTTGTCCTTTTTATGATAGCTCCAAATGCATGTGAAAAATTGAAAAACAAAAACAACGCTCATTCTGTATGAAGGATTTATTACAAACTTTCATGACATATTCATAGAACACTCCAACAATAGCTAATCTAAAAAGATATGGCCACCAGGAATCCCACAAGTGCCAAGGAATGATGGGGTAACAGACCTCTTAAGGCAGAGTTCACACTACCGGCGCATTCCATTATGAAGGTGTCCATTAAAAAAAAAAAAAGACACCTATCATTACGGACATTAACAGACACTAACTGATGTTAATGTGTCCGTTTTTTTAACTGATTCATTTAATGGATTAATTAAAAAAAAAAAAAAAAAAACGGACACACTAGCATCAGTTAGTGTCAGTGTCCTTTTTTTACTGTCAGTTTTTTTTTATTTGTTTCTGCTTTCTGAGCATGTGCAGAAAATAACGTACAGTAACTGATGGCTATCAGTTACTGTCGGTTATAAGTCCGTTGCCCATACATTTCAATGTTACACTTGCCGTCCGTCAAGAATCTGTTTTTTTTTTTTTTCAAATGGACACAAAAGTCCTGCATGTAGGATTTTTTGTCAGGTGGGAAAAATTGGACTTTGGACGGATTGGGTGTAAATGGATACTTTTTCTGACACCGTACTGTACATACCAGAATTATTTTCAGATTAGTGGACAATTTTAAAACTGAACTGCAATGGCTTAACAACTACGCTTATTTGTGAATAGTTGTAACATTTTGAAAAGCAAGTACCTAAAAAGTACTTAAAAAACATAATGCTGCTAAAAGTTAACTTTGACATATTTGAATATGGGATATTTAAAAGTATTAATTTCATTTTTTGTCTAGTAAGGAAGAGTTTGCATGTGACCCTCTTTATTGAACTCTAAGGCTAGGTTCACACTAGCGCTTAATTTCTGTTCAGGGTTTCCATCCTTGAGTCTGTAGGACTTTTCTCTTTCCAATGTTCCACCTTTTTTGGCAGTGGACTGCATTATAGTCTACGGGGTTCATGGGTTTCTTTTTTTTTTTTTAATGTAGATTGTGAGTCCCACATAGAGCTCACAATGTACATTTTTCCCTATCAGTATGTCTTTTTTTTTTTTTTTGGAACATGGGATGGAAATCCATGCAATCATGGGGAGAACATACAAACTCCTTGCAGATGGATTTGCCTTTTGTGGGGTTTGAACACCAGGACTCCAGTGCTGCAATACTATACCACTATACCACTATACCACTGAGCCACCGTGTAGCCCCGAGATTCATGGCTTTCTGTGGGTAACCACTTTGTAAGTGGGTTGATTTTCTATTTTTCAGGTGGAACCAAAGAACAGAAAGCCGAACACTAGTGTGAACCTAGCATAAGGCTATAATCTTAGCATTCAATCGAGAGGCCTATGTGTTAATGTGTCAACTCCTCAACCATTGCAAAAGCAGCCATCTTGAATCAGCAAACAAACATTACCAAAGCAATGATATTGGGACATGTTATAATGCTACTCTGTAGTTGTAGCATAGACAATACAAATGCATCTTTAACTAGGTGAAAATATATAGCAACAATATGCAATTATATAAAAAAAAATCTGTAAAAAAAAACCCAATATTGTATGTTTCAGTATATATCTTGAGTTAGTGTAAAGTGAATAATACATTCCCTTTAATGCAATCTTTCCATAGTGGTGTTAGATTAAGATTGTTAAAGCAATGTCTCTATATCTAGATTGTTTTTGTTATACAATATTAGAGATGAGCGAACAGTGTTCTATCGAACTCATGTTCGATCGGATATTAGGCTGTTCGGCATGTTCGAATCGAATCGAACACCGCGTGGTAAAGTGCGCCATTACTCGATTCCCCTCCCACCTTCCCTGGCGCCTTTTTTGCTCCAATAACAGCGCAGGGTAGGTGGGACAGGAACTACGACACCGGTGACGTTGAGAAAAGTAGGCAAAACCCATTGGCTGCCGAAAACATGTGACCTCTAATTTAAAAGAACAGCGACGCCCAGCTTCGCGTCATTCTGAGCTTGCAATTCACCGGGGACGGAGGTTTCCGTCCAGTTAGCTAGGGGTTAGATTCTGGGTAGGCAGGGACAGGCTAGGATAGGAAGGAGAAGACAACCACAACAGCTCTTGTAAGAGCTAAATTCCAGGGAGAAGCTTGTCAGTGTAACGTGGCACTGACGGGCTCAATCGCCGCAACCCAGCTTTCCCAGGATCCTGAATGGAATACACTGACAGTGTATTCCCGTATACCCGATATATACCCCCGATACCCGTTCCAACGGTGTGCCCCCCCACCTTCACCCCAGAAATACCCTGCAAGTCCCCTAGCAATAGAATTGGGGCTATATACACCCACTATTTTTGCTACTGCCATATAGTGCCATTGTCTCACTGGGAATTCAAAGAATATATTGGGCTTACATATAACTTCAATTCCAGGGAGAAGCTTGTCAGTGTAACGTGGCACTGACGGGCTCAATCGCCGCAACCCAGCTTTCCCAGGATCCTGAATGGAACACACTGACAGTGTATTCCCGTATACCCCATATATACACCCCAAATCCCCGTTCCAACGGTGTGCCCCCCCACCTTCACCTCAGAAATACCCTGCAAGTCCCCTAGCAATAGAATTGGGGTTACGTGCACCCACAATTTTTGCTACTGGTAGATAGTGCCATTGTCTCACTGGGAATTCAAAGAATATATGGGGGTTACGTGCACCCACAATTTTTGCTACTGGTAGATAGTGCCATTGTCTCACTGGGAATTCAAAGAATATATTGGGGTTATGTGAACCCACAATTTTTGCTACTGGTATATAGTGCCATTGTCTGACTGGGAATTCAAAGAATATATGGGGGTTACGTGCACCCACAATTTTTGCTACTGCTATACAGTGCCATTGTCTCACTGGGAATTCAAAGAATATATTGGGGTTATGTGCACCCACAATTTTTGCTACTGGTATATAGTGCCATTGTCTGACTGGGAACTCAAAGAATATATAGGGGTTACGTGCACCCACAATTTTTGCTACTGCTATACAGTGCCATTGTCTCATTGGGAATTCAAAGAATATATTGGGGTTATGTGCACCCACAATTTTTGCTACTGCTATATAGGGCCAGTTTCTGACTGGTAATTCAAAAAATATATTGGGGTTATGTGCACCCACAATTTTTGCTACTGCTATACAGTGCCATTGTCTCACTGGGAATTCAAAGAATATATTGGGGTTATGTGCACCCACAATTTTTGCCACTGGTATATAGTGCCATTGTCTGACTGGGAATTCAAAGAATATATGGAGGTTACGTGCACCCACAATTTTTGCTACTGCTATACAGTGCCATTGTCTCACTGGGAATTCAAAGAATATATTGGGGTTATGTGCACCCACAATTTTTGCTACTGCTATATAGTTACAGTTTCTGACTGGTAATTCAAAGAATATATTGGGGTTATGTGCACCCACAATTTTTGCTACTGCTATACAGTGCCATTGTCTCACTGGGAATTCAAAGAATATATTGGGGTTATGTGCACCCACAATTTTTGCTACTGGTATATAGTGCCATTGTCTGACTGGGAATTCAAAGAATATATGGGGGTTACGTGCACCCACAATTTTTGCTACTGCTATACAGTGCCATTGTCTCACTGGGAATTCAAAGAATATATTGGGGTTATGTGCACCCACAATTTTTGCTACTGCTATATAGTGCCAGTTTCTGACTGGTAATTCAAAGAATATATTGGGGTTATGTGCACCCACAATTTTTGCTACTGCTATACAGTGCCATTGTCTCACTGGGAATTCAAAGAATATATTGGGGTTATGTGCACCCACAATTTTTGCTACTGGTATATAGTGCCATTGTCTGACTGGGAATTCAAAGAATATATGGGGGTTACGTGCACCCACAATTTTTGCTACTGCTATACAGTGCCATTGTCTCACTGGGAATTCAAAGAATATATTGGGGTTATGTGCACCCACAATTTTTGCTACTGCTATATAGTGCCAGTTTCTGACTGGTAATTCAAAGAATATATTGGGGTTATGTGCACCCACAATTTTTGCTACTGCTATACAGTGCCATTGTCTCAATGCGAATTCAAAGAATATATTGGGGTTATGTGCACCCACAATTTTTGCTACTGGTATATATTGCCATTGTCTGACTGGGAATTCAAAGAATATATGGGGGTTACGTGCACCCACAATTTTTGCTACTGCTATACAGTGCCATTGTCTCACTGGGAATTCAAAGAATATATTGGGGTTATGTGCACCCACAATTTTTGCTACTGCTATACAGTGCCATTGTCTCACTGGGAATTCAAAGAATATATTGGGGTTATGTGCACCCACAATTTTTGCTACTGCTATATAGTGCCAGTTTCTGACTGGTAATTCAAAGAATATATTGGGGTTATGTGCACCCACAATTTTTGCTACTGGTATATAGTGCCATTGTCTGACTGGTAATTCAAAGAATATATGGGGGTTACGAGCACCCACAATTTTTGCTACTGCTATACAGTGCCATTGTCTCACTGGGAATTCAAAGAATATATTGGGGTTATGTGCACCCACAATTTTTGCTACTGCTATATAGTGCCAGTTTCTGACTGGTAATTCAAAGAATATATTGGGGTTACGTGCACCCACAATTTTTGCTACTGCTATATAGTGCCAGTTTCTGACTGGTAATTCAAAGAATATATTGGGGTTATGTGCACCCACAATTTTTGCTACTGCTATACAGTGCCATTGTCTCACTGGGAATTCAAAGAATATATTGGGGTTATGTGCACCCACAATTTTTGCTACTGCCATATAGTGCCAGTTCCTGACTGGTAATTCAAAGAATATATTGGGGTTATGTGCACCCACAATTTTTGCTACTGCTATACAGTGCCATTGTCTCACTGGGAATTCAAAGAATATATTGGGGTTATGTGCACCCACAATTTTTGCTACTGCTATACAGTGCCATTGTCTGACTGGGAATTCAAAGAATATATGGGGGTTATGTGCACCCACAATTTTTGCTACTGCTATACAGTGCCATTGTCTCACTGGGAATTCAAAGAATATATTGGGGTTATGTGCACCCACAATTTTTGCTACTGCTATATAGTGCCAGTTTCTGACTGGTAATTCAAAGAATATATTGGGGTTATGTTCACCCACAATTTTTGCTACTGGTATATAGTGCCATTGTCTGACTGGGAATTCAAAGAATATATGGGGGTTATGTGCACCCACAATTATTGCTACTGCTATACAGTGCCATTGTCTCACTGGGAATTCAAAGAATATATTGGGGTTATGTGCACCCACAATTTTTGCTACTGGTATATAGTGCCATTGTCTGACTGGGAATTCAAAGAATATATGGGGGTTACGTGCACCCACAATTTTTGCTACTGCTATACAGTACCATTGTCTCACTGGGAATTCAAAGAATATATTGGGGTTATGTGCACCCACAATTTTTGCTACTGGTATATAGTGCCATTGTCTGACTGGGAATTCAAAGAATATATGGGGGTTACGTGCACCCACAATTTTTGCTACTGCTATACAGTGCCATTGTCTCACTGGGAATTCAAAGAATATATTGGGGTTATGTGCACCCACAATTTTTGCTACTGCTATACAGTGCAATTGTCTCACTGGGAATTCAAAGAATATATTGGGGTTATGTGCACCCACAATTTTTGCTACTGCTATATAGTGCCAGTTTCTGACTGGTAATTCAAAGAATATATTGGGGTTATGTGCACCCACAATTTTTGCTACTGCTATACAGTGCCATTGTCTCACTGGGAATTCAAAGAATATATTGGGGTTATGTGCACCCAAAATTTTTGCTACTGGTATATAGTGCCATTGTCTGACTGGGAATTCAAAGAATATATGGGGGTTACGTGCACCCACAATTTTTGCTACTGCTATACAGTGCCATTGTCTCACTGGGAATTCAAAGAATATATTGGGGTTATATGCACCCACAATTTTTGCTACTGCTATACAGTGCCATTGTCTCACTGGGAATTCAAAGAATATATTGGGGTTATGTGCACCCACAATTTTTACTACTGCTATATAGTGCCAGTTTCTGACTGGTAATTCTAAGAATATATTGGGGTTATGTGCACCCACAATTTTTGCTACTGGTATATAGTGCCATTGTCTCACTGGGAATTCAAAGAATATATGGGGGTTACGTGCACCCACAATTTTTGCTACTGCTATACAGTGCCATTGTCTCACTGGGAATTCAAAGAATATATTGGGGTTATGTGCACCCACAATTTTTGCTACTGCTATATAGTGCCAGTTTCTGACTGGTAATTCAAAGAATATATTGGGGTTATGTGCACCCACAATTTTTGCTACTGCTATACATTGCCATTGTCTCACTGGGAATTCAAAGAATATATTGGGGTAATGTGCACCCACAATTTTTGCTACTGGTATATAGTGCCATTGTCTGACTGGGAATTCAAAGAATATATGGGGGTTACGTGCACCCACAATTTTTGCTACTGCTATACAGTGCCATTGTCTCACTGGGAATTCAAAGAATATATTGGGGTTATGTGCACCCACAATTTTTGCTACTGCTATATAGTGCCAGTTTCTGACTGGTAATTCAAAGAATATATTGGGGTTATGTGCACCCACAATTTTTGCTACTGGTATATAGTGCCATTGTCTGACTGGGAATTCAAAGAATATATGGGGGTTACGTGCACCCACAATTTTTGCTACTGCTATACAGTGCCATTGTCTCACTGGGAATTCAAAGAATATATTGGGGTTATGTGCACCCACAATTTTTGCTACTGCTATATAGTGCCAGTTTCTGACTGGCAATTCAAAGAATATATTGGGGTTACGTGCACCCACAATTTTTACTACTGGTATATAGTGCCATTGTCTCACTGGGAATTCAAAGAATATATGGGGGTTACGTGCACCCACAATTTTTGCTACTGCTATACAGTGCCATTGTCTCACTGGGAATTCAAAGAATATATTGGGGTTATGTGCACCCACAATTTTTGCTACTGCTATACAGTGCCATTGTCTCACTGGGAATTCAAAGAATATATTGGGGTTATGTGCACCCACAATTTTTGCTACTGCTATATTGTGCCAGTTTCTGACTGGTTTTTCAAAGAATATATTGGGGTTATGTGCACCCACAATTTTTGCTACTGCTATACAGTGCCATTGTCTCACTGGGAATTCAAAGAATATATTGGGGTTATGTGCACCCACAATTTTTGCTACTGCTATACAGTGCCATTGTCTCACTGGGAATTCAAAGAATATATTGGGGTTATGTGCACCCACAATTTTTGCTACTGCTATATAGTGCCAGTTTCTGACTGGTAATTCAAAGAATAAATTGGGGTTATGTGCACCCACAATTTTTGCTACTGCTATACAGTGCCATTGTCTCACTGGGAATTCAAAGAATATATTGGGGTTATGTGCACCCACAATTTTTGCTACTGCTATACAGTGCCATTGTCTCACTGGGAATTCAAAGAATATATTGGGGTTATGTGCACCCACAATTTTTGCTACTGCCATATAGTGCCAGTTCCTGACTGGTAATTCAAAGAATATATTGGGGTTATGTGCACCCACAATTTTTGCTACTGCTATACAGTGCCATTGTCTCAATGGGAATTCAAAGAATATATTGGGGTTATGTGCACCCACAATTTTTGCTACTGGTATATAGTGCCATTGTCTGACTGGGAATTCAAAGAATATATGGGGGTTACGTGCACCCACAATTTTTGCTACTGCTATACAGTGCCATTGAATCACTGGGAATTCAAAGAATATATTGGGGTTATGTGCACCCACAATTTTTGCTACTGCTATATAGTGCCAGTTTCTGACTGGTAATTCAAAGAATATATTGGGGTTATGTTCACCCACAATTTTTGCTACTGGTATATAGTGCCATTGTCTGACTGGGAATTCAAAGAATATATGGGGGTTACGTGCTCCCACAATTTTTGCTACTGCTATACAGTGCCATTGTCTCACTGGGAATTCAAAGAATATATTGGGGTTATGTGCACCCACAATTTTTGCTACTGGTATATAGTGCCATTGTCTGACTGGGAATTCAAAGAATATATGGGGGTTACGTGCACCCACAATTTTTGCTACTGCTATACAGTGCCATTGTCTCACTGGGAATTCAAAGAATATATTGGGGTTATGTGCACCCACAATTTTTGCTACTGGTATATAGTGCCATTATCTGACTGGGAATTCAAAGAATATATGGGGGTTACGTGCATCCACAATTTTTGCTACTGCTACACAGTGCCATTGTCTCACTGGGAATTCAAAGAATATATTGGGGTTATGTGCACCCACAATTTTTGCTACTGGTATATAGTGCCATTGTCTGACTGGGAATTCAAAGAATATATGGGGGTTACATGCACCCACAATTTTTGCTACTGCTATATAGTGCCAGTTTCTGACTGGTAATTCAAAGAATATATTGGGGTTATGTGCACCCACAATTTTTGCTACTGGTATATAGTGCCATTGTCTGACTGGGAATTCAAAGAATATATGGGGGTTACGTGCACCCACAATTTTTGCTACTGCTATACATTGCCATTGTCTCACTGGGAATCCAAAGAATATATTGGGGTTATGTGCACCCACAATTTTTGCTACTGCTATACAGTGCCATTGTCTCATTGGGAATTCAAAGAATATATTGGGGTTATGTGCACCCACAATTTTTGCTACTGCTATATAGTGCCAGTTTCTGACTGGTAATTCAAAGAATATATTGGGGTTATGTGCACCCACAATTTTTACTACTGCTATACAGTGCCATTGTCTCACTGGGAATTCAAAGAATATATTGGGGTTATGTGCACCCACAATTTTTGCTACTGGTATATAGTGCCATTGTCTGACTGGGAATTCAAAGAATATATGGGGGTTACGTGCACCCACAATTTTTGCTACTGCTATACAGTGCCATTGTCTCACTGGGAATTCAAAGAATATATTGGGGTTATATGCACCCACAATTTTTGCTACTGCTATACAGTGCCATTGTCTCACTGGGAATTCAAAGAATATATTGGGGTTATGTGCACCCACAATTTTTGCTACTGCTATATAGTGCCATTGTCTGACTGGGAATTCAAAGAATATATGGGGGTTACGTGCACCCACAATTTTTGCTACTGCTATACAGTGCCATTGTCTCACTGGGAATTCAAAGAATATATTGGGGTTATGTGCACCCACAATTTTTGCTACTGGTATATAGTGCCATTGTCTGACTGGGAATTCAAAGAATATATGGGGGTTACGTGCATCCACAATTTTTGCTACTGCTACACAGTGCCATTGTCTCACTGGGAATTCAAAGAATATATTGGGGTTATGTGCACCCACAATTTTTGCTACTGGTATATAGTGCCATTGTCTGACTGGGAATTCAAAGAATATATGGGGGTTACGTGCACCCACAATTTTTGCTACTGCTATATAGTGCCAGTTTCTGACTGGTAATTCAAAGAATATATTGGGGTTATGTGCACCCACAATTTTTGCTACTGCTATATAGTTCCAGTTTCTGACTGGTAATTCAAAGAATATATTGGGGTTATGTGCACCCACATTTTTTGCTACTGGTATATAGTGCCATTGTCTGACTGGGAATTCAAAGAATATATGGGGGTTACGTGCACCCACAATTTTTGCTACTGCTATACATTGCCATTGTCTCACTGGGAATTCAAAGAATATATTGGGGTTATGTGCACCCACAATTTTTGCTACTGCTATACAGTGCCATTGTCTCATTGGGAATTCAAAGAATATATTGGGGTTATGTGCACCCACAATTTTTGCTACTGCTATATAGTGCCAGTTTCTGACTGGTAATTCAAAGAATATATTGGGGTTATGTGCACCCACAATTTTTGCTACTGCTATACAGTGCCATTGTCTCACTGGGAATTCAAAGAATATATTGGGGTTATGTGCACCCACAATTTTTGCTACTGGTATATAGTGCCATTGTCTGACTGGGAATTCAAAGAATATATGGGGGTTACGTGCACCCACAATTTTTGCTACTGCTATACAGTGCCATTGTCTCACTGGGAATTCAAAGAATATATTGGGGTTATATGCACCCACAATTTTTGCTACTGCTATACAGTGCCATTGTCTCACTGGGAATTCAAAGAATATATTGGGGTTATGTGCACCCACAATTTTTGCTACTGCTATATAGTGCCAGTTTCTGACTGGTAATTCAAAGAATATATTGGGGTTATGTGCACCCACAATTTTTGCTACTGGTATATAGTGCCATTGTCTGACTGGGAATTCAAAGAATATATGGGGGTTACGTCCACCCACAATTTTTGCTACTGCTATACAGTGCCATTGTCTCACTGGGAATTCAAAGAATATATTGGGGTTATGTGCACCCACAATTTTTGCTACTGCTATATAGTGCCAGTTTCTGACTGGTAATTCAAAGAATATATTGGGGTTATGTGCACCCACAATTTTTGCTACTGGTATATAGTGCCATTGTCTGACTGGGAATTCAAAGAATATATGGGGGTTACATGCACCCACAATTTTTGCTACTGCTATACAGTGCCATTGTCTCACTGGGAATTCAAAGAATATATTGGGGTTATGTGCACCCACAATTTTTGCTACTGCTATATAGTGCCAGTTTCTGACTGGTAATTCAAAGAATATATTGGGGTTACGTGCACCCACAATTTTTGCTACTGGTATATAGTGCCATTGTCTGATTGGGAATTCAAAGAATATATGGGGGTTACGTGCACCCACAATTTTTGCTACTGCTATACAGTGCCAGTTTCTGACTGGGAATTCAAAGAATATATTGGGGTTATGTGCACCCACAATTTTTGCTACTGCTATACAGTGCCATTGTCTCACTGGGAATTCAAAGAATATATTGGGGTTATGTGCACCCACATTTTTTGCTACTGCTATATAGTGCCAGTTTCTGACTTGTAATTCAAAGAATATATTGGGGTTATGTGCACCCACAATTTTTGCTACTGCTATACAGTGCCATTGTCTCACGGGGAATTCAAAGAATATATTGGGGTTATGTGCACCCACAATTTTTGCTACTGCTATACAGTGCCATTGTCTCACTGGGAATTCAAAGAATATATTGGGGTTATGTGCACCCACAATTTTTGCTACTGCTATATAGTGCCAGTTTCTGACTGGTAATTCAAAGAATATATTGGGGTTATGTGCACCCACAATTTTTGCTACTGGTATATGGTGCCATTGTCTGACTGGGAATTCAAAGAATATATGGGGGTTACGTCCACCCACAATTTTTGCTACTGCTATACAGTGCCATTGTCTCACTGGGAATTCAAAGAATATATTGGGGTTATGTGCACCCACAATTTTTGCTACTGCTATACAGTGCCATTGTCTCACTGGGAATTCAAAGAATATATTGGGTTTATGTGCACCCACAATTTTTGCTACTGCCATATAGTGCCAGTTCCTGACTGGTAATTCAAAGAATATATTGGGGTTATGTGCACCCAAAATTTTTACTACTGCTATACAGTGCCATTGTCTCACTGGGAATTCAAAGAATATATGGGGGTTACGTGCACCCACAATTTTTGCTACTGCTATACAGTGCCATTGTCTCACTGGGAATTCAAAGAATATATTGGGGTTATGTGCACCCACAATTTTTGCTACTGCTATATAGTGCCATTGTCTGACTGGGAATTCAAAGAATATATGGGGGTTACGTGCACCCACAATTTTTGCTACTGCTATACAGTGCCATTGTCTCACTGGGAATTCAAAGAATATATTGGGGTTATGTGCACCCACAATTTTTGCTACTGGTATATAGTGCCATTGTCTGACTGGGAATTCAAAGAATATATGGGGATTACGTGCACCCACAATTTTTGCTACTGCTATACAGTGCCATTGTCTCACTGGGAATTCAAAGAATATATTGGGGTTATGTGCACCCACAATTTTTGCTACTGGTATATAGTGCCATTGTCTGACTGGGAATTCAAAGAATATATGGGGGTTATGTGCACCCACAATTTTTGCTACTGCTATACAGTGCCATTGTCTCACTGGAAATTCAAAGAATATATTGGGGTTATGTGCACCCACAATTTTTGCTACTGGTATATAGTGCCATTGTCTGACTGGGAATTCAAAGAATATATGGGGGTTACGTGCACCCACAATTTTTGCTACTGCTATACAGTGCCATTGTCTCACTGGGAATTCAAAGAATATATTGGGGTTATGTGCACCCACAATTTTTGCTACTGGTATATAGTGCCATTGTCTGACTGGGAATTCAAAGAATATATTGGGGTTACGTGCACCCACAATTTTTGCTACTGGTAGATAGTGCCATTGTCTCACTGGGAATTCTACAAATAATTTGGGGATTCATTCACCCTACATCTCAGGCTCTTGCCATATTCACCCGGGTTGTCAGTGCTGCACCAGCTCGTTCCCAGACAGCTCGGCCCGAAAAACACGTTACCTATATAGAGGATTTGGACAATGAAGACAACATGTTCTAAATTTAATGTCTGCACCTTCTCCAGAATTAAAATAAAGGCAGCGTTTAACTTTCAAATAGGGGTTTAGGCACTGCCAAGTTATTTATTACCACCCGCTCCCTTATAATGATGATGACGCCAAAGTCACTGTGGGTGTTCAGAGCTCACAGCTTTGGTTGACATTTGTCTTGCTCTCTGTCGGTACCAGCTGTCTTTTTGGATACCGTAAAGTTATGTTGACTTTATTAACAGCTATAGAAGCTTTAGCCAGGTTGTGACGGTGTGTAACCCTAACAACACTAAGTGGGATACACATTAATAGTCAGTCTATGTACGCTAAACGTATCACTGAAGTAATTTTTTTTCCCTATCCCCTACTATAAGAAAGGAACAGACATTAGACCTAGACCGGGGTTCGAGGCTTGTAAAAATCCAGTATTATTTGTTCTTCATGATGTGAAATATGTGTTGAAAAGCAACCCAAGATGAAGTCAGCCATGTGTGCCAGTGTGTTACTTGGCATGCCTTTGCTGGCCCCAACTGTAAGGGTCACTCTCCATTTCCTCCATTTTCCACTCCCCTTCACACCATTTGTGGTGAAGCAATGGGATGCACTGAAGTGCACCCTCTAGCCTCGTGTGGGACAGAGACATCAGATGCCACTCCAACCCCCTCGTCTTCCTCCGCCAGCCAACGGTGCGAAGATGAGAGGAGTGTGCTCTGAATGTTTTCTGCCTAGCAGAGGCTAGTTCTCACTTACGAAAATGGCCCCACTTTGACCTGTATATCAGGCACAATGGTGTAGGTTTCAAAGAAACATGGCACCAACAAGTTGGAAAACGTGGGCCATGCGTGGACCGTGTTTGAGTCTGGCAAGCTCCAGATCTGCTACCAGGTTCCAGCCATTATCACAGGCGCAAAAATGCCAGGCCCCAGGTGTAGCAGGGAAAAAAAAATGCCATCTCAGCCAGGATGGCATCCCTGACCTCGGAGGCACTGTGCTGTCTGTCCCCCAAGCTGATCAGTTTCAGCACGGCCTGCTGACATCTCCCCATGCCAGTGTTACAGTGTTTTCCGCTAGTAGCTGGGGTGGAGGTTGCAGCATCGTAGGGTTTCAGTCTACTCCTGCCATGAATTTTGGCCTGGGAGAGGAGATAGGCCACCCCAGTTTGCACCCGGGGAACAGACTCCACCACATTCACCCTGCCTGTCATTAAAGATAAGCACTGCAGCATCCCTGACCACAGGCGCTTGTCCATGTGTCGGTGGTCAAGTGGACCTTGCAGCAAAGCGCAGAGCTCTGGGCCCGACTGATGTTATGGGACACATGCAGGCACAAGGCAGGGAAAGCACACCAAGAAAAGTAGTAACGGCTAGGCCCAGCATAGGGAGGTGCCCCAGCTGCCATCTGCTGACAGAAGGCCTGGGTCTCCAGAAGCATAAACAAACACCAACATCTCCAGGGCCAGCAGTTTATCGATGAGGCTGTTAAAGGCTTGGGCATGGGGGTGGGTTGTGTTGTACTTCTGCCTGCAATGAAAAGCTTGGGAAATGTGGAGTGGCTGGGAAGAGGCGCATGATGGTGCAGGCCAAAAGGGCGCATGAGGGTGAACTCCCCAATGTGTCAGAGATAGGTGTGTAGGTGTCCTTGCATCATATACTTGCACCATATTTGGCTTTGGAAGTTAATTTTGTGCCAAAAAGTGGTTAAGACAGCGATCCCTCAGCTACTCCCGTTACACTGTCTATTGAAGTTACTATCTTTGGAAGTGGACCACCACTTGTAAGATCCCAAAGGAAGCAGGCAAGAGATGTGCAGTGCAGAAAAAAAGATGAGAAAATAAGTGTAGGCTGTAGAGCACAGAGGGATCGGAGAGGACAGAGCTGGTGTCGGCCAGGTATTCCCACAACATGCGCCTATACTTGTCCCTCCTGGTGACACTAGGCCCCTGAGTGGCAGTAATTTGTCCAGGGGGGCCATTAACGTGTTCCAGACCTAGGAATAAGTCTTCCAACAGGGTAGAGTTTTGCATGCCTTTGCTTCTACCCACTGTTTTTGCTGCTTAGCTTCCCTCCACATCTACACTGCTTTCACCCCTAAACATCACCCCAGTTTATGCCTTTGTTTCTACCCTGTTTTTTTTTGTTGAATTAGCTTCCCTCCACATCTACACTGCTTTAGCCCCTAAACATCACCCCAGTTTATGCCTTTGCTTCTACCCTGTTTTTTTTGTTGAATTAGCTTCCCTCCACATCTACACTGCTTTAGCCCCTAAACATCACCCCAGTTTATGCCTTTGCTTCTACCCAGGTTTTTTGTTGATTTAGCTTCCCTCTACATCTACACTGCTTTAGCCCCTAGACATCACCCCTGTCCATGTGGGGTCGGTGGCCTCGTCATCCACCAACTCCTCTTCCAATTGCGCACTGGCCCCTTACTGCAAACCGCACATGACCACAGCTTGCCCTGATGGCAACTCATGATCCCCACTTAGGTCCAGAAAAGTCGGTGGCGGGTCCAAAACCCCAAAATTGGAAGGAAATGGCGGATGCTGCAGTATTTCTAACACCTGTTCCTGGTGCTCGGGCCTGGTCTGTGTTGTACCCTGCACCCTGCTTAACGCAGCTGCTATATCCGAAGTTGTGCTGAGCGCATGCTAATGTTTCATGTCCAGTGCAATGGATGGGATGGGATTTCACATAAGTCTGCCACCCATGGCCACTCATGGTTGAGCAACTGAGGGAGTTGACTTTGACAAACCCGAGGGTTTTGGAGTTGGAACTACATCAAAGGTCTGTGCTGCTCACACACTCTGCTCAACACATGATATGTTTAGTGCCAGCAGTGTGGAGACGTCGCACAACAGCCATTGTTCCAGCAGGTACAGGCGTTGTAGGAGTGCATAGAGGCTAGCAGCGGCAACTATAGACTTTAAAAACTATCCGCACAAGCGCCACACTTTCACCAGTAGCTCAGGAACATTGGGGTACCTTTTTCAAAAGATTAGCAGCAATGAGTTAAAAACGTGGCCCAGGCATGGAATATGTTGCAGGCTGCCAAGCTACAGAGCCAATCCCAGGTTACGGCCATTATCACACATGACAACATGCCTGGGCCCAGGTGCAGTGGCAAAAACCACATTGCCGTCTCATCGAGGATGGCATGACTCACTTTGTAGGCAGTGTGCTATCTGGCCCCCAAGCTGATGAGCTTCAGCACGGCCCGCTGATGTCTCCCCACACCAGTGTTGCAGCGTTTCCAGCTCGTAGCTGGGGTCAATTTAACAGCGGAGGAGGGTGGTGTTTCAGCCCTCCTCCCAGGAATGTTGTGTGGGGAGACAAGTCAGGCCACCACATTTTGCGACCCGGTCCACGCCTCAACTACATTCAACCACTGTGCCCAAATTGAAAGGTAGCGTCCCTGTCCGCATGCACTTGTCCATTCGTAACTGGTCACATGGAACTTTAGGGCTAAGCGCTGAATTTAGGGACCGCCTCATGTTTGGGGGAAAGTGCTGGTGTGGACGGCACAGTGCGGTGGCGCAGTAGACACTCTGCCCAAAAAGGGCAGAGTGTCCCCCAGCCGGGATTCCAACATCTCCTGGGCCAGATTTCTTGAGATGAGGCCGTTGAAGCCTTGGGCATGTGGGTGGGTTGCGCTGTACTTTAGCATGAAATGAAAGGCTTGGGAGATGGGGAGTTGCTGGGAAGAGGCGCATGATGGCGCGGGCAAAAGGAGAAATGGCAGGAAAAGCTGAGGATGAGGGTGAACTCCCCAAAGTGTCAGAGGCAGATGTGGAGGTGTCCTGGCTGCTGGTCTGGACTGCAGCGCCAGCCCTGTCAACAGTGGGAGAGGCAGTGGCCGCCAGGCCAAACGACGATTATCCTGCGCTTGCTCTCACCCACTGAGCCCAGGGCTTGCCTTCCAAATGATGGCACCCGCAAGAGGTGGTGAGATTCCTCTCCGCAGATCTCCAACCCATCTTGGACTTGCAAATTGCACTAAATTTGTCATGTAACTGACATGTATATGATGAGTCTATCCATTGTCTGTTCATTTTGGTGAAAGTCAGCCTGTCAGCTGACAGACAGCTGTGCTTGTCAGTGATGATGCCACCGGCTGCTTGTACCCCCAGTTTTTGCTGCTTAGCTTGCCTCCACATCCACACTGCTTTTGCCCCTACACATCACCCCTATCCATGCCTGTGCCTCTAGCCATAAGTCTGCCACCCATGGAAACTCATGGTGCAGAAAGTGAGGGAGCTGACTCTGAGGAACCCTTGGGTTTTGTAGCTGGTACTCCATCAAAGGTCTCTGCTGCTCACACACCCTGCTGAACATACGGTATCTAGGGTTAGAGCGTGTGGTGACCTCGCACAACAGTAGGTGCTTCAGGCAGATGTAGGCCTTGCTGGAGTGTATTGCGGCTAGCTCCAGGTACTGTAGACTTGGGAAAGTGGGTGTCCAAGTGCCGCACTTTCACCCTTAGCTCAGCTAATTTGGGGTATGTTTTTAAAAATCATTGCACCACTACATTGAACACGTGGGCCAGGCATGGAACGTGTTGGAGGCTGGCAAGCTCCAGAGCCCTCCAACAAGACAAAAAAGCCTGGCCCCAGGGGCAGCGGGGATAAACAAATTGCCATCTCATCCAGGATGGCATCCCTGACCTCAGAGGCAGTGTGCTGTCCGTCTCCCAAGCTGATGAGCTTCAGCCCAGCTTGCTGACGTCTCCCTACACCAGTGTTGCAGCGTTTTCAGCTCGTAGCTGGGGTCAATCTAACAGCGGAGGAGGAGGAGGGTGGTGTTTCAGCCCTCCTCCCAGGAATGTTTTGTGGGGAGACAAGTCAGGAAAATTCTTGAAACAGGGGAGAGTTTTGCATCTTTGCCCTTGCTGCCTATGGACATCCCTTTGCCTCTAGCCACCATTTTCCCTGCTTTGCTTGCCTCCACATCCACACTGCTTTTGCCCCTAGACATCACCCCAGTCCATGCCTTAGCTTGTACCCCCAGTTTTTCCTGCTTAGCTTGCCTCCACATCCACACTGCTTTTGCCCCTAGACATCACCCCAGTCCATGCCTTAGCTTGTACCCCCAGTTTTTCCTGCTTAGCTTGCCTCCACATCCACACTGCTTTTGCCCCTAGACATCACCCCAGTCCATGCCTTAGCTTGTACCCCCAGTTTTTCCTGCTTAGCTTGCCTCCACATCCACACTGCTTTTGCCCCTAGACATCACCCCAGTCCATGCCTTAGCTTGTACCCCCAGTTTTTCCTGCTTAGCTTGCCTCCACATCCACACTGCTTTTGCCCCTAGACATCACCCCAGTCCATGCCTTAGCTTGTACCCCCAGTTTTTCCTGCTTAGCTTGCCTCCACATCCACACTGCTTTTGCCCCTAGACATCACCCCAGTCCATGCCTTAGCTTGTACCCCCAGTTTTTCCTGCTTAGCTTGCCTCCACATCCACACTGCTTTTGCCCCTAGACATCACCCTAGTCCATGCCTTAGCTTGTACCCCCAGTTTTTCCTGCTTAGCTTGCCTCCACATCCACACTGCTTTTGCCCCTAGACATCATCCCTATCCATGCCTCTGCCCCTAGCCATAACTCTGCCACCCCTGGAAACTCCTGGTGCAGAAACTTTGGGAGCTGACTTTGAGGAACCCTTGGGTTTTGTAGATGGAACTCCATCAAAGGTCTGTGCAGCTCACACACCCTGCTCAAGATATGGTATTGTAGGGTTTCAGCGTGTGTGAATGACGGACAACAGCCTGTGTTTGGACAGATGTAGGCCTTGCTAGAGTGTTTTTAGGCTAGCAGCGACTCCTGTGCACTTGCAAAAGTGGGCGCACAAGCGCCGCATTTTCAACAGTAGCTTCGGTACATTTGGGTATGTTTTCAAAAAACTTTGCACCACTAGGTTAGACATGGGCCAAACATGGAACGTGTTGGAGGCTGGCAAGCTCCAGAGCCGCTACCAGGTTCCAGCCATTATCACAGGCGTAAAAATGCCAGGCCCCAGGTGTAGCAGGGAAAAAAAAATGCCATCTCAGCCAGGATGGCATCCCTGACCTCGGAGGCACTGTGCTGTCTGTCCCCCAAGCTGATGAGCTTCAGCACCGCCTGCTGACGTCTCCCCACACCAGTGTTTTAGCGTTTGCCGCTAGTAGCTGTGGTGGAGGTTGCAGCGTCGTAGGGTTTCAGTCTACTCCTGCCATGAATTTTGGCCTGGGAGAGGAGATAGGGTACCTCAGTTTGCACCACGGGACCAGACTCCACCACATTCACCCTGCCTGTCCTTAAAGATAAGCAGCATCCCTGACCACAGGCGCTTGTCCAAGTGTCGGTGGTCAAGTGAACCTTGCAGCAAAGCGCGGAACTAAGGGCCCACCTGATGTTGAGTGACACGTGCTGGTGCAAGGCGGGGACGCCACACCGGGAGAAGTTGGGACGGCATAGTGAGGTGCCACAGTTGCCATCAGGTCCGGGAAGGCGGGAGTTTCAACAAGCCGGAACGCCAACCTCTCCTGGGCCAGCAGTTTAGCGATGTTGGCGTTCTAGGCTTGCGTGGGTGGGTGGTTAGCGGAGTATTTCTGCCGGCGCTCCAATGTCTGAGAGATGGTGGGTTGTTGTAAAGAAGCGCCTGATGGTGCCTTTGATGGTGCAGGAGAAGGAGATAAGACAGAAACAGGGGAGGATGAGGGAGAAGTCAACAAAGTGGCGGAGGCAGATGAAGTGATGTCCTGGCTCGTCCTCTGGAGTGCATCACCAGCACTGTGAGCAGAGGCAGTGGCATGAACGGTGGGCGACGTTTGTCCTGACGTTGCTGCCTGCCACTGATTCCATTGCTTGGATTCCAAATGACGGTGCATTGAAGTGGTGGACAGGTTGCTCTTCTCAGGGCCCCTACTTGATTTCGAGAGGCAAATTGTGTAGACGACACTATATCTGTCCTCGGCGCATTCCTTGAAAAAACTCTACACCTTCAAGAAACGTGCCCTTGATGGGGGAGTTTTTCTGGGCTGGGTACAAAAGGGAACATCTTTGGACATTCCGGGTCTGGCCTGGCTTCGGCAAAGCAGCTGACCTCTGCCTCTGGACATGTCTCTGCCTCTAGCTACCCTTTTTGGTGCTGCACCTGCCTCAACATCCACACTACTTTCCCAGCTTGACATCCGCCTTGTCCAGGTGGGGTCGGTGTCCTCGTCGTCCACCACCTCCTCTTCCAACTCCTGTCTCGCCTCCTCCTCCTGCACAATGCGCATGTCAACTGGCTGCCCTGACAGCAATTGTGTCTCATCGTCGTCGATGAGGGTGGGTTGCTGGTCATCCGCCACCAAATCGACCGGAGATGGAATGGAGGAGACTCTAGTGTTTGAGCATCTGGACACAGATACTCGTCTGTTAGGTCCGTGGAATCGCGAAATGGAGGGGCAGGTTGCAGTACAGTCAAAGGAAGGGAGAACAGCTCTGGGGAGCAGGGACAGTTGGGGTTATTGTTCTGGGAAGATTGGGAATTTTGGGTGGAAGGAGGACAAGACTGTTGGGTAAGAGGAGGTAGAGGCTGCCTGGCTGGTGGACAATGTGCTTTAAGCGTTATCCGACAGCCATTGCAAGACCTGTTCCTGTTTCTCGGGCCTACTAATCTTTGTACCATTCAGCCTAGTTAATGTGGAACTTTTGTGCAAAGCGCAGAACTTAGGGCCCGCCTGATGTTAAGGGACACACGCTGGTACAAGGCTCAACTCACCCTAAGTGCCAAAAACACTGCTGGTGCAAGGCTCTACTCATGCCAAGGGCCTCAATCTCTGCTGGTAGCTCAGCTTAAGGTCCTGTAACTTTGTTTGGAAGGGCTCATGTTAAGGGCTAGAAAAGTGAATTTTGGAAGGTCTTACCACATCACACACACACACACACACACACACACACACACTCAAAATGACAGTTAAGGGTGAGGGCTTTTGGAATTCCCATTGCCTATTCCATTTGTGGTTGTCATGGGGAACGTGATTTAAAGGGGTGGTTGTTACTGTTTGTTGAGCTTAAATTGGGGTTTGTGTCCATCCATTTGGGGAGTAAAGAAGGTTTCCAGGTATTTTCCCACTTTGATAGAGGTTATTTTGAATGTGGAAAGTGTGTAGTTGTTAGGCAGTGATGTTGGGGTAATAGAGGGTCTTTGGTGTGTTAGATGCCCCCAGACATGCTTCCCCTGCTGTCCCAGTGTCATTCCAGAGGTGTTGGCATCATTTCCTGGGGTGTCATAGTGGACTTGGTGACCCTCCAGACACGGATTTGGGTTTCCCCCTTAACGAGTATCTGTTCCCCATAGACTATAATGGGGTTCGAAACCCGTTCGAACACACGAACATTGAGCAGCTGTTCGAATCGAATTTCGAACCTCGAACATTTTAGTGTTCGCTCATCTCTATACAATATAGTTTAATAGATGGAAAATCGAAATATTCTCTAGAAAGAGAATCATGTTTAGCTTAAATGTTTCATTTGGTGCCGGTTTGTATTTTGAAGATTAGCTGTCTAGGACACTTGCTAAAGGAATTTTGTATAACTGGACACAACTGCTACTTTCAGACACGTGTTATGTTGCTTTAATCTTCAATATTTAGCCCAGTATTTACTTATTACCATATCAAGTATTAATCTCTAAAGCTCTAGAACTAATGACAATTACCTGTATAATAAAGGGAAGATCCTTTAACTTACTATGCTTGAAGACACCAATGACGCACTGCACAGAAGCGGATTTTTCTCTTTATTGAATTAATATGTTTAATCTCTGAATCAAAGAAAGGTGCAGCTGAAAAAATGAAGATTAGAGTAAATTTGATTAGGAATTTGCATATGGGGGGAATATGTATAAAATGTCTTTGATGTAAAAAGTGTTGATAAGTAAAACTCCTTAGGCTATGATATAATGGTTACAACTTTTACATGGTAAAAATGCTCTGCGATAGAACAGCCTATAGTCTTAATGGCATGTCAAAGGCTGATTATTTTAATAATTTTTACATTATAACTGGTGAGTGGGCACAGGAAACAAAGAGTAATTGAGGTGTCATAATCTTCTTTATAGAGTCTGAGCAGCTTCTTGGCAAATGTACCATTTTTATCAAAATCTTACACACTTTCTTGCTTATGGATAAATAATTATATCCTACTGTGAAGGAAATTTGAGGTAAAATCAATTATACTGGTTTTATGCACATGCATGATTCCCTGTCTTATATTAAAACAACTGTGTTAAAGAATTTTAAAAAAAACAAAGCACTTTATAGTCTAAAATAAAAAAAAACATACATTTTATTCTGTATCAGCCACTCAAAGTGTATTGCTTGTGAGGATTCTAACCAGTGGTGATAGAGCATTTAGAAGATAGATATATATATGTTCAAGATATATATATTTATGTTCAAGAATGAGGAGGTATTGGCAAAGAAGACTCCTGCTAAGATTTTAAGCAATATCAAATATTATATTTAGAATTGATTTGTTACTGCATTTTATTGAAAAATACTGGCTATTATAGTTGTTTTTTTTGTGAGATCAGTTCAATTTAGTAAAGGAGAATTTCATATAATAAACTTCAGATATGTTGTCTCAAAAATTGTCACACAAACTAAATACATACCATACATACAAAAGTGATTTCAGTTTGGGTAATTTCATTATGGGAGTTTCAATGCCTAACTGTAAGATGACGATTTTAAAAACATACATGCCGGGGCAGCTAACATATTTCTCCTGTTTTGTTTATGCCTCTTGCTACAACCCTTTTGGTGACAGGTTTAGACCCCAGCTGAGCAGGTGTTAGGGATTTACCTCCCACTGCTTGCGCAGATATTTTCTACTTAATGTGAATCAATGTTGGGATGTTTTTCTGTTTATTATGAATATGGTATCATAACTTACTGAGCACAGAGAAAAATAATGATATTCATTACTGTTTGAGCATCTTCAGAAATGTTGAATCATAGCAGCATAGATCCTGTCCTGTTTAAAGTGACAAAATACATAGTGACTTTTGAATATCCCTTTGATAAGAATGATAGCTTGTTCTCAAACAGTATTTCATCTAAGAGGCTTAACTTAAGACATTTCATTGTCTTCGGTGTAATGTGTCACTATCCTGCTCAAGCTAAACTGGTTTTAAAGAATTATAGGAATATACTGGTAAATACTAGAGATGAGCGAACAAAATGTTCAAAGTTTGAAGTTCGATTTGAGTAGCCGCTCAATACTCAACTGTTTGATCAAATATTGAACCCCATTAAAGTCTATGGGGAAAAAATACTTGTTAAGGGGGAAACCACTGTTCGACTCAGGAGGGTCACCAAGTCCACTATCTCACCTCAGCAAATGATGACAAAACCTCTGGACTGCAAATGGGACAGCAGGGGAAGCATGTCTGGGGGCCTGTAACACCCCCAAGTCCCTGTATTACCCCACTATCACATCCTAACAACTACACCTTTACACACTCAATACAACCTCTATGGGAACTGGAAAAATACCTGGAAACCTTCTTTCCTCCCCTATTGTATGGATAGCGGATAATGCTTACAGCTCCTTATGCACCAGCGAGTCAGCCACTACCTCAAGTCCTCTTCGTTGCCAAGAGTATTGTCCACCTTCCTCCCAACATGCCCAATCTTGTCATCCCTCATTTCCCCCCTCCCAGGAGAAGTTTTCAGGTCCTTTAACTGTCCCTCACTCTGTCTAACCACTTCACCAATCCCAGAATCCCAGGTGCTACCAAACAACTTTGTGTGTCCTGATGCCCAAACACTGGAGCATCCGCCATTTCCTGCCAATTTTGTGGTTGTGGACATGCAACCAGAGTTTCTTGGCCTTAGTATTGATGACGAGACACAGTTGCCATCAGGGCAGGCTGTGGTTATGTACGGTTTGCAGTAAGAGGAGTAAGAGGAGAGGAGAGTAAGAGGAGAGTGAGTAATTGAAAGAGGAGGTGGTGGACAACAAGGCCACCGACCCGACCTGGACAGGGGTGATGTCTACCAGGGAAAGCAGTGTATATGTGGAGGCAAGCTAAGCAGGTAAAAAGGTGGTTAGAGGCAGAGGCATGTCCAGGGGTGATGTCTAGGGGGGAAAGCAGTGTAAATGTGGAGGCAAGCTAAGCAGGAAAAAAGGTGGCTAGAGGCAGAGGCATGTCCAGGGTGATGTCTGGGGGGGGGCAGTGTAGATGCAGAGGGAAGTGCAGCACCAAAGAGGGTGGCTAGAGGCAGAGGCAGGTCCAGAGTCACAGGACAGCTGCTTCACAGAAGCCAGGCCTGAGCCAGCAAGGCCCAAGATGTTCCCTATTCTAGCCATCTTAGAAAAACTCCCCCATCGAGGCCACATTCCTTGATGGTGGGTATATTTTTCAATGTATACGTGGAGGACAAATTGAGTGCGGTTTACCCTCTAAACTGAGTAGGGGCTTTGAAAAGAGCAACCTTCCTCCCAATATACCCAATCTTCCCAGGACAGTCATCCCACATTTCCCCCCTCCCAGGAGAGGTTTTCAGGTCCTTTAACTGTCCCTCACTCTGTCCAACCACTTCCCCATTCCCAGGAGCTACCAAACAATTTTGCATGTCCGGATGCCCAAATACTGGAGAATCCTTCATCTCCTGCCAATTTTGTGGTGGTGGACCCGCAATCGGCGTTTCTCGGCCTCAGTGATGATGACGAGACACTTTTGCCATCAGGGCAAGCGGTTCTTATGTGTGGTTTGCAGTAAGATGAGAGTGAGCAATTGGAAGAGGAGTTGGTGGACCGACCCAACCTGGACAGGGGTGATGTCTAGGGAGGAAAGCAGTGTAGATGTGGAGGCAAGCTAAGCAGGAAAAAAGGGGGCTAGAGGCAGAGGCATGGACAGGGGTTATGTCTACGGGGGGATAGCAGTGTAGATGTGGAGGGAAGTGCAGCACCAAAGAGGGTGGCTAAAAGCAGAGGCATGTCCAGAGGCACAGGACAGCTGAATCCCAGAATCTAGTCCAGTGGCAGCAAGGCCCAAGATATTCCCTCTTCTATCCACCCGAGAGAAACCACCAGCCTGGACACCTCAACATCTGCCTCTGACACTTTGGTGAGTTCACCCTCATCTGCACCTTTTCCTGTCTCTGCTCCTCTCGCCCGCACCATCATGCGCCTCTTCCCAGCATCTCTCCATCTCCCAAGGCCTGTAATCGCAGGCAGAAGTACAGCGCAACCCACTCACATGCCCAAGGCTTCAATGGCCTCATCTTAAAACTGCTGGCCCAGGAGATGTAGCCGTCCTGGTTTGTGGAGACTCAGGCCTTCTGTGACCTGCTAGCAGGTGCGGCACCTCGCTATGATGCCCCTAGCTGTCACTACCTCTGTTGGTGTGCCGTCCCCGCCTTGCACCACCACTTGTCCCCTAACATAAGTCGGGCCCTGAGTTCCGCGCTTTACTGTAACGTCCACTTGACCACCGACGCATGGCCAAGCGCCTGCGGTCAGGGACACAGCTTCTCTGTAATGACAGGCCGGGTGAATGTAGTTGTAGATGGGCCCGGAGTGCAAACTGGGTTGGCCTATCTCCTCTCCCAGTCCAAAATTCATGGCAGGGGTTGACTGAAAGCCTTCTCCTACACTGCAACCTTGACCACACCTGCGACCTGTACGTGCTACAGCACTGCGGTGTGGAGATGACAGCAGGTCATGCTGAAGCTCCTCAGCTTGGCCGACAGAAAACACACTTCCCCCAAGGTTAGGGATGCCATCCTCGATGCGACAGCAATGTGGTTTTCGCCACCGCATCTGGGCCCAGGCATGTTTGTGTATGTGATAATGGCCAGAACCTGGTAGCAGATCTGGAGCTTGCCAGACTCAAACACGGTCCACACATGGTCCCCTTTTCAACTAGTCGGTGCAATGGTTCTTTGAAACCTACACCATTGTGCGTGATATACTGATGAAAGTGCGGCCATTTTCCTAAGTGAAAAGTAGCCTCTGCTAGGCTGAAAACATTCAGAGCACACTCCTGTCATCTTCGTACCATTGGCTGACGGAGGAAGACGAGTGGGATGAACTGGCATTTCATGACACTGTCCCACCCGAGGCTTGAGGGGGAAGTTCAGTGTATCCCATTGCTTCAGCACAGTTGGTGTGAAGGGGAGTGAGAAGTGGAGGAAATGGAGAGTGACCCTTACAGTTGGGGGCAGGAAAGTCATGCCAAGTAACACTCTGGCACACATGGCTGACTTCATGTTGGGTTGCTTTTCAAGAGACAAAGGCATACTTCACATCATGGAGAACAAATAATACTGGATTTTTGCAAGCCTCGACCCCCGGTATAATTAAAATATCTGTTCCTTTGTTCTGTTAGAGGAGAAGAAAAAAAAAAAAAACGCAAAAATGATTGGCACAAGCATCTGGTGCAGAATATGATGGAAATGTTTCCGTAAACCCTCTTGGGTGGCAGAGAGGAAATTTCCTCTATGAGGCTCACAACTGCCATCCGATGCACAACTACCAGGGGAACACTGTACAAGGTCTGGTACACGTTAATGACCCCCCTTCCCCTGCCCAAACTACTGGCAGTTAAGGGCCTAGTGTCATCATGAGGGAAAAGTATAGGCAACATGTTGCGTGGCCAACCACAGCCCTGTCCTATCCGATCTCTCTGCGAATTACACTTATTGGATGTAGAAGTTGGACCTGTGGCCCTTGGGTTGAGCGTACATAGCATGACAATTAATGTGTATCCTGGAGCCACACCGTGGCTCAGTGGTTAGCACTGCATCCTTGCAGTGCTGGAGTCCTGGTGTTCAACTCCCGCCAAGGGCAAAAAACCATCTGTAAGGAGTTTGTATGTTATCCCCATGTTTGCATGGATTTCCATCCCATATTAAAAAAAGACATACTGACAGAAAAAAATGTACATTGCGAGCTATATGTGGGGCTCACAATCTACATAAAAGAAAAAAATTATTGATGTGTATATCACTAATTTATGGTGGGTACACATCCTTAAAACCCGGATTAAGCATATATAGCCTGACAATTGCTGTGTATCCCAGTTAGATTTTATGGGTACACACCGTTGAAAGCTGGGTTTTGCGTACATAGCCTGACTATTGCTGTATGTCCCACTTTAGCGTTTGTAGGTACACACCGTGGCAGGCTGTGTTGGTTGTATATGGCCTGACAATTGGTGTGTATCCCAGTTAGGTTTTGTGGGTACACACTGTGGAATGCTGGGTTTAGCGTACATAGGGTGACTATTGCTGTGTGTCCCACTTTTACGATTGGGGGTACACACCATGGCAGGCTGTGTTTGGCGTATATGGCCTGACAATTGTGTATCCCAGATAGATTTTGTGGGTACAAACCGTGGAATGCTAGGTTTAGCGTACATAGCGTGACTATGGCTGTGTATAGCACTTAGTTTTGGGGGGTTAAACAACATGCAAAGCTGTGTTTGGTGTATATAGCCTGACAATTGGTGTGTATCCCAGATAGGTTTTGTGGGTACACACGGGGAATACTGGGTTTAGTGTACATAGCCTGACAATTAATGTGTATCCCACTTAGTGTTGGTGGGTACACACCGTTACAACCTGGATTAAGCGTATATAGGGTATATGGGCATACAATTTCAGTGTATCCCACTTAGTATAGTCCCCACCATGGAAAGCTGGGTTGCGCAAATACAGCCTGGCTTAATTGCTGTGAATCCCACTTTAGTGTTTGTGGGTAGACACTGTGCCAAGCTTGTTTCAGCTTCTCCGTTTAGTGTAGCTCTTAAAAGAGCTGTTGTGGTTCTTCTTCTTTGCTATTCCTGCCTAGCAGAATCTAAAAGCTATCTATCCCTCAGCAGATCTCTGATCCTAACTAAGTGAAAGCCGAGAATGAATCGAAGATGGCCACCGCTGTTGTTATGAATCAGAGGTGACATCTCCTCGGCAGCCAATGGCTATTTTCTATTTTTTTTTCAATGTCCCCGTTGTCGTAGTTCCTGTCCCACCTCCCCTGCGTTGTTTTTGGTGACAGAAAAAGCACCAGGGAAGGTGGGAGGGGAATCGAATGTTAAGTGTGTTTGCCACGTGGTGTCAGAACATGGTGAACAGCGTGATATCCGATCGGACATGTATTCGATAGAACACTGTTCGCTCATCTCTAGTACGTTCTTTTACGCATTGCTTTCTATGAGTATACTTATATGAGTCTGTTGAAGATTAACTTGATACAAAAAAATTCATCTGAACATTATAGTTTGCTTGCCTGAGAACAGCTTTCATGTGAATATAATTCATAAAAGAAAGCACAAAATAGAAAATCTATTATTACATGTGGTATGCCTTTGCTGCTGAAGACATATGAAATACAATGGAAAACTGTAAAATGTACTCATAACAAATAGTTACCTCAGTCTTCTATATGTCAGTAGGAGAAATCATTAACCCTTTAAGGATGCTGGGTAGTTAGTACATTAATGCTCGGTGACTTTTCATATTTCCCTTCTCCACCTTCCAAAATTCATAACTTTTTTATTTTTCTGTTGATATAGCTATGTGAGTACTTATTTTGTGTGTGACTAGTTGTACTTTCACTTTGCAACATTTTGTGGGACAAGTTTTGATTAAGGGGACTGTGTGAAAAAAAAAAACAATTTTATCATAAGTTTTTGTATTTTGTTTACTTGGACATAAACTAGCAAAAATTGAGATAAAGTAACTCTACAATCTCAACAGGGGGAGAGGTAACAAATCATCAGAAAATGCAAATAGATATAAAGCACTTATAACAAAAATTGTCCCCATTGAGATATAATACAAACAAAAAACAAAAAAGTCAGTAGACAATAACCAATTCTGGGCCTGAAACAAGCAAGAGGGCCATAATCAAGTTAGTTGGGTGGAGTCACATTACAAATGTGTAAAGAATGGGATGGATCTTATCAAGTCAGATGAGAGACACTTGACAACAGCCATGAAATCCACAGCCAGGTGGACCAGATAGTCCCTATTCTGCCCCTCATCAGAATGTCACTCACACTTAAAGAGACTCCTGTCCTTACAATGGCAGTACTAAACTGTACCCTTACAATGCAATCCCTAACAACCTTATGCTTTTACTAAAAGGAGTAAAAAAAATGTCCATAGTAATGGGTCAGTACACACCTCTACCACAGTGGTGGCTAGAGCAGAGAAAACACACCTTAAGAAAAACAAGTTTAGACCAGCTTCCCTGTCTCTGCTATAGAAAAGCCTCCCCCCAGACTGATGCTGCCACCACCATGTTTCTCAATGGGAATGGTGTGTTCAGGGTGATGAGCAGTGTTACTTTTCTACCACACATAGTACTTTGTATTTAGGCCAAAAAGTTCAACTTTGGTCTCATCTGACCAGAATATCTTCTTCCACATGTTTGCTGCGTCCCCTATATGGCTCATGGTAAACTTCAAATTGGAATTCTTATGTCTTTCATTCAACAATGTTTTATTTTTTTGCCACTCTTCCCTAAAAGTCAAATGTGTGGAGTGCATGACTTATAGTTGTCCTGTGGACAGATTGTCCCACCTGAGCTGTGGCCAGGGGTGAACCTACCCCTTTCGCCGCCCGAGGCGAACGACAGAAAGCCACCACTCCCCACCCCCCGGAGGAGGGGGCGGGACGGAGGGGGCATGGCGGAGCGCGAATGGGGCATGGCAAAACAAAGGGGCGGGGCTTAGCTGCGTTCGCAGGCAGGGAGAGGACCTGCTGTCTGCCTGAGCGTGAGGGGAGGCTGCTGGAGCAGCGCTGCTTCAGCAGCCTCCCCAATCCACCGCTCGGTGCTAAGCCACTCCAGGACAGCTTGTCCTGGACTGGCTTAGGTAAGCAAAAATGCCACCCTCCCTGGGGCCCTGACATAGTGCCACCTGAAGCGGTCGCTTCAGGTTGCCTCATGGGAGGTGCGGCGCTTCCTCCAGTGTGATCGTGGGCCTCTTGGCTGCTTCTCTGACCATTGCTCTCTTTTCTTGATCTGTCAGTTTAGTGGGACGGCCATGTCTGGGTAGGTTTGCAGTTGTAGAATACTTTTTCCATTTTTGGATGATGGATTGAACAGTGCGCACTGGGATGCTCAAAGCTTGGGATATGCTTTTATAACCAAAGTCTTCTTTAAACTTCTCCACTACTTTATCTCTGACCTGTCTGATGCTGTTTGTTCACAAAACAAGTGCATTTATACTGAGACTAAATTACATACAGCTTGACTCTATTAACTAATTAAGTGACTACTGAAGGCAATTGATTGCAGTAGATTTTATTTAGGGCTATCTGAGTACAGGGGGCTGAATACTTTTACACATCACAATTTTCAGATTTTTATTGGCTCTCCTGGTTGGTTCTCTGCCTCATGGCTATTTGCCTGGTTGTGTTTGGCCTCTGGCTCTCTGTTACATGTGCTTCTTTGTTGTCTGCTGGAAGGTGGGAGCAGGGGTGAACCTGCCTTTTTCGCCGCCCGAGGAGAACGACAGAAAGCCGCCCCCCCCCCCCCGCCCCCGGAGGAGGGGGCGGAGTGAAGGGGGCGTGGCGGGGCGGCGTTAGCAGGCAGAGAGCAGGCACGGAGAGGACCTGCTCTCTGCCTGAGCATGAGGGGAGGCCGCTGGAGCAGCGCTGTTCCAGTGGCCTCAACAATCCACCGCTCAGTGACACTAAGCCAGTCCAGGACAGCTTGCTTAGGTAAACAAAAATGCCGCCCTCCCCGGGGCCCTGGCATAGCGCCTCCTGAAGCGGTCGCTTCAGGTCGCCTCATGGGAGGTGCGGCGCTGGTTGCGTGCCCCAGGTGTATTCATTTCTGTAATCCTTTCAGGTGTTGCCAGGCTCTATTTAAGGGTTGGTTCACACTAGCGCTAGTATTCCATCTGGAAGGAGTCCGCATGGACACCCCCTGGACGGAATACAATCGCAATTGGAAGCGATGTGTAAGCAGTGCATGGCAAGCACACGGAACTCATTATACTCTATGGGGTTCCCCGTGGAGCGCCGGCAGAGGCACGCCAGCCAAAAGGAGGGATGCCGAACACCCCAGAAGGGAGAAAGACAAGAAAGAGAAGGTAAGTGAAAAAACAAACGGGGGGAGAGGGAGCCCCTATGAAAGGCCAAATCAGTCCTGCGGCCTCTTATAGGGGGTTAAAGCTGTTAGTTAATTAAAAGTTCCACCTGTCCTAACAGCTCACAGGGGCAGGAATACCCCAGTTGTGCTGCTGGTTGGGCGTAGGGGGAAAAAGCTGTGTTCTTGCCTGGAGGGTTTTACCAAAACCCTGGAAAAAGGTCTGGTTGCTGGAGATAGCAGAATTGGGTGTGTCTCTACTCCATTCAGCCACTCCAGGTTTTAAGATATGTGGGGTTAATTCCTGTTTTCCTGAACTGTGTATAAGAGGCCAGAAAGCCCACAGGTATGAGGCTCTCTCTGCTTCTTGGAAACCAACTGTGAGTTAACCTGCTGTGCTTTGTGTTTTGGGAGCTGTGCAGAAAGCCCAGCTCTCATAGTTAGGAAACCTGTGTTAAAGGTAGAAGCTAGACGGCTAAGATTTTATTTTGTACGCTGTTTTGTTTTGCCTGCACAAGTTCTAATAAAACTGGTTGCAGCCAGTTACACCAGATTCTACTGGACTGGACTTTCTTTACTGTGCTCGTCTATCTGAGGAGATGATGATCCCTGAGCTAATCTCATTACTATATATATATATATATATATATATATATATATATATATATATATATACACATACACGGTATTTCCATTGTAGATGCCCATGAATAAGGTCACTCCTTTCCCTAGAATACATAGAAAAATGGGAAATTACTGTGAAACACATACACATTAGGTATCCCTGTGTCTGAAAGTGCCCAGTTTACTGAATATAGGGTATCTGCAGTGCTCCTGTTCCATCGGGAAGGGGTTAATAGGAGCATTGCAGATACCCTATATTCAGCTTAGGAGAGTGTGGGCGGGTACTGGGAGGGGAGACGTGAGTGATGCACTCACGTCTCCCCGCCCACACTCTCCAGCCACACTAAGTCCTCTGTCCTCCCTAGACTAGTATTGTAGAGATGCAGGGAGTAGGCGGGTAGCCCTGCCTTCTCCATAATACTAGTCTCGGGAGGCAGGGGCAGGGCGCTCTGAAGACATGTGGACAGAGGACCAGACCAAGAAGAGGAGCTGGGAGCTGCAGCTATGCAGGTAAGTGGACAACGGTGGGGTGGGGGGGTTAATCACTACACAGTGTGGGGTCTAACAATTTTTGGACTACATGCTGTGTAGTGAATAGGATTGTTTTAAAAATCCAATCTCCGAATGATCGGAAAACGAATTTTAAAAACGATCCTGAAATGTCAAGATCGGCTCAACTCTAAGTGCTGGCCGATGTAGCAGTGTCTGATGTAGCAGAGCTGGACCTGCTACACACTCAGCTATGCTGCATCGGACTGCTACATCGGACACTGCTACATCGGTAGAGCTGAGTGTGTAGCAGGTTCAGCTCTGCTTCATCTCAGCATAGGAATGCATTGACCAGCATTGATTGGCCAAATGCCGTACTTCTGTATGGCATTCGGCCAATCAACACTGGTCAATACATTCCTATGGGAAAAAGTCAGCTCTGGCATATCGCAAGCTGACAGGGATCCCGACATAATAAAGGTACTTGATTCTCCCAGGCATGCTTTCCCTGCTGTCCCAGTTGCATTGCAGAGGTGTTGGCATCATTTCCTGGGGTGTCATAGTGGACTTGGTGACCCTCCTGAGTCGAATGGGGGGATCCCCTGTACCAAAGCATTTTTCCCCATAGACTATAATGGGGTTTGATATTCGTTCGAATAGTCGAATACTGAGCGGCTATTCGAAACAAATATCGAATATCGAACATTTTACTGTTCGATCATCTCTAATGATGATGATGATAATAAGTTTGCATAGGAATCTACTAGTACAATTCATTGGGAGGCAGCATACTAAAATACTGTGAACATTTTTATGTAGAATATAAGTTTTCTGGATGCAAAATATGGATTCAGGCTAAATTTTTCGTTTGGTTTCTGCTTGCATTGAAGCCCCTTAGCATTGATAGATACAAACAACAATATCATGTTGGCTTCAAGAGGTATGTTGGAAACAGAATGGATGTCTGGATTCTCCCATTAAAATCATTGGGTGCCCATTCTGTTCATGGATAACACAAACAGCACACATCCAACAAATGTGAACATGTGAGTAACGCTTAGATGTTGCTAATCTGGCTATTTACCTTGTTTTTCTGATACCCAGTGCTGCAGTCACGTTAAAGTCAACCCCCTCTGAATTATAACTGCTCCTGTAGGAGTTATAAGTGCCAGAATCTCCATGCTGTGATAGGGGAAGCTTTTAGGACTTTTATCATCATTTTATCAACAAAATGTCTTTCTTTATGGTGACCACAGTAAAGTGAGACAGCCTTTTTATTCCCGTTGTGCTAACAGAATTTGTTCCCTTGCTAGTCCCTCACTTTGCCTTTTTCCTAGAGGTCTGCTCTCTCAGCAGGGAGCCTAACAAGAAATATCAAAGAAATTTACAGTCCTCTACTATACCAAACTACTGGTTAATTTACACAAGGACTAGGAGTCCAGAAAATGTGCTATGCTGCATATAAAACTATATAAAACCTATTTTTTTGTTGATCAGAAGAACAAGAATACAATTTTAATATGTGTATGTATATATGGGGAAAAAAAATTGTTTCAGGTAAAAAAGCCATATTCATTTTTTTTTTCACATTTTATACCATTTGTCTACTTCTACCGAAAAAAAAAAAAATATTCATTTTATTTAATGAGGCTATTTATTTCAAGCCTTATGTGTCCTGAAAAACTTGGTAAAAATAGTTGTGATAAAACAAAAAAAAAAAAAAAAGGTAATGCTATGCAAAGCAATCCATACCAAAGTGCTAAATCTGGCCTAAGCATTGGGGCATCAATGACACTTGGTCCTGAAAGGTTTATGGCCTTAGTGTGATAATACACATGAGGCACCACATGTGGATTAACGTTTAAAGTATTCTATGCCTATGATTGTAATCTGAAACTGAGGTATGTAAACTTTTGATTGGGGGATTCTGCACTTTCACTTATTATTGTCAGTTCAAAAAGATAAACACAATCCTGCAAGAAAAATGTATTTCACCTTTTGGCACTGGCATAATTTAACATAGATAAATAAAATAATTGTTTGTTTTTCAGAGTGCCTATGTAACATCTTTGCCCATCCGGGCGTTGGCGTCATCATCCGGCCACATGCTGCGGCGCAGGAGATGTGTTCGGTTGTAATTTATTCAGTTGGTTTCTCTTTGCACTGTCTGAACACTGCCCTATGCCTTTTCTTAGGTAATTGATTTTCCACCACACCCATCTCCTTCACCTTCAGTTTGCTCTGATCCTCTAATGGTTAATCTGATCTTGCCCTGTGATTGACGGCCGGCCTTCCTGTCAACTCCATGGGCGGGTTCTTCCTCTCTATTTAGCCTTGGCTCCCAGTCACACCAGTGCTTGCTATTGCCATGCGCATACCTGCTCTTTACTGTCTCTGTTTTGATTACTCTATTATACTTGACCTTTGGCTTTCCTCACTGACTTCTCTTTTTGGACTCCGATTTGGTACTGTATTGCCCGACTGTTACTGACCCTTGGCTAAGTTGACTTCCCATTGTTGTTGTTCGTCTTGTCTGCGTTTTGTGTGTCACATACTCAGGGAGGGACTGTCTTCGTGGTTGCCGCCTATTACGTAGGATAGGGCCTGGCAATAGGAAGGGACAATAGGGGGCATAAACTTAGGGCTCACTGTCTCTTGTGTCCCCGTTCCAGGGTTCCCTAACATTGCCTAACAGCCTACTTTTCTTTTGTAACATTTACTCAAAGTGCTCATGCCATGGACTGTGTTCACGAATTAGGCTGATTCACATGACCATGGTTATTGTCCATTGCTGTCTTCCATCATAGGATGACAGCAGCTGACATTAAACTGTTGCAGAGTGAGTCTGTGTCCGTTCTCATTGACATTAATGTAAATAACATGATGGATGCTTTTTTACTTCATGTTTGTTTGCTTTTGCAATGGAAGATAAAGTTGTGCATGCAGAACCTTTCCTTCTGTTACAAAAGTAAACAAACATGTTGGAAGATAGTGTCTGTCATGTTGTTGACATTACTGTCAAAGGGAACGTACACAGAATCAGTGTCCATTCTGTGCAACGGTTTAATGTCCGTTGCTGTCATTATATGACGGAAGACAGCAATGGTTATTAACAACAACAGTGTGAACCCGGCCTTAAAATGACTTTAGCGTGAGTTCAGATGTTTATTAAATCTCTTTTGATCGATTTTTTTTTTGCGCATATACAAATAATTCAGCATTTTTGTTATTTACACAATGTTTATCCCAGTCTAATTACAACAAGATTAGACAATTCAGTTATACTATGAATATTTAATAAACCAGTAATATGCTTGAAAAAGTCAATTTATTCTGCGTAATAATAATCATAAATAGTTCACACTACATTGTTCAACTGTAAGCAACATGTACAAATTATAATGTAATTAATAATACAATACTATCTGCACAATTAAATATATTTAATCTCAACTGAAACAATACAAAAATGTGCTTGCTTGATTAACAAGACAAGAAATATCATTTAAATGTAAAATTTAGATTAGGTTAATATATTATACAATCTTAGTAAACGCAGTAAGCAAACATAATTGCAATTTTTATATATATATAGTCAGCAGTACTAGCTCTGCATAAAAGTTGCCTATGATTTGCTGTTGTATAAAACCTTCTGTATGTTAGTAGCACTTTATCTAATGACTCTTTTAGGGAAGAGCTAAATCTTCAGTAACAGTAAAACACTATGTATGGTTTAATGTAATGCAATTTTTAAAAACGTATTGTAAGTGATAAAATGCATTATACATAATATATACAGATGAGTGAGTAGTATTCGATCGAGTAAGTATTCGAGCGAATACTACGGTATTCGAAATACTCGTACTCAATCGAGTACCACTCACTATTCGAATGGAAAAGTTCGAGGCAGAACCAGCATTGATTGGCCGAATGCTATACAGTCGGCCAATCAATGCTGGTTCTTCTCCTACCTTTAGAAGTCTTCTCCGTGCAGCTTCCCCGCGGCGTCTTCTGGGTCTGAATTCACTCTGCCAGGCATTGGGCCTGGGCAGAGCCAACTGCGCATGCCCGCTTGTAGTGCGGTCATGCGCAGTCGGCTCTGCCCAGGCCCAATGCCTGCAGAGTGAATTCAGAGCCGGAAGATGCCGTGGGGACGCTGCATGGAGAAGACTTCTCGGAGGATCCAGCCCGACCCTCACTCGTGGACTTGGTAAGTATAATTTGATCGAATGTTGCCTACCCCTGAAATGAGCATTTTCCCATAGACTATAATAGGGTTCGATATTCGATTAGAGTATTTGAATATTGAGGGGCTACTCGAAACGAATATTGAATCTCGAACATTTTACTGTTCGCTCATCTCTAACAATATATATAATATGTTGATTAGTTAATGACATTTATCTCTAACTCTACTGAAACCTTCCCATAAGCTTTACGATTGCTGGATCACTTTGGCGACTAGTCCACCTTCAAAATTAATTACAATAAATCGAAGGCAATGAACATCTCACTACCTGACTCTGAGGTCACCTCCCTGCAGAAAACCTTCCCATTCAATTGGCAACTCACCTATCTCACAATCCTAGGTCCTCAGATTACTAAAGACCCTAAGCATTTGTTTCATGCTAACTACCTAATCCTATTGAAAAATGTGAAAAAAAACGATCTGCCTACCATACGTCTCATGGGTGAGTTTTGAAAACCTGCATTGCTATCTCATTCTGCCTAAATTCATGGATACCATGCATATGGTCCCAATCCATTCCCCACAATCCTATTTTAAAGGGATTCTATCTTTTAGAAACCCTTTTTACAATAAGCCTTACAAATGGCTGTTCTTCTCTTACCTTTATTATTTTGATCTGTGCCGCCATTCATGAGGAATTTCTTCTTTCTTCCTTATGCAAATGAGTTTTCTCACAGCACTGAGGGCAAATCCCAATTTACACTTAATTTTCATAGGCTACTTGCTCCTACCTGGTTTCAGTCTCTGATATCTCAAGATTGCCCACGTTTTGCTTGATCCTTGATCTGTTCTGGCCGTAGCTACCTACTACCTTTATAATATGAATATACTCTCACTAGAGTCCTGTCCTCCACAACCTTCCCTAATTTCCCCTTTCTAACCTTTGCATTTTGTATACTTATACTTGTTTTTCCTCAATAAAAAGATTTGACAAAACAAATTCTTGGCCCTATACATGGAACTCTTAGGGTTCAATCCCCAGAAGAAAGAGATGAGGTGAAACTCAAGTTGTGCACCATATGACCATGTTGATAGTGGATTATAAATGATTGTATGAGCCGTTACTGAATATTTTTATAAATGTATATGAATAAATTGATGGCAAGTATTTTTACTCAGGGTCGAAGAACTATATCCACTTGTTTTTTGTCAGTAAAAGGTAAACCATACAGAGGAAAGTCAATTGTGCTTAAGAAATTCCCGACAGAGCTGATGTAATTTGCCAGCTATTTGTGCAATTGTAAGGAAGTAATTTTTCCTTGTTAAATCTTTACAAATTTACTAACATTTTCGAACATCTAGAAACAAAACTAATTAAACAAAGTGAAAAATAGAAACTTGAAACTTATGGAATTGCTTCTTTTTTTCCAATTCCCCATAAAAAATACAATCCCATTCTGCAAAAAATAAGTTGATTAGGTGCATACCCTGACAAGCAAAGGGGTAACATTGTTTTGAACTTTTGACTTTTAGGTGCCACATCTCACCATCCACTACAGCTTTGAATGTGAAGACAACCATCATTTTGGTATCTAATACATAAATTTAGTGAATACTGGTCGACTTACTTGATTAAGAATACAGCTTTTTCTTCAACTTTACCCACAGGTGTTCGATTGGTTTGAGGTCTGGGGACTGTGGAGGCCATTCCAACTCTCTTTCATTGTCATTGAACTATTTATTTGATAATTTAGATGAATGCTTCAGGTCGTTGTTTAGCTGAAACACCATGAAGTTACTTGTCTTGCAAGATAATCACATATAGCTTAACAATGAGACCACCATAGATCCTGATCAACACATTTGGCTGTGAAACAACCCCATATCATGTTTACAACATCAAACTTGACAGTTCCTTTAATTTCTCAATCTGTTATTCTGCTTTCACTCATTCCTTCCTGACCCATTTTCACTTATCAGAGCCCAGATCACTGGTTTCCAATCTTCTGTTGACCACTTTTCATATTTTTTTTCATACTTTTTTTGCAAACTTGAGCAAACGCTTCTAATGACGATAAGTCAAGGCTTCTTCAACTTTTTTTCGGGCCACCATTCCAGACTTGCATGGACGTCTGTGATCTCACTATTATAAAGCATATGAACCACCTCCACTGATGCATTTGTCACGTGATGAACCTACTTTTTCCCTCAATCTCCTGGTTTTTGAATTAATGGACTTCATTTCATATTTTTCCCACTGTCATGGCACTCACATGATGCAGTTTGGCAATTTTCTTGGCTGAGAGACTGCTATAGACTGCACTAAGGCTAGGTTCACACTAGCACTTCCTCTCCATTTGGGGTTTCTGTCCCCGAACCCACTTAAAAAATGCAGAGAGAAAAGTCCTGCAAGCAGTATTTCTTCAAGAGAATGCACTAACTTCCTCTCACTCAGCCCCCCCTCTCTCCATTACAAAACTCTGTGGTTCACTAGACTAACCTCTCCCACCCTGCCTATGTCACTAAGCCTAGCCTCTCCCACCCTCACTAGATTACTAAGTCTATAGATCCCGCCAATTACTAGTCCCTCCCACTCTCCCCATCTGCTGAGCTAAGCTATTCCACCCACTACCAGAATACAGGAAGAGGGAGAGAGCCCATTCCCCAGACACAGAAAGGCTGGTAAGTATTGCAGGGGATGGGGAGGAGGAACAGTGATGGTGACATTCCATTTCAGAAGTTGTAAAATGGAATGTCACCGTATTATCAGAAAGTGTAATTATAGATTTTTTTTTTTAATTGATGTAAATTAGACGTTAGATGAGGGGAGGGAGCTTAGTTTAGGGGTTCAGTATCAGTTTATCCTATACAATCCCTTTAAGCGAATGTCAAAAGAGAAATCTAAAAATTGATTAGTGAGAGCTAAAAGCCATATTGGTGACATCATTTATTCTTGATGAAAATTTTCATGTGGTACTACTATGGCCATAACTTGAAGGAAGTGCAGAAGATGCACCAGTATCATAAATGATACATTATTGTTGGGGGTCTGGTACAAATTTTGTACTGAGGATTAGGAGCTTCATGTTATACCTCTGTTTAATCAATATTTTTTTTGCCTCCATCTGTTACTATAGGTATACATGAAAATTGTCACTTAGGGTGCATTCAGACTACGTAACGCCGGGCGTGTATGAGAGCCGTACACGCCGGCATTACGGCAGACTGCCGAACACTTCCCATTCACTTCAATGGGAGCGCTCGTAAACGCCGCTGTTACGAGCGCTCCCATTGAAGTGAATGGGAAGTGTTCGGCAGTCTGCCGTAATGCCGGCGTGTACGGCTCTCATACACGCCCGGCGTTACGTAGTCTGAATGCACCCTTACCCTCTAGTTTGATTTACACAATGCACATTGTATCTTACAGTGCAATGATGTCTGCCTCATACAATACAATATACAATATTGTACATCCAGTTTAAAAACAAATTAATATATTCCTTTGGTTTCTTGTCACTTAAGAAAGAAAAAAATAAACTTTTATAATATATTACAGTCCATGGCCTATAATTTTTTTTTAAGATTGAAAGGAAGGAAGCCAAAGGGTTAGGAGGGCACGTTGGTGTTTAATCCTTATATGTTACAGCATCTTCTGCATATTGCTGGAATTCCATACAAAGTATTGCTTGAATTGTTAAACAACACTTTCAGCAGATACTCTGAGACTGCCATTACCATCAGGTATATAATTGATTTTTTATGAAGTCAGTCATAAAATGTGATACAGAAAGAGATAAGAGACAAAGATTTCTTAAATATTTTCTTTGGGTGTATGGAATAGAGAATTAGAACAGCTGGACTAAAATCAGTTCAAAGAACTTTTATTTGCATTCTTGTGAAGAAGATAAAAGTGATCATCCAGATAGGAAGTTTCCTTACAATAGAAAATTTAATTCTGGTTTTCCATTTTGCTTGTTAAATTATTATTCAGATTTTACAAGCTGTAGCATATCAGTTCTGTTAGAAATCTAACCATTAGCTATCCAAGAAAATGTAGGATATCTATTTTACATGGGAGAATAGTTTGTAATACTGTGTATTAAATGATACCTTACATAAATTCAGAATTTTCTTATGCAAACATTAAGGACGAAAAAAAAACCCAATACATCGCTTACAATTCCAATTTATAAAATTGTCCCTTAGTATATTATCAACTGCATGCTCATGTGTGATGTATTATTTTTTATTATTATGTTTATCCTTATGCACATTGTTAACCCCATACAGTCACATGAAAATTTTGAATTTTTTGGTTCATATAAATATTGCTGGCACATAACTCTGTGGTCCCCTATGTACCTTTATCCCATAACAATCTAATACATTTTAGCCTTCAACCATTAAGATTTCATCCATCTCTGCATGTGGGGTGTACGGGCTCAGAAGCTCAGAAGCCCTAACCATACACAGCGGATGACGGCTGTATAATACAACCAGCACCCGCCCCTAACAATTGTGTTTTGTGCCGACATCGACCGCAGCTTTTAACACGGTTAAACACAACCACAGCATCTAAAGTCCCCATCTTTAAGTGAATGTCGCCCTCCAGAACAATTGGTTGCCATCCTATTGAAAGCTTTCATGTTTGTCATTAGTGTAGCGCCATAGGCAGCGTGTAATAGGAGCCAATGAATTTTACTATACACTGCAGTATATTAGGATTGCAGTGTGTAGCTTGAGTGATCATACCCCCTAGAATTCAAGATCCCTAGGGGACCTGGAAATAAAAAATAAAAATTTAAAATATAAAAAAAACACTTAAAGGATCCCCATTCTCAAAAATTTCTGAACCATTAAAATGTAAAAAAATACTTATCCCATATGGCGGACATCATAGCGAGGAAAAAATCTAAATGGCCAAATGGCTCCTTTTTCAACACTTTACATCCTATAAAAAATGTAATATAAAAAGAGATCAAACCATCAGACCTTCCTCCAAATTATATCAATAAAAAGGTCATCTGGTTCTACATAAAAAGACATGTTACCAATTTCCATACATATAAATATGAAAAAGTTACAGGTTTCACAATATAGTGACACAAACATTTTTTTTCTATTTTGCAAAGTTTTTCATTTTTTAAAGGTATTAAAGCATTACAAATACTACTGTATAGAAATTTGGTATCTTCATGATCACATTGATCTACAGAATACAGGTAACATGTCATTTTTACCAAATAGTACAGCTTCCCAGTACATTGCGCAGGATATTGAATGGTGACATTGCAAAGTACAATTTTTCCTACAAACAAGCCATCATGTGACTCTGTGAACTAAAAAAATGAAAATTATCTCAGTTCTGCAGGGATTAATGTGAATCTGCAAGTATATGCTATGCTACTTTAACCAATATCAAAATCTAGGTGGACCAGAGATGTGGTCTTGGTCTTATTTTAAAGCCATGATTCTTGGCTCTAGCCCACCTCTGGAGTCAGGGGCATAACTACTGGGGTAGCAGCGGTAGTGTCTGCCACCGGGTCCAGGACACTTTTAATAGGCCGTTACCTGCTGGAGTAACTCCAATAGGTAATGGGCCCTATTTACTGCAATACCAGGTGCTGTCTGAAAATGTGCGTGGAGTGGTGAGGAGAGGAACTGCCTCCTCCACACTCCATATTTTAACAGTAGTGAAGCCAGTAATTGCTGGCTTTACAACTGTCCCCAAGAACGGGCCGCTTGCTGTCCGGGCCCCTGCCTTCTGGCACTTGTATGATGACAGCAGACAGAAGAAACCCACTGTCCCCAAGCCCTGATACCTTGTGCCGACATCTATTCTAGTAGGTTACAGGACCTGTGTCATGACCTCATCAAAGGTCCTTTAACCTACTAAGATGGAATCAGAGTATTGTGTGGGTGTATTGTACAGGTCAGTGTACACTGGGAGAAAGGATTGCAGGCTGTCTCTGAGCAAGAGGAGGGAATGGGGTGAGCAGACTGTGAGTAAGAGGAGTACATGGGTGTGCAGGCTGTTGTGAGAAAGTCTGCACCCCCATTCCCCCCTTTCTCACACACAGCCTGCACACCCATGCGCCCCTCTTGCTCACAGTCTGTACCCCCCACCCCCCTATATGAGCAAGAGAAGGGAATGAGTGGCGCAGGCTTTGTGTGAGCAAGAGGGTTACATGGGCATGCAGGCTGTGTGTAAGCAAAGAGGGTGACATGGGGGTGCAGGCTATGTGTGGGAAAGAAGGGGGAATGGGTGGTACAGGCTGTGGGTGAATAAAGAGAGTGATGTGGGGGAAAAAGAAGGGGGAATGGGTTTTGAAGGCTGTGGGTGAGCCAAAGTGTGGTGGAATGGAGGGGTTCTCCCCTCCACATCACCATCTTGCTTGCACCCCCATTCCCCCCTCTTTCTTGTACCCCCATTTTCCCCTTTTACACACCCTGCATCCCACATCACCCTCTTGTTCACGTACAGCCTGCACGCCCATGTACCCCTCTTGGGCTGGGGGGGGCATGTCAAAAGTTCTACATGGGGCCCCGCAATTACTAGCTACGCCACTGTCTGGTGTTATTGTTTCCTCTGCAGTCTCCCTGAGCATATCTTTCTCAGGCTAAACTGTAGTAATAGAAACACAGGATTCAGTTTGATAAAGCATAATTCCAATAAAATACTGTAAATTACTCTGTGCACATTGCGTAACCCTAATCTGTTTACCTTCCCTTACCATAGCTCATATCTCTATATATTTCTTAATCTATTCAACTAAAATAATGGAAATGGTCAAGCTGCATTCTGAAATATGAAGACAATGTATAATATAAATTAATCTGCACACATTGATAATAAATGAAACACTAAATGATGTGTTAGCTTTCAAGCAAGTTTTCACTCCTATAATGTTCCCACCTCTGTTGTGGATTCTATTTCCAATAACATGTAGTTTGTGTTTCGAAGTTTTCAGTTTAATAATAAAGCAGAATATTGTCTTTTTTTAAGTTTTAGACACCAGTTTAAGTGTGTAAGAAAAACTGTCAAAATAAGAAATGTTTGTGTTTTAAGAAAAATGTACTATGTCATTCAGGTATAAACTGCTGCAATAGATATTCCATTTATGGTAGAGATAACAAAACCTATTCATATGTCACAGCCAGAAGTGGCTGGGATTATGGAAACAGACAAGTCGGCTTTGTACTGTATCTCTGACTCCTAATATTATAAACTATGTTCTCTCTGCAACTCAGGGGCTCTGGAAATAGTACAGCTTGTTGTGCTACGCTGTTTCCACAATTCCCATTCACTTTCACAGGAGCTACAAAGACAGCGTAGCACAGGCACCTTGGCTGACCTCTGAATTGTGCCTGCCACAGCATCATGGCAAAAGGACAGATATTATCAGTTCTTAAATTATTTTTAAGGGAATGTTTTATCAACTTAATCATTGCTTTAATAAATGAAAGCCAGAAATCAACACCTCTCTGCAAATAAACAGTGCTATTGTAACAAAAAATTCCTCTATGTTTTCCATTAATAAATTAACTCTCCTTCGACCTTTTGAGCATGTCATATACTCAATGCTGTAAAAACCCGTAACTGTATTGTAACTTGGTTCTTCACTGCACTGTCCCCATGAACCCTGCCCTTGAAACATGTAGCTCATCTGGCCATAATTTGTTCTTTCTTATATACCATATGATCATGTGATATACAGTTATGAATCCTCTTGATGTCTATTACAAATGTAGCAAATTTTAACTTGACACTATGTTATACATTAAAGGGATTTTCTGGGACCTCACTATTGAGCATGTATTCTTAGAATAGGCCATCAATATCAGATTGGTGAAGGTGTGACTTCTGGCATCCCCCACCAATTACATAATAGAAAAGAATGAGACACCACAGCCACTTCATTGTTTATCAGACACACTGCCATACTGTATATTGTGCAATGGCTATGCAACTCAGATCTATTTATTTTTAAATATTTTTTCTATAATAGTTTTTAGTATATTTTCAATAAAGTACTGACACAATCCAGAAAAAGAGAATATAATGTAATATAATGTAACAAATTTGGTGACATGTATAGAGCTAAGTCCACATGACTTCTCACGGCTTAGGACCACTACAATAACTATAGGGGTCACAGTGGCTTCAGCTGTGATGGGACCCAGAAGCCCCCAGATTTTCTTTGGTACACCAATGATACTTAATCTTCTTTGATCTTCTTTCTGATTTCTTTGATGGCTGGCAGTATGTGTGTTGTAAATCCATCACCCTGGCCACTGGTGCACTGGACAGGTGTAGAGGATTCATTATACATAATCTGTCACTTTTAGAAATATTACAATAAATCCTTTAATGCCAATAGTAGCATATAGTCAACAAGGGATTTGGTGTTGCACAAAAGGGGACACATTTACTGAGAGGGGACACTGAAAAGATTTGGCAATGATGGGAGTTTGTGTGCACAGCCATGTTGAGAACAAGTCTTCTTAGCAGTCTGGGCCCTGACAGAGAAAGAGAATGTCAGTGCTGATGAAATGTACTGATGGACTGATGCTTGTGAGGAGAAGTCGGACAAGTGTCCGTGAACCTTTAGTTACGCCTATGCCTAGGAATATAGTGCAAAAAGGGTCCATAAACAGAGATCCTACAACAATAACAGCCAGAGTCAACTGCAAACTAACAGAAGAACCCAAGGGAGACTCAAGTATTCACAAGATCTCTGCTGTCCAGTTACATTTCTTAAACAAAACAAAAAAAAAACACCTTCTCATTTGCTGAATATTATTGAAAAGGGCATTACTTACTGATATAGGTACAAGGTAAAATACCAGTAAGGATGTGACTGATAGAAAATACCTAGCTGTAGCCAGACAAATTTCATTCAGAAGGAAGGTGGATGCTTTTAATTGTAACTGCACATAGTTAAGGCTTGTATAAGGTCTAGTCACATGGCTACGTAGGACAACATGCTGACCAGCAGCCCTTTAGCCTTGCCTATACTATTCGATGAAATGGTATGTCTGGCACTGTCAAAGTGAACGCACAAAGTACTGGCTCCTTATTATTATCACAAGGCCAGATTACAAAAATGATAAACATTAGGTATTAGCTGATATTTTGGCCAAAATGAATGAGTTTACAGCATCTGTCAAGGATTCTCTTTGTATTATGAATGGGATTAAAGATAAATCACAGGCAGTAAATTGAAATATATTAAGTACAAGGGCCATACTTACAAATAAAATGAGGATTAAAATACTAGTATATTATACTTATCTAAACAGCAGGGAGAAAAAACTGAGAGGCTCCTTATGAGGATCCTAAGCTGTAATAGTGGCAATATCCCTCCATGATGGTTTTCAGCTTTCTTTCTAGGATCACTTAGTTGCTTGTTACTGCAGAGCTTAATACTTGATTTTTTTTTTTAATATACACCTGTAAATGGTTCTTTATGTCTAAATATAAATGTAAACACTATTTAACAGGGTTGTCCAGTTTCAGATAAACTTGGAAAGACAATTTTTATTGTCTGTATAATGATACTTTTTGTATCAATTCTTCACAGTTTTCTAGATCCCTGCTTGCTTTCATTCTGCTTGATTCCAGTGAATAAAAATCAACAGTCCTTAAATTGGGAAAATATTTTATGGGTAACACTCCCAACCTCTTTCCCCCCCCCCCCCAAGACCCTTACCGACCAATGACTCCCCCCCTCCCCGCCTTCCTGAACACACTATCATGGGGTATAATACTTTCTGTAGGGGCCACTATGGGGCATAATACTTATGAGGACATAATAATGCATGCCCCTTAGTGGCCCCTGCATACAGTATTGTGCCCCATAGTGGCCCCTGCACACAGTATTATCCCACATAGTGGCCACGTCACACAGTATTATGCCCCATTGTGAACACCCATGAACAATTATTATACTCTGGGGTCTTTTCAGACCCCAGAATATAATAATCGGAGACCCAAGGAGGATAGAAACATAAAAAAAACACTGTTACTTACCTCTCCCTGGCTCCGGTGCACTCCCTGCAGATATCGGCCATCTTTGATGACGTACTGGATGTCACATGCGCAGGGACTTGCATCGCAATGCATAAGGATGCAAGCCCCAGGCCATGTCATGTCCGGGACATCACAAAGTAGGCCTTCTGGAACCAGGAGAGGTAAATAACTGTGTTTTTTATGTTCCGCTTCAGACACATTTTTACTGGAACGCTGAAAGACTTTGCAATTATGCCGGAACTGAGTTCTGGCGCTTTCGGCCCAATTTAACCCCTGAAAATCAGTCCATGATGATGTGATATATGGTCCAGTTGAAGCACACTTTCACTTTTTAAAGTGAGTTTCACTGGTTTTGCTTTGTTATATCCCACTGCAGCATGTTATCAGATTCAAGTTATAGGGAAATGTCCTAATAAATTCAGCATAATCACAAGCAAACATTTATTTTTCAGAGTTTTCACTTCCCTTTCATTTGCTTTATAAATGGAATATGAAATATAACACATCTTTATATTTTTTTCGTTTGCTGAGTGTCTTTGTATGTCTGTTTATGTTTGCAGATGCTTGTTATCAATTTAGACTGAAATACAAGGTCAGCATAAGATAAGCATGATCAGTCAAAAAAATTATTTTGCCAAGATCTTCTCTTAGAAATGCAATTACAACATTTTTTAGATGAAAAAAGACACTGACATCTCTTTATCTGCCTTGACTGTGTTGTCTTATTTAGTTGCTTATGATTTCATCACTGATAATGTGAGTGCTAATGTAATATCAACCATGTGTATAAAACTCTTCATAAGGGTAGATCCATATGCAACATATACACTGTGGACTTCCTGTAAATCGTGCCAAACAATTGCAATAGTCAAAAACACTCCTAACAGAAGAGGATTTCATGGTTAAATGCGATGGATTTGCTGCAAAATTGCCATTTGTTTAATCCGCTGCCATTCTAAATGCGGAATATTTTCTGTGTATAATTCTGCAGTGGAAAACAAAAGCATATATATATATATATATATATATATATATATATATATATATATAATATTGTAAGCCAATGGCTGGTCAGGTAATGGAGGGGGTGTACATCTCACCCAGACTACTGAGGTGGGTGAGATTAGAAAAGTCCAGAGGGAATGTTTGTTCTCAGCAGACAACTTTTGTCTGCTGAACATTTTGGTAAATGCTCAGTATTGGGCTGGATTTTTAGGAATGGCAGATAGGTTGGTAGTGGGACCTGTCATTCCACCCCCCTCCAGTCCACACTTTGGGGATGTTCTGGCAGTGACTCAGCTGCAGAGAGTCTTCTCATCAAGGGAGCTTAAGAAGCCAGCTCCAGCAGCAACACTTTGGCAGAGCTTGGCTGGAGAGCTGACAGAGAGGTCATATTTTTGGAGCTGTGTCCTGAATGATTCTACTGTCTCTTGGATTTCTAGGTGAGATAACCTATTCTATGTTTAGTTAGAGCCTAGCTGGGCAGGTATTTATTTTTGTATTGTTTCCTTTTGTTGCTACACTATATTTTTAAGTGAAAATAAAACTCTACCTTTGTTTTGGACTAAAAGAAACTGGACTTGTGTGTCTATGCCACCCCACCTAGCAACCCCAGACCCTGACAACATATATGTTCAATTTCAAACTACCGTAAAACGTTTGTTTAGATGATTATAAGTAATGAGTAAATGCCTTTCCCTATTATCTGGTTTAACAAATAATATATGTACTGCATACCCTAATACTAAACTCCAGAGTTTGCACTATTTAGGCCTGGTTCACATCTGCATTTAGTATTCTGTTCAGGGAGTCTGCTTGGGAAACCCCCCTAAGGGAATACAGAACGCATTACAAAGCAGTGAGCAATGAAAGCACATAGACTCCTTAGACTATAATGGGGTCTGTGTGTTTTCTGCGCAGTGTATACATGAAGCATGCGGAGAGGAAAGTACTTCAAGCAGCTCTTTTCTCTCTTTTTATACAGTAGTCTATGGAGGTCCATGTGTTTTCATTACTCACCGCTTTTTAATGCATTTGGTATTCTGTTCAGGGAACCCTTAAACGGAATACTGAACGCAGATGTGAATTGGGCCTTAATTTAGTCTAACCTGACTCAAAGTGTGCGCTAAACCTGCTTTTTAATGTAAGGGTCCATTCACACGGAGTAACGTGCCGCGTGATGTGGCATGTATACGGCATGTGAGACTTTGCGCGCCGTAAAAGCTCCCATTGATTTCAATGGGAGCCTGGATCGTATACACTGCGTTATTTTGTGGCCGTGATTTTGCGGCCGCAAAATCACGGCCACAAAATAACGCAGTGTATACGATCCAGGCTCCCATTGAAATCAATGGGAGCTTTTACGGCGCGCAAAGTCTCACATGCCGTATACATGCCACATCACGCGGCACGTTACTCCATGTGAATGGACCCTAAGCTAAAATAAATTTCTTGGCAATGATAGTAAAAGCTTCTCATGACTGATACATACATTTTATTGATGCTCTTATATATATGAAGGCGCTCCACTCATCACCATATCATGCCAACAAGTGACACCATATACTCCCCTGAAGTCTACTTCAGGAATTTATGACAATATCTCAACAAATGATGTCATAGTGTATCTGCTTTGTATTTGTATGCAGTAGTTATCTGGGAATATAGGGCACTGACTGACAGCTTGTATCCTTGGTACTGAACGCCACGGAAAGAAGAAAACTGTGTGGTCTATAAGTGGGCAGAGTATTGTGGGAAAAGAGCAATACATAGTATTTGGAGCTGGCATTTGCACGGCATAAGAAAGGAATTACCTAATTTAGGGAATTAGTCGTGATAACTAGGAGGCAATACACAGACACTATTGTACATGCAACATGTAAATGTAACATTATCTAGCTATTGTGTGGCTCTCTTTAGATACCAAAAGTACTTTCCCTGGGCACCACAACATTTTTTTGTGCTGTTTGTGCTGCTCACTATGTGTATGATTTATATCCACTTATTTTGCAATCTTGAGATTTGAATGGCAGTATATAAACTTTATTTTGCTAATATAAATGTAACATTGTCAACATTGTCTAGACATATGTTACTAAACTTAACTGATCTCCAGTTTAGTTACCAATGCAGTTTAGCATGAAACCAATTTAACACAAAACCACAATGACTTCAGTCACACCTCCATCCCCCAGCCCTCATAGACACAAATAGGATGGTAACTACAGATGAGCGAGTAGTGAAATATTTGATATTCAATATTCATTTTGAGTAGCCCCTCAATATTCGACTATTTGACCGAATAACGAATCCCATTATAGTCTACGGGAAAAAAAAAGCTCGTTTCAGGGGAAACCCAAATTCGACTCAGGAGGGTCACCAAGTCCACAATGACACCCCAGGAAATGATGCCAACACCTCTTGAATGCAACTGGGACAGCAGGGGAAGCATGCTTGGGGGCATCTAACACGCCCAAGTCCCAGGATTACCCCACTATCACAGCCTATCAACTAGACACTCCAAACTCAATATGGAAAGTGGAAAAATACTTGAAAACCTTCTTTCCTCTACATTGGTATGGACAGAAACACAAATTTAAAGCTAAAGAAACATTAGCATGCACCCCTTTAAATCACGTTGCCCATGACAACCACAGATGGCATAGGCAATGGGAAATCCAACAGCCCTCACCCTTAACTGTCATTGTTTATGTGTGTGTGTGTGATATGGTGAGACCTCCAAAAATTACTTTTCTGGCCCTTCACATGAGTCCTTCCAAATTAAGTTAGAGGCCCTTAAGCTGAGCTACCAGCAGAGATTGAGGCCCATGAGGTGACTTCAGTCTTTTACCAGCAGAGTTTTAGGCCCTTTAAGTTAGTTAAGCCTTCCACCAGCAGTGTTTTTGGCTCTTGGGGTGAACTGAGCCTTTAACCAGCAGTGTTTTTGGCCCTTGGGGTGAACTGAGCCTTTAACCAGCACTGTTTTTGGCCTTTGGAGTGAGTTGAGCCTTTAACCAGCAGTGTTTTTGGCCCTTTGGATGAACTGAGCCTCTAACCAGCATAGTTTTTGGCCCTTTAATTTAGTTCCGCCTTGCACCAGCATAGTTTTTGGCCCTTTGGGTGAATTGAGCCTTTAAACAGCAGAGTTTTAGTTTTTTGGCCCTTCGGGTGAGTTGAGCCTTTAAACACCAGATATTTAGTTTTTGGCCCTTGGAGTGAACTGAGCCTTTAACCAGCAGAGTTTTAGGCCCTTTAAGTTAGTTAAGCCTTCCACCAGCAGTGTTTTTGGCTCTTGGGGTGAACTGAGCCTTTAAACAGCATTGTTTTTGGCCCTTGGAGTGAACTGAGCCTTTAACCAGCAGTGTTTTTGGCCCTTGGAGTGAACTGAGCCTTTAACCAGCAGTGTTTTTGGCCCTTGGGGTGAACTGAGCCTTTAACCAGCACTGTTTTTGGCCTTTGGAGTGAGTTGAGCCTTTAACCAGCAGTGTTTTTGGCCCTTTGGATGAACTGAGCCTCTAACCAGCATAGTTTTTGGCCCTTTAATTTAGTTCCGCCTTGCACCAGCATAGTTTTTGGCCCTTTGGGTGAATTGAGCCTTTAAACACCAGATATTTAGTTTTTGGCCCTTGGAGTGAACTGAGCCTTTAACCAGCAGTGTTTCTGGCCCTTGGAGTGAGTTGAGCCTTTAACTAGCAGTGTTTTTGGCCATTGGGGGTGAGTTGAGCCTTTAACTAGCAGTTTTTCATTTTTTGGCCCTTGGGGTGACTAGAGCCTTGTAGCAGCAGTTTTTCATTTTTTGGCCCTTGGGGTGACTAGAGCCTTGTAGCAGCAATTTTTCATTTTTTGGCCCTTGGTGTGACTAGAGCCTTGTAGCAGCATTGCTTTATTTTTTGGCCCTTGGGGTGACCCCTAAAAAATTTGATTTCAGGCCCTTGGGGGTGAGCCCTAAAACATTAATTTGCAGGCCCCTGTGGGGGGAGACCTAAAACATTAATTTGCAGGCCCCTGTGGGGGGAGCCCTAAAAAATTGTTTTGCACGCCCCTGTGGGGGGTATGCATGAAAAAAATTATTTTAATTAAAAAAAAATTAAGTAGGAGGTGGAGCCAGAGGAGGAGGATGAGAAGGATGAGGAAGAGTAAATTGTTTGCTGACCCGATCTCTCCAGTACCTGGGCTATGGAGTGGATACCCAGCTGGATATCCACGTCCTCACCCATGTCCCCTGCTGCTGCTGGCAGCCTCTCTCCAGTACCTGGACTCTAGAGTGGATATACAACTGGTATCCACATCCACGTCCTCGCACCCTGGTGCTGGCAAGGGGAACTGCTGACAGCCTCTCTCCAGTACATCGACTCTGGAGCTGATACCCAGCTGGGTATCCAGTTCCACATCCTCTCCTACGTCCCCTGCTGCTACCGGCGAGGGGCACTGCTGGCAGCCTCTCTCCAGTACCTGGACTCTGGAGCTGATACCCAGCTGGGTATCCAGTTCCACGTGCTTGCCAACGTACCCCGGTGCTGGCGAGGGGCACTGCTGGCTGCCACTCTCCAGTACCTGGACTCTGGAGCTGATACCCAGCTGGGTATCGATTTCCACGTCCACGTACCCTGCTGCTACGCTGCATGATTTGCTAGCTAGCTAACAATTATTGAGCTCTGAAAAGAGCAGTTATTATTGACAATTCCTGCCTCACCAAAGCACTGTATCGCACTGACAGTCTGACACCACACTCTCTCTATGACTTCAAAACGAGAATGAGACGAAGATGGCCGACACTATTCTTATGAATTGGGAGGTCACATGTTTTTGGCAGCCAATGGGTTTTTTCAATTTTTTTTCGCTGCCTCCGTTATCGTAGTTCCTGTCCCACCTCCCCTGCACAGTTATTGGTACAAAAAATGCGCCAGGGAAGGTGGGAGGGGATACGAATTTTTACTGCGTATGCGGCCTTGTATTCGATTGTGAACAAATACATCTCTATTACATGTCTTTATGAATCCCCTCATATCTTTTTAACAAACTATTAAAAAACCCATCAGTAACAATAATGTGCTGTTACCACTTCCTAATAAATATACAGTACTTACTATGGCTATCATCCTAGCTAAGAAGCCAGCTGTCTGCACTGCATCTTCTCCTTCTGAGTCCCAACTGCCAATTTCCTACTCCAAAGAGGACAAAGTCACACTTCTTTAAGGTACTCTCTAGATAGGGAAGTTGGTAATTAGGACTTGGGTGGAGGAGATGCAATGCTGATAGGTAGCTTCTGGGATGGGATCATTGCTCTGGTAGCGGCCAGTATCAGTATGTATGCTAGCTCAGCTTACCTGGAGTGGTGACTGTGGCACTAATATTATTAGTCACCCCATTTGAATCAATGTATAAAGATGCAGATGGGATGTGTGAAAATGTGGAGTAGGGGTCTGGAGAGCTGCCAGCCAAAAGATGCCTGGACAGGACCAGTTAATTTGCAAGGTGATTGAATAGCAAGAGTTAAACTTTTGTGGAGCATAGGCTCATGACAAAAAACTGCCAACAGAAGATTCTGACAACCAAAACAAGCAGCAGAGTATCTCTCTGTCTATTGGCCTGATGAATCTTGTGACAGTTCTGGTCCAACTAAAAGATATTTAGATAACAGTTAGCAGACAACTAGATTCACCAAAACACCAAAAATTGTTTTGCTGCTGATGTTGGCATAGGAATATGTCACGGGTTATGACTGTTTGACTCTGGCTGCCCTCCCCTTCTCTACACCCAGGGCCCCATAGCAGCTGTGTAGTCTGCCTTCATTTGAGGTATACTATTGACAATAATTTTTGTTGGATTGGTTACAAAGCCTTTTCAAAAAGAGGCCACATAAATGCATCTATTGACGTCAATAGGGCTCTTTAACACTTTCATGTGAATAAGCGATTGATTGTGCTTTTGTGACGAGCACTCCAATCACTTCAATGGAGATGCGGAACCTGCCAGCAATTAAAGGGGTTCTATCATTGCCAAAATGTGTTTTGAGATACTGATATGCCTGAACAGCATACTGAGCAGTATGCTGAGTTGTATAGTGAACTACAAGAAAATAGAGCCTGGGCATGCACAGTAGCGCTCAGAGCGGAGCATTACTACGCATGCCCGGGATTTGAAAGTGCAAGAGCGAGGCTGGATGGAGGCGGTTACAGCAAGTGAGGAGCAGACCACAAACAATGATTGGGGTGTGAAAGAGGTATGACGCAGGGGGGTGCTCACTGGCCCTGGGGAATACCCAGGGTGCTCAGTGAGCATCATTAGCATATTGTTTTTACCGATATTTAAGAAAAATGGGGGGGGTCTTTTAAAAAACAAGTGGCAGCACCTGAATATCTCAAAACACATTTTGGCAATGATAGAGCCCCTTTAGGGCAAGTTCACACAGAGTTTTTTGTCAGGATTTTGAGGCCGTATCCGCCTCATGATTTGGCCTGAAGACACTCCCTCCTCTCGACTAGGCCCATTCATTGGGCCTAATGCAGAGCAGAGTGCGCAACTGGATGCCGGTGCAGTGCACTGGCATTCAGTCATGGCTACCCGTTTTTTGGTCTGGAACCTGAGGTGGCCTCCGCTCCAGGTTCCGGACCAAAAAACTCTGTGTGAACTTACTCATAAAGTTCTGGCAACCACATTGAAGTGAAACTCTGGTCATGAAAGGGCATTGGTGCTCCATTTGCAAGAAGGCTTTTAGGGGACTTTCAGTCCTCCAGCCTTCTGATCACTGTGCAACCCAGCGATCAGGCCAGAGAGATGAGACACTTATCCCCGTCCCCACATTTTCTCCCTTAAAGCTCTATGTTTCCATTAAAGTTTGGGGAAATTTAATTGGCTTACCAGATGATGTTGATGGACCCAGGGGTTTCGGTCTCATCACCACCCCAGGTCACATGATTGAGAGCAGCATTCCATCCCTAGGTGACTATACCTATGAGATTGGGGAAGGAGGGAGGGGGTGCAGCAATCCAGGGTGCAAAGCTCCAGGGACAGAGCACTACTTTCAATCATGTAGCCCTGAGGTTGTGACCAGGCCAGAATCCCCAAGTCCATCATCATCCTTTGCTAGATCAGGTAAGTCAATTTGAACTTTGTGGAAAACCCTTTTAAGCATAGATATACATATGTCCACACTTAACTGATCTCTGATTTTGGTTAAAGACTCCAATTTGTCTGGAACCAATTCAACACAATGCTATGACATGCTAACAAAAGCTATGAAAGGTTGCAATTCACCCTCCCCTGCTGGGTGGTCACACATGGGATAGTTAGCTTACCACTCTATTACTTGACGCAAAACCATGTTGTGTTGAGGAAATCAGCTTAAGGCTTAGTTCACACGGACACGGAATAGCATATTTTGGTTCCAATTTTGACGTGTGAAGCTTAGTTTAGAGTGTGCTGCCGCGAGGCGGATGCCATGGCTCAATGAGCTGCAGAATCCGCCTGAAGAAAGGGCAGCTTGCTTTTTTTTTTCGCTAGCAGTCTCCATAGACCACCACTGTGACATGGATTCCACGCCAAAATCCACCCCCTATGTCCCCGTGTGAATGAGCCCTAACATTAGGATTAGGCCCAAAGGAATGGGCCTAGTCCAAAGCATGCTGCCGCGAGGCAGACGCCGAGGCTGAATCAGCTGCGGATTCCGCCTGAAGAAAGGGCAGCTCGTTTCTTTTTTCCGCTAACGGCAACATGCCGCTAGCGCAAAAGAGAACGCTAGCGGTCTCCATAGACCACCATTGTGAGGGGGCGGATTATGACGTGGATTCTGCACCAAAATCCACCCCCTCTTGCCCCTTGTGAACAGGACCTAAGGAGGACACATTTGTATCTATAAAAAACAACAAACTCCAATGCTTTAGAAAAGGTCATCTATTGCTAACACGTCTTTAAAATGCAATGTTGTATTACTGTATGAATACCCTATCAAATTTAGTTTTAACAGTATTCAGTGATGTTGAACAAATGAAAAATTACACAGTCAAATTTAGTTGAAGGAGAAAATAAAAATAAGGATTTAAGGGCATAGACAATGTAAAATTCACCTTCAAATTCACTTACTGAAGCACATGTACATTTGCCAATTCAGTCACACATCACGTTAATAGTAATTTCATGCGCAAAAGCACTTGCATGATTCACTGAATTCTGGTACTAGTCAGCCTCTCAATAACATCTTAAAACATATTCAAACTGCATGACCTGCTTAGAGAATATAGATTTCATAAAACTCTACTGCTGCATCGATGATTTCAATTAAAGGGGAATTAAAAACTATTATATAAGTTCATAACTGAGTTGATGTACAAAGCGCTATCTCTAATACTGCATATTTTCACCATTATGATTATAACTCCAATCCTGTAATTAACCTAAATGATATGGTAGGGTATATCCTGAAAAAAAAAACACTTGAACATAGATATTTCTTTGTTCTACATGCATTAATGTTAACTATTGGTGTTCATTTTTCAATACTAGAAAAATAGCTACAGCCCTCATCCAAAGTGACATACAATTCAAAAATAGGTAAAAAACCTTGTGCACTCACTCTGTCCGTTTGCTGGTTGCTGTGAATCGTGGAACCTCAAGACCGGTGCCAGGAAATCTCTCTCGGCTGAGATGAGGTCAAATGGAAGCAAATTTGAAGAAAATCCAGCACTGCAGTCAGGTATCCGTATAAAATAAAACTTAACTTTTATTGACTTGTAGTTGCTACATTAAAAAATCTGTGTGCAGCAATAGGAGTAGCAGAAGCCCTTCTGCTACTCCTATTGCTGCACACAGATTTTTTAATGTAGCAACTACAAGTCAATAAAAGTTAAGTTTTATTTTATACGGATACCTGACTGCAGTGCTGGATTTTCTTCAAATTTGCGTTCATTTTTCAATGTCTAAGATGTGTGAATAGGTATTTAATTAGGATATTCTAACTAAATACAGAAAATCAGTGATTTTTTTTTCTAGTCTCTTAGGTTTATTTATTTATTTATTAATCTCAGTAAGAAGATCCTACCACATGAAGAAAAGTTTTATCCCGTGCAATGGAGGAACATGGAGATATTTGGGGTGCAGGATGTATTGTGGAGTGAGAGAGATGTGAGGTGCAGTGTGTACTGTGTTGGAGGGAAAAACGTGGGGTGCAGGGTGTACTGTCAGGGGGAGAGATGTGGGGTGGAGAGTGCACTGTGCTGAGGAGAGATATGGGGTCCAGGGTATAGTGTGTGAGGGGGAGAGATGTGGGGTGCAGAGTGTACTGTGTTGGAGGGAGACATGGGGTGCAGAGTGTACTGTGTTGGGGGGAGACATGGGGTGCAGGGTGTACTGTGTGGGGGAGAGATGTGGAGTGCAGAGTGTAGTTTTGGGGGACATATGTGGGGTGCAGTGTGTACTGTGTGGGGGGAAGAGATGTTGTGTGCAGGGTGTACTATGGGGGAAAGATGTGGGATGCAGGGTGGACCATGTGTGGGGGAAGATGTGGGGTGCAGGCTGTACTGTGTGGGGAGGAGATGTGGGATACAGGGTGTACTTTGGGGGGTAAGATGTGGGGTGCAGAGTGTACTGTGTGTGGGGGAGATGTGGGGTGCAGGGTGTACTGTGTGTGGGAGGAGATGTGGGATGCAGGGTGTAGTGTGTGTGGGGGGAGATGTGTGGCCCAGGGTGTACTGTGTGTGGGGATTTTTTCTAGTAGTCTAGTAGCAAAACTCTTCTCCTCAGGAGACAACTGATCCATTCAGTATTTCCATCTGTAAATACATTTCTGATAGCCACCATTTGTTTCATAATATATGCTCTCAAACAAAAGGACCCTATACATTTGTTCTCTCCAGTTTTGAAAAAGTGGTTGTTCTTTAGCAAACTACTCCTTCAAGACCTCGATCCTGGCTTCAAATAACATTTGCAAAAATAGATCTCAGTACCCTTTACACCTCAGATCCAAAACATGAGTTATCAGTCAACAACATCACGTTAGGGAGATTCTATAAATTAATGTTGAATAGATTACACTGGTCTACAGCCAAATTTGTTCAAACATGACAACAATTGATCTGAACTAATTTTGAGGTGCCAAGATAAAAAATTATGCTCACATTTTGAAACTGGTTCTAATTTCCATGATAAAGAGGTGCTTTTGATATTTCTTACAACCTTTAATACAATACTGGGAAAAGTTTGCATTGTCAGTATTACATCATCTACTTGAATTATATCACCTCGGAATGACTAGTGAACCAAGTTTCATTTTGGAACAAAACTGCACTTTTGACATTATTCATGACATTGATGCGCCAGGGATGTCCAGGAAAGAATTCCCAATATCATGATGGAACCATGTAAAGGTGAGAATGAGTATGTATTTTATTTCATTTTATCACACCTTCCCTGACTTCCTAATATTATACTCTGGAGTCTGAAGAGGACTGCTATAGAAGAATATATATTCAGTTGACTCCACTGATATTAGTTATTTTTATATTTTTTTAAAAAATAAAATGGTCCAAGAGAGTTGTGTGTGGCGGTTTTATTTCAAAATTTCCATTTGCCTCTATTTTTTAATTAGCACCTTAGTAATGCCACTGTCATCCAATATAAAGGCTAACACCAACCCCTCTCCTCTATGTTGCGCCACTTTCTATGTCACGCCCTTACTGAAGTAAGATTTCAAGATTGTTGAGCTATTTTGAAAAATGTGATTTGATAACTCTAGAGTACAGACAGTTAGATAGTAGAGATGAGCGAGTACTGTTCGGATCAGCCGATCCGAACAGCACGCATGCATTGAAAGGAATGGACGTAGCCGGCATGCAGGGGGTTAAGCGGCCGGCTGGCGTCAAAGCGGAAGTACCAGGTGCTTCCATTCATTTCAATGCGTGCGTGCTGTTCGGATCGGCTGATCCGAACAGTACTCGCTCATCTCTATTAGATAGGCTAACTATCCCCACATCCTAACCCATTTAGCAAAAATGGACTGGGTGAGGCAAATATGTAGACTGCTGCAAATCTTTTGCAAATAAGCTCAAGAAGTTGCAGAACTGGACTGAACCGAGACTTTATTTGGCTGCCCCCTCCTGGCCATGTCCTGGAGTGCAGGGTTTGATTTATTCCCCCAGAATTTTTAAAAAACAAATATGTTTATAGAATATTAATCACATCTAGCATGTAAAAGTCAACATTTGACAAAATGTATCTTTTTTCTATATAATATTAATACCTGATAATTAGGTTCTATAGTATTTTCTTTTACCTACTGTACATATGGAAATGGTTAATTCTAATAGGAAATCTTACAGTACTATCTAAAAATCTTCTCCATAGGATTCCTCCTAGGGTATTCATACAGTCTGTTCTCTCAGAAGACTCAAGAAAATGTCATGAATTTGTAATCAACCTGTCATGGAAAATGTTCTATCCCTTCTGTTGTGTCTATATCTGTCAAATGTCTTTTAATTCCCCTTATTATACCATCACAAGTTCATAGCTGTTCCAGTAACATATCTTCAGTAGCAGCAAAATTTCAAAAGCTTTTTTTTTTTATTATTTGGGGAAAAAAAAAATCTTAAAAACATAAGTTATTTTGTGAGAAATCTAATGTTTAACTGTGGTCCTAAAATATATCTAATTTCCCACCTATTTTCTATTGTTTATAATACAAATGCAGCAATACATAGGTTTTTGCTATTTAAATGATTTGCACAGTATCTGTTCGAGCGCCTTTATTTGTTTTAACTTCACCTTTACATTCATTCCATTTTTAACCTAGGAATAGTCACATAAAAATTGTTAAAATCATATATCAAAATTTCATTGTTTATTAATTCATAGCACAAAAGAATCAGACAGTAATGTAAAAGAAGCAATGTAAGGGAACACATCCCAAATAGAAGCACACATGGGGAGATCATGGCTGTAATATCCATGAATAAGTATAAACAGACTAGTCTAGATAACTATAGTAAATAACTATATGAATATAGTAAAAATACTAATCACATAACTAAACACGAAGGCTATAATATTCTTGGGGGAGTTGTACTCCAGATTGAGAAAATGTAGGATCCTGGAACATCTAACTGCCCTTGTGAATGATGAGGAAGACCAAAGCCAGGCTATTTGGGAACCTTGGGACACTTTTTGGGTACTTTGTGACAGCTAATTATTGACGGTCTGACTTCTCTTGTTTTTTTTGCGACCTACTCATTTCCTACTGAATGTTCTTCCTTTGTCTTCCTCTTGTTTCTTGTCTGATTTCAATATGTGCCATAACTTTTAGTTTTTGTTAATCCTTCTGTATTAGCATTGGGGGTGTATTTATGCTCTCTTACTTGCCTCTTTTGATTCTCTCATTATATATTCACTTTATCCTTATATCGCTCTGCATTGTACCAGTTTTATTGTTATAGCTGTTCTTTTTCAAAAATTATAATAAAGATCACAATTGGAAAAAATAAATAAATCAGGCAGCACTCCACAAGTCAGGTGAAAAGAAAGTGAGTTAGTATATTGCCTCATGCTCTGGAGAATGAGAAAATAAACTACCTCACTTTCTTTTCAACTGATTTGTAAAGCGCTGCCTGATTTTTTTTGGATACTACGTTGGGATATTGCCGATTCCTTGGGCTGGCACCCGTTCACTACTGATGCTGTCTTTACTTGGACGTATAAATACTGGATATAAGGGGAAGGTAACTTGGTAATAGGAATGATGCGACCCAACCAGTCAAAGACAAGGAAGCAAAACTATAGGAAAACAGATTTATTTAGGAAAAAAAAAACAGCAAAATACATAAACCTTCATATCAGGCACAAAATGAGCTAAATAAAATACAGCCTTAACTTTAGGCAAATGGAGTGAAACCAAACCCTGCTCGTCTGAGCGCTAATTGGACAAATAAGTATGAACTGTATGGGTGGCTTACTACCAGCCACATGAATCAACAAAAGAGCACAGTACAGTATTACCAGACTCAGGACAGACCCAGGGACTTTCCCTCCCTACCAGGATCTGCTCCAACATAGATCCAAAAATATCTTGCCATAAATTGAATCCATGCTGTGCCACTGTGGAAGCAGATGAAGTACAGGAATATCAATGCTCTGATATGCAAATAAAAACCACAGCATCCATATTAGTACAGCAAGTATAATTATAATATACAGAAGTTAGAATCATTGTGGGTTACTTGCTATCCTGCTGTATTGAATGCCCTGGGGATATATTATAAGTGTAAGGGGTTTTTGGTAAACTCCACGTGCTCTATACTATACATAATTTCATATGTTAAATCTAAGTTATTATTCTTCCTCCCTATCTGTATCACACCTATGGATAGTTTTGGTCAGGGCCACACCTCTAATGAGGCGAGGTGATGCAGAAACCTCAGGTGGCACTTTTAAAGGGGGCAGCAGCCTTTATTTTTTTACCTAAAGTAGCCCAGGACAGGACTGCTCTGAAAACAAACCGAGCAGCCCTATCCTGTGCTAGGTTGTCCTCTGAGTCTGAGCCAGGCAGCATGAGAAGCAGACATTTTTGCCGGGTGAAGAGGAGGCGGTGCGGTAGCAGCAGTGGCAAGGGATCGCAAAGGTAGGTAAGTAAGTACTTTTGTTTTTTTATTTAATAGGCCGCAGGTAGCTTCCCCTTCTGCTATAGGATGCAGGGGGCGGACATGAACAGGCCCGGGCTCAGATCGTGATCCTCAACAACCACTATTATTATAAACAGGGGGTTCTTTTCAGACCCCTGAGTATAATAATCGGAGCCCCAGGAGAGGTGAGGGAACATAATAAACAGTGTTACTCACCTTGGATCTGGTATTAATCCCAGCAGGCCTCTGGCCTGTATGGTAATTTCCCATACCACGTGACGTCTGGGACATTAACATACAGGCCTGAATCCTGTGCTAGCAGTAACAGCCTGTTACTGCTAGCACAAGATTCGGGCCTTTATGCTAATGTCCCAGACGTCACATGTTCTGGGACATTAGCATACAGACCACCAAATGGAATAAATATAATAGAGCTAAAATGTAGCTTTTAATAAATAGTAATATAAAACCAATGTACTATAAAAAGGCGGGGAAAGGATTAACAAGTGGACCAGTGTGTAGTAGTATATTGAAAACATATTGCATAGACACAGTGGCCTTCAAGAAAAATAAACCAATTCAACTCACCAATCAGATGAAGTTGTATGAAGAATGGGAGGTCACTTGTAGTAAGATACTAGACCACTAAAAAGATTTAACCAACTATAATGGAGGCCAGAAATGGGTGGCATGCTCATTTTTCTATTTTATTTCATATATCCTGAGTGCCTTTATAGGTTTTTCCTATAGGCTGGCCACAGTTATGGGGACAGGCTCCTGTCAGACCAGTAGCCATTAGGGCATTGGTTCTGAGTTAGGTATGCAGGGTATTGACAGAATCACCTACTGTCTAGTATCCCTTCCCTTTTTCTGCACTTCCCTGAACTTATGATATTTCTGGCCTCCATTATATTTGGTTAAACCTTTTTAGTGGTCTAGTATCTTACTACAAGTGACCTCCCATTCTTCATACAACTTCATCTGATTGGTGAGTTGAATTGGTTTATTTTTCTTGGAGGCCGCCTGTGTAATATGTTTTGAATATACTAGTCCACTTGTTATCCCTTTTCCCGCTTTTTTTTAATAGTACATTGGTTTTATATTAATATTTATTAAATGCTACGTTTTAGCTTTATTATATCTATTCCATTTGGTGGTCTGTTTAAAATAGTGTGAATACAATTTTTATTGAATATCTATCCTTGTACATTTGGATTATAGACATTAGCATACATCCCCGAAGCCTGCTAGGAGTAACATCGGATCCCGGAGAGGTAAGTAACTCTGTTTATTATGTTACTTCACCTACCCTGGGTCTCTGATTATTATACTCCAGGGTCTGAAAAGATCCAAGAGGATAATAATAGTTCAGGGGTGGGCCACTATGTGGCATAATACAGTTGGGTGGGCAACTGTGGGGCATAATAGAGGTTGCAGGGGCCACTGTGGGGCAAAAGATATATATATATATATATATATATATATATATATATATATATATATATTAGAGGGAGGACCCGGCTTTGCACGGGTATATGACATTTTATGTTTGTGTAGTGGTCCCATAAGAATTGTCCAATTTTGCACTGATATTTTTTTATGTGATTTGTGTGTATGTCCATAAGCGTCATGTGATTATGTGTATCTCATTTGGGATATCAGTGAAAAACCTGTGATCAGTTCTTATGGATACCTGGAGTAAAGCTGTATCTAATCTTTCCCCATGTAGTACTGTGTTTAGACGCAAGTATCTAATCCTTGTTGGTGTGGTACTGTGTGCAGATGCACATATCTAATCTTACGGCATGTGGTACTATGTGCAGACGCGCGTATCTAATCCTCTGGCATGTGGTACTGTGTGCAGACAGGTGTATCTAATCCTCTGGCGTGAGGTACTGTGTGCAGATGCGCATATCTAATCCTCCCCCGTGTGGTATTGTGTGAAGAGGCGCGTATCTAATCCTCCAGTAAGTGAAACTGTGTGCAGACGTGCGTATCTAATGACTCTGGCGTGTGGTACTGTGTGCAGATGCGTGTATCTAATCCTCCCCCATGTGGAACTGTGTGCTGAGACGTGTATCTAATTCTCTGGCATGTGGTACTGTGTGCAGACACACGTATCTAATCCTATGGCATGTGGTACTGTGTGTAGACGCGTGTATCTAATCCTACAGCATGTGGTACTGTGTGCAGATGCATGTATCTAATCCTATGGCATGTACAACTGTGTGAAGACACGTGTATCTAATCCTCCCCTGTGTGGTATTGTGTGAAGAGGCGCGTATCTAATCCTACGGCATGTGGAACGGTGTGTAGACGCGCATATCCAATCCCCCGGCATGTGGTACTGTGTGCAGACGCACGTATCTAATCCTACGGTATGTGGTACTGTGTGTAGACACGCATATCTAATCCTCCCCATGTGGTACTGTGTGCAGACGCGCGTATCTAATCCTCCCCGTGTGATACTGTGTGCTGAGACGCGTATCTAATTCTCTGGCATGTGGTACTGTGTGCAGAGGCATGTATCTAATCCTCCAAAGTGTGATACTGTGTGCACACACACATATCTAATCCTCCACTGTGTGGTATTGTGTGAAGAGGCGCGTATCTAATCCTTCGGCGTGTGGAACTATGTGTAGACACGTGTATCTAATCCTACGGCATTTGGTACTCTGCAGACGTGTGTATCTAATCCTATGGCGTGTACAAATGCATACAGACGCGCGTATCTAATCCTCTGGAGTGTGGAACTGTGAGTAGACACCTGTATCTAATCCTATGGCGTGCACAAATGTGTGCAGACGCGCGTATCTAATCCTCTGGAGTGTGGAACTGTGTGTAGACGTGCGTATCTAATCCTACGGCATGTGGTATTGTGTGCAGACACGCGTATCTAATCCTACGGCATGTGGTACTGTGTGTAGACGCGCCTATCTAATCCTATGGCATGTGGTACTGTGTGCAGGTGCGTTTACCTAATCCTATGGCGTGTACAACTGTGTGAAGACACGTGTATCTAATCCTCCCCTGTGTGTTATTGTGTGAAGAGGCGCGTATCTAATCCTATGGCATGTGGAACTGTCTAGACGCGCGTATCTAATCCCCTGGCATGTGGTACTGTGTGCAGATGCGCGTATCTAATCCTATGGCATGTGGTACTGTGTGCAGACGCGCGTATCTAATCCTACGGCATGTGGTACTGTGTGCAGACACGCGTATCTAAACCTACGGCATGTGGAACTGTGTGTAGACGCGCGTATCTAATCCTACGGCATATGGTACTGTGTGCAGACACGCGTATCTAAACCTACGGCATGTGGTACTGTGTGTAGATGCACGTATCTAATCCTACGGCATGTGGTACTGTGTGCAGATGCGTGTATCTAATCCTATGGCGTGTGGTACTGTGTATAGACATGTGTATCTAATCCTCCCCTGTGTGGTACTGTGTGCGGAGACGCGTATCTAATTCTCTGACTTGTGGTACTGTGTGCAGAGGCATGTATCTAATCCTCCAAAGTGTGGTACTGTGTGCAGACACACGTATCTAATCCTCCCCTGTGTGGTATTGTGTGAAGAGGCGCGTATCTAATCCTACGGCATGTGGAACTGTGTGTAGATGCACGTATCTAATCCTACGGCATGTGGTACTGTGTGCAGATGTGCATATCTTATGCTCTGGTGTGTGGAACTGTGTGCAGATGCGTGTATCCAATCCTTTGGCATGTGGTACTGTGTGCAGACGCATGCATCCAATCCCCCGGCGTGTGGTACTTTGTGCAGACGCGTGTATCTAATCCTTCGGCATGTGGAAGTGTGTGCAGAAGCGCATATTTAATCCTCTGGTTTGTGGTGACTGTGTGCAGATGCGTGTATCTAATCCTCTGGTGTGTGATACTGTGTGCTGATCTGTGTATCTAATCCTCTGATGCGTGTATCTAAGTTTGGATATCAGTGTTGTATTGTGCATGTGGAGTGACCGTGTGTATTGCAGTTGGAATATGAGTGAAAGACTTGCAGGTTTGTATTGGCTAAGGGGGGGGCACTATGTTTGGAATGCTGTATCTCAGCAACGGTACGTCCGAGCGAGTTGGAGTCTTGTCTTAAACCTTCCCAGATACCCGAAGTATCTCTGTACCAAATTTGGTGAAGATCGGTACAGTCGTTTGGTTCGCATTAGAGAACAGACAGACAGACAGAAATTCATTTTTATAATATAGGGATATATATATATAAGATCGGTCCAGTCGTTTGGTTCGCATTAGAGAACAGACAGACAGACAGGCAGAAATTCATTTTTATAATATAGGGATATTATGTATATATATATATGGGGGTCAGGTGTGTGGAGAAGTGAGGAGTCAAAGATGTCTGTGTTGCAAACTTTACAGAGTCAAGTCGCAGTTGTAAGAAGTGGTCATGGCGGTCTAAAGGGAACACATCTGGAAATGATGGAGCCTGGAAATGTGAGAAGATGTCTCCTGTAAGTAGCAAAATATTATTGCACTCTATTCACATTAATTTTACTGCTAGCACCCCCCTTTTGTCTCCAATCAAGCGCTGTCCACAGGGTATGGCATGGCATTACAAAATGGAGTGATAGTCTTCCTTATTCAAAATCCCTTTTTCCTTGTACAAATCTCCCACTTCACCATCACCAAAGCAACCCCAGACCATCACATTACCTCCACCATGCTGGACAGATGGCGTCAGGCTCTTCCAGCATCTTTTCAGTTGTTCTGCGTCTCACAAATGTTCTTCTGTGTGATCCAAACACCTCAAACTTCGATTTGTCTGTCCATAACACTTTTCTCCAATCTTCCTCTGTCCAATGTCTGTGTTCTTTTGCCCATATTAATCTTTTCCTTTTATTAGCCAGTCTCAGATATGGCTTTTTCTTTACCAATCTGTCCTGAAGGCCAGCATCCCGGAGTCGCCTCTTCACTGTAGACATTGACACTGGCGTTTTGCAGGTACTATTTAATGAAGCTGCCAGTTGAGGACCTGTGAGGTGTCAATTTCTCAAACTAGAGACTCTAATGTACTTGTCTTGTTGCTCAGTTGTGTAGCGGGGCCTCCCACTTCTCTTTCTACTCTGGTTAGAGCCTGTTTGTGCTGTCCTCTGAAGGGAGGAGTACACACCATTGTAGAAAATCTTAAGTTTCTTGGAAATTTCTCACATGGAATAGCCTTCATTTCTAAGGAAAAGAATAGACTGTCGACTTTCACATGAAAGTTCTCTTTTTCTGGCCAATTTGAGAGTTTAATCAAACCAGCAAATGTAATGCTCCAGATTCTCGACTAGCTCAATGGAAGGTCAGTTTTATAGCTTCTCTAACCAGCAAAACTGTTTTCAGCTGTACTAACATACCTGCACAAGGGTTTTCAAGGGTTTTCTAAACTTCCATTAGCCTTCTTACACAGCAAACACAATGTACCATTAGAACACTGCAGTGATGGTTGCTGGAAATGGGCCTCTATACACCTATGTAGATATTGCATTAAAAACCAGACATTTTCAGCTAGAATAGTCATTTACCACATTAACAGTGTATAGAGTGTATTTCTGATTCATCTAATGTTATCTTCATTTAAAAAAAACTGTGCTTTTCTTTAAAAAATAAGGACATTTCTAAGTGACCCTAAACTTTTGAACGGTAGTGTACATATTGACGAAAACAATAACACACCCAGATAGAAATGCCATAATACAATTATGTCTCAGGCTGATATGTAAAAAATTACAGGAGTGGTCTGATTAGAAATGGGGTCTGACCAAAAAGGGGCGGAAAAGTGTTGCCCTATAAAAAGACTCTCGAGGTTATTTTTGGGTCCCTGTGTGCCTCTTGGTGAGATCATTGACTGCTAGACATGCCTCTATGCACTTAAAGACATGCTGCCAAGCTCTTAAGACTTTTAAAAGTCTCATATCATTGGACTTAGAGAAGCAGAATTGTTATTTTCACAAATTGCCACCATTTAGGCCTTTCTAACATAGCTGTTAGGTTGTTATGGATATTTCTCCATTTCTTCATGTGCTTTTCCAGAACAAATCTTCTGATGGAACTCTGGATTTATCTTTGCCATTCTTGATGATTTTGAGGATTGGTGCCTTCAGAAGCTGGGATTGCAGCGGGTTAAAGTGAGGAGCTGTGAGTTCAAGCAGCTATCACTGAGCGTGGCCCATCGATTGTTACCGATCAAGACGTGACCTCTACAACACCTTTCTTAAGGTGTCCTGTGGTATCTGGTACCAAGACATTAGCAGTAAATTCTTTATATCGTACCTGTTGTTTCAGGTGATGTTTGGGGATAATCTTCCACATATGTACATGAGAGGTAACACTATAACTGACTATTTATAAATTCTGTTTTACATTAGTTGCCATTTTCCCCCTCTGCGTACTGTATCTGTAGTTTTTATTCCTCTCTTTCTTTCACTCAGAAACAGCTGCAAGACTATGCAGGAGTCTGACCTTTACTGATGTACTAGAAGTGAGATGCTTTGGTTGTGATTTTTTATCCATTTAGCTCCAGTCTAAGCGTTTTTCTTCTGTTATCATCTGCTCTTTATGCTCACTCCTTTTCCTTTCCCATTCATACACTTTCATATGCTTGAGACATCTGAGTCATGTGATCTCCAGTCCATCTTGAGATGGATAAAGCCATGATTTTCAGAAAGAAAGTTATTTTAGCAGAGAAAGAGGGAGCAGGGAAATAGCCTTAAGCCTAAGTTTCTTACAATCACTTGTAATATTCATTTATGCAAAGTATGTTGAAGAAACAGTACCTATTAGGTTATGTTATAGAATCTCATATATTGGACTGTTTTTTCCACCAGATCCCACAAATGCTTACGACACCCACGACCCTGCAGCCTATGGGTGTGCTATTGAAGATACTGTTTACACTCATGTTATCGCTTGTGTTGGTTTTTCTAGCACAATAAAATTGATCAACACTGATCAAAAACGCAAAGCACCCTAATATTTCCCCCCATTTACAAGTGACATTGTAACAAAATAATTAATGTTGTTCACTTTACCTGGTTTTTAATCTTATGGTGGATCCATGTATGTGCACTATAATATATTAATGGAGAGGAACATAAATTTATTATTACATCACTGTATGTGAGTTCTATGATATACAGATTGATATAGAAGCTTGGTATTGATCAGAAGAACAAGAATTGGAAAATCTTTAATGTCTTACTACCCAGCATACCCTAAGAGCTGCATTGTAATAATTAGACCACAATAAATGTGAATTATTTTGCTAAGTGAAAGTATTATATTTCTAGTTATATTTCCATATATTGAATCTATAATAGGTGTCTAACACTCTCCTGATTGCCGTGCTATTTCAGGTTTACAGCCAGTGGCATGGGATTGCAGAGCAACAAATCATATCAGAGGTTAATGAAAAAGCAAAAGGGAAGCTAAATGCCTCTGGTTTAGAGCAAAGCCTTTGAATCAGCTATAAAAGAGAGAAAGGAAAATAAATGCCCTGACATTTCAGTTTATAGAAGAGACAATAGTGTAATCTCACACATGGTTGCTGTAAAGCCCTGGATAAATCAGCAATAGAAGAATCTGGTCACTAATATACTACTGGGTTTATCAGTACCACCCCTGATCATATCAAGTAATGAATGAGTCTAAAAATTGGCAGCAAATATTGTGAAGATGAAATGATTACTGCTCTTAAAAAGAGTAGTGGGTTTAGCATATGCCAGAAAAGCACAACCTAATGAAACAAATCCATTGACCAATTCAGCCCTAATAAATGACCCTTCTATTAGAGCTCTCAGCAAAGGCAAGAGAGAGTGTATATAAAGAATGAAGGCTCAGCACAGGAGCCAGCTCCATGAAATCCCAGCAAGGTTTTGACAAATGGTAGGTTATATATCCTGCTAACACCTATGCTCTTGACCCCAGGTATTTCTTTGTATTGTTAATCCATCTTCCTAAATTTTCTTAAATAAAATGTTCCTGAATGTTGAATAAAACTAGCTTTATGGTACTTATAGAACGGTCACTGTTTTTTTTTAAGTAAATCCAGAGGAGAAAATGGAGCAACAATGTGTGATATATTTATAATGAATCATTTTTCACACGTGTATCATGCATCCCTATGCTGTTATTTCATCTCTATATTACAAGAAAACTTCAATAAAACTTAAAAAGATATCTCTAAAGCATCTGGAAGCCATGTCACTCTGCCACATCCTTTTTAAGATACATACCACTAGTTTCACTCGGGATGCCATAATGATCCACCCTGTTCTCTTCAAACTGCTCAATTTACAGTAAAAACTTTAATAGCTTGTAAAAAATCTGGTTTTGCACAGACTACCTATACTCTTCACTCATATGTACGTACATCTTCCATGCCAAAGTCAGTTTGGAATTCATAATTCATTGTTTTTCACGGGGATCTAAATCTCAATTTATATAGGCACAGGTTCATCCTTATAGATGCAGATTCTGTGCAGGAAACCACAATACATGGATTAGCCCCTTTGAATGGACATGGACATCCAATAGAAAAATCCACCATGTGCACAAAAAGATTAACAAAACTGGAGCCAAAAGTGGTGTCTAACCCACTGGACATGACACATGTAATACTAACACTATGACTGCCTTCAGGCAATAATTGTTACAACATCTTGTAAAACAAGCAACACATTTATAAATCATGTGAAAATGTTTAACACTGGAAAGATATCAAATTGTTTATGCCTGGTTAGACCACTTATAGGCTGTATTCACACGGAGTAACGCCAGCGTGTATCACAGCCGTACACGCCGGCGTTACAGCAGGGCTGCCGTATACTTCCCATTCATCTCTATGGGAGCCGGCATGCGAGCGCTCCCCATAGAAATGAATGGGCTGCTTCTTTCACTGCGAGCAGTCCCATTGAAGTGAAGCGGAGCGTACACGCCGGCACTTCCCATTCACTTCAATGGGACTGCTCGCAGTGAAAGAAGCAGCCCATTCATTTCTATGGGGAGCGCTCGCATGCCGGCTCCCATAGAGATGAATGGGAAGTATACGGCAGCCCTGCTGTAACGCCGGCGTGTACGGCTGTGATACACGCTGGCATTACTCCGTGTGAATACAGCCATACGCTGTAGAAAGATACAGAAGGCGTGTATCGTGTCACTCAAGTTAACATCAATCTATATAACATTTTTCATGTTTTTGTTGAACATCACAAGAAGGGTGAGGCGTTTTTCTGGACATAATAAAGAACTTTTTTTTTGTGTGTGAAATGTGGAGATTTCAAAATGTTTCAATAAATTTTTACATTTTCCTGGTTTACTACTGTGCCTTTAAGACCAATCAAGGTATTCTATTTCTTCTGCCATATTCTTGTAAGGACTAGTTCACATGGTGGAAACCTTTTCTGCCATAGGATTTTTCTCATGGCTAGCCGCGATGTAGGGGATTGTAGGGTTTTATGTTGGACTTGATGGACTGATGTCTTCATCCAACCTCATCTACCATGTAACTATGTATCTATCAGCATTCCGTCATGGCTAGGGTTGAGCGATCGTGTTCGGAAAAAATCAGATTCTGATCGGCGATCAAGAAAAATTCATGATCGCGATCAGAATCCCGAACACTATCTTTTTAGGTGGGATTGTCAGGGTCGAATTCAACAGCACGGGTCAATCAGTCAGATCCAAATTAGTATTAGCATGTGTGCACCGCGCTAAGAATGACACAGACACTCAGTTCCGTTTTCAATCCCAGCTCATGCTATATCATCGCCTCCATAGCACTGAACTAACTTTATTTCACATCACACATAGATATACAGGAAAGGAAAAAAAAGGGTTAATGCATAATATAACATGAAATTCTTCACATGATTGGCTCTTGATCGTGACGCACAGCAAATTGTAGTCTTGGTTACAATCTAAGGAATTTAGCAAAACATGAGAGTCAGCGCGATCTTAGCTCCAAAGCTAATTTAAATTAGGAAAATTAGTATTTCAAAATAACGTAAAATATAACAAGCGATAATCGTGACCTGAGCTCTGACAGGATCAAGATCGGTGATCATTTCTTACAATGCTTTGCTAGCTAGTCTCCCATTCATTCTAATGGGAGACTAGCTAACATCTCTAGTAGCTACTTACCTGAAGAGATGGCTGGTCACGGCTCCCCACCCTGTTCCCGCCCACACGCTCCAAAGCTACAAGCCCCGCCTTCCTAGCTCTTTAAACACTAACCTGGGAGGCAGGGGCAGCGAGGCAAAGAAGACCGAGAACACCGAGCACCGGACAAGCCATCTCTTCAGGTAAGTGGACACCAGGGGGGACTAAGTAGCCAGAGGATTAAAAAAAATCCTCTGGCTACTTAGTGATTTAAAAAAATTCACTACACAGCGTGGATTCTAACAATTAAAGTGTTCAATTGTTAGATTCCATGCTGTATAGTGAATAGGATTGCTTTTAAAATCCAATCTCCGATTAGTAAAAAACTCCCATTGACTTGCATTGGGATCGGAATTGGGATCGAGATCGGGTTCAAATGTAAAATGATCGGAAATCGGATTTCAAAATCGATCCTTAAAATTCAAGATCAGCTCAACCCTAGTCATGGCATCCCGCTCCTGATTAGGCCTGGATGAATGGGCCTAATAAGAAGAGAGTCTCAAGCAGAGGACACCACAGCTGACTCAGCTGCAGAATCTGCGTGAAGATAGGGTATGTTGCACCTTTTTTCTGCTAGCTGAAGAAAATAGCTAGCAGAAAAAAACTGCTAGTGACTCCCACTGAAATGAATGGGAGGTGGTTTTTCATATGGAATTTCAGGTGGATTCCACATCAAAATCCACCTGCAAAAACCTCAGTGTGAACATATCCTAACTGGGAATGGTATCGACTCTGCAGTTTCTAACAGAGCTTACAGAAATAGACCTCCACACACAAACCTGCAACTTTGGTCACAGATGCCCCTACCAGCAAACACCTACAACATTTACAATAAATATATCGATATTTAGAACAGAACAAGTAATACCAATTTCCACTGCAATATAAAACTATATACGTCAGAGAGGATCAACTGTTATCGGGGTGTGATGGCAGGAAGAGTTAAACTTGATTATGTATAAAATAGGGGTGTTTGCATTATTTTTTACAGTGCCTGTAAGTGTATGTCATAAAATGACCTCTTTAACCTAAAGCAACTTTTTGGTCCTATGCAAAAATATCGAGTGAACTGTATTATATAACTAAGCACAAAAGCAGAATGCTTAGCACAGTAGCAATAAGGTTTTACACTAAAAGACTGAGGGAATACCTGAAATTATACCTAGACCAGAGATTACAGTTTTGATGAGCAGAGGGGCCCCAAATGCATCCCAATTATTACAAGGCCCATATTTCCTAATAATTATTTTGCATCAGATGCCAATGAGGATTAGATTAAGACTAGTATATAAAACACAAGACTTAATACGCCCCCCAATGTTCTCAAACAAGCAATAGTGTAAGATAGTTAAACTTAAAAGAAGATGTGTTTGTGCCGAGGCAGGCACCTCTCTGCCCTCTTACCCTTCCCTCTCTCACACACATTTTATCTGCAGCTCTCTTCAGTGTAGCCTGATTCCTTCAGGCTATGCTTACACATCAGATTGAAATCTGACAGTATACGGTATGTCTGCATCAGAAATATATAGCTGTGGATTTCTGTCACAGAAACGCTACAGATATACTGTAGGCGTGGAGCAGATCCACAGTCAATTTGTTCTAGGATTAGCCCCATTATTCAATGAGAATAATCCCTAGACATTTGCAGATTAAATAAATGACAAGACACTGTATTTTCATGGCACAAAAAAATCCAAAAATCCATGTGGAAATGTTTCCTAGCATATGAGCAGAGTTGCAGGATCAGTATTCGCAGGCATTTGATATGGATTTACAGGGTGTTAGATGTGAAAACCATAATGCAGAGTTTCTGAATAGTTATAGGGAGAGAAATATACAGGTATAGACGTGTCTGTTACTTTGGCTTTATTTTAGCAAGATGTACACAATTACAGCATTTCTGTTACATAGTAACCTTTGTATTTGTCCATCAATTTGAACTGTACATAATTATATCAGAATAAGTACAAAAACCCCCAAAATATTATATATATTTATATATATATATATATATATATATATATATATATATATATTTATATATATATATATATATATATATATATATATATATATATATATATATATATATAGAGCTCAACGGAAAAATGGCCTAAGTCCAAAAATCAATATTGTGAGAAAAACTAAATTTAAAGTTTTAGCCTAAAGCAAACGGGCATTATTGTGGAATATATCTATCCAATGTAATCAGCTAATGAACACCGTTAATCCTAATCATAAATTGTATTATTTATTAAAAAAATTGCAGCTTCATGTATAAATATTATTTATTTAATATTATTAATTAATTACTACTCTTATTAAACGATGAAGAATAATAATTACCTGCCTCCCTTTTCGGCGCTAAATATGTGCAAAAGTCGATTTAGAGCCTTTTAAACAATAAGACAAAGTTTTTACACTAATATAAACAACAGACCGGAAGTCACGATTTCAATGAAAAAATGACCAACGAGAGTGAAGTAAGTTTGTATTGGACTTAGGCCATTATTCCATTGAATGTAAATTCTTCTGCATTGAAATATATGGACTTAGGTAATTAATCCTAGGTACCTTGTAAACCCAATGCATAGAACGAGGTACAAAGAAGCTTTCTAGGTAATAATTTGAAATATGACAAAATGTGGACTTAGGCCATTTTTCCGTTGAGCTCTTCATATATATATATATATATATATATATATATATATATATATATATATATATATATATATATGTATATATTATACACACAATATATATATATATATATATATATATATATATATATTATACACACATTATATATATATATATATATATATATATATATATATATATAACTAGATAATCATTCATTCAGAATGGGGGGTAATTTTATTTAATGTATGAAAAGTTTTTTAAAAAAATATTTATCAGATTTATTAAAAAAAATTAAAAGATGCCTTTTAGAATATATGCAATTCTCTGGTTGTGATGACATCCCTTAATTGTTTATTCTTCAAGAATAAAACAGATTAAATGATATAGCTAATAAAATTGTTGTACACATATACGTTATATAATTTATTGGACACACTTTCTAAACACTTGCTAGATTAATATTCCCATGTGTGTATGTGCTTACAGTTGCACATCCTAATTTCAGATAGAGGGCACCTTAAAAAGAGAAAGAAAAAAGTAGTGAGGTATAGCTCAGCCATTTAATAAACCTCAAAGCCCCGAGGACATTCTCTTAGCCTAGTATAGTAACACAGGAAAACTGCAACCATGACAACCTCGAAATCCAATAAGAAGAGAGAAAAGTGGTGTGAAATAGAAGACAAAATGACTCTGAAGGGACTGAAAAATTGTTTTGTGACAATAGGTGAAGAGATTAAGGCTCTGCAGTATGTCTGAGCTGTCACAAAGTTTCAAAGCCTGCACAAGAGACTCAAGCACCCTTGAAAATTCCATTGTCGTCACACAGGATGTTTTCGAGTACTCTTGCATTCCAAATGAAAAAGTTATGTAGCATTAAATATACTGTGTATTTTATTTACTGAAGCGTCCGTATATACTAATATGTTACAAACTACAATCAAAGTTTTGTTTAGTTGTGGCATGAAAAAAAGCAGTGTCCATAAAATCCTATTGGCATTTTGCATTTGGGATTTGAAATGTCTTCTTAAAAAAAATACAAAATACTCTGTTTGTTGCATCATTTTGTTTTTATTGAATTGAAAACAGTTTTAAAAGTAGCTTTGAAATACAAACACTTTAAAATGTATCTCGTTTTTTCTGCTATTGTGTCGGGGTGTTTGACAACCATTTGTTTAATATACATTACTAATAGAGATGAGCGAGTACTATTCGAAACGGTAGTTTTGAATAGCACGCTCCCATAGGAATGAATGGGAAAGGTCAGCGCGCAGGGGGTTAAACGGCAGGATGCCGGTCCCGGCTGCATCCATTCATTCCTATGGGAGCGTTCTATTCGAAAGTACCATTTCAAATAGTACTCGCTCATCTCTAATTACTAACCTATCTAATTTCATTTTTAATAGAAAAGAGGCTGTAAATTTCTCCTTAGCAGCCCTCTAACTATGCAGTTGTTAGGGAAAGTCTGTACACAGCTGTATTGTGAATATGCAGAGCTAAAGCATATCCCAAAAGGGGCTACTTATTTCAAATGGCTGAATCTTTGGTTTTTATACCATACTACAAAAATTTAAAATTGAAGTACTAGCTATAACAGAAAGTGAGATATCACTAGCTGAAAATACAGTTGAAAATTTGAACTTAATATGCAGCAGTGATTTCTCTAATTCTTGTATAGATTGTAGTTGGCAACATATGAAAGTTGAGAACCATCTTTCTAGATGGTATGAACCTGAGATACAAACATCTGAAATGACTATGCTCTAGAGATGAGCGAACAGTAAAATGTTCGAGGTTCGATATTCGTTTTGAGTAGCCCCTCAATATTCGACTACTCAAATCGAATATTGAACCCTATTATAGTCTATGGGGGGAAAATGCTCGTTTCAGGGGTAGGCAACGTTCAATCAAATTATACTTACCAAGTCCACGAGTGAGGGTCGGGCTGGATCCTCCAAGAAGTCTTCTCCTTGCAACGTCTCCGCAGCATCTTCCGGCTCTTCATTCACTCTGCCAGGCATCGGGCCTGGGCAGAGCCGACTGTGCATGCCTGCACTACAAGTGGACATGCGCAGTTGGCTCTGCCCAGGCCTGATGCCTGGCAGAGTGAATGACGAGCCAGAAGACGCCGCAGGGAAGCTGCACGGAGAAGACTTCTAAAGGTAGGAGAAGAACCAGCGTTGATTGGCCGACTGTATAGCATTCTGCCAATCAATGCTGGTTCTGCATCAAACTTTTACATTCGAATAGCGAGTGGTACTCGATCGAGTACGAGTATTTCGAATACCGTAGTATCGAGTACTACTCGCTCATCTCTACTATCCTCCCCTTTGGGGAATACTTCAGCACTACCTGCTGCAATGAATACAGGTGTATGGACAGTTAGAGTATTGCTAGTGTGAACTTTACAACCTGTTTTCCATTCAAATAAAGTTTGATAGGTTAATAAAGTATATGACAGAAATGTTCACAAAATACAAACAGAATAGCAGCTAAAAAATAAAATGGGAATTAAACTTCAAGGCTAAGGCCCCACATTGCAAAAAGCAGCTAAATAATGGTTCAGTAAAAATAAAAAAATTAAAAAAAACCACGTTATTACTGAACGTTTTATTCAGTTTTTACTGTGTTTATCTCTCTATTTGTTATTGCCTTATTAAATCTATAGGAACAATATTCATTATTCGACAAATTGACATGCTGCGTTAAAAGCAACTTTTCCGCAAATCTTGTTCAATTTGCTGGTACTGTAAAACACAATCTTTTTTTCCACTGTGTTTCCACAGCCGTCATTTCTATGTATCCTTACACATAGGACATAGTCACAATATTTATTTCTATTTAATTCTGTGGCGCTATTGACGTAGCAGTATTTTATATGTAAGCTTTTTTAATTTATGCATATACACAATGGAGAAATATTTCAAACACTACAAAATCTAAGAACCCAATAGATATTTATTGCTCGGATGATCTTCCAGTCTTCTCAGTATAAAATAGTTTTCATTTCCCATTATAAATTTTGGAAATACATTTTGTAATCACAGAGTAGGAGAAATAATATACTTCATAATAATTGCTGATTATTAATCACTGCCAAGTGTTTTCACAATTTTCTATGACAGGAAAGAAACTAAAAAGATCACAAGCATGTTAAGGATTCACGCCAGCCAACATGGCTACATAAATCTTTGCTGTCAATAGAAACTTATTATTGTGCTGGATTTATAATGGTGGGGTTATTGTCCATAGCAAACATACAATTAAGAAGTAATAACTTGCCCTGCAAGAAACAGTGTACTGTCGGCTCTCTGCCCTTGGACTTCCACTTCTCATTGTGGTTGTGGTCTGCAGGTTACTTACAAACTACCCTTCCTTCCTCTGTTCCTGGTCTCCATGCCTTGGATACATCCACCTTTGTTCTCTCTCTTAAAGGGTCAGCATGTGCACCATCCAGACATACCTGTCCAATATAGGCGTGCCTGACTACCTGTAGCTTGTTCCTGCTACCTGATCAATGTTTGAAATCTTACCCATATCTGACTTTATATGGTCCTGACCTCCAAGTCTGTTGCCTAACCTGACTTGTTGCCTGGACCTCTGATTCTGCATAAACTTGTATGGAGGAGAAACCTTGCAGCACTGGATTACTGGGTTCAAATCCTGCCAAGGACAACATCTGCAAGGAGTTTGCGTGGGTTTCCTCCCACACTCCAAAGACATATTTTGATAGGGAATGTAGATTGTGATCCCTATATGGGATAGTGACCACAATGTCTGTAAAGCGTTGCAGAATATGATGGTGTTATATAAGTAAGGTAAATAAATAAATAAACTTTGCCAACCCTGACCTCAGTTTGTACCCTGGCCATTTTTCAGCCTGTTCTCAGGTTCCTACACACTGATATCGCTGAACTCAGCTGTGCACCTACACTTGGATTACTCCAAAAGGATGTGATCTTGTGGATATTTTCAGGGCAACTGCAGTACACAGGGTCAATCTCAATAGAGCAAATTGTGATTGTAATATGTATTATAAAATTTAACAATCCTTAACACCTCTTTGGGCTGAACTCTGTAGGCAGGGTGTGTTGTAGTTCTCACCTCACTATGGCACAGTGTCTCCACCCAAGTCTTGCTGGAAGCTTTGTAGTAATGCAGGAGGGTCTTCTTCTTTTGCTAGGGGTTGATTCAGGAAGCCTGCACTCTCAAAAATTGAGGGTAAAATTACTTAACTGGTTTATTATAATAAGGATACACATTGGTGAATTTATTTAAAAAAATATTAAAACGCAAAAGAGAAATGGTTCAGTGACTCTCATGACAATGCACGAGCACATCCTATAGTGATAAACCACTTAGTCATAGAAATGGGCTGTGTGCCATGCTTGGCAGGTATAATAAACTATGAGGATAATACTCTGAGTCTCTCTGGGTCTCTATATAGTAAAATGGTGTGTAATATATTAGGTCTCACTCTCTACTATTAACATATAAAGCCTAGAAGTTGCACTTTTGTCAATAAGTCTCTTTCTCTTCCTTTCTAATTGATGACCGCAAAGGCTAAAGGACTTTCTAGCTAAGGAAATGCAGCCATTCACTAGCATCACAGTTTATATAAACTCATTCATGAGACACTATACACTAGCATAAGCATTATGAAATTCAGGTTATATGATGAGTTTAACAATGTCAGCTCATTCGTCTGTTTTGCAAGCAAATTTGATAGAACACATAGCCAAAATAGGACACACGTATTTTAACATCCAAATAATATATATATATTTTTTAATGTAGATTGTGAGCCACCACATAGAGCTCACAATGTACATTTTTTTCCCTATCAGTATGTCTTTGAAATATAGGATGGAAATCCATGCAAACACGGGGAGAACATACAAACTCCTTGCAGGTGGTTTTTTGCCCTTGGCAGGATTTGAACACCAGGATTCCAGTGTTGCAAGGCTGCAGCGCTAACCACTGAGCCACTGTGTGGCCTCATAAACCCCAAGTAATATAATTTTGCGCAAAATTCCAAAAATGGGACATACAAATTTCCTGGCACCCTCAACTTAATATTTATTATTATTTGGAAAAAATAACTGAAATCCATCTCTTCCTCTAACCATCAACAAGATTCTTAGACCTCTCAATTGGAGATTTGGAGTACTTTTCTTTTGAAAACTGTCCCAGGCCTCTCATATTTGAAGAGTACACTATCACTGATGCCCCCTGAGCCTGCAAGACAGTTGAATTTTTTTGGAACGTCTGTGGGGGCTGTTTGGGGCTGTTTATCCACCATCCGAACTATCCTGTGTTGCAACCTTTCATCAATTTTTCTCTTCCATCCACATCCAGGGAGATTAGCTACAGTGCCATGGGTTGTAAACTTATGTTGCGCATCATGTACAAAGGAACATCAAGATATTTGGAGCCGGACTTATAATCTTGAGATTGATATTACTGATATTTCTCCAAAAGTTTGGTTCTCAAGTCATCAGACAGTTTGCTTCTCTTTCTGTTCTCCATGCTTAGTATTGCACACCCAGATACATAGTGCAAAGATTGATTAAACTTTTCTCCTTTTTATCTGGTTTCAGGTGTGATTTTTATATTTCCCACACCTGTTACTTGCCACAGGTGAGTTTGAGTTAGCATCACAAGTTATTTACCCACAATTTTGAAAAGGTGCCAACAATTTTGTCTGGTCCATCTGTGAGTTTTGTGTGACATTATATACAATTTGCCTTTTTTCTCAGTTTTTTTGTATTGTTCCAATATACACAAAGGAAATAAAAATGTGTACAACACAACATGATTAATTGCAATAGTTTTACGTGAATATATATATATATATATATATATATATATATATATATATATATATATATAGTGTTGGCCAAAAGTATTGGCACCCCTGCAATTCTGTCAGATAATACTCATTTTCTTCCAGAAAATGATTGCATTCACAAATTCTTTGGTATTATTATCTTCATTTAATTTGTCTTCAATGGAAAACCACAAAAAGAATTGTCAAAAAGCCAAATTGGATATAATTCCACAGCAAACATAAAAAAGGGGTAGACAAAAGTATCAGCACTGTTTGAAAAATCATGTAATGCTTCTCTAATTTGTGTAATTAACAGCACCTGTTACTTACCTGAGGCACCTAACAGGTGGTAGCAATAACTAAATCACACTTGCAGCCAGTTGAAATGGATTAAAGTTGACTCAACCTCTGTCCTGTGGCCTTGTGTGTACCACATTGAGCATGGAGAAAAGAAAGAAGACCAAAGAACTATCTGAGGACTTGAGAAGCAAAATTGTGAGGAAGCATGAGCAATCTCAAGGCTACAAGTCCATCTCCAAAGAGCTGAATGTTCCTGTGTCTACCGTGCACAGTGTCATCAAGAAGTTTAAAGCCTATGGCACTGTGGCTAACCTCCCTAGATGTGGACAGAAAAGAAAAATTGACAAGTGATTTCAATGCAAAATAGTGTGGATGGTGGATAAAGAACCTCGACTAACATCCAAACAAGTTCAAGCTGCCCTGCAGTCCGAGGGTAAAGAAGTGTCAACCCGTACTATCCGTTGGCGTCTGAATGAAAAGGGACTGTATGGTAGGATACCCAGGAAGACTCCACTTCTTACCCAGAGACATAAAAAAGCCAGGCTGGAGTTTGCCAAAACTTACCTGAGAAAGACAAAAATGTTTTGGAAGAATGTTCTCTGGTCAGATGAGACAAAAGTAGAGCTTTTTGGGAAACGGCATCAACATAGAGTTTACAGGAAAAAAAAAGAGGCCTTCAAAGAAAAGAACACGGTCCCTACAGCCAAACATGGCGGAAGTTCCCTGATATTTTGGGGTTGCTTTGCTGCCTCTGGCACTGGACTGCTTGACCGTGTACATGGCATTATGAAGTCTGAAGACTACCAACAAATTTTACAGCATAATGTAGGGCCCAGTGTGAGAAAGCTGGGTCTCCCTCAGAGGTCATGGATCTTCCAGCAGGACAATGACCCAAAACACACTTCAAAAAGCACTAGAAATGGTCTGAGAGAAAGCACTGGAGACTTGTAAAGTGGCCAGCAATGAGTCCAGACCTGAATCCCATAGAACACCAGTGGAGAGATCTCAAAATGGCAGTTTGGAGAAGGCACCCTCAGTAGACCATCCACAACCTCATCAGGAGGATGCCCAGGTGTTGTAGGGAGGTCGTACAGTCACGTGGAGGCCACACACACTACTGAGCCTCATTTTGACATGGTTTAAGAACATTGCATCAAAGTTGGATCAGCCTGTAGAGTGTTTTTCCACTTTAACTTTGAGGGTGACTCCAAATCCAGGCCTCCATTAGTTAATAAATTTGATTTCCATTGATGATTTTTGTTTGATTTTGTTGTTATAGCATTCAACTTTGTACAGAACAAAGTATTCAATGGGAATATTTCATTCATTCAGACCTAGGATGTGTTATTTGAGTGCTCTGTTTATCTTATTTTTAGCAATATATATATATATATATATATATATATATATATATATATATATATATCAAATATGCCAACTACAAAGAAAATGTGGCACCAACCCAGTTCTTGTTTTCTCTGAAAAGAATCTCATAGGTTCATTCATTCATGGCTGCCAAGTCTACATAAATATATTTTGCTTATCTTTCACAAAGACAGTCATACTCTTTATTATCATAGTATCATTGACTTTAACAACCTAAGAGGAAAGAGACAGTAGCTGTGTTTTTTTTTTTTTTTCCAATTTAAAGGGATACATTGTCTGGCTGCCAAAGTTAAAAGTTTAAAAGGAATCTATTATTGCCAACAAAGTTTTTTAACTAAACACCATATATTGTAGCTTTTATAAAGTCTTTTAAATAAACTCAATTTTCTTCTTTATCCTCGGCCTCCTCAGAGAGCACAGGGGGCATATACCTTCGCCACAGAGCAAAGCCGAGTCATCCTTCTAGTCCCACTTATGTACTGTTATGCAACGTAGTCAGAAAAAAAAAAACAGAACAACATCTAAAGCATTGCATGTCTCACTTGCCTCAGTTAACACCTTAGTTAACAACCAGCGCCGTAATAGTATGGTGATGTAATGCTGTGGGTCGGGAAGCATTACCTCCTGCTCTTGGCTATGTTGAAGATACTGCAACTCCAGCAGATTAATCCCCTGGATACCATCATGATCAACAGCAATAACGGCATCTAGGGGTCTGAGGGCATCCAGGAGGCCGGGCCATGACTTCCTGACTGCTTATGCATAGTTCCTATAGGAACTAATGTGCAATGTATTGCATTGCAGGACATTGCACTGGGGATCTGAGATCCCAGCTGAAAATCCAGCTTCAAGTCCCCTTGTAAAGAGTAAAAAAAATAATAAACATAGTTTACAATATACACAAATAAATAAACACAAAAAATTAAAACTATATATTTGAAAAAAATGTATAAAGTGAACAAAAAGAAATAAACGGGGGCCACACGGTGGCTCAGTGGTTAGCACTGCAGCCTTGCAGCACTGGAGTCCTGGTGTTCAAATCCCACCAAGGGCAAAAAACCATCTGCAAGGAGTTTGTATGTTGTCCCCGTGTTTGCATCGATTTCCATTCCATATTCCAAAAAAAGTAGGGGAAGGGACCAGCCTCGCGGAGGACAGGCAGAAAATCAGCGCTCACCCAGTTTTTTTGGAAAATGGAAGGCAACTTTATTTGGCACCACGCGTTTGGGCAAACAGCCCTTTTTCAAGTGCAATAACAATCTTAAAAAATGAATGTTCACAATTACATTCGACATATTAAACAAAAACTCCAGACAAAAACTTCCAAAGATTTACATCAACTTCATAAAAGTATAAAAGAGCATATAACAGAACCTCTTGTCAAAATACATTTTATACTTTTATGAAGTTGATGTAAATCTTTGGAAGTTTTTGTCTGGAGTTTTTGTTTAATATGTCGAATGTAATTGTGAACATTCATTTTTTAAGATTGTTATTGCACTTGAAAAAGAGCTGTTTGCCCGGAACGCGTGGTGCCAAATAAAGTTGCCTTCCATTTTCCAAAAAAACTGGGTGAGCGCTGATTTTCTGCCTGTCCTCCGCGAGGCTGGTCCCTTCCCCTACTTTGGTCTGATGTCCCCGAAGACGTTTATCAGCAGCTGCCTTCCGGTTCTACCGGTTTTCTTTATATCACGTCTATTGGTTGTTGTGTTCAACACAACCAGGCCAGGTGAGCGGACACCTGTATTGCTTTATATATCTGTTTCATATACCAAAGGTATCACACAAAGAACGGCTCGGTGCCGGGGATTTTGTTATATTCCAAAAAAAGACATACTGATAGGGAAAATTGTACATTGTGAGCTCTATGTGGGGCTCACAATCTACATTAAAAAAAAAGAAATAAACAAACATGTTGGTATTGTGAAAGTTGAAAATATACGAATCACAAAAACATTGTTATCCTTAAAACTAAATGCAGTACAATTATTTATGTTTGAAACTGAATATGATATTACGCAACAAGATGATCGCAGTGAGGGAAATGGTTCAGGTCGCAGTCTGGGGACACCGTACATCGTCTTGTGGCCCAGATATAGAAAATCAGCAATATCTGGATACAGCTATAATTTGCCTTTCTGTCCCGGGTTGAAGCTAAAATCTGTTTTCACTCAGGTTACTTTGTTTTATATTAAAATTTGTTTGATAAACTGAAAAATGTAAAAATAACAAAAAAAAAAAGCAAAAAACAAAATAAATGTATAATGGGCAAATCCTTTTTTGACAGCACTATACAATATCCTCTATACTTGTCTGTGTTATATTTCCTGTGACAGTCTAGTACTGTAACACCATGTTTGCACATTTAGATTTTTTAAGAGCCAAAAACAGAAGTAGATTGAGAAAAAGCATGGCACCTGTTTTTATATGTTCTCACAAGCAGGGGTGAGCCTGCTCCTTTCGCCGCCCGAGGCTAACTGCAGAAAGCCGCCCCCCCCCCCCCCCGCCGGAGGAGGGGGCGGAGCGGGGGCGTGATAGGGCGGGTCGGGGGCGTGGCCGAGTGAAGGGAGCGAGGCTTAGCGCCGTTCGCCGGCAGAGAGTAGGCCCGGAGACTGCCTGCTCTCTGCCTGAGCGTGAGGGGAGGCTGCTGGAGCAGCGCTGCTCCAGTGGCCTCCCCAAACCACCGCTCGGTGATAAGCCAGTCCAGGACAGCTTGTCCTGGACTGGCTTAGGGAAGCAAAAATGCCGCCCTCCCTGAGGCCCTGGCATAGTGCCGCCTGAAGCGCTCGCTTCAGGTCGCCTCATGGGAGGTGCGGCACTGCTCACAAGGACATTCTTTTAGTTCTAAATACCAATCAAAAGTGGCTTCACTTGAAACATCTGGACTTTTTGAAGACTTCCTCTGTTCATGTACATCAGATGTGCACCAAGAAAATATAGCGCAAGTGGAATGACACAGGCGCAAGTGTGAACGCCCCATTCCTATAACTTTATAAACAAGTTTTCTGAGTGGTGTAGATTTCCATTCTGGCTCACACGACCTCCCAAGGTGTGCTGGAATTATTAAGATGCCAGAGACAGTTAATAATTTTGCCGCATCTTGCGTGACCAATATATTAAGGCAGATGTCCGAAATGTCAGACTTAATAAATCCCCCATTGACATCACTGTCCCCAGAAGGGCTCACAATCTACATTCCCTATCAGGTCTGAGCTACTGAACTGGGAGGAAGCCAGAGTCCCCGGACGAAATCCACCAGACACAGGAGAACATGCAAACTCCTAGCAGGAATTGTACTCGGTCAGATAAGTAATCAGCACCCCAGGGCTGATCTGCCTATAAAATTTTAGTTAGAAAACACAAGAAGTGAACGGAAAACAAAAAATTTATTGATACATTTTTGATAATCATCATAAATTATAATCATTTGTCAATTAAAGAAAACTCTTAGATGAGATCTTCAGAGTCTCCAGCCTGGCAGATCAGGATGATGCAAATCTGGAGATGATGTTTTTGTCCCCCTGACATTCTGGAGTCATCATGATCTGGCTGAGTTGGGTGTTAAATTATTTACTCTAAGGTCTCCACGCTTCTACAGCAGCACAGAATTGCTCTAAGCAGACTTGATGGCTGGGCCTCTACTACTGCGGTTTTTCTGTTTCTCTTGCAACATTTTGGTTTCCACCACTTTCCTTGGGATGTTGTTGACTCCCAGGTCAGCCAGGCCTCCTTCACCTGATACTTGGGTGGTGCATTCAGTCTCTCGCAGGACTCTTCACTCCCTCTCTCTTGCTCTTCTTCTTCAGCACTGATTTTATTAAGACTAAGGGTCAGTTCACACGTGAAAACCGCCTAGCTTATTTGTGCGAGGTAAAAAACCTCGAGGAGTTTTTTTGACGCTGTTTTTTGCATTCCACGCGGTTTTTGACGAGGTTTTTGACGCGGTTTTCGCTAGCGGTTTTCGCTAGGTTTTTTTTTTCCTATATGTGCTATAGAAACTGCAGGCGAAAACCGCGCGGTTTTTTGCAAAAAACCGCGCGGTTTTGTGTGCAAAAAACCGCGCGGTTTTTTACCGCGCGGTTTTCGCCTCCCATTCACTTCTATGCAATTCTTCAGGCGTTTTCCGCCTGAAGAAAGGTCATGTCGCTTCTTCAGGCGGAAAACGCTAGGAGGAAAAAAAAAGCTAGTGGTCTACATAGACCACCATGTTAAAGGAGAGGTTTTTGAAGCGAATTCCGCTGTCAAAAACCTCCCCTTTGCCCACGTGTGAACTAGCCCTTAAGGGGTCTTGGATTTCTTTTAGTCCGCTGATGATCTCTGTCTTGGCGTGGATTTTCTTACTGAGACATTTCAGATGCCACCATTTTCTTTGTGGCATAATAGCGCTGGCACTTGGCCAGGCCTCCTTCATAGGATAGCCCAATGGAGCTTGCATTGTCTCATAGATATCTTCACTTACGCTGTCTCGAGCTTCCTCCATATTGTCCTCTTCCTCATATGTTCTATCACGGTCAAAGGAATATTGAGGTGATCTTGACCCACTGAGGTCCACTTTGATCTCTTCTATTTCCAAATCCATTTCCTCCTCCTTCTCCTCCTCTACAATTAAGGTCCCCATAAAGGCACTATGTGAGAACTCTCCAAACTGAGAAGGCCTGAACACTCGCTTTACATTCATGACCATGTGTCTGCAAAAAAAGGCTATTCAGGCACCGTAAATGTTATATTAAACTACCCCCCACCCCCCACCCCCCGTTTTAAAATAAAACCCTAAAAAAGAATGTGATCTACTTACGCATCGTGCACGCTGGGCGGGCATTCAGGGTGTGTCTTCATCTTCATCCACGCCTCTTCTTCCTCCGACGTCCTCTGGTCCCGTCTTCCTCTGGCGCTCGCGAGCGGACACTGATATAAAAAAATGGCCTGGGCGCCTGCGCAGTAGCATGCGGCTTCTACTACAGCTACTGCACAGGCGCCCAGGCCTTTTTTTTTTATATCAGTGTCCGCTCGCGAGCGCCAGAGGAAGACGGGACCGGAGGACGTCGGAGGAAGAAGAGGCGTGGATGAAGATGAAGACACACCCTGAATGCCCGCCCAGCGTGCACGGTGCGTAAGTAGAGCACATTCGTTTTTAGGGTGTGGGGGGCTAGTTTAATATAACATTTACGGTGCCTGAATAGCCTTTTTAAAGGCTATTCACGCATATATGGGGCTCTAGCAGCATGATTTTGCTGATAGAGCCCCTTTAAAGGGAACCTGCCACTGCTGTCATTTTGTTGTGTGTGACAAAATAACATTTTGGCAATTCTCTGCCACAAAATGTAATTCTGGGAGAAATATACAAATATAGCTGAGTTGACAACAAAAACCAATGAAATATTGGTTGGTTACTTGCTGTTCATAATATGAATACATGGCAATCCTAGATTCTGCTGTTTATTTCAAAATGTAATTTTGTGCACTCAAGATTCATTTTGTGAGTCTGTAGTCCTAAAAATGACTTCTGTGTGACAAAATAAGTTTTTTTGTAAATTCGGTATAAAAGATACACAGATTTTAGTTTGCCTCCTCCCTAAGCTATATAATTCTGCGGGTGCATGGCAGCTCCAGCCACCCAGCAATCCAGTGAGTTATATAAAAAAGTGCAGATTTATTTATTTCAAAATCTAAAATCAATTACAGGCTGAGGTCCCACACACCTTTTTTTGTTGCAGATTTTACTGTGGTTTATTTGAACCAAAAGTGAAGTATGGCTTCAAAAGGAATAGGAAATCTATAGGAAACTTCTTATATTTCTGCTTAATCCACTGTCTTTGGCCTGAGTCATTAAAGGATTTTTAATCCAAAACACGTCCATGTGACTGGAGCTGATTTTACATGTTGATATAAATAAAGCTGCAAGATTTATTTTTTTATAGAGCTCATCGAAGTGCTGGATTATTTTTGATTAAATTAATTATGTATGACAAAAAAAAAATTGTGGGTAACAAATATTTTTTTTTGTGACACAAAGATTGTAAATTACCTTCTGTGCTCAAAAATAGGCTTTGAGATACAAAATCAATTTGGTACACAATAAACAGCATTACAAAACTACAGTGCCTACAAGTAGTATTCAACCCCCTGCAGATTTAGCAGGTTTACACATTCGGAATTAACTTGGCATTGTGACATTTGGACTGTAGATCAGCCTGGAAGTGTGAAATGCACTGCAGCAAAAAAGAATGTTATTTCTTTGTTTATTTTTTTTTTTAAATTGTGAAAAGTTTATTCAGAAGGTCATTTATTATTCAACCCCTCAAACCACCAGAATTCTGTTTGGTTCCCCTAAAGTATTAAGAAGTAGTTCAGGCACAAAGAACAATGAGCTTCACATGTTTGGATTAATTATCTCTTTTTCCAGCCTTTTCTGACTATTTAAGACCCTCCCCAAACTTGTGAACAGCACTCATACATGGTCAACATGGGAAAGACAAAGGAGCATTCCAAGGCCATCAGAGACAAGATGGTGGAGGGTCACAAGGCTGGCAAGGGGTACAAAACCCTTTCCAAGGAGTTGGGCCTAAGTGTCTCCACTGTTGGGAGCATCATCCGGAAGTGGAAGGCTTATGGAACTACTGTTAGCCTTCCACGGCCTGGACAGCCTTTGAAAGTTTCCTCCCGTGCCGAGGCCAGGCTTGTCCGAAGAGTCAAGGCTAACCCAAGGACAACAAGGAAGAAGCTCCGGGAAGATCTCATGGCAGTGGGGACATTGGTTTCAGTCAATACCATAAGTAACGTACTCCACCGCAATGGTCTCCGTTCCAGACGAGCCCGTAAGGTACCTTTACTTTCAAAGCGTCATGTCAAGGCTCGTCTACAGTTTGACTGGTTCAAGGTTCTCTGGTCTGATGAGACCAAGATCGAGATCTTTGGTGCCAACCACACACGTGATGTTTGGAGACTGGATGGTACTGCATACGACCCCAAGAATACCATCCCTACAGTCAAGCATGGTGGTTGCAGCATCATGCTGTGGGGCTGCGTCTCAGCCAAGGGGCCTGGCCATCTGGTCCGCATCCATGGGAAGATGGATAGCACGGCCTACCTGGAGATTTTGGCCAAGAACCTCCGCTCCTCCATCAAGGATCTTAAGATGGGTCGTCATTTCATCTTCCAACAAGACAACGACCCAAAGCACACAGCCAAGAAAACCAAGGCCTGGTTCAAGAGGGAAAAAATCAAGGTGTTGCAGTGGCCTAGTCAGTCTTCTGACCTTAACCCAATTGAAAACTTGTGGAAGGAGCTCAAGATTAAAGTCCACATGAGACACCCAAAGAACCTAGATAACTTGGAGAAGATCTGCATGGAGGAGTGGGCCAAGATAACTCCAGAGACCTGTGCCGGCCTGATCAGGTCTTATAAAAGACGATTATTAGCTGTAATTGCAAACAAGGGTTATTCCACAAAATATTAAACCTAGGGGTTGAATAATAATTGACCCACACTTTTATGTTTAAAATTTATTCAAATTTAACTGAGCAACATAACTTTTTGGTTTGTAAGATTTATGCATCTGTTAATAAATCCTGCTCTTATTTGAAGTTTGAAGGCTCTAACTTATTTGCATCTTATCAAACCTGCTAAATCTGCAGGGGGTTGAATACTACTGGTAGGCACTGTATGTATTTTATGCATTGTGAGAAGGTGACAGGCAGAGTGTTGGAGTCATGATATATCTCCCCCAGATTCCTGACATATGTGTGGTCCAGGGCGGATCTTGCATAAGCTGCAGCCCAAGTGTGGGTCATAGTTACTGTGCCATAAAAGGCTGCAGAGCCTACACTTCAGAGCAGATACTGGGAGGAGAGGAAGTGCCTGGATCTGTTCTGATACTGAGAGCATTGTGCTACGGTACTTTCTGACTAGTTAGTGCTCAGACGAGCAGGTTTTGCCTTTTTGCCTTCCTGCCTGAAGTTAAGGCTGTATTTTATTCTGATTATCGTGTACCTAACGTAATGCTTTTTTTTTTTTTTTTTTTTGCTTTTTTTAAAATAAACCTGTTGCAAGACTTGTGTCCCTGTCTTTGACTGGTTGGGTCCGCCCCACTGCTTCTACTGAACTACATTCCCCACAGCATGCATGCAAAAATTATTTCTGTGATCACAAAATGAATACTGTGCACACTAAATACATTTTTTTGTAACCAAAAAATTTAATCTGTGATCACATATTTCAATTCTATGCCTATGTTCTTTATGTTACACAGGACATCTTTTGTGTCACAAAGACCATTGTAGGCAAATTGCATTCTATAAATAAGTGATAGTGAACAAAAGGAAGTATGGCTGCAGGATAAACAGTGTTTGGAGACTGTTACAATAGAGAAACCCCATATACCTGAATCAGAGCTATAGACACAACATATCAAATTGTAGATACTTAAAGGGATTCTACCATTAAAACTGATTTTTTTCTAGTTCACACGTCAGAATAGCCTTAAGAAAGGCTATTCGTCTCCTACTTTTAGAAGTCGTCTGCGGCCCGCCATTCGGTTAAAAACCTGATTCTTGTTGGTATGCAAGTGAGTTCTCTCACAGCACTGGGGGCACCCCCAATGCTGCGAGAGAACTCTCTCCAGCAACGCCTCCATATTCTTCAGCAACTGCCTCTTCACTCGTCTTCTTCTGGCTGGGGTCACACTTCGACACCTGCACAGTCGGCACTACCATCGGGCCACAGGCAGATCTGAGCGCACAGATTGGTGTCCCTTTTTTGGAGGCCGCTTATGCATGCATGCGCAATACGCTCCTGTAGTGCTATGGAGTACAGGAGAGTACTGCGCATGTGCACATAAGCAGCCTCCAAAAAATGGACGCCGGTCTGTGCATTCAGCAATGCCTGCAGCCCGATGGCAGAGCCGACTGCACAGGTGTCGAAGTGTGACCCCAGCCAGAAGAAGACGAGTGAAGAGATGGTTGCTGAAGAAGATGGAGGTGTTCACTCGCAGCATTGAGGATGCCCCCAGTGCTGCAAGAGAACTCATTTGCATACCAACAAGAACCGGGTTTTTAACCGAATGGCGGGCCAGAGATGACTTGTAAAGGTAGGAGACAAATAGCCTTTCTTAAGGCTATTCGATGTGAACTAGAAAAAAATCAGTTTTAATGGTAGAATCTCTTTAATGTTCCTCTCAAGAAGTGAGAGAATATGCCATCGCTATACAATAGGTGAGGGTCGGACCTCTAGGACCTCATTCATTCTGACAATGAAGTAGACACAGCACTAATCCACTTTATTGTGCTTTTTTTCTGAAAAGTGGTGCTCCAGACTAACTGGCTGTGCATGGAATTACACCTGGCTCTAGTCACTTGAATGGAGCTGTGCCATACTTCCTCTGTATAGCAAGAGGATGGTGCAACACTTTGTAGTGAAAAATGGTGAAAAGGTTTGAGCATGGATTCAGTGTTCTGACCCCCCCTATCAATTATATAGTAATGTCATGTCCCAGAAATGTGCCATCACTATATACTGTATAATTTCATATTCTGATTAAACCTCATTGTCCCTTTGTAGTAAGGATTTATTCCCTTTTATAATACTGTATATTGTAAAATTACATTCTGGTGTGCTACTGCTTTGAAATCCAGAAAAACATGTTTCAGATATCTATATTTGAGTGCCCTTTGTTCCTATTCTATAGTGGTCTTAATGGAGATATGCTTCTAATAATTTACTAACGTCTTAAGGTGTTTGAGTTATGATTTATAGGCTTGTGTTTTCCAGCACCATTCCAAAACACAACAACGAGATGTTTAGTGCATAAAAATATAGCAAGCTGTCAAGAAATTGATAGAGTGTGGCAAAAGCGGGTGCTCAGAGGAGCTGGAAACTAAATACTACTTAGAGGCTATAATTTATTGTTCTGCTCACTGGAAAGTCTGAATACTAAAGTATATAAAACAAACTGTAATCAGCAGGTTTGTTTTATACTTTAATTCTAACATTTTTGGATATTCTTGTTTCATTTTTAAAATCTTGACCATAAAAGTAAGAATAACATATCCTGCAGGCATATTGTGGTTTTATGGCTTAAAAAAAAAAACAGGCAAACCAAATATTAAAGGGGCTCTATCATTGGGAAAAGTCATTTTTAACTAAGCACATCCTTGCATAGTCTTTAAAAAAGGCTATTCCACATCTACCTTTTGTATGTAAATCGCCTCAGTGGTTTTTAAATGAGCCCATTTTTATTCACATGCTAATTAGCCTATTGGTGCACTCCGGAAGTCTCAGGCTGGGTTCACACGGAGTATTGTGGCTTATCATTTGGTATGTGATTTTGCGGCGGCCGCAAAATAGCGCCGCGTATACGGTACCGGCTCCCATTGAAAACAATGGGAGCGTATACGGCCCGCAAAAGATCCCACGGCGTGTACATACCAAATGACGAGCCACAATACTCCGTGTGAACCCGGCCTCATTGTCCACCCTCTGCCTATTCTTTCCTATGTCTGTGTACAGCAACAGGCTGCTGCTGATGACTCAGCTTCCTGTTTGCACACACAGATAGAAGAGAATAGCAGAGGGGAGTGCTGCTGGGAACTTCCTGTGCTGGCTGGAAGCCAATTAGCATATGAATAAAAACCACTGAGACAATTTACATACAAAAGGTATGTGTGAAATAGCCTTTCTAAAGCCAATGCAAGTATGTCCTTAGTTAAAAATGACTTTTCCCAATGAGAGAGCCCCTTTAACCACTTCCGGACCGCCCATAGACTATAAACGTCCGGGAAGTGGTTGCCTTGTTCTGACAGGACGTATCGGTACTCATTGAGCTCATTGAGCGCTGTATACACAGCGATCGAGATGGCAGGGGAGGTAATAAATCTTCCCTGCCATCTCTCTGGGAGCGACGGCTGAAGTTACAGCTGGCTCCCAGCTTCAGCAGCTGCACGATCTCTGTGCAGTTACTGTGTTCTGGCTGGACGTAGCGGCACGTCCTGTCAGAACAAGGCAACCACTTCCCGGACGTTTATAGTCTATGGACGGTCCAGAAGTGGTTAAAGAAGCTGTCCAAGTGTTTTATTTATGACCTATCCTTAAGATAGACCATGAATATATTCTTGGTGGGGGGGCAACAGGCAGCATTTACATGTATGATAACAGCTGGTTCAGGGGTACTTCTGGTCCCTGGACTATACAGTGCATGGAGCTAGCAGTAAATGCTGTGCCACTATGACTATGTGCATAGATCTGCTGCACTCATGATTGTTTCCACCCTTTTTTGGAATGTTCCATTGTGGGAATGGCACACCTGTACTTTGAGGAGAGATTGGTCTATCCTAATCAATAATTGGCTGGGTTATGGAGAAACATACCCCAAAACAGCTGTCCCGTGAATAGACTGTTTTTCTGTACCCCATGGGTCAAATATTTATGGGTTATGCTAAGAGTAGGCCATAAATAAAAAATTAAAAACTGGACATTCCTTTAATCCCCTAATAGTCACATTGAAATTGTATAAACCCTCCTGAAAGTGTTGTTTTTATTGAAGATTTTGATATTTATGGCTCAAATAAGCTGACAAATAACTCTAGTGCACTATGTACATTTTAATCCTTTAACGATCTAATGCATTTTAGCCAACCAGTAAGGGCTCGTTCACATCTGCGTCGTCGGTCCTTATTGCAGGTTTCCGTTTCCTGCATAAAACAGATGCAGGAGATGGAAGCCTGCAGGAGACTTTCTCACCCATTCATTTGAATGGGTGAGAAAGCTGTCCGGCCGTGCGCGGCAGTGAGCGTTTTGCGCTCTCCGCCGCGAAACCGGGTTTTATAATCCGGACACAGAGTCGGACATGCAGTACTCTGTGTCCGGATAAAAAAATCCGGTTTCGCGGCGGAGAGCGCAAAACGCTCACCGCCGCGCACGGCCGGACCCGGTCTGTGGTTTCCGTCTTCTGGCATGCAGAAGACGGAAACCACAGAACGGAGACCCCAGACGCAGGTGTGAACCCAGCGTAACAGTTTATCCCTGTCTGCATTCCAGTGCTCACCACTGCTCATTTTTTTACATTCAATGTACCTTCACAAGACCCTGTATTTTGTGGGTGCATAAGACTATTTGATCAGTTTTTATTGCTTTTTGTTTTTTTAAAGGTGAGACAGAAAACATCAATTTTGACAACTGAATTCTAAGGTTTATGGTATTTATCATGTATAATAAATAATGCACTAATTTTATTTTAGTGGTTGTTATGAATGTGGTGATATCAATAGTGCTTTTTTTCAGTACACGTCCCACACCCACTTTGCGGGGCGGACACTCCGTGATTTCCCAAACTGGCACGGTTTTGCAAATTGCAGCATGTGAATTATACTTACGGAAACGCCAGTGGTTTCCTATTGGTGCAATTGGAACAGGAAGTCCACAGAGGAAAGCTCTGGGAACTTTCTGTTTAGAAGAACTGCGATGCGTTGCCAGGCTGAAGGATTTTAGTACCCACGTCCACCATCAGGGAACGGTAGTTTTTACTGCCATTTTCCTGCATATCATGCTCATCTTTACCACCTAAGCAAACTATTGGTCTCCTGATGATCTCTTTAGATAGAATGAAACGCGTAGAGATGATACATTGTGTCAGCATAAGACAGGGACACTGGCGTCAGTGAGAGCATGTGGAGTGATATTATCGTTGCCCCTTTGGCTCTGGATTAACCAGTGTTCCCATGCTGTCTATATGGGAGACATCCACCTATAAGAACAGCGTAGTGCTGCAGGTGGGATAGCTAGTAGGTGATTAATGGGCGAGTACCAGCACGTTCCCTAATATCAGCTATTCACCTATTAAAAGTAGATTTATTTAGACACCTAGAAACATCTCCTGGGTGTCCCTTTAGCTTTTTTGGTATTTTCCAATATTATACATCATTTCCCACCATTAGTGGTCGACTACTTTACCATATGGTGTCTTTCTGTGGCTCCACAAGTACACTAGGGAGCTACAGTTTGTTTTGGATCTTTTCTATTGCCCTGGAATTGAGTGTTGGTTTAGCTTTGACACACTTCTATAATTTATATACAGTCTGAGTGAATTTGCAAATATACCTCAGAGATATGCTTGAAAGGTAGTGTGTCAGCTATACAGAATTTGGGGGTGCTAACCCAATACCTCACTCGATAGCTATATGGGCATGATTGTATTTTGTTAGTTTTGTACCCTGGAGTTTACTATTTTAACTAAGAATTAATAAAGGAAATATTTTTAATATTTTTTGCCATATATTGGCATATTTAGTTCCCTTGGACTAAATATTTATTGCATATCAACAGAATAGGCCATAAATATGTGAAAGATGTAGAAAAGAATACATGGATACAAAAAGAACCAATCATACTCAGGCACAGGATAACCGATCAAAGCTAGCATAAAAAATAGCTTATGTTTTGTAATCATTTCTTATGTGAAGGCCTCAGTTGGCAGCAATTCAGCGTGTTTGCAATCTCATCAGATATCTCTCTTTTCCTCTTTCTGCTTGTGAAACTAGCATCCCAAAGTAATCTCTGTTGAAACTCAGCAAGTGATTAAATATCACTACTCCCATCATAAACTGCCTCTGATGTCTTGTCGCACAACTTTATTATTTCTTTTTATCTCAGAAAAAGATATTTGACAAGCAGTCCTTGGAAAAGTTTCAGCGGGAAGTGTGATTGCTTGTTTGAAGATAAAAATGTTGCTTGGTTAACATGCTTTATAGATGCTGAGAACAACTACAAATAATCATTGCTCAAATGCTGCAGCAACCTTGCAATGGGAAGGTCACAAGTCTTGATATCCCACAAACTAAATAAATGCTGGGAGGTTATGAGACTGTTATGTGTATTTGCAATCTAACTTTATCTATCCTCTTGATGGCCTTCCATGTACAAATTCTAAATCATTTTAGTTACTGCCGTGATACATTTTTCTCTGACGTGAACTCGACAAGCTCATCCTGACAGAGAAACTGAGAGTGGCAAGACAAATTTAGCTTTCTCTCACTAAAATGAATACACCGACTTTATTTATAGGTTATAGCCCATTGATAGGTGCAGTAAAGTCTTTATATATCATATAATATTTTACGACATATAGTAACATATAGAATATGATGAACAATCTAAATAGTCATATTAAACTTGCTGATGTATCAGGAATTTAATACATTGTAATTTATTAATATAATATTACTAGGAGAATTATTCTGTTTAGCCATCGGGAAGACATCATAACTAGAGATGAGTGAGTAGTACTCGATCGAGTAGGTATTCGATCGAATATTACGGTATTTGAAATACTCGTACTCGATCGAGTACCACTTGCTATTCGAATGTAAAAGTTCAATGCAGAACCAGCATTGATTGGCAGAATGCTAAACAGTCGGCCAATCAACGCTGGTTCTTCTCCTACCTTTAGAAGTCTTCTCCGTGCAGCTTCCCCGCGGCGTCTTCCGGCTCTTCATTCACTCTGCCAGGCATCGGGCCTGGGCAGAGCCGACTGCGTATGTCCGCTTGTAGTGCGGGCATGCGCAGTCGGCTCTGCCCAGGCCCGAAGCCTGGCAGAGTGAATTCAGAGCCGGAAGATGTCACGGGGATGCTGCAAGGAGAAGACTTCTCGGAGGATCCAGCCCGACCCTCACTCGTGGACTTGGTAAGTATAATTTGATCGAACGTTGCCTACCCCTGAAACAAGCATTTTCCCCCCATAGACTATAATAGGGTTCGATATTCGATTCGAGTAGTCGAATATTGAGGGGCTACTCGAAACGAATATCGATCCTTGAACATTTTACTGTTCGCTCATCTCTAATCATAACATTTGGCTCTGTCTGGATCAGGAATTAAATATCCCACAGTTTACATGTTTATTATAGGTACAATATACAGATGTGTCCACTATTAACCATTAACACCAATAAGGACTCTTAACCAAATTGTAATGGCAATTACTCATGACATCAGTTCAGGACAATATCACAAGAGGCAAAATATTTGATAGAATACAATTCTCAAAATATCATATGGGATAGACAGCATATCTTGACACATATCTGGACATGCACAGCCAAGGTAAGGAAGGAAGGCAATGTAAAGATTCCATCCAAGTTAATTCTGCAGATGGGTGAACTTCTCAGAATTCATTTCATTTTGAGTTCAGGTGGCTTGGGTCCCAGAATTGTTTTGGATCTAACAAGTTCAGTATGAACTCCTTAAATTGACTTAAAACATAGTACATAACACTGTCAGGGCTCCTAGGAACCCATCTATCCAATTTCTAGCTCTCTAAGGCAAAGTGAAAAGTTATGTTAAAGTGGAAGTATAATAGATGGAAGCCAAAGGGAGATGTAAAAAAAAAAAAAATCATGCTGCACTCTGAGCATCCATAATGACTGCTTCCACAAACAAAAGGCTGGCCCGCAGATAGTAGGTGAAAGGAAGTGGCTTAACAAGCTTAATCTATTCTTCAATGGATTTGACTCCAAGCCAATGCTCCCTTCACCAGCATGTCAGTCAACCCTGAGAAGCTGAACCTTGGTGGTGTGGACCATCACCTGTCCAACTGGATCTTAGACTACCTGACAAACCGCCCTCAGTATGTGAGAGCCCAGGACTGTGTGTCTGACACTGTGATCTGTAGTACGGGGGCACCACAAGGTACAGTTCTTGCCCCATTTCTCTTCACACTGTACACTGCTGACTTTAGGCACAACTCATCCAGCTGTTACTTACAGAAGCACTCCGATGACTCTGCTATAGTAGGCCTCATCACTGATGGCGACGATAGGGAATACAGAGACTTAAACCGGGACTTTGTTGAATGGTGCCAGCTGAACCACCTCAGGATTAATGCTGGGAAGACCAAGGAGATGGTGGTGGAATTTAATAAACGGAGAAGTGCTCCGACACTGGTGGAGATCCAAGGAACATGCATTGAGATAGTCAGGACCTATAAGTATCTGGGTGTGTTCCTCAATAATAAACTAGACTGGGCTGATCACCTGGAGGCGCTGCACAGAAAGGGTCACAGCAGACTCTACCTGCTCAGGAGGCTGAGGGCCTTCGGAGTCCAGGGGCCACTTCTTATGGCCCTTTTCAACTCTGTGGTTGCTTCAGCCATCTTTTTCAGTGTGGCCTGCTGGGGGAGAAGTATATCAACCAGGGACAGAAATAGACTTGACAGGCGGATCAGAAGGGCCAGCTCTGTCCTGGGGAGCCTCCTGGACCCAGTACAGGAGGTGGGTGACAGAAGGATACTGTCCGTGGTGACGGCCATGTGGGAAGATCAAATCCCACCCTATGTATGGGACCTTGATGGCACTTGACAGCACTGTAAGTGACCGTCTGCTTCACCCCACGTGTGAGAAGGAGTGCTATCGCAAGTCGTTCCTTTCAACTGCGACCAGGCTGTATAATTTACATCAGTCCAAGTGAAGATCACTCCGCAATGAAAACGAATGATTATGACTATGAAGTCTTCCTTCTTTCTTCTTCTGTTCCTTAGCTGCTATGGACTCCTAGTATATCTTCTCAGCTTATGTGTGTCTACGTCTGTAATATATTACTGTGTATTATCCTGTATCTGTATTACTATGCTGCTTTAACATGCTGAAATTTCCCCACTGTGAGACTATTAAAGGATTATCTTATCTCATCTCTTATCTTATTATAGAGATGAGCGAGTACTATTCGAAACGGCAGTTTCGAATAGCACTCATCCATAGGAATGAATGGACGCAGCCGATACGCAAGGGGTTAAGCAGCTGGTCTAGTCTCGAGTCCTTTCCTGTGACTGCTGAGGCATATTTAGTGGTGCACAATATTTCCTGATGGGGCAGTGACTAGAGATGAGCGAGTACTATTCAAAACTCCCGTTTCGAATAGCACGCACCCATAGGAATGAATGGACGCAGCCGGCACACAGGGGGTTAAGCGGCCGGCTGCAAGAAAAGTCTGCATGACGCTTCCATTCATTTCTATGGGTGCGTGCTATTCAAAATGGCCGTTTCAAATAGTACTCGCTCATCTCTAGCAGTGACCCTTTAAACTACAGAATTTAAAGGGACAACAATAATATTTTGACATGTTATATACAGTATTGCAAGTTTACAGTACAATATAGTTGTTCTAGTTTCTGGATGACCCATGAGAGAAATGGAATATATATATTTCCATGAATTTCATAGGCACATTAATATTTGCAGCTTTGAAACTTTGAAATAAATAATAGTTCCCTACAGTTACACAGGTAATTAATGCAAATTTCCCATCTGGTTTGTAAGTGTACAGTATGCATTTTGACAACATAGTTCCTTTACAAAACATTATTCTTGCAATCCATACAAACTATGCACTGACATATCTATTACCATAAATTTCATACATATGCTACACAGAAGGTTTATTATGATCCATAGGTAGCGACTCTCAAGAAGAAAGGCTGGGATACCATAATAACAGTATAAAGCTGTCAGGTATAGCAAAAGATCAAGGCAAGTAGTTTTTGCTCAGATACAATTAATAGACATGGTCCAGACTTTTAATGAAACCAAATACATGGTGATTTGTCTCAGACAAACTGAATTTTATTCAGCAATACACAGCACTGACAGCAGCAAAACTTCAGATATACTGTAGCTGGATAATTTTAGGGGAAGGAGAAAAGCAAACTTTACTCAGATTTATTTAATTACAGACAGATTAGTGCTAGAAATCATAGATAGGAACAAGAGAAAATATCTGTGTTGTATGAGCCAGACGGCTACAGTAAAACAGAGAAAGGTAAATTAACCCTTTCATTGCCAATAATGTAATTTGGTCTGTTAGTGCTTTGCATTAGTTTATGTAAAACGTCAGCCCTATTAGCAGTGGCATAAGTACTGCCATAGCAGCTGTAGGGCCCTCAACCTTAGGATGCCCAGTGGGCCCCTGCTGCTTTTATTATTATTTTTTTTAATTGTCTGTTACTTGCTGGAGTAACCCCAGCACGTAACTGCCCTATTTACTTACTGATCCCCGTTCCTGCTCATGGCCCCCTCCACTTTATCTCTTGCCCTCCAGGAAGCCCCATTGTCTCATATGACATTGCTGGTGCTCCCTGAAGGGAAGAAGTGGAAGAAGTGGAAGTGGAGGTGGTCATGAGCAGGAGCGGGAATCGGTAAGCAAAGCCACAGGACCATGGTAAGAGTATTTGTTAAGCAAACCCCAACAAATACTGCTATTATTATTATTATTATTATTATTATTATTATTATTATTATTATTATTATTTAATGATTGAAGACCCGAGGGAGGTGAGCAAACATAAAAACCAGTGTTACCTCTCTGGGTCAACTCCATGCTGTTTTTGGCTTCTGTAGTGAGATGTTACAGACGTCACTGCCAGCCTGACCCACATGACGTCACAGATGTCATATAGGTCAGCCAATGTCGTAATGTATAATGATGCTATTGTAACCCATGTCATTTGTAGAGGGCTGAAAACAGCAGGGAGATGTTTAGACATTATCTTTTGTCAATATGGTAGCAGTGGCGCTGGGGGAACTTCAGGTCCACTCCTAATCACTTGAATAGGAGCAGAGATTCTTCCTGCCATATACCATGTATACATTGGGACGCAGCCGAATCAACTGATCAGTTTGGGATCTGGGAGACATACTCCCAACAATCAAATCTTGGGAATAGGTCCTATAGATCTTATCTTGGGGATAGGTCCTCAGTATCCAAAGGTCTTGGTCTTGGAAAACCCCTTTAAAACATAACATCTGCAGAAATATTGTCACAGACAGGGCAGCAGTATTACCGTTCCTAATAGTATTGTCCTCATTTAGCAAAACAATGCTTTGTACTAGACTGAAAAAATCATGATTTGTTTAAGGAACATAGCAAATAATTCACGTTATTCACCTCCAAGTTATCTAGTTCTCAATCTGTTCTCAATAAAAAACACTTTGTGGAGGCCTCAACTTTCAACTTACTGGATATCACGGATCTACTATAATGTGTTGGTTCTAGATATTAAAAAAAATAGTGATCTTCTAGAGTCCAAGTTTTGAGAGGTTAAAGCAGTTTTGGTGGCTCAAGGAGGACCTGCAAAATATTGTAGATTTGAGAAAGAGCCATGGGCAGCAAAGAACTGAATCTGTTTTCTGACTAATAAGGGCTCGTTCACATCTGCGCCCGGCACTCCATTATGCAGGTTTCCGTTACCTGCATAAAACAGAGCAGGAGACGGAAACCTGCAGGAGTCTTTCTCACCCATTCATTTGAATGGGTGAGAAAGATGTCCGGTCGTGAGCGGCAGTGAGCGTTTTACGCTCTCTGCCGCGAAACCGGGTTTTTAAATCCGGACACAGAGTCGAACATGTAGTACTCTGTGTCCAGATTTTAAAAAACTGTTTCGCGGCGGAGAGCATAAAACGCTCACCGCCGCTCACGGCCGGACCCGGTCTTGCATGTAGAAGACGGAAAGCACAGAACGGAGTGCTGAACGCAGCTGATCTTTTCGCACTCTCTGTCCCTTCTCCTTTCCATTCCCATAGACATGTTTTTGTTTTGTATCAGGTTCAAAAAGTTGGTAGGAAGTTTCAACTGTTACAACTTAAAGACCTAGAGGGGAGCAGTATCTCCAGGTATCGTGTCTCTCTCCACAGCTGTACCCAACTGCACCCAGAGCTATTTACCCACCAGTATTCCCAGGTATGCCCCTCAGCCTGTCACTCATCTCAAATTTGTTTGATACTATATATATATATATATATATATATATATATATATATATATATTTATATTTATTAATGTAGATTGTGAGCCTCACATAGGGCTCACAATGTACATTTTTTTCCCTATCAGTGTCTTTTTGGAATATGGGATGGAAATCCATGCAAACACAGGGAGAACATACAAACTCCTTGCAGATGGTTTTTTGCCCTTGGCGGAATTTGAACACCAGGACCCCAGCGCTGCAGTGCTAACCACTGAGCCACCGTGTGGCCCCTACATTTAATATATTTAATGCAGTCTGAATTTCATATGAACATTTATATAAAGGTTAAAGGCTCTAATAATAATAATAATAATAATAATAATAATAATCTTTAATGTGATGAATATTTGCAGAAGTAAAGATAGGCAGTAGACTGCACAGTATACAATCTCTATGCTGTACAGCAGCTAATTCTCTAAAAACATTTCATCTTTTTATTCCTGAGTATTAGTGTAGTCCGCTATATCCATCCAGTAGGCAACATAATCTATGGAAAGCCCTATAATGTTCTTACTAACATAAATGCTCTCCTTTGCCCAACATACAGCAATTTTTTGAGGATGGATAGGCTGCACATGTGATTTGTCTGCTATGATGGCAGAACATAATATGTTCTAAAATATACAATGTAATGGAAATTGTATTGCAGCCTGCTTTATATGATTTTCTTCCTGCAGGTCAGAGCTCCTGGTCCTTTTATGTAGTTTAATCAACAAATATAAGCAGCCTCTGTGTGTAATGCATCCTGATATCGTGACTGCAGAAACGCTTATCTTTAAGTAAGGATTAGCGTATTAATCTTCAGATTCATTTATTTTCAGAAAATCCACAAATATGAAGAGGCAATTTTCTCTGTATTATAGAGATTAAAATTAGGTCATTGCGAAATGTTAATAGACTTTAATTGTCTACAAAAGCTTATCAGCCTTAACATTTCTCTGGTCTTTGAATGCACACTTCCATCTTTTTTCCTTTCAGTTAGGCACATTTTAACACTGTGAAATATGGCACATTAATATTATCACCTTTCCTGATTGTCACTGCAAAGAAAAGAGATACAAAATGAGCTTAGGCCTCAAGACATAATACAAGAATTAAACTTTATGTTTTAGGATTTGTATGACTTACATAGTTATTAAGTTGAGCATTGTGCGACTGCTCCTACTATGCCTCAGTCAACTTTTACTTGATACAGTCATTTTTAATTCACCCATTTGTTGCACATTGTATGGGATATATTGCACTGTTATAGGGAGATATATATATATATATATATATATATATATATATATATATATATATAAACTTAAGTGCATCGTTGCAAAAACACAGCATTTGTGGCACTGTGGAAAAGCTGCAGCAAAAAACGCTACATTTTACCATGCCTGCACAGTGAATGAATTCTGGCTAATCCCATCCACACATTGCAGAAAAAAATCAGCAGCAAAAAAAAGCTGCACTTTCAAAAGTGACCACATATCTTCGGACATGCTAGTATTTTCCCAATAGGTATAATATAGGCGGAAAGTCCGCGAAGAAGAACTCAGCCAAAAAGCACTGAAAAATTTTTCGGTAAAAAGATGAGCCATTTCTGCTGCATTTTTTAACAGAGCTTTTTTGTACTGTGTTTCACTACGTGGGACCTTAGCCTTAAGGAGTTTCTTTTGAACAATACAGTTAAAGTGGAGCCCCTGTTTATGTCATTATGGGTTTGATAGATAGAGCAGGTTTACGTAGATTTCCACAGGCCTCCTAACTCAATGGCTGATTCTTTTTCACTGATGCTGGGGATACTGATGCTCAACAAGACAACTCCTTCCAATATGCAGTGTTAAACTGGCAGCAATGTCTATTATTTTGGTCATATGGTAGATTAATCGAGACTGATGGTCTACTCTTAGTATGGGGTCCTTCAATGATTGGTTAGTGTTTGTCTGACCAATGGAACTCTTTCTGATTATCACAATAAAAGCGGTAATGCCATGGCCCTATTCTGTTGAATTGGGAATTGGACAATTTGAAGTAGCAAGCACAGGGACACACATATTGAAGGAGATGTGATGGATATACTATGAAGGGAATGTGGCATGTCCATGAAGATTGCAGCCTATTCATTGTTCTGTTATTTTTAGTGGTCAGTAGAGATGAGCGAACACTAAAATGTTCGAGGTTCGAAATTCGATTCGAACAGCCGCTCACTGTTCGAGTGTTCGAATGGGTTTCGAACCCCATTATAGTCTATGGGGAACATATACTCGTTAAGGGGGAAACCCAAATTCGTGTCTGGAGGGTCACCAAGTCCACTATGACACCCCAGGAAATGATACCAACACCCTGGAATGACACTGGGACAGCAGGGGAAGCATGTCTGGGGGCATAAAAGTCACTTTATTTCATGGAAATCCCTGTCAGTTTGCGATTTTCGCAAGCTAACTTTTCCCCATAGAAATGCATTGGCCAGTGCTGATTGGCCAGAGTACGGAACTCGACCAATCAGCGCTGGCTCTGCTGGAGGAGGCGGAGTCTAAGATCGCTCCACACCAGTCTCCATTCAGGTCCGACCTTAGACTCCGCCTCCTCCGGCAGAGCCAGCGCTGATTGGCCGAAGGCTGGCCAATGCATTCCTATGCGAATGCAGAGACTTAGCAGTGTTGAGCCATTTCTGCTCAACTACACATCTGATGCTGATGTAGCAATCTGATGTAGCAGAGCCGAGGGTGCACTAGAACCCCTGTGCAAACTCAGTTCACGCTAATAGAATGCATTGGCCAGCGCTGATTGGCCAATGCATTCTATTAGCCCGATGAAGTAGAGCTGAATGTGTGTGCTAAGCACACACATTCAGCTCTACTTCATCGGGCTAATAGAATGCATTGGCCAGCGCTGATTGGCCAGAGTAGGGAACTCGACCAATCAGCGCTGGCTCTGCTGGAGGAGGCGGAGTCTAAGATCGCTCCACACCAGTCTCCATTCAGGTCCGACCTTAGACTCCGCCTCCTCCAGCAGAGCTAGCGCTGATTGGCCGAATTCCGTACTCTGGCCAATCAGTGCTGGCCAATGCATTCTATTGGCGTGATGAAGCAGAGTGTGCACAAGGGTTCAAGCGCACCCTCGGCTCTGATGTAGCAGAGCCGAGGCTGCACAAGGGTTCAAGCGCACCCTCGGCTCTGATGTAGCAGAGCCGAGGCTGCACAAGGGTTCAAGCGCACCCTCGGCTCTGATGTAGCAGAGCCGAGGCTGCACAAGGGTTCAAGCGCACCCTCGGCTCTGATGTAGCAGAGCCGAGGGTGCACAAGGGTTCAAGCGCACCCTCGGCTCTGATGTAGCAGAGCCGAGGCTGCACAAGGGTTCAAGCGCACCCTCGGCTCTGATGTAGTAGAGCCGAGGGTGCGCTTGAACCCTTGTGCACCCTCGGCTCTGCTACATCAGAGCCGAGGGTGCGCTTGAACCCTTGTGCAGCCTCGGCTCTGCTACATCAGAGCCGAGGGTGCGCTTGAACCCTTGTGCACACTCTGCTTCATCAAGCTAATAGAATGCATTGGCCAGCGCTGATTGAAGCAGAGCTGAATCTGTGTGCTTAGCTCAACTACTCCACCGGTGTAGTTGAGCTAAACACACACATTCAGCACTGCTTCATCACGCCAATAGAATGCATTGGCCAGCACTGATTGGCCAGAGTACGGAATTCGGCCAATCAGCGCTGGCCAATGCATCCCTATGGGAAAAAGTTTATCTCACAAAAATCACAATTACACACCCGATAGAGCCCCAAAAAGTTATTTTTAATAACATTCCCCCCTAAATAAAGGTTATCCCTAGCTATCCCTGCCTGTACAGCTATCCCTGTCTCATAGTCACAAAGTTCACATTCTCATATGACCCGGATTTGAAATCCACTATTCGTCTAAAATGGAGGTCACCTGATTTCGGCAGCCAATGACTTTTTCCAATTTTTTTCAATGCCCCCGGTGTCGTAGTTCCTGTCCCACCTCCCCTGCGCTGTTATTGGTGCAAAAAAGGCGCCAGGGAAGGTGGGAGGGGAATCGAATTTTGGCGCACTTTACCACGCGGTGTCCGATTCGATTCGAACATGGCGAACACCCTGATATCCGATCGAACATGTGTTCGATAGAACACTGTTCGCTCATCTCTAGTGGTCAGACCTAAGTATAAGTCATTAATATTCAACCCTTTAAGGACACTTTTTGTTTGGACCTACAGGGTGCTTCATTTTTTAATAGCCATGCTCCATATGTAGATTTGGCGTTTTTTGGTGTTTGGCTATTATGTCGTATAAATTACATGTTAACTTTATTCAATTATAGTGATACACATTTTATAACTTGTTCTTCCTTTCAACGCTTTTGCATAAACTACTTTTAAAAAAAAAGTGCATTGCTATAACAATTCTGGATTCACAATTGGCAAAATATAAGAAAAGTCAAGCTGATTTTTCATTAAGGAGCTCAAAACTGAAAAGATAATGGGCTGCAGCTGGCTAAAAGTGGAAGCACCAATAGCAATAATCCAGAAACACCAAAGTGGCAGGACAAGATATGGCACATGCAGGATGTGGCACACGCAGGACTTCAAATGTATCTAGAAATAGGTCTCAGGTGGTAAAAAGTTTTGGTGCTTGGCTTTCAGTGTTCCTTGTGTAGTATAAATGACATGTTAACTTTATTCAATTACAATAATACACATTTTATAAAGTTTTTTCTTTAGAATACTTTTGCATAATAATGACATACTAATGTATCCCGCAGTAGGTCTCAGATGGTAAAAAGAGACATCTTGAGCAGCAACCACACACAGAAGCCCTAAACTCAGAATCAGGAAGGAGTAGAATCTAGGAATAGTAAGGATTGGAACCAAGACATACCAGAAGTAGACCACAGACCACAGGAAACAGGCACAGCAGGATAAGGGACAAAGGCTTTTCCATAAGACACAGGTACTACAGGATACATGCTCAAATTTCAGAATACATTAGATGAAACCAAGCTCACAGCACACATGGCAAGAGTCAAAATCCACAGGAGTACCAAAATACACTTGTCCAGGTCTAAGAAACAGTAGAAACAACATAATGCATATAAAATCATCAATCACAGTCTAATGGTAAAGAAGGTTTAAATAGCATCCAATCAGCAACACTCCATGAGAAAGTAGGAGCTATATAACCTAGGAGTTCAGAACAAGAGGGGTTAATGACTCACCTGATACAAAGTTTTGGTTGAAAAAATCATGAGAATGTAACAGAGACAAAACGGATGAAGTAGCAGAGCTATAATAAGGCTAAGTTCACACATGAATTATGTGTGGCGTAATTTGGTCCGGAAAAAAATGCTTCCTAATTAGGAAGCAGTTTTTGGACCTTAAGGCATTTTTTGGAGCATTTTCTGGAGCGTTTTTTGGTAAAAACCGCTTCAGAAAATGCCAGGCGGTTTTCCCCTCCCGGACAGTGAATGGTCTTGAATGGTTTTGCCCAAAACAGCGACCAAAAACCGCGCTGCGGTTTCCACCAACTATTCAATTCTATTGACTTCCTGAGGCAGAATCCGCCGCAAGAAAGGTCATGTCGCTTCATTTTTCTGCTAGTGGCAACATGCCGCTAGCGGAAAAAAGAACGCTAGTGGTCTCCATAGAGCACCATTGTGAGGGGATGGATTATGACGTGGATTCTGCACCACGCCCCCTCTGTGTCTGTGTGAACGGGCCCTAATAATTAACATAAAAATTTTAAAGTTATGGCTCTTACAGTGAGGTAATGTCTGGGAGATAGAGTCTAAGGTTTCTCAGATGAATTTACCAGAGCCCACCACAAGGCCAGTTGATCTTTTCAGAATTGAGGGCCCAGGTTATCGCCCCAGTAGATGCCTCTACAATATGTAATCAAAACCAGAATCCACAGCAAAACTCACAATGCAGGTCAAAACAGGGGAGCAGAATCAAAAGAGCAAACATAACCAGGACGAGGTGAATCCGAGAGTTCACAGTCAAGGACAAAAGTCAGAAGACAGGGTAATATCCAGTAGACAAGCTAAGATCAGTATAAAAGCAAAATAAACAGCTTTGACCAAACCACAAGCACCTCACTATCAAGTATTAAATTAATAGTAAACATCTAGGAAGCAATGAACAAATTTTAATACCACTCCTCAACTGCTGATTGGTTCAGCATTACAGAATATTCATATGTTGGCATGTCAACTTTAAAGCAAAAGTAGCAAGCAGTACAGCAGTGAGGAGAATGCATATTGGAAATGAAGGCAATGTGCCCCGATTGGCTGATGAACACATACAATGACCAAGATGGAGCTTACATTTCACAAACATATAAATGGAGGAAAACGCTAGCTTTGTTCATGTATGTATTAGACTGCCAGCAACTAATTCCCATATGGAGTCTATTGTACATACACATGTATCAAAGCCATGCTTGTGCATATGCAAGAAGTTTATCTGCAGCTAAGTCCCGATTAAGATCTATGGTGCATGAGCATATGACAAAACTGTGTATACGCATAGTAAATGGTCTGTCAACAGCTAAGTCCCAATGGCCTCCTTCTGTGTCAGATGTAGAGTATCTTCTCATTACAGAAATCCATCACACATGTCAAGGGGTGTAGTATTTATTACCTAAAGAGAAACAAAACCTGATAATCCACATTGTACTAGAACATAGACACCATTGTGAGAATGATATATCTACATATGTATATATATATATATATATATATATATATATATATATATATATATATACTAGCTTTTACCCGCGACTTCGTCTGAGGTGAGTTGAGTATTGGGCGGACACAGACATGTGAAACTGTAAAAGTGCTTTAAAAAGTTTGGTGGGCTAGCAAATGTGATTTGATGTGTTATATTGTGTATGTTGTGATACAGACAATGTGATGTGTTATACAGCCTGTGTACAGGAGTATATATGTATCAGGTACTGTATATAGCAGTGATAGGAGATACATGTAATATATAGTATATACAGCCTGTGTACAGGAGTATATATGTATCAGGTACTGTATATAGCAGTGATAGGAGATACATGTAATTATATAGTATATACAGCCTGTGTACAGGAGTATATATGTATCAGGTACTGTATATAGCAGTGATAGGAGATACATGTAATATATAGTATATACAGTCTGTGTACAGGAGTATATATGTATCGGGTACTGTATATAGTAGTGATAGGAGATACATGTAATTATATAGTATATACAGCCTGTGTACAGGAGTATATATGTATCAGGTACTGTATATAGCAGTGATAGGAGATACATGTAATTATATAGTATATACAGCCTGTGTACAGGAATATATATGTATCAGGTACTGTATATAGCAGTGATAGGAGATACATGTAATATATAGCCTGTGTACAGGAGTATATATGTATCAGGCACTGTATATAGCAGTGATAGGAGATACATGTAATATATAGTATATACAGCCTGTGTACAGGAGTATATATGTATCAGGTACTTTATATAGCAGTGATAGGTAATACATGTAATTATATAGTATATACAGCCTGTGTACAGGAGTATATATGTATCAGGTACTGTATATAGCAGTGATAGGAGATACATGTAATTACAATGTGATGTGTTGTATTGTGTATGTATAGTGGAAAGCTATATGTAAAATGTGAGTGAGTAGAGTGAGGGCTACTCCTGAGGAGACAGTAAGGAGTGTGCAGGCAGGTTGAGGCAGGAAATGCCAGGCAGTGTGTGTGAGTCTATAGCTGGGGCTAGGAGTCCTGCTTTTGTGAGTCTCCTGCTAGGAAGCCATGTTGTTTAGTGGCACCAAAAGTAGCCTGTGACTCAATCCTGAGGGAAAACTATGTTTGTGGAAAATTGCACGCAAATCCGTCCAGGCGTTTTAGCGTGATTGAGGAACAAACATCCAAACTCACAAACATCCAAACACACAAACTTTCACATTTATAATATTAGTAGGATATATATATATGTATATATATATATATATATATATATATATATATATATATATACAGTATATGTATGTTTGTCAAATAAATGGTAAATAAGTCCAAAATCACCAGTGAACAACATATTTGGATTGTATATGACATATAAAAAACAATAAAGTGATTCTCCATAATATACACTATACAGAGAATCATATCTATGTATTAGTATTAATAACTACTATACACTACTTTTGTTCCCATCGATGAGCTGATAAAAATTAGGTAATTCCCACCATAATTAAAGAAGCAATTAACACAAACTTTACCATTAATAGGACTTAAAATACAACTCTATACTCACTGGATGGCTCAATAAATCTAGACTGGTAAAGTGCACAAGGTATACCCCAATGTTTAGGGGGAACAGCCCATACAATTGATCAATAGAAACTCATCTATTAGAGCCACCACAAACTGATTGATCAAGCTAAGTCTTAGAAACAACAGGATATCAACTGTAGGGAAGGTAGCTCGACAGCAGCAATGGTGCGGACCCAACCAGTCAGAGACAGGGACATAAAACTGTAACAAAAAGAAAAGGCAAACTAAATAAACCTTACATTAGGCACAAAATGAGCAAAATAAAATACAGCCTTAACTTCAGGAAAAAACAATGTGAAACAAAACCCTGCTCGTCTGAGCTCTATCTGAACAATATGTACTAGCTGTATGGGTGGCTTCTTACCAGCCACATGAATCAACAAAAGGGAGCAATATAGTCTCACCAGACTCACAATGTATCAAGACAGACCCAGGCACCTCATTTTACTCTTGCAGGCTCTGCAGCCTTTCCAGTAACAAGCCTAGGACCAAAACCTGGGGATGAAGCCTATTCAAGACCCGCAGTGGACCACACATAAGTTGTGGAAGACAATAAATCTGTGGGAAATATACCGGGACTCCAGCACTTTACCTGTCACCTTCTCACACAACATAATACCAAACATCTATCTCCTATATAAATACATATTAGGAACAAATCTCAGTATATCTTAGTCATCAAACCAACAATTTGTAAAAACGGAGAAAAAGTAAAACCCTCACTTAGTCCATCGGAACTCAAATTCTTTAAAAATATATATAACCATTGTGCTTCGTCCTGTAGGAGGATCTTATCTAGATTTCCACTCTTAGGACCTAACCTGATAACAAATACCCCCAAAGTTTAGGCGGTTTACATTGCCTTGAAGCATATACCTAACATGTCCAGAGACAGGTGTCAGCTCCGGAGTTGATCAAACTAATATGTTGAGAAATACGTCTCTGAAATTTGCTGAACGTCTTTCCAATGTATATCTTAGGGCATGTGCACATAGCTGTTATAGTATAATGTACCTAAATTTAGTACATTTTGTATAGTTTTTGTGCTAGAAATTGAAAGTAAAGGCTGAATCAAAGCATTGAGAGAGATTCTTATTTAACACAGTTCATCTCTTGCAGATTTTGCTCTTAGTCTTGCAGTATCTAGACTTTGATTTATAACCAGATTTGTAATTATCCAGTTTGATTCCTTAGCTCATCTTTGTTATTCGTTTTTTTCTTTTTATTCAAACACTCTAGCTGCAGTCACACTCCGTTCTTGAAGTTAGATTTTCTTGCAGTTCTACTATTCGGTTTGCGCTGCAGTCAAGGTCTTAGTCTCCTTCATACTTCTGCCAATTAGTTGGTATAAAAGTCATTTTAATAACATTTAGATGAATGGAAATTATTTGGAAATAACTAAGAAAACAAAAAAACTAAATAAAAAACTATAGGTTTGTCTAGGCTATAATAAACTGATTTGGATATATATGAAGAAAAATCAATTGTTTCAGATTCCTGACCTATTGCACTATTGATAATACAAAATAAAATTTCAGCATAACACACATTTGCATGGAAATGATATAACTATTCAATTTAGAAATATTACTTTGTATTCCCTACATTGAATTTTTAGCATTACCTTTATATTCTCCAAGGTCACATTGAACAGTGGTACAGTGAGTCAATAACTGATGGCACCATGTTGAGTAGGTTTGCATTCAGAGATAATCTAAATACGGATATGGCAGAATTTGCTTTTTGGTAAAATGTTCTGTCATGATGACATGTTATACCATAGCTGTAAAACCATGAAGACACAATACACCCCAAGGGATTAAGACATTTAGATGGTCACCTTCACAATAACTAGATGAAGAGTCCATCATTATTTTAGCCACTCAATTTTCTTATGGCAAAATACGCAGAATCTACATTAAGGCTGAAGCCCCCATTGTGGAAATGCACCTTTTTTTGTTGCAGATTTTGCAGTTTTTTTAAACAAAGCCAGTAGTGGATTGAGCAGAAAATATAAGTATAAGAAATTCCTATATATTTCCCATTCTTTTTGTAGCCATTCTTGGTGGAATAGCAGGGAGGAAACGCGTTAGTGGTTAGCAATACAGCTGTAACAGGGGGCTAGCTTAGAAATAGAAACTGGAAGGCAGTTTTAACAGCCTAGGTAACGTGTTTTAAGGCTGTGTTAGCCTGGCAATTTAGTATCTACTAAGCTAGTGGGTCAGCTGTTGTTCTTTTGGCCTTGGGAATGAGTTTATAGGCTATCAGTCTGAGCATAAGAATAGAGCTATGACAAGATGATTAGTAGCTTGTATCCCCCTGGCTTTATGGATATCCAGAAATGACAGACCAGTGGGCTTTAATAGGGTTTCAGATTTTATGTTTTTTTAATGGTTTGTCAGCACGGCATACTGAGAGAAAGGTGGTCAGAGAACTTCCATATACTATATTGGGGGAATCTATGTACAACAGACGATATTGTTAGCCACCCTATTCCATATTCAGTCCTGGCACATGTGGATCATTGTACATAGCGCTGGCACCTTTATTTCCTACTGTGACAATATCTCTGGTTATGGTGGGGTGTTTATTACTTTTTAAAGAGTATATTTGATATTTTTAACTTTTTGGCATTAATAAAGTTTGCCCTTTTATTCATACCCTATTTAGTGGATGACCCTTCATGTTTTTTGTTTTGTGTTATTTTCAATAGGGGTATTAACATTTCCAATTGTTTTATGTAGTTTATTGTCCATTCTTGGCTTTGGCTCAAAAAACTGCTACAAAATTTGCAACAAAAAAAGCTGCATTTCCACAATGTGGGGCCTTAGTCTGAAAGTGATTTTTTAATTACCTTTTTGCACAATGTTTTACAATACAACATTGTACAACAGCATGAGGAAGGATTTTTTCTATAAGGTTATGTGCATGTGGGACATATGCATGCAGATTTTTCTTAATGGGGTCGACCAATTTCAACAAATTGATGTTATTGTTTACATACTTTTTTTTTTTTTTACATCTCTGCTTGCTGTCATTCTTTGTTTATTTCTAGTGGATAAAAATCAGTCCATGATCATGTGATGGACAGTCCATGGCCATGTGATATACAGTCCATGGTCATGTGATATACAAACCATGGTTATGTGATATACAGTTCATAGTCATGTGATATACAGTCCGTGGTCATGTGATATACAGTCCATGGTCATGTGATATACAGTCCATGGTTATGTGAGATACAGTCCATGGTCTTGTGATATACAGTCCATGATTATGTGATATACAGTCTATGGTCATGTGATATACATTCTGTGGTCATGTGATATACAGTCTATGGTCATGTGATATATAACCCATGGTCATGTGATATACAGTTCATGGTTATGTTCCCATGTTTGCATGTCCTCGAAGCTTGAACATTCCTCACTGACAGTACTTCGGACTTTGGTTTCTCTATGGAACTCATCCCCAAGCTAATTTCGCTTCTCTTTGTGCACCGATTACTCCTATTGGATATTCCATCAGGAATATTAGGACATTGTAGTCCTTCTCTTAACTTTACACGTTGCATCGTTATGGCAAATAGTGATTTTCAAGCAGCTCTATTGTGCTTGTCATAAAATCGGCTAGTATATTGCATAAGATAATTACAATAAGTCCAAGACTCCTGTGACCCTGAAAGATCAATTCACATATGAAGTGAGAAAAGTTCACAGCTCTGATATCTATTTGCAGAGAAGTTAACAAGGTAACAACAATAATGATTTTCTAAGCTTTCATAGCTTTATTTCCAAAGTTGCAGATTGTTTGTTACAAGAGGTTGTTAAAGTGTCTTTTCTTCCAAACTGTTAAATTTTCTATTTAGATTTTTTTTTTTGTCCAACCTGTTGATTTTGGGTAAAATTTCTGAATAAATGTACATAAAGCCAAAAGTTTTTGTGTTTATTTAAACAATTGCCAAAGACCTTGTGTTTTAAAGGAATCTTCCCACTTTTCACAAATAGGAGTGTTAGAGCCATTAAGCAATATTTAGTCTATTGCATTCTGAATACAATTTTTAGGCATTTCTTAAGGGGGTTTTCATTAGTTTAATTTAGATTTTATCATTAATATAGAATCTGATCAATCTGTATCTGATACTCTGGACCCCCATAGACCCTCACAGATCATCTGTTTGAAAAGAGAGCAGGTACTGGGTCTCCTCAATAAGACTGAGCTGCAGCTGTACCATGTGACCAATGGATGTGATGGCACAGAGAAATTACTGCAGTACTTGTGACAGCCGTGGTCTCTTCAAATAGCTGATCAGTTGGATTCCTTGGTGTTTGGACCCCACTGATGTGATGTTGAGGGCCTAAGGATAAGCCATCAGTATTTTAGTCTCAGAAAGTGAGACACAAAGGACTTTCATATTAACTAATTCCTTCCTGACAGTTTACAGTACAGTGAATGGCAGGTCAAAAACATGGACAAAGTTATGGCTTTGAGATGAGGAGTAAAACAACAAAAAAGGAAAAAAAAAATAATGTCATTTGTGGGATAAAATTGTATCTGATGTCTGTTCAGCTCATAAACAGGAAAAATATATATTTTTTGTTTGTGATCATTCATTCAGTTAATAATATTTACCATGAAATAAATTATTTTTCTTATTATGCTTATTATTTATATTTCAATATATTTGTATTCACATTTTTTTTTTGGTCTCTGTTCCCAGGTGTCCCCATATACAAATTACTGTCAACCAGTGACTTACCTGTCATGTAGGCAGACCATGCAGTTGCTAGGAATTCCCTGAGGAGGAGGATTGATGCTGATCTTTTTCTCCTGCTTCCCAAAATAATTCACTGCAATTTCCTGTAGCTGCCACTAGAGGGAGCATAGTGTAAGGAGATCTTTACAGCTTCCATTGGTAGCTGAATTAATTCCTATGCAATGAGCTCCCCCTAGTGATGGCTGTAGGGAGCATATTAAATCACTCTGAAGCTGAATAAGCTGTATGGAGGATATTTATCCATGTGTACCAGTCGTCTGATGTAAATACATTAAAAATAATTTGGCATACGCAGCATGTTTAAAGTAGCAACTTTGGTACACGGCAATAAAAATTGAAAGCTTTCAGTGCACTTGTCACTTTTCTTAAAAGTGGCCAGAGAGGTGGTGGGGCTTCTCACTCTTACAAATTTACTGCTGCAAACAAAGGCTCAACGACTGGAATCTATGTCAGATTTTACTCGCTGGTGCATGGACCACCTGAGCTTCACCAAAATTATTAATAGGTGTATGCCTCCTCATAATTTTTTCACTGTTTGATCTGACACAGCTATCCTGGTCACCATATTAGGAAAGCACTTGAGTGATCAGGAAAGTGAATTTTTTCAATTGAAATACTTCCGCAACTATATACAAAAAATCACTGAGCAGGTCTTTAATACATTTTTTTATAGGGCACTATGATATCTACTGCCAACAATTATCGTATGTTATGGGTAATGATCATTGTAAGTAGACATGCAAAGAAGATACAGAATTGCCATTCCATATGGAATCTCTGTGATATCATTAATAACCTCATGAGGTTCCCTATTCATTTATGTGGTATGGACAAGAGAGATTAATCCTTATTGCATGTCATTTAGTCATTCTATAATAAATGATGGGGTCTAAACAATAAGATGTAGAAATCATTCAGTATAAATATTGCAATGAAATTTGGCTAGGAATACTGTGATAGGCGTGTACTTCACTCTGGCATCTTATGTAATTGCTAGACAAGCTATTGATGCAGCATCACTACTGCACATTTTACTTTAAAGAGGACCTTTCATGTTCTCAGGTGCACACACTTTTATATACCGTTAGAAAGCTGACAGTGTGCTGAATGCAGCACACTGTCGGCTTTCCCATTATGTGCCCTGGGAGAAGAGACATCCGTGCATTTACCAATAGCTCTTCACTGTCAGAAGGGCGTTCCTGACAGTCTAACTCGGAACGCCCCTCCTGACAGTATTGTGTGTAGCGCTATACAGTGAGGGGGCAATCCTTACTGCCCAGTAAAGACACTGAGCGGTGAGGAACGCCCCCCCCCCCCAGTACTAATCTATGGACCAGTACTGTCAGAAAGAGACAGTGAAGCGTTATCGGTAACTGCACTGATTGCTATTCACCCAGGGCACATAACGGGAAAGCCGACAGTGCGTTGAATTTGGCTTCCTAGTGGTATATAAAACTGCATGTGCCTGGGGACATGAAAGGTCCTCTTTAACCGGTTAAGGACCGGGCCCAAAAGTATGTTAAAGACCAGGCCTTTTTTTTCAAAACTGACATGTGTCACTTTAAATGGCAATAACTTTGAGATGCTTTAACATAGACAAGTGATTCTGAGATTGTTTTTTCGTAACACCTTGTACTTCATGTCAGTAGTAAATTTTGGTCGGTATGTTATGTCTTTGATTATTAAAAAATATGAAATTTGGCGAAAATTTGGAAAAAAATGCAGTTTTCAAACTTTGAAATTGCATGTCTTTCAAATAGAAAGTCATACCACCCAAATTTTTTCATAAATATAATTAACCATGTCTTTCATTTATGTAGCAATCAAATTTTAATCACTCTTTAATTTTTTTCAGATATTATAAGGCTTACAAATCAAGCAGTAATTTTCAAAATTTTCAAGAATATTTCCAAAACACATTTTTCAAGGGACCAGTTCAGTTCAGAAGGGAAATTGAAAGGCCTCTGTAATAAAAACCCCCATAAGTCACCCCATTCTAAAAACTGCACTCCTGAAAGAATCCAAAACAGCAGGTAGAAAGTTTTTTAACCCTTTCAGCATTTCACAGCAATTAAAACAAAATGGAGGTCAAATTTACATTTTTCAATTCCTATCACTAATATATTCATTTAGCCCTAGAATTTACACATTTACTAAGAGTTAAAAGAGGAAATGCACCCCACATTTTGTTGCACAATTTCTTCCGAACACGACAATATCCCATATGTGCTGGTACCCTAATGTACGGGCACACAATCGCTCTCAGAACGGATGGAGCGCTAATTGGATTTTGTAGGCCAGATTTTGATAAAATAGTTTGCAGGCACCATGTCCCATTTGCAGAGCTCCCAAGGTGCCAAAATAGTGGAAACCCCCCAAATGTGACCCCATTTTGGAAACTAGACCCCTCAAGGAATTTATCAAGGGGTATAGTGAGCCCTTTGACTCTACAGGTGTCTCACAGATTTTTTTACCATTTAGACGTGAAAATGAAAAATTACTTTTTTCATAATAAAATGTTACTGTAGCCCCAAATTTTTCATCTTTACAAGGGGTTAAAGGAGAAAATGCACCCCATATTTTGTTGCACAATTTCTCCCGAACACAACAATACCCCATATGTGCTGGTACCCTAATGTACGGGCACACGGTCGCTCTCAGAACGGATGGAGCGCTAATTGGATTTTGTAGGCCAGATTTTGATAAAATAGTTTGCAGGCACCATGTCCCATTTGCAGAGCTCCCAAGGTGCCAAAATAGTGGAAACCCCCCAAATGTGACCCCATTTTGGAAACTAGACCCCTCAAGGAATTTATCAAGGGGTATAGTGAGCCCTTTGACCCTACAGGTGTCTCACAGATTTATTTACCATTTAGACGTGAAAATGAAAAATTACTTTTTTCGTAATAAAATGTTACTGTAGCCCCAAATTTTTCATCTTTACAAGGGGTTAAAGGAGAAAATGCACCCCATATTTTGTTGCACAATTTCTCCCGAACACAACAATACCCCATATGTGCTGGTACCCTAATGTACGGGCACACGGTCGCTCTCAGAGCGGATGGAGCGCTAATTGGATTTTGTAGGCCAGATTTTGCTAGAATACTTTTCAGGCACCATGTCCCATTTGCAGAGCTCCCAAGGTGCCAAAATAGTGGAAACCCCCCAAATGTGACCCCATTTTGTAAACTAGACCCCTCAAGGAATTTATCAAGGGGTATAGTGAGCCCTTTGACCCTACAGGTGTCTCACAGATTTTTTTACCATTTAGACGTGAAAATGAAAAATTACTTTTTTCGTAATAAAATGTTACTGTAGCCCCAAATTTTTCATCTTTACAAGGGGTTAAAGGAGAAAATGCACCCCATATTTTGTTGCACAATTTCTCCCGAACACAACAATACCCCATATGTGCTGGTACCCTAATGTACGGGCACACGGTCGCTCTCAGAACGGATGGAGCGCTAATTGGATTTTGTAGGCCAGATTTTGATAAAATAGTTTGCAGGCACCATGTCCCATTTGCAGAGCTCCCAAGGTGCCAAAATAGTGGAAACCCCCCAAATGTGACCCCATTTTGGAAACTAGACCCCTCAAGGAATTTATCAAGGGGTATAGTGAGCCCTTTGACCCTACAGGTGTCTCACAGATTTTTTTACCATTTAGACGTGAAAATGAAAAATTACTTTTTTCATAATAAAATGTTACTGTAGCCCCAAATTTTTCATCTTTACAAGGGGTTAAAGGAGAAACTACACCCCATATTTTGTTACACAATTTCTTCCGAACACGACAATACCACATATGTGCTGTTACCGTAAAGTACGGGCACATGGTCGCTCTCAGAACGGATGGAGCGCTAATTGGATTTTGTAGGCCAGATTTTGCTAGAATACTTTTCAGGCACCATGTCCCATTTGCAGAGCTCCCAAGGTGCCAAAACAGTGGAAACCCCCAAAATATGACCCCATTTTGGAAACTAGACCCTTCAAGGAATTTATCAAGGGGTATAGTGAGCACTTTGACCCTACAGGAGTTTCACAGAATTGGCCCAGCAAATTGGAAAATGACATTTTTTGCTATAAAATGTTGCTTTAACCCAAAATTTTGCATTTCCACAAGGGGTTAAAGGAGAAAATGCACCCCACAATTTGTTACGCATTTTCCCCCAACTACAGAAATGCCCCATATGTGGCTGTAAAGTGATGTATGGGCATGCTGTGAGGTCCAGAATGTAAAGATCGCTATTGGGATTTTGGAGGGCAAATTTAGCTGGAATATCTTTCAGGCACCATGTTGCATTTGGAGAGCCCCTGAAGTGCCAGAACAGTAGAAACACCCCAAAAATGACCCCATTTTGGAAACTAGACTCCTCAAGGAATTTATCAAGGGGTATAGTGAGCACTTTGACCCTACAGGAGTTTCACAGAATTGGCCCAGCAAATTGGAAAATGACATTTTTTGCTATAAAATGTTGCTTTAACCCAAAATTTTGCATTTCCACAAGGGGTTAAAGGTGAAATTGCACCCACATTTTGTTACACAATTTCTCCCGAACGTGACAATACCCCATATGTGCTGGTAATCTAATGTACGAATGGATGGAGCGCTAATTGGATTTTGTAGGCCAGATTTTGCTAGAATAGTTTGCAGGCATCATGTCCCTTTTGCAGAGCCCCCAAAGTGCCAAAACAGTGGAAACCCCCAAAATATCACCCCATTTTGGAAACTAGACCCTTCAAGGAATTTATCAAGGGGTATATTGAGCACTTTGACCCTACAGTTGTTTCACAGAATTGGCCCAGCAAATGGGAAAATGACATTTTTTGCTATAAAATGTTGCTTTACCCCAAATTTTGCATTTCCACAAGGGGTTAAAGGAGAAATTGCACCCCACATTTTGTTACCCAATTTCTCCCGAACGTGACAATACCCCATATGTGCTGGTACCCGAATGTACGGGCACACGGTCGCTCTCAGAACGGATGGAGCGCTAATTGGATTTTGTAGGCCAGATTTTGCTAGAATAGTTTGCAGGCATTCAATAAGTGCTTTAGCATCTTCTTAGAGTATCCAGATTTTTTGTGAAATGTTGAAAAAGATGCAAAAAAATGTAATTAGTATTTTTGTTCCCCAATGTATTCATCTAGGGGTATAATTTAGGGAATTTAGAGTTTATAACAATAGGAATTTGCAGGTTTATGCAAAAGATGGGGCTTGGTGGCAATCACAAAATTAGAAGTGGAATATTTTCTGGGGAAGAGCTCTAATAATGAAGAACAGTGTGGTATCTCTCAAAGCAAGGGACAATACACAGGCCTGGTTTTGAGGGGCATGAGGGACAATGGTAACGGGTATCTCTGCGTCGCCCATTTTTGGTGCAGACACGGCATTTTTTTTGCGCGTTAGCTCGTGTTGTTGTGGAGGGAAGTAGACTAATAAAATGCCTTTCAGTGAGTCGTTTGACATCTTCAGACTGGGGGGTCTCTATGGGGTCCTGAGGGTCAAAAAGGAGGTTGTGAATTATTTTTTCCTGGAAATCCAGATATTTGTCGGTGCCTCCAAAAGGCATTTTGGATTCCAATTTGAAAGAGGTAAATGGCCACTTTTTTATACCAGGTTTTGGTTTTTCTTTTTACTAAATAGGGCTGTAAGATTTGATCACTTAAATCCACCCCCCCCCATGTGTTTGTTATACTCGGACACACTTATTGGCTTATGCTTGTCTGCTGTTGCCCCTCTTTCCCTCACTGCCACTGTTCCTGTGGGGTGTATTGTGCTCAACAAATAGACATCTCTCCGATCTCTGTATTTCACCGCCAACAGCTCCTCACAAGAATAAGAACAGGACTCCCCCTTTTGTATGCCCTTCCCCACTAGCTGCTGCGGAAAACCAATTCGGTTTTTGCGCATGGTTCCACATGCTCCTGTGCTTGCACAATGCAAGTGTCTAAATAGGGCCACACCTGAATAGAAGTTGTCACAATACAAGTGGTACCCTTTGTGTAGCAGGGGCTGCATTATCTCCACCACTATTTTACTACTGATGGGAAAATTTGGGGGGCATCCTGGGGAATTAATTTTTTTATCTCGTCCCTCATATATTCTGAAGGCGGCGGTGTAGCCAGAACTGCTTTCGCAAAGCTTATATAGCTTTATGCCATATCTTGCCCGTTTGGAAGGGAGATATTGGCGAAAGCTCAGTCTACCGTGAAAACTAAGGAGGGATTCGTCCACACTGACGTTTTGCTCTGGGGTGTAATGTTGTAAAAAGGAGTGGTTCAAATAATTTATGAGGGGTCTCAGTTTGAATAACCGATCACGGTTTGGATCATCACTTGGGGGGGCCTGTGAATTATCACTGAAGTGAAGGAACCTCATTATTCGCTCATAGCGAAGCCTGGACATGACTGCCGAATATATTGGGGTTGACTGTGCGGGACTTTTTGACCAATATGATCTGATTGAGGGCTTTTTTACAATACCCATATTTAGGGTGAGGCCCCAAAATTTTTTCATTTCCACCAGATCTGTGGGTGTCCAATCTTTGGCATGGGCAGAGGAAGGTTTTTGGGTTATGTACTGGGTGGCATATAAATTCGTTTGAAGGACAATTTCATTGAGGAGGTCGTCGCTTATGAATAAACTAAAATAATTCATGTGGGTAAATTGGGAATCATCCACTGTTATGCCAGGAGATGCAGTAAATGGGTGGACTCTAGGGGCAAAAGATGGAGCAGGTGCCCACTGGAGGGAACGCACATCAATTAGTGGGAAAGTGTCACTGTCTGCTGCCGCACTGCTAGTTCCGGCACCTTCACCATCTGAAGAGTCAATGTCATCAGGGAGAACGTCCCCTGAAGACAAATCTGAAATGACACTTGTATTGTCATTTTCATTGTCTGCAAATGTTTCAGTGTCAGACGCATCTGATGCATCTGACCAAAGAATGGCGTATGCCTCCTCACTAGTATAAAACCTCCTCGCCATAATGTCACTGATTGTGAGCCCTCTTTGGTAGAGTGGCTGTAAAGCGCCGCAGAATATGTTAGCGCTATACAAGTCACAGATATATATATATACCTATATGGCGGGTATATATATATGTATATATATATCTAAAATTTATACGGTAGATATATATATAGTGCTAGAGAGCTGATTATTGTGAGCCCTCTTTGGTAGAGTGGCTGTAAAGCGCCGCAGAATATGTTAGCGCTATACAAGTCACAGATATATATATATACCTATATGGCGGGTATATATATATATATGTATATATATATATATATATATAAAATTTATACGGTAGATATATATATAGTGCTAGAGAGCTGATTATTGTGAGCCCTCTTTGGAAGAGTGGCTGTAAAGCGCCGCAGAATATGTTAGCGCTATACAAGTCACAGATATATATATATACCTATATGGCGGGTATATATATATATATGTATATATATATATATATATATATATATAAAATTTATACGGTAGATATATATATATATGGTGCTAGAGAGCAATTTATTGTGAGCCCTATAGGGTACGGTGACTGACACTTTCTGTAAAGCGCCACAGAATATGTTAGCGCTATACAAGTGACAGAAATATATATATATACCTATATGGTGGGTATATATATATATATCTCCCTATCTAGCTCTGATATACACAGATATATATATATATATTTATTTTTTTATATATATATATATATATATATATATATATATATATATGATCTATATATAGATTTGGGGATAGGGGATTAGGAATTAGGGGATCAATGGGTTTGGGGGCAGGATCGGGCAGTAGAAACTGTGTATATGGGTGTTTTTTAGCAAGCAATGTCTCAAGTCTCTCTCCTTCTTCTCTTCTCCTCACAAAGTAACAATGTGTAAGGAGAAGAGGAGAGGGAGGAGACTTGAGACGCTGCCTGTACTGTAAATAAAAGAGATCGCTGTGACTTGCTGTCACAGCGATCACATGACCGGGGACCAATCAGATCGGTCCCCGGCATCTTCACCAAGTCCCGGGCTAGAGGTAGGGGCGGGACTGTTACCAGGGGGGGGCGCGATCTGCTCCGAAATGGCACCTAAAGACCGGACGTATTTCGACAATAGTCCGGTCTTTAGGTACCAGCACATGAGGCCGTAAATTTACGTACGGCGGTCCTCATGTGGTTAAGGATATGTTTAGTGTTGTACCCGCATAGTCCAAAATTAAATCATTACACACGGAGTTATTTATATATGTTTAAATATCATATATAAATAATATTATGGAAAATTCAATAGATAGGAGTGAGCTGATATGCCAGACTGGACAAGTGCGATGCAGTTTATAGAACAAAGTAGCCATCTTTATCTAATCTCATTCAACTCCATAAAAGAAAACAAAATCCTTCCTAGATTTTTTTAAGCTTAAATAATCAAAACATCCATTTCTACGGTAAGTCTGAATTTTTCTTTATATATAGGTCAAGCCACTAGTCAATCTAAAGCATAAAAGGGTAGATATGGCCCTACATATAATGATGTGTTTAATGAAATGTAAATATATATTATGGGTCTTTTATTTATTAATACAATTGTTCTGTGCTGTTTTATTAGCAATAATGACATAAACAAAAACATTTCTGATTTTACACAGCCTAAGGGACAAGCCAGCTCTAACAATGAGCAGCAGCTGCAAAAGCTCTTTGTAAACAGACTTAGTAATGTATAAATCACAAAACAATTAGTTTTCTATTGTACTCTTTAGGGCATTGCATATACAGGCATTACAGAGGGAAGGAATTTATAGCCATTTTCTCCATAAAGCGAAAAGAGAGGCTTACCACCTGCTGCTTGGTTTGTCATTGGGATCAAAATATCTCCAAGATAACAAACAACGTCCTTACAGTGAAACTAATGTAAATGTTCATGGAGTTGTCCAGCAGGTAAACATGTTCAACTCAATAGAACTAATAGGTTAAAATAGAAATATTACTCATCTTGAAATCTCCTGCTGCTCTGATTCCAACATTTCCTGGAACCCCGTCAGGCTTTACTTCCCAGTCCCAATCGGTCCCAATCTGTCTATAGAAGCCCATTTGCAAATCAAATAAGTCTGGGACGTTCTTGAGTAGCACCATTTTATCTTTTAGACCTCATGGTTTATAATGAGAGATAGTCATTAGTGCTTTTTGAAATCTGAGGGGTGAATGATGTTCTACCCGGGGTATTTGTAACCTCTATAGTCTGAAGATAGGAAGGGTGATTATCCTCTTCCTCCTCCAATGTAATTAAACTTTCCTCTTGCTCTATCGCAGAGGTACTAGGTTCAAGTTTATATGCCTTAGTCTAGATGTAAACAAAATGATATAGTCCTTTTCCTTCGTGTGGTCTTGGTTCCTCCCTCTTTTCGGCAGAACGTTGTTCACACCAATCATGGTTTTACTGTCCACACACACAAGTCCATCCTCCTGGTCCTGTTGCAACAGGAGCCATGAGATGGAGTTGAGATGGTGGAAGAACTTTTGCATTTACTATTTTTCTCGTATATTATACTTTTCAAAGTCTTTTTCTCAATCCAACTACTTTCTTGTATCATATCATTCATTACCTCAAACCAAACTTCCTTTTCTGACCAACTTATTATCATTAACCCATTAATCAGCACTAAGGCTGATTGCCAGAGTTTAAGCCACATTTCTAGAACTTTCAATAACTTACTTGAATCTTTCATAGCAACTTTGCATTTTCGCTATCTCACAAGCATCACAAGCCTCATGGTTCTCTCGGCTGGATACATTTCCAATGTCTGCACTTCACTTCCCTCTTCTGCTTAATATATATACTTTGTCTTTAGTACTGTATACCACTACTGTACTTATAAAATGCCCTTTGTACTGTATCCTGTTAATCCAGCCCCTCGAGCCCTCTTCCCCAGCTGCACCCAAAACGCTGCTGGTCAAAGTACGGTTATTGACCTTGGCCAATGTCACTCAAACCCATGGGTTGTCGAGTTAGGAACGGTACATACATCAGGCTACCTTTTGCATGGAAATAAATAATATATATTAACCAGAGGATGAAGCAAACTAATGCTAAACAGACAAGTATGACCCAAACCCTTTCAAACTCCCCTGATATCATGTGAGATAGCGTTGTGCGTACTAAAAGACAAACATAAGACTTATCCTCTGACTCAGGGCATCTCCCTTTGGTTACCAGAGATAATTACAGAGGATCTATCAGTCATTTGATGTACTTTGTACACTATATCTCTAATTGTCCCCAAGAGGAGATATCTGGCATGTAGGACCACCTTGCAGGGGTGCTCTTCCCAGACCAACCAGACACGCCAGTCTGATCCTGGGAAGGGTTAGTCTTTACGGCGGACACCAACACACCATTCCATACCCTCTCAGTACTAGATAGACTCATACATTCACACAGCAGTTACACGTTAGACATAACAAAACAGTAATACATAGAGCTATACAATCCAATATACCATTAAGTATCACAATGATATTCTACGGTTCTTTGCCAAATATTATGAGCTGGAAGTACAAACAGACTTACTATAGCATACCGCAAGATCTGGCTCTAGATTTAGAAGACCGTGAAACACAGAGATATTGTAAGAAGCAAAGGCTCTTATCTCACCAGTGATTATCAGTGTACCCTTTGATCTTTAACTCTGTTATTGCCGGGTCTCGAGATATTGAGGTCTTTTGTGTTTGCCAGCCCCACGTTGGGCGCCATTTACTGTCAGGGGTGGTCTCAATGGGGCCACTTAAGTATATTGGATGATAGTCAAATTTAAAGATGAAGACTTGAGTCTGATGCATTCAACACAGAGACAAATTGAACCTGGGTAGAAGAATAAGTTTATTGTATACATCATGTCTTCTTATACTAATTCTCAGTAGGTGTATATGGGTGTATTATAGAGTAATCATTAACTTGGTAGGCGTATATGGGTGTGTCATTGAGTAATCAATAACCATTAGGATTCAGCAATTTCCATGCATATGTATTACAAGAATATCCCTCACTTAATATGAATATTCTATGAATATTCTAACTATTCCTCTTACTCACACTAGATGATCAGAGGTTACGTCAGTTTGTGGCCATCCTTACTGCGTGGCATACCAAAGTCTATTTTGACATGAGTTTTCCCATTAGTTTCATCCTAAGCTATTTTAATAATGTCTTATCATTTTATTCCAGAAAATTTTATTACCTTGTTTTTCTGAACCGTACCAGTCACAGGTATCGGGTCAGGGTTCAAACTGATCTAACTAACAGAATCAGAGAAAACTATATTTCAGCTGTATATATCCCAGCATACAGCTGAAATATATATACATATATTCGGATTTATATTGATTTCCCTATCACGGAGGCTGCCTCAGGTTCCGGTCCAAAATACGGGTCGCTGCTACTGGATGCCAGTGCATCCAGTTGCGCACTCCACTCCGGATTAGGCCTAAATGAATGGGCCTAGTAGGGAAGGAGCGTCTTCAGGCGGATCTCACAAGGCAAATCTGCCTGAAAGAATGAGCATCTCGCTCCCAGAAAAAAGAACTGACCGGCTCCCATTGATTTCAGTGGGAGCTGTCTTTTTGGTCAGGATTTTGAGGCTGTATCCACCTCAAAAAACTCTGTGTGTATTTACCCTTATACTTCACTATGCTACTAAATCCACTCCTGGCTTTGGTCCAAAAATGATGCCACAAAATCTACAAAAAAGCATCATTTCACAACATGGCTTAAGGCTGAAGCCACACGTTGCAAAAACGCAGCTTTTTTTGTTGCAGATTTTGTTGCGGTTTATAGAGCCAAAGCCAGGAGTGGATTGAGCACGAGGGAGAAGTATCAGAACTTCCTATATATTTCCCATTCCTTTTGTAGCCATTCTTGGCTTTGGCCAATGTGGGGCCTTAGCCTAAATGGGTTTTTCCATGAACCTGCAACCAATATCCTACACTATATATTAATATAATCTTTAGTTAATACTATTGTTTTTAGACATTTTTCATGTTTAGCATTTGTTTAGCTTTGGTAATATTCCCAGTACTTCCTTGTATAAGCGCTGTAAATCTATTTACTATGGTCAGGTAAATAGTGTTCACATGACTGCATTTATCTTCAAATGCCTATATATTTGTCTGCTCAGAGTGCGCATTCCCTATTCCCATTTATTAGCATATAGAACACAGTCTTTGGAGAGTCACACAGGAATACCATAGGAAGATACAGACAATTTACTAATAAATGTGATTTACAAATTACTTCCATTATTATGCTGACAGATCTTCATGCTGCAGGATTACTCTACCACCTAGGGGTCATGAAGATTTCTTACTTTCTGGGGAGAGGGGTTGTTCAGGTCAGAAAGCACATAAATACTTGCTGAGAAAATTACAAAGCTAAGTAGACCAGACACCATTACTGCAAGTACAACATTCGCCCAGCATCCCAGCAACATCTTATCTCCTCCTCTATCTCCTTTATTTAACAGTTAGTGAACACACAGTGAAAGAAAGATTTTGTAGCACATTTAGCTGTACAATGCTTTCTAGGAGCTTTCTGCATTCTTAAAGACTTAGAACACTTTCCTGTCTTCATAAGACTTCTCTCACATGTTACAAAGCATTGAAGCCTCAGACTCATAGGTAACATTTTCCCAGGTAAGATCATATAAAATTGAGCCTTGAGAGAGGTCCTGCACTTCTGAGACCGAAACGTTGCTATGGAATAAATCCTCACCTTTTTTACATTTATTTTTGGAGTGCTGTTCATTTGCTGCATTAATAAGCATTGTGTATTGTGTAGGGGATGTACAGTACTTGGTCAAAGAAAGTGATCAATAACATATCACATAGAGGAAGAGGATGCCACTACTACTTTAACCCCTTCCCGACGGTGTTTAATTATGGCGGTCGCCATAGCTGCTGGGTGTCTACTGTTTTACACAGTAGACATCCAGAGCTAAAGCCCCCGATCGTTGCCTGCACCGATCGGGGGCATAAACCTCTCCGGCACCTCGGTCAAACCATTTTCCCAGCGGCACATGGCGCCACAATTTTGCCTACTATAAAGTGGCGGGTGGTGGCAGCTATATGTGGGGATATGTAATTGTAGAAGTTGCTTTACTCCTGTAGAGCTTAGTGTGATAAGTGAGTTGTAAGGGAGAGTTTGCAAGGCAGAATCCACCTCAAAATCTGTCTAAAAAAACGCCTCCCTACTCCCCCATTCCCATCAAAGGGAGTCAGGTAGGTTTTTTTTTTACTGTTACCCAATTTCAGAGAGTTCTTTATAATAAGACATGTTTTTTCACAAATGTTTGTAAAGACAGACTACATGGCTGGCTGCTGCAAGTAGCAATAACACTGAAATAAACATTGAATTCAATGATTAAGACTTGTGTCCCAATTCTTTTACAAGATTACAGCTAAGCATGGGGTTTTCCCAAAAATGCAATACTAACTTAAGGCTAAGGCCCCACAGGACGACCTGCAGCCAAAAAGCGGAAACGCATCGCGGCTCTTCCCACAGTGCTTTAAACAGAAAGTTTGCAGAGTTTTCTCCCGCGGACTTTGTTACAATTATATCTATGGGGAAATCACCGGCGTTTCCGTAGATATAATTGACATGCTACGATTTCCAAAACTGCACTGGTTTTTTAAATTGTGGCGTGTCCGCATCATGGTTTTTACCCCAAAGTAGGCATGGGATTCGCTTGAATACCATCCACTTTGCTGTTACTGTAAAACACCATGATTTTTCCCTCAGCGTTTCCGTCACGGGCAAATTGTGGAGTTTCCGGCCCGTGGGGCCCTGGCCTCAAGGGATTTCCAGGTTTATCATTTGCTGACTTAAAATAACTGATCCCACCTAAAACATCTAACCCTGCCTATCAGATGTTTAACCCTTCAATTGCATTTCTGGCTTGAAAAAGCATCAGACTAGACGCGAAACGGCTGTTGCCTTTTTTTGCCTATAATGCCTTGCCTCCCTCCCTGTATTATTTTTATTTATTCTTAATAAAGGATTTTGATTTTACATATGAGAAGTGTCAAATATCGAGTATCAACTGCCGACTATGGAATGGTGAGTGCCCACCCCGATCTTTTTCTATCTTTTTTCCTATTTGCTTGGCGCTATACTATAGGGGTTGTTGAGCACCACCGTTAGCGGCGTGCAACTGGAATTTTCTGCCAGATAGAGGGTGTAACAGAAGATAAAGGAAACGACCTAAGACTAATATTTATATGTAGCTGTGCCATCCATTTTTTTTCTTTACAATAAGGAATTTGAATATTTAATACTTTCATTTTTTTTTAAATATTTTTTCTTTAATTTTTAATTTTTTTTTTTTTTTTTTTGCATTTATTAGACGCCCTAGGGGGTCTTGAACCCCAAGGGTCTGATCACTAATGCAATGCATTACAATGCTAATGCAGTGCAATACATTGCAAAAAATCGTCATTTCTTTGGCAGGTTGCATAGAGCAGCCTGCAAAAGAAAGAGAAAGCAGACCAGCCAGGGAAGCCTTTACGGACTATAATAAGGTCTGTGTGCTCTCCGCGCGGTGTCCACATGGAACATGTGGACAGAAAAGTACTTTGTGATCTACTTTCATTCCGCATGATTCATGAGGGCAGCATGCGGAGAGCACACGGACCCCATTATAGTCTATGGGGTCTGTTTGCTTTCACTGCACACCTCTTGCCAATCCGTTTGGCATTCCCAAACGGATTACCAAACGCAGATGTGAAGAAGGGGTTACAGAGGGAATATAGCCTCTAAACAGAGCTGCAGAACTGACCTGGGTCCTCTGGGGCCCAGCTGGTTCCCAGCACTTGGCAGATCACATGACTGCCAGGGCAGAGGGAAGCTGCATAATGGAGGTCCCCTTAATGAATGCACAGTGATTTTTGAGCGCTGTGGTCATACATTAAGGTATGTATTATGGTAGGTCTCCTATCTAACCAGTCTGTTTCAGAAAACCTTACTCTGAATTAGTTAGCATAAAAGTCTCAATGTTCCCGTGTAGTAGAGAAAGCAAATAAAACTGTCTTTTTTAAGACAAAATATTTAACGTACATCAAATAAAAGTAAAGTTTTAGGTAACATATCCCTTGAGAGAATTTTCATTGAAGGATAAATTGCTAAGGAAATAGAGCATAACAAGTTAAAAAACAGTAAAATATAAATTCATAGTAAACCAAACAAAAGTCTTCAAAATGTTAATAACACAAATCTTTTTGCTTTAGGTTACAGCATCTTGGGGAGGTATTCAATGCAATTTTGTCAGCTAGAAGCCTACTCTACTGCATCTAAAGTGACATACATTAAGCATTAAGTTACTTCATGTCACCCAATAAATAAATGTTATGGCAGTGTCTAAGGTGTTTTCTAAAGTACTGCCCCCGTATTCTTTACCCCCATGGCAGCCAGGAGTCTGATCAATGACCCTGGGTCTGCTTTTTCATCTGTAAACTGAGATTCTGCCATAGACTGACAGCCCCAAAACAATTCAATACATGATTATTGCAGTGTATTACACTTAGATGATCACTTTCCCATAGTGGAGGGAAAAAGTAAAACATTTTTTTAAAAGTATTCAAAAAATAAATTAAGAAATAACCTCCCCCCCAAAAAAAATCCCTTTCCCATTAAATTTGATTTAGTAACGAAAATAATCATTAATGCACACAATTGCTATTGCCACATCCATAACAACCTGTACAATAAAACAAAAGTATTATTTATCTTGCCACTGTTTATCATATAAAGGCAAACATCATAAAAAACTATTAAAAATAGGTTGAAAGTAAAGGTTTTTGTCATCTCACTTCACAAAGCATGGAATTAAAAAACAATCAAAAAGTAATATGTAGCCCAAAATGGTGCCAATAAAAAGCATAGCTCATCCCACAAAAAATAAGCTCTCAAACAGTTCCCTGGACAGAAAAATAAAAATATTATGTCTCTCAGAAGATTTTATTCCCCAAATGGGTTTCAAGTCTGCAAAATTAGTAATACAGAAAAATCAATATAATCCAATTTCAGATATCAGTTTTTGGTAGTTGCATTTGTATGAGTGCAAATGGAATTTTTGAATATTGACTGGGTATAGCATGTGAGAGGTCTTGTTCCAAATTAACAGCCCCGCTCTTAGGGCCAGTTCACACAGAGTAAACTGGCGCGCAATCTGGCACGTATACACGTGTCAGATTTTGTGCACTCAAAAAAGATCCCATTGATTTCAATGTGGATTACGATCGTATAACTCGCATAATTTTGCGCCCGTAATTTTGCGGCCATAAAATTTTGGGTGCAAAATTACGCGCGTTATACGATTGTAACCCACATTGAAATCAATGGGATCTTTTTTGAGTGCGCAAAATCTGACACGTGTATACGTGCCAGATTGCGCGCCAGTTTACTCTGTGTGAACTGGCCCTTACAGTGGGAGTAGACTGTCTGAATAGTTTGAAGGTAATATAACATGCTATAAAAGTGGTAACATAGTATTTTGTTACATTATAGCAGCCTCTATACAGTGTAAATGTGTGATGTAACCACAAACTTTTAATTTATTCCAAAATAGTGAAAATAATACTAAATAACAATACATGAGGATACACAGGCATTAAGTCCACCCATTTTGGTTGGTAGGTATAACAATCTTTTTAATGGCCTTCACAAAACTTTTTTAACATCAATTCATTTGAATGGAACTGTTCACAGGCCATCAAATATTAGGACATGCCCATTTTCATGGATCCTTCAATAGACTCAAACCGTGGAGAAATCCATGCAACAGGTGCCCTACAGATACAAAATGACCATGAAAAATGCCCCCTTTTCCTGACTGTTTTGCATCTTGTTCATCTGACTTGAGCCTTATGTAGTCTCCTTCTAATTAAAAAAAAACCTTGGCAAAATGGGAGTAGTGCTGAGGCAATGCAAAAAATTTTTTTCAAAAAATGAGGTCGTAAATGTAAATAAACCAACATTTTAGAAAGTAGACAGCAAAATCTACAAGAATAAACATGAGCTTCTAAGTACACATTTTGATTTTGTAGATTGTGCTGAAAAGCAAAGATTAGTGTATAAGGTCCCTTTAACACTAACTACTTTGAACATGAAAATAGTCAGAAAAATACAGTATATTGCCATGCACTACTTATTTTCTAATTTCTCTACTTGCCTCAGCTATTTATGTATATAATGTACTAGCAGGAGGACCCGGCTTCGCACGGGTATATTACATTTTTTGTTTGTGTAGTGGCCCCATAAGAATTGTCCAATTTTGCACTGGTGTATTTTGTATGTTGTTTGTGTGTATGTCCATAAGCGTAATGTGATTATGTGTATCTCATTTTGGATATCAGTGAAAAACCTGTGATCAGTTGTGATGGATACCTGGAGTAAAGCTGTGTGAATGTGACCTTGTATAACAGTATCATCCACAGTGCCCTTCTTTTTTAAAGCTGACATACAGCAGTGAAGAAAAATGGCTGGGTTGCTATGGAAACCTGGAGTAAAACTCTAATGTGTGGTACTCTGTGCAGAGCCGTCTATCTAATCCTCCAGCATATAATACTGTGTGCTGAGGCACATATGTAATCCTACGGCTTGTGATACTGTGTGCAGAGGCACATATCTAATCCTCCCTGTGTGGTATTGTTTGAAGAGGCGCATATATAATCCTCTGGCATGTGGAACTGTGTGCAGATGTGCGTATCTAATCCTCTTCCATGCAGTACTGTGTGTAAATGCACGTATCTAATCCTCCAGCGTATGGTACTGTGTGAAGATGCGCATATCTAATCCTCTGTCATGTGGTACTGTGTGCAGAGGCACATATCTAATCGTCCCCCATGTGGTATTGTGTGCATTGGCGTGTATCTAATCCTCCGGAGTGTGGTATTGTGTGAAGACGCACATATCTAATCCTCTGGCATGTTGTACTGTGTGTAGATGCGCGTATCTAATCCTTGTTAGTGTTGTACTGTGTGCAGATGCACATATCTAATCTTCCGGTGTGTGGTACTGTATGTAGATATATGTATCTAATCCTCCCCAGTGTGGTATTGTGTGAAGTGGCACGTATCCAATCCTATGGCAAGTGAAACAGTGTGCAGACGGGCGTGTCTAATCTTATGGCATGTGGTACTTTGTGCAGACGCACATACTTAATCCTCTGGTGTGTGGCACTGTGTGCTGAGATGCATATGTAATTCTCCGGCATGTGGTATTGTGTGCAGAGGCATGTATCTAATCCTTCCACATGTGGTACTGTGTGCAGACACAGGTATCTAATCCTCACCTATGTGGTATTGTGTGCAGTGGCACGTATCTAATCCTCCGGCATGTGATATTGTGTGGAGAGGCGCATATCCAATCCTCTGGCATATGGTACTGTGTGCAGAGGCATATATCTAATCCTCCCTCGTGTGGTATTGTGTGCAGTGGCATGTATCTAATCCTCCGTTGTGTGGTATTGTGTGACGATGCATGTATCCAATCCTCCGGTGTGTGGTAATGTGTGCAGACACGCGTATCTAATCCTCTGGTCTGTGTAACTGTGTACAGATGCACATACCCAATCCTCTGGCATGTAGTACTGTGTGCAGACGCATGTATCCAATCCCCCGGTGTGTAGTATTGTGTGCAGAAGCATGTATCTAAACCTCCAGCGTTTGAAACTTTGTGCAGACTCGCGCATCTAATACTATGGCATGTGGTACTGTGTGCAGCTATGCGTTTCTAATTCTATGGCGTGTGGAACTATGTGCAGATGTACATGTTCAATCCTCTGGAGTGCTGTACTGTGTGCAGATGCGCGTATCTAATCCTCCCCGTGTGGTACTGTGTGTAGACGCGCGTATCTAATACTCTGGCAGTGGTACTATGTGAAGACATGCGTATCTAATCCTCCGGCGTGTTGAACTGTGTGGAGATGTGTGTTAGGATTGGGTCCCGCAGGTTACTATCATAGCGCACAGCGCCACCTGTGGGTCAGTCTAACTATCCAGCTTTCACCCTACTGAGCATGCTCAGACTTTTTGAGCTGCTCTCAAGCTAAGTGCCATTTCTCCCCTACTGAGCATGAGCGGTGAGGTCATCACCACCACCCCTATTGGGCGGGGACTTCCCTTTATATAGTGTGAGCCAACGCTCGCCGGGTGCTCACACTTCCACTAAAATTTCCTCAAAGTCCATGGAGTGAATGACAGTATTTTTCAGGGATAGGCTCCAGTACTCAGGCAGGTTTCAGACTAGGCCTCTGTGTGGGGTTCCTCTGCTTCTCCTGGGTGCTGTTAGGTAGCACCTGTAAACCCTGAACCATTAGATCTACACCAGGGTTAGGAGCGGTAGACGCTGTTCCAGCTTGTAGATCTGCGGCAGGTATGGTCTCTGAGATAGCCTATGTGTACTGTCTGTCTTCATGTATGGCTCCCAGCTGTGTGCGGGAGCATGGGTGTGTGATGTCTCCAAGCTTTGTGCCGGAGCATGCAAACCCCCTGGGGGCTCCAAGCTGTGTGCGGAGCATGGGTGTGTGATGTCTCCAAGCTGTGTGTCGGAGCATACAACCCCCCTGGGGACTCCAATCTGTGTGCAGGAGAATGTTCTAAAACTTCCATGGTGGCCCCTAGCTGTCGCAGGGGTAAGTGTGTGTGTTTGCTGGCCTGGGGTGAGTGTTAACTCTTGGCAGCCATTTGTGTTTCACTTGTACTGGTGCACCTGGCCAGTGAGCTAAACTGGCAGGGTTTTAGTTGCACCTTGTTCACATGGAGTGTCGCACAGTACACACTGTTCACATTGAGTTCAGGCTGCAGTGTCTTGCAGTAGTTCACATTTAGTCCAGGCTGCAGTGTTCTGCAGTAGTTCACATTGAGTTAGTCTGCAGTGTTCTGCAGTAGTTCGCATTGATTTTCATGCTGCAGAGTCTTCGCAGTAGTTCACATTGAGTTCAGACATACAGCCGCCCATCATTGGGTCTGTGGACCTCGCTGTAGTGTTCTACAGCTAAGAGGTTCTGCAGTTTAAAAAAAAATATTTATATATATATATATACACAGAACCGTAACAATGTGCTTATCTAATCCTCCCCTGTGTGGTATTGTGTGAAGAGTTGCGTATCTAATCCTCCCCATGTGGTACTTTGTGCAGACACATGTATCTAATCCTTCAGCGTGTTGAACTGTGTGCAGACGCGCATATCTAATCCTTAGTCGTGTGGTACTGTGTGCAGACGCACATATCTAATCCTCCCCTGTGTGGTATTGTGTGAAGAGGCGCGTATCTAATCCTACAGCATGTGGAACTGTGTGTAGACGTGCGTATCTAATCCTACGGCATGTGGTACTGTGTGCAGACGCGTATATCTAATCCTCTGGCATGTAGAACTATGTGCAGACACACGTATCTAATCCTCTGGTGTGTGGTACTGTGTGCAGACGTGCGTCTCTAATACTCCCCCGTGTGGTACTATGTGCTGAGATGCATATCTAATTCTCTGGCGTGTGGTACTGTGTGCAGAGACATGTATCTAATCCTCCAAAGTGTGGTACTGTGTGCAGATGCACGTATCTAATCCTCCCTTGTGTGGTATTGTGTGAAGAGGCACGTATCTAATCATACGGCGTGTGCAACTGTGTGTAGATGCGCATATTTAATCCTATGGCATGTGGTACTGTGTACAGATGCATGTATCCAATCCCCTGGTGTGTGGTACTGTGTGCAGATGCATGTATCCAATCCCCCGGTGTGTGGTACTGTGTGCAGACTTGCGTATCTAATCCTCCAGCGTGTGAAACTTTGTGCAGACGTGCGCATCTAATCCTATGGCATGTGGTACTGTGTGCAGACGTGCTTATCTAATCCTCTGGTGTGTAGAACTGTGTGCAGATGTGCGTATCCAACCCTCTGGCATGTGGTACTGTGTGCAGATGTGTGCATATCCAATCCTCTGGCATGTGGTACTGTGTGTAGAGGTGTGTATCTAATCTTACGGCGTGTTGAACTGTGTGCAGATGTGCATCAAATGAAATACAATGGGGAATTCATCAATCCCTCTACACTAGTTTTCTGATATTGTGTTGAGTATCTAGCACAAGGCCTTTTCTTGCACCAAATGTGCGCCTCAAGCCACAATTTTGGCGAATGAGGGCATAGCAGGGTGAGGAGTGGGACGGCCAGTGCAGGGATGCCACAGTTAGACAGATTCATTAGAACTCACAGTAGCAAGGAATTGGCGTACATTTTTATTTTGGCCCTGGGACATCCGACTTATTTATGAAGAGGTTGGAGGCTAAATAATTTCATTGCCCTTTTCCTATTGATGCATACAAATTGCCTTATTTATATAATTGGTGACAATAATATTTGTTTACATACTTTACAATAAAAAGTTATTGCTGTTGTGGTAATACCCTACTAAGTACTGTAGAGACTGCAATACATCCCCTAGTTTAAGCATTACTGTCCCATGGAAGATCACTAATACAGCAACACTTACAACATGTCCATAATGCTATTTATCCAGAGGGAATAATGTGTGCCAACTGTTCAATCCCCAAATCAGAATTCAGGGGGATATTCTGATATACCAGCTAAATTTGTCAGGTGGGTGGCACAGTCAGAGATACTGTAATCCCTTTAAATCCATGTTACTGAGACAGCTCAGAGCCATGCAGTATTCACTAAAGGATTATCACTGTGCCATTCTGCTGACAAATTCAGCTGGTGTTTAGCACTATATCTATAACTATAATTATAGTCCGTAGCAGAAATTGTCCTTACATTGTAACAATTAGAACGTGTCGTAGCTGTAGGAGGGCTGAGCAATTCTAATACCATTTTGCACTCACTTTTGCCGCAAATAACTAATAAATTATAAAACTACTTAAATTTGGTATTGCAGTAATCAAACTGCCCTGCAGAATAAAGCTAACATCCTTTTTACCCTATAGTGAAGGCTGTAAAAATAACAAAAATAAAACAATGGCGTAACTTTTTTTTTACTATTTCACAATATATTATACAGAGAATGCAATGGTTCCATTAGAAAATGCAACTTGTCCAGCAGAAAAGAAGCCCCCTTACAGCTATGTGAAATAAAAATATTATAGCTTTAGAATTAAGGGAGGAATATTGAAAATAGTGTTCTTGTTGGTGAGTTGTGTTTGGATTGTGAGGATCTAGCTGACCGAAATGCATAGTAGGGGCACTTGCAGCCATTTTGGGGCGGTGGTAGAGGCAATCATAGCAGGGACACCACAACACTCGACAGAGATTGTCATCATTCACATCTATTCAGCAGTTGGAAAAGTGTGCATCTATAAGATGGTGAAATTTCCTTTACTTTCAAAGGAAAATTAAGGGATTATACAGTCATTCTGACATGGAAGGTCTGGATTTAGGGGGCAGAGACTTGTGGATGCCCTCAACAACTACTGTTTTAGCCCTCTCCTGATCTAGTAAATGGCAAACAATTTGGAGGCAATTTTAGAAAGAGTTTCAGCTGCCCACACCTCAGAAAAGCAGGTGTTCTTTCTGCAACTCTTGTTCTCCTGGTCTTCAGTCAGCATCAGTTATTTTTCTAAATGTTCATAATGCTGGAAGAACTAAGTGGTGATGGCATCAGAGTATATACAGAAATGTGCAAGTAGATTCCAGGCTTTTCAGAGCCTTCCAAATAAAGGCATTAGAAAGAGTAGCAGACCTTGGTCTGGTTGGCTCTTAGCGTCTTTGTCCTCTGCATTATCTGTGCCAGTGTGCACACCAAGCACCATCTTGGAAGACCTTGCTTGTTAAGGAGTACTCTTTGTAAATCAGTTGGCTTTGTCACTTTGAGGATGTGTCACCCCCATTTACCTCTACCAAACTTGACTTTCTCCAGGTGATTATAGCTGTTGTAGCAGATTTTGAAAGGCACCATTTTGCACAGTGGTCAAGCTCCACCCCTAAGCTCAGACTGATTGTTAGGCCGTAGGCCCCATGTGGCATAAATGCCGCAATTTGGCTGTGGTATGAATGCCATCCACACCTTGCAAAACAATATGCGCTGCGGACATACTGCGATTTCCAAAACTGTTGAAACAGAAAGTCCACAAAGTAAATCTCTGTGGACCTTCTGTGAAAAGCGCTGCGCTTATTTGCTACAGCCCGCTTCGTGGGGCTTTAGCCTTATACAGATTTTCAAAAACAGAAGTCTCTATATAGTGCAAAAATGAATTACCCTTTCATACTGGAAATCAGCAATAGCGAAGATGACCAACCCCAATTATTAATTTCACATGGATTCATGACATATCAGCAGATCAGATTGTACTCCCCCTTTAATTTCCATATAAACTATTGAGATCATTGGGATATTTCTTAGACTTTGCCTTGCTTCTTTCCTTTTCCTGTACGAGCTATGTAATATTGAATCCCCTCTGCTTGATGACTGTTGTCACACAAGCTCTTAATTTGATTTTGTAAATGTCAGCAGGAGTTGGTTTCAGAGTTGTTCATTTATTGCTCGCTGCATATTTAATCTTGTTGAAAATCTACAGTCTGAATAGATTTATTTTAACGCTTGACAATTCAGTAGAGCACATATGTCTGTAAAGGAATCCTGAATTTTTATGGTGGATTGTTTGCAGGGAACAGTTTATTGATTATGTGTAGAATTGTGTATTTGTAGTGCTACGGTATATGTCTGTGTACTATAGGATCATCTGTGTATATGTAGAGGAATCGATGTTTAGGCAAGCATGTGAAGTCACAGATACAAATCCTATTAGATGCATAAAACTATGTTTGTAGCAATGTGGATGTCTGTAGGATTGTGACGTCCTATAACTGTTTATGCATACCTCCCAACCATCCTGATTTCCGCGGATATTCATGATTTTGGTGTCCTGTCCCATGGTCCCAGTCAGCGGGAGGTATGTCCCGGTTTCAACTCAGATCTGCATCCAGAGGGCAAATACATACGTGACTAAAGCAAGGAGCTGTCACAGCACAGCTCCTTGCTTTGCCGTGGCACTCCGGCTAGTGGATGTATAGGCACGATGTGATGACGTCACATCGCGCCTACAACTCTGTTAGTGAAACTGTGGAGAGAGCTGCGGGGCAGCATTGGAAGGTGCGTATATGTGTTTTTTTGTGTCAAATATTGAGGTGGTACATATTGAAGGGGGCCTATGAAACTGTGGGCAGATGAAGGTGGGGGGAGAATGGAATGAAACTGCGCAGAGATGGGGGGACATAAATCTGGGGGAAGAGATGGGGACATGATTTTGGGGGCAGAGATGGGGGACATGATTCTGGGGGCAGAGATGGGAGGACATGAAACTGTGGGCAGAGATGGGGGCATGAATCTGGGGCAGAGATGGGGGGACATGAAACTGTGGGCAGAGATGGGGGGACATGAAACTGGGGGCAGAGATGGGGGACATGAATCTGTGAGCAGAGATGGCGGGACGTGAAACTGTGGGCAGAGATGGAGGGGTGACATGAAACTGGGGGCAGATAAAGGGTGTGCATGAAACCGGGGGAGAGATAGAGGGGGGACATATAATTTACGGGTGACTGTAGGAGGATTATACTGTGTGCGGGCACAGGAAAAATGAATGCGAATGGGAGGAGTCAACATAAAAGTGGGTGGAGCGAAATTTTCCGCAGCACGCTACGCATGCTGCACATTTTGTCCCTCTTTCAGTTCTTGAAAAGTTGGGAGGTATGGTTTATGTGTGAGGGAATATGTGTTTGCTTGTTAGGAAACTGTCTGAGTCTAGAAATGTATGATTTATCTGTATGTAGGAAAGTGTGATTGTAAGCCTACATTCACTTCTGGGGGCACCTTTTGCTTGGACCCTCATAGATTGAAGTCTAGGAATCAGCAAAAATGGGTAAAAATTAACCATCAAAATAATTGCAATGTAAATACCCCATTCATATACATTGAATCTAAGGCAAAAAAAAAAAAAAAAAATCAACAAAATCTGCAACAAAAAGCACAGCTTTTTCCAGAACATGTGGCTGCTGATGAAACCTGCAAATTTGACACGTGTACTCAAAGCTTTGTGTTGTGTTTGTCCAACTATGGGTATGTTTTTAGGAGGAGTTCAGTAAAGAGCTGGACTGTGATTAAGGACTTCTGCCTGAAACACGGTAGCTGTCTGCATGGGGTTCAGTTGGTAACTAGAGATGAGCGAACACCATTCGGAACAGCCGTTACGAATAGCACGCTCCCATATAAATGAATGGAAGCGGCTGGTACGCTGACTTTGCCGGCAGCCGGTCGCTTAACCCCTCGCGTGTTGGCTACGTCCATTCATTCCTATGGGAGCGTGCTATTCGGAATGGCTGTTTCAAATAGTGTTCGCTCATCTCTATTGGTTACTGCTTTAATGGATCAATACTAAAAATTATGCAATTTTAGACAAAAGGTCAGTTCAGTGCTGGATTCCTTTTGGTTTCATGTTCTGACTATATCTTTAGCCTCCTTTGCACACATATTTCCCTGCAATTACATGAGCTTACATTTGGACTTTTTGGACATTTTACATAGGGCACCATGGCCACATCCATAATGCAATAATTGCTGGAGGGAATAGGACTCTCCTATTTGAAGCAACAGCAATTAGAGTTGCGATGATAAGCCCATGTGGCTAATAATTGCCTCACTTTGCCTGTACTGCTGCTATTGGACTCATCACACAGCTCGACTTAAAGCAGCTGGATACTTCTCTTAAGGAGTTAACAATATTGAGCTAAAAGTACAATTTATCATATTCCTGTGCCTCTATGAGGGTATGGATTTGATTATATTAACGGAAAAGTTGAAGATTAATAGTTAATACACTGGAGTCTGAAAGTGAGTTGCAGAACGATGTGACTGAAACAAGCAGAGCAGAACGTTTCTTTAAGTGTATCTACCTAGACTCAGAAAATTGGTTTAGATATCTGATCTCAATGTATTTCATACTTATTTAAGGCTCACTGCCACAGACGTCTGATAAAGCAAACCAAATCATTTCATTCAAAAACTGTCAAGGTCAACTGGTATAGACTCTTCATATGAGAACAAAAAAACTATATTAGGTCTGTTCCACAAACTCATGTGTCAACATCCAGAATACACCATATTTACAGATCAGATGCAGTAACTCCAGTGGAAGGCCATTTCTACCATGAGGCAGGGGGTACAAATTCTTAGGACAGAAAACTGTTATTTTTTTTTTTCAACTTCTGACCCAACTGCCAAGAGCAGTCTGCTCAGCAAGAAATTGGTGTTCTGGTGTCTTCCCAACATGGTGTGGTCCTGCCGTTCTGGTGTCTTCTCAAAGTGAAACTGCTCGTTATCTGTGATTACAAGGATCCCTTCCGCTGAAGCTGCATATTGGCCTCAGCGGTCTCCACTGAAGCCAATCAACAACCTCAGCAGGTCTCAGGAAGAGACCTGTGATGCCACAGGTAGCGACATCTTATGCCCTTCGTTGATTGGCCTCAGTGGTCACGTGTGTCTGGGACTTCCACCACATGTCAACACTGTACCAAAAAGACTGGACCATGCTGGGTTCCACTGAAGCACTATGGAAAGGTGAGTATGATTTTTTTTTCACTACTCCGAGCTGATTTAAGAATTAAATGGGTTGTCCATTTTTGCATGGGGTGTCTTTGTTCACTGCTTCTCTGCACTCCCTGATAGCTGTTTGAGTCTGTGTATGGGGCAGGTAAATGGTGCAGGATAAAAGCCTAAAAGGGAGTCTACCATTACGGTTTTTATTTTTTTAAGTAAACACACATTGAAATAGCCTTTAGAAAGTCTATTCTATGTCCTACCTCTAGGGCTCTAGGCTATTCCTATGTGTGTTTACATAAAGAAACTAAATCCCCAATGACAGACTCCTTTTAAGTAAGAATACATTTATTTCAGCAGATGTCCTGAATCTAAATAGTTTGGGGTGCAAGCAATGTGCAAAGGTGCTACCAGCCCCAGTCAAGGACCTCCTGTGGTATCATGCTGGGGTAATTCATTCTGGAGACTACAAATGAATAATATAGATGTTGAGAGAATGAGAGAATCATTGCCTTGTTTAATCACCATTCAGTCTATGCTCTCAGTAATAGATGGGGGTGCGACTGCCAGTGTCGAAGAGGTGCATTGAATACTACTTTTGCTGCTAAATGTTGAGAAGTAGGAAGAATATGAATTTTACGGTCCTTAAGAGAAGAGATGAAAATAGACGGGTCCACTGGAACTTCTGGCAGATGGTGCATTGAGGGGCTGATTTTACTATTTAGTGACCAATAAGGGGGGCATTATTTTATGTGAAGGGTCACTGTTGGAGCATTATCTAGTGTTGGGGCCATTATACTGTGTGGTGGGTAATGTGAAGCATTACATTGTATGGGGTCACTAAGGAGGTATTGTACTGTGAGGAGGCATTGTTCTGTATGTTAGCACAGACGTGGGGATAAGAGCATGGTTTTACACTGGGTGCAGTGAAAAATGGGGAGGACAGACAAAGCTGCTGCCCATGCTGAAGGGGTGGTAGGTACAATGAAGTTGCCAGTGCTGGAAGAATAGATTGGGAAACAATGCTAATGCCAGTGAAGAAGGTGTGAGAAGGAGTAGTAAGCTGCTGTCGGTGGTAGACAGGTATGTTATAAATAAAGTTGCCAGTGGGAAAGGGAGTGCAATGCTGTTCCTTGTGGGGAATGAGAGGTAAAGGATTGAAAATTACTCACCAGCTTTGCCAAGCATGATGTTGCCATATTCCTTCTGTCCTGTGTCTGTGTTGTGTAGTGAGTGACCAGTATGCAAAGAGTTTCCAAAGTCAAGAAACATTGAAATACACATAAAGTACTCCGCACTCGAGCTAAGGTACAGTGTATGGATAGTCACAGCAGTAGTTTGGGCAGAACGTTTCACAGAAAGTAACACAATATTTAAACGCAGTGTAAACGTAAACTTTATTTGTGCATATTTCTCATGTACACTTCACATAGTTATACATTTTGTTTTTTGCTTGATTTTTTTTTTGTATTTCACTCTATTTTTTATTTATTTTTTTCCACTTTTGTCTAGAAGATGTTTTGATAGACTTTTGTAACCCTCTTTTATTCTTTGACTGCATTGTTACTGCAGAACTACTGCTTGCAGCCTATTTTCAGAGTCAAAAACAAATTTCATTCTCCATTTTTTCTTATGCGAGAGCAATTTATTTGCCATTTTCACTTTTACTTTTTCGTCAGCCCTTAAAAGATATAAAATAACAATATGTAAATGTGTTTTCTCTTTTTTTAAAGTGACATTTATGAATAAAAATCCCATCCTAAAAAATTTTGAGTAGCATACGGCAATATAGGTTAGGTTAATCTGCGTTTCAAATATGTTCAAAATATACATTTACTGCAGGAAAAATTGTACCTAGTGCAATTTCCCAACTTTAATGGAGAGCACATATTATCAGCACTAAAATCCAAACTCAAGGCTTTCCTTGTTAAATTTTGCAATCTACTCCAGGAGCAATGACTTTACTCAGCAGAAAGTTCCTGCAGCGCTGCAACGGAAATGACTTTATTCAGAAATTACTTAAAAGTAATTTCACATGTCTTCTTCCTAATCTACAAATGATGAGCATCAGTTAGCAGGCAAAAAATGTATTTTTTCTAATGAAAAACATAACGGTAGCACAACTCAGCAAATAAATATGAAAGACAATGGTAATCATTCCTTATTGGTATTATGTTTACGTTCCAATGTAATAGAGGGGTGGGGTGGTATTCCTGACCAGCCCAAAAGAGACACTTAATTGCTCACTGATTTTAAAGGGAGTCTGTCAACAGAAAAAAATGATGTCAAACTAATGACAATATCTTGTAGGGCTGCTTCTACACTTTCCGAGGATGTCTTTCTTTTTATGCATTGCAGCTTCCGTTTCATAAAAATCAGCATTCCTATGCAAATTAGCTGAAACCTGCTTCAGGAAAGTTTCTTCTCCACCATTGTCTACCATTTTCTCCAGCTATTGATCACATAGTGTTTGTCAATAGTTTCTGTTGTGGTAAAGGGTTCATTAAACTAGATTTATGAATACTTAGCTGTGCTGACTAGAGATGAGCGAACAGTGTTCGATCGAGTACATGTTCGATCGGATATCAGGGTGTTCAATATGTTCAATTCCAGTCGAACACCAGGTGGAAAACTCACAAAAAATTTGATTCCTCTCCCACCTTCCCTGGCGCTTTTTTTGCACCAATAACTGCGCAGGGGAGGTGGGACAGGAACTATGAAAATGGAGGCATCGAAAAAAATCAGAAAAAGTAATTGGCTGGCTAAATCAGGTGACCTCCAATTTATACGAATAGTGGATTTAATATTCGGGTCATATGAGAATGTGAACTATGTGACTGTCAGACAGGGACAGATGTACAGGCAGGGTTAGCTAGGGATTACCTTTATTTAGGTGGGAATGTTACTGAAACAGCAGGATCCCTGTCAGCTTGCGATATGCGTTAGCTGACTTTTTCCCATAGGAATGCATTGGCCAGTGTTGATTGGCCAAATGCCATACAGAGTATAGTATTCAGCCAATCAACGCTGGTTCTGCTGGAGGCTCGTCTGTGAGGAGGCGGAGTCTAAGATCGGACCAGAATGGAGACTGCTGTGGACCGATCTTAGACTCCTCCTCCTCCGGCAGAACCAGCGTTGATTGGCCAATGCTGTACTCTGTATGGCATTCGGCCAATCAACGCTGGTCAATGCATTCCTATGCTGAGATGTAGCAGTGCTGGCCGTGCGCTCAGCTTGGCTACACGGGAGATGAAGACGAGCTGAGGGCACAGCCAGCACTGCTACACCGGAGATGTGAGCCCTGCTGCACACTCAGCTCTGCTGAGATGCCGTCCTGAGTCGAATAGTGGTTTCCCCCTAAACGAGTATTTTTCCCCATAGACTATAATGGGGTTCGATATTCGATTCAACAGTCGAGTATTGAGTGGCTACTCGAATCGAATTCCGAACTTCGAGCATTTCACTGTTCGCTCATCTCTAGTGACTCATTTCGTACTCTCTTCTTAATGTATTCTTTCAAACCCCTTCAGGACAAGGACAATTTTCACATTTGTGTTTCAGTTTTTTTATCCCTTTCCTCATTCAGAGAGCCATACCTTTTTTAATTAGTTTTGTTAAAATATCCATATGATGGTTTATTTTAGCAGGAGAAATTGTGTTTTCTAATGGCAACATTTAACATTCCACATGATGTACTATTTTTTAGTATAATAAGCATTCTTTCTTTATTCTGGGGTAAATGTGGTCATAGCATAAGGGTGCATGCACATGGAGTTACGCTCCGCTCATTTAGACACGTAAACACATGTCAGAGTGACAGCTGTAAAACAGAATCCCATTGACTTCAATGGGTGCCAGTCTCATGCGCGCTACACATTGAAATCAATGGGTTTAAAAACCTTCCATTGATTTCAATGTGTAGCGCGCATGAGACTGGCACCAATTGAAGTGAATGGGATTCTGTTTTACAGCTGTCACTCTGACACATGTTTACATGTCTGAATGAGCGGAGCATGCATGCACCCTAAGATTACTCAAATCCTTGTTTCTGTTCATGAAATCCAAGACAGACTCCATGATGTTGAAACCAGGGCTCTGTGGGGGCCATAACACCAGGTCCATGGCTCCACCAAAGGACGGTCACACTAAATATTAATGTGATTTAGATTTCTCTTTTGTTAGTTCATTTAATTGCATTAATTGATCAAAATTATTATTACTTCCATCATCATTGTGCTATTAATGCAGTTTTTCCAAAGTTTCATTCTAACTGTTGCATTTAGCCTGACTGTCTACTCCTATTACCTTAAAAATTGGCTTGATACAGATGTATGATCTAAACCATCCCGGCACAGCTGTAAAATGTCTAAAGATAAAAAAAAATAAAACTCATAAAAATTTCTATCACTATTTCATGCTGCCCTCGAACAGGGCATAACATGGTGTCAGATTTCTTTTAATGAGTGCTGGAGATGTCACATCTGTTGAGAGAAACACAAAATGCTGAGAAATTAATAGATTCAATCTGTTTTATTTCCCTGTGCCACAGATATAACAAAGGCAATGTTAAAAATAAATGTATGTTTTCTTACGCTGATAGCAAATATATTATAAGAAAAATAAAGTATAGCAGCATTATTTTATGTGAAATTAGCTGAGCCCAGACATTTCTGCACATTACATACTGTAATAAACATCACCAGCATGGCACAGTATTGGCAGGGTGATAGCATCTTGAACCATAATTAACATACTGAGCATGTGTCAGGCAGCGACTGCCAAGGCAGATCAGGTGTTAGCAATACTGACACAAGTAGGTTTCAAGAATGTGAATGTGTCCAAGTTCTCTTCCATAATTTAAAACACACCTACAGTTAGGGTTATTTCATTTACTTTGCTTCTGCTGCTACTTGCTGTTCTGTACATGAAAATTCTAAATAATTGCATTAAATATCCATGAAGATATATATATATATATATATATATATATATATATATTCTATTTCATCTTGTACTATTTCTATTTTTATTCATTTTTACTTGACTTTTATGAGTTTTGTTATATGTTTTTGCTGTTTTGCACATTTTATAAAACCCATTTCTTCTACTGAATAGTGCTCTAAATCTTTTGGCGGAAGGCATTGTCAAGACTGATGTTTCTAGAGGGTGGCTCTGACTGGAAACCTTAGTTACATTTTCATTTAAAAAGTTACCTTTTGTCAGATTTGTTATTTATTTATTTATTTATTTATTTATTTATTTATTATAAATTCTTTATTTATATTGTATAAAACTGACAAACAAAAAAGAAATACAAACCGCAGAAAATTGACATACAAACTATCAGGCACCAGTAAACAAACCAAATGGAGGGCAATAACAATCAGCATGGCAAGGTGAGAGGCACCCATATTAATAATAACAATGAAAGGTTGATGTAGAAGCAAGAAGTAGGGGGGAAGAGAGAAGGAGAAGACTGAAATCAGAGATGGGTAGCGAGGGAAAAAAGGGGCAAGAAGGGGAGGGAGGAAAAGAGAGCAAAGGGAAGGAGAAAAAGAGAGAGAAAGAAAAATAAGGGGAGGGGGGGCCAATGAGGGAAGGAGTTCCAGTGACCCCACCATTGAAGGCAAAATTCATACAGTACAGCTAAGGGCAACAAGGTCTCTATAATCCTGCAAGCCCTGGAAAATAATCCATGGCGTCCAAGCTGAAATAAAGGGCTTATACATGTTCTGAAGGCACAAAGTGAGAACAGATTTGTTTTTTTAACTTAATTTTGTTTCTTAATTTCACCAGCTGTTCTCTAGCATAATCAGCAAATTACAAGTATCATGTTCAGATTTATCCATCCTTAGCTTTTCTTGAATTTAGTTAAGGACTCCAATTTCCAGAGGAGTAACATGAAGCCCCTTGATCCCAATGCAAAATCTGTGCCAGGTCCCCAACTATAATGTATCACTTATGGTACAGGTCTCCTTATATTGGAAAGTGATATCTTATGGTCCCCCAAATGTTCCCTTAAATTATGCCCTTGATGATTTCTCATGAAGCCAATATAATACAAAAAAGTCCTGACAGACTGTAGTGCAAGCACAGGAAGGCCACACATAAGTACTAGAGATGAGCGAACACTAAAATGTTCGAGGTTCGAAATTCGATTCGAACAGCCGCTCACTGTTTGTGTGCTCGAACGGGTTTCGAACCCCATTATAGTCTATGGGGAACATATACTCGTTAAGGGGGAAACCCAAATCCGTGTCTGGAGGGTCACCAAGTCCACTATGACACCACAGGAAATGATGCCAACACCTCTGGAATACAACTGGGACAGCAGGGGAACCATGTCTGGGGGCATTTAACACACCAAAGACCCTCTATTACCCCAACATCACAGCCTAACAACTACACACTTTACACACTCAATACCACCTCTCTGACAGTAGGAAAACACCTTGAAACGTGTATTTGGCACTTGCAGTGAGGAGAGCTTGTCACCAGCAGTGAATTTGGCCCTTGTAGTAAGTTGAGGTTGGCACCAACATTTGTTTTGAAAATCAGGGTGGATTGAGCCTCTAACCAGCAGAGTTTGGGCAAATTCATGGTGGAGGGAGCCTCTAAAAACCCCAGTTTGGACCAATTCATGGTGGAGGGAGCCTCTAAAAACCCCAGTTTGGACCAATTCATGGTGGAGGGAGCCTCTAACCAGCCCAGTTTGGACCAATTCATGGTGGAGGGAGCCTCTAAAAACCCCAGTTTGGACCAATTCATGGTGGAGAGAGCCTCTAAAAACCCCAGTTTGGACCAATTCATGGTGGAGGGAGCCTCTAACCAGCCCAGTTTGGACCAATTCATGGTGGAGGGAGCCTCTAAAAACCCCAGTTTGGACCAATTCATGGTGGAGAGAGCCTCTAAAAACCCCAGTTTGGACCAATTCATGGTGGAGGGAGCCTCTAAAAACCCCAGTTTGGACCAATTCATGGTGGAGGGAGCCTCTAAAAACCCCAGTTTGGACCAATTCATGGTGGAGGGAGCCTCTAAACAGCCCAGTTTGGGCAAATTCATGGTGGAGGGAGCCTCTAAAAACCCCAGTTTGGACCAATTCATGGTGGAAGGAGCCTCTAAAAACCCCAGTTTGGACCAATTCATGGTAGAGGGAGCCTCTAACCAGCCCAGTTTGGGCAAATTCATGGTGGAGGGAGCCTCTAAAAACCCCAGTTTGGACCAATTCATGGTGGAGGGAGCCTCTAAAAACCCCAGTTTGGACCAATTCATGGTGGAGGGAGCCTCTAAACAGCCCAGTTTGGGCAAATTCATGGTGGAGGGAGCCTCTAAAAACCCCAGTTTGGCCAATTCATGGTGGAAGGAGCCTCTAAAAACCCCAGTTTGGACCAATTCATGGTGGAGGGAGCCTCTAACCAGCCCAGTTTGGGCAAATTCATGGTGGAGGGAGCCTCTAAAAACCCCAGTTTGGACCAATTCATGGTGGAGGGAGCCTCTAAAAACCCCAGTTTGGACCAATTCATGGTGGAGGGAGCCTCTAAAAACCCCAGTTTGGACCAATTCATGGTGGAGGGAGCCTCTAAAAACCCCAGTTTGGACCTATTCATGGTGGAGGGAGCCTCTAAAAACCCCAGTTTGGACCAATTCATGGTGGAGGGAGCCTCTAAAAACCCCAGTTTGGACCAATTCATGGTGGAGGGAGCCTCTAAAAACCCCAGTTTGGACCAATTCATGGTGGAGGGAGCCTCTAAACTGCCCAGTTTGGGCAAATTCATGGTGGAGGGAGCCTCTAAAAACCCCAGTTTGGACCTATTCATGGTGGAGGGAGCCTCTAAAAACCCCAGTTTGGACCAATTCATGGTGGAGGGAGCCTCTAAAAACCCCAGTTTGGACCAATTCATGGTGGAGGGAGCCTCTAAAAACCCCAGTTTGGACCAATTCATGGTGGAGGGAGCCTCTAAAAACCCCAGTTTGGACCAATTCATGGTGGAGGGAGCCTCTAAACTGCCCAGTTTGGGCAAATTCATGGTGGAGGGAGCCTCTAAAAACCCCAGTTTGGACCAATTCATGGTGGAGGGAGCCTCTAAAAACCCCAGTTTGGACCAATTCATGGTGGAGGGAGCCTCTAACCAGCCCAGTTTGGACCAATTCATGGTGGAGGGAGCCTCTAAAAACCCCAGTTTGGACCAATTCATGGTGGAGGGAGCCTCTAACCAGCCCAGTTTGGACCAATTCATGGTGGAGGAAGCCTCTAACCAGCCCAGTTTGGACCAATTCATGGTGGAGGGAGCCTCTAAAAACCCCAGTTTGGACTAGAGATGAGCGAACACTAAAATGTTCGAGGTTCGAAATTCGATTCGAACAGCCGCTCACTGTTCGAGTGTTCGAATGGGTTTCGAACCCCATTATAGTCTATGGGGAACATAAACTCGTTAAGGGGGAAACCCAAATTCGTGTCTGGAGGGTCACCAAGTCCACTATGACACCCCAGGAAATGATACCAACACCCTGGAATGACACTGGGACAGCAGGGGAAGCATGTCTGGGGGCATAAAAGTCACTTTATTTCATGGAAATCCCTGTCAGTTTGCGATTTTCGCAAGCTAACTTTTCCCCATAGAAATGCATTGGCCAGTGCTGATTGGCCAGAGTACGGAACTCGACCAATCAGCGCTGGCTCTGCTGGAGGAGGCGGAGTCTAAGATAGCTCCACACCAGTCTCCATTCAGGTCCGACCTTAGACTCCGCCTCCTCCGGCAGAGCCAGCGCTGATTGGCCGAAGGCTGGCCAATGCATTCCTATGCGAATGCAGACTTAGCAGTGCTGAGTCAGTTTTGCTCAACTACACATCTGATGCACACTCGGCACTGCTACATCAGATGTAGCAATCTGATGTAGCAGAGCCGAGGGTGCACTAGAACCCCTGTGCAAACTCAGTTCACGCTAATAGAATGCATTGGCCAGCGCTGATTGGCCAATGCATTCTATTAGCCCGATGAAGTAGAGCTGAATGTGTGTGCTAAGCACACACATTCAGCACTGCTTCATCAAGCCAATACAATGCATTAGCCAGTGCTGATTGGCCAGAGTACGGAATTCGGCCAATCAGCGCTGGCTCTGCTGGAGGAGGCGGAGTCTAAGGTCGGACCTGAATGGAGACTGGTGTGGAGCGATCTTAGACTCCGCCTCCTCCAGCAGAGCCAGCGCTGATTGGCCGAATTCCGCACTCTGGCCAATCAGCACTGGCTAATGCATTGTATTGGCGTGATGAAGCAGTGCTGAATGTGTGTGCTTAGCACACACATTCAGCTCTACTTCATCGGGCTAATAGAATGCATTGGCCAGCGCTGATTGGCCGAATTCCGTACTCTGGCCAATCAGTGCTGGCCAATGCATTCTATTAGCTTGATGAAGCAGAGTGTGCACAAGGGTTCAAGCGCACCCTCGGCTCTGATGTAGCAGAGCCGAGGCTGCACAAGGGTTCAAGCGCACCCTCGGCTCTGATGTAGGAGAGCCGAGGGTGCACTTGAACCCTTGTGCAGCCTCGGCTCTGCTACATCAGAGCCGAGGGTGCGCTTGAACCCTTGTGCACACTCTGCTTCATCAAGCTAATAGAATGCATTGGCCAGCGCTGATTGGCCAATGTATTCTATTAGCCTGATGAAGTAGAGCTGAATGTGTGTGCTAAGCACACACATTCAGCTCTACTTCATCGGGCTAATAGAATGCATTGGCCAGCGCTGATTGGCCAGAGTACGGAACTCGACCAATCAGCGCTGGCTCTGCTGGAGGAGGCGGAGTCTAAGATCGCTCCACACCAGTCTCCATTCAGGTCCGACCTTAGACTCCGCCTCCTCCAGCAGAGCCAGCGCTGATTGGCCGAATTCCGTACTCTGGCCAATCAGCACTGGCTAATGCATTGTATTGGCGTGATGAAGCAGTGCTGAATGTGTGTGCTTAGCACACACATTCAGCTCTACTTCATCGGGCTAATAGAATGCATTGGCCAATCAGCGCTGGCCAATGCATTCTATTAGCGTGAACTGAGTTTGCACAGGGATTCTAGTGCACCCTCGGCTCTGCTACATCAGATTGCTACATCTGATGTAGCAGTGCCGAGTGTGCATCAGATGTGTAGTTGAGCAAAACTGACTCAGCACTGCTAAGTCTCTGCATTCGCATAGGAATGCATTGGCCAGCCTTCGGCCAATCAGCGCTGGCTCTGCCGGAGGAGGCGGAGTCTAAGGTCGGACCTGAATGGAGACTGGTGTGGAGCGATCTTAGACTCCGCCTCCTCCAGCAGAGCCAGCGCTGATTGGTCGAGTTCCGTACTCTGGCCAATCAGCGCTGGCCAATGCATTCTATTAGCCCGATGAAGTAGAGCTGAATGTGTGTGCTTAGCACACACATTCAGCTCTACTTCATCAGGCTAATAGAATACATTGGCCAATCAGCGCTGGCCAATGCATTCTATTAGCTTGATGAAGCAGAGTGTGCACAAGGGTTCAAGCGCACCCTCGGCTCTGATGTAGCAGAGCTGAGGGTGCACAAGGGTTCAAGTGCACCCTCGGCTCTCCTACATCAGAGCCGAGGGTGCGCTTGAACCCTTGTGCAGCCTCGGCTCTGCTACATCAGAGCCGAGGGTGCGCTTGAACCCTTGTGCACACTCTGCTTCATCAAGCTAATAGAATGCATTGGCCAGCACTGATTGGCCAGAGTACGGAATTCGGCCAATCAGCGCTGGCCAATGCATCCCTATGGGAAAAAGTTTATCTCACAAAAATCACAATTACACACCCGATAGAGCCCCAAAAAGTTATTTTTAATAACATTCCCCCCTAAATAAAGGTTATCCCTAGCTATCCCTGCCTGTACAGCTATCCCTGTCTCATAGTCTCAAAGTTCACATTCTCATATGACCCGGATTTGAAATCCACTATTCGTCTAAAATGGAGGTCACCTGATTTCGGCAGCCAATGACTTTTTCCAATTTTTTTCAATGCCCCCAGTGTCGTAGTTCCTGTCCCACCTCCCCTGCGCTGTTATTGGTGCAAAAAAGGCGCCAGGGAAGGTGGGAGGGGAATCGAATTTTGGCGCACTTTACCACGTGGTGTTCGATTCGATTCGAACATGGCGAACACCCTGATATCCGATCGAACATGTGTTCGATAGAACACTGTTCGCTCATCTCTAGTTTGGACCAATTCATGGTGGAGGGAGCCTCTAACCAGCCCAGTTTGGACCAATTCATGGTGGAGGGAGCCTCTAACCAGCCCAGTTTGGACCAATTCATGGTGGAGGGAGCCTCTAAAAACCCCAGTTTGGACCAATTCATGGTGGAGGGAGCCTCTAAAAACCCCAGTTTGGACCAATTCATGGTGGAGAGAGCCTCTAAAAACCCCAGTTTGGACCAATTCATGGTGGAGGGAGCCTCTAAAAACCCCAGTTTGGACCAATTCATGGTGGAGGGAGCCTCTAACCAGCAGAGTTGGGGGAAATCAGGGTGGAGGGAGCCTCTAACCAGCAGAGTTGGGGGAAATCAGGGTGGAGGGAGCCTCTAACCAGCAGAGCTGGGGGAAATCAGGGTGGAGGGAGCCTCTAACCAGCAGAGTTGTGGGAAATCAGGGTGGAGGGAGCCTCTAACCAGCAGAGTTGTGTGAAAGCAGGGTGGAGGGAGCCTCTAACCAGCAGAGTTGGGGGAAATCAGGGTGGAGGGAGCCTCTAACCAGCAGAGTTGGGGGAAATCAGGGTGGAGGGAGCCTAGTATTAGCAGAATTGTGCAACGCTTATGGTGGATGAGTATGAGGATGCGGAGGAATTGGAGAGGTTGAGCACAGACATGGAGTTTCATGTTGGGGTGCTTTACACAGGTGGGCACAAAAATGAAGGCTCTATCCAGTGGTGGTTCATTTTTATCAAAGTGAGCCGGTCGGCACTCTCAGCTGACAGACGGGTGCGCTTGTCAGTGATGATGCCACCGGCTGCACTGAACACCCTCTCAGATAGGACGCTGGCGGCAGGACAGGACAGCACCTCCAAGGCATATAGGGCAAGTTCAAGCCACAGGTCCAACTTCGACACCCAATACGTGTAGGGCGCAGAGGGGTCGGAGAGGACAGGGCTGTGGTCGGAAAGGTATTCCCGCAACATGCGCCTATACTTCTCACGCTTGGTGACACTAGGACCCTCCGTGGCGGCACTTTGGCGAGGGGGTGCCATCAAGGTGTCCCAGACCTTAGACAGTGTGCCCCTCGTTTGTGTGGACCGGTGAGAACTTGGTCGCCTACTGGAAGAACTGCCCTCCCTGCCGCCAACGTCACATGCTGGAAACATCTCCATCATATTCTGCACCAATTGCTTGTGGCAAGCATTGATGCGATTGGCCCTCCCCTCTACCGGAATAAAAGAGGAGATGTTGTTTTTATACCGGGGGTCAAGGATAGCAAAGATCCAGTACTGGTTGTCCACCGGTTGTAAAGCACCCCAACATGAACTCAGCCATGTCTGCCACAGTGTTAGTTGGCATGACTCCTCTGGCCCCACCGGAAAGTTCAATCTCCATTTCCTCCTCATCCTCCATGTCTACCCATCCGCGCTGCAACAATGGGATGATTCGAAGTTGCCCGGAAGCCTCCTGTATCACCATCACATCATCGGACAACTCTTCTTCCTCCTCCTCCTCCTCCTCCTCCATTAAATGCGATGAAGCGGACAGATGTGTGGACCTACTCTCCAGCTGTGACGGATCGGATGCTATCCCTTACTCCTCTGTGTGATCTGAGTTATCCCTGATGTCAATCAGGGATTCTCTCAGAACACACAAGAGCGGGATTGTAAGGCTCACCATCGCATCCTCAGAGCTCACCCTCCTTGTGGACTCCTCAAAGACCCATAGGATGTCACAAAGGTCTCTCATCCATGGCCACTCATGGATGAGAAACTGAGGCAGCTGACTTTGTGGCACCCTAGGGTTTTGTAGCTGGTATTCCATCAAAGGTCTCTGCTGCTCAACCACTCTATTCAACATCTGAAACGTTGAGTTCCAGCGTGTGGGGACGTCGCACAAAAGCCGGTGTTGAGCCCAAGCTGATCAGCTTCAGCACGGCCTGCTGACGTCTACCAATGCCAGTGCTGCAACGTTTCCAACTCGTAGCTGGGGTCAATCTAACACCGGAGGAGGAGGCGGTGGCGGAGGAGGAGGCGGTGGAGGAGGAGGAGGAGGGGGGTGTTCTTCTCGTGTCCCTGCCAGGAATGTTAGGCGGGGAGACGAGGTACACCGGACCAGTTTGGGAAGCAGTCCCAGCCTCAACTACATTCACCCAGTGTGCCGTCAGTGAAATGTAGTGTCCCTGTCCGCATGCACTTGTCCACGCGTCGGTGGTCAAGTGGACCTTTGTGCAAAGCGCGGAACTAAGGGCCCGCCTGATGTTGAGTGACATGTGCTGGTGCAAGGCGGGGACGGCACACCGGGAGAAGTAGTGACGGCTAGGGACGGCATAGCGAGGTGCCGCAGTTGCCATCAGGTCCAGGAAGGCGGGAGTTTCAACAAGCCGGAACGCCAACATCTCCTGGGCCAGCAGTTTAGCGATGTTGGCGTTCAAGGCTTGCGCGTGTGGGTGGTTAGCAGTGTATTTCTGCCACCGCTCCAATGTCTGAGAGATGGTGGGTTGTTGTAAAGAAGCGCCTGATGGTGTCTTTGATGGTGCAGGAGAAGGAGATAAGACAGAAACAGGGGAGGATGAGGGAGAAGTCAACAAAGTGGCGGAGGCAGATGAAGTGGTGTCCTGGCTCGTCCTCTGGAATGCATCGCCAGCACAGTCAGCAGTGGCAGTGGCAGAGGCAGTGGCAGTGGCGTGAACGGCAGGCAGCCTTTGTCCTGCCGTTGCTGCCTGCCACTGATTCCAGTGCTTGGATTCCAAATGACGGTGCATTGAAGTGGTGGACAGGTTGCTCTTCTCAGAGCCCCTAATCAATTTTGAGAGGCAAATTGTGCAGACAACACTATATCTGTCCTCGGCGCATTCCTTGAAAAAACTCCACACCTTCGAGAAACGTGCCCTCGAGGTGGGAGTTTTTCGGGGCTGGGTACGAACTGGAACATCTTGGGAGATTCCGGGTGTGGCCTGGCTTCGCCTAAGATGCTGACCTCTGCCTCTGCCTCTAGCTACCCTTTTTGGTGCTGCACCTGCCTCAACATCCACACTACTTTCCCCGCTTGACATCCCCCCTGTCCAGGTCGGGTCAGTGTCCTCATCATCCACCACTTCCTCTTCCAACTCCTGTCTCATCTCCTCCTCCCGCACAATGCGCAGGTCAACTGGATGCCCTGACGGCAACTGCGTCACATCATCGTCGATGAGGGTGGGTTGCTGGTCATCCACCACCAAATCGAACGGAGATGGAGGAGACTCTAGTGTTTGAGCATCTGGACACAGATGCTCCTCTGTTAGGTTCGTGGAATCGCGACGTGGAGGGGCAGGTTGAGGGACAATGAAAGGAGCGGAGAACAGCTCTGGGGAGCAGGGACAGTTGGGGTTATTGTTCTGTGAAGCTTGGGAATTTTGGGAGGAAGGAGGACAAGACTGTTGGGTAATAGGAGGAGAGGAGGCAGAGTCTGACTGGCTGCTGGACAATGTGCTGTAAGCGTTCTCCGACAGCCATTGCAAGACCTGTTCCTGGTTCTCGGGCCTACTAAGGTTTGTACCCTGCAGTTTAGTTAATGTGGCAAGCAACCCTGGCACTGTGGAGTGGCGCAATGCTTGCTGCCCCACAGGAGTAGGCACGGGACGCCCTGTGGCTTCACTGCTACCTTGCTCCCCAGAACCATTCCCCCGACCTCGCCCATGGCCTCATCCACGTCCCTTTCCGGGAGCCTTGCGCATTTTGAATTCCCAGTCAGAAACTGGCACTATATAGCAGTAGCAAGAAATGAGGGTATTTGTAAACCCAATATATTCTTTGAATTCCCAGTCAGACAATGGCACTATATACCAGTAGCAAAAATTGTGAGTGCACGTAACCCCAATATATTCTTTGAATTCCCAGTCAGAAACTGGCACTATATGGCAGTAGCAAGAAATGAGGGTATTTGTAAACCCAATATATTCTTTGAATTCCCAGTCAGACAATGGCACTATATACCAGTAGCAAAAATTGTGGGTGCACGTAACCCCAATATATTCTTTGAATTCCCAGTCAGACAATGGCACTATATACCAGTAGCAAAAATTGTGGGTGCACGTAACCCCAATATATTCTTTGAATTTCCAGTCAGACAATGGCACTATATAGCAGTAGCAAACATTGTGGGAGCACGTAACCCCAATATATTCTTTGAATTCCCAGTCAGACAATGGCACTATATAGCAGTAGCAAAAATTGTGGGTGCACGTAACCCCAATATATTCTTTGAATTCCCAGTCAGAAACTGGCACTATATGGCAGTAGCAAGAAATGAGGGTATTTGTAACCCCAATATATTCTTTGAATTCCCAGTCAGAAACTGGCACTATATGGCAGTAGCAAGAAATGAGGGTATTTGTAAACCCAATATATTCTTTGAATTCCCAGTCAGACAATGGCACTATATACCAGTAGCAAAAATTGTGGGTGCACGTAACCCCAATATATTCTTTGAATTCCCAGTCAGACAATGGCACTATATAGCAGTAGCAAAAATTGTGGGTGCACGTAACACCAATATATTCTTTGAATTACCAGTCAGAAACTGGCACTATATGGCAGTAGCAAGAAATTAGGGTATTTGTAACCCCAATATATTCTTTGAATTCCCAGTCAGACAATGGCACTATATGGCAGTAGCAAAAATAGTGGGTGTATATAGCCCCAATCCTATTGCTAGGGGACTTGCAGGGTATTTCTGAGGTGAAGGTGGGGGGGGGGGCACACCGTTGGAACGGGGATTTGGGGTGTATATATGGGGTATACGGGAATACACTGTCAGTGTATTCCATTCAGGATCCGGGGAAAGCTGGGTTGCGGCGATTGAGCCCGTCAGTGCCACGTTACACTGACAAGCTTCTCCCTGGAATTTAGCTCTTATAAGAGCTGTTGGTTGTCTTCTCCTTCCTATCCTAGCCTGTCCCTGCCTACCCAGAATCTAAGCCCTAGCTAGCTGGACGGAAACCTCCGTCCCCGGTGAATTGCAAGCTCAGAATGACGCGAAGCTGGGCGTCGCTGTTCTTTTAAATTAGAGGTCACATGTTTTCGGCAGCCAATGGGTTTTGCCTACTTTTTTCAACGTCACCGGTGTCGTAGTTCCTGTCCCACCTACCCTGCGCTGTTATTGGAGCAAAAAAGGCGCCAGGGAAGGTGGGAGGGGAATCGAGTAATGGCGCACTTTACCACGCGGTGTTCGATTCGATTCGAACATGCCGAACAGCCTAATATCCGATCGAACATGAGTTCGATAGAACACTGTTCGCTCATCTGTAATAAATACATATAGGATAGACATCTCCTGAAAGATCATTGCAAAATGATGTTGTTTTTAAAAAAACTGGTTATCTCATGCCACACAACTCAGGATATGTTGAGCTAAGTGGAAATGTAAGAAAAGACACATATCTATCATATATATGTATGTTCAGTAACAGCTGGTGTTCAGAAGAATCCCAAGGCAAGTTAAAGATAACCTTTACTAAGTATCAATACTAAATTATGCCATTGTCAATGAATATTGTAAAAAATAACATTATTCACAAGTGAAATATTACATAATTTGTATTAGGATCAATGGGTTGTGGATCCTCTGTGCTACTATGACTCTGGGCATTGTCTAATCAGACTCCCTAGTATTCACCCTTTACCCCCTGTACAGGGACCTGGACTTCACTATGGAGGAACTTGCAGGTTACTACCTCCTGAGGTTATCCCATTGTTTTTAAAGGGGCTCTATCATTGGGAAATGTCAATTTTAACTAATCACACACTTGCATAGGCTCTAGAAATGCTATTCCACACTTACCTTTAGTATGTTGATTGCCTCAGTGGTTTCTGAATAAGTCCGTTTTTATTCATATGCTAACAAGCTTCCAGCCAGCACAGGAAGTTCCCAGCAGCCTCCTCTCTCCTATTATCTCCTATATGTGTGTGCAAACAGGAAGCTGAGTCATCATCATCAGAGGCAGCCTGTGCTGTATACACTCATAGGAAACAATAGCAAAGAGGGTGCACGATGCATCGTGCACCTATCTAATTAGCACATGAATAAAAGCGGACCTATTCAAAAACCCCTGAGGCCATTTACATACAAAAGGTATGTGTGGAATAGTCTTTCTAAAGCCTATGCAAGGATGTGATTAGTTAAAAATGACTTTTCCCAATGATAGAGCCCCTTTAAAAATTGGCTTAGCAAGGAGACCCTGATACACCAGTAATCAGGCAGGTACATGGTAAGGTCCAGGAAGAGGGTTAGGGAAGGTGGCTACAGTTCAGTGGTCAGGTACATGCAAATGGTCAAGGCAGATGGCAAAGTTCAGAGGTCCTGTTCCAGCATTTAGTCAATGCAAGTCCAGATATCAGGTACACCTTATGCAAATCTAGCACGACAGAACACATTATTCAGGCAGGGCATGGATAGTGAAACTGGCTTTTAAACCAGATGTAAACCAATGGACTACAGATATGCACACTGACACCTCAAAGTCAGTCTGCCACCAGAACTCAGCATATTCTCCCAGCCATATGGATAGGTGAAGGTCACCTGAATAGTATTTTCCCACTGCTGAGATGTAGCAGTTTTAATAGGCAAATGAGCTTACTGTAGCAACAATGGCCTTGCCCTGTATACGTGTGGGACTGGGTAGATATGCTAGGTTTTGGTGACAATCTCCTTTTTAGTAGCAGAAATGGAGGATATGTCCACCATGTGGGTGGATCCAGGAGCAACATGAGCAGCAGATAGTGTACATGTATAACAGGATGAAGAAGTAATACTTCATGTTTGGCAAAGGTAACCAGCAGCTGTGCCTGCTGGGAGTAGTAGTACACCAGTGACAACCAGCCAGCTACAGAATGTACATGTTATTGTGGTTTCTATGGTTCAGTTGATTGGTTGGTTTACGTGTGGTCTATTCAGGATAATTACACCTGTGGTTTAACATAAAAAAACATTGCATACAAAAAGAAGATAATAGCTCTAAATGGTGATTTATTTTTACTTTTTTGTTCTCAAATTAAACAGGGAAAGTGAATAGTAATATGTGTGGACTGGGAGTTTGTTTCATTATTCCAAGCCTTTATATTTGTTTTCCTATCAAATGTATTTAGCTATTTGAGTTCTTGAAATGGTATTATCATTGAACTGCAAGAATAGATGAGACTAGGCATAGCGATAGTATTCCAACTCCTCTTTTTATCATGTATGACGAATAGTAATGGAAAATCTATAAAATAAAGTCATAGATTTCTCATAACCTAACCCTGTGTAATAGCACTATTGATTTAATTGTTCTTCTTAACATAATGCTTGTCCTTTTATTCTTGGCAAAACAGGACTAGAAATAATCAGGGACTTCTATTCTTTGCACATAGCATGCACATATTGTCATTAAGAGTTACTGCTCTGAGGTGTCACTTAATTAAATCTGTGTTTCAGTCACCCAGGTAGTTGCCATAGTTTTGCTGATTTTTTATTTATTTATTTTTTTTGTTGCTTTTTATCATCAGCTTTAATAAAGTTAGCACATATTTTATCTATAGAAAAGCCCCCTGACCAGCAGGACATGCAAAATGTACTGTATGATTATTTTCTGAGCTTGCTTACTCTGCTATAATACTGTTGAAACTTCCATAGAAGAGTGTTGAGAAAGTAGTTGAGAAGGAACTCATATCTGTGCCATACATGCCTCAAATTGGTTTACCTCTTTAAGTCTAAGACTAGGGCTGAGCAATCGGGATCGGGAAAGATAGGATGCCGATCGGCGATCGAGCAAATTTCACGATCGAATGAAATCACTGATGGGTAATTTACTCAATATTATAGAACATTCACTGAGGGAGTAAATTCTAAAACTTAATTTTTATTAGATTTATTAAAAATAAATATCAACAAGTGCCCAAAGTGTATTAAAAACAGGTGAGGGAGTATATCAATTGCTGGAGATGGAGTAGGTAGAACCCCAATCCCTAATATTCATTCATACTCCCACACACCTTTTCCCCAAGATTAAATAGATTGATTCTAGTGCTGATTCCAGGGGCAGGTAAGGGTTATTGTTATAAAGATATGTGGCTTGCTCTTAATTAGTAGTCCATCGGATAAGGACAACAATAGTAGTTAGCAAGTGTCCACTGCTGCTATTGACAGACCTATACAGTACTGCGTCCTACCACCAAGGGCATGGGAATTGCAATTTTTACTGCACAACTTCTATCTTCCCTATACCTTATCCTCCTGATGAGCTAGACTTAGATTAACTAGTGAAACGCTGCATACTGTGGCTCGGTCTAACACATAAGGGACTGATCCACATATGCGGGCTACTGAATAATAGCAGCAGTGGACACTTGCTAACTACTATTGTTGTCCTTATCCGATGGACTACTAATTAAGAGCAAGCCACATATCTTTATAACAATAACCCTTTCCTGCCCCTGGAATCAGCACTAGAATCTATCTATTTAATCTTGGGGAAAAGGTGTGTGGGAGTATGAATGAATATTAGGGATTGGAGTTCTACCTACTCCATCTCCAGCAACTGATATACTCCCTCACCTATTTTTAATATACTTTGGGCACTTGTTGATATTTATTTTTAATAAATCTAATAAACGTTTAGTTTTAGAATTTACTTCCTCAGTGAATGTTCTAAAATTTCACGACCGGGATCGGGATTGACTTGAAAATGATCGGAAATCAGATTTTAAAAATGATCCTGAAATCTCAAGATCGGCTCAACCCTACTCCATAAACATAAAGTAACTAGGGTTGAGTGATTGGGATCAGGAAAGGTCGTATCCCAATCGGCGATCGAGCTAATTTTACAATCGGGATCGGCTGAAAAATGATCAAAAATCGGATTTTAAAAATGATCCTGAGATCTCAAGATCTGCTCAACCCTATCTAAACCCCAAGTTGAGAAGACACCTCTTTCTTTTTCTTTTTCAGATCTGGCTGGAGTTTTTTTGTTAACCAAAGTCAGGAGTGGATTGAGCCGAAGGGAGAAATACTGTATAAGTACTTTCTAATTATTTCCCATTCCTTCTGTAACCACTACTACTTTTGGTTTAAAAAAACGCAGAAAAATCTGCAACAAAAAAAAGCAGCATTGCAGCCACATGGGGCCTTAGCCTTAAGGAATGTTCCATTCTACAGATATGTATCACTTATCTTGATACAACGGACACCCCATTGGTCAACTGTTTACATCAACTGCAGCCACTTGAACATATACAGAGAATGGAGATGAAACTAGACAGCTTTGATCTCTGTTTAATAAAAGCGCTGGGTTATTGCAGTTCCCATTTACACTGTGGTGACTTGGCTCAACCAGTACAAAGAATGAATGAAGCCATCTGCTTCCAGCTTCATTCTTTATGCATGTTTTCTTTGTATGTACAAGCACAGTTGGCTGAGGAGAACCATGCAGAAAAACCCTTTAGTGTAAAGAGGCATAATCAGGCTCATAGTTGGACTGATATTCCTTGGGCCCACCAGGTCCAACCTCAAATAAACATTAGGAAATATACCTTAGTATGTTTCAAATTTCAGTGTATTCTACTGGACCACCAGAGGATACTCTAGTACTTTGGCCTTGGGACATCTGAGTCTAATGTTCCATGCTCATAAGGCTCAGATGGCAACAGTTTGCTACAAGAACGGTTTGGGGAGGAATGGAGAATTCAAGGATGATAAATATGATGCAATACAGAGAGAAATTGGGATAATGTGCTGACAGTGGTTGGGGTAGGCTGTCAGAGGGAAGTAGAGAAGTGGTGTATATGCTTCTCCTACGTAGAACTTTATTGGTGATAGGAACTGAATGACATTAGTAGTATGAGAGCAACAGAAATTCAATAAGGGAAAGGAGGTTTACGAAGAACAATGACTCAGAATAGCAGGGCAACATTTTAATTCTTTCTTAGGGCAGCAAAAATATCTACAGCACAGTATCTTTCTTTTATGCAACATACTAGATATATATAGTTTGTATATAAAGAAATGTGTATATATATATATATATATATATATCTATATATATATATTTACAGTCATGGCGAAAAGTTTTGAGAATGCCACAAATCTTCTATTGTCACATGACCTGCTCCCTCTGGTTTCTGTGTGTTTGTCAGATGTTTTTATCACATACAGAAATATAATTGCAATCATATTCTGAGTAATAAAAGCTTATATTGACAGTTAGAATGAGTTAATGCAGCAAGTCAGTATTTGCGGTGTTGACCCTTCTTCTTCAGGACCTCTGCAATTCTCCCTGGCATGCTCTCAATCAACTTCTGGACCAAATCCTGACTGATAGCAGTCCATTCTTGCACAATCAATGCTTGCATTTTGTCAAAATTTGTAGGTTTTTGTTTGTCCATCCGTCTCTTGATGATTGACCACAAGTTCTCAATAGGATTAAGATCTGGGGAGTTTCCAGGCCATGGACCCAAAATCTCTCTGTTTTGTTCCCTGAGCCATTTAGTTCTCACCTTTGCTTTATGGCAAGGTGCTCCATCATGCTGGAAAAGGCATTGTTGATGGCCAAACTGCTCTTGGACGGTTGGGAGAAGTTGATCTTGGGGAACATTCTGGTCCCATTCTTTATTCATGGCTGTGTTTTTAGGCCAGACTGTGAGAGAGCCGATTCCCTTGGCTGAGAAGCAACCCCACACATGAATGGTTTTAGGATGCTTTACAGTTGGCATGAGACAAGACTGGTGGTAGCGCTCACCTCGTCTTCTCCCAATACGCTGTTTTCCAGATGTCCCAAACAATCGAAAAGGGGATTCATCAGAGAAAATGACTTTACCCCAGTCCTCAGCAGTCCACTCCCTGGATCTTTTGCAGAATATCAGTCTGTCCCTGATGTTTTTTCTGGAGAGAAGAGGCTTCTTTGCTGCCCTCCTTGAGACCAGGCCTTGCTCCAAGAGTCTCTGCCTCACAGTGCGTGCAGATGCACTCACACCTGCCTGCTGCCATTCCTGAGCAAGCTCTGCATTGCTGGTAGCCCGATCCCGCAGCTGAAACACTTTTAAGAGACGGTCCTGGCGCTTGCTGGTCTTTCTTGGGTGCCCTGGAGCCTTTTTGCCAACAATGGAACCTCTCTCCTTGAAGTTCTTGATGATGTGATAGATTGTTGACTGAGGTGCAATCTTTCTAGCTGCGATACTCTTCCCTGTTAGGCCATTTTTGTGCAGTGCAATGATGACTGCACGTGTTTCTTTAGAGATAACCATGGTTAACAGAAGAGAAACAATGATGCCAAGCACTAGCCTCCTCTTAAAGTGTCCAGTGGTGTCATTCTTACTTAATCATGACAGATTGATCTCCAGCCCTGTCCTCATCAACACCCACACCTGCGTAAATGGAGCAATCACTGAAACAATGTTACCTGGTCCTTTTAAGGCAGGGCTGCAATGATGTTGAAATGTGTTTTGGGGGATAAAGTTCATTTTCTAGGCAAATATTGACTTTGCAAGTAATTGCTGTTAAGCCGATCACTCTTTATAACATTCTGGAGTATATGCAAATTGCCATTAGGAAAACTGAAGCAGTAGACTTCGTAACAATTACTATTTGTATCATTCTCAAAACTTTTGGCCATGACTGTATATATATATATATATATATATATATATATATATATATATATATACAGCATATGCATTGTTGCATTATATTCATAATATTATTTTTCGTTTGCAGCTCACTGGAAAAAAAATCATTAAGCATAAGGTAAATGTGCATCATAAGATGTGGACTTTTAGAAACTATCCCTTGGGCTCTGGCAGACTGTCAACTTGTTAGCATTTAGTGCAGTATTTAGTTGTGTGAGCTGAGAGAAGCAGGAAAGGCTCAGAGGAATGAAATTAAAGGAAACTTTCCAGATGTCTCCATTAAGCATGGGCTAATTCTTGTTAGCAGACATATCACTTCTGAATTCTCAATTCTGTTACATCAGATATATATACATATGTATATACTGTATACTGTCTATGGATTCAGCCATGTCCATTGCATGGACAAAATATGACTGAATCCTGTTTGATTATGAATAGAGATGAGCGAACAGTGTTCTATCGAACACATGTTCGATCGGATATCAGGGTGTTCGCCATGTTCGAATCGAATCGAACACCACGTGGTAAAGTGCGCCAAAATTCGATTCCCCTCCCACCTTCCCTGGCGCCTTTTTTGCACCAATAACAGCGCAGGGGAGGTGGGACAGGAACTACGACACTGGGGGCATTGAAAAAAATTGGAAAAAGTCATTGGCTGCCGAAATCAGGTGACCTCCATTTTAGACGAATAGTGGATTTCAAATCCGGGTCATATGAGAATGTGAACTTTGAGACTATGAGACAGGGATAGCTGTACAGGCAGGGATAGCTAGGGATAACCTTTATTTAGGGGGGAATGTTATTAAAAATAACTTTTTGGGGCTCTATCGGGTGTGTAATTGTGATTTTTGTGAGATAAACTTTTTCCCATAGGGATGCATTGGCCAGCGCTGATTGGCCGAATTCCGTACTCTGGCCAATCAGTGCTGGCCAATGCATTCTATTAGCTTGATGAAGCAGAGTGTGCACAAGGGTTCAAGCGCACCCTCGGCTCTGATGTAGCAGAGCCGAGGCTGCACAAGGGTTCAAGCGCACCCTCGGCTCTGATGTAGGAGAGCCGAGGGTGCACTTGAACCCTTGTGCACCCTCAGCTCTGCTACATCAGAGCCGAGGGTGCGCTTGAACCCTTGTGCACACTCTGCTTCATCAAGCTAATAGAATGCATTGGCCAGCGCTGATTGGCCAATGTATTCTATTAGCCTGATGAAGTAGAGCTGAATGTGTGTGCTAAGCACACACATTCAGCTCTACTTCATCGGGCTAATAGAATGCATTGGCCAGCGCTGATTGGCCAGAGTACGGAACTCGACCAATCAGCGCTGGCTCTGCTGGAGGAGGCGGAGTCTAAGATCGCTCCACACCAGTCTCCATTCAGGTCCGACCTTAGACTCCGCCTCCTCCGGCAGAGCCAGCGCTGATTGGCCGAAGGCTGGCCAATGCATTCCTATGCGAATGCAGAGACTTAGCAGTGCTGAGTCAGTTTTGCTCAACTACACATCTGATGCACACTCGGCACTGCTACATCAGATGTAGCAATCTGATGTAGCAGAGCCGAGGGTGCACTAGAACCCCTGTGCAAACTCAGTTCACGCTAATAGAATGCATTGGCCAGCGCTGATTGGCCAATGCATTCTATTAGCCCGATGAAGTAGAGCTGAATGTGTGTGCTAAGCACACACATTCAGCACTGCTTCATCACGCCAATACAATGCATTAGCCAGTGCTGATTGGCCAGAGTACGGAATTCGGCCAATCAGCGCTGGCTCTGCTGGAGGAGGCGGAGTCTAAGGTCGGACCTGAATGGAGACTGGTGTGGAGCGATCTTAGACTCCGCCTCCTCCAGCAGAGCCAGCGCTGATTGGTCGAGTTCCGTACTCTGGCCAATCAGCGCTGGCCAATGCATTCTATTAGCTTGATGAAGCAGAGTGTGCACAAGGGTTCAAGCGCACCCTCGGCTCTGATGTAGCAGAGCCGAGGCTGCACAAGGGTTCAAGTGCACCCTCGGCTCTCCTACATCAGAGCCGAGGGTGCGCTTGAACCCTTGTGCAGCCTCGGCTCTGCTACATCAGAGCCGAGGGTGCGCTTGAACCCTTGTGCACACTCTGCTTCATCAAGCTAATAGAATGCATTGGCCAGCACTGATTGGCCAGAGTACGGAATTCGGCCAATCAGCGCTGGCCAATGCATTCTATTAGCCCGATGAAGTAGAGCTGAATGTGTGTGCTAAGCACACACATTCAGCACTGCTTCATCACGCCAATACAATGCATTAGCCAGTGCTGATTGGCCAGAGTACGGAATTCGGCCAATCAGCGCTGGCTCTGCTGGAGGAGGCGGAGTCTAAGATCGCTCCACACCAGTCTCCATTCAGGTCCGACCTTAGACTCCGCCTCCTCCAGCAGAGCCAGCGCTGATTGGCCGAATTCCGTACTCTGGCCAATCAGCACTGGCTAATGCATTGTATTGGCTTGATGAAGCAGTGCTGAATGTGTGTGCTTAGCACACACATTCAGCTCTACTTCATCGGGCTAATAGAATGCATTGGCCAGCGCTGATTGGCCGAATTCCGTACTCTGGCCAATCAGCACTGGCTAATGCATTGTATTGGCTTGATGAAGCAGTGCTGAATGTGTGTGCTTAGCACACACATTCAGCTCTACTTCATCGGGCTAATAGAATGCATTGGCCAATCAGCGCTGGCCAATGCATTCTATTAGCGTGAACTGAGTTTGCACAGGGGTTCTAGTGCACCCTCGGCTCTGCTACATCAGATTGCTACATCTGATGTAGCAGTGCCGAGTGTGCATCAGATGTGTAGTTGAGCAAAACTGACTCAGCACTGCTAAGTCTGCATTCGCATAGGAATGCATTGGCCAGCCTTCGGCCAATCAGCGCTGGCTCTGCCGGAGGAGGCGGAGTCTAAGGTCGGACCTGAATGGAGACTGGTGTGGAGCGATCTTAGACTCCGCCTCCTCCAGCAGAGCCAGCGCTGATTGGCCGAATTCCGTACTCTGGCCAATCAGCACTGGCTAATGCATTGTATTGGCTTGATGAAGCAGTGCTGAATGTGTGTGCTTAGCACACACATTCAGCTCTACTTCATCGGGCTAATAGAATGCATTGGCCAATCAGCGCTGGCCAATGCATTCTATTAGCGTGAACTGAGTTTGCACAGGGGTTCTAGTGCACCCTCGGCTCTGCTACATCAGATTGCTACATCTGATGTAGCAGTGCCGAGTGTGCATCAGATGTGTAGTTGAGCAAAACTGACTCAGCACTGCTAAGTCTGCATTCGCATAGGAATGCATTGGCCAGCCTTCGGCCAATCAGCGCTGGCTCTGCCGGAGGAGGCGGAGTCTAAGGTCGGACCTGAATGGAGACTGGTGTGGAGCTATCTTAGACTCCGCCTCCTCCAGCAGAGCCAGCGCTGATTGGTCGAGTTCCGTACTCTGGCCAATCAGCACTGGCCAATGCATTTCTATGGGGAAAAGTTAGCTTGCGAAAATCACAAACTGACAGGGATTTCCATGAAATAAAGTGACTTTTATGCCCCCAGACATGCTTCCCCTGCTGTCCCAGTGTCATTCCAGGGTGTTGGTATCATTTCCTGGGGTGTCATAGTGGACTTGGTGACCCTCCAGACACGAATTTGGGTTTCCCCCTTAACGAGTTTATGTTCCCCATAGACTATAATGGGGTTCGAAACCCATTCGAACACTCGAACAGTGAGCGGCTGTTCGAATCGAATTTCGAACCTCGAACATTTTAGTGTTCGCTCATCTCTAATTATGAAAACAATTACAAAAAAATACTGAAGTTTCCAATTTTGGTATCTGTTTTTTATTGATATATATATATATATATATATATATATATATATATATATATATATATATCATATATCAAAATTGGATACATTGGATAAATGCAGGGCATTTATCATAATAATAGTCATAATTCAACGTTTCTGTAACATTACCTGCTGTAGTGCACAGATAAAATGGTGATACCTGCCATATTATACATATAAAATGGTGTTTAGAAGCTATAACATAATCATTGTGCACAGATGCTGTAACAGTATCAACTATAGCGCACAATTGCGTTAAAATGCCAATCATAGCTTATGCATACTGTTATTGAACCTGTTGTAGTGCACAGATACTGTACAGCAATGAATTAATCAACACATAAACTATAATGCATAGATATATAAACTATAATGCAAGCAACCACTGTGCAAAGATGTTAGTAGCACCAAACAGAGCATGCAGTGCCCAAATAATGTGAATCTGATCTAAATTAACAGTATGAAGGGCACATTTGGGAAAGTTTCTCAGTACCTGGAAATAAATACATTAGGCTTAATGTGGCTTGACAGTGAGTGGAAGGAGTAGAGGAATTGGTTCTCCCCACATCATGTCTGCAAATAGCTTTCTCTATGCACTGGACTGAACATTCTGCACATCTCACAGCTTAAAATGTACTGTAGTTTTCTGTATATTTGTATCCATTTCTGGCTGCTTTCATTATTACAGATGGCATATTATTCACAGACAGAGAGCAGTTTTTTTCTGACTGTACTCATAGATCCTGCTCTTTTCCTGTGTCAGTGATCTTTGCAGCTGCATCATGCCTGCATGCATTTGCAATCCAGTGTCCCTGGATCTCCTATATTATGGCTTTTCTCAGCTATTTGTTTCTTATTTTACACTAACACCTGGCAGAACTACATGTACAGCCAGTGGTACTAGTAGTAATGGATAGGGAAAGACGTAGTGTTATGAGCAAACACAGTTGTAAACTTCGGACAGTCTAAGCTAGCTCCAGAAAACAGGTACAGCCAGGGCCGCCGATAGGCCAGTATTACTGGTACTGGCGTCAGGGGCCCGGCCAAATTGAAAACTGGTGGGGGCCCGGCTTTGGCCCGCCACCGTGTGCTGACCCCCTGGCGCCTGTACCAGTCATTCAGGGCCGGCGTCAGCGCAGGGCATAGTCGGGCAAGTGCCGGGGCCCACAGAGCCTCTTGGGGCCCCCGGCACTTGCCTGCCCCAGCACTTGCCGGTCCCGATTTCAGCTGATCGGCGTCCGATTAAAGCAGGAGCTGTGACAGTTCAGCTCCTGGTTTAAACGCTGGTGTCCGGCTTCAGCGTCTGTAGGCGCGATGTGATGACGTCATCACATCGCGCCTAAATTATTTCAGTGGCGTGAGAGCGCGGGAGAGCGGCGGGTGACATGAAGCGATGGAAGAGGTAAGTGAAGGGGCCCATGAAACAGGGGGGCAAATGAAGGGGAGGGAAGGGGAGGGGAGGGGAGGAACGGCATGGCACGGCACGGCACTGTGGAAGATGAAGGGGGTGGGGAGAGCATGGCATGATACTGGGGCATATGAAGGGGGGGGAGAATGGCATGATACTGGGGCAGATGAAGGGGGTGGGGAGAGAATGGCATGACACTGGGATGAAGGGGGGGGAATGGCATGACACTGGGGCAGATGAAGGGGGTGGGGAGAGAATGGCATGACACTGGGGCAGATGTAGGGGGGAGAATGGCATGACACTGGGATGAAGGGGGGGAATGGCATGACACTGGGGCAGATGAAGGGGGGGAATGGCATGACACTGGGGCAGATGAAGGGAGGGAGAATGGCATGACACTGGGGCAGATGAAGGGGGAAGAATGGCATGACACTGGGGCAGATGAAGGGGGGGAGAATGGCATGACACTGGGGCAGATGAAGGGGGTGGGGAGAGAATGGCATGACACTGGGGCAGATGAAGGGGGTGGGGAGAGAATGGCATAACACTGGTGCAGATGAAGGGGGTGGGGAGAGAACGGCATGACACTGGGGCAGATGAAGTGGGGGGGAGAACGGCATGACACTGGGGCAGATGAAGTGGGGGGGAGAATGGCATGACACTGGGGCAGATGAAGGGGGGGAAGAATGGCATGACACTGGGGCAGATGAGGGGGGAACGGCATGACAATGGGGCAGACGGGGGGACATGAAACTGTGGGCAGTTGAAAGGGGGAGAACAACATGAAACTGGGGACAGAGATGGAGGGGGGACATGAAACTGGGGGCAGAGGAAGGGTGTATATGAAACTGGGGGAGAGATGGAGGGGGGTATATAATTTACAGGTGACTGTAGGAGGATTATACTGTGTGGGAGCACATGAAAAATGAATGGGTGGAGTCAACAGAAAAGTGGGCGGGGCTAAATTTGTCGCGTGGGGGGCAGACACGTAGGCTGTATGGGGCCCCAAAATTCCTGATGGCGGCCCTGGGTACAGCTGAGCAGAATGGTCAAACAGCCTCGAGTGCACTGCGCTCCTCCACAGAGCCAAATGTGGCCTCTAGATGTGCTCACTAGAGCCCCTAGTGGTGGGAAAGGATTTGGCAGATTTCTTCAGTCAAAGTTAGCAGCAAGTGTGAGAGCACAGCAAGCTAGGCGCACCACAAGTAACAGCAGACACAGAAGATAAGTATTACTCACCAGACCTGAACTAGGGCTCACAGAAAGCCCTAGTTCAGCTCTGTAGAAGGAGAAGAGCAGAAACAGCCTTCAGGCAAGGTAGCAGAGATGATCACGTGGTCGTCAGTAACAAGATTTTAGCGCAGTACCGGAGGGTCAGGCATGAGAATGGTCGACAATCAAGTTGGAAAATGAGATCAGCATAGTACAGAATCAATTGAGAGGAGTCTAGGAGGCAAGTAAGGGTCGTAACGAAGTGGAGAACTGCAGCAGAATCGGCAGGCGGAGACGGGGTCAAATAATGAAACCAAAAGGTCAGAGACAAAAGACACAAGCAATTACAGAGAGACAAAAAAAAAAAAAATGCAGGGCACTCACCAAAGTGTCTAAAAATTCATGTAGCACTTTATTACATCTTCAGATGATAGACGCTACTCTTTTGAGTCAGGTGGTGCTCACTGCAATACAGCATGTATAAAGAGACAAAAAAAGAAAAAAAACACAAGGCACTCACCAAAGCGTCTTAAAATTCATGTAGCACTTTATTACATCTTCGGTAAAAACTTAACACACATGGAGGAGGAATGCCAAAAATAGCATAAGGAGCGACGATCGTTTCGTATCAAAGACACTCTTTCAAGCTAAGGTCGTAGTAAGCTTGAAAAAGTGTCTTTGACACTAAACACTGCCCACATATGGACCATTTTCCATGGACACGTGCAGTATTTGACGGCAGCTTGGCTGTAGTTTGAAGCTTACGTTCGGCTACACCTTTGATTCATTTAATTAAAAAAGCCAACACACCCCTGGCATATTGAATGCTTAAATATCTAATTTTTTTATTCTAGAATCCAGGCAATTACATAGAAACCACAGCACAACACAAAATAATAAGCTGCATTGTTACTTATCTACTTTGGAACAGCATAGTCATTCATGAAATGACACAATATAAACATATACAAACAGAACATTAATTTTAAGACTTCCCATTTGGCATTTGCATCATTTATGTGCATAATTAACCCTGCTAAACTATTTCTTGGTGATTAGGTTGGCACAACTTGTCTAGTAAAGCAAACCAAAAATGCAAATTGCTTTAATGCTTGCCTACGGCATTTGCATGAAACTTGGTAATTTTGTGTTTAATAAAAGCTGGAGGGTTCTAAGCCAATCAAATCTGCAAATCTAATGTTTTCTTCAGCATTAGGAGAAATTACCAAAGTTTATTTTTGTTATAAGATTCTCAATCAGATCAATTCATTTACGTAAATCACTTTCCAAATTCAAAGTGACATTACACGATTATAAGAACAGAGCTGTTTCTTCCAAAAACACTGCTACACCTGTCCCAAGGTTGCATCTGTTATTACCAATCAGTTCTTGTCAATTGGGGCTGACAATACCTCACCCACCTCGACAGGTATTGTTTTTTTTGTTTTGTTTTGTTTTGTTTTTTTGGAAGAAAGCAGATATGCTTTCCTTATCCTGTACTATCCTTAAAGAGGTTATCCAGGTATTTTTTTGTTAATGCCTGGACAACCAGAGGAGGTGAGAAAAATCATACTTACTTGTTCCCTCGTGCTCTGGTGTAGTTCTAGTGCATTTCAGTCCTGATACTCCGGCAGCTTTTCATGGTCTTTTCTCACGTGACCGCTGATGTCAATCAGAAGCATCAGAAGGCCTCAGGCAGAGACCCATGATGTCACTGGTAGCGAGAGAAGGTGTGGAGCTCACCACGGACAGTATCCTTCTGTCACCCACCACCTGTACTGGGTCCAGGAGGCTCCCCAGGCTGTTAAGTGCTGCAAGTCCTGCAAGGCCATTATGATAGTGTCCGTTAAAAAAAAAAATGGACAGTTATCATAACAGATATTAACAGACAATAAGGGCGGGTTCACACCTGCGCCCGATCTCCCTGAGAAACTGGACAGGGGACGGAAACCTGGCGGTCAGTTTTCAAACCCATTCACTTGAATGGGTTTGCAAAGTGACCGCCTGTGTGCATCTACGGCCTCTCCGCGGTGACGCTGGGTTCACACCTGCGTCTGGGGTCTCCGTACTATGGTTTCCGTCTTCTGCATGGCAGAAGACGGAAACCATAGATCGGGTCCGGCCGTGCGCGGCGGTGAGCGTTTTAGGCTCTCCGCCGCGAAACCGGATTTTTTTATCCGGACACAGAGTAGTGCATGTCCGACTCTGTGTCCGGATTATAAAACCCGGTTTTGCGGCGGAGAGCGCAAAACGCTCACTGCCGCGCACGGCCGGACAGCTTTCTCACCCATTCAAATGAATGGGTGAGAAAGTCTCCTGCAGGCTTCCGTCTCCTGCATCTGTTTTATGCAGGAAACGGAAACCTGCAATAAGGACCGACGACGCAGATGTGAACGAGCCCTGAAACAGTTTTTTTTTAACCAGACACAAAGTCGAACATGCAGGACTTTGTGTCCGGTTAAAAAAAAAGGTTTTGCCACGGACAGGCAGAAGACGCACACGGGCAATCCCTTTGCAAACTCATTCAAATGAATGAGTTTGAAAACTGACTGCTGGGTTTCTGTCCACTGTCCAGTTTCTCGGGGCAAAAGATGGAAACCCGCTGGATTGGCTAAAGCGGAGACTGGGCGCAGGTGTGAACCCGCCCTAACTGATGCTAATGTCAGTAGTATTTTTTTAACTGATCCAATAAATGGATCAGTACATTAGTGTCCGTTAGTGTTTGATTTTATACTGTCTGTAGAAAAAACATGTACAGTAATAATAGACAGTATTACGGATGCCCATCCATTACTGTCCGTTACCCATAGTCTTTAATGTTAAAAAATAACAGACACTTTACGTCTGTCATGAAAACGGTATATATCATGTACACAAAAGTCCAGCACCCTGGATTTTCGTATCTGTTAAAAATAACGGACATGTGACTAATTTGCAGTAAACGAACACTATCCATCACTAACGGACACCAGATAAAATCCCATTCAAATCAATAGAATTTGCAACGCATTTGTGATGGTTCTGCTAGTGTCCGTTACTAAAATCTTGTAACATACACTAGCAGTGGACACTACTGACAGTCAGCAATGGTAGGGTGAACGACCCCTAAGTGATGTTTGTTGCTAAAGTAACTATGCTGAAGAGTGCCATTCATTTTCAACAAGTAGCAATATTATTTCAAGATATTATGTCTCAGATTTTCAATCTATTTAATACTAGCTGACATTAGTCCATCCATTTTATTATTAGCTGTTCTGAGGTTATTTCATAGTCCTGGAAAGCCCTTTTAAGTTGTTACCATCTTGGATAAGTTGCTCACAGATCTCCAGTGAAGGGGACAAAGTTAGTATTCTTAGAGCCTGTAAAACAGCATAGACATGTTGTTCACATAAAGTATTAAAGATAATCGGATCCCTATGAGGGCGGGTTCACACCTACACCCAGTCTCCACTTTGTGGGTTTCTCTCTTCTGCCCGAGAAACTGGACAGAAGATGGAAACCCATCCCGTGAGTGTCTTCTGGTCTCCGCGGCGAAACCTTTTTTTTTTTTTTTAACCGGACACAAAGTCCTGCATGTCCAACTTGGTGTTCAGTTAAAAAAACTGTTTTTACCGTGGAGAGGCAAAAGACTCTCCTGTCCAGTTTCTCAGGCAGAAGACGGAAACCGCCAAAGCGGAGACTGGGCGCAGGTGTGAACCCGCCCTAAGCGGTATATTGCAAAAGATAAAGAGTATAATATGACTGTATGTCACCTGAACCAATATCTTTTTATCAATAATAGGGGCATTAATAATAATAATAATAATAATAATAATAATCATAATAATAATGTCTTCTATCCTGTTATAAAACAGATCTCCAGTGAAGGAGACAAAGTTACTACTCTTAGAGTCTGTAATACAGTATAGACATGTTATTCACATAAAGTATTAAAGACAATCGGATCACTATGTGTGGTGTATTACAAAAGATAAAGAGTATGGGATGACTGTATGTCACCTGAACTGATATCTTATTATCATTAACAGGGGCATTATTATTATTATTAATAATAATAATAATAATAATAATAATAATAATAATAATATTAAGCAGAAGAAGAAGAATGTCTCCTGTCTTGTTATAAATCAGATCTCCAGTGAAGGAGACAAAGTTACTACTCTTAGTCTGTAATACAGTATAGACATGTTATTCACATACAGTGTTAAACACAATGGGATCCCTATGTGTGGTGTATTACAGCAGATAAACAGTATGTGGTGACTGTATATTCACCTGAAGCGATATCTTCTTATCAATAATAGTAATAATAATAACAATCCAGTCTTCTCTCCTGTCATACAGCTAGTCATCTCTATGAATCTCTCACACATAATGGAATGAACGACCTCAGGTTACTCTGCCAAGTCCGAGCTGCTCCTTTTCACCGTAAACCCCATGCTAGCCCCTCACTAAATGCCCAAGTCTCCCCCCAGGCCCCCTGCCTCCTGACAAGAAGAGACTAGACACAAAAAGTGTCTGTCATGAGGACTCAGCCACACAGAGCTGCAGTCTTAGAGGCAGCAGTCCCTTCCCCCGCTGCACGGACTCCTGACAGAAGGAGGAGAGAGGCAGAGAGGAGAGGATGCTGGAGGTGGCGGGGATACACGGGGAGCAGTACTGGCAGCCTGGCCCCTTCCCACACATCTTCCTGTAGCTGTGCAGGGGGATGACTTCTCCAGCATGGCTGTGTGATGATTCCTTCTCCGGTCCTGGCATGCAGTGACTGAGGAGAGGCAATGCTGTGTGTGCCCCTCCCTGCTCCTCCTGGCAGGCGCTGACCCTGGTGCTGAACTGAAGAGCTGTCCCACAGAAGACTGAGAGCGACCACAGCACTTAACACCTCTCTGCAGAACTACATCGTCTAGAGGAGGTCTGACATGGTGACCCTGGCAATTTCCAGGTATCTGTCCTACATCAATGCTCTAGCAGCTTTATACCAGAAAGTTTCCGGTTACTTGCCTGCCTTGTGAAAGTGCAGGGTGTGATCTATTGGGAAGTTTGCTTATTACACTACTACTAGGAATATTTAGTAGCTTATTGCTGGTTTGCTGTAAATTACCTTGTTGCCTATGATCAGATATATGTCCAGTTCTACCAGAAATCCATATATAAAGCCTATGTATAATCCTATTATTCTCATACCTTAGCTAATTGTTTAATACATAACTCTTTTGCATCAGATGAATACATTGTAATGAATCCTATGTATGTATGTATGTTTAGTAAGTGTGAATGATGACTACTATGAACGTGCAGCCTAGTGATACATGCCTGTAATATTTATCAATATGAAGATTCTCCAATGTCTTCCCCATGGTCCCCAAGGTCCTGATGAAATGAGCTCCTGCAGTCAATATATTCACACCAGGAACCATTCCCCTTGTGTGTTTTCTTGTTATTCTTCTTCTTCCTTTTATAGTATATATTTTATGGTGATGTGATTGAAATATATGTGTAGCATGGATGCCCTCTTGTGTTTTATGATCCATATTATTTTGATTGATTTCCCAGACCATTAGCATATATCTGCATCCTTTTCTATGTGCAGACCTGAGAGTTTCAATATTGAGATGTCAAGCTTGCACTGTATGTGTCTTTCTTAAAGATTGCAAATAAATCAGGCAATTGATTTTTTTTGGTTCGTCTTCTACTGAGTGGTAGCTCCGAGGGAGACAGAATTCAGAAAGGACAAAAATATGTCACTTGTCTTTAGAAGGCTTTCTTCACTTGATAATTATAAGGATGATTTATTGCAGGCAGAGTTCTTACTGCTGTATTTTGGAGGCAATTTCGCAGAAGACAAAATCATTCACTGGGTGTTAAGGATGATATTTCTGCCGGAGCTCCACATATCTGAGGAAATGAACACTTGAAGATCGATATAGGCTAGTAAAGTGTTTTTACCATCTGACACGTTGCAATACCTCGTTTAAGAAAAAAAAAAAATCAATCAATTTAGTAAATGTTAATACATGCTTTTTTCTTTTTTTCTGTAGATTGTTTCCTTTTATTTTTTAGATATGTTATACAATAGAGACAAAAAATATAATAAAGAAAATTAGTAAACATAAAACTTTATAGAATAAATTCACTTTAACAGACACGTACTTGACTAGTTGCCAAATCAGTCGGATATAAGATTTATACCATAATGTTATTTATATCAATTGTCAGGTGACACATTGTAAACCAACAAGAGGTTTTTAGAATCCAATTTGTTGGCCAGCATGCAGCTGGAAATACTAGTTGCACTGCCTTGGGATTTTCTGGGTTTTCGTCATAGACGGTGATACATAGAGAGGGTGAGTTCATTTAGCAACAACAGTAACAATCTCCTTACTTGTAGATATACCTGTAGGTTAAGAACATGGAAGGATTTACAATTACTCTGTATGTATCGTCATACAATAAATATAGTGACCTGCCAGTACTTGTGAAACTAGACATAATGTCACAATTCTAGATATCATTATAAGAAAGAGAATAGACACAAGTAGAGAAATATGTTCAAGCAATATCCTTGCAATTTGGAAACAGGTACATGAGGTTGTACATCTATGACTTTCACATGATTCGCATTACCTGAGACTAAAGAATCATATAGTTAATCATTGCTACTTATTTATTGTTTTTTTTTTATACTATAAACTGTATTAGATTCCATTAATGCACATTTAGTGCAGTATTAGATAAATATCCTTTAGGCCCCCTTTTCAATGCTTTCTGTATTCCTAACTAGAGATGAGCGAACAGTGTTCTATCGAACACATGTTCGATCGGATATCAGGGTGTTCGCCATGTTCGAATCGAATCGAACACCGCGTGGTAAAGTGCGCCAAAATTTGATTCCCCTCCCACCTTCCCTGGCGCCTTTTTTGCACCAATAACAGCGCAGGGTAGGTGGGACAGGAACTACGACACCGGGGGCATTGAAAAAAATTGGAAAAAGTCATTGGCTGCCGAAATCAGGTGACCTCCATTTTAGACGAATAGTGGATTTCAAATCCGGGTCATATGAGAATGTGAACTTTGTGACTATGAGACAGGGATAGCTGTACAGGCAGGGATAGCTAGGGATAACCTTTATTTAGGGGGGAATGTTATTAAAAATAACTTTTTGGGGCTCTATCGGGTGTGTAATTGTGATTTTTGTGAGATAAACTTTTTCCCATAGGGATGCATTGGCCAGCGCTGATTGGCCGAATTCCGTACTCTGGCCAATCAGTGCTGGCCAATGCATTCTATTAGCTTGATGAAGCAGAGTGTGCACAAGGGTTCAAGCGCACCCTCGGCTCTGATGTAGCAGAGCTGAGGCTGCACAAGGGTTCAAGCGCACCCTCGGCTCTGATGTAGGAGAGCCGAGGGTGCACTTGAACCCTTGTGCACCCTCGGCTCTGCTACATCAGAGCCGAGGGTGCGCTTGAACCCTTGTGCACACTCTGCTTCATCAAGCTAATAGAATGCATTGGCCAGCGCTGATTGGCCAATGCATTCTATTAGCCCGATGAAGTAGAGCTGAATGTGTGTGCTAAGCACACACATTCAGCTCTACTTCATCGGGCTAATAGAATGCATTGGCCAGCGCTGATTGGCCAGAGTACGGAATTCGGCCAATCAGCGCTGGCTCTGCTGGAGGAGGCGGAGTCTAAGATCGCTCCACACCAGTCTCCATTCAGGTCCGACCTTAGACTCCGCCTCCTCCAGCAGAGCCAGTGCTGATTGGCCGAATTCCGTACTCTGGCCAATCAGCACTGGCTAATGCATTGTATTGGCGTGATGAAGCAGTGCTGAATGTGTGTGCTTAGCACACACATTCAGCTCTACTTCATCGGGCTAATAGAATGCATTGGCCAGCGCTGATTGGCCAGAGTACGGAATTCGGCCAATCAGCGCTGGCTCTGCTGGAGGAGGCGGAGTCTAAGATCGCTCCACACCAGTCTCCATTCAGGTCCGACCTTAGACTCCGCCTCCTCCAGCAGAGCCAGTGCTGATTGGCCGAATTCCGTACTCTGGCCAATCAGCACTGGCTAATGCACTGTATTGGCGTGATGAAGCAGTGCTGAATGTGTGTGCTTAGCACACACATTCAGCTCTACTTCATCGGGCTAATAGAATGCATTGGCCAGCGCTGATTGGCCAGAGTACGGAATTCGGCCAATCAGCGCTGGCTCTGCTGGAGGAGGCGGAGTCTAAGATCGCTCCACACCAGTCTCCATTCAGGTCCGACCTTAGACTCCGCCTCCTCCAGCAGAGCCAGCGCTGATTGGCCGAATTCCGTACTCTGGCCAATCAGCACTGGCTAATGCATTGTATTGGCGTGATGAAGCAGTGCTGAATGTGTGTGCTTAGCACACACATTCAGCTCTACTTCATCGGGCTAATAGAATGCATTGGCCAGCGCTGATTGGCCAGAGTACGGAATTCGGCCAATCAGCGCTGGCTCTGCTGGAGGAGGCGGAGTCTAAGATCGCTCCACACCAGTCTCCATTCAGGTCCGACCTTAGACTCCGCCTCCTCCAGCAGAGCCAGCGCTGATTGGCCGAATTCCGTACTCTGGCCAATCAGCACTGGCTAATGCATTGTATTGGCGTGATGAAGCAGTGCTGAATGTGTGTGCTTAACACACACATTCAGCTCTACTTCATCGGGCTAATAGAATGCATTGGCCAATCAGCGCTGGCCAATGCATTCTATTAGCGTGAACTGAGTTTGCACAGGGGTTCTAGTGCACCCTCGGCTCTGCTACATCAGATTGCTACATCTGATGTAGCAGTGCCGAGTGTGCATCAGATGTGTAGTTGAGCAAAACTGACTCAGCACTGCTAAGTCTCTGCATTCGCATAGGAATGCATTGGCCAGCCTTCGGCCAATCAGCGCTGGTTCTGCCGGAGGAGGCGGAGTCTAAGGTCGGACCTGAATGGAGACTGGTGTGGAGCGATCTTAGACTCCGCCTCCTCCAGCAGAGCCAGCGCTGATTGGTCGAGTTCCGTACTCTGGCCAATCAGCACTGGCCAATGCATTTCTATGGGGAAAAGTTAGCTTGCGAAAATCGCAAACTGACAGGGATTTCCATGAAATAAAGTGACTTTTATGCCCCCAGACATGCTTCCCCTGCTGTCCCAGTGTCATTCCAGGGTGTTGGTATCATTTCCTGGGGTGTCATAGTGGACTTGGTGACCCTCCAGACACGAATTTGGGTTTCCCCCTTAACGAGTTTATGTTCCCCATAGACTATAATGGGGTTCGAAACCCATTCGAACACTCGAACAGTGAGCGGCTGTTCGAATCGAATTTCGAACCTCGAACATTTTAGTGTTCACTCATCTCTATTCCTAACCACAAGTTTTTATATTTCATGATTTACATGTTTCCATTAACATGCCATTACATACATATACTTACAGTGACACTATACATGCATGTACTTGTTAAACATATCATCTCAAACTATGGATATTAATATAGACATCCTTTCAGTGGTTTAGCTAGAAGATGGCAAGATTCAAAGTGAAAATATTAGTGGATTTTGGTACTTGTGTTGGAGAGCTTCTTTATAGTTGGCACTCTAATTAATCTAATAGCAGTTCGACATGTTAAACTTCAGATCTTTCTCCACCCTTGCCAAATTCCTGTAAGCCATAGCAGAATAGTTTATGGCCCTCCTACTGTGCACTGATTGTACGAAATTTGGGCCTTCCAAAAACATTTGCTAAAAACTTAAAATCACTCAAATATAGAATGTCTTTGAATTCCAAAATTTAACATTCGGATATCTTTTGAATCGAATTAAGATGTTAAGACTGTGTGACGAGACTTAGGGGGCGTTCACACTACTGTCTGTGTCCGACAGGTAGTGTCCGCTCCAAATCTGGCACGGACATTAGAAGCGGACACTAGCTGTGTCCGTGACACCTGTCATTTATTTAAATGGACACCGGATGAGTTCTTTTGCACTCCGTGCCCTTCCTTCACTGTCCGCATGTAAAGATGTCCGACTTTTCAAGCGGACAGAAAAACCCGACATGTAGGGTTTTTCTGTCCGCTTGAAAAGTCAGACATCTTTACAAGCGGACAGTGAAGGACAGGCACGGAGTGCAAAAGAACACACCCGATCGCCATTTAAATAAATGACAAGTGTCACGGACACAGCCAGTGTCCACTCCTAATGTCCATGCCAGATTTTGAACGGACACTAGGAGCAGACACTACCTGTCGGACACAGACAGTAGTGTGAACGCCTGGTTACAGATGTTACTAGCTAACGTAGTTATAGACATTTCAGAAAATAATCTAGCTTGTATTTTAAATGAGCAATTTGCTAACATAAGGTAGCATTATGCAAGGGCAAGGAGAGTGTTAGGATCCTTTTAGACATTCAGGTTAACAGTTTTATGTATTTCTATGAATAATGAAATATTTACTCTAAAGGGGACCCAAATGTTACCCATGTTGGTAGCAATTATAAAAGACATGATCAAGAAGGTGTAAATTAGTAAATATCTTTATTTTGATATGTGCTTTCTAACTTAGACTCTAATAAAGTGCCATCTAACAGATAGAAGAGAGGTCAAGTTTCACATAATTTTTTGGGCTATATAAGATAAAATGGAAGGTGTCCTAAAAGACACAGGTTAATTCTTTATGCTTATGCTTTAATATCCCTTTATTAAATACATTTGTACTGCTAAAATAGTTCAAAAACAGTAACAATAGTAATACATGTCATGCTATTGATGTTTTCCAGATGGTTGTCAGTCAGTACTGTGTCGCACTGTTTTGTGAATTCATGTGGTGTAGAAAGTTGCCATTCTACACCTTAAAGGAACCTTTCCTGCAACAGCAGTACAAATGCTAAGACACCGTTGACCATGAGAAGGGTGGATTCTCAACTTCTTTGCGCTAATAGAGCAATAGTGTGTATGTGTGGCAAGTGTTTTAGTTCATGCTTGAGGAAGTGATGGAGCGCTATTTATTTTGCTTACTTATATAGCACCATCATCGTGCTTTACAGATATTGTCTCTGGAGTGTGGGAGGAAACCCAAACAAGCATGGGGAGAACATACAAACCTATTGAGAACATGTTGTCCTTGGCTGGGTTTGAACTTACAACTAACCACTGAGCCCATGTGCTTCCCATATACTTACATTATTCTTTCAGTAGCCGTCTTTGTCTGTCCCATAGAAGTGAATGGAGTAGTAATTTTGAATCAACTCTTATTTATTTATTAGCTTACTTGTATAGCGCCATCATATTCCGCAGCACTTTACAGACATTGTGGTTACTGTCCCATATAGGGCTCACAATCTAAATTCCCTATCAGTATGTCTTTGGAGTGTGGGAGGAAACCAGAGTACCTGGATAAAACCTGCACAAACATGGGGTGAGCATACAATCTCCTTGCAGATGTTGTCTTGGCAAGATTCAAACCCAGGACTCCAGCATTGCAAAGCAGCAGTGCTAACCACTGCCCGCTTTGCTTTTTCGCTGGGTACTCTGGGAATCGCATTTTTTTATCAGATTAATTGATATTGAATAATGATATACAGCATTAGAAGCTGAGCAGATTGATCTAGAAAGGGAAATATTGTGCAAGGGTGCATTCACATCTTTGTTTGACCCATCCTTCTGTTCAATCATAGCACCAGGAGAATGGATTAAACAGCAAAGATGATCCATTTATTGATGGATAAGTACGGATCTCAAGACTGTAAGGGGGTTTGTTGAGTATTCATCATTCTCTTTCTGTCATTGCTCAACTAAAATGCCTTTGATTTCAGAAGGATTCTGTGTCTGAGAGACATTGGCACAGAACAGAATATATCCTACCCTGTTTCCCTGAAAATAAGACACACACACCCCCCCCTCACCTTCTGGATCACGTACAACCAGCAGTCATACCGGCACTCCGCTAATTGTTCCCCGCTTTGTTTGCCGATTGTTCCCCGCTCCAGCCGTTGCATAAAACATCCCCCGAAAATAAGAAAGGTCATATATTTCGTTAGATAATTAATTAAAAGAACATGTCTTATTTTCGGGGAAACAGGGTAACTAGACTTTATTAATAGCATTAATTAATATCTACTTTTTATATGCTTAAAAACCAGTCATCTAGACATGGGGCCATCTTAGCAATTTAAAATCCAGTTAAATGGGTTGTCTAAGATACTTTTTTTCTAGAAGTCGTGTCCCTCTCCCTATGTGTTGTTCCTTGTTTTGTAGCTTAGCTCCACTCAAAATACATTCTATAAAAAGGAAACTCAAACTTATTATTAGTTATTATTTATTAGAAAACAAGTGTTCCTTAAATGATGAAAGAAGTAGGCCAAAGGAAGTAGGACAATGCAGTTATATCTGTCATATCAAAATATGGAAAGCAATGATTTTCATATGTATTTTTAAGGAGTGGAAGTGAAATACTTCCTAGCTTTTGTCATGAAAATTGCACTGTCAGATTACATTTAAATAGATGGGACTCATTTTCTAGGTAATCTATAAGCGTGCATTTTTAAGATATCCTGTTGAAACCTTGTACTCTTGTAGCTATGACTAACATGTTAAAATACTTTATGTTTATCTTTCTGTCTATCTATCTATCTACAGATGTAGCAGCTGTTAAATGAACATACATTATGAGTGAAACAAGTGAACAAATGTTCGTTAGCACAATATGAATGTTTGTTAAGGTAATATTGGGAAATTATTCAGTGACTGCTTCATCTGTATCTATCTATCCATCTCCAAGAGATAAAGAAGACAGCACCTCCAAAAGCAAATGTTAACAGGTGCGTGATGTGGCTGTAATACCAATAGCAAATATTTCAGCCAAAAATCATTAAGGGCCCCTTCACACGGAGGATACTCTTGCTGATTCGGAACGTGTAAACGTTCCGAATCAGCAGCGTTTAAAGCAGGTCCCATTGCTTTCTACACGTATGCCGGCTCCCATAGAAAGCAACGGGACCTGCTTTAAACGCTGCTGATTCGGAACGTTTACACGTTCCGAATCAGCCAGAGTATCCTCCATGTGAAGGGGCCCTAAGACATATACAGATAATAACTATGTAAAGTTTAAAATCCATTTGAGATTCTTGGAGTATGCCAAGTATGCAGAGGCCTACTGCAATTTGTGTGTCTGTCTGTCTATCTATCTATCTATCTAAATACAGAATTTTTTTTGTCTATCTATCTATCTATCTATCTATCTATCTATCTATCTATCTATCTAAAAATATCCCACCAGTGTTGTCCCGTGTTGTCAGGAATCCAACTTTCTATAAAGAAAACTATATGTATAACATTCAGTACAATGTGTGTTTAGTATTTCTAAATTATTTAGTATTTTGTCTATACTGATATATATATATATATATATATATATATATATATATATATATATACACCAAAAGAAAAACATAGCATACAAGAAGAGATAGCAAGGAGAATACTAATGCAAATTTACCCTCACAACACATAAATGGCCTTATCATAGTAATGTATGCTTACCAACACAACTGAAGAAAAACTTGGACCCACAGAGGGTCAGGTAAGTATATACCCAAGATCAACAGAATAATTAGCAAGATAGTTATTTATATCCAAAATACAAAAGTTTATTATTCCGCATATACACTCACCGGCCACTTTATTAGGTACACCTGTCCAACTGCTCGTTAACACTTAATTTCTAATCAGCCAATCACATGGCGGCAACTCAGTGCATTTAGGCATGTAGACATGGTCAAGACAATCTCCTGCAGTTCAAACCGAGCATCAGTATGGGGAAGAAAGGTGATTTGAGTGCCTTTGAACGTGGCATGGTTGTTGGTGCCAGAAGGGCTGGTCTGAGTATTTCAGAAACTGCTGATCCACTGGGATTTTCACGCACAACCATCTCTAGGGTTTACAGAGAATGGTCCGAAAAAAGAAAAAACATCCAGTGAGCGGCAGTTCTGTGGGTGGAAATGCGTTGTTGATGCCAGAGGTCAGAGGAGAATGGCCAGACTGGTTCGAGCTGATAGAAAGGCAACAGTGACTCAAATAGCCACCCGTTACAACCAAGGTAGCCAGAAGAGCATCTCTGAACGCACAGTACGTCGAACTTTGAGGCAGATGGGCTACAGCAGCCGAAGACCACACCGGGTGCCACTCCTTTCAGCTAAGAACAGGAAACTGAGGCTACAATTTGCACAAGCTCATCGAAATTGGACAATTGAAGATTGGAAAAAACGTTGCCTGGTCTGATGAGTCTCGATTTCTGCTGTGACATTCGGATGGTAGGGTCAGAATTTGGCGTCAACAACATGAAAGCATGGATCCATCCTGCCTTGTATCAACGGTTCAGGCTGGTGGTGGTGGTGTCATGGTGTGGGGAATATTTTCTTGGCACTCTTTGGGCCCCTTGGTACCAATTGAGCATCGTTGCAACGCCAAAGCCTACCTGAGTATTGTTGCTGACCATGTCCATCCCTTTATGACCACAATGTACCCAACATCTGATGGCTACTTTCAGCAGGATAATGCGCCATGTCATAAAGCTGGAATCATCTCAGACTGGTTTCTTGAACATGACAATGAGTTCACTGTACTCCAATGGCCTCCACAGTCACCAGATCTCAATCCAATAGTGCATCTTTGGGATGTGGTGGAACGGGAGATTCGCATCATGGATGTGCAGCCGACAAATCTGCGGCAACTGTGTGATGCCATCATGTCAATATGGACCAAAATCTCTGAGGAATGCTTCCAGCACCTTGTTGAATCTATGCCACGAAGAATTGAGGCAGTTCTGAAGGCAAAAGGGGGTCCAACCCGTTACTAGCATGGTGTACCTAATAAAGTGGCCGGTGAGTGTATATAGAAATACTAAAACACATTGTACTGAATGTTATATATTGAATCGTTGGACTGTTTAATATAGAAGGCTTTCCCATGGTGATAGAGGATGTAACTTTATCTGAAGACTAGTGATTTAAAATAATTGTTCATATAGCATAAGAAATCATTTGGGAACACTTTGCACCTGACAATGATAAAGGCTAGGATCATAGAAACCCATTTCATTTATAGCAGATAAGAGTGATTTACATTTTGTAACTTAGAGCTGGTCACAGGGTTCCATACATTTTTCATCAGGAGACCCTTCTAACTAAAAGGGATTGCCCCATCCAGAAAACCCTTTAAGGCCATGTCCCCACGTAACATAAGCTCACAGGTTTGGCCTTGATGGAACAGTCCCTGTAAAGTGGATGGGATTTCAGAAAAATATGCACAGTGACACACTGTGTTTCCAAAACCGCTTTTGGTTTCCCTATAGGTATAATGAAAACAGAAAATCCACAGAGGAAACCTCTGCAGACTTTCTGTGAAAGACACTGCAAGAAGAACTACCATTCATTGCGGCCACAGTTTTTCTGCAGCACTTTTTTGCTGCAGCCCACTATATGGAGCCTTAGCCTTAAAGTCAGAATACTAATGAAAAAAAGAAAACAATAGCCTTTCCAGACTTGTTGCAGGTGGTAAAATCAAAATTATATTGAATATCCTTTACAAATAATCCTTTCTCTGGCCTTTGGCAAACATTACCGTTAAAAGCTTGCCAGTTGTGCAGCTTGCTGTTTCAAAAACATAGTTAGTGAAAAAGGATATTTTGCTGGAAAAAAAATCAAAGAAAACATTTGACTGAGTCCATGAATATTTGCATTCTGTGAATCACACAACTTGATGCCATGTTGTTCCCGTTGAGAACGCTTGTTGCACTTTTGGCTGACAAATTAACAACTAAAGCTTTAGCAGCTGTTTGCTCATATTTTGCCTCTGTGCATAAACTTTGAGTCTTGATATATAAAGTGTTATACATTGTGCAGAACAGAGAAGTATACACTATAAGGGAGAAGCCTGTCTGACTTCTCTTAAATGCTTTTTGATCTGTGTCAATATTAGTTGACCATACATCCAGATTAATTATATAAGTGTTACATAGCAAGACCTATAGCAACATAGCAGATAAGGTTGGATAAAGACACATGTTCATCAAGTACAATCTATAAACCTACCAAGGTGATCCAGTGGAAGGCAAAAACCTGAATAATTGAGGTGCATCTCGGCCAGCCAGGGACTTTATTAAAACTAGCATACAGAACACCAGTCTTAATACATTTCACCCATTTTGTATGGTAGATTAAAACAGTGCCATGTGTCAGATCCCCATTAATATGATATCAGTTACTTATCCTAAGGATAGATCATCAATATCTATATCATGGATAATCCCATCTAGGTTGAGTATTTTACTTTGTCGGTAATAATTTATAGATTGCATAGTGAGGTTTATATACAACAGGATACAACAAGATGTTTACAATGAAAGGTGCTACAACTAATTATTATGTATCCATTTATGTTTCCATCATGAGTAGAGATGAGCGAACACTAAAATGTTCTATGTTCGAAATCGATTTGAGTAGCCCCTCAATGTTCGACTACTCGAATCGAATATCGAACCCTATTATAGTCTATGGGGGGAAAATGCTCGTTTCAGGGGTAGGCAACATTCGATCAAATTATACTTACCAAGTCCACGAGTGAGGATCGGGCTGGATCCTCCGAGAAGTCTTCTCCTTGCAGCGTCCCTGCGGCATCTTCCGGCTCTGAATTCACTCTGCCAGGCATCGGGCCTGGGCAGAGCTAACTGCGCATGCCCGCACTACAAGCGGACATGTGCAGTCGGCTCTGCCCAGGCCCGATGCCTGGCAGAGTGAATGAAGAGCCGGAAGACGCCGCGGGGAAGCTGCACGGAGAAGACTTCTAAAGGTAGGAGAAGAACCAGCGTTGATTGGCCGACTGTATAGCATTCAGCCAATCAATGCTGGTTCTGCATCAAACTTTTACATTCGAATAGCGAGTGGTACTCGATCTAGTACAAGTATTTCGAATACCGTAGTATTCGATCGAATACCTACTCGATAGAATACTACTCACTGACATTTAGTGTAGTCTAAGAGAATATATTTGGGCATTCTTGTGGGCTGTATAAGGATATGGTCCATTATCAGCTCCCATCTTGTTATATTGTAGATAACGTATATTTTGGTACACCTACAATGTATGGTCTAAAGCTATAGTGTAAGTTACTGAAATAAAATGACAAAAATAACACCACAAAATACATTTTCATATGAGTCTACAATGATTGCTGCAAAGACATAGAGAATTACCTTTGTTATGGGGGCTGTCTTTTCTATAGTCAGCCATTCCCCAGAGCACACATAATTAATTACCTGTGAGATCAGGGAAGAAGGGAGGCGAACCGCGAATGTTGCCTCTGATCACATGACCCCAGGGTTATGACTTTGCTGGAATCTCAGGTCCATCAAAAGTATTCTGCTGGACCCGGTAAGTGAATAAATACTCCCAGGAAAACCCCTTTAAGTAAATACACTGCTCAAAAAATAAAGAGAACACTCAAATAAAACACCCTTGATCTGAATGAATGAAATATTCTTATTGAATACTTTGTTCTGTACAAAGTTGAAATTGACAACAAAATCACACAAAAATCATCAATGGAAATCAAATTTATTAACTAATTTATTAATTGTTCTGTGGCAAATGCCAAGCGTCCTGCACGGTGTTGGGCTATGAGCACAACCCCCATCTGTGGACGTCGGGCCCTCATACCATCCTCATGGAGTCGGTTTCTAACCGTTTGAGCAAACACATGCCCACTTGTGGCCTGCTGGAGGTCATTTTGCCGGACTCTGGCAGTGCTCCTCCTGTTCCTCTTTGCAAAAAGGTGGAGGTAGCGTTCCTGCTGCAGGGTTGTTGCCCTCCTACGGCCCCCTCCACATGTCCTGGTGTACTGGCCTGTCTCCTGGTAGCGCCTCCAGCCTCTGGACACTACGCTGACAGACACAGCAAACTTTTTTTGTCACAGATAACATTGATGTGCCATCCTGGATGGACTACACTACCTGAGTCTGTCTCTTCTACCATGAGTGTGAAAGCAACAACCAACATTCATAAGTGACCAAAACATCAGCCAGAAAGCATAGGTACTGAGATGTGGTCTATGGTCCCCACCTGCAGATCCACTCTTTTACTGAGTGTGTCTCTATAATTGCCAATAATTTCCATCTGTTGTCTATTCCATTTGTACAACAGCATGTGAAATTGATTGTCAATCAGTGTTGCTTGGAGTTACATTGTAGTGCCTAAGTGTTCCCTTTATTTATTTGAGCAGTGTATATTATAACTTATATGTATGGACTTAGATTTCATTTTCATAATATTATAGTAAAGTACATAATCTTAATATAGTCTGTTTGAAATTGAATGCAGATATTGTCCCTTTGAGTATAAGTAACTGTAGGAGTAAGGAGTAAATATTACAGAATGTAAACCTTAGTAAAATTCATGTCTTCCTTATTATAATATCTTAACATCCTAGGTAACAAGTTGGAAGACTGATAACATTAAGTAACGGTGAGAAATTTGTTGAGTTTCCAAAGAGAGAGCATTAATAATATCATATTATATCATTATAGCCCTTTAGCATGAAACACTTTAATTATCTGTCTTGCCTCTAGTAGAAATGATATCATATACTAATGCAGACAGCACGACATCTGGGATTTGGCAACATTACAATGTTTAAGAATGAGATGACACATTAGCAATCAAGTACTAGAACCTTGAGATTATAGGACAATGACAAGGTCAATAGAAAAAGGTGCCTTCACCAATTCAATCTCTTGAACTGTAATGGGAAATTTATGGCTATATCAACAGGAAAAGAAGAAAATAAGATGCTAGTGTAAGTCTTATTGATGAACAAACGTTAAAAAAGAAAGTGATGTTCATATCAATATCTTCAGTTATTTATAAGCAATACTGTTATTAAGGTTATGATTTATCATAATTGCCTAATACATTTGGTTTCCATCTCTGTGATGCTGGGACTCCTAGTTGATGTTAGGAGTCCCTGCCTCCCAGCAACATACCGTCCTGTATCAATTACAGTATGGACAGTATATCACTTGGAGGAAGGGACTCCTAGCATCATAGATAACTATATTGCTAGGAGTCCTGCTCTCAGCATGAAGTTCAAGCTGGTAAATATGGCTAACATACGGTCGTGTGCTGCTACCCATATCATATTACAATGGTGTATATGTTTAATTAATGGAGATGATCAAAAAATTCATTTTAAGGAACATTAAAAATGGAAAATTATATTTTTCTATACTTTAAATGGTTGTTAGAGGTACAGAAAGTACACTAAGGAGAAATGCTGATATTTATTATTTCCATTTCTTACTAGTGTTCTATAACTGCACTCCATGAGAAGACTGTACGTAATAGAATTGACAACAAGAAAATGTATCATTGGAAACAACGAACATTTTCCTTATACTGGAATCAAGTGTAGCATTGAAGGTTTTTCCAGTCTAATATACAATTAAGTTACTTGCAATAACTTTTGACACAGACCTTTTGGGACAGAAATACTGATTTGGCAATTAAATCCACATTATGATTAAAAAGACTTTATAACTGAGTCGTTCATGATGTTAAGGATGCTGCCCTCTATAGGGTGGTGTACAGAGTGCACTCTGTTCTCCTAATTACATCCTGGAGAATAGATTTGCATATTTTTTACCCAGAATCCCTAGCGGAGCAGGAATGACTTGTAAGTCTCCATACTGCCTATGTAGGCAAACACTCTCCCTGATGTGTACGATTGTCCCCTGACCCTGGTCTATAGTCTCTCACTCTGCCAAATCAGTATCCCTACGCTATGCTGAGGATGGCCCAATAGGCCGAAACAGCGCTGTCCATAGCTGGGAATCTGTTCCTTTTGGGACAGAAATACTGATTTGGCAATTAAATCCACATTGTGATTAAAAAGACTTTATAACTGAGTTGTTCATGATGTTAAGGATGCTGCCCTCTATAGGGTGGTGTACAGAGTGCACTGTTCTCCTAATTATATCCTGGAGAACAGATTTGCATATTTTTAACTTTTGACAGTCATATTGTTCATAGGAAGTCGATTATATTTTAAGAGCCGGACATGCAGAATGAAATAATAATACCAATGTGTGACCATTTTAGACCTATTAGAACAAAATTCTATCACACCTCTTAGTTTATAATGGAAGCCACAGGACTCTGCAAGATCCATTGCACAATGGATGTCAACAGCGTCCAACAGACCTCATTGACTTACAATAAGTTCTCCTGACTTCTGCTTAGATCTCCATGAAATAAAATGGAAGCTGATTTGGAGTCTCCTAATGAAGATATGAGCAGATATATAACTAAAGTCATATATTATTGCTCTATACATTTTATATGTAAAAACAAACTGTTACAGAGATAAGTCTTCTATATTTAGAGGCTGGTTGTTTTAATTAAAAATCTCGTCAATAAATCTGATGAAGTGACAAGTTAAATCAACCTTCATCTAATTAAACATATTTTTATAGGAAAGACTCCTGTTTTAATATATATATATATATATATATATATATATATATATATATATATATATATAGTCAGAATTCCTGAACAAAATATGAAAACATCAAAAATGCATAAGAGGTTTAGCGGAAAATAGTTTATAAAATCCAGTCTCATTTATTATTAAGGCGCAAAGAATGCTGAGGAAAGAAACCATCAAGTGGACAATGATTTCTTTGTTGTAAAGTCACAGTAGAACAGGTTGTATAATATAATGATTAATTCGGCATCATGACAGCCAATTTATTGAGGGCTGCACATGTTCTGCTCCAGGCTCTGCTAGCGGTTTGATTTAGACGGTTGCTGCCTCAATGAAAAGTATGACATATGTAAATAGGATTAACACGTGACACCCAGCTCCTATTAATACATGATAAATGTTATTACTGCAGTAAACTTATGTTTAATGGTGTCACATTCAGAACCATTGTGCTTTCAATTGTTAGCTTTTTTGCAACACTTTTTGCTGCAATGACTTCCATAACTAATGACAAGTTGTTCTGCATTCAACCAATACTAAATGATTTTTTTACTAATAAATACATTTACAATTATAGGAATTTATAGCTTTGGACATTACAAGAAGATAATAAAGCTCTATATAGTGTTCTAGTATGTTATGTTACTGATAAGAAGCTATGGGGATATACAGTATAATGATCTTGGCAGAGTACAAATCTGGCTGCCTGTCTAACCCCACATTCATGTGCCAATGTGCCAGCCTGTGACAGAAGCATTGTCTGCTCTACTAAACTCTTCCCCGCTTGCCAGGTTGGTGTCTCATTTAATCTATTTTGTAATAGCCTTTTATTAAGGGATAAATTCATTTGTTTCAGGTAATGCACCGCAAATTGTCATCCGAGAGAAATGCCTTTTTAAAACATTTTGTGTCTATTTGTACTAATATATTTCGATACAGACTATGATAATGACTTTTAGGCTGTTTTTAGCCAGTTATATTTGGTACATTTTAGTGGCAGCAGTTTGGCCGCAATACTTACTTTGTGTGCTGTGGTGCTTCTGTTCTGAATGTAGGTCACCATAGGGTTCTATGGTGATTTAAGTTCAGTTACATAGAATTGCAGGAAGTCCATGTATTGCATCCAAAATACTGATTCTAACATGTACTCACATTATGGTCATCAGAAAACACCTTCTCCGATGTATTATCCCTATGTGGCAAAATAGAAATTAATATAGTGTAGGAAACAGGAAGGCTCCAGCAGTACTTGTAGGTCTAATATATTATGATAAAGTGTCATGTCCTTGTCCAATCTCATATAATAATGCCTAATAAATTCTACAGTGTTTATCCAGTGTTTTCTGTGCAGCAAGAGAAAGAGAGGTAAGCTAAGCTGGATACATACATAGGAACATGCCACCTAATAGACACCATTGAATGAGCTGATCTATTAAACCTAAACCGCTAAGTATTGTTTTATGTTATAAATTGCCTGATTTGATATTGAAGTGGCTCAATGTATTCCTTATGCCCTTTTAGCCAGTAAAACATGAAGTAGTAGGTGCCAAACTTAGATTTTGGACACAATAAAGTACTGTATATGCAAGTGAATCTGTTTTACTAGATTGATAAGAGTATAATACTATTTGGTGTTATGGTTTTATAACACAATAGAAAATGGCATGCTGTCTAGTGGACCTGTGAACAGCGGTGTAACTAAAGTCTTGTGGGCCCCGATGCAATCTTTTATCCACGACTCCTACCTCATCCCTACAGTGAATTCTTGATAGTAATGGTTATAGATGCTAAGGAGTTTAATCCACTTTAGCATGTTTAGGGTAATCTGTGGGTCTCCATGGCTTATGGGCCAGATGGAAGCTGCAATCTCAATACTGATGCCAGTGCTTATGGGCCCCCTAAGTGCTCGTTCACATCTGCGCCCGGTCTCCGTTCTTTCTCACTCATTCAAATGAGCTGTCCAGCCATGAGCGGCGATGAGCGTTTTATGCTCTCCGCCGCATAACCTTTTTTTTTAAATCCGGACACAGAGTCGGATATGCAGTACTCTGTGTCCAATTTAAAAAAAAAAACGGTTTTGTGGCGGAGAGCATAAAACGCTCACGGCCGCTCACGGCCGGACCCGGTCTGTGGTTTCCGTCTTTTTGCATGCAGAAGACGGAAACCACAGAATGAAGACCCGAACACAGGTGTGTATAAGGCTCCTGGCGACTGCACCTTCTGCACCCCCTCAAGTTACACCCCTGCTTGTGAACCAAGCCTTGTCTCTTTGGCATGCACAGTTATCTACAGTTTTACCTACATTGTAAATGTTGATAGCTGACGCATGGTCAACTATAAATTGTCAAAAATATCTTAGGTCAAATCTAAATATGTACTGTGTATTTAGAAACCATCACTGTAGATAAACTCAAAGATCTCCGTATCTTGGCTGTCCTCACAGAATCTGGCTAGCAGTAATATTTTTCACAACAGCCTGATCTGATGAATGCATTAACAGAATTGAGTTCCATATCAAGATTCAACAAAGTAAAATATTAATACCATCTTAGCACTAGAGTACATCCAACAGGGCTGTGTTCACCTCTCCATCTCTTTCACTCCATAATCAGATGTATAGCTTAATTCCAATCATATCAGCCTTCTCAAGCTCTGTGTGTTGACTACCACATACTAAAGATTATAATTAAGTGACTTCCTATAGCTCTGGGCCAAACGTTTACCATGGCTAATGCTTTCCTCATATGTTATCCTGACAGATAGTTGATTATTTCTGCCATTCTAAGAATCAATTACTTGGTACATCGTCTTTTCTTATATGAAGATGTACTGATCTGAATAATGTCTAGTATGCGATCCTATTATACTATATTTTAGGTATTTTACTAATATATATATTATGTGCTCTTCATCTCATTTTCTTCATTATTTCTGGAAACATGCAGTCAGTATGCTGTAAGGAATAGAGATGAGCGAACAGTGTTCTATCGAACACATGTTCGATCGGATATCAGGGTGTTCGCCATGTTCGAATCGAATCGAACACCGCGTGGTAAAGTGCGCCAAAATTCGATTCCCCTCCCACCTTCCCTGGCGCCTTTTTTGCACCAATAACAGCGCAGGGGAGGTGGGACAGGAACTACGACACTGGGGGCATTGAAAAAAATTGGAAAAAGTCATTGGCTGCCGAAATCAGGTGACCTCCATTTTAGACGAATAGTGGATTTCAAATCCGGGTCATATGAGAATGTGAACTTTGTGACTATGAGACAGGGATAGCTGTACAGGCAGGGATAGCTAGGGATAACCTTTATTTAGGGGGGAATGTTATTAAAAATAACTTTTTGGGGCTCTATCGGGTGTGTAATTGTGATTTTTGTGAGATAAACTTTTTCCCATAGGGATGCATTGGCCAGCGCTGATTGGCCGAATTCCGTACTCTGGCCAATCAATGCTGGCCAATGCATTCTATTAGCTTGATGAAGCAGAGTGTGCACAAGGGTTCAAGCGCACCCTCGGCTCTGATGTAGCAGAGCTGAGGCTGCACAAGGGTTCAAGCGCACCCTCGGCTCTGATGTAGGAGAGCCGAGGGTGCACTTGAACCCTTGTGCACCCTCGGCTCTGCTACATCAGAGCCGAGGGTGCGCTTGAACCCTTGTGCACACTCTGCTTCATCAAGCTAATAGAATGCATTGGCCAGCGCTGATTGGCCAATGCATTCTATTAGCCCGATGAAGTAGAGCTGAATGTGTGTGCTAAGCACACACATTCAGCTCTACTTCATCGGGCTAATAGAATGCATTGGCCAGCGCTGATTGGCCAGAGTACGGAACTCGACCAATCAGCGCTGGCTCTGCTGGAGGAGGCGGAGTCTAAGATCGCTCCACACCAGTCTCCATTCAGGTCCGACCTTAGACTCCGCCTCCTCCAGCAGAGCCAGCGCTGATTGGCCGAATTCCGTACTCTGGCCAATCAGCACTGGCTAATGCATTGTATTGGCGTGATGAAGCAGTGCTGAATGTGTGTGCTTAGCACACACATTCAGCTCTACTTCATCGGGCTAATAGAATGCATTGGCCAGCGCTGATTGGCCAGAGTACGGAATTCGGCCAATCAGCGCTGGCTCTGCTGGAGGAGGCGGAGTCTAAGATCGCTCCACACCAGTCTCCATTCAGGTCCGACCTTAGACTCCGCCTCCTCCAGCAGAGCCAGCGCTGATTGGCCGAATTCCGTACTCTGGCCAATCAGCACTGGCTAATGCATTGTATTGGCGTGATGAAGCAGTGCTGAATGTGTGTGCTTAACACACACATTCAGCTCTACTTCATCGGGCTAATAGAATGCATTGGCCAATCAGCGCTGGCCAATGCATTCTATTAGCGTGAACTGAGTTTGCACAGGGGTTCTAGTGCACCCTCGGCTCTGCTACATCAGATTGCTACATCTGATGTAGCAGTGCCGAGTGTGCATCAGATGTGTAGTTGAGCAAAACTGACTCAGCACTGCTAAGTCTCTGCATTCGCATAGGAATGCATTGGCCAGCCTTCGGCCAATCAGCGCTGGCTCTGCCGGAGGAGGCGGAGTCTAAGGTCAGACCTGAATGGAGACTGGTGTGGAGCGATCTTAGACTCCGCCTCCTCCAGCAGAGCCAGTGCTGATTGGTCGAGTTCCGTACTCTGGCCAATCAGCACTGGCCAATGCATTTCTATGGGGAAAAGTTAGCTTGCGAAAATCGCAAACTGACAGGGATTTCCATGAAATAAAGTGACTTTTATGCCCCCAGACATGCTTCCCCTGCTGTCCCAGTGTCATTCCAGGGTGTTGGTATCATTTCCTGGGGTGTCATAGTGGACTTGGTGACCCTCCAGACACGAATTTGGGTTTCCCCCTTAACGAGTTTATGTTCCCCATAGACTATAATGGGGTTCAAAACCCATTCGAACACTCGAACAGTGAGCGGCTGTTCGAATCGAATTTCGAACCTCGAACATTTTAGTGTTCGCTCATCTCTAGTAAGGAATTAGACCAAGATACACGTGTGTTACATTTTTCCACTGGTTAGGCAGGTTACCTCTGTGGCCAGTGATTTGCAAGAGTGGCATTTCCTTCATGTTGAGAAATAGGAAGAACTGTAACGACCGGCAAGGGCCCCAGAAAGCACCAGAATGGGAGGTGCGGATTGAGGAGGTGAACATGACTTTTTAAAAAATCTTTTCCAAGTTTTTGTAGCCGGACTACCCCTTTAAGTAGTTCCTTTACTTTTTCTTGTTTCTATTAGACTATGCTTAGGCAATATATGGACAGCGAGGATGCATCTGCTGAGCTGGCCTCATGGCTTCATTTATAAAGTAATTGTGTAGCAAAAGCAAGATTTAGCCCTACATACGAGTCCCAGTGTGTCTATTTAAGGGTAAATAAACCATACTAGAAAACAGGCTATCCTTTTTCCTCTAACATTTATCACATCTGGGAGACATTAGAAACATATTATTACAGTGGATTTTATGGCATACCTTGTAGCTAAATGCAGATTGTGTTTTATATATATTTATAGAGCTTGTAAAATGGCTTCACGGTTTATGTCGGTGAATAATAAATATGAAGAGCTCATCCAGTCAATTAGCAGTTTTGTCTGTTAAGCAGATTTGATTTTATGCTAGGATGCACCAGGCAATTTTTTTTTATTTTTTTTTTTGAAGTAGTAGTAAGTAATGGCCTAGTGCTAAATATAGAGTCTGCTGAATTATACATTCCTTAAATGGATAGCATTCGTCTTTCAACATCTCAACATTTTCAGTCATTTACATGTTAATTATCAGTCATTTGGCCTGATCTAATTTATAATTTAAGGTCTATAAATGCTGGATCAGCTGAATAGTAGAAAACAGATTGCATTCTATCTTCAACTATTGGAATTCCAATAATTTTTTCTGCCATTGCTAAAATGATAGCAGCTAGGCTTCTCAGCAGTCAAAAGAAAATAGATTTATTTCCTTAGGCAAAATATATCTTCTTTCCATATTTATTATAGCTGACAGCTGAAGTCCTTAACTCTTCATAAACATATATATTTGCGGGATTAAATGGTGACACTTTGTTCTTGTACGGCCCAATTGGAAGTAGCCTATACTTTTTGTTAAACAGGTTGTTTGTTCTAATAGGAATAAGTCATCACTTTAAAAGATGATAATAAAAATATATACTAATAAATGTCTGCCAGTATGCAAGACTTCTCCCGAGCTGCACCACTTCTCTGGAATGCTCTACTCCGTACTATCAGATTAACTCCCAATTTCTACAGCTTCAAGAGCAAACTAAAGACACATCTTTTCAGAGAGGCCTATCACAATTCCTAATATAAGCCCTTCCGTAGTTAGAATGCCTAAAACAAACCCTCTCTATTCTTACTTCCACATTACCCCATAAGATATGATGCCGTTTCAGACTAACTTTATATGTCCAGGCATCATCTGCACATTAATGTACACTGACTAGTGATACTTCATACAGTTTTATATATGTGTAATGACAGTAACCTCAATCACAAAAAATGCCTGGACCACTGTATAAGCAATGCTACCTCTGATGCCTCCCTTGATACCTATTGTGTCACCCCCTCTACCTCATACATTGTACGCTCTTGCAAGCAATTCCCTCAGTCCCATTGTGTAAATCCTCTGTAATGTATCTTTTTGTCCTTACTTGAACCCTAAATTTTGTAAAGTGCTGCAGAGGCTGTGTTGAGATCTGCATTGGAGGCTGTGAAATCTGTCACAAAAGCCAGAAAAAATAATGCAGCATACTGCTTTTTGTTTTCTAATAAAATAATGAAATTTTTTTTTTTTTCTTATGGTAGAGTTGGAAGGGACCTCAAGGGCCATCGGGTCCAACCCCCTGCGAGTGCAGGTTTTCCTAAATCATCCCAGCTATATGTTTATCCAGATTCCGCTTGAAGATTTCCATTGATGGAGCGCCCACCACCTCCCGTGGCAGCCTATTCCACTCTCTCACTACCCTCACTGTCAGAAAGTTTTTCCTAATGTCTAATCTGTATCTCTTTCCCTTTAGTTTCATCCCATTGCTTCTTGTACTTCCTTGTGTAATGAGAATAGGGTAGATCCCTCTGCACTGTGACTACCTTTCAGATATTTGTAGACTGCTATTAAATCTCCCCTCAGCCTTCTCTTCTGCAAACTAAACAATCCCAGTTCTTTTAGCCGCTCCTCATAGGACATGGTTTGCAGACCTTCCACCATTTTGGTTGCTCTTCTCTGGACTTGCTCCAATATATCGATGTCTTTCTTGAATTGAGGCGCCCAGAACTGTACACAGTATTCCAGGTGTGGTCTGACCAGGGAAGAGTACAGCGGAATAATGACCTCTCTTGATCTAGATTCAATGCTTGTCTTAATACATCCCAGAATTTTATTAGCCTTTTTTGCAGCAGCACCGCACTGTTGGCTCATGTTGAATTTGTGATCTACTATTATGCACAAGTCCTTTTCCCCTATGCTATCACTTAGTTCTATTCCTCCCATACTATATATGTTTTTTACATTTCTGTTACCCAGATGTAGAACTTTGCATTTGTCCCTGTTAAATACCATTTTGTTCGCCTCCGCCCATTGTTCCAGTGTGTCTAAGTCCTTTTGAATACACTCTCTCTCCTCTCTAGTGTTAGCTATTCCTCCTATCTTCGTATCATCTGCAAATTTTATGAGTTCCCCAATAATTACATCGTCCAGATCATTTATAAAGATATTAAAAAGTACTGGGCCCAGAACAGAGCCCTGCGGCACCCCACTTTTGACTTTCTTCCAGTTCGATGTGTAGCCATTTAGTATTACTCGTTGTGCCCGATCATTAAGCCAGTTGTGAATCCACCTAACTGATTTTTTGTCAAAGCCATACTTAATCATTTTTTCAATAAGAAGGTTATGTGATACTTTATCAAATGCCTTACTGAAGTCAAGATATACTATGTCCACGGCATTCCCTTGGTCCAACCATTCAGTGATTTTGTTGTAGAAGGAAATCAGGTTAGTCTGACAAGATTTATTGGTCATAAAGCCGTGATGGATCATGATGGAAAACCAAAGAGACCCCAATAAGTTTAAGGGGTCTTGCAAATAAAGGATTTAGCACTGCTGTCAATGGAGCAGAACAATGCAGTTGACCAATGTCGATGTGAACAGAGCATTGGTGTTTTCATTGTGTGATGCACTATTTTACCAAAATCAAATATTTTTATGCTAAAAAAAACTGGTTTTTTTTCAATAATAAAATGCTTAGCCACTTAGGTATCTAAGGAAACGGCACGGAAAAGAATTGTTATCTGAATAACATGTTCTTGTTATCTCTATCTGAATAATTATACATTTCCTAACTCAATCATCTTTGCTGCAAAATACTTCAGAATGTCACATAAATTGCTTTCAATTTCCTATTATCAAATTATAGATTTTTTCCAGGAAGCAGACTTTTCAACATATAAAATAATACTGCACCAGTGTAAATTTTGCTTTTCTACATTTTAGTTATATATATTTTAGCATATATGGTAGGTATTAGTTATTGTAGTGGTTTATATTAATAATAATAAATAATAATAATAAATTTTATTTATATAGCGCCAACATATTCTGCAGCGCTGTACAATTTGTAGGGTTCAGATACAGACAGATACAAAACAAAGAACGTCATTTCACACAATGGGACTGAGGGCCCTGCTCACAAGAGCTTACAATCTATGAGGTAGAGAGGATGACACAAGAGGTAGGAGGGGCGGCATTGCTTATACAGTGTTCAGACAATTTTGTAATAGAGGTTGCAGCCATTACACAAACAAAGCTTTATGGGCCGTCACTAGTAGTGTCCTTTAACATGTGGATAGAGCATGGACAAATATGTTAGGCTGAAAAGGCATCAAGAAGGGTTTGCATTAGGAATTGTGATAGGCCTGTCTGAAAAAATGCGTCTTTAGTTTGCGTTTGAAACTGTAGAAATTGGGAGTTAATCTGATTGTCCGGGGTAGAGCATTCCAGAGAAGTGGTGCAACTCGGGAGAAGTCTTGTATACGAGCGTGGGAGGTTCTGATAATAGAGGATGTAAGTGTTAGGTCATTGAGTGAGCGGAGAACACGGGTTGGGCGGTAGACAGAGATGAGGGAGGAAATGTAGGGAGGTGCGGCATTATGGAGAGCCTTGTGGATGAGGGTGATAACTTTATTATTATATGTTTAGATTACAATTATTCCTGTAGAACTTAGAATAGTAATGTCCTGATGCATAACTACAATATCTTCAAAAACAGCATCTTACCTATAGTATATATTGTCCCCTCCACTATACACTTTTAGCTCATTCAGTAGCCTAACATACATAATAACTAACAGGACTATTCTATCAGTAGTGGGGAGAGCAACTGATATATATACTGTAGATATACTAGCCTCTGTCCACAACTTCATCTGAGTGTTGTTGGCGTCGATGATTTGCTTATATTTAGCAAATTGCTGCCGTCGATGGTTTCACCTGCTCCCATGTTTCGGCAGTTATCAAGCTGTCCTGCTGCTGAATTTGTTCCTCGATCCGTGCTTATGATTGTTCCGCATCTCAGCAGCTGGCTGGGATGCCATATAACGGGCATGTTTTTGGTGTCGATGATCCGCCTACTCCGAGGTTTCAGCAGCTCTTAAGCTGGCCTGCCGCTGAACTTGTTACTCACACCGTACCTGTGATTGTTCCAGCATCTCAGCAGCTTGCTGGGACGCCATATAATGAGTGTGTTGTTGGCGTCGATGATCCACCTACTCCGGTGTTTCGTCTGTTCTAAGAACCGCTTGATGCCTAGATTGCTCAATCCTCCTCAGTTCCACTAGAGGAACAGTCTGTGACTTCTGACTCACTTCTGATGCACTCACGTCTTCCCGCCCTGTACCTGCCCACATTCTCCTAAGCCACAAGTCCCACCTTCTTCCTAGGTCTGTAACACTAACCTGGGAGGCGGGGGTGGCGAGGTGAAAAGAGGCAAGAAGAGGAGCGAGAATAGCAGGGAGCGGCAGCGGCAGTGATCTGTGCAGTAAAGTGGACACCGAGGGGGGACTAACTAGCCAGAGGATTTTTTTTTTAATCACTAGACAGTGTGGAGTTTAAAAATTAAAGCATTCAATTTTTGGACACCATGCTGTGTAGTGAATAGGATCATTTTTAAAATCCGATCTTCGATTATTAAAAAAATCCCATTGACTTGCATTGGGATCGGAATTGGGATCGGGATTGGGTTCGAAGGGAAAATGATCGGAAATCTGATTTTAAAAACGATCCTGAAATCTCAAGATCGGCTCAACCCTAGTATTCACCCTTTGGTAAAATTGACACATCACCAATATTCTTTACTTCAGTATGATCATAGTGCTATAGTTTTTGTTATGTTTCAGTGAGTGTTCACATTGCAGCTCTTCTCCTCTTGTCTCCAGCTCAAGATACAGTCAACACCAGCAGATGCCTGAATGTTGAGACAAGAAACTAAATGCTTTCTGTTTCAACCTTGTATTCAATCATGTCTACAACCTGAAGACAGAGATCTATTTGAAGAAAAACATGCGGCTATATTCCCATTAGAGATTTGTCACACCCCCAGCAGTTTTGCCTGGAACTAGTGGCGTAACTACCAGGGTAGCAGGGGTAGCAGCTGCCAAAGGGCCTGGGACATTAGAAGCCAGGCGACAGTCACTACTGCTATGTTTTGTTTTTTTGTTTTTTTTAATAGGCCATTACTGGCTGGAGTTACTCCAGCCGGTAACGGGCCCTACTTACTTACCGATCCGGGCTGGGATCGGTAAGTAACACCACAGGCCCCACAAACACTATTATTATACTCAGAGGTCTTTTCAGACCCTCGAGTATAATGATCGGAGGCCCGGGAGAGGTACGAGAACATAAAAAACACAGTTACTTACCTCTCCGCGCTCCATACAGGCATTAGGCCTAGTTGTGTGACCTGCATCCCTGGTCATGTGACATCCTGACATCATTGAAGATGGCTGACACCACCGAGGACTGCAGGAATAGGTATGTGACAGTGTTTTTTATGTTTGTATCTCCCCTCAGTTTCCAATTATTATACTCTGGGGTCTGAAAAGACCCCGGAGTATAATAATTTTTCATGGGTGTTCATTATTGGGCATAATACTGTGTGCAGGGGCCACAATGGGCATAATACTGTGTGCAGGGGCCACTATGGTGCATAATACTGTGTGCAGGAGCCACTATGGGGCATAATACAGCGTGCAGGAATGCGGGTGGGGTTGAGTCAGTCTGTCGAGGTCTTCGGCATCGGTTGGGGGGGGGTGTATGTCAAAAGTTCGCCACGGGGCCAACCATTCCTAGTTATGCCACTGCCTGGAACCCTTGGGTGCTGTGGCATCCTGATTCGGAATCGCTGCAATTTTCTTTCCAGCTAGACTCTTAACCTAATATTTTGTGTCTAGCGCTTTAACCTACATATCAGTGATATTCTTTAAGAGCAGAAGTGATGTACAGTTCAATGAATAACTTGAATACATTCATGAGCTGGTAACTTTGTACAGTACAGTAGAAAAGACACTTTAAGATAATCCTATAGAATAAAATATATGTAATACGTAAATTTCCACTGCACACTTTAATTGACAGTAATAAATTTGTAATATTTCCATAAAACTGACCCTACAGTAATATGTAGTTATACAGTAGATTAGAGCAGCATGAGATCTCACATGCTCAATGTACTAATGTAACACTTTGCAAAATCACCCAGCAATTCTACAACTCCCATATAATCAAGCAAATCAATCTATCATGTTACCCTTGAGAGTACTTACAAGTAATGGAACCATATTTCTCGTCCGTCAGTGGATGTTTTAATGGCAAATTCTCTATGGCACGCAAGATGAAAGCACATTTGTAACACATATCTTTCTAAGTGATGAAACAAATGAACATGATTTTTTTATATCATTCTAGGCCCAAGTTTCCAATTAGATATTTATTTGGTAATTGCTTAAAGAGAGTCTGTAAGCAGGAAAATCGCTATCAAACTAATAACAGGATCTTGTAGGGCGGCTTCCACACTTGCCAAAGATGCCTTTCTTGTTTTGCATTGCAGCTCCATTTTCATGATTATCAGTGTTTATTGTTATGCAAATTAGTTGAGAAGTGCTTTAGGGTTGTGCCTCTTCCTGCTAATGGTTTTTTGCCTCCTCAAGAGAAACCTTTCTAAGTTCCACCCAGCCAGGGCCGCACCTGTCATAAGGTAGCTCCACCTGGCACAATACATTTTTTAATCATTCACTACCAATTGGTTTATTCCAACAGGTAGTGGAAGATATTTTATTCACTGATTCCCGCTTCTGTCCAGTTCAGCCTCCACTTATTCCTCCAGAAGAAGCTCTACAGGCTTCCATCTGACGTCTTGCATCTAATCACAGGCCTCAGCAATCATATGGGGTTTGCCAAGTATCATGACATCATGATGTTTGATGTCCACATGTTACCACTAAGGTACAATCCTAGGTCTAATGTCAGACAGAAGCCTGAAGAATGCTGCAAAGATGCACAGGAGAGGTGAGGCAAAGTGGGTATAAGAGTTTGCTAGTTTTTCTCACCTACTACAAGCCTCCACTTATTATACTCACCATGTAGACCCCGGAGTATAACAGCATTTCATTGGTGATGAACAATAAAAATGTCTTAAACTTCAAAGGGACAATATACTGTGTGGGAGCCAGTAAAGTGGTCAATATACTATTTGAGGGTCAATACATTGTGTGGAAATAGGCATTATACTGTTTGGGGCCCAGTAGAGGGGACTGTATACTGTATGGGGGCTAATAAAGGGGGTAAAATGCTGTAGGAGCCAAAAAGGAGGTGTTTTATTGTGTGGGGATCAGTAGAGGTGATAATATACTGTGGGGGCTGTTAAACAGGATATTATACTGTGCATAGATTGAATAAGGGGAGCTTTTGATTAACAAATGAGAGCAGCATAGCCTACAATTTTAATTAGGGGGGGGCCCATCATGGAACCAAAGATCACTGGGTTGAGTATTTTTTTTTAGGTGGGACGCCTATAGGTTGTCTCACGCATCAGACAGGCTAGGTTCACCCTTGCAGCCAGCTCCACCTCCCATTGCTTGAGTGACATCTCCACTCCAGCGTTCATCATCCTGATCAGCCATGACAAGTACAGTATTGACTGTACTTCACATGCCTCATTATATCAGGCTGTGCCTAGAATAGCAGGAGGCCGGCTTCAGACGGAAGCAGTTGCAGAAAAACTATAAAAAAGTTGGAGATGTCACTCAAGCAATGCAGAGGAGCTGGAAAGAAATGCCTCCAAGATATTGTGGGGTAGATTTACTAATTATAACAGTGAAAGTGTAAACTAAGTGTAAACTTAGACTCTTTGTGCAACTTTCAAATATCAAGTCATTATATTCTGGAAGACTCATCTCTTTCTCTCAAAGCCACCACCGTCATTGGACAAAGGCAAAAAACAATCTGGTATGTGGCTAGAGCTATATAGCAATTTTGGGTGTGACTCCCATTGTGCGTCGAAAGATTGCTAGATCACCTTGTGAAACCTTCACTAAAATTAATGAATAAAATCACATTGTGACCCCCAAGAGTTCCGTAACATAATATTAAGTCAGAAAACAGCAGAGTAATGTCCGATGTGAAGTTATGGTCATGGCACTCTTGGTGAATATTGGTGAGAGGGAGGAAAATGAGGCCCTATAAAAAGTTAATGAAGCAGAAAGGACCAAAAAGAAATGGGGTGGTGCACTCTGGTCAAAGATGACGAGTAGTGTAGATAGTGGTGCCTTTCGTAATAAAGCATACCGTTTTATCTACACTACTCATCATCCTTGACCAGAGTGCGCCACCCCATTTCTTTTTGGTCCTTTCTGCCTGATTTTTTCCCATCCACGGTCCAGTGTCTAATGTCATTAGTGGGTTTGGCTGCCTCCTCCACCTGAGTTTATATACAGTATGCTGTTATATGTGGTTGTGCATTTATCACAACCCCCTCAGGTGAGAGGCCAACTGGTCTTTACTTTCTTGTGTATCCTTACCTTGGTGTTTATTAAAGGAATCCTATCACTCGCACACAATTTTTTCTAGGTACCATGTCGGAAGAGCCTTAAAAAAGGCTATTTGTCTCCTACCTTTTGTTGTCTTCTCCACGCCGCCATTCGCCTGCAATCCCGGTTTCTCTCTGTATGCAAATTAGCTCTCCTGGGGGCAGGCCCCAGCAGTCAAACAGCACTGGGGGCATCCCCAATGCTGCAAGAGAACTCTCTCCAGCACTGCCTCCATCTTCATCAGCAGCGTCCTCTTCTTCCGGTTGTGGCTTGTAATTTCTAGGCTTCAGGCCTTGGGCAGAGCTGACTGCGCATGCCCACAGGCTACGACAAAATGGCTGCTTACAATACTATGCAAGTGGCCATTTTCTCATGGCCTGTGGGCATGCGCAGTCTGCCCTGCCCGATGCCTAGAAGTTACAAGCCACCACCGGTAGAAGAGCATGAAGAGGATGCTGCTGACGAAGATAGAGGCGGCGGTGGAGAGAGTTCTCTCGCAGCATTAGGGATGCCCCCAATGCTGTTTGAGCGCTGGGGCCCTTCCCCAGTGCTGTGAGAGAGCTAATTTGCATACCGAAAGAAACCAGGATGCAGGCGAATGGTAGCACAGAGAAGACAACGAAAGGTAGGAGACGAATAGCCCTTATAAAGGCTATTCCGACGTGATACTTAGAAAAAAATGTGTGTGAGTGATAGGATCCGTTTATCGGATCTACACTATTTGGGATGCTCGGTGTTTTTTATCTTCTTCTCTTTGAGTTTTATAAAAAGTTAATGTCTGCAATCAGAGAGGACTGTGATCATGGGCATTGCCAGCATTTCTCTGTTCTGTACACAGCAACTGCAGAGATGCATTGGTTATGATGGCTGCTTAGCTTCTGAGTGGGCGCCATATTTAAAGACTTGACATCTTCTGTAATATTACGATCAATGTCAGGAAGAAGTTAATATCACGTCATGTTCATTTTTGAATCATTATCTCTCCATCATTTTGACTGATAATAAAAATATTTTCACTTGAATCACAAAGGCATCAACAGCAGTAGCAAGTCATATGTTAAGTTACTATTTTATTCATGTTCTACCCCGACAATCTCAAAAATTCAGATCGATGGCTTCTATATGGTCCACCTGTGTTCTTGTGTGACCAAAAATAAGGGAGAAATTGAATTAAAAATGTGCGATTTACAGGATCTGAAATGAATAAATGCATTCAAGCTAAAGCACTGTAGTAATAATAATAATAATAATAATTATTATTATTATTATTATTATTATTATTATTATTGGGTTTTAGGGTAGCTTCTCCTTTATTTGGTTCAACAAGAGCAAACTTTTTTTTCACCATCATCCCTCTCCTGTTGAGCTTAATGAGCATACAGTAAATCTTACAACTGTACTATGTACCTAAGTAGTAATAATAAGAATTACATGCCTGGAATCCATTTGTAGATTAGTATTTAAATGGTTACATCATTACAGTCACACTTTCTTACTGCCTTTATGCAAGTTAATCCTGCACTTTGCGTTTTCTGCCCACTCTTAAGCCATTGAAAATCTATTGCTGCTTTTACCACTGTTATAATAACTCCCACATCTTTGATTTTCCTGACTTCAGGAATAAAGCTTATAAATTTTTAATTCCTAATTCACCGTTTTTCATATCAATAATCATAAGTCTTTTAGACAGCCCTGAATAATTGGTACTGATCTATCTTACAAATGTTTTCAGGTTCTTGAACATGCTGGATATTTTTTTACTACTCATGTTAGTATCAATAATAAAACATGTACTATTCCATCCTATTCCGAGTTGCCATTTCACATAGAAATTTTAAAGGGATCCTATCCACTTATAAACAATTTTGTCTAGGTACCACGTTGGAATAGCCTAATCTTCTCCTACCTTTCGTCGTCTTCTCTTTCTCGGTATGCAAATTAGCTCTCTCACAGCACTGGAGGCGGGCTCCAGCATTCAAACAGCACTGGGGGCGTCCTCAATGCTGTGAGAGAACTCTCTCCAGCGCCGCCTCCATCTTCGTGAGCAGCATCCTCTTCATCCTCTTCTTCCAGTGGTGGCTTGTAACTTCTAGGCCTCAGGCCATGGGCAGAGCAGACTGATTGTAAGCGGCCATTTTCTCGTGGCCTGTGGGCATGCACAGTCTGTTCTGCCCAAGGCCTGAGGCCTACAAGTCGGAAACCTGAGCCAGAAGAAGAGGATGAAGAAGATGCTGCTGATGAACATGGAGGCGGCGCTGGAGAGAGTTCTCTCACAGCATTGGGGACGCCCCCAGTGCTGCGAGAGCTAATTTGCATACCAAGAGAAACCGGGATTGTAGACGAATGGCAGCGAAAGGTAGGAATAGAATAGTCTTTCTTAAGGCTATTCCGACATGGTACCTAAAAAAAAATTGTGAGTGTGTGTGTGAGTAATAGGATCCCTTTAAATTATTGTTTTTGTCAAAATACCTTGGTCTATGTACTAGTAAGACATAAAGATATAGTTTTTGTGTCCATTGCAAAAAAGGGTATTCCCATTGTGTATGTTAATGGCTAAATCATTCAAAGAACCAGGTGCTACCTCTGGGACCCATACTTATCTTAAAAACAGGGAACCTGGACCTTGTATGCCATACATGCATGGCTCACTCCATTCACTTCTGTGGACTTCTGACATTAGCAAAGCTAATCTGTCAGTGTGTTCATGGAAATATTCATAGGTGTGGCAACTAGAGATGAGCAAGTAGTGTTCGATCGAGTAGGTGTTCGATCGAATACTACGGTATTCGAAATACTCATACTCGATCGAACACTACTAGCTGTTCGAAGTTTAAGGTTCGATGCAGAACCAGCGTTGATTGGCAGAATGCTATACATTTTGCCAATCAACACTGGTTCTTCTCTTACCTTTAGAAGTCTTCTCTGTGCTGTGACCCCGCGGCGTCTTCCGGGTGGAATTCACTCTGCCTAGGCATCTGGCCTAGGCAGAGCTGACTGCGCATGCGCGGGCATTCCCTCGCATGCACAGTCGGCTCTGTTCAGGCGTCGGCCCGGGCAGAGCCGACCGCGCATGCACGGTCGGCTCTGCCTAGGCCCCGATGCCTAGGCAGAGTGAATTCCAGCCGGAAGACGCCGTGGGGGCGCTGCGTCAGGAGAAGACTTCAAGGAGAATCCAGCCCGACCGTCACTCGTGGACTTTGCGTACCCCTGAAATGAACATTTTCCCCCATAGACTATAATGGGGTTCGAAATCCGTTCAAACAGCCGAACAGTGTGCAGCTGTTCGAATCGGATTTCGAACCTCGAACATTTTAGTGTTCGCTCATCTCTAGTGGCAACCACAGGAAAAAATAGGTGCTCTGGCTGGGGTGGCCGCTCACTGGATACATTGTATAGTTCAGCAAATCCCATTCACACATTGCAGAAAAATACATGCAGAAATGCTGCGATTTCCAAATCAGGCATGCTCTTGGAAATAACAGCATGTCAGTTATAGCTACGAAGACGCTGGCGGTCTCCCGATAGGTATAATTAAAGCAGAAAGTCTACAGAGGAAAACTCTGCAGACTTTTTTTTAAAAAAGCACTGCGGGAAAAACTGCAATGTGTTTCTACCACAGTTTTTCCCACTGTGCTCTTTCTCTGCGGCAGGCTATGTGGGGTCTTAACCTAAAAGTTGATTTTCATGGCAGCAAGATTACACTCTAACAAATAAAGGTGTGTTGACTAAGTCCCCAACAGCTGTGGATGGAGAGGTGGTTATGCATGTGTGTCTCGCTCTATTCTCTTCTACGGGAGTTTCAAAAACCAGCTGAGAACATTAATTTGACAGCTTTCTGAGAGTGTCTGAGACTAAGAAGGTCTCTTGACACTAGAGGAAGAATTGCTAGTTCATTGATCACCCCCACTTCCCCAGGCTCTACATTATGTATAACACAATGTACTGTACAGTCTGGCCAGAAGTGTTTCTTTTAAGCGAATCTGTCACACTGAAATTGAAATCCAATCTAAAAGCAGCATATTATAGAGCAGAAGGAGCTGAGAAGATTGATGTATATTTATATGTTTGTACAGAAAGATTCAGTAGAACTTTGTTGATATATATATATATATATATATATATATATATATATATATATATATATATATACAGTCCTATGAAAAAGTTTGGGCGCCCCTATTAATCTTAATCATTTTTAGTTCTAAATATTTTGGTGTTTGCAGCAGCCATTTCAGTTTGATATATCTAATAACTGATGGACACAGTAATATTTCAGGATTGAAATGAGGTTTATTGTACTAACACAAAATGTGCAATATGCATTAAACCAAAATTTGACCGGTGCAAAAGTATGGGCACCTCAACAGAAAAGTGACATTAATATTTAGTAGATCCTCCTTTTGCAAAGATAACAGCCTCTAGTCACTTCCTGTAGCTTTTAATCAGTTCCTGGATCCTGGATGAAGGTATTTTGGACCATTCCTCTTTACAAAACAATTCAAGTTCAGTTAAGTTTGATGGTCGCTGAGCATGGACAGCCCGCTTCAAATCATCCCACAGATGTTCAATGATATTTAGGTCTGGGGACTGGGATGGCCATTCCAGAACATTGTAATTGTTCCTCTGCATGAATGCCTGAGTTGATTTGGAGCGGTGTTTTGGATTATTGTCTTGCTGAAATATCCATCCCCGGCGTAACTTCAACTTCGTCACTGATTCTTGAACATTATTCTCAAGAATCTGCTGATACTGAGTGGAATCCATGCGACCCTCAACTTTAACAAGATTCCCGGTGCCGGCATTGGCCACACAGCCCCAAAGCATGATGGAACCTCCACCAAATTTTACAGTGGGTAGCAAGTGTTTTTCTTGGAATGCTGTTTTTTTTTGGACGCCATGCATAACGTCTTTTTGTATGACCAAACAACTCAATCTGTGTTTCATCAGTCCACAGGAGCTTCTTCCAAAATGAAGCTGGCTTGTCCAAATGTGCTTTTGCATACCTCAGGCAACTCTGTTTGTGGCGTACTTGCAGAAATGGCTTGTTTCTCATCACTCTCCCATACAGCTTCTCCTTGTGTAAAGTGCGCTGTATTGTTGACCGCTGCACAGTGACACCATCTGGAGCAAGATGATGCTGCAGCTCTTTGGAGGTGGTCTGTGGATTGTCCTTGACTGTTCTCACCATTCTTCTCTGCCTTTCTGATATTTTTCTTGGCCTGCCACTTCTGGGCTTAACAAGAACTGTCTTCCATTTCCTTACTATGTTCCTCACAGTGGAAACTGACAGGTTAAATCTCTGAGACAGGTTTTTGTATCCTTCCCCTGAACAACTATGTTGAACAATCTTTGTTTTCAGATCATTTGAGAGCGGGCTGTCCATGCTCGGCGACCATCAAACCTAACTGAACTTGAATTGTTTTGTTAAGAGGAATGGTCCAAAATCCCTTCATCCAGGATCCAGGAACTGATTAAAAGCTACAGGAAGCGACTAGAGGCTGTTATCTTTGCAAAAGGAGGATCTACTAAATATTAATGTCACTTTTCTGTTGAGGTGCCCATACTTTTGCACCGGTCAAATTTTAGTTTAATGCATATTGCACATTTTCTGTTAGTACAATAAACTTCATTTCAATCCTGAAATATTACTGTGTCCGTCAGTTATTAGATATATCAAACTGACATGGCTGCTGCAAACACCAAAATATTTAGAACTAAAAATGATTAAGATTAATAGGGGTGCCCAAACTTTTTCATAGGACTGTATAGATATATATATATATACATACATATACATCCTAGGAGGTTCAGCATCATTCATTATGTCTTTTTGAATGCTATCGCTTTTAATATGTTTTAATATATTATATTAAATTGCCTCATAGTATAATACAACTATAGTAAAGCTGCTGAACATGTGCAAAAAAGTGTTTGCAATCTTACTTCAAATATCTGCTCATTCTGAGCTTTGCAGTTGAAAGTCCTATGTATATGCACTGAAATATTTGCTTTAAAGAGGTATTCCCATTTGAAGGATCTTATCTATATTGGTAGCTTATGTAAATTGAAGGCTTTTCATAAATATATTGCTTTAGAAATGCTGCTTTGTTTGCCTGCTATGTTAACTTGCTACTCCCATTGTTTACACAGAGTTTCCATAACGCCGGCCCTGTGTGATAGGATAATTGACGTCACTGGCTGCTCTCACTGTTATCTACAGCTCTGCAGGCAGAACAATCAGTTCAGCTAATTGCAGTTTGCTGATAAAGCCTGGTCTGTTATCTCTCTATGTAAACACACAGATAACACTGAGTCCCTTCTCTACAAGCATGTGCATATTATTTGATCTGCATAAGTATTGTGATACTTTATAGTGACCTATTCTGCAAGCTGGGGGGAGAAATACATGACGTGTGAAGAAGAGACAGCAGGCAAACTGCTGAAACGGAGATGAGAACACCCCTTTAAGCAATGCAGCCTTTGGGTACAGTAAGTCCTAATCTACTCTTTCAAGTGAAGCAGTATAGCATGGCTGACATTTCATAAATTTACAAATTGGGAACTTATTTCCAGAAGGGAAAAACTTTGTAAGCAACACAAGGTGTTAGAACTGTACAAATAAAATGATGCATATTTTTTTTATCTCTTTCAGTTTTCACATTCTCTGAAGTGTTTTAGGAAGCGACAGATGTGCTGCAATGGTTACATAAATTATTTGACTGGACTGAAATGAGATACTAAATCCTGTTTGATCTGTGAATCTCTTTACAACAATTAGCCCAAGATGAATTATATCATGAAATTTCACAGACATTTTCAAAGAACAATCCTTCTGCTTGCCACTTTTTGCATGGTAAGCATTGTAATTTCTGCCTATTATTTATACACCGGATATAAGCAGGACAATGACATTTCTGAAGCTACAATGGAAATAGAATGTGGAGATATTGAATCTCTACCTTATAAACTGTTAGAACAGAAAACGGGAAAACCATCGCTTTTGTTAAAAATGGAACCTGTTATCTTGGTTTTTATAGAGAGTCAGTATTCTCAACTTGGACAAGACATTATTGGCATTCTAGAATCTATTCGATTTAAGTTCCATGCTGAAATAGCTCCTGGAAAAGGAGACCTTCCACCACTTACAGAAAACCATATCGGAAAATATGCACTTATTATATATGAAAATTTTATGAAGTACATAAACATGGATACATGGAATAAGGAACTTCTGGATAAATACTGTCTTCAGTATGGAGTTAATGTTATTGGTTTTCTTAAAGGTACAGAAAATGGCATTCAAAATTTTCATCTCAAGGGCTTCCCGTTTACGATCCATAGTAACATGGCGGTCAAAAACTTTTGTATCAACCCTAACACACCTTTGCTTCATATCACAAAACCTTCCAAAACAGGCAAAAGTTCTTTACTTGGCAATGAATGGACTGTTTTTGAGGTTAACAATTCAATATACCAACCCGTCGTTTTTTCAAAAATAAAGATGCCTGTTAATGCTCCACCACAGTTGTCTAAAATGTCCTTATTTGCCACAGTTATTCATGACTTGGGTCTTCATGATGGTATTCAAAGGATCTTCTTTGGCAATAATTTGAACTTTTGGTTGCACAAGCTTATTTTTGTGGATGCTTTATCTTTCCTCTCTGAAAAGAAATTCACTTTGTCCTTGGATCGCTTCATTCTTGTGGACATAGATGACATTTTTGTAGGTAAAGAAGGGACTAGAATGAACAGCAACGATGTCAAGGTAAGTCTTGTAATATATCTGGTACAGTTTGTGAAAGCAATGTTTGTAATGTTATATTTCTATTTTCTATTGCAAAAAGATTTATAGTCCATTTCAACAGTCACCACTATGTCTCATTATGATTAGAGATGAGCGAGTAGTACTCGATCGAGTAGGTATTCGATCGAATACTACGGTATTCGAAATACTCGTACTCGATCGAGTACCACTCGCTATTCGAATGTAAAAGTTCGATGCAGAACCAGCATTGATTGGCCGAATGCTATACAGTTGGCCAATCAACGCTGGTTCTTCTCCTACCTTTAGATGTCTTCTCCGTGCAGCTTCCCCGCGGCGTCTTCCGGCTCTTCATTCACTCTGCCAGGCATCGGGCCTGGGCAGAGCCGACTGCACATGTCCGCTTGTAGTGCGGGCATGCGCAGTCAGCTCTGCCCAGGCCTGATGCCTGGCAGAGTGAATTCAGAGCCGGAAGATGCCGCGGGGACGCTGCAAGGAGAAGACTTCTCGGAGGATCCAGCCCGACCCTCACTCGTTGACTTGGTAAGTATAATTTGATCGAATGTCGCCTACCCCTGAAACGAGCATTTTCCCCCCATAGACTATAATGGGGTTCGATATTCGATTCAAGTAGTCGGATATTGAGGGTCTACTCGAAACGAATATCGAACCTCGAACATTTTACTGTTCGCTCATCTCTAATTATGATATATTAATAAGATCTAATACTATAAATATATTAACCATTCTGAGTTACTCTGATATTTCACTCACATATCCACATTCATTTTAATCCAGTGTTCATATATGTTTTATAAACTTATATTTGGTTATTAGTAAAGAGAAATCCTGTTAATAATGAACTGGGTTTGTAACAAACTTTACAAAAATTTCAGGTTTAGTTAGCCTAAACAAAAAAAAAAAAAAAATCATTTCCAGGGCTCCACCACAGCATATGGACTTCAGCCATGGCATTCTCTGAGTCTTCCCACCTTTTCCCTAATGTAAATGACCTCAACTAAAGCGTCAAATGTCATGACATCAACATCCCTTATGTAACTGATTAGGCCAAACTCAGATCTCAGTGGTGATCAAAGTCGGTAATGTCAAGAAGAGAACTGGAAGACACTGAGGATACCCATGAAAGAAGACCAGATGCCTTAGTGGGGCCCAAGAAAGTTGAGCAAATGGTTTTCTTTTTCGTTTTCTTTTTTTTTTTTTTACAGTTCCTCCAGAGTATAACAGTAACACACATAGTTCAGACTGAAAGCAATCTTCTCCAACAACTGAAATTAGAGAAGAAGCAAATGCAGAAGGGAAAGTTGCAAAATCATGCGGAGTACAAACACCAAAATAAAATATGCAGGAAAACATATATAGAAATATAGAAAACATTTTTATTATCATTTTATTTTTTAAAAAAATTAATGAAAAACATCAAAATCACGATAGATATCCATACAACTGATAAAAGACTATTGATCTCATACTGATCCCCACATGTTTGGGTGTCCGACATGTTATGTGAAGCCTATACTCACCACTGTAAGTGAATTTAGCTCCCCTGCTATCGTAGTGTTCCCAGTTGGCCATTCTACTCTGGAAATTCCTTGATGAGTCCCACTGGTGAAAGGGAACAAAATGTATCAGAAAGTAAGTGGGAAGTCCACTTAGAAAGTATAGGGTTTCCTCTGGAATTGCCTTTGTAAAGGTGGGAATCAATTTTCAGGGATCACCTCTATACTTTTCCCCCTCATCCCCTTTGGAGGACCAAACAACCAATATATGCTTATCCGGTAAGACTGGGAAATATGCTATATTGATGCTGCAATTTTCTATAATGGACTGTTAATGAGGGCAACAGGATCTTAAGTTAGACTCTGCTCACAATGAACATTTTTCCCTATCAGTATGTATTTGCAGTATGGGAGGAAATTCATTCAATCACAGGGAGAACATACAAACTCCTTGCAGATGATGTTCTTGGCAGGATTCAAATCCAGGACTCCAGCGCTGCAAGGTTAACCACTGAGCCACCATGTTGCCCCTTTGTCTGTATTACTTATGTGTCTTTGTCTTATCTTTGGTGATCAACTTGGTTAATGTGTTATATGTTTTAAAAGGTACTATTGAATGTTACGTTTTACTTAATATGATTCACTTAGCTGCTATTCCTGTTGAAAATATGGTGAACTGACTTTAGTTCCTCTTAAGATAGGGGACCTATAGTGAATATTCTGACTATTTAGCAGATGTGTTTGCATATTGAGATTGCTGGCAATATATGGACAATTTTAGCATTTTCCCATTCAGTCTTATGGTTTTATTGCATTGTATAGTCACACTAGTCACACTGATTATTTTGAATTTTGTGTGGATGTTTGGTGTTGTTTAACATATGTGTTTAACCTAAACTAAGGTGTAATTTGGTAAAGGACTTGAAGTTCTCATGAAACCAATTCAATACAATATTACAACATGCTAACAAACCTATTGGAGGTACAGGCAATGGCAGTTGTAGTCATGGTGGTAGTGTGCTATGAATGCTATGTAATGTTTCTTGTAGTTGTTACAAGAGATGGTTCTTGTAATGATCTAGAATTGTATTGTATTAAACATGGTCCATTCTGGTTATATACGGTAACAAAAAGCACTATAGCTTAAATGTTGCCGACAACTAAGGGTGCATTCACACGATGTACAGTCCTATGAAAAAGTTTGGGCACCCCTATTAATCTTAATCATTTTTAGTTCTAAATATTTTGGTATTTGCAACAGCCATTTCAGTTTGATATATCTAATAACTGATGGATACAGTAATATTTCAGGATTGAAATGAGGTTTATTGTACTAACAGAAAATGTGCAATATGCATTAAACCAAAATTTGACTGGTGCAAAAGTATGGGCACCTCAACAGAAAAGTGACATTAATATTTAGTAGATCCTCCTTTTGCAATGATAACAGCCTCTAGTCGCTTCCTGTAGCTTTAAATCAGTTCCTGGATCCTGGATGAAGGTATTTTGGATCATTCCTCTTTACAAAACAATTCAAGTTCAGGTAAGTTTGATGGTCGCCGAGCATGGACAGCCCGCTTCAAATCATCCCACAGATGTTCAATGATATTCAGGTCTGGGGACTGGGATGGCTATTCCAGAACATTGTAATTGTTCCTCTGCATGAATGCCTGAGTCGATTTGGAGCGGTGTTTTGGATCATTGCCTTGCTGAAATATCCATCCCCGGCGTAACTTCAACTTCGTCACTGATTCTTGAACATTATTCTCAAGAATCTGCTGATACTGAGTGGAATCCATGCGACCCTCAACTTTAACAAGATTCCCGGTGCCGGCATTGGCCACACAGCCCCAAAGCATGATGGAACCTCCACCAAATTTTACAGTGGGTAGCAAGTGTTTTTCTTGGAATGCTTTTTTTTGGACACCATGCATAACACCTTTTTGTATGGCCAAACAACTCAATCTTTGTTTCATCAGTCCACAGGAGCTTCTTCCAAAATGAAGCTGGCTTATCCAAATGTGCTTTTTCATACCTCAGGCGACTCTGTTTGTGGCGTACGTGCAGAAACGGCTTCTTTCTCATCACTCTCCCATACAGCTTCTCCTTGTGCAAAGTGCGCTGTATTGTTGACCGATGCACAGTGACACCATCTGCAGCAAGATGATGCTGCAGCTCTTTGGAGGTGGTCTGTGGATTGTCCTTGACTGTTCTCACCATTCTTCTTCTCTGCCTTTCTGATATTTTTCTTGGCCTGTCACTTCTGGGCTTAACAAGAACTGTCCCTGTGGTCTTCCATTTCTTTACTATGTTCCTCACAGTGGAAACTGACAGGTTAAATCTCTGAGACAACTTTTTGTATCCTTCCCCTGAACAACTATGTTGAACAATCTTTGTTTTCAGATCATTTGAGAGCGGGCTGTCCATGCTCGGTGACCATCAAACTTAACTGAACTTGAATTGTTTTGTAAAGAGGAATGGTCCAAAATACCTTCATCCAGGATCCAGGAACTGATTAAAAGCTACAGGAAGCGACTAGAGACTGTTATCTTTGCAAAAGGAGGATCTACTAAATATTAATGTCACTTTTCTGTTGAGGTGCCCATACTTTTGCACTGGTCAAATTTTGGTTTAATGCATATTGCACATTTTCTGTTAGTACAATAAACCTCATTTCAATCCTGAAATATTACTGTGTCCATCAGTTATTAGATATATCAAACTGAAATGGCTGTTGCAAACACCAAAATATTTAGAACTAAAAATTATTACAATTAATAGGGGTGCCCAAACTTTTTCATAGGACTGTAACGTTGAGCGTTATCTGGCACATATACACGTGCCAGTAGATGATGCGCTCAAAATGGTCCCATTCATTTCAATGATTTCAATCGGCGTTAGGAGCGTATACACCGCGTTATTTTGCGCCCGTGATTTTGCGGCCGCAAAATCTCATTGAAATGAATGGGAGCATTTTGAGCGCATCATCTGCCGGCATGTGTATACGTGCCAGATAACGCTCAACATTACATTGTGTGAATACACCCTAAGTATATAAACTACATATATACACATATGTATAGTTTGCATTACAGCAAGCTCTGATTGCACAACCTGATGGCTACATCTTACTCTCATGTAACCTTCCAACCCCTCAAGCCACTTTTCATCAATTGCAACTACTCCATCTGGCCATATTCTCTCCGATTGCTCAGGCCCACCACTACACAGAATACAGAGAGACTCCTGCTCATCTCTGCCTTTCAGCTAGTCCCTTTCTCACTGGTAACAGGAGCTAGCCTCTGCTTTCATTCTGGAACCTATTGTTGGACATAAGAGGTCCATGGAGCTGAGCCTAAACATCAACACTGATGGACGACTGAGCCTGCAGCTCTGTCAGTCACCAAGCCAAAACCAGCCTCACAGCTCGCTATTTTGGATGAAAATGGGCAAAACTGCTAAAGAAAAAGGTGGAGACCCCTCCGGTACTCCTTTGGAACGCCAATCCTCGGCAGAAGTACACAAATTCTTTTGGAAGAAATCTCTACAGTCCCCGGAGTCAGCCCACAAGATAGCTCTGGAGGACTTACCAGGTCCCTGGTTTCACTTGGGCCTGATTTTGGTAGATCTCAGCTCAGGCCTTGATGCACTAGCCCACCTTCCCAGTTGGCAAGTGCCTGACATAAGGTTCAATATCGTTAATCTGTTCTCAAAAGGCTAACTCAAGGCCTTCTCACCTTCTAACAAACTAAGGGGTTGATACTTATACTCATTGCTAGAATTTTCGAGTAATTTTTTGGGGTAATTTTTTTTTTCCAGTACATAAAAAAAAATTTACAATTTTGGTCATGACATTGGTTATTAGTAGAGATGAGCGAACAGTGTTCTATCGAACACATGTTCGATCGGATATCAGGGTGTTCGCCATGTTCGAATCGAATCGAACACCGCGTGGTAAAGTGCGCCAAAATTCGATTCCCCTCCCACCTTCCCTGGCGCCTTTTTTGCACCAATAACAGCGCAGGGGAGGTGGGACAGGAACTACGACACCGGGGGCATTGAAAAAAAATTGGAAAAAGTCATTGGCTGCCGAAATCAGGTGACGAATAGTGGATTTCAAATCCGGGTCATATGAGAATGTGAACTTTGTGACTATGAGACAGGGATAGCTGTACAGGCAGGGATAGCTAGGGATAACCTTTATTTAGGGGGGAATGTTATTAAAAATAACTTTTTGGGGCTCTATCGGGTGTGTAATTGTGATTTTTGTGAGATAAACTTTTTCCCATAGGGATGCATTGGCCAGCGCTGATTGGCCGAATTCCGTACTTTGGCCAATCAGCGCTGGCTCTGCTGGAGGAGGCGGAGTCTAAGATCGCTCCACACCAGTCTCCATTCTGGTCCGACCTTAGACTCCGCCTCCTCCAGCAGAGCCAGCGCTGATTGGCCGAATTCCGTACTCTGGCCAATCAGCGCTGGCCAGTGCATTCTATTGGCGTGATGAAGCAGTGCTGAGTGTGTGTGTTTAGCTCAACTACTCCACCAGCGTAGTTGAGCTAAACACACATTCAGCACTGCTTCATCACGCCAATAGAATGCATTGGCCAGTGCTGATTGAAGCAGAGCTGAATCTGTGTGCTTAGCTCAAGTACTCCACCGGCGTAGTTGAGCTAAGCACACACATTCAGCACTGCTTCATCACGCCAATAGAACGCATTGGCCAGTGCTGATTGAAGCAGAGCTGAATCTGTGTGCTTAGCTCAACTACTCCACCGGCGTAGTTGAGCTAAGAACACACATTCAGCACTGCTTCATCACGCCAATAGAATGCATTGGCCAGTGCTGATTGAAGCAGAGCTGAATCTGTGTGCTTAGCTCAACTACTCCACCGGCGTAGTTGAGCTAAGCACACACATTCAGCACTGCTTCATCACGCCAATAGAATGCATTGGCCAGTGCTGATTGAAGCAGAGCTGAATCTGTGTGCTTAGCTCAACTACTCCACCGGCGTAGTTGAGCTAAACACACACATTCAGCACTGCTTCATCACGCCAATAGAATGCATTGGCCAGTGCTGATTGAAGCAGAGCTGAATCTGTGTGCTTAGCTCAACTACTCCACCGGCGTAGTTGAGCTAAACACACACATTCAGCACTGCTTCATCACACCAATAGAATGCATTGGCCAGTGCTGATTGAAGCAGAGCTGAATCTGTATGCTTATCTCAACTACTCCACCAGCGTAGTTGAGCTAAACACACACATTCAGCACTGCTTCATCACGCCAATAGAATGCATTGGCCATTGCTGATTGAAGCAGAGCTGAATCTGTGTGCTTAGCTCAACTACTCCACCAGCGTAGTTGAGCTAAACACACACATTCAGCACTGCTTCATCACGCCAATAGAATGCACTGGCCAGCGCTGATTGGCCAGAGTACGGAATTCGGCCAATCAGCGCTGGCTCTGCTGGAGGAGGCGGAGTCTAAGATTGCTCCACACCAGTCTCCATTCTGGTCCGACCTTAGACTCCGCCTCCTCCAGCCGAGCCAGCGCTGATTGGCCGAATTCCGTATTCTGGCCAATCAGCACTGGCTAATGCATTGTATTGGCGTGATGAAGCAGTGCTGAATGTGTGTGTTTAGCTCAACTACGCCGGTGGAGTAGTTGAGCTAAGCACACAGATTCAGCTCTGCTTCAATCAGCGCTGGCCAATGCATTCTTTTTTTTTTTTTTTTATTCAACAAGTTTTATTAAGTTTTGAACGATAAATGGCAAACATAGAAAAGTACAATGCATTGAGTATGGAATAACATAGTACTATAAACAGAATGAGGGTAAAGTTAATGAACAAAAATAACTATATGAAGAAATGCATCAATCAATACCTACACAATGTGCAGTACGGTACATAGAAAAAGGGAAGTGCGATGATGGGTGTTGAAGAGCAAAGGTAGAGACAAGAAGAGCAGAATATGAGAGTGAGACATGTAGATTACATGTCAATGGAGAGAAGACAAACAAGAATAGAGGGACGCGGACCCCACAAGACCCTATCTTTAGGAAATGTGTACTGAAGGGGGGGGAGTGGGGGGGGATGAGAGAGAGTAAGCCATAGCGAGCAAGGGGGGGGGGGAGCAGGAGGAGAAGAGGGTTAAAAGGGGGAGAGGGGGGGGGAAGAGAAAGAGAAGGGGAACATGAGATGAGTAGAATCAAGTGGGAATAGGGGAAACTCACCAGATAAGTACCTAGGATCAGAAGACCGGTAATTGCTGAGCCACAGGGGAGAAGGGGGGGGGGAGGAAGGCGGCAGGTTAAACGGCACGGTCTAACCAAGGTGACCACACTTTATAGAACCTGTCATGTGACCTATTGGCCCAACTAAGGAGTTCCTCAAATCGTGCGATGAGATTTACTTTATGAATCCAATTCTGAGCAGTCGGGGGGACGGTTTGTAGCCAGTGAAGAGGTATGAGCGCCTTTGCAGCGGCCAAGAGGTGAGAAATAAGGATGTGTTTGGAGGGGTGATACTCCGGTGACGAAGCGGAGAGGAAGATCATAGCCGGCGTGAACTCAAACTGAGGGTACCCAATGGATCTTATCGTGTCTCTGACGTCGGTCCAGTACTGTTGGATGAGGGGGCATTCCCACCAAATATGTAAGTAAGTGCCTTCTGCCTGAAGACATCTCCAGCACTGGTTCGTGGGGGCAAGACCTTTGCGATGTAGCCAGGAGGGAGTGCGGTACCATCTCGTTAGGAGCTTATAGTGGCTTTCCTGTAAGCGTATACATCTGGACGGACCGTGAGAGTGCTGTAAAATGGAATCGACCACATGGTCTGGGAAAACAATGCCTAGTTCTTGTTCCCATGAGTCTATAAAGTGCGGTTTGTTATAGCAGACAGGGTCAACGTATCGTTGTAATAGACGAGAAGTCTTCCTGAGAAGGGAGGTCTTGGAAATCATCAATTTCTCAAACTCCGTGAGCTTAGTCCTGAGTGTAAATTTCTGAGGAAGGAGGCTTAAGCAGGTTTTCAGGTGTTGGACATGGAGGAAGGAGAGAGAGAGGTTTGGAAACAAAGCGAGAATATCAGGCAGTGGTAGGAGGCCCTCCGCAGTCGAGATGTCCAGAAGAGTTGTGGAGCCAAATTTAGACCACATCTCTCGATAAGGAGAGCCATCTAGCCCTAGGAGCTCTGGGAGAGCCAGGAGGGGCATCATTGGAGAAGGAGCCGGTGCGAGGTCTTTGCTTAGGACCGACCAGAGTGACATTGGGCCTTTCAATAAAGGGTTGGATTGAAGCGATTTGGCGGTCTTGGAAGAAGGGATCCAGAGGGCAGGCAAGGGGGGGGAGGAAGTCCGTGGCGACAGGAAGTGAAGGGGCAGTCGAGACCGAATGGGAGAGGTCAACTCCAGCCACCATGCCAATTGATTCGCTCTATAGTATTTGCAGATATCAGGGAGGCCAATTCCACCAGAGTGTTTCCGTTCCGTCAGCTTCTCCCAAGCAATCCTCGGGGTCTTGTTCCGCCAGATGAACCTGGAGAAGATGGATTTCAAAGATGCGAAAAAGGAGGGCGGTATGAAGATCGGGAGCATCATTATCTTATACAGGATCTTCGGGAGGATATAGGTTTGTATCAAACTCTTCCTCCCAAACCAGGACAGGGGGAGCCGTGTGTAAGATGCGAGAGACCTCGAGACCTCTTCAAGAAAAGGAGGAAAATTGCGTGCATAAAGGTCTGCGACGCGAGGAGTAAGGTGAATACCAAGATACTTCAAACCAGAGGTGGTCCAGGAGAAAGGAGTAGTGGACCTAAGTTTTGACGCTCTAAATGCAGGGAGAGAGACATTTAGGACCTCTGATTTTGAGAGGTTGGCTTTGTAGCATGAGACGTCTCCGAATTCAGAGAGGATCTCAACTAAGGCAGGGAGGCCTTCTTCGGGGTTTGTGATAACAAAAAGGACGTCGTCCGCGTATGCTGTAGAATGGAGGGTCAGATCACCCATTTTCATACCCTGAATTCTGCGGTCTTGACGGACTCTCTGGAGTAACGTTTCCAGCACCAGGATGAAGAGTGTTGGGGACAGCGGGCATCCTTGTCGAGTCCCGTTAGTAATTGCAAAACTGGAAGAGAGAGTGCCGTTCACTCGCAGCCTGGCCGTGGGCGAGTTATAAAGGGAGAAGATGGCATCGACAAATAGGGACGGAAAGCCAAACTTAAGCAAGGCAGCCCTCATAAACTGCCAGTCCACCCTGTCAAATGCCTTTTCGGCATCGACACCTAAGAGGACCAGGGGGGTGTTGGAGGAGTTCGCAAGGTGTATCAACGGAAGAAGTTTGGCGGTGTTGTGCCTTCCTTCTCTGCCATAGACGAAACCTGACTGTTCTTCATTCACTAGGTCGGGTATGTAGGATTGAAGGCGCCTGGAGAGAATCTTGGCCCAGATTTTCACATCCACATTGAGCAAGGAGATGGGGCGGTAGCTTCCACATGCGGACAGATCCTTGCCCTCTTTGGGGATAAGGGTAACGTGGGCCTCCTGTGCTTGACTTGGTAAGGGTTCCCCCTTCAGAAGTGCGTTACAAAGTAAGGAAAGCTGCGGAGAGAGTACGTTTTGGAACTGTTTGTAATAGAAAAGCGGTAGGCCATCCGGGCCTGGGCTCTTGCCTGTCGGAAAGCTACTCAGGGTGTCGTTTACTTCCTGTAGGGAGATGGGCTCAAGAAGGGACAAAGAGGCTGAGTTGGGAAGCTTGGGAAGGGAGAGGGAGTCAAGGAACTGGGTCGTTAAAACTTGTCTCTGGGACTGGGTGTGTAGACCTTCTTCCAGCTGCAAGTTATACAGGGAGGAATAAAAGTGCACAAAGGCGGCAGCGATGTCGGAAGTGCGAGTGAGTACCTTCCCCTTCGAGTCCTTAACACTTGTGATGTAAGACTTAGCTTTGTCTTTCTTGATAAGGTTTGACATGAGACGACCTCCTTTGTCCCCGTGGGCGTAAAGAAGTTTCCGGTAATGGAGATGATGCTTAGCTGCCTTCAGGTTCAGAACGTCGCGAAGTTTGTTTCTTAAAGAATCCAGTTCCGCCTGAAGGATCAGGACCTGGGACTTTTTCCTGCAGCGTTCTATATCAGCTATACGTTGAAGGAGGTCATCCACTTCTTTCTGTCAGGCCTTCTTCGTTTTAGAGGCCAAGGCAATCAAGACACCTCTTATATAGGCCTTATGGGCTTCCCAGATAGAAGTTGCACGAACATCCGGAGTGGAATTCAAGCGAAAATATTCTTCCAGGTGCGTCATGAGAAAAGCACGGTTTTCCTCCGAGTCAAGTAAAGACTCATTAAGCCTCCAGGACCATTGAGGACGTGGCAGGTGTCCGAGCCGCAGAGTGAGGGTTATCGGGGCGTGATCAGATATTGTGATGCAGCTGATATAGGAGGATATGATATGATCCAGCAAGGGACGGGAAATAAAAACATAGTCCAACCGGTGAAAGGAGTGGCCAGGGGTCGAGAAGAAGGTGAAATCCTTAACGCTGGGGTGTTGTGTCCGCCAGGCATCAAGGAGGTTCAAGTCGTGAAGGGTAGCCATAAGTTTCCCCAAGGAACGCTGCGTGAAGGTGTGGGTAGGAGAGGAGGAGTCAAGTTGGGGATGAAGAGCCACATTCAAATCAGTGCCTAAGATGATGGGACCCTCAGCAAACAATCTCAAGATTTGGAGGGCGTCCAGGATCCATTTGATCTGACCCTTGTTTGGCGCATATAAGTTTGCTAGGGTGTAGGGTTGAGCAGCGATTGTCCCTTTAAGGAGCAAAATTCTGCCCTCTTCATCTGCAAAACGTTCCAAACAGGTGAAAGGAACGGACTTATGGACAAGTATGGAAACCCCCTTAGAGGCCGAGGTGGGGTGAGGGTTGTGAAAAGACATGGGGAAGTGTTTTTTAGGGAGTAAAGGGACGCGACCTTCCTTAAAATGCGTTTCCTGTAAGAAAGCGATTCCCGTGTTCAGTTTATGCAATAGAAGCAAGATGTGATGCCTCTTTTCAGGTGAGTTGAGGCCATTTACGTTAAAGGTGGAACAAGTGATTCGGGCCATGTGAGGTTTTGGGGGTGGGATAGGGGAGAGGACAGGAGGGATGAAAAAGGAAGGGTCGTGAGCAGCAGAAGAGTGAGGGAATGGGGGTAGAGAGAAAGCGAGAAGGATGAGGAGAATAGACAGGAAAGTCCGGAAGAGGGACAGAAGCAGAAGGCCTATAGGAGGTAGGGGTGGGGAGAGAAAGAAGGAAGGAGAAAGAGGGTGGGGAGGTGGGAAGAGTTCAGCAGGGGAGGGGGGTGCCGCGGGGCCCGCGCCCAAGGGGAAAGTTTATGAAAGCTACAGACAAAGGCAACAGAGGGTGTAACAAGAACAGTGGAATAGATCTGCGTATCCACTGAGTGGGTAGTGAGACAAGACAAAGACAACAAGGAAACTACAATATGAGAGAATGAGCGAGTAAGTGTTGTCAGAGGCGGGGAAAAATTCCTGATCAAAAAGCGTGTCCAAACAAACATCTCCATACAATAGGAATTATAGCAGAATAACATTGCAACAGAGCACCAGGCATAAGTACAATAGTGAAAGAGAGAGAAACAGAGAAAACAGGGAAGGAGGGGAGTGTGGTAGTACTCATAAGGTGCAGGATTGGGGGTAGGAGGAGATAAGGAGAGGGGGTGGGACTGGCCAATGCATTCTATTAGCTTGATGAAGCAGAGTGTGCACAAGGGTTCAAGCGCACCATCAACTCTGATGTAGCAGAGCCAAGTGTGCACAAGGGTTCAAGTGCACCCTTGGCTCTGATGTAGCATAGCCGAGGGTGCACAAGGGTTCAAGTGCACCCTCGGCTCTGCTACATCAGAGCCGAGGGTGCGCTTGAACCCTTGTGCAGCCTCGGCTCTGCTACATCAGAGCCGAGTGTGCGCTTGAACCCTTGTGCACACTCTGCTTCATCAAGCTAATAGAATGCATTGGCCAGCGCTGATTGAAGCAGAGCTGAATCTGTGTGCTTAGCTCAATACTCCACCGGTGTAGTTGAGCTAAACACACACATTCAGCACTGCTTCATCACGCCAATAGAATGCATTGGCCAGCACTGATTGGCCAGAGTACGGAATTCGGCCAATCAGCGCTGGCTCTGCTGGAGGAGGCGGAGTCTAAGGTCGGACCAGAATGGAGACTGGTGTGGAGCGATCTTAGACTCCGCCTCCTCCAGCAGAGCCAGTGCTGATTGGTCGAGTTCTGTACTCTGGCCAATCAGCGCTGGCCAATGCATTCTACTAGCCCGATGAAGTAGAGCTGAATGTGTGCGCTTAGCACACACATTCAGCTCTACTTCATCGGGCTAATAGAATGCATTGGCCAATCAGCGCTGGCCAATGCATTCTATTAGCGTGAACTGAGTTTGCACAGGGGTTCTAGTGCACCCTCGGCTCTGCTACATCAGATTGCTACATCTGATGTAGCAGTGCCGAGTGTGCATCAGATGTGTAGTTGAGCAGAACTGGCTCAGCACTGCTAAGTCTCTGCATTCGCATAGGAATGCATTAGCCAGCCTTCGGCCAATCAGCGCTGGCTCTGCCGGAGGAGGCGGAGTCTAAGGTCGGACCTGAATGGAGACTGATGTGGAGCGATCTTAGACTCCGCCTCCTCCAGCAGAGCCAGCGCTGATTGGTCGAGTTCCGTACTCTGGCCAATCAGCACTGGCCAATGCATTTCTATGGGGAAAAGTTAGCTTGCGAAAATCGCAAACTGACAGGGATTTCCATGAAATAAAGTGACTTTTATGCCCCCAGACATGCTTCCCCTGCTGTCCGAGTGTTATTCCAGGGTGTTGGTATCATTTCCTGGGGTGTCATAGTGGACTTGGTGACCCTCCAGACACGGATTTGGGTTTCCCCCTTAACGAGTATATGTTCCCCATAGACTATAATGGGGTTCGAAACCCATTCGAACACTCGAACAGTGAGCGGCTGTTCGAATCGAATTCGAACCTCGAACATTTTAGTGTTCGCTCATCTCTAGTTATTAGTTAAATTTACTGAAGCGATCATTATCATTTAAATGATAACTTATTCCCCTGTAACAAGATTTTCAGTGTCGAAGGTTTTAGATAGGTACTGTATACAGAAGATTGGGAAAACATTTGTATATTTTGAGGCATTTCCTACCCAAATCACTCTGTACTTTTTGCTTCACATCTGTCTAATGACCTTCCTTGTTAATCTTTGTTGTTAGAGACATTTTCGGCACATCGTATACTATTCCCAGGCTATTCTCTAAATCAATTTAATGCCAAAAGACAATTGTAATCCCAGTTGTAAAACAAAAGATCCATATTTGTCAAAGTAACAAAACAAAATTTTAACAATTGTAGCTTTCTGTGGTCTTTGAGAAAAGAAAGAGAAGTTCAGAAGAATTTGTTGTCTATAGAATACCATTACGATATTTGTGGAGAAAGCGAAAAAAGAGCAAACCAATGAAAGTTGCTTTAGGATTTATGATTAACACTAGAGTCAAAAGACTAAAACCCGCTTGTAGGCACACTATATAAAGGCCAGTGTCCATCGCAGGGAAATATATATATATATATATATATATATATATATATATATAATATATATATATATATATATATATATATATATATATATATATATATATGTATATAATAAATAATAAGCACTTCAGGAGAGATATAGTGTATATAGCCACTACATGCAATACTCCTGCACTGACTTCTAATAGCAAATAGTATTGACAGAGGTGGAAGTTACATTCATCAGCTGAAAATAGGCTTATACTGTATGTGCAACAACTAGTGAAATACCGGATGGGCTACTATGACTACTAGATTGAGGGAAATACTCTGCTTACTAGAATACCACACTAAGGCAAATGGGTAAATATACTACTGTTACTACGGGGTGAAGGAGGTTGTCACTTATGTGACTACAATGGGAAGGGAGAGGAAATGTTAATATTGTGGAATAGGCAGGCAGTTGCTGTGACATTTGGGAATAAATACACTGCAATGTCCATCTTAGTGACGATGAGGAAAGCACCGGTATATACAAACACTTGGAGAGTGGAAAGGGTACTATGGGATGTAGCCAGTGGCATAACTACCAGGTAGAAGCTGCCACAGGGCCCGGGACATCGCTGTGTTATTGCTGCATTTTTTTTTCTTAATAGGCGTTATTTGCTTACCGATCCTGGCAGGGGCCGGGATCAGTAAGTGACGCCACGGGCCCCACAAACACTATTATTATACTCGGGACTGCAGCGGAGCCGGAGATAGGTAAGCGATAGTGTTTTTTATGTTTGTATCCCCCCTCGGTCTCCGATGATTATACTCCGGGGTCTGGAAAGACCCTTAAGTATAATAATTGTTCATGGGTGTTCATTATGGGGCATAATACTGTGTGCAGGGGCCACTATTGGTCATAATACTGTGTGCAGAGGCCACAATGGGGCCTAATAGTGCGTGCAGGGGCCACTATGGGGCATAACACTGTCTGCAGCGGCCACTATGAGGCATAATACTGTGTGCAGGGGCCACTATGGGGCATAATAGAGCACGCAGGAATGCTGGGGGGGGGGGGTCGGTCAGTCTAGGTCTTTGGTGTTGGTCAGGAAGGGGGGGGAGCCATGTCAAAAGTTGCCCACGGGACCCCGCCGTCCCTAGTTATACCACTGGATGTAGCCACTTCTTACAGCATGAAGATAGTCCAGCTCTGAATATTTTACATGGGGGCACTGCATTAGCTGCTGTAGTTAAATAGGGTACTGCAGTACTTTTAAGGGCGGGTTCACACCTGCGCCCGGTTTCCGCTTTCGGGTTTCTGTCTTCTTTCGAGAGAAACTGGACAGGAGATGGAATGGGTCTGCAAAGTGACCACCCATGAGCATCTTCTGCCTCTCTGCGGCGAAACAGTTTTTTTTAATCGGACACAAAGTCGGATTTGCAGGAGACTTTGTGTCCAGTTAAAAAAAAACAAAAAAAAAACGTTTTCACCGTGGAGAAGCACAAGACACTCACAGGTGGTCACTTTGCAAATCTATTCAAGTGAGTAGGTTTGAAAATTGACTGTCATGTTTCCATCTCCTGTCCAATTTCTCTCGGCAGAAGACTGAAACACGAAAGCGGACACCAGGCACAGGTATGAACCCACCCTTAGGGAGTACATCTAGGAGTTGCTGGAGTCAAATGGGCACATCGTTGACTTCTATAGAAAGGGAGAGTTGTTTCTGGGGATACTCAAGGAAAATTAAAAATATGTTGTGAATACTGGTGTAAAGGGGCACTGCTGTAACTGCTTAAAGGACCTGTTCACACTGAGTAAACGCGCTCATTTTGGCAAAATACATGTGTAAGAAATACATGTGTAAAAATAAGACTCCCATTGACTTCAATGACATTTTACACGTGTATTTTGACCTGTTTTTTTACACGTGTAAAAAAAAATGTCAATGGGAGTCTTATTTTTACACGTGTATTTTTTACACATGTATTTTGCCAAAATACATGCGCATTTACTCCATGTGAACGGGCCGGGGGCATTTCTGTGACTTCTTGAGGAGGCATTACTGGGACTAGAGATGGCAAATCAGTTTGTAACAAACCAGATTCTATTTGAATATTGCAAAAGTTTTGGGTTCATCCCAAACCTGAAAATGTTTGGGGTTTGTTGCCCATGAACGTAAAGTGAAAGCATAATAAATCAAAGCTCACAGGAGGTGCAAATAATTAACAAACAATTATATTCACCTTCCACCTTTTCTGGGCCTCTTCACAAAGTCTTCAGATTTCTCCACTGCTCTTTCCACGGTACATGATGTCACCCAGAAACCTGGAAGAGGACCTGGAGAGAGACCAAGGATGCTGCAAGCAGGCCCCGAAAAGGTGAGAGAAGGTGAATATAGTTATTTGTTATTTTTAACACCTCACTTGGGCCTCCACCTTTTATACTCTTGGGTCTGGAGAGACCTCAGAGTATAATAATTTCTCTTCCAAATCTATGTGAATATGAGCAATCCAAATCTGATATGGAATGGGCCAAACCTAAAATGTAATGAATCTTTAGAGGTTCATCAATCCTTAACTGGGCCTACTGATCGAATGGAGGAGATACTACTGTGATGACTGTGACTACAGAGTGTAAGAGCACTGTTGTGATTCCTGTAATAGGGAATAGGAAGGTATTTCTATTTCTTAAGGTAGTGTTACTGGGACTACTGAAAGAATGGAGGAGATACTACTGGGGAAAGAGGTTCTGCTGTGATTACTGGGGGGCATTGTTGTCACTATTGAAGGGATGTGCTAAATATGTACTGGATGAAGGAGATACACTACTGTTAATGCATGGTGAAAGGATGACACATGCTGTAATTGCTGTTTTGTCATATTGACATGTTGAGAACTTAAAAGCATCTTTAAGAGACCGTTGACGTATTTTGTCAAAAGCAACCACTACTTTAGCAGAATGACTTGGAATGACTGTTGATGTGAACATTTATAATATTATTAGTAACAAAGTAACCTCGGGCATAGATTGTTAGGACATAAAACATTATATATATATATATATATATATATATATATATATATATATATATATTATACACCCCCCTTCCCTATATATATAATACAGTACAGTTTGTTTTTACATATAAAATGTATACACTAACATCTTATTGAAGGCTTTCATTCAAAGTTTTCATGGGCAGGATAAGAGGAAATTGTACAGCTCCCATTCAGTATAGTAATCCTAACTCCAAGCCAGTGAAGCAGCAACTAATATTCAATTAATTGTATATTAGCATTCAGCTAACAAGACTCTAATCACTTTATAATGTATTTTTTACAGACCTCTGCATGAAAATGAATTATGATTGACATTTATTGCCAAATAATGGGGACTTGAGCAATCAAGTACATTTTTCAAACATGTATTATCGGAAGTAAATAGAAAATGATATGCCCTAATGAAGCAGCCAGACACAAGACACAGTCAAGAACAATGGGAGTGTTCAAGTGCTTGGAAAGTCTATTTTAATATAGAAAGAAGTCTGTAATGGTCTCATTATTTTATTTCTTACAAGCAATAACACAGCTTTCATAGAAGAACTGTTAGAGAATAGAAACAATTTCTCCCTTGTCAATAGTCATTGTTCTTAGAAACTTATTGCAGAATCTTTGAATTATAGGTCATGGTCCCCCCCCCCCCCCCCACCACCACCACCATTCCCATAAAAGCAATTTTCACTGTTTAAAATGTTTTAAAATCTCTAAGTGTATATATAAGTGGGTAAAACTGTAACCTTTGCAAGTTCCAAATTAATTTATTATCATTTTGCTAACCAACGTCAAAAGAGATGGTTATTAAAATATACAATGAATATAAAATAATATAAATCAAATTATAGAGCAATAAGAAGAATATAGACATACAGGAGAGTTCTGGGTTCGACTCTTTCATGTCACTACTTTTATATAAGATTTACAATTTTGGTTGGCAAGTCGATAAAAGGCATCCTATCGTTGAGAAAGAATTTTTTTTGTCCCTAACACTTCGGAATAGCCTTAAGAAAGGCTATTCTTCTCCTACCTTTAAATGTCTTCTCTACGCCGCCATTCCATAGAAATACTAGTTTTCGCCGGTATGCAAATGAGTTCTCTCGCAGTACTGGGGGCAGGCCCAAACGCTCAAACAGCAGTGGGGTGTCTCCAATGCTGTCAGAGAACTCTCCAGCACTGCCTCCATCTTCTTCAGGAACAATGTTTTCCTGTGTATTCTTCCGGCGCAGGCTTTGAAACTTGTAGGCCTCGGGCAGAGCCGACTCCACATGCCCAAAGGCCACAAGAAAATGCCGCTTACTCTTGCATACCGGCGAAAAACAGTATTTCTACAGAACGGCGGCACGGAGAAGGCATCTAAAGGTAGGAGACGAATAGTCTTTCTTAAGGCTATTCTGACGTGTTAGGGTCAAAAAAGTCATTCTCAATGATTGGATCCCTTTAAGAATTGTTGTCAGTGAGTTTAGTTTGGGCCTGACTTAAGCTGGCCATACATTAGATTAGATTTTAGAATGCTGAAGTAGCAAATTTTAAATCTGTTGTTGGTCGGTCATACATAAAACCAAAACAGTCCCATATAACCAACCATCAACTAAACCTACAAATATGGCAAGTAAAAAAAGGTCCAAATGAATATAAATTCTTTATTAATCAACTGCCAAATAAATACTATTAAAAATGTCATAAACTAATCAGGCTCTTATGCACATAAACCAAGGCAAGAAATGGATAGGAATAGAGTAAACGTGTAAAAATATAAAATACTTGACCAGGAATTATGTTTCAACCCCCATTTTGCTTTCAGCTTCTTCAGGAGTGTGATCCTACATCTGTTGTGTTAGATATTCTCAGCTGTTTGTCTACCATGAGCTATAGTGATAGACCAGTGGGTGACGGTTGTATTGTGGCCACACAACCACAAAGTGTCTGGTATTTCCTGTTTTCAGAACTTCATTAGCAATGACTTTCAACTGTTTCCAAGTGTCCGGGATTATTGAATACTCATTGGATAGTTCCTGGTTGTTCATGTGTCTGGGAGAGTTGGCCACATGAACAATCAACCACAGTTTATTTTAGACACATGATGGCAGTCTAAAGCTTAATCTGTATAGCTGGTTTAAATCAAACTATATTGCAAGTGATTTTTCATAATCTGGAAAGGAAACTTATTACAACCAGAGAGATATGGAAAGTGTTTGGTTTGCTTTGGTGTTCTGAAACATCAATCACCAATTTTTAGGCTTTTATAAAGGCAAAATTGAAATTGTATTCAGACTGATGGCTTTGGGGCACCTCCATCATCGGGGCGGGTCACATGGGTAACACTGTCATCCTGACGCACAGAGGCAAGCATCATTAACCATGTTACTGCTAGTGCCTAATCACAGACATAAGTGGTCTCTGACATCATTCAGGAGGCGGGAAGAGGGCAGGGACCCCGCACTGAAACCCAGGAGAGATGAGTAACACTGTTTGTTATGTTCTTTTACCTCCCCTGTGTCTCCAGTTATTATGCTCTGAGGTCTGAACAGTTTCCAGAGTGTAATATTAGTTCATAGGTGGTGAATAGGGTTGAGCCGATCCTGACTTTTCAGGATCGATTTTAAAATCCGATTTCCGATCATTTTTCATTCGAACCCGATCTCGATCCCAATTCCGATCCCAATGCAAGTCAATGGGATTTTTTTTATTAATCGGAGATCGGATTTTAAAAGCAATCCTATTCACTACACAGCATGGAATCTAAGAATTGTTAGAATCCACGCTGTGTAGTGAATCACTAAGTAGCCAGAGGATTTTTTTTTAATCCTCTGGCTACTTAGTCCCCCCTGGTGTCCACTTACCTCCAGAGATGGCTGCTCCGCTGTTCTTCACCTCGCTGCCGCTCCAGCTGCAGTCTTCTTCTCCCTTCGCTGCCCCCTCCCTGCCAGGTTAGGAGAGTGTGGGCGAGTACTGGGAGGGGAGACGTGACTTCTCCTCGCCCTGTACCCACCCACACTCTCCTAACTCACCCACACTCTCCTAACCTGGCAGGGAGGGGGCCGCGAGGCGAAGAAGACTGCAGCTGGAGCGGCAGCGAGGCGAACAGCAGCAGAGCAGCGGAGCAGCCATCTCTGGAGGTAAGTAGCTACGAGACATGTTAGTTTAGTCTCCCATTAGAATGAATGGCGGCAGCTGGCGCGCAGGGGGTTAAGGCTGTGTGTTGGCTGCTTCCATTCATTCCTATGGAACCGCAGCGGAGCCTTCACACTGAGTATACACTATATACTCAGTGTGAAGGCATTGTGGGAAATACTACCGATCCCGATCCCACCTAAAAAGATTGTGTTCGGAATTCCGATCGCGATCGTGAAATTTTCTCGATCGCCGATCGGAATCCGTTTTTTTCCGAACACGATCGCTCAACCCTAGTGGTGAACCCCCCCAAAATTTTTGTTCGGCCAAACCTGAAATGTTTTGGAAAATTCATAACAAGAATAATGTGTCACTATTACACTGAGCCCCTGTATAACAATAGACTATATTGGGGCCACTATGGGACATTATGCTGTGTGTGGGCAGCTATAGGACATTTCACTGTGTGGAGGGTAGCTATGGAACATCCTGCTGTCACAGCAATCTTTGGTGTGAATGGTGGGGGGCTGTTCTTTCTGAACAACCAGGGCCCATGGTACCCTTAATAATAAGGCAACGTTAGTGCCTTAGTAATCAAAGTTTTAGTAGCTGAAACAATCCAAGGATACAAATAGTGAATTTTTGAAAACAAACAAAAATTTCCTCTGTACTATTAACAGTACATGAATGGCTACTTTAATATATATATATAGATAGATAGATAGATAGATAGATAGATAGATAGATACACACACACTCATCTAGGGTATGATGGACCTTTGTTGCCTATCAGAACCATAACAATTCATAACGACATTCATAAGTTTCATCCATAGGTATCAGAGGTCCCAGGGTGTGACAAGAAAATATTTCACCAAACACAATTATTCCATCTCCACCAGCTAAAACTGCAGACACCTGACAGGAACCTATTAGTCATTCATGCTGCTTGCGACAAATTCTGCTCTCCCATAAGCATGGAGAAACGGAATCTGAATTCATCCGATAAGACAATGTTTTTCCATTCTCAAATTTTGTACTGAAATTCCAGCAGCCAGAGCAAATTTATAAAATCCAAGTCTTCATTGAAAATCCATTTAAGAACGACAATGCATGTACATCATGGAGTAAAAACAACCTGAGCTAGGAAACATGCCATGTTCTCATTACATGCACTGACTTTGGCTTGGCGACTACCTCCTTGCACAAGAATACTGATGAGCTGATGTATTTTTTTCTTAAGTGTTTTTCCAGTGCTCAGTGATGAAATTGTTTTTTTTTACCATTAGAGCCTTGTCTTTTTGTTTTGCTTGAGCATCAATGGTGCTTGAAATGGTCCCCGTGCTTAGTAATGATGCACTGTGGATTCAGATATGTTAGTTAGTTAGACCCCTGACTAGTCTAGCAATATGGATAATGCCTTGTTCAAAGTCCCTGAGATTGCTGGATTCTCTCATTATAAAGTGGATTGACACTGAAACTGGTCCACAGAAAGCCTGTATTTTGGGGTCATGTGTTTACAGATGTAAGAGATTTTACACATAATAGGAAACAACTTTAACCCTTTCACACCACAGAAAAAAAAATCATTTTTGTGTATAATGGCTTATTTTTTTGCGTGGGACCAATTGTACTTCACAGTGGTGATATGTAATATTTCACACTGTTAAATTGGAAAATAATCAGAATGGAGTGGAAAAAAAACTGCATTTGGACCATTTTCCTTTGGATTTAGTTTTTATGTTTTTTTTATGGTGTATGTGTACAGCCAAAATGACGTCACTTATATTTTATGGGTCAGTACAATCATACTGAATTTAGGGGTACATTGTTTCGCCCACAGCGGAAATGCCACAGAAAAAAACACTGCATTTTACAGTCATAGCAAAGTGGATGGCGAATCCCATTACTTTGCGTTAAAATATGTGCTGTGGACAGGCGACAATTCCCAAAATCGATGCGCTTTTGGAAATCACAGCATGTCAATTATATCTACAGAAATGCTGGCGAGTTTCATTAGTGTTGCACCCCAGATGCTGTAATACCCACTGATGGGGTGATAAGTGTAGTGTAGTTTTATTTTTCATGGTCATAGGGTACAGGAGGGGGGATTTCATGGTGAAAGAGCAGCAGGCTTCCTTTGCTATGCCAGGAGTAGGCATACAGCACCCACACTATAATGCTATCCCCTTGCCTATGGAAAGACTAGTTCAAGCCATGCATATATTTACAGGTACATGTGAATTTTTACTGTCACCACAGGCCACGTCTAAGTGGCATACAATTGTTCATTGGTTTGAGATTTGGGTTGTCATGGGTCCCCGTAAAGCCTCAGATTCTGATCAGCCACCCAAATAGACCAAACTAAAAACCGCTACTGGTTGTAGGGGCTGTTAATGGCATTGTGAGCATACATTGTTTGTGTCAGAGTGGAATCTTGGTGCCAAGAAAATCAAGTTTTAATTCATATGCAAATGAGCTATGTAGTGCACCCTGGTCATGGCCACATCTATCCACTTGTAGCCACCTCCCATCGAGTCTGTCAATTTTTATGTTAGAAGCAGAGAAGGCTAGTGACTACAAGCAAAAATGGCAGACATGACCAACATGCACAAAACAGCTCATTTGCATGCAAATTAAAAGTAAAATTTTTTGTTGAACTATAGTAGGCTTAAAGGGGCTATGCCACTACAATACATGTATACTCTGTCCATAGTTTATCAGGATAGTACATTAATTAGTCATTTATTAGGACCTTGTCTACATTTGTCAGTCTTCTGCCTAATTAAGTAATCTTTTGTAACTAAACATATTAAAATAATTTCAAGGAATTTACTATATATCTTCTTTCTAAATGTCTCCAAACACTTTGCTGTTATGCCTTTAATGCACTTTACTACAAGGGTGGATCACTCCCTTGATGTTAGTCTGGCTAGGTGTATCGCTCTCCGCAGCCATAGGGATTGTAATGCATGTTGCTCACCACCAGGGTGGATCACTCCCTTGATGTTAGCCAGGCTGGATGCGTCACTCTCTACTGCTATAGGGACTGTAATTCATGTTACTCACCACTAGGGTGGATCATTCCTTTGATGTTAGCCAGGCTGGATGCGTCACTCTCCGCAGCCATAGGGACGGTCATTCCCTTGCTGTTAGCCAGGCTGGGTGTATCACTCTCCACAGTTATAGGCAGGGCCGGCGTCAGTGCACGGCATAGTCAGGCAAGTGCCGGGGCCCACAGAGCCTCTGGGGGCCCCCCAGCACTTGCCCGCCCCAGCACTTGCCTGTCCCGATTTCAGCTCATCGGCGTCCGTCGGACGCCGATGAGCTGAATACATAAGCGATTAAAGCAGGAGCTGTGAGCTCAGCTCCTGCTTTAAAGCTGTGGCCCGGCGTGCGTGTGTAGGCGCGATGACGTCATCACATCGCGCTTACACACGCAAGCCGGGCCGCAGCTTTAAAGCAGGAGCTGAGCTCACAGCTCCTGCTTTAATCGCCTATGTGAATGGAGTGGGAGAGCGGAGAGAGGAGCTTCGGGGGAACGATGGAAGGTGAGTGTGTTTGTTTTGTATTAAATGTTAAGGTGGAACATAATGAAGGGGGCCCATGAAACTGGGGGGCAAATGAAGGGGAGGGGGGGAACGGCATGACACTGGGGAAGATGAAGGGGGTGGGGAGAGAACGGCATGAAACTGGGGACAGAGATGGAGGGGGCCCAATGAAACTGGGGGGCAAATGAAGGGGAGGGGGGGAACGGCATGACACTGGGGCAGATGGGGGGGTGGGGAGAGAACGGCATGAAACTGGGGACAGAGATGGAGGGGCCCCAATGAAACTGGTGGGCAAATGAAGGGGAGGGGGGGGACGGCATGACACTGGGGAAGATGAAGGGGGTGGGGAGAGAATGGCATGAAACTGGGGACAGCGAAGTAGGGGGCTCAATGAAACTGGGGGGGCAAATGAAGGGAAGGGGGGGAACAGCATAACACTGGGGCAGATGGGGGGGTGGAAAAGCATGACACTGGGGCAGAGATGGGGGACATGAAACTGTGAGCAGATGAAGGGGGAGAACATGATGAAACTGGGGACAGAGATGGAGGGGGGACATGAAACTGGGGGCAGAGGAAGGGTGTATATGAAACTGGGGGAGAGATGGAGGGGGGGCATATAATTTACGGGTGACTGTAGGAGGATTATACTGTCTGGGAGCACATGATAAATAAATGAGAATGGGCGGAGTCAGCATAAAAGTGGGTGGAGCCAAATTTGCTGCAGCGCGCAGAGCGCGCCGCACATTTTTCCCCTTTCTACTCTTTAAAAATTGGGAGGTATGGCGTTGGTGACACCACACTCCTGCGTGACGTCACTCACTTCATCTGTGATGCACAGTGTCTCAACTCCCCCACCTCCTTTACAAGGGGGCCCACTGAGGCTCTGTCGCCCAAGGGCCCATAAAAACCTGGAGCTGGCCCTGGTTATAGCGAATGCAATGCACGTTACCACTAGGGTGGATCACTCCCTTTGTGTTAGCCAGACTGGGTGTATCACTCTCCACAGCTATAGGGACTGTAATGCATGTTACTCACCACCAGGATGGATCACTCCATTGATGTTAGTCTGGCTGGGTGTATCACTCTCCACAACCATAGGGACTGTAATACATGTTACTCACCACCAGGGTGAATCACTCCCCTGACCTCAGTTAGGCTGGGTACATTACTTTCCACAATTTTAGGAGCTGTAATGCACATCACCATGTGAAGCACTCCTTTGTGTTAATCTAGAAGTCATAAAAAGCAACAACAAAAAGACTACACTTGAAATTGAAAAATGTTTCTGAAATGTTTTGTGTTCATGTGTCAAAAAAAAGATGAGTTAAATCTGTGTACTGGTACCTGTTTTTGTCTCCTATACAAACACCAGGACAGTTGCCAGGGAACTGAAAAATCTGTGCTTTCCTATCCATTTATAATTTTACATAGAAGAAAAATTCATACAGAGATAGAAATGACGTATGCCAAAGCTTTACTTCTTTGTTACAATTCCATTAAAACATGGTATATAGAAAACGGATGTCAAATGTGTTCCATGCAATGAACATTTTAATTTATGTTCTAACATTCAGTTCAGTAGGATGTTAAATAGAATAAGTGATATATTGGCTAAAAATTAAGATACCAATATGATGCAATATAAGTGCAATCCGTAGAAAGAAGGATAGGGGCCCTGGGAGCTGCACCCATTCTACAGGTGCTAACACATATATCAGTCTCATATTAAGTTACACACAATCTTTTCCCCTTATGAACTGATGCCTCTGTTACCAAGATATCTGTTTTTTCAGTATGTAAATAAGCTCTATAGTGCAATGAAAGTGTTGCCACTTTGGAACAACAGCAACCCCCTCCTTGCTCCAAAAAGCTCATTTGAAAATTGACAATAAAAGCTATATCTTGGAAATGAGGCCATGATTCAAAAAGGGAAAGTACTTTGATTCAGGTGACCTTAAAATTAGTATTTTCAGGGTTGGTATGCTAGATTTTGGTGACAAACTCCCATTTATTGGATGAATAAGTCAACAGATGTGTACTATTTACACTGGTAGCGTTTTTGGTGTATATTATAAGCATTGTGGACAAACATAGTGTGCGGTCACACTCACATGGTTTGTATCTGTCAGTATTTTACATTAGTATTTGTAAACCAAAACCATGAAGGCATCCAAAACATGGAAGAGATGAAAATGTTTCCATTTTACTTTTTCTCTGTGTAGCTTCCACTTCTGGTTTTGGCTTACAATTACTGATGCAAAATACTGACTGTGTGAAAGTGGCCTTAACCCCTTCCCGCCGATGGCATTTTTTGATTTTCGTTTTTCGTTTTTGACTCCCCTTCTTCAAAACCCCATAACTTTTTTATTTCTCCACTCCCAGAGCCATATGAGGTCTTAATTTTTGCGGGACAAATTTTTTCTTCATGATGCTACCATTAATTATTCTATATAATGTACTGGGAAGCAGGAAAAAAATTCAGAATGGTGTGGATTTGAAGAAAAAATGCATTTCTGCGGCTTTGGTTTTACGGCGTTCACTGTGCAGCCAAAATGACATGTCCCCTATATTCTGTGTTTCGGTACGGTTCCAGGGATACCAAATTTATATGGTTTTATTTACATTTTGACCCCTAAAAAAAATTCCAAAACGGTGTTAAAAATTTTTTTTTTCTAAAAGTCGCCATATTCCAACGGCCGTAACTTTTTTATACGTAAGTGTACGGGGATGCATAGGGCGTCTTTTTTTGCGGGGCTGGGTGTACTTTTTAGTTCTACCATTTTCGGGAAATGTTATTGCTTTGATCACTTTTTATTCAAATTTTTATCAGAATCAAAACAGTGAAAAAACGACGGTTTGGCACTTTCGACTATTTTTCCCGCTACGGCATTTACCGAACAGGAAAAATATTTTTATAGATTTGTAGAGTGGGCGATTTCGGACGTGGGGATACCTAACATGTATATGTTTCACAGTTTTTAACTACTTTTATATGTGTTCTAGGGAAAGCGGGGTGATTTGAACTTTTAATTCTTTTTATATTTTTTTTTATATTTTTTTAACTTTTTTTTAAATTTTTTTTTGCATTTATTAGACCCTCTAGGGGTGTTGAACCCCAGGGGGTATGATCACTAATGCAATGCATTACAATGCTAATGCATTGCAATGCATTGCAAAAAAGCATCCTTTCTTTTGCAGGCTGCATAGACCAGCCTGCAAAAGAAAGGATTTGCAGACAAGCCTGGGAGCCTGTACAAGGCTCCCGGCTGTCATGGCAATGGGACATCAGCCCTGGAGCATGCTCCAGGAGCCGGCGATCCCGGCCAAAATGGCGGCGCCCATGTGCCGCTGGGAAAATGGCGCCTCCGGCGTCTTTGATCGCGGGGCCGGAGGAGTTAATGCCTCCGATCGGTCCGGGGACCGATCGGAGGCATTAGAGCCGGTTGTCTACTGCTTAAAGCAGTAGACACCCGGCGGCTATGGCGGCTGCCCGGCTCCCGGGCGGTTGCCATAGTTACAGACCCGACATGCGCCGTACTATTACGGCGCATGTCGGGAAGGGGTTAAAGAGGACCTTTCACCACCTCCATCAATTCAAGTTTTTAGCATCTGAGAATAAGCACTAATCCAATGATTCTAACACTAGTAGAATTTTCTCTCTAGCCCCACCATTCCTGAGTAATAGTTAGTTTTGGTGCCTGATGTGCTATTTAAGCTCTGTAATGTCAGAAGGGCAGTGTCAGACAGGGGGTGTGACTCAGAGCTCCAATCAGAGGCAGGCAGTGTCAGAGCTCAGAGTCACACCCCTTGTCTGTTCCTGCCTGACGCTGCCCTCCTGACAGTACAGAGCCTACATAACATATAAGGCACCAAAACTAACAGCATTGTAAACTGTCTTCACACAAGCATATTCAGTCTTTGGCACACACACTGGATGTTGAGGGTATTCTCCAGACAAAATGAGCTGAGGACCAAATTCCAAGCTTCATAATCACCTATGATGCCAGGACTTATGACATCATAGATGACTGTGATCCGGATCCTGGCTTAGTGTTTGGTCTGAGAGATACAGAGGACATTAGATCCTTATATAATGGACTGAATATGGCTGTGTGAAGCTAGCTTTACACAAGTACTTATTTCAAAGTCTCATTTTGATGCTAACTATATTCAGCTTTTTTTTGAACATGGCTCTTTTTTAATAAATAGGTGTTGCCTGTTATTTTTCTTTTAGACATATGTCCCACTAGAAAAAATCTGCTTTTATTCCGCGCTCTCGCATTGTTAATGAGAAGGCTTCTGCCACTCTTTCCTTGTTATATTAGCTTGCCAATGTTCTAAACTTGGCCTGTTTACTGACTACTCTTTGCTTCTCTCATTAATACCATCTGGGATTTTTTTCAGCAACTGATGCCGCTTCCAGGCAGCAACACTGTTCTTCTTTGCTGATGAAGTTTGTTTGCTTGGCATATGTTGTCATGATGTTTGAGGTTTTTACACTAAATAATTTTGCACTTTTTGTGACTGATGAACCTACAGTTCTGCACCCATTAATCAGCCTCCTTAAAGCGCTGTCAGTTTAGAATGTGCGTATGTAAGGAAAATGATAAGTCTGCCGAAACTGAACAGAGGGTCAGTCCGTATACAGCTCCAGCTTCAACTCCAGCGTCTTCCAAGACCACTAATAGGATATTCATGCACACAGCTCAGCAATCTCCCATGTTCCCTGCTGCTACTGATCTTATTAGAGATAGGGCCGATCATTACTCGCATGGGCTAATTAAGACATAATAACTTTTCACTGTGTTAAAATTAACTGACCCAGCTTTATTTAACAGAAAAGAATTGGAGCTTACACTATTTATTACATTTTTATTTACTGCATATTACATTTCTAATCTCTGGAGTGAGATTCTGTAGCTGGCAGCAAATTCCATGACTAGTTAACAGTAGCAATAGTAGTAGTAGAAAGCTAAATGTAAGGTTAAGGCTTAAATAGCCCTTCAATGTGCTTTTTCTTAAAGAGGACCTTTCACGTTCTCATAGATGTGCGGTATTATATACTGTTAGAAAGCTGATGGTGTGCTGAATTCATCGCATTTACGTCTTTCCCGGTAAGAGCCCCATTATTGGAGATATAAGTGCCGATATCTCCCCATTATCAAAAGGGTGGGCCTTACAGCTCAGCATCATCATTGAGCTCATCTTCCATATACTTGCACTGTCCGGGAAGGGGGCGTACTGGCAACTTTCTAGTGGTAAATAATACCGCACATCTATGAGGACGTGAAAGACCCTCTTTAAACAGGTTTCCAGGACTATATTGTTGATGACCTATCCTTAGGAAAGACCATCAATATTAGATCATTATAGTCTGATACTCAGGACCCCTGGCGATCAGTGATCAGCTGTTTGTAGAGCTTTCTGCCCTTTCTGCTTTCTCAGGCCAGTGATACTTCCATTGCTATACTGAAGCCCAGTTCCATTCAAATAAATGGGGATGAGCTGTAATAGCAAGCATAGATACTGTAGAATATAGTGTCCACACAATTGATGACAATCGGAGATATAAGAAGTTGAGTTTGCTTGCATCATTTAACCCATCATGTAACACTTAGTCCTGGTGTCCTGTAAATTCCTGAAAAAAATATTTCTATGGTGTCTAGCTATTCCAGCACAGTCTCCTACAATTCATTTAATGGCACTTTTTCTTGCTGTGAAAGTTAAAAAATGTAATGACATGAGTTTCCCTGGAAAGATGGGAAGATTCTTCCCCCACAAGAAAGAATCTATCCTAACAGTATGAAGAAAGGAAAATAGAATAATCTCTGCTGGTTCCATAAAATAATAAGAAAAATTGATAACTTGTAGTTTATTACGCTTTCTTATAGGCAGGGATATTTTCTGCACTCAATACAATATTGAGGGCTAATGTTTGGAGCAGGTCTATCACATCCTCTACTTCTACCCTTTTAACTACCCCTGTATCTATGCCTTCTGTGACTTCTGTGTACATTCTGTGACTTCAAGATGATTTTTAGCTAGCATAACATTTAAAAAAAAATCTATTTTTTCCTTTAGTTCTTGCAAAGTTCTCAGTTTTTTTTAAAAAAAGTGTTATGCATAAAAAAAAGTTAAAAACCCAACCCTACCCAAGCAGGTGAAGAAAAGATGAAGACTTCTTTTTTTCCAACGTTTTTTCCTGTTGGTTGTTCCAGATTCTTGTTTATCTAGGGCAGGGGTGCTGACACTTTTTCAGCATGTGAGCTACTTTATAAACTGACCAAGGGATAAGATCTACTACCCACTTCTTGTGGGTGGGGCCTGTGGGCTGGGCCAGGGCGGGGCCTGTGGGCTGGGCCAGGGCGGGGCCTGTGGGCGGGGCGGAGTGTGAGCGCAGGAGACAGCTCTCTGGTGTCTGCTTGTTCACAGCGCAGGCTGAAAATCATCTCTGGACACTGGCAGGCCGGGGCCTTGCACTCGTTCGCAGTCAGGGCTGCGGCGGCCCCGCCTGCCAGTGTCCGGAGATGGCTCTCAGCCTGCGCTGTGAACAAGCAGCACCCCGGCTCCCTTCATTCCTAAGAGCGGGGAACGCGCCATCCCCCGGAGCTGCTGCTGCCTGGCCTGCAAGGAGGGGCCACCGCAGCCCTGACTGCGAACGAGTGCAAGGCCCCGGCCTGCCAGTGTCCAGAGATGAGTCTCAGCCTGCGCTGTGAACAAGCATACACCGGGGATCCCTGGCTGCATCCCGCGATTGACCCATACGTCCTTCACGATCGGTAGATCGCAATCGACGTATTGGGCACCCCTGATCTATGGTAACCAGTAGAAAATAGTGGTTCAAAGGTGCCAGCCTGGAAGAAACCCCCATCTTTCTGATTTACAGAACCAGATTCTATTAGATTCTAAGATTCTATTAGAAATGAGTGTACAATTTCTACAGCTCATATTGTGTAGCTGTTTTTTTTTTCTTTCAGATACAAATCATGTGGCCAAATCTCTAGCTGACCCCCTTTGTCAAACTCTTTAAAGACCATGTTATCCCACCATTTGAGTTCTCCCAATGTTAAAATTCCTCAAAAGAAGCTCCCATTGTTTCTGAGTTACAGCTGCATTAGAACATCTACATATTCATACAATAATTTGTTATCCAGGGTAGTTCCACAGCAATTTCTAGCAGCTCTTATTGTGTAGCTGTTTTTTTTTTTTTTTTGTGGCAATAACTTTGGAACGCTTTAACTTACCAAAGGGATTTTGAGATTGTTTTTTCATAACACATTGTTCTTCATGTTAGTGGTAAATTTTGGTTGATATGTTTTGTGTTTAATTATGAAAAAATAGGAAATTTGGTGGAAATTTTGAAAAATATGCATTTTATAAAGTTTTAAATGATGTGCATTGCATACAGATAGTCAGACTGCCAATATTATATCATAAATCTCATGTCCCAGATCTCTGCTTTATGACGGCATCAAACTTTAGTCACACTTTTATTTTTTACGGACATTAGAAAGTTTATAAGTGAAACAACAATATTCAAAATTTTCAAGAAATTTCCAAAACCCATTTTTTAAGGGACTAATCCAGTTATGAAGGGGTTTTGAAAGACCCTTGTATTAAAATCCCCCATAAATCACCCCATTTTCAAAACTGCGCCCCTTAAATAAGCCAAAACAACATATACCTAGTATTTTAACCCTATAAGTGCTTAACAGGAATTAATACAAAATGGAGGTGAAATTTTCAAATTCACAAGGGGTTAAAGGAGAAAACGTATCCCACAATTTGTTATGCAAGTTCTCCCGACTACCATAATACCCCACTTGTTGGTGTAAACTAATATATGGACGTAAAGAGAGACGCAGAAGGGAAGGCGCACCAAGGAGCTTTTAGAAGGCAGATCTGGCTGTGATCAGTTTCAGGAACCATGTCGCATTTACAAAGCCCTTGAGGTGTCAAAACAGTGGAAACCTCTAGAAAGTGACCCCGTTTTGAAAACCGCACCCCTCAAAGAATTTATCAAGTGATGTAGTGAGCATTAGTAACCCCGAAGTGAATATGTAAGCTGTGCGGAGTAAATTGGGCACACCAAATCCTATTTTATTTTCCCACTAGCTCCTATGACACGGACGGGGAAGAGGGGCATTCTGGGGGGTCAGCGCTGGTGTATTATCCCTCATAAGCTCTAAATATGGGGGGTCCCCTGAAAACACTCGCACGCTTACACATTTCCTTCTAGTCGCAGCCACTTATGTCCTAATGATTTGGCGACTTTTGGGGTTTTTGTCTTCACATTGTACAAGCTAGATTTTTATTTTTATTTTCTGGCAATGTGGCCATATGAGGGCTTGGTGTTTGTGGTATTAGATGTACTTTTCAATGCCATTTTGGGGTGCCTGTAACTTATTGACTACATTTTATTAACTCTTTCTGGGTGGGATGTAAAAGAAAACATCAATTTTTAGCATTTGGCAGAATCAACCAGGTACGTGGAGGGGACGGCATGGGACAGACCTGGGGTCGCGGGGGACCATTATGTACCAAAACTGCTGAGATGCCGGCGGTCATGTTGACCGCCGGCATCTTAGGGGTTAACACCCGCGATCGGACCCAGTTCCGACCGCGGGTGTTACAGGGCATTGTCAGCCGTATGTTACGGCTGACACTGGCAGGGCATGGTGTGCACACAGTTTGTGTGCACACCATGCAGCCGCCGTAGTACTACGGCGGTTTGCGGGAAGTCCTTCTCGGCAGTGCCGTATTATTACGGCGGATGTCGAGGAGGGGTTAAAGATCAAGTCATCCCATGTTGAAGTTCTTCCAACACTCTAAATTCCTAGCTGGCTATATTAGGCTGCATTCACATGGAGTAACGTGCCGTGTGACCACGTTGTGTGAGATTTTGAGCGCCGTATACGCTCCCATTGATTTCAATGGGAGTGTAGTCTTGTATACGCCGCGTTATTTTGCGGCCGTGATTTTGCCGCAAAATAACGCGACGTATACGATCCAGGCTCCCATTGAAATCAATGGGAGCGTGTACGGCGCTCAAAATCTCACACGGCGTATACATGCCAGGTCACGCAACACATTACTCCGTGTGAACTTCCCCTTAAAAGGACTTCTTATATTGACTGGGGTATCTTAATTTCTGGAAATACTATAAAAAAAATTGACGGATATTGTAGCGTGGTATTAGAACATCTTTAATAAGTAGTGGTGTTATTTTCCGCATCAGAATTGTCAGTTATATCCAATTCAGAAATTTCTGAACCTGTAGGTAATTGACTCAGTAGAAGATTCTACTATTCTGTGAGTTATTTTATGTTCAGTTATACCCCTAGAAAAGTTTCTAGCCCCGGTCTTATATTGTCCCAAGATGATGATTTCTATGAGCCTTAAGATACTTATGTCTCTTCTGATCTTTAATTTTATTCTTAACTTTATCAACTTGCAAGAAGAAATTTTGTAGTTTTTCTTCAAAGAGAACAGCCATTAGTCATGTCTGTAAGAGTTGGCATCCCTGAAATTTTTGAAGAAAATTAAGTATTTCTCCAAGAAAATTATTATGGTTACACAAATTTTGTTATACACATGTTTATTTCCTTTGTGTGTATTGGAACAACACAAAAAACTGAGGAAAAAAGCAAAAATTATATAATTTTGCGCAAATGTCTAAAAATGGGCCAGACAAATTTACTTGCACCCTCAACTTAATATTTGCTTGCAAAACCTTTTGCAAAAAATAACTCAAATCAATTGTTTCCTATACCCATCAATAAGCTTCTTACACCTCTCAACTGGAATCTTGGACCTCTCATCTTTTGCAAATTGCTCCGGGTCTCTCATATTTGAAGGATGCCTCCTCCCAACAGCAATTTTAAGATCTTTCCACAGGTGTTCAGTGGGATTTATAGGACTCAACACTGGCAACTTCATAACTCCCCAGTAGATTGTTTCCATCCATGTCTGGTTGTTTTTGAAGTATGTTTGGGGTCCTGCTGGAAGACCCATGACTTAGGATGCAAACCAAGCTTTCTGACATTGGGCCCTACATTGAGACGCAAAATCCTTTGGTAGTCTTTGGATTTCATGATGCCTTGCACACAGTCAAAGCAGCAAAACATCTTTGAAACTCCACCATATTTGACTGTTGGTCCTGTGTTCTTTTCTTTGTAGGCCTCATTCTGTTTTTGGTAAACAGCAGAATAATATGCTTTACTAAAAAGCTCTAGCTTGGTCTCATCTGTGCACAAGACATTTTCCAAGAAGGATTTTGGCTTACACACATACATTTTGGCAAACTTCAGTCTAGCTTTTTTTATTTTTATTATTTTTTTAGATAAATATTTTAACTTACTGTTCCAAGAATCTTATGAGTGTTCTCTTAGAAGACGAGAATTTACAGGGTGAGAAGGCTACAGAATCTTGATTTGGAACTTGTAAGACAAAACATTCTACTGAACTTTCACTGGTTAAGCCTTTGTTTTTGCTTCTGTTTCTCTCTACTTGCACTCACTCCTCCCTTCTCCTCTCCATCGACTTCTAAAGACATGTGTAATCTGAGTCATGTTATCTGCCTTTTTCAAGATGGATATAATAGAGATGTTTTAAAAGTAAAAGTTTAGCAGGGGGAAGTTGAACAAGGAAACAATCTAATAGGAGAAAGAAGATTTTTTTTTTAGATATATTACTTTCTTTTATTCACCGGTACTACTGATTTCTACTCGAGTATAAGCCGAGTTTTTCAGCACAGATTTTGTGCTGAAAAATCCCCCTCGGCTTATACTCGAGTCAAGCAAAAAAAAAAAAAAAAAATTGGGGTGGGGGGATCTATGACCAGCTGCAATAGTAATGTATAGAATCTCCCATAAAATAGTGGGGGAAAAAAAGAAGCTTTAAAAAAAATATAATAAAAAATAAAATAAATCAAAGTTCTAAATCACTCCTTCCCCTAGAATACATATAAAAGTAGAAAATTACTGTGAAATACATACACATTAGGTATCCCTGTGTCTGACAGTGCCCGGTCTACTGAATATTGGGTATCTGCAGTGCTCCTGTTCCGTCGAGAAGGGGTTAATAGGAGCACTGCAGATCCCCTATATTCAGCCAGGATGAATTCCAAGTGGGGGAAAAAAAAAACAGTCCTCAAGCTCAGGGAAGGGGCAGACAGACAACCAAAACACCCCTCCCCTTTCCCAGCACCCAGCAATGACTGCACCCAAAAACTCTGACCATTTAAATTTTTGAAATTTTCCAGTAGCTGCTGCATTCCCCCTCCCCTCCTCCCGCCCCCTCGGCTTATACTCGAGTCAATAAGCTTTCCCAGTTTTTTTGTGGTAAAATTAGGGGCCTCGGCTTATAATCGGGTCGGCTTATACTCGAGTATATACGGTATACAATGGGGTTTTTTAAGTGAAAGAACCTGTTTACTTCTGGACACATCCATACGAATATCATCCTTCCCTTTGTAGTGAGAATTACATTATACCTACTTATACTGTCCAACTAATAGAGGTTGATTAAATTTAGAGATTAACCCTTGTTTTGCTGATTCAATATTAATACAATACAAGTGGATCTATCCCAGAGATCAATTTTTACTTAGAAATCTATTTACAGTGAAGAGTGAAGCAAAACCTTGTGAGCCAGCCACTGCGCAAAAATACAGAATTGCAAACCAATTGTTCCTTTGTGATTTTTTTCATACTTTATATTGGGCAATTTCAGTAAGTTTTACAGGAAAATTTATGACTGGCTAAAATGCCAATGTTTGTGAAGGTGTACACATTAGTCAGTCATGTAACGGGAAAGAATTGCGCCTTTTAAAAATACTCTTTTCCATCAAAATTGACATTTTCTGAATTATTCACTAGATTTGTTATTTCTTCCATAAACAGTCATGTTTTTTTATTTAGAAAAATATTGTCAGTTTTGCGTTGCATAACAGAGAGGAAGAAAATATAGACTACCAGTATTTTAGTAATACAATGCATACACCCCAAATTAAAGTATGGCTATTATCTATTATCAGAACATGGCAACACCAGACTCTCATGGCTCTCCGACACCTCATATGGAGGCATGGATGGGGGGAGGGGGAGTCCTCAAAAGAAGACTATTATTTTCTATTATTATTGTACAGGTGTGTCCTCCATTACCTGTCCCCTTCTTGTTCAGTTATATGTATCACAAGTTAAGTTGCTTTTATCAGCACAACATGGTTTCATGACCAAGTTACTACAAAGCAATATGCTCCTACCCTATGGATGTCTATGTGCTATCAATCAGTACATGAAGGTGAATTTGTTAGTATGTTGTGATATTGTGTTGAATTGAGTTCGAGACTGGAATCTGAAGTGTGGACTATCTGTAGATCTTTTTATAAAGTTCTGTGCTGATGGATTTCATAATGTACGAGGATTAGAGCTCAATTTTTCATACAGAGCTTGAAATCCACTTGGGACCACTAATCTAACAGGATGTCCTTATGCAGCTGGTACATGGTGGCCCCAAACTGTCTGTATCAATTCTTTATGTTCCTTAGGTTTAGTATCATTTAGTTTTCTTAAGTTTAGTAATATTAGACTTATTGGAGATATACCCCGGGCAAGGAGCTTTGGATCATTTGCCATCATAGAGAAAATTATCAGAATTTTATCATATTCATCATTCTGTACAATTCAATTATTTTCAGTATAATAACAACTGTAGTTCCTTACTGTAAAAGTACAACCGTACTGGTTCTTCCTCTGGAGGATAACCTTTTCTAAAGAATATGTTATAAAAACTGCTAGAAAGCTTAGACTTTCTGTAATACTACTATGTTCATTGTATTCAATGTGTTCATTGAAGTGGGTATACATGCTCATTAATAACTATAATATATTGACAGCTCACTCCATGAACCATAGGATATATAATGTTAGTATATAAAGAAGATTATTACTTTTTGCAGGACACAGATGGTTGCATTTAGGATCTGCAGCTAGAGGATAACATTTGGGATGGCTTTATAATTGTGTTGGCCTATACTGTACATCCACGTACCTCCCACTGTATGCACTGTGTTCTGAAAGATTTGCAAGGAAACTCAATTGTGGCAGGCAGCATTAAACCTATAAAGGATATATTCCCTCATAGAACCACTGCTGTGTGGTTGTCAGTTGGCTACAAATGTTACATTTTCACTGGTAGAATTTTACCTAATGGGAATGACAAAACAGACATAATGTGGTGGAAAAAGGGAGCAAAAGCTACTACATCGGGCAACACCCAATATGAAACAAGCCCTTAGTGGACAGCCTAGAAAATGTGCAGGTAGATATTTATCTACACAATCCATTATTTCCAGAGAAATGTACATTGACCTGAATCTCTGATAGCTGATTATATCGCTCATTCCATAGAAGAAACTATGGCCAAGTGCAATGGACATAGGCACCAAGGTGGAAAATACGGCTGGTGGAAGATAAGTCCTCACACAAAGTTGTAATGAAAATCCTGTAACAAGGGGGGCGTGGCCTAACTGTCGAGGCGAACGGACGTGTCTTCCTGGAGCTCCAGCGCTACTGACACTGAAATCCCCTTCCATCTGCCTCCTCAGTGCCACCATCCACTGGACCTTCTCTAAGGGACTTTGCCCCCAGCCCATAGCACCGTTATCTGCAGATATTGCGGCCCCTGAGGGTGTAAATCGGAGTCGGGGACCTGCGGGCTACAGCACCAGCGTTGCCGCCCGCCATCTTGCAGCCGGAACTGCCCGCCGCCAGTGGGTACTTCAGCCTCTGTAATTGAAGTGACTCTCTCACCTACCTGCTTCCTGAGGCCCCGGTTTCTCAGCGATCCTTAGTTCTGGACCCGTACAGCCTGCAGCCACATCTCTCTCCCGGCTTCCTCGCTTCCCGAAGCGGAGCTAAGGCCTACTTCCGGTCCCGCCGCCTCGTGGTGTCTCTCACACGCTTGCCGGCTCCTCGGCAGTGACGGAGGAGAAAAGCCGACCACAACCTCTCGCACCTACGTCAGGACCAGCTGCGGATCTTTCACTCCCTCCTCTTGAAGGACAACGGCGGGGAGAGCTTTCCAGCTCCATCATACAGATAAGTGTGCCGGTTCTCTCCCTCACATCTCCCCTGCGACCCACTCTCCTGCTTGCTCCCCTCCCTCCCCCCTGCTGCTGCTATCAGACTGTACCACCAACTGCCATCACTACTGGACTGCAGCCCCCGGGAGGTAGAGTGCTGAGCCTCTACACAAAGATCAGGGAGGCTCCTCATACCTCCCGGGTCCCTCTCCCCTTCCACCCCTCACCACAGGTTCTCCTTCATTATTACCAGCGTTGTTATACTGTACCTGCCTCTTCTCCTCTCCTATGACCTCTATATTGCTGACTGCCTTGGCTGGACATTACACGCTCTAAAACCCAATTCCGTACGAACTTATATATATATTTTCTTTTGTACTCTACTACACCGCCTCTAATGCACCCGTGAGGTCCACCTTAGGACGCTGTTCCACACTTATTTCGCTTGCTACACTCAGATATGGTAAAAATCGGGAGAGATAGAACCCCAGACTCTAAGCTACAGCAGAAATCTCCTGTTTCTACAGCTAACATGCAGAAATTTCTGAAAAAACAGAACCCCAACCGGCCTGCCCAATCTCACAAACAGCAGCAGGGGGAGAGCTCTTCCATAGGGGCTCAAGCCCTAGACTCTGAGGAGGAACTGTTCAATATGGACACAGAATCCACAGTTATAACCCAGGGCTTCCTGAAAGAAGCCCTCTCTCACGCACTTGTCCCTGTCTTTTCTGAAATAGCCGAACTACGGGCAGATATGAAAGCATTAGGAAAGAGGGTGGATTCCCTGGAAACCAAACAAGCTAAAACCCAGAAGGTCACCGCTACTATGGCAAATACACTAGACTCCCACTCGGAGCACTTTAACAAGACCTATCTCCTGTTAGAAGATTTGGAAAACCGTAACCGGCGCAAAAATGTGCGCATACGAGGCCTTCCGGAAACATACCCTCCTGAGTCGCTAGCCGACATAGCGGGCTTGGTCTTCAAGTCTTTACTTGGAGAGGAGAAAGCACAGAAAATCGAAATAGAGAGAATCCATAGGGCAATCCGCCCTTGCCCTGATAGCAATGACCCGCCTAGGGATGTTATTTGCGGTTTTCTTTCATCTGCCCACGCTTCTGACATCCTTCGAGCGGCCAGGGATAAAAAGGAACTAGTCCATGAAGGTGCCCATCTTCAACTCTTCCAGGATTTAGCCCCTGCCACGCTGCAAAAACGACGCCTGATGCGCCCGCTATTGGATGTTCTAAAAGCTCACAATATCCCTTATGCCTGGCTTTTTCCTTTTGGATTATCCATCACCAGAAATGGGCGGAAGTACAACATATTCACTCCTAGAGACCTAGGACCAATTTGGGAACTGTTAAATATACCCCCGGTTCCAGTGCCGTCCTGGTTACCGATACCAAGAGAGCTAGACCCGTCTTCAGCCCAATATCTCATGGACCCTCCACGTACTCCGGGTCGTTTCCGATCACCCAGATCTAAGAAACAACTTTTGCGTGGTCCAGATTCCAACTAACTGCATACAGGCTGTCCTCAATCTTGGAACTGTTAGCAAATGCTAGGGTATTATCTTATATGCATCTAGTCAGGAGACATACCCTTTGCCTTGACCCTTCTCCTCTGACTCCCCCCCCCCTCCTACCCCACCCCGTGCCCCACCTCTAAGTAGATGTCTCTGACTCACGATTAATATGTTTTTCGCTCCGTTATGGTATAGTTCTATCTCAGTTTGATATTGAATGATACATGTTATAACTCTCGATTTCACAGTAGTGTTTAGCATATTGTTTTGCTTTTTGCTCTTAGTGTGGATACACCAGCGTCCCTTCAGTTCTACTCTTTTTGCGATACTGCTAGACTCTGAAAGTACTACTACCTCTCAGTTGGTCGCAATTCCTAGAGAACGTAATTCTAGATTTTCATATACTGCGTTGATTGAATTGTCTTATTGTTTTTGCGTTCTTGACCCTGTACTGTTTTTCCAATTCTCCCTCCTCCATCCTTCTCTCCCCCCTTCCCCCCCCCCCCTTGATTAGGTGCCTTACAGTTTTCCGCACCGAGACATGACTTCCTCAAATCCTCCAGCTTCTGCCAGGCTCCAGTGTGTGACGCTGAATGTGAATGGCCTTAACTCTCCGAATAAGAGACACCACGTTCTATACTTGCTCCGGCGCTGGAAAGCGAACATTGCATTCCTACAGGAGACGCACTTTAAAGGCCTGAAATTGCCGAAATTTCCTGGGAAACATTTCAATCAATGCTTCCATAGTACTCACCCTAGTTCTGCATCGAAAGGGGTCTCCATCTTGATTGACACCAACACTCCGTTTGTTCTTAAAGCAAAGTATACTGACCCAGATGGCCGCGCATTATTTATCAAAGGACACATAGCGTCAATCCCGTATACCTTTGCATCTCTATATGCGCCGAACAATAACCAGACCTCCTGGATTGTACCAACTCTGGAATCTCTCCATCTTTTCGCTGAAGGACAGTTGATCGTGGGCGGAGACCTCAATGTTGCGCTGAATCACCTAATGGACTCTTCCACTTCTAAGGCTCTCCTGTCTCAGAGATCTCTCAGTGCGATACACAGGGCTCTCCAAGAGTTGAACCTGGTTGACTCCTGGCGGATGCTGCATCCGAATGTTCGAGATTATACTTTTTACTCATCTACCGCTGGCTCGTACCATAGAATAGACTATCTCCTCATCACGAAAGACCTCCTTCCTCTCTCATCAGACGCTAAAATTGGCCCCATTGCGGTATCTGACCACTCAGCGGTCCTCCTCTCGCTCCAGCTCCGACACGTCCCGAAAGGCCAGTGGACATGGCGCCTAAATGAGTCCCTTCTAGACTCCCAGGAAACTGTGGACTTCCTGGAGGGACATCTGAAAGACTACTTCACCCGCAACACCACTCCTGATGTTTCCTCCCCAATGGTATGGGAGGCCCACAAAGCCTATATTAGTGGCGTCCTTATATCTTTTGCTGCGAAAAAGAAGAGGGAGAAGCAAGCGGAAGTTGATGCGCTCCTCGCTAACATAGCAAGACTGGAACGCGTCCACAAAAGGACCAAGGCAGAGGCGACTCTCTCAGAACTGTTGGGCTATAGGGAAGCGCTTTTAAATACACTGAATATGAAAGCAGCCAAGCATCACCTACATTTTCGCAAACTACTCTATTCCCATGGGAACAAAGGCAGTCGTCTTATGACATCCCTTCTCCATAAAGCCAAACAGAAGGCCTACATTTCTAGCATCAAAACGGAGCAGGGACATTCTACCACTGAAACTTCAGAGATAACGAACGAATTTCTTAAGTTCTACTCACACTTGTATAACCTGGAGAGCCGAGTTACCCTGGACTCTGAATCGAGTCGTCGAACCCTGATCACAAACTTTCTAGATACCCTCACCGTACCTGAACTACCTGCTGAAAGTGGACCAGCACTGCTAGATCCGATCTCACATGAAGAGATATCAGATGTCCTTAGCAGCTTCCCTGCGGGGAAAAGTCCGGGACCTGACGGACTGCCTCTTCTCTACTACAAAAAATTCAAATCCACTTTAATCCCCCACTTGGCGAAGATGTGCAACACGCTCCTCTCAGGGGAGGCCCTCCCGACCCAAACGCTAGAGGCCCACATCACTCTTATACCCAAGGAAGGAAGGGATCTTGCTGCTTGCGGTAACTACAGACCGATTTCTCTCTTGAACCTGGATTTAAAAATTTGGGCCAAGATTTTAGCCCTACGAATGAAGCCACTCGTACCATCTCTTGTGAATCCAGAACAGTCGGGATTTGTTGCTGGCAGGGAAGGCAGGGACAACACGATGCGCCTACTGCCACTGATATACAAGGCGAGGAAAGATAACCTCCCCCTAGTCCTCCTAGGGATCAATGCGGAAAAGGCCTTTGATAGGGTCTCCTGGGCCTTCATGAGAGAGACACTGTTACGCTTTAAGTTCCCACCGCCTTTCGTGGACGCCATCTTCACTCTTTATACATCCCCCTACGCCAAACTGAGGGTCAACGGGACGCTGTCAGACTCCTTCCAGATTAGAAACGGAACCAGACAAGGTTGCCCGTTATCCCCGACCTTGTTCATTCTAGTTCTTGAAACACTCCTCCAGAAAGTCCGCCAGGACCCGATAGTCCAAGGTATGAGAACTGGTGACGTAGTCACATCAGCAACAGCCTTTGCAGACGACGTGCTATTTGTTGTCACTAACCCAGAAGTGGCACTGCCTCGCATCACTGAGATTCTACTGGAATACGGAAGTATGTCTGGCTACAAGGCGAACCTGGAGAAGTCAGAAGTCCTTAACATTTCGCTTCCACGATCCTGTGTGACTCCTCTGAAGGCAGTCGCGCCGTTCCAGTGGGCCAATAGCTCCCTCAAATACCTGGGCATACGCCTTACCCCAAAGATCAAAGACCTTTATTCATCTAATTTTCAGCCCCTTCTCAATGCACTGAAATATGATCTAAGCTCTTACCAACACTTACCACTTTCCTGGTTTGGACGAAAAGCGCTCATACAGACCTACCTGTTGCCGAAAATTGTCTACAAGCTATCCATGCTCCCTATCCACGTCCCGAAAGATTTCTTCGCAGCAATTCGTTCATTGTTCTCGAGGTTCATCTGGAGACATAAAGCACCTAGGATTGCATGGTCTCTCTTAGTGAAGCCCAAAACTCAAGGAGGGATTGGTCTCCTGGACTTAATCCTCTACTATCAGGCGATCCAGCTTGGTTGGTGGTCTCACTTGCTTTTTCCGATCTCGACATGTACGGCTTCCCTGCCTCCCGCACTGATCAGGGATATGTGGTTACCCCTTCAGAAGAAACCGCATCCGGATGCTTTAAACCCTCTCTTCAGGGGCGCAATTGAGCCATGGAGATCCTTCGGACCGAGCCTAGCCCCCGGCCCATCGCCATTGTTGCCTGTGTCCCTACTCCCAGCCTTTTATGGAGACTTTCTCAGGCAATATCCCTCAGCATGGTCTGCTCTGCAATCTCTGCGCCTGAGGGATCTATGGGATGAGGAGAAGAATGAACTGATATCAGACCTGACATGCCTTCCACAATTATCGAAACTGTCTTTTCTTCATAAAGAACACGTCCGTTTCTTTCTCTCTAAGCTGAGAGACACTCCAGACCTGCAAATTCATCTGTCCCCCTTTGAAAAGCTGTTGGTCTCCCGAACTAGGATGCTTCGCAAAATCTCCTCTCTATTACACAGATTTGTGGCACCACCGACCAGTTACAAGCCTGCATACATTACTTCCTGGGAGATGGACCTCGAGGTAAAGTTCTCTCCCGAAGAGGTCACACATATTCTGAAATCCTCACATGGCTTCTCTACTTGCATCCGCACCCAAGAGAACCATTTCAAGATATTGTCCAGGTGGTATAAGACTCCAGAATGGAAGGCCAGGCATGGACTAAGTGACGACTCGAAATGCTGGCGGTGCTCTCAACAAGTTGGTTCATTTTTACACATATGGTGGACTTGTCCCGTCATTGCCAGTTTTTGGGAAGATGTGACAGAAAAGATTAGAACCATCACTGACTCACCTATAGATTTGACGCCTGCAGCTCTGTTCCTTGCTCACCCAAGCCCAACGTATAAACCTGAGAAAGACAGACTTGTCACGCACTTGTTATCGGCCGCCAAGCTCCTGGTCCCGAAGTACTGGCTGCAACCCGTAGCACCCCCCCTTTCGCAATGGGAGAATACAATCCATGAGATTTCGAGACTAGAGGAACTGCTCAGCTGGTCTCGGAGGACACACGATAGGTACATCAAGCTCTGGAAGCCCTGGCATGAGTACTGGAGGTCAACACACCCTACTTGAATGCTACCTAGCGCAATTGAATAATTGGAGCCGGCTCACCAAATGCCCTGACATTCTGCCCCTGATCTTGCACCTACTCACTTCTCTCCCCTTACTACTCCACCCCCCCCCTCTTGTCATCTCCTCATCGTCTTTTCCTTCCCCCTCCCACCCCGTTTTACTCCCCCCATACCCTTCTGGATGGACTTGAATATAGGTTATGTACACATTGAGTATACTCTGTACTTTTATGCCTAGATTATGCTTGTGCATCTTATACAAAGGCTATGTTTATCTGTTTGCCATCATTCATGCTTTTTTGTCCCTTTACCCCCATCCCTTCACCTTTCCATCCTTGGTTTGTGAAAAAAATTCTTGAAAAACTCAATAAAAACTTCTTGAATCAAAAAAAAAAAAAAGAAAATCCTGTAACAAGACCATAGCGCTGGTGTTTCTTTTATGCTGTAATGAATCTTCCAAGGCCCCTGTGACTGACCCTCTGCACCGCATGTCAAGGACAGAAAATATTGGCAGTTGGATTCCAACATGTCAAATCCTTTCTTTCTTAGGGTATGTTCACACAGAGTTTTTTGCAGGCGGATTTTGATGCGGAATCTGTCTTAAAATTCCCCTGCATACACGTCTCCCATTCATTTCAATGGCAGTCACTCGCAGTTTTTTTCCACTAGTGATTTTTTTCAGCTAGCAGAAAAAAGAAGCAGCATACCCTATCTTCATATGGAATCTGCAGCTGAGTCAGCCATAGCATCCGCAGTTTGCGACACATTCCTGCTTAGGCCCATTCATCTGATCTGGTCTGATCAGGAGTGGAATGCCGCAACGGGATGCCAATGCACTGTATCAGCATCCCATCACAGCTAGCCGCGCGAAAAGCCACACGGTGGAAAAGTTTTCTCCCGTGGGAATTAACCTCTTAATGGGGTTTTCCCACCAAAGTAAGCTATTCCCAACCAAGCTGTTGGACCCCCATTGATCAGGAGAATGGGGGGCATTTGTCCTTCGTTCTGAATAGAGAGGAGGTCAGGCAGCACTACTCCAGTTATCCCCGACACTCCTATTGAGAAGAATGGAGCATTGCACACCCTGCCCTTCCTTTTATTACCTGTAACACTATCCGTCTATATTGCATTTTGACGCTCAGGTATATATCGATATGTGGCTCATGACTGTAAAAACCGATGTATATAAATGAGCTACCGTAAATCGTTCTCATGCTTGTTTTCAGATGAGTTTCCTTACGGAGAACAGTGATCACCGGTTGATTCACATTTTTCTAGAGAAAGCAAATTTGAAACAATTTCTCGAATAAGTCAATTTACCTGCAGTACTAATGTGCTGAAAAGTTTGATTAATTGGTTGAAAAAAATGCTTGCTCAATGTAAAAATGATGCAAATGTTCTGGGAGTTTTTTCTAGTCAGCTTTTTAATTGGTTTACAGGTTTGTGACCTGCAATTAAAGAATAAAAGGATGTGAACAAGCTTATCTTCACTAACAGCAGAATAATGAAATCACTCGCTGGAAATAATTGGGTTTTAAGCAAAGCAATGTTTTAACAACAGCTAATGATGCAGAGCCCCCAGTTTTAGCACACATGGATTAAACTGCTAATTATATTACCTCGTTAGAAAACCAGTAACAAGACATGTATGTAAATCATTGGAATAAATTGGAATAACTACACTAATTGATACACTTGAATTCAGTTGCCGTTTTAAAGAGATGTTTATTTTGGATGTAATTCTACAAGCACTAACATTTTTCAGAAAAACACAGACGCTTCAGCAAAATTTTGAAAGGCCAATATTGACATATAGTATGAATGGAACAAGTCCAATTATCCTGTAATAAAAGATTACATAATTATATTCCATAATGCTCAATTAATCTTACAAATGCACAACCTTTGTAATTATTTGGGAATATAAATAACGATATAGTATTTCATTATACTGGAATTAAAGGGAGTGTGGTGCATACAAGATAGTTAACTAACCAATAACAGTGTATTATAGAGCCCATTAAAAGGATAATAGGCATATCTTTAATGTCACCGTGTGATATAGCAATGCAGATGAAATGATATAGTTATAAGTATGCAAATAGCCTGGAGTGCCATAGGAGCAAACCAAAGATTGGAATCACAACCCAGCACTACACCTTTACCCCCATTGACTATTGCATATGATTTCACTTAAAGGGGCTATATCATTGACAAAATGTGTTTTGAGCTAATCATATGCCTGAATAGTCTTTAAAGGGTGCTGCACCCAGTTTTTCCAAATCCTGTGCATGCAGAGTAACACTCCATTCTGAGCGCTACTGCGCATCCCCTAGCGCCATTTGTAACTACCTATAAATTTCATCATAAACCATCAATTCCTTTTCATTGCTGCACTGAGTGGTGACATGAAAGTTATATTTGAGATCCGATTAATGGCCTCTACATGGTACACTGGTTTGTGAAGAATTTACAAACTCCCTTTAAAGAACATATGTAACCAAGCTGATTCTTTAATATTAAAGGGGCTCTATCAGCAAAATCATGCTGATAGAGCCGCACATATGCGAAGCTATTCAGGCACCGTAAATGTTATATTAAACTACCCCCCCAGTTTTAAAATAATAACCTAAAAAAGAATGGGTGTGTCTTCATCTTCCTCCACGCCTCTTCTTCCTCCGATGTCCTCAGGTCCCGTCTTCCTCCGGTGCTTGCGAACGGACATTGATGGCCTGGGCTCATGCGCAGTAGAATGCGGCTTCTACTATGGCTACTGCGCATGCGCCCAGTCTTTTTTTTTTTATCAATGTCCATTGCGAGCGCCGGAGGAGGACGGGACCGGAGGACATCGGAGGAAGAAGAGGCGTGGATGAAGATGAAGACACACCCTGAATGCCCGCCCAGCGTGCACGTTCGGTAAGTAGATCACATTCTTTTTTAGGTTATTATCTTAAAACGGGGGGGGGGGGGGGGTAGTTTAATATAACCTTTACGGTGCCTGAATAGCCTTTTTAAAGGCTATTCACGAATATGTGGGGCTCTATCAGCATGATTTTGCTGATAGAGCCCCTTTAAGGCATCTATAAGATAATAAACAGATCGGGTGCAGAAGGGATTAAAGAAGACCTTTCACCTCCTGGGGAACATGCGGTTTTATATACTACTAGAAAGCTGACAGTGCGCTGAATTCAGCGCACTGTCAGCCTTCCCGTTATGTGCCCCAGTGGAAGAGCTATTGGTGCATTTACTGATAGTTCTTCACTGTCAGAAGGGCGTTCCTGACAGTCTAACTGGGAACACTCCTCCTGACAGTACTGTGTGTAGCGCTATACTGTGAGGGGGGGTCATTCCTTACCGCATAGCGATGATGCTGAGCAGTGAGGAACACCCCCCAGTACTCGTCCATAGATGAATACTGTCAGGTGGAGGGGGAGAGTTCCTCGCAGCTCAGTGTCATCACTGACAGTGAAGAACTATCAGTAAATGCATTGATAGTTCTCGAACTGGAGCACATAACGGGAAAGCTGATGGCTTCTTAGCGGTATATAAAACTGTATGTGCCTGAGGACATGAAAGGACCTCTTTAATAAAAATCCCATATGTATTATGCTATTACAGGGGTCATTATCCTCTTGACAAATGAAAAATGCAAATGAGGCTCACAAGTTGGTATTATAATGCCTACATAGTCAATTAGAATTGACCACAGCTTAGTTATTAGGAAAATATTGCAATGAGATCTCAAGCGGGAATTAGTTGCTCTATGATAAATGTGCATTTTACTGTGAACCTGAATAAGATGTGGAAGACATTGAAAAAGTGTTCTAGAAATGCAGCATGTTATCTTTAGCCTTGTAAATCTTAAAGCAATAGGCAGCATACTTTTCACTGGCATAGACTTTATTCATGTGACAATGTTCCAGGGAATAAGGACTTTGAATTTTTGTAATAAGGGAGTAAGAGAAGATGACAATCCAAGGATGATGTCACAAGTTGTAACAAGATAACTTTAATTTGTGCAAAATTAAGAATCAAATAAGGTCTAGGTTATGTAGGTAAGACTTTCAAATAAAAGTTCAATACAAGTATAAAGGATAGAGATCAAAAATGGACATTGATTCTATTTGCTGTTTCCAAAGGGATCAGTTCTATCTTTGAGGCAATAAAATGACTTAACAACAATAAACAAATTACCAGGGCCACCAGAATACCAAGATCGGATTTATTAAAATACAATACCAAAAAGGAAAACAATCGGGTGCCCCTGGTTGTCACATATAACCCACACCTGGAGATGCTAAGAGGTATCACACGCAAACTACATCCACTACTACAAAAAGACAACCATCTAAAATCCATATTTCCAGACCCCCCTCTCCTGTGCTACAGACAGCCACCAAACCTCAGGAATATGGTTGTTAGCAGCTCACTGTCACCTCCAACTAACACAGGAACATTTCCATGCAAACAGGCTAGGTGCAAAACCTGTCCGCACATACTGACCCCTGACAGGATAGAGATACCAAACTCTAACAGGGAATATCTAGAGATGAGCGAACACTAAAATGTTCGAGGTTCGAAATTCGATTCGAACAGCCGCTCACTGTTCGAGTGTTCGAATGGGTTTCGAACCCCATTATAGTCTATGGGGAACATAAACTCGTTAAGGGGGAAACCCAAATTCGTGTCTGGAGGGTCACCAAGTCCACTATGACACCCCAGGAAATGATACCAACACCCTGGAATGACACTGGGACAGCAGGGGAAGCATGTCTGGGGGCATAAAAGTCACTTTATTTCATGGAAATCCCTGTCAGTTTGCGATTTTCGCAAGCTAACTTTTCCCCATAGAAATGCATTGGCCAGTGCTGATTGGCCAGAGTACGGAACTCGACCAATCAGCGCTGGCTCTGCTGGAGGAGGCGGAGTCTAAGATCGCTCCACACCAGTCTCCATTCAGGTCCGACCTTAGACTCCGCCTCCTCCGGCAGAGCCAGCGCTGATTGGCCGAAGGCTGGCCAATGCATTCCTATGCGAATGCAGAGACTTAGCAGTGCTGAGTCAGTTTTGCTCAACTACACATCTGATGCACACTCGGCACTGCTACATCAGATGTAGCAAACTGATGTAGCAGAGCCGAGGGTGCACTAGAACCCCTGTGCAAACTCAGTTCACGCTAATAGAATGCATTGGCCAGCGCTGATTGGCCAATGCATTCTATTAGCCCGATGAAGTAGAGCTGAATGTGTGTGTTAAGCACACACATTCAGCACTGCTTCATCACGCCAATACAATGCATTAGCCAGCGCTGATTGGCCGAATTCCGTACTCTGGCCAATCAGCGCTGGCCAATGCATTCTATTAGCCCGATGAAGTAGAGCTGAATGTGTGTGCTAAGCACACACATTCAGCACTGCTTCATCACGCCAATACAATGCATTAGCCAGTGCTGATTGGCCAGAGTACGGAATTCGGCCAATCAGCGCTGGCTCTGCTGGAGGAGGCGGAGTCTAAGGTCGGACCTGAATGGAGACTGGTGTGGAGCGATCTTAGACTCCGCCTCCTCCAGCAGAGCCAGCGCTGATTGGCCGAATTCCGTACTCTGGCCAATCAGCGCTGGCCAATGCATTCTATTAGCCCGATGAAGTAGAGCTGAATGCACACACATTCAGCTCTACTTCATCGGGCTAATAGAATGCATTGGCCAATCAGCGCTGGCCAATGCATTCTATTAGCTTGATGAAGCAGAGTGTGCACAAGGGTTCAAGCGCACCCTCGGCTCTGATGTAGCAGAGCCGAGGGTGCACAAGGGTTCAAGTGCACCCTCGGCTCTCCTACATCAGAGCCGAGGATGCGCTTGAACCCTTGTGCAGCCTCAGCTCTGCTACATCAGAGCCGAGGGTGCGCTTGAACCCTTGTGCACACTCTGCTTCATCAAGCTAATAGAATGCATTGGCCAGCACTGATTGGCCAGAGTACGGAATTCGGCCAATCAGCGCTGGCCAATGCATCCCTATGGGAAAAAGTTTATCTCACAAAAATCACAATTACACACCCGATAGAGCCCCAAAAAGTTATTTTTAATAACATTCCCCCCCTAAATAAAGGTTATCCCTAGCTATCCCTGCCTGTACAGCTATCCCTGTCTCATAGTCACAAAGTTCACATTCTCATATGACCCGGATTTGAAATCCACTATTCGTCTAAAATGGAGGTCACCTGATTTCGGCAGCCAATGACTTTTTCCAATTTTTTTCAATGCCCCCGGTGTCGTAGTTCCTGTCCCACCTCCCCTGCGCTGTTATTGGTGCAAAAAAGGCGCCAGGGAAGGTGGGAGGGGAATCGAATTTTGGCGCACTTTACCACGCGGTGTTCGATTCGATTCGAACATGGCGAACACCCTGATATCCGATCGAACATGTGTTCGATAGAACACTGTTCGCTCATCTCTAGGAATATCAAATCCCAGGTATGTTCACCTGCAGCACACCCAATGTAGTGTATTTAATAATGTGCACCAAATGTTCCACTGAAAATCTGTATGTTGGAGAGACCGGACAGAAACTCAGAATGAGAATTAATTCACATCGCCATACAATTAAAGAACGAAGAATGGACCTCCCCGTATCACAACATTTCTGCAATGAGGATCATAATATGACCGATCACATGAAAGTTTTGGTTTTAAGAGGGAATTTCAAATCAAAGAGAGAACGACGCATTTATGAGTGTAAATTTATGACCCTGCTTCAAACACTGGAGAGGGGGCTAAATTTGTCACATGGTTTTATGTCACTTTACAGAAACCAATGAACTGATAAGGACCTGTAAGTGTTTACATTGTTTCTACCAATTACTAACAACCCCCTTCCCCCCCTCCTCCTGGAATTCTAACCCTTTTTTGTATATAAATATGCTCCTTCAGAAATGGCTTTAAATTTACTTGAGAAAGGAACCTAGACGTTCTGAAACGTTGTAATCTGTCATCATTATTAGTTAGCCATTAAAAAGGTATCAACTACTAAAGACTCTCAAGTTTTTTTGTTTTTTATATTTCCTACCCACTGGCTAACATGGTACAGAACAAACATTTTCCTTAACAACAATAAACATTTGTAATACGCTTTTCTCAAGATGGACTCAAGTTGCAGTCTAGCACTTATCTAAGTACTGTAGTATTTTGCAATATCCTTAGTTATGCCCTAAGATGTTTATAGATCTAAAGATATCAAGCAAATTTTAAAAGTTCTCCATTTTACAGAGAGCCAGCTCAGTGAGCAGAGGATAGGGCTTATAGGGGCATGTGGGGGCTGTTGGGTTATAAGATAAGATAATCCTTTAATAGTCCTGCCATGGGGAAATTCAGCATGGATAATACAGTAGTATATTGCAAGAAAGAAACACATACAAGCTCAGAATAGCAGATAGAAAATATACTAGGAGTCATAGCAACTAAAATGAAAAAAAAAAGACTTCAAGATTATTTAGTTCTCTTTGCGGAGTGATCTTCACTTGGCCTGATGTTTGTTGATTATACAGCCTGACCACGGTTGGGAGGAAGGATCTCCAATAGCGCTCCTTCTCACACTTGGAGTGAAGCAGTCGGTCACTGACAGTACTGCCTAGTGCTTTCCCGCTCTCATACATGGGATGGGAGTTATTCTCCACCATGGACAGTATCCTTCTGTCACCCACCACCTGCACTGGGTCCAGGGGACTCACCGGGACAGAGCTGACCCTTCAAATCTAGCTGCAACATTTTGGACTAGCTGAAGGTGATATATTATTTTGTCTGCAAGGCCTACATGTAGGCTATTATAGCAATCCAGGAGGTGGGGTTATAAAGGCATGGACCAGCATGGATAGATATCTAACGAAGGTTGCAATGTTCCTTTGATAGAAGTATGATAAGTTGATAATGGAGAATACCTGGTTCCTGAGAGATAATTCTCCATCAAAAACAACACCAAAGCTTCTCAAATAGTCTATGTTTTTAGTTCCGTTAAGCATGAATTTATGGCTGGAGATGGGTCACTGACTCTGGGCTTGACCCATATTTTAACAAACCAACAACATGGCACGCATGTCAAGGTATCCATGAAACTAGAGAGGATTGGGTTGTGTTCAGTTTTTGCTGAACAAAGAGGAAACTCCCTAGGAAACTCATAAGTAAAAAGAGAGGAAGAAGTGAATGAGTAAGATGAGACAACTTACTTGGAGCCCCTCACTGTTAGGAATGACATTTACATATGTTGCACACAGTGAATTGTTGCAGAGGAATATCTTAAAAAAGAAGTGCTCATAGCTCATGCCACTTTATTCTTTTGGTCCAATGTTCCGGAAATCCCTGTTGACAAAGATTTAGTACATACAATCCCTGAAGACAGGCTCACATTTTCATGATATCTAGTGATAGAAATAAACTACTAAGATATTTATAAAGCAGGTTTTGTTGGTGAGATGCAATACATGCACAGCATACTATATACTGTCTCCAGCTTCGAGAAGCAGAATAAATCTAATTCGGCGACAATGTATGGACTTTTTGAAAAAAAATGACATTTTGGGAAACTTTTTCAAGAGTTTAGACAAAAATCACATTTTAACATTTTGAAACATCAATTGCAATATGACCTGAAAGCGGTCAATGTTAACCTGACAGCTGTAGTATGTGACATTAAGTAATTGGTTTCTAAAGCATGTCCATTCTTTCTTAGCATTTTTCTAATTAATTTGGTTATTATCAATAATAAGGAGCCGTAGAGATTTGATACATGAAGAAAGTGTGAAACGCATAGTAAAACTTCCTGCTAGTTTATGGAACTGTGAAAAATAAAACGTGTAGAAATGTTTTTGTGGTTTATCAGTTAATCAGAAACTGTTAATTAAATTTTAGAGGTTCCTTATAAAGCAGAAATGTTTCTCACTAATAGTTCTGGTGATAAGATGCTAGGATGATGTAAATGTTCTTACGAAATAGTTAAGAAACTGGATAGTAAAGAGACATAAAGGAAATGGACTTGTAGGCTTTTATTACATACATCATACAAGAAAAAATAGTCTTATTGCTTAGAATATTAATGATAATATTATTTATATATTATTACATTTATGGCACATAAAAAGTTACCTGCCTCCTTAATGGGATATGGTATGCCCCCTATCTATACTACGAGAGATCTGATGAAGGAGTTCCGTTTGCAGAACGCCTTGTATCCTAGGGCCTGGTCTATCTTGACGGCTGTTATTCAGGTGGTGGTGACCCTCAATTGGCTATTGACCAACTAATTTACAACATCCTCCATAAGAAAGGAGTGGTTATTTCATGATCTAGAGGAAATATCATGGACCCACTAAGATTTATTAATCGTGGTCCCGTCACAAGGAAGTGCATCCCCGCTTCATTGTTGTCTCCTTAAAGGGATACATGCTTTTGGAAGAATGTAATATATTATTGATGTTGGTTAAAATATGATAAGTGCCTCAAATAATGTTGTCAAAGAAATGTGTTAGATTTTGGTTGTAAGGATTAAGGCTATTTTCACGTGACTGTGTCTATTTTTTGGTCATGAAAAATAGATGTATTTCTCAATTTCTAACAGCTGTTCTGTACCTGGTCAGTATTTGGCTGGATTTGAATGCTGAGCATCATCCATTTTGCACCCATTTTTAACATATCATTACAAAATGAGATGAATTTCATTGGTCTTTTTGCTTGTCCCAAAAGTCTGACCATTTTTAACAGACATAACATTGGCATCTGTCTGTGTTTACAGCAGTTAAACAATGACCTATTGCTGATTTTCACTGTCATGTCAATAAGGCCTAACTCCCTCATATCAGAGCTGTGCAGTTGTTAAAATTAAGTCTAAGGCTCTACATATCGTCCAACAACAAAAAAGCACTGTGGGAAAAACCTCTTCCATTATTTGTTACTTTGACTCCCAACTTCCAACAGATCTAGCTGGATTTTGCTCTGGGGCACAGTGCTTCGAGCCGACATGGTGGTGTCCATGTACTGGCAGCCTTCAAATGACTCAATCACGCTTCACAAGGCATCTGACGCGCTAAATGTCTATAATCAAATAGTCACTGAGTGAAGTCATTTCGCCCAGGCTTATTCTGAATAAAGAGCTGAAACCTAGCTGCTGACATATTAGTATAAAAGGGCATACCGTATATACTCGAGTATAAGCCGACCAGAATATAAGCCAAGGCCCCCAATTTTACCACAAAAAAACTGGGAAAACTTATTGATTCGAGTATAAGCCTAGGGGAGGAAATGCAACAGCTGCTGGAAAATTTCAAAAATTATAATGGTCGGAGTTTTTGGGTGCAGTAGTTGCTGGGTGCTGGGGAAGGGGAGGGGGTGTTTTGGTTGTCTGTCTGCCCCTTCCCTGGAGGACTGGGTTTTTTTCCCCCACGTGGAATTCAGTCTGGCTGAATATAGGGTATCTGTAGTGCTCCTATTAACCCCTTCCCAATGAAACAGGAGTACTGCAGATACCCTATATTCAGTAGACCGGGCACTTTCAGACACAGGGATGCCTAATGTGTTTGTGTTTCACAGTAATTTTCTACTTTTATATGTATTCTAGGGAAAGGAGGGATTTAGAACTTTTATTTACTTTATTTTTTTTTTATATATTTTTTTAAAGATTTTTTTTCTCACTATTTTATGGGAGAGTCTTTACATTACTATTGTGGCTGGTCATAGACCCCCCCAAATAAATTTGTTTTTTTTCTTTTGCTTGACTCGAGTATAAGCCGAGGGGGGCTTTTTCAGCACAAAAACTGTGCTGAAAAACTCAGCTTATACTCGAGTATATATGGTAATACACAAAAAACAAAAAAAATCACGGAAAGAGAGAAGACTTTCCCAATACCAAAAATACCCCATCACTCTATGTAAGATGCAGACAGACCCCTGCAATATATGACAGAAATAGCTCAGGTGCACAATATTGATACAGTAACAGCATCCTTCAAAAATAACAGGTCCTGAATGAATTCTGCAAAAAAAATGTTAAATAGCCACGAGGCATTAGTCAATATTTCAAGATTTCCCATGTGATAATAATAATAATAATACATATTCCAACAGCGCTGCACAATTTGTAGGGTTCAAATACAGACAGAAAAATACATTACAAAGAAAGTCATTTCACACAATGTGACTGAGGGCCCTGCTCGCAAGAGCTTTCAATCTATGAGGTAGAGGGGTGACACAAGAAGTAGCAGGGGCGGCATTGCTTATGCAGAGGTCAGACACTTTCATAATTGAGGTTACTGTCATTACACAAACATAAAACTTTATGAGCCATCAACAGTCGTGTCCTTTAACATGTGGATGGAGCTTGGACCTATAAAGTTAGCATGAGATGACATCATATCATGTGGGGAAATGTGGGGGCGGGGACAGAGGAGGGTTAAGGGTTTACATTAGACATTGTGATAGGCTTGTCTGAAAAGATGCGTCTTTAGTTTGCGTTTGAAACTGCAGAAATTGGGAGTTAATCTGATTGTCCGGGGTAGAACATTCCAGAGAAGTCGTGCAGCTCGGGAGAAGTCTTGTATACGACCTTGGGAGGTTCTGATAATAGAGGATGTAAGTGTTAGGTCATTGAGGATGAAGGTGATAACTTTATATTTTATTCTATAATGAATAGGCAGCCAATGTCGCAACTGGCACGGACCAGAGGCATCGCTGTAGCATCTAGACTGATAGATGAGCCTGGCCACTGCATTCAGAATAGATTGTAGAGCGGAGAGTTTAGTGAGGGGAAGACCGATTAGTAAGGAGTTACAGTAGTCAAGGCGAGAATGAATCATAGAGACAATAAGTGTCTTTAGTGTATCTATGGTAAGGAAAGGGAGTATTCTGGAGATATTTTTGTGGTGGAGGTGACATGAACGTGCGCATGATTCAACATGAGGGGTGAAGGAAAGGTCTGCGTCAAACATGACCCCGAGGCAGCGGGCCTGCTGTCTAGGAGTTATAGTAAGGCCTGAGACTACAATGGATATATCAGGGACAGATCTGTTAGATGGTGGAAACAGTAGTAGTTCAGTCTTGGAGAGATTTAGTTTCAGATAGAGTGAGGACATGATATTAGAGACAGCAGAAAGACAGTCACTGGTGTTCTGTATGAGTGCAGGGGTGATGTCATGGGAAGATGTGTATAATTGGGTGTCATCAGCATAAAGATGGTACCTGAAGCCAAATGTGGCAATGGTTTGTCCAATGGGGGCTGTGTAGAGAGAAAAGAGCAGGGGGCCTAGGACCAAGCCCTGAGGAACCCCAACAGCAAGGGAAAGAGGGGAGGAAACAGAGCCCACAAATGATATACTGAAAGTGCGGTCTGAGAGATAAGAGGAGAACCAGGAGAGCGCAGTGTCATTGAGGCCAACTGAGCGGAGCATGTATTGTGAGTTCCCAACAAAAAAATAAAAAAAATAGTACATAAAGAGGACCTTTCATGTCCTCGAGTACATGTGGTTTTATATACTGCTAGAAAGCCGACAGTACACTGAATCCAGCCACTATTGACTTTCCCGTTATGTGCCCCAGGGGAAGAGATATCGGTGCAATTACCGATAGCTCTTCACTGTCAGAAGGGCATTCCTGATAGTCTAACTGGGAACACCCCTCCTGACAGCACTGTGTGTAGCGCTATACTGTCAGAGGGGGCATTCCTTACCTCCCAGCGATGACGCTGAGTGCTGAGGAATGCCCCCTGCCTCCTTACAGTACTCATCCATAGACTAGTACTGGGGGGACTAGTACTGCGCTGAATTCAGCGCACTGTCGGCTTTCTAGGAGTATATAAAACAGCATGTGCCCAAGGACATGAAAGGTCCTCTTTAAAAAAGGACTAACTATACAAAAAACTTGACAGAATAAAGGGCACACTTACCCAATACCAAATTAAACATACCTGTATGTAGGATGTACACAGGCCCTTGAAATCTATGATTGAAACAGCAGCTAAGAGGGCCTGCACAGTGACTGTCCCAATATCATCAAGAAGTAGTTAATCCATCAAGCCACTTATTTTTGGCAATTGTTCAATATTAACAATACAAATTTCAAATTGTAGTTGCCTCTTTAATAGGTTTTTATGATCCTAAGTGATGTAATCCCAACCAAATATCATATGATGTCATTACATTATTATTATATAATACATTGTGATATTCCTTTAAATGTAGTCTGTACAGAGTATATATTCAGATCTATTCATTAGTACCAAACTATATGATGAAAACTAATTATGGATGTTAAATATAGTTAGTCATTAGTGAAAACGCTTCCACCTTAACAAAATAAAACTTAATTTATTTTTGACATTTTCTTTTCCTTGCTGCAGATTTTAATATGAATACTCAGTTGCACTGAAGAAATACTAGCCATCTGCTGTAATATATCTTTAGTGAGACTCGGCATCTTGTTGTGAGATCTTAAATGCTAAGTAAAATGTCAGGTCATGTAGAAAAATCACAGGTATTGCATCCTAAATGTTAGCTCAGTTTGCATGAGAAAAAGGAAACAGATCTAAATTACAAGGCTTGACTGTAGCAAAAGAATGTAATATATCATTTTAACTGTTTGCTTCATACATCAGCCAAGCACTGCTGACACTGGAACTACTTAGTTGAGACACTGAAAAAAACCTGATTCTTTAAAGTGTAAATAGCATGCAGTTTGTTACAATATATTTCTGTGTATATATGTCATCAAGTATAAAGCGGGGTTGATACAATGATTGTCACCTTTTCCTGAGCCGGCAGTTAAACTACATGAACTATATATTTAGCCTGATTGACTTTGAGATGCTAAAAAGACTTAAATACACGTCTGCAAATGGTTGAAAATCATTGCTGATAAGACTGTTGCATACCATGTTATTATGTGGATCCCATCTGCTTTTTCACGTGCGTGCATCTGTGGTATATATTATTGCAGTTACCACTTTTTGACATTTTTATGTTCAGTGAATGTTCTAATTCATTTTTGGCCAGTGTTTTCATGGCCAAAATTCTAATAATTTATATTATTAGCAAAAGTATTGGATAAATGTTTGGATAAACCTGGATGCTTAAGAGTCGAAACGTTACATAGTTATGCAATAGTTCCAATTTTTGAATACTCAAAATGTTTGAGCAGGAAAACTCAGATGTGGTTATTTTAGACCAAGGGTGCCAATACGTCGATCGCAATCTACTGGTAGATCGCAAAGGACGTATGGGTCGATCGCGGGATGCAGGGATCCGCGGTGTCTGCTTGTTCACAGTGCAGGCTGAGAGTCATCTCCGGACACTGGCAGGCGGGGCTGCCACACCTCCAGCCTGCCAGTGTCCAGAGATAACTCTCAGCCTGCGCTGTGAACAAACAGACACCGGGCATCCCTGGGCGGCCACAGAACGCCGCTGTCTCCTGCTCTCACGAGCCGCCTGGCCTCGCCCACATATCCAGCCCCGCCCACAGACACACCCACCCCACTCACAAGCCCGCCCGAAAAATTCAAATCAAATCCCCACAAATCAAATCACGAAGACTTTGAGGTTGTTTGTAGCCTCAATAGATGTAGTACCTTGGGCTATGTTTCACAGCTGGAGTCTTCAGTGCAATATACTTTTTCATTGGAATGGAAATATATAGAAGATGCGCACAAAAATAAGTCCAGACCAAGCCACAAGGGAACACTTGAAATTATGGCTCAATTCATACAACCTAGAAAAGGGAAAAAGTTTCCAGTTGAAGGAATCACTCATCATAACCACATGCCTCCCAGAGAGGTTGGATTGCTCATCTGCAAACTTCATTGGCCTATGGGACAAATTGGACAGACAACGTTCTTTAAATTTGGCCCCTTTTGCATTTCAAACCATTGATCCAGGACAAATCTGTGCTAATTCCAACAGACAACCAAGTAGTAGCCTATTAATTGAACAAGCAGGGTGTAACTTAAAGCAAGTTACTGATGTCAGAATGCAAAAAGATTTTTCAATTGGCAGAATCCGCGGTGCTGACTTTAAGAGCTCTGCATATAAAAGGATTTCTGAATACCAGAGCAAATCTTTTGACCTGGATGACACTCAGACCATCAGAGTAGGAACTAAATCACCAATATTTTCATCTTCTAATGGACAGATGGGAATGCCACAGATGGACAGATGGCAACCAGGAGAAATGCAAAACTTCCAGCGTTCTGTTCTCTGAATCCTCAAGATCACCTGTATGCAGTGGACAAATTCTCCATGAATTGGAGAATAAATTTCTTTATGTCTTTTGTCCAGTCAAGATTATCCAGAGGCTTCTTCAGAAAATATTGATGGAAGGGCCATCAGGGATAATAATGCTAACATTCTGGATCTTAAAAGCCTGGTTTTCTCTATTATTGCAAATTTCAAACAACAAACATTGGCCTCTTTCATGTATCTGGATTTGTTATACAGAAAGGCTTGTTGCATCCATAGTTGAGCAAACTTTGAGCTTGGTTTGTGGACGGTCAAGACTAAAGAATACAGGATTATATACATAAGTAATTCATACTCTATTGTCAGCCCATAAAGACTCTATAAATAAGACTTATCACAAAATAAGGTCTAAATTCTCACACCTGAACTGGAATAAAATAAAGCAAAATAAGCTATAGAACACTAATAACAAGGCAACTTTGTTACTTGACTTTAAAAAAATCTTGGTATTTTAGTAACTTTAATCTAGACACATTCAACAGCACAAAAGTTAACCTCAAAGGGCAACTCTATGCCAAAATGAACATGTATGTTTTCACAGTGGGTATTTTCTATTTATTTTGTGCTCTATTCTGGTGGTCTCAATAATACCAAACCCCCAACTTTATTGTGATCACTATAATGGCACCATGACTTACTGTTTTCTACACTGTCTACCAATAAGTATTTGGACACCCATGCAAATGAAGATATCTGCGGTCGTGATGTATGTCATGCCTTCCACCATTAAATAGGAAACAGCATTGGCATGAGTGCATTGGCATTAGTCTTTGCAAGATGCCACAAAGTGCAGAGTTGTCCGATTTCGAGAAAGGGGTAATTGTGGGGTACCACAGAAATGATTGATCCTTAAGGGACATAGCAAATGAACTGAATTACTCAAAATCAACAGTGGCCTATGTCATTATGACATGGAAGGTGAATGGTGATTGTCTGAATGTGCCCTGAGTTGGCAGACCCCCGAAACTGTGAGATAGAGACCGACAAGTGCTGACCAGAGAAACCGCACCCAATCGATGGCTCACATACACCAGGAGTTTCAACAGGCATCCGGGAGTATTGTGTCGATCAATACCATCTGTAAGGAAGCATCTGCTGGGTTCTGCCAACTACTGAATATGAATAAATGTTGTTTTTGTATTCTACCACAGGTGTCCAAATTGATATCTTAATTTATATGTACTTGAGTTTTATGAATTGTTGCTACACATTTTTTGTCATATTTATGTGTATTTCTAATGAGATATTTTGATGACAAATTATATTTCTCTTATGAAAAAAACTCTTCCTTTCCGTGGCCTGATGAACATCCCTTGGCAATAAAACAGGTTGCTTTATTTTGATTAGCACTAATTTATGTTGGGTTTAACAATGCACTTTTTTCTGTAAGAGGTTTTCATTTTCTGACAGCATAATTGTATATTCTAGCAAGGAAAAAAAAACAAAAAAACCTCAGCGTTAATTATGCCATCACACATGACAAGATGTCATTCTGAACTTTCTTAGCAAAACATTTACTTTCAATCTGCTGTGTTTCTATTTAGAAAACCCATTGACAAATTAGGGCATTCTCCATAAATTATCCAAAAAAAGGAGCTACAGCTCTCTCTGGAGGACCAAGACTATCCATGAATTACATTGACAGTTCACTGATTTCTGTAAGCACTATATAATGCTTTCCCTGGGGTGGAAAAGAAGGAGAAATGAATAGTTTCTTCCAGATTATCAAGCAAAATACATCTAAATGCTGGGAGCAGACAAACTCATTGAATAGGGTGCTACCTTACATCACTTCCAAGGGTTATGTATAAGGGGGCATTCACACTTGTGCCCGGGTCTCCATCCTATTCCTTGGAGAAACTGGATAGGGGACGGCTTACCAGCGGTCAGTTCTAAAACCCATTCATTTGAATGGGTTTTAAAAGCAAACCTCTAGTGTCCGTATGCAGCCTCTCCATGGGGAAACTGTTTTTTTTTTTGGCTGGACACAAAGTCGGACATGTCTGTAAAAGTCAATTCTGAAATTAACCATTTAGTGCTAATTACATTACATGTGAATGTAACATGCCATAGGAACTTTCATAAAACTGCTGTAATTGTAATATATTAATGCATTTTCTTTTTCTTTTTAATTTAACACTAGAAAAGATTTTGCCTCGTTTTTTGATCCAAAGCCAAGAGTGGCTACAAAAGGAATGGGGAATATATAAGAACCTCTTATACTTCTCCCTTCTACTCAATCCACTGCGCAGCAAAATCTGCAACAAAAAAAAAGCTGAGTTTCTGCAATATGGGGTTTCAGCCTTAGACTACCTTCAAGCTTTCTCAGAGGGATGTACATTATACTTAGTTATACTTAGTGAATGATGAGACAACCTCTTACCGCTTATCGCTTCTTTTGGTGCCAGCCCAAGGATTGAGCAAATTAAAATTAAACAATTTTTTTCCCTTCCTCCTCCTTTCTCTTCCTGAAGCCCCTACGTTTTCCCTTAGAATTATATTTTTTTTATTTCTGATCTTTTTAGCATACCTTCTGATCTATTGTTAGTTGGTTTCAGAGATGAGCGAACAGCGTTCGATCGAATTAGTATTCGACCGAATATCAGGCTGTTCGAGGTATTCGATTCCAATTGAATACCACGCGGAAAATGCAGTAAAAAATTGTATCCCCTCCCACCTTCCCTGGCGCTTTTTTTACACCAATAACTGTGCAGGGGAGGTGGGACAGGAACTGCAACAATGTAGGCATTGAAAAAACTCTGAAAAAGCCATTGGCTGTCGAAATCAGGTGACTTCTGATTCATAATAATAGTGTCGGCCATATTCGTCTCATTTTAGTTTTGCAAAATAAGAACAAAGACACCGAGCACTCTAAGTGTAGTATCACTTATGGAAGAAAAAATAAGCTTTAAATTGTGGGAAAAACGACCAATATAGTCTCTCACCTGAAAGGGTTGTGATAAAGTCACAACACCTATAACAGCAATTGCAAGATGGATAGGCCAGGTGAGAGTGGCAGCGGTTCCGTCTGTAGGCACCGGAGGACCAAGAGAAGCATAAGGAGGTAAATAGGATCAGGGATCCATGCTCACAGGTCGTATAGGAAAGTAATGGGTCCAGAATTCACTTGGTTTAGATGAAAGGTTTTTTAATAAGGATAAAAACAGTAGGCACAACGCGTTTCATATTACACAAAATCCTTTTTCATGTGCAAAAAATCACTCTCAGCTGAAAGTCCAAAGGGTACCTCTGAGAAGAATAACGAAGTCCCAACATTTTAGTTTTGGAGAGATAGGGAGAGCTTGGTCTCAGGGCGATACACTTATTTTAGCCTTGTCTAGGCAGGGAAAAATTCTTATAAAACAGCTCATTTCAGATCTACACTGCAGGAACACTGTGCACATACAGTGAACCTGCCAATCATGCAGCAGGGTAGCAGCAGGGGACATGGGCGAGGACGTGGATATCCATCTGGGTATCCAGTCCACAGTCCAGGTAATAGAGAAGGGCTGCCAGCAGTGCCCCTCATTACTAGCAGAAGGGGGCGAGGACGTGAACACGGATATCCAGCTGGGTATCTAGTCCACAGTCCAGGTACTGGAGAGGAGCTGCCATCAGTGCCCCTCATTACTAGCAGAAGGGGGCGAGGACGTGGATGTGGATATCCAGCTGGGTATCCAGTCCACAGTTCAGGTAATGAAGAGAGGCTGTCAGCAGTGCCCCTTGTCAATAGCAGAAGGGGCAAGGACGTGGATGCAGATATCCAGCTGGGTATCCAGTCCACAGTACAGGTACTGGAGAGGGGCTGCCAGCAGTGCCCCTCGTCAGTAGCAGAAGGGGCGAGGATGTGGATGCAGATATCCAGCTGGGTATCCAGTCCACAGTCCAGGTACTGTAAAGGGGCTGCCAGCAGTGCCCCTCATCAGTAGCAGAAGGGGGGCGAGAACGTGGACGTGGATATCCAAATGGGTATCTAGTCCACAGTCCAGGTAATGGAGAGGGGCTGCCAGCAGCCACTTCACTCATCCTCCTCTTCCTCCAACCCAAGCCCCTTCACCCTAATGTAACACTTAAAAAATATCACTGAGGTTACCTCATTAATATTTTAGGGCTCCCCCGAAGGGTCTGCAATGCAATTTTTTAGGGCTCCTCCCCAAGGGCCTGCAATTCAATGTTTTAGGGCTCCCCCACAAGGGCCTGCAATTCAATGTTTTAGGGCTCCACCCCAAGTGCCTTCAAATCAATGTTTTAGGGGTCACCCAAAGGGCCTAACACTCTGCTGCTACGAGGCTCAATTCACCATAAGGGCCTACGATTCTGCTGGTGCAAGTCTCTACTCACCCCAAGGGCCAAAAAGTAAAACACTGCTGGTGCAAGGCTCTACTCAACCAAAGTGCCAAAAAGTAAAACACTGCAAGGGGCCACACGGTGGCTCAGTGGTTAGCACTGCAGCCTTGCAGCGCTGGAGTCCTTGTGTTCAAATCCCACCAAGGACAAAAAAAACATCTGCAAGGAGTTTGTATGTTCTCCCCGTGTTTGCATGGATTTCCATCCCATATTCCAAAGACATACCGATAGGGAAAAATGTACATTGTGAGCTCTGTGTGGGCTTACAATCTACATTTAAAAAAAAAAAAAAAAGTAAAACACTGCTGGTGCAAGGCTCAACTCACTCAAAGGGCCAAAAAGTAAAACACTGCTGGTGCAAGGCTCTACTCACCCCATGGGCCAAAAAGTAAAACACTGCTGGTGCAAGGCTCTACTCACCCCAAGGGCCAAAAATTAAAATACTGCTGGTGCAAGGCTCAACTCACCCAAAGGGCCAAAAACTAAATCTCTGCTGTTTAAAGGCTTAACTCACCTCAAGGACCAAAAATACTGCTGGTACAAGGCTCAACTCAATTAAAAGTGCAACACTTAGATGGCTTCTTTCCAAACAGAGGGTGATTCCTTTTGGTAAGATATGATGGCTGTTTCCAGCCCTGATTATCCTGATTGATCATGTTCAGTAATGAGGCCAGCTCAGCATGAGGATCTTGTACGTTAGGTTGTCCATGCCCACTAATGTGCATGAAGACTCGATCACAATAAATGTTCTTATTTTTCTCCATTTCAATCTCTGAATGAACTGCTCTGAAAGATGGCCTAGCCACTGCTGCAATGGCATTCACTGGGTTTTCCTGTTCTGGTTCCAAAGAATCTTGTGTCTTACTTGAAGAAGAGACAATCTTAGGCTGCATTCACACGGAGTAAACGCTGGCGTTTTTTGTGTGTTTTTTGCACATAGCGCCGCGTTTACGCCGCGTAGCGTCGCGTTAACGCCGCGTATACGCTGCGTTAACGCCGGGCAACGCCACCGCTAAATAGCGCGGCGTTAACGCGGCGTATACGCGGCGTTAACGCGACGCTACGCGGCGTAAACGCGGCGCTATGTGCAAAAAACACACAAAAAACGCCAGCGTTTACTCCGTGTGAATGCAGCCTTAGTCTGACTGCTGGATGCTTGTGCTGCAGCATTTGGAGTTGGGTCTGTCAGCCTTGTGATGAACTCCTCATTCTGGATCCCATTACTTTCAACAGTCTCAAATCTTTTGACACTTTGAATTTTGTTCAGTTCCAAAGGACTGTGTTCAGATTTGGCTCAGTTGCAGCTCCAGGACATGACTTGGAAGGCAAGGTTTCCTTTAGTGGCTCCATCTCAGCAGGATGATGATGGTGAAGCTTGGTTAAATCTGGTGTCGGAAGGGAAAGTGGTTTCTGATCTACATGTAAAGTACTGGAGCATGTTGTTTGGACTATTAACACCTGATCAGAACCCTGTAGAGGTAATATAGAGTCCGATATTAGAGGACCATTACCGCTAGTAGTGGTTTCAGCCAATTCTCCCCCTTTGCGGTCCTCTAAATAAAAGTTACCCCCAGGTCTTGATGCCAAAATGTTATCAATTTCACAATCAAAATCAAGGTCAATGTTTGGGTCCTCACTCCAATCCACTGCATAAATCCCACACAATGAGAGTGATGGTTCTGGAACCACAGTTTTAGGGGCTAACAATTTTAAAGGGGCTAACACTCTGCTGCTGCAAGGCTCAACTCACCCAAAGGGCAAAAAACTCTGCTGGTGCAAGACTGAACTAACTTAAAGGGCCTAAAACTCTGCTGGTAAGAGGCTGAAGTCACCTCAAGGGCCTCAATGTCTGCTGGTAGCGCAGCTTAAGGGACTCTAACTTAATTTGGAAGGGCTCACGTTAAGGTCCAGAAAAGTGAATTTTTGAAGGTCTTACCATATCATACACACACACACATACACAATGACAGTTAAGGGTGGGGGCTGTTGGATTTCCCATTACCTATGCCATCTGTGGTTGTCATGGGCATCGTGATTTAAAGGGGTGCTTGTTAATGTTTCTTTAGCTTAAAATTTGGGTTTCTGTCCATACAATTGGGTAGGAAAAAAGGTTTCCAGGTATTTCTCCACTTTCATAGAGGTTTTTTTGAGTGTGGAAAGTGTGTAGTTGATAGGCTGTGATAGTGGGGTAAAACTGTGACTTGGGTGTGTTAGATGCCCCCAGACATGCTTCCCCTGCTGTCCCAGTTGCATTCTAGAGGTGTTGTCATCATTTGCTGAGGTGTCATAGTGGACTTAGTGACCCTCCTGAGTCGAATAGTGGTTTCCCCTGAAACGAGCATTTTTTCCCCATAGGCTATAATGGGATTCGATATTCGTTTGAATAGTCAAATATTGCGGGGCTATTTGAAATGAATAATGAATATCGAATATTTCACTGTTTGCTCATCTCTAGTTGGTTTATTATTGTTCTTTCTCTTTCTAACCAGTTCGATATAGGTCGGCTCTGATTGTCATTTTGCAGCTCTTTAGTATTGCAGCCTTTTTAAGAATATTATATAGAGGAGGTTTTGCTTCCACTTCCTTTTAGTGCAATATTTTTTTTTTATTATTATTAAGATGGATTGTAATAAACATTTTAATAATTTATAAATTGATACATCTTTGTATTAAAGAATATTCATGAATATAAACTAATGGAACAGAAAATCCCCATCTCTATATTTATTTACTATACACCAAACAGCGCATAATATGCTGATCTGTGGTGATCTAACTTAGGATCCATTCACATGGAGGAAAATGGTGAGGAATTTGGTGTGGAATTTCAGCACTGAAAAAAAAGCCTCCCATTGACTTCAGCAGAAAAACCAACTCATTGAAGTCAATGGGAGGCTTTTTTTCAGCGCTGAAAATCCACACCAAATTCCTCACCATTTTCCTCCATGTGCATGGACCCTTACGGGACCCCAAACAATCACAATAATGAGGGTCCCGCATTACTCCTAAGGATAAAATGACAGCGTGAGCCAACAATGTACATGCTTGGCCTGCCACTCCACTTGGATGGAGGATCGGGACCCCAGTTCTCGCAATCAGTGAGATTTCAACCTCTGGATATGGAATAACAACCTCTGGATGGGCCAAAACTTTTAAGCAAATTTGCAGTTGAAAACATAACGCTGTGAAAAAAAGCTAAAGGAATCATAACCTAGGAATTATATTGATAGTAGAAGACAACGCCATTCAGTTGATTTACTGTACAGAAGGCTCAAATCTCATCTGCTAGTACAAACTATTTATCCTATGGGACAGTCTCAAACACATTACACATAATTTAGTACTTGTAAAAAGCATACACATTATGGCAGCATTGTCAAAACAAACGGAAGCTGTTAATTTTGACTTAGACGGTATCTTTTCTTTAACTAGGTTTTCGCTCACAGTAATTGGGTGGCAGGCTTTGATTCTCAAAATAAAAAAAAAAGTTAAGAAGATTTAGATTGATTTAAATTCTTTGCTTGGAAAGGAAACATAAATTAAATGGCTGCATACAAAATAGCTAAGAGCTGCTAAAGATAGACATGTGTTCAGCGGCGATAAAATAAATGATATGCATATTTAGTCTTACCTGAAGCACCAGATCTTGCTGCACGAGGAAATAGGCACAACCTTTAAAATGGAATTATGCTTCTTAGAATAAGATAGAATTAAATGTTATCGTGTTTCCTATTTTTAAATGTAATCATTTTAACTTAAATCTCTAAAATATGATTCAGGTCAACCTTTGGATCATCCTCTTAAGGTTTCCTTTTGGAATCTGTGTCTTGTAAAGTGTTCCACTCACTGTGAACATTATATGTCTGGAGGGGCTGGAGTCGTTTAATAATTTTTTTTTTTAACTTAAAATTGCTTTTCCATAGCCATATGTTTAAGGATTGATGGCTTATCGTGGATGGATTTTCTTAAAATGCACAATTATTGTTGGTTCACATATGTGAATATAGTTTTATTGGGTACAGTGTCATTCTCACTGGTGCTCAGAGGAAAATGTCATAATAGTATAGTAAATTTAGATCTACAAATTTGAAACTGCAGCCAATTTATCACAATAGTACATGCAGATGATAAATATTTGCCACTTTTTTCATTCTTACACGGTTAATGTAATTCTCATGACAAGAACGTTTTAAAATATTTTTAAACGTTAAAAAAATATTATTCTTGCTTCTTATTGAAAGATATTTTTAACATCAAAGGGAGATGTAAAAAGGATCTAAAACATAATAAATTTGATACACTATATTTATGCCATATTTTTGTTAGCTCAGCAACACATAAATAAGTCACTTAAAAATTGACTCAAATTACATTACACCCCACTTTCCCTGCATCACTCCTCCATTATAGTCCATTTAAAACTGGTTGAGATAAAAGTTCCGCATGGAGGAAACCGGGCGGAAATGTGGTATGCAAATGTCCATGGGTAATCGCTTTTTAAGCAGACAGGCTCTCCGTTTTTCGAGTACCCATGCAGACCCAAATGATAGCGAGCTAAACACTAGTGTGAACCCAGCAAAAGACAATACTAAAGATGTGGATGTGAAATTAGTAAAAAAATAAAAAAAAATGGACCTCTATCCTATATGCAAATAAACTACAAGTGTATAAGTATCCACTGACCATTACCAAATCCAGCTAGGGTTATCTCACTAAACTCCACACCTTGGATATCTTGGGGATAAATTCTATGGTTACAATGAGCAGGCATGGATGTGTGCTGCTTATAACCTATTTCTCTGGTTTTATAGGCAATAAATTAGTCAGACTATTGTTGGCCACCACTGTCTTTCTAAGTTCCACTCACTTTTCTTAAAACTTTTCAAGTGGAAAGAGAAGTAAAAGGTCACAAATGATAGCACAGATATGGCATATGCCATAATTTGTGTCTTTTATCGCCACTAAACTGTCACTAATCAAATACTACATTTTGCACATCTATGGATAAAGTCTGACATTCAACAGAACTAACTGGTTAAATTCTGAACTTGACAATTATTTTAACAAAATGAAGAACCATAAAAATAGTAATTTTCTAAGTTTTTGACTGATTTCTACTTTATGCTTTTACAATAAGTGGAAAATTGTTCCAATTTAGTACTGAACAAAGACACTGTCTGTCCTGTCTATTCTGTAAAGTAAAAAAGTAAATGAAATGATCCATTTTGACTGAAATGTTGCTTATGAATATATATATATATATATATATATATATATATATATATATATATATATATATATATATATATATATATATATATATATATATAGACCCAACCCTTGATCTCTTGATCAGTAAATTCAGGTGTTTTATTCAGCCCCATTGCTGCAGGTGTATAAAATTCAGGATCTAGTCATGCAGTCCGCCTTTACATATATTTGAGTAAAAAATGGATCTTTCTAAGAAGATCACTGAAGTTGAGCATCCCAAGAACTTCATTCATGAAAGTTCTTCTCTACTAGATATTCCACTGTCAAATATGAGTGGTATTATTAAAAGGGTAAGGTTTTAGGAATCACAGCAACTCATGTATGAGCTGGCAGACAACATAAAGTCACAGAGTATGGGTGATCATGGTCGAGCAACTGTATGCAAGCACAATGCCACATCTCAGATATAGTGAAAAGCACACCACCACTGGACTCCAGAGCACTGGACACGTGTTTCTATCTGGCCATTTGATGCATGAGTCTGGGTTTGACAGATGCCAGAACATGCTTGACTTCATTGTGCCAAATTTGGTGGAGGAGGGATAATGCAATGTGTTTTCAGGGGTTGGCCTAGGCCTCCTAGTTCCAGTGAAGGAAAATCTTAATGCTTCCAACTTTGTGAGAACAGTTTGAGGAAGACCCTTTTCTGTTCCAGCATGACTGTCATAGTTCTCAAAGCAAGGTTCATGAAGGCATTGTTTGTTTGAGCTTGGTGCCGAAAAACTTCAATGGCCTACACATACCCGTAACCTCAACCTCAGCAAAAACCTTTGGTATGAGCTAGAATGCAAATTACAAAGCAGACTTACAAAGCAGATCCTAAGGACACTCAAACCCCCAAAACACGGACCCCGTAACCCACCCCCCTCCACCATCCCCCACCTCCTTTTTGTTTTGGCAACAACAAATTTCTTATTCTTTGGTAACGCTAATAAAGCTCATTTGTATTTGTACTTTTCCATCCAGTGTCTGATCTTACAAATGCTCTTCTGGATGAATAGGCAAATATTTTCATAGACACATTCCTAAATCTTGTGGAAAGACTTCCCAAAAGAGTCAAAGCTGTTTTAGCTGCAAAGGTGGGGAGTCAACTTCATATTAATGCCTATGTATTTAGAATGGAATATCATAAAAGCTCTTCTAGTTGGAATTGGAAGGTGTCCCAATACTTTTGTCCATACAGTGTATGTCCTTATGTCATTATGCTAAAAAGGCTGAATTCACATTGTGGCTAGGTCACACATGTAAGTGAATAGGACTAAAGTGAAGTAACCACACAACGTAAAGATCTGTGCCTAGTTTAAAAGAAGTGTGGCCCCTTCCGGCCCTGATCAACACCAATCTGGCATTGATGGTCATTACTATAAAAATCCCCAAAGAGTATTTTATTGTTATATAAATTATATAGTAATATAAATATTCAGAGTAGAAATAAACTTGTCAGCAATAGTTTTAGCTTTCAAATCTGCGAGGACAGGACATACTAACAGTTTTATTAACACCAAATTTGTATTCTAAAATTATGATTTTCTAATAACTAAATTCTCTATTTTGCAGGCTCTTCTTGACACACAGCGGTTACTTAGAACTAAAGTTGCTAATTTTACATTTAATCTGGGATTTTCTGGAAAGTTCTATCACACAGGTAAGCACAATGTAGCAATCTTTTTACTGAGCTAACAGACCAGATAGATTTATTTGGCATGAATTATTGTGATTATACAATATGGGAAATCCAACCCAAAATCCGATCATTTGCAAATCCTTTTCAACCTATATTGAATTGACTACACTACAAAGACGAAATGTTCAAACGGAGAAACTTCAGATTTAATTTCAAACTTCATATACAAAATGAGTGAATATTTGCAAAAAACAAAGTTTCCCCATTTGAACATTAAATACATTGTCTTTGTAGTTTATTCTATTGAATATAGTTTGAAAAGGATTTCCAAATCATCGGATTCTGGTTTTATTTATGTTACACAACATCTCAACTTCATTGGAATTGGGGTTGCACATCACTCCTCTTACACACGTTCTCTGATATTAAAAAAAAAAAAAAAAAAGAAAGTTTCACATTTTTGTGGAAGGCCATTTTTGTCCAAAAATTTGGAAATTTTTAATTTTAACTCCACCCTTGTCACTGTAGTGGTAGGGATGGGGTGAAAAGGATTGGAGGAGGAGGGGGCACAACTTCACTATAATTCACACTAGAAATTATATTAAATGATATTTCAGCTGCACACCAGTGTCTAGTTTTTGTAGTTTTAGTGATGCATATAGAGTCAGTAATGCACCTAATGTATAATGAATTAGACACATTAATATGCATCTCCAGTGTTGATAAATTGTTCTTAATGTGTTTTTTGTCATTTTCTACAGGACTGCTTACAAGGCCACTGTAGTATGGCAGATTTGGCTCTGTACATCTGTAAATTTAGCATAATATTACTTAAAGACATCATTCTAAAAATACATTTATCACCTATCCACGGGGTATGTTAAAATGTATGATCACTGGGGACCCCACTTATCATCTATAGGGGTCCCAAGTTTGAATGCTGTTACTTGGTCTATGGGACTGACAAAACAGCCAAGTACATCTCATATTAATCTGAAAAATGGGGTTCACTCAAAGTAGTCTTTACATGCTTTGTCCCATAAATACAATCTACAATATCTAAACAAGGAGTGTCTGCTAGGGCAGAAGAGTGGCTGCCCTAAACCTGTCTGTTCATCCCCATATTGTATACACATTCAGCTAGTTTGTGGATGTTCTTTAGAGAATAAATGGGCAGCAAATATGGTTGACTTTTTCAAGGGCTTTTGTCAGTAGTGTCAATATAAAGTTATGGCTGGGTTAACACTGCTGTGATTTAATGTCTGTTGCTCTTATTTGTCAAAAGATGAGAGAAATGGACATTAAACAACAGATGTAGATGGAGCCTTTTCTGTCTGGTGTCTGTCTGCATTCACCTCCATGTAAAAATTATAAGGGAATGTTTTTTACTTTTCTGATGGAAGACAATGTAGTGCATGCAAGACTTTTACTTTTGTTGCAAAAAGTAAATAAACATGATGGAAGAAAGGATCTGTCATGTTTTTTTTACATTGCGGTCAGTGGGAATGGATGCAGATGTAGGGGTCTCTGTCTGCTTTCATCATGCTACTACTGTTAAAGTACATTGTTCTCATCCTACTGGTAGTGTGAACAACCCTTAAGTATGCATATGTGAAATGTTGATGTTGATGTTGATGTTGATGTTGAATCCTATATAAATTTCTCTATCTAATAATGCTCAGCCTGCCATTTTGGTAGATACAATTTTTTCTTGTACATGACTATACAATGGTCAGAGTCTCAACGTCGTATGTTTCTATCCCCACCTATTTTCATTCTGAGAGCTATCCATCCTGCCTTCATCTGTTTCTGAAATACAGAGCATACTCACTACCTCTAAATTTAAGTACAGTCCTTTTTTACAGCAGTGTCACAGGTGACAGGAATGCCTTGAATATCTGTTAAGGAATTGCCTGTTAAGCAATACACCAGTAGCTGCTGCTCAAACCTGGGATAGAGGGAAGGACAGAGACAGTGAGTCCTAAACTCAACCCAGACCCTCTCCCTACCTACTTGTCTCGACTACCCTAGGTAGTGGAGGACAACTGGGCAACAGTCCCTTCTCTAGATAAGTATACACAGAACAAGACAAGATAAGACAATATAGAAGAGGAGTCAGCAAGCCAAGGACAAACCAGAAAGACACCAAATCACAATCCAAAGAGAAGTTAAAAGCCAAAAAGCAGAGGTCAGTAATACAAAACAAGAACAAGGACAAATGCTTAGCAAGGTCAGAGACAGCAAACATGTGTGGGCTGACCTGTTTATAGGAAGTTCAGAACCCGCCCCAGGCTTGATTGATTGACTGTGAATCAGGAAGCCAAAAAAAGTAACTCTAACCATGCCAATACAAAATGACCAGGAGCAGGTAATCATGAGCGGACACGCCTCCTGTGCCATATAATGCGGCCAGAGGATGGCATAGAAGTTCGAACAGAGAACTCCCCATACAAATGGAAATCTGACTGCTCTGGAACAAGCCCATTTAGGTATGAAATACAAACAGTTACTGTGGGCCCCAGATGCCAGGACAATGAGACAAGCGACTTTTAATATACTCTTGAGATGGCCCTGTGAAACAAGGTCACAATATGGCCACCTTTTGTCCACAAAACTTTCCCCAATCATGCCTGCCTCCGCGGAGCTGTCGATAATAAACGAACATGCCTCAGCCGACTACAGTTTCTGGTCTAAATTAGAAGCCTTTAAACTTCAAGATCTTGTCAGGGATGATAGGCTGATTTCTCACCAAATTTTACAGCGACTTCTTCCCACGACACACATAAATTTTCTACACTATGCAAACTTCCACAAATGGATGATGGAAGTTCTGAAGTTAGGACCTGTATCAAGGCTCATGACCCCCTTTGAAGTCCGACTGGTCTTTGGGAACCAACTCTTTAGAAAACTATCCCACCTTAAGACAATCCTATTAAACTCCCAAGACACTCCAAAACCAACATATCTTATTTCATGGGAAAAGGAACTTAATACCGAGTTTGCAACCGAAGAGACAAATTCAATCCTGAAAAATTCTCATGGCTTCTCCAGATGTGTAAGGATTTAAGAGACACATTTTAAAGTCTTAGCGAGATGGTATAAAACACCTGAATGGGTGCATGCACACAATTTAGCAAACTACACATCTGATGGTCTTGTGATAAGATCAGACCTTTCTGGTCTGGGGTGGAGGAACAAATCTCCAAAATAGTGAAAAAATGTATACAACTCTCCCCAGAAATGGTACTTTTGTCCAAACCATTCCCCTCATACTCCCCTTCTAAATTGAACCTCTCCCCTCATTTGCTGGAAGCAGCGAAGTCATGAAGCAGCTCTGGCATGAAAAGGTACACCAGATAGCCAGATATGAAGAATAACTGTGCTGGAAACTATGGACTTGTGACATGTACCTGAAGGTGTGGTCTCCATGGTGTGACTCTTACACAGATGTATCCTCTACCCAGTGATCTCCTATGAATAACACCTTGTGAGCTTTAGAACCACCTGTATACACTATAAACTTGACACCTTCCGAACGTCATTTACCTACCTGGCCACTCCCCCACCCCCCAACCTCCAATAAAACAAAACTCACCTATCTTATAACCCCCTTACACCCCATTTACCCTCTTTCAACTCGGGTCAATTATTGTATATGACGTCGAAATTTCCACCATTATTCAGAGTCCTTTTTCTCTTTCTGTGACTATTCTTCATGTCATAACTCATTTATGTTTTTGTATTCTCTATAACTGCCCTACTACTCAAAATTGTTTGTACTTGTTACACTTTTATTTCAAGTTGTCTTCTATGTGAAATTATTGTACAATTGTATAATAATAAAATGTTAATAAAATCAGAATTTAAAGCAAAACAGAAGTTCGAACAGGTGAGGACGTAACAACATCACAATGCAAAGTGAAAGTTACAGGCAGTGAAAGTGTGTGCAGCTACTCGGTTCAGAAGGAACACAAGTAGCATTTGAGGATCCAATTGCTTATTTAGAAAAGTTTGATTTGCGAGTGTAGAAGCTTTGGATAACAAAAACAAGCTACTGTTGGAATCAGGGTAAAATGGACATCAGTACTATGCGCTTAATTTATACCAAATGATCCTGCTAACAGACTTCCTTTAAAGACAAGTGCACACCACTTTTTATAAGTAAAAAGAAACTCAATAATGAAATATTCCAAATATGTAATAATACTGTTAAGATCTGGTGACATCATGAGCAGAATGCCTGAAATGATCAGCTAAAATATACTTGTATATATAATTTTTTCCAGTTAATTTCTTACTGTAGCACAATATTAATAACTTGTTTTCTTGTAGGTACTGAGAAAGAGGATAGAGGTGATGACCTCTTGCTGGGCTCAGTGGATGAGTTTTGGTGGTTTCCACATATGTGGAGTCATATGCAGCCTCATCTTTTTCATAATGAGTCTTCACTTGTAGAGCAAATGATTCTCAACAAAAAATTTGCTTTGGTAAGTACAATAGTCCCTCATGGTTAAATTGTCTGATCTGATATTATATATGTTGAAATTAAATGTAAAATTAAAATCAATTAAGTTATAAATAGTCAGTGTTCCCGAGCCAGAGACTCACAAACAATACTGTAACTATATTACACATTGTTGGAGCCCTGACCATAAACATTGCAGACTAGTATATGAACAATGAGAACTTGGATGGTACTATACCATTATCATTAGTATGTACAACTATTGCAATTTCATTACATGTCACATTTAAAGTGTACCCCCAATTCTAGAACAATCTTTCATAATTGAATAGTACACGTGAATATAAAAAAAACCTTTGTAATAAATTTAAGAAATATATTTAAGAAATCAACTTATTGGGCTTAGTTACTTTTTACATATCAGTAGATAGAGAGGAAAGGGGAAGTACACTAAGAAAAAGTACACTAATAGTTGCAGCTGCTAGACATTGATAGTCTGTGAATGAGGAAAATCTTCTAAGGGCTCGTTCACATCTGCGCCCAGGTGTCCGTCCTGCAGGTTTCCGTTTCCTGCATAAAACAGAGCAGGATACGGAAACCTGCAGGAGTCTTTCTCACCCATTCATTTGAATGGGTGAGAAAGCTGTCCGGCCGTGAGCGGCGGTGAGCGTTTTGCGCTCTCCACTGCGAAACTGGGTTTTTTAATCCAGACACAGAGTCGGACATGCAGTACTCTGTGTCTGGATTTAAAAAAACGGTTTCGCGGCAGAGAGCATAAAACGCTCACCGCCGCTCACGGCCGGACCCGGTTTGTGGTTTCCGTCTTCTTGCATGTAGAAGATGGAAAGCACAGAACGGAGACCAGAACGCAGGTGTGAACCTAGCGTCACAAAGACAATATTTTAATCTGATCTTGAATTCTCCATTGTATGGTTCCTCATAGAAATGTATGAAAAATTAACAACTTGGTGTTACCAGTTGGAAAACAATGTCCCATATACTCTGACATTGTCCATTGAGTACTGAGAGTGTCAAATTGTACAAGGACACACACTCCTGACAAGAATAATCGTATTACCCAGTTGTTAAGTTATTCAAATTTTTTAAAATAAAAAATAACACATGAACAATAAAATGTAGAGCTCTAAGATACGATGCTCCAGAATTGTTATTTATGGGGAATACAAGACAGACATAGCAGTGGTGAAAACCAAGTCACCTTTTCAGTGTTGAATGTGACTTAACATAATGCCCCTAATTTACTATGACTTATATAATGTCATTAACTTCCAGTGCATTGTACAAGTGAATGAAAAGATGATCAATCCATAGCATATGAACAAGCATATAAAATGAAAGAACAATACAGAAAGGTTAAAGGTTAAATTGTTGCTTCAATATAAAGCATTAAGTAAATTAGTCGGGTTTGTACAAATATTTCAATGTCTATTTTAATATCTTTGCTCTGCAGGGACATTTAGTACATGGATACTGTCAAAATGTCATTTGAAAATATAAAAATTACATTTTTTAATAGCCAGATGCTTTTAAATATCATTTTTCATAAGGATTTTCTTTTTAAGAAAATGTTCAAATGTGTGTTTAAATGTTATTCTTGCTGTAAATGTTCTCAGTTGATCTGTAAAAATGTTCAGTGGAGCAGCTATCATTAGCTATAGAAGTTTTTCTTTCCTATTCCCATGCTCTTATTCAAGTTTGTCAATCTTTTGACCCATGAATTGATCGTCCCTGTAAATAGAAAGCTCACACTGAACCTAACCAAACAAGGGTCAGCTATACTCAGGAGATCTTTTGTGCTGGCCAATAGGTTGCACAGTGGGACATTACAAATTGCTGGATCTTTAGAGTACATGTAAATGCAGTAAACTCATTTAGTTTGCAAACTCATGGCCCAGATCTGTTTCAGGTCCAAAAGAATGAGTTAGTTTAGAGTACTATATGGCAAAGTACATACGAAGCAAGAAAATGGAAATGATGGGCTTCCATAGACTTGAATTTGCCATTAACAGTAAAGGACAGTAAAAAGAGCACATCCTATCAATGCCCCTTCAAAGTCATACAGTAACTCATACAGTGCCTAGTTTTATTAACATCATGCAGCATGTATCCTGCCCTGCCCTTATCTCGCTATTAGGTACATCCCCTGTTCTGTTACCTAATTTGCCATTTATTGCATCATGTCTCATAACATTACACGCTCTGCTCAGGGTAAATATGTTGTATAGTACATATTTAGGTTTTTTATGTAGATTGTGAGCCCCATGTAGAATCTCAATCTACATTTTTCCCTATCAATATATCTTTGGAGTATGGGAGTAAATCCACACAAACATGGGGAGAACATACAAACTCCTTGAAGATGTTATCCTTGGCAGGATAATAACCCAGGACTCCAGCGCTACAAGGCTGCAGTGTTACCACTGAGCCACCGTGTTGCCCCAGTACATATTTAGTTTTCTGTGCAGCATTCTCTACAATGGCATTGTAGCACAGTTATGCACAGTCATGTCCAACCACAGCTCCATGGATTGTTAACAGCAGATTTGCCATATATTTTTAACATTTACTTTTACTGGGAAAACAGTGGCATGAAGGTATATGTCAGCTGGTTACTCCCCTCGTACCATAGAAGAAATGTGTATATTTATTGTAGAGGGGGTATTCTGTCACCAGCTATCTCAGGTGAATGACCTTGTCAAAGCTGGCCACACATACAAGATAGATGTCGCTTGAATACTTGCCTGGTCAACAATTTCAAGTGAACATGCTTAGGACAGATAAGAATAATATCAGTCACAGCTACCAGGGACAAAGGATCAGACCTATAAAAATGTCTGACATTAGATCATCACTAAGTCTGGCTGACTTATTTCTTCTGTTACATCTTATTCACTATTTCCTAGAACTCAGCTTCTAATACAAATAAAGTAATCTGTTAGTGACAGCCTTTTAGGGCTCACAATGTACATTTTTCCCTATCAGTATGTCTTTTTTGGAATATGGGATGGAAATCCATGCAAACACAGGGAGAACGTACAAACTCCTTGCAGATGGTTTTTTGCCCTTGGCGGGATTTGAACACCAGGACCCCAGCGCTGCAAGGCTGCCGTGCTGACCACTGAGCCACCGTGTGGCCCCTTACCCCTTTTTTCATTTTTGTAAATGTTGCAATATTACATGTTTTTGTGAATAATTGTCTTAATTTGGAGAGCTGTGATTACTGTCCTAGTGGACATGTCTGGTTCTCATCTGCTTTCGGTATTCCGTTCAGGGAGTCCGCTTGGGGATCCCCCCAAAAGGAATACCAAACGCATTAAAATGAGCCATAAAAGCACACAGACCCCATAGACTATAATTCCGCATAATTTGCATAATTCGTGTGGACACTGCGTGGAAGAAACATGGATCCCATTATAGTCTAAGGGGTCTGTGTGTTTTCATTGGTCACCGCTTTTTAATGCCTTCACTATTCCATTTGAGGGGGTTCTCAAGCAGACTCCCCAAACGTAATACCGAATGCAGATGTGAACCAGGCCTCAATGACACATATGTACCCCCAGAGTCAGGACATTGGTTACTGACCATCCCCTTCCGTATTATTTTATGGATTTTGGATGTGTTTCTGATTTCTCATTCTATATATTATACATTTCAGACAGTAATTTAGGAGGGGTACTATGTCTCCTGGTGGAGACTGATTTTGCAGGCGGAGTCTTCGCGGAGTCATAAAGGCCATAAAAGCCACTAGATAATCTGGAAAATAATATGTTAACAAATTTTCCACCATGAATACTGTACCCTTTATTGTCAAAGGGACAAGAACCCTTGAAACAGCTGTCACCAGATTAGTGTATTTTCCTTTCGAAGATATTGTCTGGCTTGGCTTATATCCAGAGTCATGTCTTGAAAGTCAGACAGTGGCTTATAGAGAGCTACCGTCCATAAGGTGACAGTAGAGGTACAGTTTTGCTTTTTCCATCAAGGAAAACATATTTTTCATTTCCCTATCAGACAATAGTTTGCTAGTTTTACATTCGGTATAAAACATTACACAGGACTGTAGATAAAAATAGTCTATGGCGAGTTTTAAAGCAAACCCTTCGTCGCAATGCCGCCTCCACACATGCATCATAACTTCTTTTTTAAGTGTGGCAAGTCAAGTAAAAACTCATGCTTCATTTCCCCTCAACCTATTTAAATGTGTTTTTTCTCTTACTATTATTGTCTTGGACACATTCGTTCAGCTGTGTGATCAAAAGTAGAAACTCTAGAAGAACAAGAGCAGTCAAAATGTTTCATTCTTCTAAGTTTCCAATGTGATAAAATGTAGAATAAATGTTATGCTTTTGTGCCGCATACGTTAACAGCTCACTGAAGTAAAATATTGGAAAGGCAATGGGTAAAACATAAATCACTGATGGAAAAAACATAAAAAAGCACGGAGAAATATCAAACTGGGAGCTATATCTTTGAACAACATATATATTTTTAAATTACATCCATTCGTATCCTGAACCTGATGTTATAGAGAATATGGCATGCACAAAATAGATGTTGTATTGCTTCAATTACTACCCACAGATAATTTTTTTTTTCACCTCATGTATTCCGTTTTCACAGTTCTTTCTCATCCTTCTGATGTTCCCTTAAGCTTTATAGCCACCCACACTTCTATTTAGTTGAATGTTCATACTATACTGTCAGTGACTGGCCTGGAACCCTGCCATGTTTTTCGCTTCTTAGTGGAAGCCGCTGTTGAACTCTCCGTAAAAGCATGTCTTTATGATTTAAGAACTGTAGAATATGCCAGCTTCTGATTTCTCGCAGATAATCCTTTGGAATATTGCATCATTGTTCTATGTTTTATCATTTTGGAAATACAAAACTTCTTATACGGTATAAAGAATAGAAGTGTTCTTAACCCAGATTCAGACTTAATCCAAAAGCTTTTAACATTATGTTTTTATATTCCACGTATAGGGTTAATCTGCCAAAAGAAATTATCATGGTGACCTTATGGGGCAAATCTAAAATCTTATTTTTCCTACATTCAAATCAATGCATTTAATAGAAGGCAACTGTAATCCTTAAAGTGCTATGGAACTGTAGCTCCAAATGTCTTGGCACAATATGAATCACTTCCTAACTATTAGTTATCAGGCTGGGTTTCTGTCATCTGGCTGGCCAAGCATGGAGACATGACTTAACGGGGTTTTCTGGGACTTTTAAATTGATGACCTATACTTATAATAGGTCATCAATTGAAGATCTGTGGGGTCTGACACCCCAGATCCCCATTACGTATCTATTTGATGCAGTTGCGATGCTCTGTGATAGCTGCCTCCACTTCACACGCCATGTGTCATCACATTCATCAGTCACATGGTCTGTTTGCAGCTCGGACACATTTAATTCAATCATGTGAACACTGCAGCCTCTTCAACCAAGTGATAGTCAGGGGTCCAGATGTAGGACCCCTACCAATTTTAATTAATGACCTATTCTTACCACACCTCTTTAACTTTTAAAAAAACAGCTTATATTAGTAAGTAGTATATAATAATCATTATACAGTTGTCCTAAAAAGTTTACATACCTCGGCAGATTTTTTATTTTTTTTGGCCTTTTTTCAGAGAATATGAATGATAACACAAAACCCTTTTCTCCACTCATGGTTGGTGGTTGGGTGAAGCCATTTATTGTCAAACTTCTGTGATTTCTCTTTTTAATTCATAATGGCAACCAAAAACATCAAAATGACCCTGTTCTAAAGTTCACATACCCTGGTTATTTTGGCCTGATAACATGCCTAGAAGTTGACACAAAGGAAAGGTACGAAATGGCTACGAAAGGTAACATCCTCATCTGTGACCTGTGTGTGCATAAAAGCTGAGTGAGTTTCTGGGATCCAGACAGACTACTGTATCTTTCCTCCAGCTACTGACTTTTCTGGATTGTGAGTCATGGGGAGTTGGCCCCATGGGGAGTTGCGATACAGCTGAACATCACAGGATATTGATCTGTATAGCAAGAAGTACAACCATTAAGAAAAGAGAGATTGTGATCCCACTGTAGAGAGCACTAGTGAGACCACATCGGGAATACTTTATGTAGATCTGGAGACCCCTCCTACAAAAGAAGTAGATATAGTATGGTAGTAAAGGTGGACTATAAAAATGGTGGAGAGTCTAAAGCATAAAACACTTCATGTTAGAAGAGACTTAGAGAAATTGTTCTATATAGCCTTGTGGAAAGTAGACATGGCTATACAGAACATGGCATTAATTTTTCAGAACAAATGTCAGGAAATATTGTTTCACCTAAAGATTATTTGAGGCTGGAAACCAGCAAATGTAGTTGGGAAATCTATCATAAGTGAAATTAAATATGCCCGGGATAAACTGCTTTATCCTAAGACAAAAAGGAAACAATATAAGGTCAGACTAGATGGACTAAGTGTTTTTTATTCTGCTGTCAATCTTCTATGAGTTTACCTATTTTATAACTGAATGAAGAAGGGCTGAAATTGTAAATGACTACAAGCCCAGAGCAACCCTTGATTTCAATACTTGCAGTGTTTTAGGAACAAATGCATAAAATGTGACTTTGGCTACGACTTTGCAAATTCACTGAATATTTTATATATCAATTTGCCTTCAAATTTTGATAGCTTGCTGCTCGGTGAAAATGCTAAGTCTGCAAACATTATATCGCTAACTTGCAAATCCATATGCAATAAAGGTCAGTCCCACACATGCCAAAGTGCAAAGGGTCAGAAGACCTGAAAAATTACTTAGAAGTCTATCTTATTATTTACATTATATTAAAGAGCATTAGACTAAAGGCCTTATTAGACAGATATTTAGGGTTAGTATTTACAAGTGCTCCTAAGAAGCCTTGTTCCAATAATAGCCCTATGTAATACTGCTACAGATCCACTGATAAAAGAGAGTTTGCTCATTCATCAGGGGAACATTTGCTTTAGGTGAAACAAAAAATTATTGCAAACTGGCACCTAGGCAGTTAAGGGCTGTGCCAACAGTGAAAGGACATGTCGAGAGACTGATTGCTAAATGATTGTTCACCCTGTATCCTCTTGTATAACAGACTGGTGTAGAATGAATGCTGATGGGCACAGTTCATCATTGTCTATTTATATATAACGTATTCAATTTTGTTCAGGTGTTCTTTGGATCCACAACCCTCATATGTTTTTGATGCAATTTACCTAATATTTCACCAGAGTTAAACATGAGTTGTAATCTGGGAAGGACATGATGTATGTGCAGCCCTGGAACCTTCCAAAAATAGGGTTTTCTGCTGTCTATTACAATAGATCACATGTGCAGTAAGCACTTATGGATTAAGCAGCAAGAGGCACAGGTAGTCCCAGAACACAGCACCAGGAGTGAAACACTCCACCATCTCAACAATATTATATCCACATAGAAGCATCTGATGAAGGACTAGTAGGACAGGATGTTATGCTTGCACTACTGGGCACAATTTCAATTAAAATATAACTTCATCACTTCTTTATGGAGTGCTACAGTTTTTCTACATTTATGACACGGATTGGGACCCTACTTGAAGGACCGTTCAATATTCAGAGTGATGCACACAATACTTTTTCTTTATGCTGACAACACATGTATACATGTGTAGTCTCTCATTACCATTGGGTCCTTCCATGCCATTTAACAGGGCAGATTGGCAATGTATCTGACTGAGTTTTCAAAGTGGTCCAGTTGACAGGCTGATGATGGTGAGCAGCTGACCTAGCTCCCTAACATCTCCTCTAGGCAGCTTCAGGACTGGTGCTAAATACTATGAAAAGGCCACTGTTGGGTCAAGATGGGAGGTCCTGGCGCAGTGTGCTTGTGTGTGTCTAGATGTTCTTGATGCAGCTAACAATGTTGGTTACTGGCCTCTGCCTCTTTCCCAAGCTGCCAGACAGACAGAGGGGCATTGATGATAATGACAGTGAGTGAATAACACCTTCATCATGTAATACATGTACCAATGCACTCGGTTTGCCACCCTAAGTCAGACATGTCAACTCACCCGTATTGTCCAGTTTGCAGGCTCCTTGACCCAGTGAATGGTCACTTTAACTTGGCTGCCAACTCATTAGTGTTCACTGACGTCATTTTAGTGCAGTGAATACTAATGTGGATATTGCCGGGAGATTAGAGATGAGCGAACAGTGTTCTATCGAACTCATGTTCGATCGGATATTAGGCTGTTCGGCATGTTCGAATCGAATCGAACACCGCGTGGTAAAGTGCGCCATTACTCGATTCCCCTCCCACCTTCCCTGGCGCCTTTTTTGCTCCAATAACAGCGCAGGGTAGGTGGGACAGGAACTACGACACCGGTGACGTTGAAAAAAGTAGGCAAAACCCATTGGCTGCCGAAAACATGTGACCTCTAATTTAAAAGAACAGCGCCGCCCAGCTTCGCGTCATTCTGAGCTTGCAATTCACCGGGGACGGAGGTTTCCGTCCAGTTAGCTAGGGGTTAGATTCTGGGTAGGCAGGGACAGGCTAGGATAGGAAGGAGAAGACAACCAACAGCTCTTATAAGAGCTAAATTCCAGGGAGAAGCTTGTCAGTGTAACGTGGCACTGATGGGCTCAATCGCCGCAACCCAGCTTTCCCAGGATCCTGAATGGAATACACTGTCAGTGTATTCCCGTATACCCGATATATACCCCCGATACCCGTTCCAACGGTGTGCCCCCCCACCTTCACCCCAGAAATACCCTGCAAGTCCCCTAGCAATAGAATTGGGGCTATATACACCCACTATTTTTGCTACTGCCATATAGTGCCATTGTCTCACTGGGAATTCAAAGAATATATTGGGCTTACATATAACTTCAATTCCAGGGAGAAGCTTGTCAGTGTAACGTGGCACTGACGGGCTCAATCGCCGCAACCCAGCTTTCCCAGGATCCTGAATGGAAAACACTGACAGTGTATTCCCGTATACCCCATATATACACCCCAAATCCCCGTTCCAACGGTGTGCCCCCCCACCTTCACCTCAGAAATACCCTGCAAGTCCCCTAGCAATAGAATTGGGGCTATATACACCCACTATTTTTGCTACTGGTATACAGTGCCATTGTCTCACTGGGAATTCAAAGAATATATTGGGGTTATGTGCACCCACAATTTTTACTACTGGTATACAGTGCCATTGTCTCACTGGGAATTCAAAGAATATATTGGGGTTATGTGCACCCACAATTTTTACTACTGGTATACAGTGCCATTGTCTCACTGGGAATTCAAAGAATATATTGGGGTTACGTGCACCCACAATTTTTGCTACTGCTATACAGTGCCATTGTCTCACTGGGAATTCAAAGAATATATTGGGGTTATGTGCACCCACAATTTTTACTACTGGTATACAGTGCCATTGTCTGACTGGGAATTCAAAGAATATATGGGGGTTACGTGCACCCACAATTTTTGCTACTGCTATACAGTGCCATTGTCTCACTGGGAATTCAAAGATTATATTGGGGTTATGTGCACCCACAATTTTTACTACTGGTATATAGTGCCATTGTCTGACTGGGAATTCAAAGAATATATGGGGGTTACGTGCACCCACAATTTTTGCTACTGCTATACAGTGCCATTGTCTCACTGGGAATTCAAAGATTATATTGGGGTTATGTGCACCCACAATTTTTACTACTGGTATATAGTGCCATTGTCTGACTGGGAATTCAAAGAATATATGGGGGTTACGTGCACCCACAATTTTTGCTACTGCTATACAGTGCCATTGTCTCACTGGGAATTCAAAGAATATATTGGGGTTATGTGCACCCACAATTTTTACTACTGGTATACAGTGCCATTGTCTGACTGGGAATTCAAAGAATATATGGGGGTTACGTGCACCCACAATTTTTGCTACTGCTATACAGTGCCATTGTCTCACTGGGAATTCAAAGAATATATTGGGGTTATGTGCACCCACAATTTTTACTACTGGTATATAGTGCCATTGTCTGACTGGGAATTCAAAGAATATATGGGGGTTACATGCACCCACAATTTTTGCTACTGCTATACAGTGCCATTGTCTCACTGGGAATTCAAAGATTATATTGGGGTTATGTGCACCCACAATTTTTACTACTGGTATATAGTGCCATTGTCTGACTGGGAATTCAAAGAATATATGGGGGTTACGTGCACCCACAATTTTTGCTACTGCTATACAGTGCCATTGTCTCACTGGGAATTCAAAGAATATATTGGGGTTATGTGCACCCACAATTTTTACTACTGGTATACAGTGCCATTGTCTGACTGGGAATTCAAAGAATATATGGGGGTTACGTGCACCCACAATTTTTGCTACTGCTATACAGTGCCATTGTCTCACTGGGAATTCAAAGAATATATTGGGGTTATGTGCACCCACAATTTTTACTACTGGTATATAGTGCCATTGTCTGACTGGGAATTCAAAGAATATATGGGGGTTACGTGCACCCACAATTTTTGCTACTGCTATACAGTGCCATTGTCTCACTGGGAATTCAAAGATTATATTGGGGTTATGTGCACCCACAATTTTTACTACTGGTATATAGTGCCATTGTCTGACTGGGAATTCAAAGAATATATGGGGGTTACGTGCACCCACAATTTTTGCTACTGCTATACAGTGCCATTGTCTCACTGGGAATTCAAAGAATATATTGGGGTTATGTGCACCCACAATTTTTACTACTGGTATACAGTGCCATTGTCTGACTGGGAATTCAAAGAATGTATGGGGGTTACGTGCACCCACAATTTTTGCTACTGCTATACAGTGCCATTGTCTCACTGGGAATTCAAAGATTATATTGGGGTTATGTGCACCCACAATTTTTACTACTGGTATATAGTGCCATTGTCTGACTGGGAATTCAAAGAATATATGGGGGTTACGTGCACCCACAATTTTTGCTACTGCTATACAGTGCCATTGTCTCACTGGGAATTCAAAGAATATATTGGGGTTATGTGCACCCACAATTTTTACTACTGGTATACAGTGCCATTGTCTGACTGGGAATTCAAAGAATATATGGGGGTTACGTGCACCCACAATTTTTGCTACTGCTATACAGTGCCATTGTCTCACTGGGACATCAAAGAATATATTGGGGTTATGTGCACCCACAATTTTTACTACTGGTATATAGTGCCATTGTCTGACTGGGAATTCAAAGAATATATGGGGGTTACGTGCACCCACAATTTTTGCTACTGCTATACAGTGCCATTGTCTCACTGGGAATTCAAAGAATATATGGGGGTTACGTGCACCCACAATTTTTGCTACTGCTATACAGTGCCATTGTCTCACTGGGAATTCAAAGATTATATTGGGGTTATGTGCACCCACAATTTTTACTACTGGTATACAGTGCCATTGTCTGACTGGGAATTCAAAGAATATATGGGGGTTACGTGCACCCACAATTTTTGCTACTGCTATACAGTGCCATTGTCTCACTGGGAATTCAAAGAATATATTGGGGTTATGTGCACCCACAATTTTTACTACTGGTATATAGTGCCATTGTCTGACTGGGAATTCAAAGAATATATGGGGGTTACGTGCACCCACAATTTTTGCTACTGCTATACAGTGCCATTGTCTCACTGGGAATTCAAAGAATATATTGGGGTTATGTGCACTCACAATTTTTACTACTGGTATATAGTGCCATTGTCTGACTGGGAATTCAAAGAATATATGGGGGTTACGTGCACCCACAATTTTTGCTACTGCTATACAGTGCCATTGTCTCACTGGGAATTCAAAGAATATATTGGGGTTATGTGCACCCACAATTTTTACTACTGGTATACAGTGCCATTGTCTGACTGGGAATTCAAAGAATATATGGGGGTTACGTGCACCCACAATTTTTGCTACTGGTATATAGTGCCATTGTCTGACTGGGAATTCAAAGAATATATGGGGGTTACGTGCACCCACAATTTTTGCTACTGGTAGATAGTGCCATTGTCTCACTGGGAATTCCACAAATAATTTGGGGATTCATTCACCCTACATCTCAGGCTCTTGCCATATTCACCCAGGTTGTCAGTGCTGCACCAGCTCGTTCCCAGACAGCTCGGCCCGAAAAACACGTTACCTATATAGAGGATTTGGACAATGAAGACAACATGTTCTAAATCTAATGTCTGCACCTTCTCCAGAATTAAAATAAAGGCAGCGTTTAACTTTCAAATAGCACTGCACAAAGGAAGAGCTTATCAGCTTGTCTCATGACATGCTACTGAAAAGTGTCATTTGTGTATCTTAATGTAAATATAGTTGTATAAGCTTTTTGGGTTTTAGGCACTGCCAAGTTATTTATTACCACCCGCTCCCTTATAATGATGATGACGCCAAAGTCACTGTGGGTGTTCAGAGCTCACAGCTTTGGTTGACATTTGTCTTGCTCTCTGTCGGTACCAGCTGTCTTTTTGGATACCGTAAAGTTATGTTGACTTTATTAACAGCTATAGAAGCTTTAGCCAGGTTGTGACAGTGTGTAACCCTAACAACACTAAGTGGGATACACATTAATAGTCAGTCTATGTATGCTAAACGTATCACTGTAGTAATTTTTTTTCCCTCTCCCCTAATATAAGAAAGGAACAGACATTAGACCTAGACCGGGGTTCGAGGCTTGTAAAAATCCAGTATTATTTGTTCTTCATGATGTGAAATATGTGTTGAAAAGCAACCCAAGATGAAGTCAGCCATGTGTGCCAGTGTGTTACTTGGCATGCCTTTGCTGGCCCCAACTGTAAGGGTCACTCTCCATTTCCTCCATTTTCCACTCCCCTTCACACCATTTGTGGTGAAGCAATGGGATGCACTGAAGTGCACCCTCTAGCCTCGTGTGGGATAGGGACATCAGATGCCACTCCAACCCCCTCGTCTTCCTCCGCCAGCCAACGGTGCGAAGATGAGAGGAGTGTGCTCTGAATGTTTTCTGCCTAGCAGAGGCTAGTTCTCACTTACGAAAATGGCCCCACTTTGACCTGTATATCAGGCACAATGGTGTAGGTTTCAAAGAAACATGGCACCAACAAGTTGGAAAACATGGGCCATGCGTGGACCGTGTTTGAGTCTGGCAAGCTCCAGATCTGCTACCAGGTTCCAGCCATTATCACAGGCGCAAAAATGCCAGGCCCCAGGTGTAGCAGGGAAAAAAAAATGCCATCTCAGCCAGGATGGCATCCCTGACCTCGGAGGCACTGTGCTGTCTGTCCCCCAAGCTGATGAGCTTCAGCACCGCCTGCTGACGTCTCCCCACACCAGTGTTTTAGCGTTTGCCGCTAGTAGCTGTGGTGGAGGTTGCAGCGTCGTAGGGTTTCAGTCTACTCCTGCCATGAATTTTGGCCTGGGAGAGGAGATAGGCCACCCCAGTTTGCACCCGGGGAACAGACTCCACCACATTCACCCTGCCTGTCATTAAAGATAAGCACTACAGCATCCCTGACCACAGGCGCTTGTCCAAGTGTCGGTGGTCAAGTGGACCTTGCAGCAAAGCGCGGAACTAAGGGCCCACCTGATGTTGAGTGACACGTGCTGGTGCAAGGCGGGGACGCCACACCGGGAGAAGTTGAGACGGCTAGGGACGGCATAGTGAGGTGCCACAGTTGCCATCAGGTCCGGGAAGGCGGGAGTTTCAACAAGCCGGAACGCCAACCTCTCCTGGGCCAGCAGTTTAGCGATGTTGGCGTTCTAGGCTTGCGTGGGTGGGTGGTTAGCGGTGTATTTCTGCCGGCGCTCCAATGTCTGAGAGATGGTGGGTTGTTGTAAAGAAGCGCCTGATGGTGCCTTTGATGGTGCAGGAGAAGGAGATAAGACAGAAACAGGGGAGGATGAGGGAGAAGTCAACAAAGTGGCGGAGGCAGATGAAGTGATGTCCTGGCTCGTCCTCTGGAGTGCATCGCCAGCACTGTGAGCAGAGGCAGTGGCATGAACGGCGGGCGACGTTTGTCCTGCCGTTGCTGCCTGCCACTGATTCCATTGCTTGGATTCCAAATGACGGTGCATTGAAGTGGTGGACAGGTTGCTCTTCTCAGGGCCCCTACTCGATTTCGAGAGGCAAATTGTGTAGACGACACTATATCTGTCCTCGGCGCATTCCTTGAAAAAACTCTACACCTTCAAGAAACGTGCCCTCGATGGGGGAGTTTTTCTGGGCTGGGTACAAAAGGGAACATCTTCGGACATTCCGGGTCTGGCCTGGCTTCGGCAAAGCAGCTGACCTCTGCCTCTGGACATGTCTCTGCCTCTAGCTACCCTTTTTGGTTCTGCACCTGCCTCAACATCCACACTACATTCCCAGCTTGACATCCGCCTTGTCCAGGTGGGGTCGGTGTCCTCGTCGTCCACCACCTCCTCTTCCAACTCCTGTCTCACCTCCTCCTCCTGCACAATGCGCATGTCAACTGGCTGCCCTGACAGCAACTGCGTCTCATAGTCGTCGATGAGGGTGGGTTGCTGGTCATCCGCCACCAAATTGACCGGAGATGGAATGGAGGAGACTCTAGTGTTTGAGCATCTGGACACAGATACTCGTCTGTTAGGTCCGTGGAATCGCGAAATGGAGGGGCAGGTTGCGGTACAGTCAAAGGAAGGGAGAACAGCTCTGGGGAGCAGGGACAGTTGGGGTTATTGTTCTGGGAAGATTGGGAATTTTGGGTGGAAGGAGGACAAGACTGTTGGGTAAGAGGAGATAGAGGCTGCCTGGCTGGTGGACAATGTGCTTTAAGCGTTATCCGACAGCCATTGCAAGACCTGTTCTTGGTTCTCGGGCCTACTAATCTTTGTACCATTCAGCCTAGTTAATGTGGAACTTTTGTGCAAAGCGCAGAACTTAGGGCCCGCCTGATGTTAAGGGACACACGCTGGTACAAGGCTCAACTCACCCTAAGTGCCAAAAACACTGCTGGTGCAAGGCTCTACTCATGCCAAGGGCCTCAATCTCTGCTGGTAGCTCAGCTTAAGGTCCTGTAACTTTGTTTGGAAGGGCTCATGTTAAGGGCTAGAAAAGTGAATTTTGGAAGGTCTTACCACATCACACACACACACACACACACACACACACACTCAAAATGACAGTTAAGGGTGAGGGCTTTTGGAATTCCCATTGCCTATTCCATTTGTGGTTGTCATGGGGAACGTGATTTAAAGGGGTGGTTGTTACTGTTTGTTGAGCTTAAATTGGGGTTTGTGTCCATCCATTTGGGGAGTAAAGAAGGTTTCCAGGTATTTTCCCACTTTGATAGAGGTTTTTTTGAATGTGTAAAGTGTGTAGTTGTTAGGCTGTGATGTTGGGGTAATAGAGGGTCTTTGGTGTGTTAGATGCCCCCAGACATGCTTCCCCTGCTGTCCCAGTGTCATTCCAGAGGTGTTGGCATCATTTCCTGGGGTGTCATAGTGGACTTGGTGACCCTCCAGACACGGATTTGGGTTTCCCCCTTAACGAGTATCTGTTCCCCATAGACTATAATGGGGTTCGAAACCCGTTCGAACACACGAACAGTGAGCGGCTGTTCGAATCGAATTTCGAACCTCGAACATTTTAGTGTTCGCTCATCTCTACGGGAGATCAATAAAGTTTTGTTTATTAGCTGCAAGGCTGGGATTGAACCCAGAACATGGTTTGTACAAAGCATAACAAGCTGTCTCCTGTCTGTTTTCAATGGGAGTTTTATTTCTCTTACCTCTTCACCAAACGTGTTAGCTAAGCACAATCGGTTCTTCATGAATCCATAATGGTTATTGGCTATTAAACTATTTGCCTTCATGCACACTTGTAGTTCCTTTCCTACAATACAGTGGTGGACAATATACCCTTTATTTTTACTTAGTCGAGTTGAATTCAACCTAACACAGCTGCTATTGGTAATGCTTGCTTTTCTCAGTTATGTAGTTTATGTCACTGTTGAAAATTATTACCTGTGCTATTATAAATAACTGGTGTGATATGATAACCTGATAGAGTTCCAGAAGGGACTGATTGTAGGAGTGTGCATGGGGTCTGAGACCACCTGAGTTGCTGAAGTGATCATGGTCCATTGGTTCTTGGGTCAGTATGAGACAAATGGCAAAACATCTGCAAACATAAGCAGCTGTGGTAAAAAGTTTAAGCTTGACTTAGGTTTGGATATGACACCACCACCATGGATATCATTTTTGAGCAGTGGAAAAGATAAATGGAAAAACCGAGAAATTATAGAGCGTTAATGGCAGCAAGATCTGTAATAAACGTAAAAAATAAAATAAAAATAAACTATGTGGATGGTTAAGATATATTGGTTCGTTTATTGCTCCAAGGACATGAACAACGGCACAAAACGGCTATGCGTTCCGACACCGGGCGGGTGTCTTCTTCAGACCAAGCAGGAGGTGTCCAGCAATAACATTAGAACCAAATAAACTTGATTCAACTCATCTTCATTTGGTTCTAAGGCTATTGCTGGACATCTCCTGCCTGGCCTGAAGAAGACACCCACCCGGTGTCGAAATGTGTAGCCGTTTTTATGTTGTTGTTCATGTCCTTGGAGCAATAAACAGAACCATTTTATCTTAACCATCCACATCATTTATTTTTATTTTATTTTTACATTTATTATGGATCTTGATGCCATTAGCGCTCTATCATTTCCCGGTTTTTCAATTTATCTTTTCCATTTTGCATCACCACCCACTGTGTGGGACAGTGTCCGGGTAAGAGCTGCAATTGGCCTGGTGGGCTCCTGACTGGAGTCTATTATTTCTTCCAGATGGGCATCAGGTCACCATTTTTATATTTCCATCAGCGTTTTTGAGCAGTGTACACCAGACATTTTTCAACTCTATACTAATTTGAGGGGCCATAGATGTTGTGTTTTTATATTCTACAGTTTGACTAAATCCACTTCTTTCTCTCTGTTAAGCTTTAACTTTCAACCAAAGCTACTACTGTCTACAGATGTTTTCCAGTCTTTGAATACTTAGATATGATTAGAGATGAGCGAACAGTAAAATGTTCGAGGTTCGATATTCGTTTCGAGTAGCCCCTCAATATTCGACTACTCGAATCGAATATCAAACCCTATTATAGTCTATGGGGGGGAAATGCTCGTTTCAGGGGTAGGCAACGTTCGATCAAATTATACTTACCAAGTCCACAAGTGAGGATCGGGCTGGATCCTCCGAGAAGTCTTCTCCTTGCAGTGTCCCCACGGCATCTTCCGGCTCTTCGTTCACTCTGCCAGGCATCGGGCCTGGGCAGAGCCGACTGCGCATGCCCGCACTACAATCGGACATGCGCAGTCGTTTCTGCCCAGGCCCGCAGAGTGAATGAAGAGCCGGAAGACGCCGCGGGGAAGCTGCAAGGAGAAGACTTCTAAAGGTAGGAGAAGAACCAGCGTTGATTGGCCAACTGTATAGAATTCAGCCAATCAATGCTGGTTCTGCATCGAACTTTTATATTCGAATAGAGAGTGGTACTCAATTGAGTACGAGTATTTCGAATACCATAGTATTCAATCAAATACCTACTCGATCGAGTACTACTCGCTCATCTATAGATATGATCACAGAACCAATAGATCAACTATTTACCATTGTTAAATATTGGTGCAACATCAACAATCTTCCAATCTTATGCCATTGAACCTGTTACAAGAGAATCTAAAAAGATGAGATACAATGGTCCTTCAACTACCCCTGGATATCTGATACTGTCAGTTGACTGATGAACACAGATGAACGTACCAGCTTAATATCTGAACAATCCCTCTGTCCTCTGTACCTATATTCCCAAGGTTGTCTCTTTGAGGGCCAGTATTTTTAGATTTTTTTTCTTGTTGTCATTTAAATATTTTTAAACCATTAAAATAATTTTTGTTTTGCTACTCAGTGTGAATATTTCCTCATGCCAATAAATATGTTACAGGAACATGGTATTCCAACGGACATGGGTTATGCAGTGGCTCCCCATCACTCAGGTGTCTATCCAGTACACATACAACTTTATGATGCTTGGAAAAAGATTTGGAATATTAAAGTCACAAGTACAGAAGAATATCCACATCTGAAACCAGCGCGTTACAGACAAGGATTCATTCACAAAAATATCATGGTAGGTTCTTCATGACTATAATCAGTTACAATATGTTGTGCATGGTATCTGAACCCACTAGCCATCAGGAAGAATACTAACAGTGGAGTAGTGCTAACTTAGTAAAGAGGGCCTCTTACCACCTCCATCAAGCCCAGCTGTTGCAATGGGGCCTATAGAGCAGGGTCTGATCCTTATTTATCACTCATTAATAGCAAAAAGTGTCCTAAATAGTTATATTAGTTTTGCAAGGTGATCAGTCTGTAAGGAAATGCTGTAAGTGCTAAGGATAGGCTGAAGGTAGAATGGCTATTGCTCATTTTTCAAGGAGTACTTGGAGCTAAAAATACTTTATTTCTTGAAGCACTGCATTTCCATGTGGTGTGTGCTTTACTGCCTGGATTGTTGCATGTACTTTGTTAATCTATTAGATTTGTAGCACTTTACAGCATTGGTATTGAGATGCTAGATACTTGACTTTTCACTTCATTGTACCAAATATTTACAGTTCATTTGCACATGTAGAAAGCTTGAAACCGAAAGATGTCAAGTTGAAGCTGGTTGCATTATTTTACCGTATGTTCAGACACCCCGGAGCCATCAGCAAAGGGGGACATGACTTTGGGATGGGGGAACCAATAACTCCTGCAGTTTCTTCTTTGTGCAGTAGTTGAGTAGATTTATACAAACTGGGTCAGCTTTAAGAATATATCAGTGTATATTCAGCTTTAGTGTATATACAGCTTTAGGAGTATATATCTGTGTATGTTCTACTTTAGGAATATACATCTGTGTATATTCAGCTTTAGGGGTATATATCTGTATGTTCTGCTTTAGGACTATATATCTGTATATTCTGCTGTAGGAGTATATATCTGTGTATGTTCTGCTTTAGGAGTGTATATCTGTATGTTCTGCTGTAGGAGTATATATCTGTATATGTTCTGCTTTATACAGTCCTATGAAAAAGTTTGGGCACCCCTATTAATCTTAATCATTTTTTGTTCTAAATATTTTGGTGTTTGCAACAGCCATTTCAGTTTGATATATCTAATAACTGATGGACACAGTAATATTTCAGGATTGAAATGAGGTTTATTGTACTAACAGAAAATGTGCAATATGCATTAAACCAAAATTTGACCGGTGCAAAAGTATGGGCACCCTTATCATTTTATTGATTTGAATTCCCCTAACTACTTTTTACTGACTTACTGAAGCACAAAATTGGTTTTGTAACCTCAGTGAGCTTTGAACTTCATAGCCAGATGTATCTAATCATAAGAAAAGGTATTTAAGGTGGCCAATTGCAAGTTGATCTCCTATTTGAATCTCCTCTGAAGAGCGGCATCATGGGCTACTCAAAACAACTCTCAAATGATCTGAAAACAAAGATTGTTCAACATAGTTGTTCAGGGGAAGGATACAAAAAGTTGTCTCAGAGATTTAACCTGTCAGTTTCCACTGTGAGGAACATAGTAAGGAAATGGAAGACCACAGGGACAGTTCTTGTTAAGCCCAGAAGTGGCAGGCCAAGAAAAATATCAGAAAGGCAGAGAAGAAGAATGGTGAGAACAGTCAAGGACAATCCACAGACCACCTCCAAAGAGCTGCAGCATCATCTTGCTGCAGATGGTGTCACTGTGCATCGGTCAACTATACAGCGCACTTTGCACAAATAGAAGCTGTATGGGAGAGTGATGAGAAAGAAGCCGTTTCTGGACGTACGCCACAAATAGAGTTGCCTGAGGTATGAAAAAGCACATTTGGACAAGGCAGCTTCATTTTGGAAATAAAAATTGAGTTGTTTGGTTATAAAAAAAGGCGTTATGCATGGCGTCCAAAAAGAAACAGCATTCCAAGAAAAACACATGCTACCCACTGTAAAATTTGGTGGAGGTTCCATCATGCTTTGGGGCTGTGTGGCCAATGCCGGCATCGGGAATCTTGTTAAAGTTGAGGGTCGCATGGATTCCACTCAGTATCAGCAGATTCTTGAGAATAATGTTCAAGAATCAGTGACGAAGTTGAAGTTACGCCGGGGATGGATATTTCAGCAAGACAATGATCCAAAACACCGCTCCAAATCCTCAGGCATTCATGCAGAGGAACAATTACAATGTTCTGGAATGGCCATCCCAGTCCCCAGACCTGAATATCATTGAACATCTGTGGGATGATTTGAAGCGGGCTGTCCATGCTCGGCGACCATCTAACTTAACTGAACTTGAATTGTTTGTCCAAAATACCTTTATCCAGGATCCAGGAACTGATTAAAAGCTACAGGAAGCGACTAGAGGCTGTTATCTTTGCAAAAGGAGGATCTACTAAATATTAATGTCACTTTTCTGTTGAGGTGCCCATACTTTTGCACCGGTCAAATTTTGGTTTAATGCATATTGCGCATTTTCTGTTAGTACAATAAACCTCATTTCAATCCTGAAATATTACTGTGTCCATCAGTTATTAGATATATCAAACTGAAATGGCTGTTGCAAATACCAAAATATTTAGAACTAAAAATGATTAAGATTAATAGGGGTGCCCAAACTTTTTCATAGGACTGTATCTGTGTATTCTGCTTTAGTATATGGTGCTTAGTGTGTTACTGTAGGGAGGGAGGAGTTAGGAATAGATGTCACTTCCTGTCTCACCCATCTTCATCCTCTTTCTCATCACAAGACCTGGATGAAGCATTTCCCGCCCTCCTGCCCTCTTTGCATCACTATGTTATACTTGTTTTTGTTTTTTTTGTTTTTTTCACATTTTCCTATCTAATGTATTATTGTATCATTGCTTTGTTACTGTAATTGTGTATTTGGCTCTATATATTCAATTATGAGATGACTGATGAGTTATTGTTGGGCATTATCCTTCTAGGCCCAAGGGAAGGGCAGTCCTCCAGCCATGGTTCCCTAGAGGTTTCCTCCACAGGAGTTTTTTCCTCTCCTGAGTGCTGTAGGATGACTCTTTGTGAGTCGGAGGTTTGCCATTATTTAGTCAGTCGTGTGTAATAAAGTATTACGTGTCACATGGTCCATTGATAAACTGTCACAGCTTTACTTTTGCGGTTGAGGAGTCAGGTGGAAGTTGCAGGCAAGTTATTGTGGACTTATTTTAACTAATAGAGGAGGTTAAACCTCATGGTGGTGAACAGGCTGAGCTTTAGAAATGGCCAGCCTGAAGGATGTCGTAATAGTAACGTCATCCAGGGGCGGGCACAGTGGTTAAGCACAGGGTCGTTGTTGCCCTTAAAGTGTACTGGCTCTGCTAGAATTGCAAGCCGGAGCATGCTGCCCCCCTTTATTTATTTATTGCTGTCTGGCTGGGTGCTGTATGTCAGACAGCTGGGGATCTCACAGTATTCGTGAATCCCAATGGTCTAGCACTTTACCTGACTCCTTCTGTCATTATTTTACTTCTGTGAGTTTAATAAAGCTGTGGCCATTTTGACAACCAAAATAAAGTGTTTTGTGCATTTATTCCAAAGTCATTATTTACCGTAGTTTGGGTGGTTTTAGGTAGGAGTGAGGGACATCCCATATCCAGAGTCATGTACCATATTAAATAGACAGTTTGGGTAAAGGCCCACTTTACAAGCCTCAGCCAGAAAGCCAGAATCCAATCCACTTTGTAAAGTAATGCAAAACGTTGCTGCAAAATATCACAGTTTATGCTATGTGGGGTCCATATAAGAACAAAGAAAAAGGTCAAGGACAACAAATTTTGCCATATTTTGCCTAGTAAATTTGATAATGTACAGTGCACACATTGTAATAGAGTTATTGTGAGCTTGGACATTTGGAATAACTCTTCATGGGATTAGTGTTTTTTTCATTAGTGTTTCATTTCATTCGGCTGTATTATCAACATCACTCTGCACAGAGAACTAAATAATCCTGCAGTGTGTCTGTGTTTATTTCTTTTTTAGTTGCTATGATTCCTAGGATTTCTCTATTTGCCATGAGCTTGTATGTGTTTTTCCTCTCTTGTTATATACTACTGTACCATCTATGAAACTGTATCACTGAAATTTCCCCATTGTGGGACTATTAAAGGATCATCTTATCTTATCTTATAAGACTACTTATAATTCTAGAACTAGCAAAAAACGTAGGTATAAAGACACTCAAAAATTTTTATATCAATGAAACAAAAAACAATTAGAGATGAGCGAGTAGTGTTCGATCGAGTAGGTGTTCGATCAAATACTAAGGTATTCGAAATACTCGTACTCGATCAAACACTACTAGCTGTTCGAAGTTTAAGGTTCAATGCAGAACCAGCGTTGATTAGCAGAATGCTATACATTCTGCCAATCAACGCTAGTTCTTCTCTTACCTTTAGAAGTCTTCTCCGTGCAGCGTCCCCGTGGCGTCTTCAGGCTGGAATTCACTCTGCCTAGGCATCCGGTGAATGATGAGCACTAAGCCACTCCTCTTGGCTATGATTGAATTTTTCTGAAGGTTATACAGTTGGCCTATTGTAGTTGATATCCAACCATGTGGCTTCCATGTGAAGCTAAATTAAGTCAGCAGGAAATAAAATGTGGATGTGGAAGTGAAAAATTGAGCAACAAGTAATATTCAAGGGAATAGAAGTGTGAATGTCTGAGGTATGTACTGAGGCACTCAAGACACATCATATTCATCCAAACTAAATGGCACACTAAGCTATTTTGATTATAACAAGGCAGCAAGAAGTGTCCAACCGCATGCTCAGTCTGAATAGAGTGGGGTGCATTATACTGTGAAGGATTGCATGTATGGTATATAATACTGATTGTAGATATACTGCACACTACTAAAGAGGTTTACCTTTATTTTCATATGAACTTTCTACCAGCATCTCTAATGCCAACTGGATATGAGTGAATCGGTTCATAAGGAGCCTGGTTCATCCTGAATATACCAAACTGTTTGGTTTTTAGCAAAACCAAACAAATAGCAATTAATTTCAGATTAACAAAAATGGCCACGCTACAAGAAAATGGCCACCACCATGTGTTGGACCAGGAATTACGGAGCAGACAATATAATGTGTGCTATAATGTGATTGCAACATCTGACATTCTCAGCCAATAGACAGAGATACATGGACCTTACAGTGCTGATCTCATATACACTATGTAAGTTTGTGCACTCGTGACCAGCCTTTATTTGCAGTAATGCTGAAAATACAAATACATCTATGTTCTATCTCAATACATATCATAGCTAACATATTAGCTATTCTATAGGCAGCTCAAGTCAGAACTGAAAACTGAACAATAGTGATAGGAGTATTGAGAGAGAATCAAGCAATATACACAGGCAGGTTAGTAGTGCTGTGCTAGAATAGAATTGAATATACAGACACAGATAGACATAGGACAGGTTCAGTCAGTTAGTCTGCAGAGCAGACAGCTAACCCTTTCATTGCCAGATAATAATCTATATTGTCTAACAGCACTTGTAATAGAAAAATTTGATTTCTTCTATATATACATAACACATTCTTTCTAGCATTGTAAATATGAACAAAATATTTTAAATAGAGATGAGCGAGTAGTGTTCAATCGAGTAGGTGTTCGATCGAATACTACGGTATTCGAGATACTCGAACTCGATCGAACACTACTAGCTGTTCGACGTTTAAGGTTCGATGCAGAACCAGCATTGATTGGCAGAATGCTATACATTCTGCCAATCAACGCTGGTTCTTCTCTTACCTTCTTAGTCTTCTCCGTGCAGCGTCCCCGCGGCATCTTCCGGCTGAAATTCACTATGGTATGAGCCGACTGCGCATGCGCGGGCATGCCATCGCATGCGCAGTTGGCTCTGCCTAGGCATCGGGGCCTAGGCAGAGCCGACTGCACATGCGTGGTCGGCTCTGCCCGGCCCGACGCCTGAGCAGAGCCGACTGCGCATGCAATGGCATGCCCGCGCATGTGCAGTCGGCTCTGCCTAGGCCCCGATGCCTAGGCAGAGTGAATTCCAGCCGGAAGAAGACGCGGGGACGTTGCGCCGGGAGAAGACTTCAAGGAGAATCAAGCCCGACTGTCACTCGTGGACTTGGTAAGTATAATGTTATCGAATTTTGCCTACCCCTGAAACGAGTATTCCCCCCCCCCCCCATAGACTATAATGGGGTTTGAAATCTGTTCGAACAGTCGAACAGTGTGTAGCTGTTCGAATCGGATTTCAAACCTCGGACATTTTAGTGTTCGCTCATCTCTAATTTTAAACATTTCTCTGTATGCGCAAGTTCACTGTACATATTTAATTCTAGATATATGCGTCACACACAATAGTAAAGTAGTAGTGGTGGCTGTAGTACTGTTAATATATTGTGCATCCTTCACTTATGTAAAAAAAGAATCTCCTTTATTTGGCGTCATTTTTGGTATATTCACCCAATAAAGCCGGACCTGATATTATCTTTAAAAAAAAAAACATTTAGGAAAAGGAATTTCTTTTTGTTTTCACTATGGTCTTGTGTCTGATCCATACTCAATGTGAAGGAGATTGATCATTGTAAATCTGAACAAAATATTTTCAGCAATTCTCTGTATGCGTAACTGCATTAAATGCGCATGTGTAATTCTAGATGTAAGTAAGTAAAAAAAAAAAATAGTCTCTGTTATTCCAGTGTTTTTTTTATTAACCTAAGCACTGTGTGCATTAAAAAAATGAGTATATATATAATTTGGAATCTGCTCCCATCACAGGATGATCTTTGGTAGTTGTTTTTTGAAAAGCCAATTCTACATCACTTTTCAAGTGGCTCAAAGCCACAGATTTGACTCCCAAATAACAATAAGCCCCTGTAGCACTTACAAGCCATCTAAATGGGCTAATTTTTCTATAAAACCATTGCTTTTTGCAATATAATCGCCATATGTGTTTAAAAAACCACAGGCACTCACATTTCCCTTAGTTTTGGAGCATTAAAAATGTTAAATGCATAAAAGCGACTTCATATCCACTGCTTACGATTTATTTTTCCATCGACGCATGTCACATTCACTTTCAAATACCTTCAACTATGTTTGCCTTACAGAGATAGAAATTGGATAGATAGATTCCTAGGAGCTCTAAGAGTGTTCTACACTATATTTTAGACCAATTTATGTGTGGTTCATACCAAACTTGTTTGTCCTAAAACAAATCGAGTTCCTGAGCTGCCAACCCGAACACAAAACAAATCTTGAGAGGTTCGCCCATCTCTAAAGCTGACATATATCTGTGCAGTATATCAAGTAGACTGAACACGTTATGAAAAGGCCTGTCTGTAGGCTCTGTTAAAACATTAAGTTGCTCTGGGGACTCTGACATGTCCATGGATTACCTGGACTAGCATTTATTTAATTGCTATATTTACCCCGCATGGAGAAGAGAAACCAGGCATTAATATATCGCCATAATAGCTTTCAGTGCTGCAGAAAATTCAGGATTCCCCACGCTTTGCCTGAAGACCAGCGAGGTACACAGGTTCATTTCAAGCACCATACAACTATAGTTCACTGAAAGACTGCTGCCTGCTATAAATATGAGCCTATATTCTGAGTGCATCTCCGCAGGTCAGTTGGAAGCATGTAGTCTTATGCAATCCTTGAGGTTACTGACATGCTCCTCGAATAATTATAATTATTGGCTGATAATGCAATCCAGAAGAAGAGATAGTTAAATCAATTCATCAAAATCCAATATGCAAAACCCACCCAGGACATAAGAGAGAAAGCAGTCAGAAAGCCAGCGGTGTACAGGAAACATTCATTATGCCATAAGCCTTTACTAAGTACATGCTGAGAAACATGAGCTCTGAAGAAAATCATAGAGTCTGCTGTACACTACTGGGAGGAAGAGCAGAGGTGAGATTGTGACATAAAAAACGAAAAAGGTATCATAAATTCTGAAAATGGAGACCATACAAAGCGACAAGTGAGATAAGGGGCTGAAGTGATAACATCAATCTCTGTACAACTTCATAGCCTGGAATGGAAAAGCTGGGTTATATTATATTAAACCTCATCAGTGACACTAAGGAATTAGTTTGCTCCTAAATAATAACACATTTTTTATTACAAAATCTATTTTAGTTTGTAACCTAATGATTTAATATATAAATTGATCGTATGAGGAGCATCAAAAGATTTCTCCTTTACACGTGTAGAGAAGGTTTAGGTTAGGCAGTAGCCAAGGGGATTTACATACTCAATCCTTTGCCCTTTCTAGGCAGAGATCAAAGTAGCTCAACACTTTGTGGTATTGTTTGCAATTACTAAAGCAATGGATTTTCAGACATTCTTAAAGAATGGGTTGAATTCTAATAAGGTTGACTGTAAAATATTCCTTTTATAATTTCCGTAAAATACATCTTTTGAAGCCATGCATTTTGCAAGGTTTATCATAAGCTCTGAGATATAGGACAGAAGTGTTGGAAACCAATTTACGCAAAAGCATTTTTAAGACCTTCTATCTTTGAAATCCTAGGTTACCAAATCTTCATTGGAAAAAGCTTTCATTTTGTGCAGCTGCAGACTTGTGCAGACTAGCTTATAATAAATTCATTATGTAAGCTTTACTGGAAAGATTCCCTTCCTCTACTACTGCCCTCCGTGTCTTTGAAATCTAAATGCACTAGTATTTAATCAGCCATCCTGGAGTCAGAACAATGGGCTGAAGAGAAACTATCTGATAGATAATAACCTCTATGCATCTCACATTGAAAGAGAATGTCTGTTTTGTGAAAACCTTCAAGTTTTAATCACAGCATAACGGCACAATAGAGGACTTAGATGAGATCCAATTTCTTTCTCTTTTTTTTTTGGTTTTGTCCTTTTCTTCAAACTTTTGGATTATGAATTGTCAGTCTTAAATAACTTTATAGTACTATACAAATGAATGCCTTCCAGCAAATTTTAGATACTCTTTTTTTCTTTCATTTTAGTTGGACAGGATCATAGAAGAGAAGCAGCAAGGCAAACAATAGACTTAGTGACTTACCAGATTTGCAGCATTTTCTTTACCGTATATAGAATAAGTAACAAGAATAGAGTACATATGTCAGAGTAATGCGAACATGTTCAAATGAGCCACTTATATGCAAATTGGTAGTCATCAGATTGTAGAACTGATATACATGTACTACACTACTCTTAAGAGATTAGCTCCATACCGTATGTATCATTTGTGGAAAAAAAAAATCATTACAATGGAAAGTATGATGTATTTAATTAAATTTTTATTATTAGAAATGTGTTCTATTTTTTAATAGGAACTCATCATACATGATAATGAAGTTCAATCTACAGACACTATATTCTAGAGCAAAATGAGTTTCACAGATTGATACATACACTCATTAACAAAAAAACATAATGCACCTAGATAAAAATGTCAGATTGATGTAAAACTCAGCATGCAGTTATGTTTCACAGATGTAAATGATTATGGGTGTGGCTTTATTTGACTGAGATTTTGTTGCAAGAGGGCATAAAAGTGTTTCCCCTACACTGTCCTACAAAAAAACTGTCAAAGGCTACTTTTGGGTAGTGTACCTTTTGATGATAGTTGATTGCTAGACACACCTCTACAATACTTTTGAAGATGTTTTTGCCACTTAGCAGCCTTTGAAAGGGTGACATCATTCAACTGAGAGAAGCAGGATGGCCATTTTAAAGGTCATTCTGACCTGGCTGTTAAGAGGTGTTTGGAGCAGTGGTTACATGAGGGCATACACACACAGCGAACAAGCTCTGGACATTCCAGAACACCAGCAGAGAGGATTGTTTGATTATCCAACAAGCATAAACGACTTACACAATTTTCATGTCTACTATCCAGACTGAGATGGCATGTTCATTACACACCACTGTCCTGTCCTTTAAAGGAGGTTAACACAAGGAAATTTGTTGACATGGCACCTATTACATGACCTGCCTTTGAAAATCAAACAATCCTCTCTAGTGGTGGTCTGGACTGTCCAGAACTTATTCTCTATGTGCGAGTGTCTTCATGTTCTGCCTTTGACAGCAGCCACCATTACCTTTGTTTGCACTTGTGTTGTGAATGAGAAACCTGGACTGCTATGGCATGGAACTGTATTATCTTTATCTTTAATGACAAATCCAGGTTCTGTTTAGGAACTGATCCAGGGAAAGAGTCCACGTGGTGGGTACTTCAGTCCTGCATTTGTTGAGAAGCAACACATTGCCCAGTTGCCAGATTTATGGGCAATTGAGCCTTTATGGGACCAACTGGAACTCCATTTTTGGTAACTTATTTGTATACAGGATTTAAAGGCCCAGCTGCAACATCTATGTGCAAAGGTGTTGCAGAATACCAAGTGGAATATGTATGCTTCCATTTTCAACATCCTTTTAATTGTATATTTTCCCCCAATAAACCTACAATTTTACTTTAATATTGTAATCACTTACAGATATCAGAATTACAGTCACAGATATAAAGTTTCATTTGAGTCCAACAATTCTTGGTGCGTTATTGTTTTTGTCAATGAGTGTAGTTTAATTGAAAAGTTTCAGCAGAGCTTGTAGTTTAGTCAGTCAGACGTTTGCTAGGGATCAGCAGTATCCCCTGTAGGCACAAAGGACCATATTAGTAGGAGCACCCACTTGAATCACCATGAAAATGTTTTCTATTCAGCATTTTATAGAGCAGGAAGAGCTGAGGAGAATGATAATTTTGTGCAAAAAGATTTAATATAATCTGTAATTTATCCATTTCTAGCTCTGCTTTCTTATGCTTAGGAAGAGCAATTGAGTGCACTGATCAGTCCTAACAGTGTGCATATAGAAATAGCTCCAATAACATGGTGCCTGCAGATTGAACTGCATTATTATGGTGACAGGTCCCCTTTAAAACCGGAATGTGCACATATTTACCTTTGTTATTAGTTGTGTATGAGATGGGTTTCCTTTAATAAGATAAGATAAGATAATCCTTTAATAGTCCCACAATGGGGAAATTTCAGTGATACAGTTTCATGGATGATACAGTAGTATATAACAAGAGAGAAACACATGGCAGATAGAGAAATACTAGGAATCACAGCAACTAAAAAGAAAGAAACACAGATACACTGCAGGATCATTTAGTTCTCTGTGTGAAGTGATGTTGATAATACAGCCCGACCATGGGTGGAGGACATGAGGAGGGAGGGGGGGGGTCACAGCATGTAGATATAACAGGTATATAGGCAGAAACAATTTTTTTTTTCTGCAGTAGTGAAGGACATATGCAGCTATCACGATAACATGTGGTAGTTCCTTTGGTAGGTAGTGAGATCTCATGATCACAGCTGATAGTTCAGTATCTTGCATCAGCGCTATTGTTCCTTAACCACAAAAAATGCCCCAAATGTCCTTCATCACAAGCCCTCCTCCTTTCTTCTTACCACTGTGTTCTACTGCCCAAATACGTCTGAAGCCATCCAGGTATACATGGTACTGTTCTCTGGCCAAGCTTCCATAAACTCATGGGGTAGGTGGGTGATGGTAGGTTCCCAGGCTGTAACAGAGTCCCACGTGTCCACAGTAATAGAAAGAAATACCAGTCAGCTGTAGCATCTTCACACATCAGCAATAGACGCCAAAAATCATCTCCTTGAACTAAGAAATCTACACTTCCATGCAGGTTTCTCCTCCAGCTTTGTCTGCCTCATGGTGACCATGCTATCCTTAGCTCGTGGGGGGATGGTAACAGGCACATGTCCACACAGTAAATTCCAGCACATCAGGTCTTGAGTCTTGTCCATGCTTTAACAATAGAAAGAAAAGGGAAAAAAATACTCCACAGTGTCTTCCATTCGATTTATAGTTGCTAATTCATAGTGCTAGGTTGCTATGTCATATTATATAATGTTATATATGTTATAATGTTATGTTATACAAAATATTTTTTATTATAAAATACTTCCGTGATGTGGACACACTTTCTTTTCCATATTCTCTATATAGTCGGTACAATAGTGTGCGTATGCTTTCTGGGAGTTAGAGAAATCTTGTGGACTATTAATCTCTTCAGGAAGTAGTGGAGTACAGCCCCATCCCCAGAGACAAGAGTGTGATAGGGAAGATGCATACAGAGCCTTATCTTTGTGTATAGTGCACAGTGTAATAATCCTGCCTTATCTAGACCTCCAGCAATAGAACAAAGTAGTCATTAAATGTTGAAGAAATATCAATGTATTCTGTCTGTTCTAGTGGCCAGTGTGAAAATGAGATATTAAAGAACAGCACTAACACTGAAAACAACATGTGTGTAGTAAAAACCTCATATAAAAAAAATATCATTTTTTTATTTTATTTTACTTTAATGGCTATACTTTGCATAAAACTAACATTATAATATTTATTAATCAGTTAATGATAACAAAATTGTGGTCCTAAAACAAATCGGGGGGCATTTATTAAACTACACAAGCTGAGATTTTGATAAACATGCAGTGCATCACATATAGTATCCTTTAGCATGAAAAATTCCCATGGTGGGGGCAATACAGTAGCTCAGTGGTTAGCACTGCAGCCATGCAGCACTGGAGTCCTGGGTTCAAATCCCACCAGGAACAACATTCACAAGGAGTTTGTATGTTTTCCCTGTGTTTGCATGGATTTCCTCCATTCCACAAAAAACAAAAAAAAACAAAAAAACATACTAATAGGAAAAAAAATGTCCATTGTGATCCCTATATGGGGCTCACAATCTACATAAAAAAAAAGAAAGAAAAAGCCCTATGGTTTGCCAAAAAGCAACATGAAACTTGTGATATTGTAGGTGCTGCAAACTTAGACTAGATAGTATAAAGGTCACATAATTTACCAGCCACTATGATAAATCTGGCATATTTTTAGATGTCATCAGCCACTGTGATAGATCTGACATATTGTAAGATGCCACAAAACAAATCAACTAATATTGCAAATGGTATGAATTTAGCATAGACAGTACAAAGGTCACACAGTACAAAGGTCTGTTTTTAAAATCCCCCAATAGGTCTCAAGGACAGTTCGGACCTCCCGATGCGCTGCATCGTATGTGCCAATGATCCTAATTTTCTCATCATGCTCCGATTTTTTTGGGATCAGCAACATGTGGCGGTCTGCTGCCGCTGAATGTTGGTATGCTCTCACTAGGCTCTGCCTGGGATATCCCCTAGATGTAAATCTTTCTTGTAATTCCCCAGCTGTTTGAAAGAAGTCTCTATATTCAGAGCAGTTTCTCCTTGCTCTTAAAGGGGTTGTCCCATCACAAGGATCCTATCTGTACTGCTTGTTAATGTGGATGTAAGACTTTTCCTAAATACACTGCTTCAGCAAAACTGCTTTGTCTGTCCACTATCTTACTTTATTCAATTCTTTGTGGCCACAGCCCTGACCTAGCTGCTCCTGAGTCAAATGATGTATCTGCTGCTCTCAGGGGGGAGGGAGGAGGGGCTAAGTGCAGGGAGGGAGCCTGTGTAGCTAGCTAATCCTGTGTCTACACCATGTGACCTAGGTCCTGCACTCAGATAGAGGAGCTGCTTGCATTTCTTCTGTTCTCCCAGTTATCAGGCTAGCTAATACAATTGTGTTCATTATGGCAGAGACAAGCAGTCTCTGTATGTAACACAGAATGGAGTTGCTGCTGCCTGTACTTCATAGTCCAATATGGGTGGGCGGAGCTACACGTGGATTTGGGGGTGGGGCTAAACGGCAGGTTGCCTGTGAAACCCCGCCCACCAAATGATGCAAGAAACCAGGAAGAAAGAAGATTTTACAAGAGTGAAGACTGCTGAGTATGTGAGGTGGGAATACCCCTTTAAGTATTGTCCTTTCGGGATCCAGGCTGGGTACAGTCAAACCTGGAGGAAATGGGAGGGACCTGTGCAATATAAACCTGCATTGTTGGCGGCGCCCTTGCGGCCACACTAGCCGAGGAGGAGATACTGGAGCTCACTGCTGGACGGCAGAAGCCCAGGCTCCCTGAGAATTGAATCTTTATTGCCAAAAATATCCCCTGATGAAACCCTGAGTGGGCAGAAACATGTAGGGATAAAAAAACCCATTGAAAGGGCAAGTACAGATAGACTCAATATAAACTCAGTACGGAGGCAAATCACAGAGAGCTACAGTACAAACTAGATATAGCTCCTTAATTAAAGGGACTCCATACTGATAGCGGAGGTTATTTATACTATGGGAAACTGAATACCCAAATCCTGGTGAACATATCTGGACAGGGATAAGTTGCAAGGCACAATAGGAGACTTACCTGAGGAAAGATTGGAGACAGCAATACTAGGGTGATTGGGAGATAGCTCAATCAGGGAGTTGAACACCTACTAGCACCTAGCCATTGTGAGTATTTTTCTGCAGATCAGGTTGACTAGTGTGAACACACACTGATAAAACGGCAGCCTGGAACAAGTAAATACAATTGTATGGAGATAGCCTAATTAGGGGGTTGAACACCTGTTAGCACCTAGCCATTGTGAATACATGTCTGCAGATCAGGTTGACTAATGTGAACACACACTGATAAAACTGCAGCCTGGAACAAGTAAATACAATTGTTTGGAGATAGCTCAATTAGGGGGTTCAACACCTACTAGCACCTAGCCATTGTGAGTAGATGCCTGCAGATCAGGTTGACTAATGTGAACACACACTGATAAGATGGCAGTCTGGAACAAGTAAATACAACTGTGCTAAGCTACCCTGTCCTATGCAAACTCGCTCTGGCAGTGAATCCCTATGGTAACTGTTATTGACTAATACATGGAGTAAGAGTTAGCGTTGATACAAAGAAGCCGTACAGTTATACAAGCACTCTGTGAAGGAAGCAGAGTCTCCCATGAGTCTATAGCATGATGAATTGAGTTCCAAGTGGCTTTGAAGGTATTTTAATGTACCACTGTCGCTAATGTTTTGAGCACCATTGATATACATGACAAATCAGATGGTGGGAAACTTGATATTTTAGGATAAACTGGAGAGTGGGAAAAACCTGGGACAAATGAAGAATAAACAAAAATAATAAAGTACCCAATGCATATTGGCCAACATGATAAATCTGGTATATTTTTAGACTATTTTGTCTAAATTTATAATGTCTAAATATATGACTAGAGATGAGCGAACACTAAAATGTTCGAGGTTCGAAATTTGATTCGAACAGCCGCTCACTGTTCGAGTGTTCGAACGGGTTTCGAACCCCATTATAGTCTATGTGGAACATATACTCGTTAAGGGGGAAACCCAAATCCGTGTCTGGAGGGTCACCAAGTCCACTATGACACCCCAGGAAATGATGCCAACACCCTGGAATGACATTGGGACAGCAGGGGAAGCATGTCTGGGGGCATAAAAGTCACTTTATTTCATGGAAATCCCTGTCAGCTTGCGATTTTTGCAAGCTAACTTTTTCCCATAGGAATGGATTGGACAGCGCTGATTGGCCAGAGTACGGAATTCGACCAATCAGCGCTGGCTCTGCTGGAGGAGGCGGAGTCTAAGATCGCTCCACACCAGTCTCCATTCAGGTCCGACCTTAGACTCCGCCTCCTCTGGCAGAGCCAGCGCTGATTGGCCGAAGGCTGGCCAATGCATTCCTATGGGAATGCAGAGACTTAGCAGTGCTGAGCCAGTTCTGCTCAACTACACCGTGTGCCGAGTATGCACACTCGGCTCTGCTACATCTGATGTAGCAGAGCCGAGGGTGCACTAGAACCCTTATGCACCCTCGGCTCTGCTATATCAGATGGGCTGACCGGCACACGGTGTAGTTGAGCAGAACTGGCTCAGCACTGCTAAGTCTCTGCAGTAGCAGGCTCTGCTACATCAGATGTAGCAGAGCCGAGTGTGCACACTCGGCTCTGCTACATCTGATGTAGCAGAGCCGAGTGTGCAAACTCGGCTTTGCTACATCTGATGTAGCAGAGCCGAGTGTGCACACTCAGCTCTGCTATATCAGATGGGCTGACCGACACACGGTGTAGTTGAACAGAACTGGCTCAGCACTGCTAAGTCTCTGCATTCCCATAGGAACGCATTGGCCAGCCTTCAGCCAATCAGCGCTGGCTCTGCCGGAGGAGGCGGAGTCTAAGGTCGGACCTGAATGGAGACTGGTGTGGAGCGATCTTAGACTCCGCCTCCTCCAGCAGAGCCAGCGCTGATTGGTCGAGTTCCGTACTCTGGCCAATCAGCGCTGTTCAATGCATTCCTATTGGAAAAAGTTTATGTCACAAAAATCACAATTACACACCCGATAGAGCCCCAAAAAGTTATTTTTAATAACATTCCTACCTAAATAAAGGTTATCCCTAGCTATCCCTGCCTGTACAGCTATCCCTGTCTCTTAGTCACAAAGCTCACATTCTCATATGACCCGGATTTGAAATCCACTATTCGTCTAAAATGGAGGTCACCTGATTTCGGCAGCCAATGACTTTTTCCAATTTTTTTCGATGCCTCCGGTGTCGTAGTTCCTGTCCCACCTCCCCTGCGCTGTTATTGGTGCAAAAAAAGCGCCAGGGAAGGTGGGAGGGGAATCAAATTTTTTTGGAGTTTGCCACGTGATGTTCGATTCGAATCGAACACATCGAACAGCCTGATATCCGATCGAACATGTGTTCGATAGAACACTGTTCGCTCATCTCTATATATGACAAGATTAGTAATTCTGCCCATAGTGTACATTTTTTTTCCAAATTTAATATTACAAATGTCACATTACAAATGTCACATCAACCATCACATTTTAGGGGTACATAATAAGAGACATTGCATCACTACCAATACTCACAGATATACAGTACCTATTTTTCTAACACTATGTTATGTTTATCTATGTGTATTGGTTAGTATACAGTAATCAGACATTTTTGCTGACACTTTCACAACTTTACAACTGTAGATTGGCATATGTGCTATAGTGATCCAGATGCTTGGAAGAGAGGACAAATCCAAAGAAAGGTTAAATGTTACAATAATCTATAACTCAATATGAAGACCATTCATTTTCTCAGACAGAGCATAACAGAACCGCTTGTTCAGTGAACTTCAGCATTCTGAAGCATCTCCATTCTACCTCTTTTAAATGCAATGTTCAATGGAACTGCCTATTGACCCACTTCAGTCACATTGACAGGGATGAAATAATGCAGCATTAAAGATATATTCATTATAGAAAAAATGTATTTTCTAAGGAGGGGTTAAAACATGACCATCATCTTCAGCAACATCACTCTCATCATTCAATTGCCTACAAGCACCCTAATGCAGGTGAAATTATTGGACAACTACAGTTTTCAGTAATTGCTTCAGGATGGTGCCCATAATAAACCAATAACATTAGATCATTTTCTAGCTTCAATCCCCTATATATTTTTCTCAGTTTATTGAATGTAGCATTTACTGTTTGGATATATTTCTCTTATTCTGTCTGCCTTCCTAAAGGATACCTGAGCTTTCATTGAAACTTCAATTATGTTCAGGGACTTCCTAGGCAATCTGTTCTCTTGCTGTATAAGTCTTCATGGTGACCTATCCATTATGGGTGCAGTACATTTTACATTTCTCTATATCAGGCTGTTGCTGTGTCCAGTATAGAACAGTCTCCCCCTCCTCCTCCGGCCATTATTACTGCTGTTTTATCTGTAATTCTGTCAGGAGTAACTGTAAAATAGCAAACAAATAGCTATAAAAAGCCCAATCCCTGACATAGAAAAGCACAGTAAGGAAAGCTGCTTGCTGTCTATGCATAACATCCCATCAGAAACAACACAAACAGCTAATTACAGGTATATGTACATTGAAAACTCTCCTTACATTGTCATAGTTCCAGCATGTTTTCAGTGCCTGCTATCCGCAGACATGTACAGCTTATGAGGAGTTTCAGACCCTCCCCCAATATTCATTGTGTGAAGAAAACCAAACCCTCCTCCCTACACTTACTGAAAAGATGTTTTAATTATGAAGATTACTAAGGATGGAAGGGAGACGCCTAGTGGCAGGAACTCTAGAGAGCTTTTTCAGGCAAAAAACAGCAACATATTTAAATAAGTATTATGTTTCGGTCTATCAAATGAGTGTAAGTTGTTCAAAAAGCTAGCCATTTAAATGAGAGTACTGTGTTCATATATAGAGATGAGCGAGTAGTGTTCGATCGAGTAGGTATTCGATCGAATACTACGGTATTCGAGATACTCGTACTCGATCGAACGCTACTAGCTGTTCGAAGTTGAAGGTTTGATGCAGAACCAGCGTTGATTGGCAGAATGCTATACATTCTGCCAATCAACGCTGGTTCTTCTCTTACCTTTAGAAGTCTTCTCCGTGCAGCGTCCCCGCGGCGTCTTCCAGCTGGAATTCACTCTGCCTAGGCATCCGGCCTAGGCAGAGCCGACTGCGCATGCGCGGGCATGCCCGCGCATGCGCAGTCAGCTCTTCTCAGGCGTCGGGCCGGGCAGAGCCGACCGCACATGTGCAGTCGGCTCTGCCTAGGCCCCGATGCCTAGGCAGAGTGAATTCCAGCCGGAAGATGCCGCCGGGGCGCTGCGCCGGGAGAAGACTTCAAGGGGAATCCAGCCAGACCGTCACTCGTGGACTTGGTAAGTATAATTTTATCGAATGTTGCCTACCCCTGAAACGAGCATTTCCCCCCCATAGACTATAATGGGGTTCGAAATCCGTTCGAACAGCCGAACAGTGTGCGGCTGTTCGAATCGGATTTCGAACCTCGGACATTTTAGTGTTCGCTCATCTCTATTCATATATGATGGGAAGCACCAGAACAATTCTGACACTAATTTATGTCACTTGTGTATGTCACTTGTGTAATTTATGTAACTTGGCGCTTATTATAAATATACTCCAATTATGTTATGTGCCCAAGCTGTTTGGAGAAAAAGATCATAAAAAGTATCTGGCTGGCATTGGAATAAAACAGGGAAGATTTGTGATTCTTACTTGTTTATCAGTGTTGGCTGTTCCAATGCCAGTGTCAGGATGAACAGAATAACATGGTTTTCTCCATATGCAAGCTCCTGTAAAATAAAGTCACCCAAGTAACACTGCATTTGTTTTGTATAATTTATTGTGACTGCCAAAACCTCCTCTTTCCTCTTAGTCTGGATACAGACTATGAAAATCTCCATCATCTGCTCCACTTTTTAAACCTGGACTGTTCTAGAAAATTTGTGACAAAATAAAATCTAAAAATAAGTTGACTTTGAATAACTGCATTTTGTATATTATAATAAACCTTCTCAAATTGAGTTTATGCAAAATAACTCTTCATGTCAAATTTGTCTTAGCATAATCCGATTGTATTCCATATTAAAATTAATGTAATAAAAGGGATAAGGCCTCACGCAAAGCCAAGTGCACACAGCCTTTATGGAACACGGAGTCTGAATCCATATGCTTCCATATTGTATTGTAGTCTCTAGATATTATGCTTCTTGGGTAGAATGCCCTCATAATAAAGCCAGTAATATAGTCATTTCTTTCACATGAACTACTTACAAATCTGTGAGAAAATGAAAAACTGCTGTATGAACTTTCGAGGGTCTGAAGATTTAGAACAATATAAATCTGTCATAGGTCTATGTGAGGATATAAAGGATTCAGTTCTGTATTCAAGGTTTAGCTTGGTTGTTAGCTATCATGGCAGTATAGTAGATTGGCATAATTCCCCTACTTCTATATTAAGCCATATTATAGCTGTTGACACTAGGCTTGAGGGAAAGAAAGGAAGGGGAGGGGTAGGAGTAATTATGGTATATTTATAGTCATCATATTTTAAATATTGTTATCTGTAATTTCTTTCTATGAAATTTAAAATAAAATAAAGAAAAAAAAAATACCCCCAAAATAGCCCATAATGTATCTGTCTCATATAATACATCTGTTTAAATAATACAGTAGAACGCTCCAATACTAGTAGAAATACAAAAGTTAAAAAAAAATGTGGATTTCCTAATGGAATTTTTCTACATGTTGATGATTTGTGTACCTCAATCTAATGATCAGATCTATCTTTATGAGCTAACTACCTCTCTTCTATAAGGAGAGAAACTGGCTCTTTAGAGAAATATGACTTTAAACACCCAGTTGTAAAGCCGCCCTCTTTCAGAGTGGGAAAACTTATTGACTCGAGTATAAGCCGAGGGGGGGAAATGCAGCAGCTACTGGAAAATTTCAAAAATTAAAATGGTCGGAGTTTTTGGTGCAGAAGATGCTGGGTGATGGGAAAGGGGAGGGTTGTCTGTCTGCCCCTTCCCTGAGCTTGAGGACTGTTTTTTTCTTCCCCCACTTGGAATTCAGTCTGGCTGAATATAGGGTATCTGCAGTGCTCCTATTAACCCCTTCCCGACTGAATAAGAGCACTGCAGATACCCTATATTCAGTAGACTGGGCACTTTCAGACACAGGGATACCTAATGTGTTTGTGTTTCACAGTCATTCTCTACTTTTGTATGTATTCTAGGGAAAGGAGAGATTAAGAACTTTTATTTTTTTATTTTTTTTTTGTACTATTTTATGGGAGATTCTATACATTGATATTGTGGCTGCTCATAGACCCCACACACACACACACACACACATATAACCTCCTAAAAATATATATATGTATGATACTCTATACCAGCACAATAGGATCTTGTAACCTGGAGGAGGTACCGTATTTTTCGGACTATAAGACGCACCTAGGTTTTAGAGGAGGAAAATAGGGAAAAAAAAATTTGAAGCAAAAACTGGTAAAATATTTAATATATGGGAGTTGTAGTTTTGCAACAGCTGCAAGGCCACATTGACAGGTGACCCTGCAGCTGTACGGGGATGTATAGGGCGTTTTTTTTTGCGGGGCCAGATGTACTTTTTAGTTATACCATTTTGGGGAATGTCTATTTCTTAGATCACCTTGTATTGAAAAAAAAACAGGAGGTGATTTAGAACTTTTATTTATTTTATATTTTTATTATATATTTTTAAAGCTTTTTTTTTTTTTTTTTTTTACTATTTTATTCCCCCCCCCCGGGGGCTTGAACATGCGGTCACTTGATTGCAAGTCCCATAGACGGCAATACATCTGTATTGCCGTCTATGGGACATTCTGTCTATTAGTATTACGGCTGGTCATAGAGACCAGCCGCAATACTAATATAGCCGTGACAGGCCGGGGAGCCTCATTAGGCTCCCGGCTGTCACCCGAACAGGTCGGCTCCTGCGATATCGCCGCGCAGGAGCCGGCCTGCAACGTCACAGGTACGGGGCCGGTGGGGACCGGCCCCGGGGGAGAAGAGGCCACCGATACTGACCCGGCATCCGCTGTACTAGAGAAGCGGATGCCGGGGAGGGATAGAAGCCATCACAGGTGCCGGGGCCTGAGACATCGCTGCGCTCCTCTGCCCTGCATGAAGCCAGCGGCGGGGGGACGGAGAAGCGGAATAGCATCACTCCTCCCGCTGCTGGCTTCATGCAGGACAGAGGAGCGCAGCGATGTCTCAGGCCCCGGCGTCTATCACTTGCCGGCCTCCGCCTCTCTATTACAGCGGATGCCAGGCGCCACATTCAGACTATAAGACGCACCCTTCTTTTCCCCAAAAATTTTGGGGAAAAAAAGTGTGTCTTATAGTCCGAAAAATACGGTATGTGCAAGGCTAACCCTATGGGCATCAGAAACACTGTCATTGAAATCTCAACGATGGAAGTACACTTGTAGTGGATCTGGGGGAGACCCCAAAATAGCATATATAAGAGGCAGAACTGGACCGGAGCCCACACAGAATCTGGAAGACAGTTTTAAAGTGCGTAACAAGGAAGGGTTGAGTATGGATATCCAAAATCCTATGAGACAGGGTTTGGTAATATCTTGTAAATCCCATGCGAGCATCCATATGTCATAACAGAAAAACTGATGGGCCCTGTAAAGGCCTACTCAAGACCATCAAATAAAAAGGGGATCCTCCATCCCCAGAGTGAAAGCCAGATTATGAAGAATCAAGTACATTGAGGAAGGTCAGGGTGAGAGATGAAACTATCCTCATGATGGGTGAGAGGGTAGAATGTGTGAGCATGTTCAATGAAATAACTGGTAGCCAGGTGACCAGGTAAGGGGGGGTCGTGTAAAAAGTGTATTCCAAACCTAACCATGATGATGCCAATCAACCACTCAAAAGAGGTGGGTGGAGACATAGTAGGCATAAATTTTTGGAAGCCCCACCCACAGATTTCAGATGAAAAAAGACCAACCGAATTTAGTTAGGAGGGAGGAGACTTTAGCGAAGAATTCCCTGGAAACAGAGATAAGGAGGGTCTGGATGAAGTAGATAATCCAAAGGAGGACATTCATATTAAAAATTGAGCATCTACTGAAACCGGTAATTGTGCTGTGATAGTACCCCTCAATCAGATTCATTGGAGTAAGGATAGGGAGTTGGTGTGGTAGAGAGCCGAAGGAAGACTGGTCAGATGAACTCCTAGGTATTTCAGGGAGGATGTAGTCCAGCGAAGGCTGTGGTGTGGGTGCAAGCATGCGGGAGGGGGGAGGATGACATTGAGGGCCTCGTATTTCTGCAGATTAATTTTATAGTTCAGATGAAGTACGCGTTCAATTCAAAGAACAGGTTGGGGAGAGAGTCCACCAGGTTTGTTACAAAGAACAAAGAGTCACCTACATAGGCAGCAACTTTGTGGGAGACTCCCTCAACGACAACGCCGATTGGCATCAGGATTGACTCTAGTCATATGAAGGAGGGGTTTGAGGGTAATTATAAATATGAACAGGGTGAAAGAACAACCCTGACTAGTGCCATTGGTGATAAGAAACGCTTCTGAAAGCACACAGAGGGGCAGGAGTAGAGGCTGGCAATCTAAGAGGACATATGTAGACCAAGACCAACATGAGAGAGGGTACAGTAGAGAAAGCTCCAGTCTACTCGTTCATATTTCTTCTCCACATGAGTAGAGAGAAGAAGGGTCGAGATGAACTTGGACTTAGCAAAGAGCTTCAGATCTAAGTTAATGAGGGATATAAGGTGGTAGTTGGAGTGAGGGGTCTGCCCTCTTTGAGGATTACAGTAATGTGCGGTCTAAGAGAGGGAATGTCCTTGAGATATAGATTTTAGTGTCCTGGTGAGATGTGGGAAAATAAGAGAGTGGAAAGATTTATAATAGGACTGGGAAAATCCATCTGGGCCCTAAGCCTTCCCCATTTGATATTTTTTAAAGGCTAGGGCAAGTTTATCATCAGAGAGAGAGGTTTCCAGGTTATAGATAGCTGCCGAGGTCCGTGATCTCCAACTGACAGTGTTGGTCAGCCTCAGGGCAATGCAGTGAATGCAGATTATAAAGCAAGGAATAGAAATCTGTCTCCAAGCATGCAATGATGGTCAAGAAGAAGGACTGAACCTCCAAAGGAGAGGTGATAGATGAGACGAAGGAGCAGTACCATTGCCCATGCCAGTGTTTTGCACAGTATATTACCTAATTCAAAGAAGGTGCAGTAGCACTTTGCCAATGCGGCTCGCATGTGAGAGAGGGTAAGGGACTTAAGCTTCAACCAGAGAGAAAAATGTTCTTCTTCAATGGAGAGAGCCAAAGATCTCTTATGAGAGGCTTCTAAGTGAATGTTACAGGCCACCCAGGAATGCCCACACTATGCATTTCTTTTCTTAAGGCGACATGTACTCCCATTATCTTTTATATTTCCTTTTCAAGTATACAGGCTTTTTTTTAATTGAAAAATTGAAGTTTATGACATATTGTACTGTAGACCATTTGCATAATTCTGGAGTTGTTTGCATATATCACTAGGAGGCTTAGATGCAGTTCTACTGTTCAGTTATTTCTGCTAAATCAGTATTCCAGTATACACAGCAACACCTATTACTAACCAGATGTCTTCTATAAACTTAAAGTGGCCAGACAACTAAAACAAATCAGTTCTCAGACGAGTGTCTCTGGTAGTTAAAGAAATTGGTTCCTTTTTGTAAGATTTCTCATATTTTTTTAATATTTTATAAAGCAACACATATATACATATATATTCAACAATGTTAATCATGGAGATGCATATTGTAGCAGCATAGTGTACTACATTTGCAGAGAAGAGGGTAAGGTTAACCTCTTACGTATTGACACAGAAAATAAAAGAAGATAAAACACATTTTCACCTAGCACACTAATTTACTGTCAGAAAATAATTGACAGGAATAAGCTAAAACCCAAGGACACGGTGGACTATTTTTATTAGCATGCAGCCAATTATCTGTAATTTTCTGCAAAAAAAAGTGTAAAAAAAAAAAAGCTGAAGTTAATAGAATAGCACTGAACTAGTTTCATTTTGGTCGTTTGCAATTTTGCCACATTCTTCAGTCATTCAGACATAAATGTTATTATTTTCATAAAGGCAAGTGCTTATTAATATAAAGAAATGCAAATATACAATCTATAAATATTACACTGATGGAATAAATGGATATTTTATGTAATTCAGTGTCTGATTGAATCATACACACACTGGGTGATTTCGATCTATGAAATGTATACTTTACATAAATCTTTTTTTATAAAATCAGGTACTGAAATAAACCAATAGATCCATATTATTAGAAGAGAAAACTAAAACAAAGGTACCATAGACATCAATCTAGGATATTCTCATTTTGAGGTGAACTTTATTATTTCCTTCCTATGCCACAATTAAAACTATGTGGGCAAAGTAAGTTACTTTAAAATGGATATAAAGCCATGGTTTTAGCCCAACATTCCTGCTCTCCAATGACATAACTAACTCTAACCCTCCATCCAGAATTATTATCCTGAGACAAAGCCAGAAGCAGTATATCACATCAGCTTTACACGTTTGGCATTTGGGGCATTCCTGTTTATATGTAAAATTACGTATCAGTGCAAAATTGTATATGTGGGTAAGATGAACAGGGAACTGAAAAAATGGATAGGGGATTACCTGGGCGACATACGGAATGGGAGAGACACTCCAGTGATGAGACATTTGATTTCTACTATGGGGTAACCCCAACTCCCTACATTTCATGGGGATAGATTTGGTTGTACCCCACTCTAGGAGTGGGGACTGGTACAGGATGACGTTACAGCGCAGAACCAAGTGGACATTCAGGTTAAGAGATGAGATTCCAAATGGGTTAAATGAACAGCTTAATTTTTGCTGTTTTATCTAAGCTCATTCTCTTATTAAGGTTCAGATTTTTTCAGGGGTGAGGCATTCATCTAAACCCCCTATTTTAAATTCCTTGGTGAGTAGCTATAAATGGGTGGTTGGTGTCTTGATTTACTATGCTTCGATTTTTTTTACTGACTCTATATGGGAATTTCCTATTCAAAGGTAATCTAGCCTTAAAACTGGGGGGGGGGCATTATTGATGGGGTTCCTTCTGTATCCACCTCTATGGCAGGACTTTGGTTGGTCAGATATGCGATGGTGTATGTAGACCAGTGGGGGGAGGAGATGAACAACCAGTCCTAAGCTTGTGATGCAGGTAGAAGAGGCCTAGATATGGCCCCTCCCATGTGTGATCTTTGTCATGGAGTACACTTGGTCTCCGTTGGTGAATGGGCATCTAGGCATGATGGCATAATGCTGTACTCTGTGCTTGTGACGTCATGTGTCGTTCTTGTTCATGGGAGGCTTACAAACGCATGAAGATGATGCGGCCTCCTGTGGTGTCATCGGGGAGCACCTTTTTTGGCACTAAACAATCGGGTCCTATGTTTTTAGCGATGCTGGATCAGGGAGGGTGGAGTTCCCCTTATGCTATTTAAGTAACGCCAGTAATGCTGCGCAGTGCTACCTCTGCCACTATAGGGAAAGTTATGTAGTCTCTTTTCCTCCATTGCGGGGTGTTTGTTTTATACTGTTTTTGCCACTGCAGACAGTTATTTGTTAATAGGAGTAAAACCTTTACTTGACCATAGATGTCAGACAGGATAGTTCACAAAGTCCTCTGATGAGTGGTGCGTTACTGTACCAGGAAACGCATAGGGACTAGGGACACTCATGGTCATTTTGAGGGTCAGTTTGATATTGCCCTTGTAAGGGCAGAAGTTCTTTTGGGGTTTGAGGGTCAGCATTGGACGGTGAATATAGGGACGCCTGTTCTTTTGTTACGCACCATCACCTTGGAACTCCCGCCTACATATGTTGGTGAGATCCCTCCATTTCTTATCTACTTCAATATTTACTTCATTATCTTCTGTAGTGACAACTGTTTTATATGGTATATTCGCAGGGACCCATTTTAAGTAGTATTTATTAAATATTAAGTTTTATATTTCAGACTGTTTATATGCTCAAAATATTTTTCCAATGGAGTAATGAAGTTCTCAGTTTCTTCAAATAGTATATCCAATTCATTAATGTTGAGCTTTTCTATATCCTTGTCTCACTTGCACCATCAAAAATTTAATTTCAAATTCCCCTTCTATTTCTCAAGATGTCAACCAAAATTTTAATTATAATCCATTTGCTTGTGCATTTTATGACTCTAATATTAAGAACTTATTGCTTCAAAAAGACACTTTATTCCAAGTATTTTGTTTACCTTTGCACATAAAAATTCTTTCAGAATATGAGGGAAACCTATTTTGTTTCTTCAGCTCTTAATTTATAAGTTCTCCTTATCCCACAAACAGTCAAGTACTCCGCTAGAATTAAAGGATTCTACATTTTGATCTCTGGTAAAGCCAGACCTCTCTCCTGCCTCAGTCTACAAAGTTTAGATATTTTTGCTCTTTTGCCCTTCCACAAAAATGTTAAAATTAGTCTATCAATCGTGTGATGTCCTTAGAGCAAAATAAGAAAGAAAGCAATTGTGATGGCTATAATGGTCTTAAGATTCTTATCTATTTCTTCCTGAAACCAAGACAAAAGGCCCCTCTGGGTTTTATACCTTGTCTCTTCATTGTTTTTATAATAGAGCCATAATTAAGTAGATAAATATTTTCTTGTTCTTTTGTGAACCATATTTCTAAATAAAGAAACCAATCCTGGGATACATTAGCTTCCATACCTCTAACGTTTCGTGTTATTTCCCAACCTGTCATCTACAAAAAAAACTTTCGCATTTCTTTGTAGTCACTATGAAACTATTCACAATGCAACAGAAATCTTTGTTAACCTCCATTCTGTGGGTCAGTACGATTATGGCAATATTTTACTTATTTATATAGCTTTTGTTAGGTTTCTTTTTAAAATCAATGTTTGAAAAAAGTTGGAGAAAGGTTTATTTTGTATCACCATATTCTGACACCCAGACATTTTTATATTTCTAACTACTGCGCTGTGTGAGAACTCTTTAGAGGTCAGATGTAGTTTTTATTAGTACCATTATGGGTTACGTACAATTTTGTTCAATAATGGTGATTCTTTTTCAGATGGTATGATGCTAGAGAGGCCTTTACTTGCTAAGCCATCTGTGATGCATTGTCTGCACAGGAACGTCCACAAACTACTCACTTTAAGGGTTAATTTTACACAAACCCTGCTCCTTTATGGTTGGCATTCCCCTTCCTGACGTTTTGTGGGAGTATTGTCAGCTATGAGTTACATATATATGGGAAAATATGCAAATCTGTTTTCCAGGATGTAATTAGGAAAACAGTGTCTTTGTTTGCTGCCCTCTAGGGGCAGCCCCCTTAACATCATGCATGACATTTTTAATAAGCATTAAAAACATAATGTGGGAATTATTGCCAAACTAGTATTTCTATTCCAAAAGGAACATATTCCCAGCTGTGGACAGCACTGTTTTGATCTGTTAAGGGGGCTGCCCCTAGAGGGCAGCAAACAGAGGCACTATTTTCCTAATTACATCCTGGAAAACAGATTTGCATATTTTTCCAATAACCACCCCAATGGGGCAAAAATGGCTTGTAAGTCTCCATTCGCCTGTGAAGGTGCGCTCTCTCTCCCTAAGGAGTGTTATTATCCCCTGAACGTTACATATATATTTAATATATCAAATGCACTACTACATAAATACAATTCAGGAGCGACTAAAGTGGTTACCTATTAGATATCATATTAAACAGTCCCTATGCCCATCTACTTAGGGTCAAAACTTGAGAGTTGGCTCTTACATCTTACACTCTCACTATTCACTTTCGCTTATTGCAAAATATATATTTAGTAGAGATGAGCGAACACTAAAATGTTCGAGGTTCGAAATTCGATTCGAACAGCCGCTCAATGTTCGTGTGTTCGAACGGGTTTCGAACCCCATTATAGTCTATGGGGAACAGATACTCGTTAAGGGGGAAACCCAAATCCGTGTCTGGAGGGTCACCAAGTCCACTATGACACCCCAGGAAATGATGCCAACACCTCTGGAATGACACTGGGACAGCAGGGGAAGCATGTCTGGGGGCATCTAACACACCAAAGACCCTCTATTACCCCAACATCACTGCCTAACAACTACACACTTTCCACATTCAAAAAAACCTCTATCAAAGTGGGAAAATACCTGGAAACCTTCTTTACTCCCCAAATGGATGGACACAAACCCCAATTTAAGCTCAACAAACAGTAACAACCACCCCTTTAAATCACGTTCCCCATGACAACCACAAATGGAATAGGCAATGGGAATTCCAAAAGCCCTCACCCTTAACTGTCATTTTGAGTGTGTGTGTGTGTGTGTGTGTGTGATGTGGTAAGACCTTCCAAAATTCACTTTTCTAGCCCTTAACATGAGCCCTTCCAAACAAAGTTACATGACCTTAAGCTGAGCTACCAGCAGAGATTGAGGCCCTTGGCATGAGTAGAGCTTTGCACCAGCAGTGTTTTTGGCACTTAGGGTGAGTTGATCCTTGTACCAGCGTGTGTCCCTTAACATCAGGCGGGCCCTAAGTTCTGCGCTTTGCACAAAAGTTCCACATTAACTAGGCTGAATGGTACAAAGATTAGTAGGCCCGAGAACCAGGAACAGGTCTTGCAATGGCTGTCGGATAACGCTTAAAGCACATTGTCCACCAGCCAGTCAGCCTCTACCTCCTCTTACCCAACAGTCTTGTCCTCCTTCCACCCAAAATTCCCAATCTTCCCAGAACAATAACCCCAACTGTCCCTGCTCCCCAGAGCTGTTCTCCCTTCCTTTGACTGTACCGCAACCTGCCCCTCCATTTCGCGATTCCACGGACCTAACAGACGAGTATCTGTGTCCAGATGCTCAAACACTAGAGTCTCCTCCATTCCATCTCCGGTCGATTTGGTGGCGGATGACCAGCAACCCACCCTCATCGACGACGATGAGACGCAGTTGCTGTCAGGGCAGCCAGTTGACATGCGCATTGTGCAGGAGGAGGAGGCGAGACAGGAGTTGGAAGAGGAGGTGGTGGACGACGAGGACACCGACCCCACCTGGACAAGGCAGATGTCAAGCTGGGAAAGTAGTGTGGATGTTGAGGCAGGTGCAGCACCAAAAAGGGTAGCTAGAGGCAGAGACATGTCCAGAGGCAGAGGTCAGCTGCTTTGCCGAAGCCAGGCCAGACCCGGAATGTCCGAAGATGTTCCCTTTTGTACCCAGCCCAGAAAAACTCCCCCATCGAGGGCACGTTTCTTGAAGGTGTAGAGTTTTTTCAAGGAATGCGCCGAGGACAGATATAGTGTCGTCTACACAATTTGCCTCTCGAAATCGAGTAGGGGCCCTGAGAAGAGCAACCTGTCCACCACTTCAATGCACCGTCATTTGGAATCCAAGCAATGGAATCAGTGGCAGGCAGCAACGGCAGGACAAACGTCGCCCGCCGTTCATGCCACTGCCTCTGCTCACAGTGCTGGCGATGCACTCCAGAGGACAAGCCAGGACATCACTTCATCTGCCTCCGCCACTTTGTTGACTTCTCCCTCATCCTCCCCTGTTTCTGTCTTATCTCCTTCTCCTGCACCATCAAAGGCACCATCAGGCGCTTCTTTACAACAACCCACCATCTCTCAGACATTGGAGCGCCGGCAGAAATACACCGCTAACCACCCACCCACGCAAGCCTAGAACGCCAACATCGCTAAACTGCTGGCCCAGGAGAGGTTGGCGTTCCGGCTTGTTGAAACTCCCGCCTTCCCGGACCTGATGGCAACTGTGGCACCTCACTATGCCGTCCCTAGCCGTCTCAACTTCTCCCGGTGTGGCGTCCCCGCCTTGCACCAGCACGTGTCACTCAACATCAGGTGGGCCCTTAGTTCCGCGCTTTGCTGCAAGGTCCACTTGACCACCGACACTTAGACAAGCGCCTGTGGTCAGGGATGCTGCAGTGCTTATCTTTAATGACAGGCAGGGTGAATGTGGTGGAGTCTGTTCCCCGGGTGCAAACTGGGGTGGCCTATCTCCTCTCCCAGGCCAAAATTCATGGCAGGAGTAGACTGAAACCCTACGACGCTGCAACCTCCACCACAGCTACTAGCGGCAAACGCTAAAAGACTGGTGTGGGGAGACGTCAGCAGGCGGTGCTGAAGCTCATCAGCTTGGGGGACAGACAGCACAGTGCCTCCGAGGTCAGGGATGCCATCCTGGCTGAGATGGCATTTTTTTTTCCCTGCTACACCTGGGGCCTGGAATTTTTACGCCTGTGATAATGGCTGGAACCTGGTAGCGGCTCTGGAGCTTGCCAGCCTCCAACACGTTCCATGTTTGGCCCACGTCTAACCTAGTGGTGCAAAGTTTTTTAAAAACATACCCAAATGTACCGAAGCTACTGTTGAAAATGCGGCGCTTGTGCGCCCACTTTTGCAAGTGCACAGGAGTCGCTGCTAGCCTAAAAACACTCTAGCAAGGCCTACATCTGTCCAAACACAGGCTGTTGTCCGTCATTCACACACGCTGAAACCCTACAATACCATATCTTGAGCAGGGTGTGTGAGCTGCACAGACCTTTGATGGAGTTCCATCTACAAAACCCAAGGGTTCCTCAAAGTCAGCAACCAAAGTTTCTGCACCATGAGTTTCCAGGGGTGGCAGAGTTATGGCTAGGGGAAGAGGCATGGATAGGGATGATGTCTAGGGGCAAAAGCAGTGTGGATGTGGAGGCAAGCTAAGCAGGAAAAACTGGGGGTACAAGCTAAGGCATGGACTGGGGTGATGTCTAGGGGCAAAAGCAGTGTGGATGTGGAGGCAAGCTAAGCAGGAAAAACTGGGGGTACAAGCTAAGGCATGGACTGGGGTGATGTCTAGGGGCAAAAGCAGTGTGGATGTGGAGGCAAGCTAAGCAGGAAAAACTGGGGGTACAAGCTAAGGCATGGACTGGGGTGATGTCTAGGGGCAAAAGCAGTGTGGATGTGGAGGCAAGCTAAGCAGGAAAAACTGGGGGTACAAGCTAAGGCATGGACTGGGGTGATGTCTAGGGGCAAAAGCAGTGTGGATGTGGAGGCAAGCAAAGCAGGGAAAATGGTGGCTAGAGGCAAAGGGATGTCCATAGGCAGCAAGGGCAAAGATGCAAAACTCTCCCGTTTCAAGAATTTTCCTGACTTGTTTCCCCACAAAACATTCCTGGGAGGAGGGCTGAAACACCACCCTCCTCCTCCTCCGCTGTTAGATTTACCCCAGCTACGAGCTGAAAACGCTGCAACACTGGTGTGGGGAGACGTCAGCAGGCTGGGCTGAAGCTCATCAGCTTGGGAGACGGACAGCACACTGCCTCTGAGGTCAGGGATGCCATCCTGGATGAGATGGCAATTTGTTTATCCCCGCTGCCCCTGGGGCCAGGTTTTTTAGCTTGTTGGAGGGCTCTGGAGCTTGCCAGCCTCCAACACGTTCCATGCCTGGCCCACATGTTCAATGTAGTGGTGCAATGATTTTTAAAAACATACCCCAAATTAGCTGAGCTAAGGGTGAAAGTGCGGCACTTGGACACCCACTTTCCCAAGTCTACAGTACCTGGAGCTAGCCGCAATACACTCCAGCAAGGCCTACATCTGCCTGAAGCACCTACTGTTGTGCGAGGTCACCACACGCTCTAACCCTAGATACCGTATGTTCAGCAGGGTGTGTGAGCAGCAGAGACCTTTGATGGAGTACCAGCTACAAAACCCAAGGGTTCCTCAGAGTCAGCTCCCTCACTTTCTGCACCATGAGTTTCCATGGGTGGCAGACTTATGGCTAGAGGCACAGGCATGGATAGGGGTGATGTGTAGGGGCAAAAGCAGTGTGGATGTGGAGGCAAGCTAAGCAGCAAAAACTGGGGGTACAAGCAGCCGGTGACATCATCACTGACAAGCACAGCTGTCTATCAGCTGACAGGCTGACTTTCACCAAAATGAACAGACAATGGATAGACTCATCATATACATGTCAGTTACATGACAAATTTAGTGCAATTTGCAAGTCCAAGATGGTTTGGAGATCTGCGGAGAGGAATCTCACCACCTCTTGCGGGTGCCATCATTTGGAAGGCAAGCCCTGGGCTCAGTGGGTGAGAGCAAGCGCAGGATAATCGTCGTTTGGCCTGGCGGCCACTGCCTCTTCCACTGTTGACAGGGCTGGCGCTGCAGTCCAGACCAGGAGCCAGGACACCTCCACATCTGCCTCTGACACTTTGGGGAGTTCACCCTTATCCTCACCTTTTCCTGCCATTTCTCCTTTTGCCCGCGCCATCATGCGCCTCTTCCCAGCAACTCCCCATCTCCCAAGCCTTTCATTTCATGCTAAAGTACAGCGCAACCCACCCACATGCCCAAGGCTTCAACGGCCTCATCTCCAGAAATCTGGCCCAGGAGATGTTGGAATCCCGGCTGGGGGACACTCTGCCCTTTTTGGGCAGAGTGTCTACTGCGCCACCGCACTGTGCCGTCCACACCAGCACTTTCCCCCAAACATGAGGCGGTCCCTAAATTCAGCACTTAGCCCTAAAGTTCCATGTGACCAGTTACGAATGGACAAGTGCATGTGGACAGGGACGCTACCTTTCAATTTGGGCACAGTGGTTGAATGTAGTTGAGGCGTGGACCGGGTCGCAAAATGTGGTGGCCTGACTTGTCTCCCCACACAACATTCCTGGGAGGAGGGCTGAAACACCACCCTCCTCCGCTGTTAAATTGACCCCAGCTACGAGCTGGAAACGCTGCAACACTGGTGTGGGGAGACGTCAGCAGGCCGTGCTGAAGCTCATCAGCTTGGGGGCCAGACAGCACACTGCCTACAAAGTGAGTCATGCCATCCTCGATGAGACGGCAATGTGGTTTTTGCCACTGCACCTGGGCCCAGGCATGTTGTCATGTGTGATAATGGCCGTAACCTGGGATTGGCTCTGTAGCTTGGCAGCCTGCAACATATTCCATGCCTGGGCCACGTTTTTAACTCATTGCTGCTAATCTTTTGAAAAAGGTACCCCAATGTTCCTGAGCTACTGGTGAAAGTGTGGCGCTTGTGCGGATAGTTTTTAAAGTGTATAGTTGCCGCTGCTAGCCTCTATGCACTCCTACAACGCCTGTACCTGCTGGAACAACGGCTGTTGTGCGACGTCTCCACACTGCTGGCACTAAACATATCATGTGTTGAGCAGAGTGTGTGAGCAGCACAGACCTTTGATGTAGTTCCAACTCCAAAACCCTCGGGTTCGTCAAAGTCAACTCCCTCAGTTGCTCAACCATGAGTGGCCATGGGTGGCAGACTTATGTGAAATCCCATCCCATCCATTGCACTGGACACGAAACATTAGCATGCGCTCAGCACAACTTCGGATATGGCAGATGCGTTAAGCAGGGTGCAGGGTACAACACAGACCAGGCCCGAGCACCAGGAACAGGTGTTAGAAATACTGCAGCATCTGCCATTTCCTTCCAATTTTGGGGTTTTGGACCCGTCACCGACTTGTCTGGACCTAAGTGGGGATCATGAGACACAGTTGCCATCAAGGCAAGCTGTGGTCATGTGCGGTTTGCAGTAAGGGGGCAGTGCGCAATTGGAAGAGGAGTTGGTGGATGACGAGGCCACCGACCCCACATGGACAGGGGTGATGTCTAGGGGCTAAAGCAGTGTAGATGTAGAGGGAAGCTAAATCAACAAAAAACCTGGGTAGAAGCAAAGGCATAAACTGGGGTGATGTTTAGGGGTGAAAGCAGAGTAGATGTGGAGGGAAGCTAAGCAGCAAAAACAGTGGGTAGAAGCAAAGGCATGCAAAACTCTACCCTGTTGGAAGACTTATTCCTAGGTCTGGAACACGTTAATGGCCCCCCTGGACAAATTACTGCCACTCAGGGGCCTAGTGTCACCAGGAGGGACAAGTATAGGCGCATGTTGTGGGAATACCTGGCCGACACCAGCTCTGTCCTCTCCGATCCCTCTGTGCTCTACAGCCTAAACTTATTTTCTCATCTTTTTTTCTGAACTGCACATCTCTTGCCTGCTTCCTTTGGGATCTTAGAAATGGTGGTCCACTTCCACAGATGGTAACTTCAATAGACAGTGTAACGGGAGTAGCTGAGGGATCGCTGTCTTAACCACTTTTTGGCACAAAATTAACTTCCAAAGCCAAATATGGTGCAAGTATATGATGCAAGGACACCTACACACCTATCTCTGACACATTGGGGAGTTCACCCTCATGCGCCCTTTTGGCCTGCACCATCATGCGCCTCTTCCCAGCCACTCCACATTTCCCAAGCTTTTCATTGCAGGCAGAAGTACAATACAACCCACCCCCATGCCCAAGCCTGTAACAGCCTCATCGATAAACTGCTGGCCCTGGAGATGTTGGTGTTTGTTTATGCTTCTGGAGACCCAGGCCTTCCGTCAGCAGATGGCAGCTGGGGCACCTCCCTATGCTGGGCCTAGCCGTTACTACTTCTCTTGGTGTGCTGTCTCTGCCTTGCGCCTGCATGTGTCCCATAACATCAGTCGGGCCCAGAGCTCTGCGCTTTGCTGCAAGGTCCACTTGACCACCGACACATGGACAAGCGCCTGTGGTCAGGGATGCTGCAGTGCTTATCTTTAATGACAGGCAGGGTGAATGTGGTGGAGTCTGTTCCCCGGGTGCAAACTGGGGTGGCCTATCTCCTCTCCCAGGCCAAAATTCATGGCAGGAGTAGACTGAAACCCTACGAAGCTGCAACCTCCACCCCAGCTACTAGCGGAAAACACTGTAACACTGGCATGGGGAGATGTCAGCAGGCCGTGCTGAAACTGATCAGCTTGGGGGACAGACAGCACAGTGCCTCCGAGGTCAGGGATGCCATCCTGGCTGAGATGGCATTTTTTTTTCCCTGCTACACCTGGGGCCTGGCATTTTTGCGCCTGTGATAATGGCTGGAACCTGGTAGCAGATCTGGAGCTTGCCAGACTCAAACACGGTCCACGCATGGCCCACGTTTTCCAACTTGTTGGTGCCATGTTTCTTTGAAACCTACACCATTGTGCCTGATATACAGGTCAAAGTGGGGCCATTTTCGTAAGTGAGAACTAGCCTCTGCTAGGCAGAAAACATTCAGAGCACACTCCTCTCATCTTCGCACCGTTGGCTGGCGGAGGAAGACGAGGGGGTTGGAGTGGCATCTGATGTCCCTATCCCACACGAGGCTAGAGGGTGCACTTCAGTGCATCCCATTGCTTCACCACAAATGGTGTGAAGGGGAGTGGAAAATGGAGGAAATGGAGAGTGACCCTTACAGTTGGGGCCAGCAAAGGCATGCCAAGTAACACACTGGCACACATGGCTGACTTCATCTTGGGTTGCTTTTCAACACATATTTCACATCATGAAGAACAAATAATACTGGATTTTTTCAAGCCTCGAACCCCGGTCTAGGTCTAATGTCTGTTCCTTTCTTATATTAGGGGAGAGGGAAAAAAAATTACTTCAGTGATACGTTTAGCGTACATAGACTGACTATTAATGTGTATCCCACTTAGTGTTGTTAGGGTTACACACCGTCACAACCTGGCTAAAGCTTCTATAGCTGTTAATAAAGTCAACATAACTTTACGGTATCCAAAAAGACAGCTGGTACCGACAGAGAGCAAGACAAATGTCACCCAAAGCTGTGAGCTCTGAACACCCACAGTGACTTTGGCGTCATCATCATTATAAGGGAGCGGGTGGTAATAAATAACTTGGCAGTGCCTAAAACCCAAAAAGCTTATACAACTATATTTACATTAAGATACACAAATGAAACTTTTCAGTAGCATGTCATGAGACAAGCTGATAAGCTCTTCCTTTGTGCAGTGCTATTTGAAAGTTAAACGCTGCCTTTATTTTAATTCTGGAGAAGGTGCAGACATTAGATTTAGAACATGTTGTCTTCATTGTCCAAATCCTCTATATAGGTAACGTGTTTTTCGGGCCGAGCTGTCTAGGAACGAGCTGGTGCAGCACTGACAACCTGGGTGAATATGGCAAGAGCCTGAGATGTAGGGTGAATGAATCCCCAAATTATTTGTGGAATTCCCAGTGAGACAATGGCACTGTATACCAGTATTAAAAATTGTGGGTGCACATAACCCCCATATATTCTTTGAATTCCCAGTCAGACAATGGCACTGTATACCAGTAGTAAAAATTGTGGGTGCACATAACCCCCATATATTCTTTGAATTCCCAGTCAGACAATGGCACTGTATACCAGTATTAAAAATTGTGGGTGCACATAACCCCCATATATTCTTTGAATTCCCAGTGAGACAATGGAACTGTATAGCAGTAGCAAAAATTGTGGGTGCACGTAACCCCCATATATTCTTTGAATTCCCAGTCAGACAATGGCACTATATACCAGTAGTAAAAATTGTGGGTGCACATAACCCCAATATATTCTTTGAATTCCCAGTGAGACAATGGCACTGTATACCAGTAGTAAAAATTGTGGGTGCACATAACCCCAATATATTCTTTGAATTCCCAGTCAGACAATGGCACTGTATACCAGTATTAAAAATTGTGGGTGCACATAACCCCCATATATTCTTTGAATTCCCAGTGAGACAATGGCACTGTATACCAGTAGCAAAAATTGTGGGTGCACGTCACCCCAATATATTCTTTGAATTCCCAGTGAGACAATGGCACTGTATACCAGTAGTAAAAATTGTGGGTGCACATAACCCCAATATATTCTTTGAATTCCCAGTCAGACAATGGCACTGTATACCAGTATTAAAAATTGTGGGTGCACATAACCCCCATATATTCTTTGAATTCCCAGTGAGACAATGGCACTGTATAGCAGTAGCAAAAATTGTGGGTGCACGTCACCCCAATATATTCTTTGAATTCCCAGTGAGACAATGGCACTGTATACCAGTAGTAAAAATTGTGGGTGCACATAACCCCAATATATTCTTTGAATTCCCAGTCAGACAATGGCACTGTATACCAGTATTAAAAATTGTGGGTGCACATAACCCCCATATATTCTTTGAATTCCCAGTGAGACAATGGCACTGTATAGCAGTAGCAAAAATTGTGGGTGCACGTCACCCCAATATATTCTTTGAATTCCCAGTGAGACAATGGCACTGTATACCAGTAGTAAAAATTGTGGGTGCACATAACCCCAATATATTCTTTGAATTCCCAGTCAGACAATGGCACTGTATACCAGTATTAAAAATTGTGGGTGCACATAACCCCCATATATTCTTTGAATTCCCAGTGAGACAATGGCACTGTATAGCAGTAGCAAAAATTGTGGGTGCACGTCACCCCAATATATTCTTTGAATTCCCAGTCAGACAATGGCACTGTATACCAGTAGTAAAAATTGTGGGTGCACATAACCCCCATATATTCTTTGAATTCCCAGTCAGACAATGGCACTGTATACCAGTATTAAAAATTGTGGGTGCACATAACCCCCATATATTCTTTGAATTCCCAGTGAGACAATGGAACTGTATAGCAGTAGCAAAAATTGTGGGTGCACGTAACCCCCATATATTCCTTGAATTCCCAGTCAGACAATGGCACTGTATACCAGTATTAAAAATTGTGGGTGCACATAACCCCCATATATTCTTTGAATTCCCAGTCAGACAATGGCACTGTATACCAGTATTAAAAATTGTGGGTGCACATAACCCCCATATATTCTTTGAATTCCCAGTCAGACAATGGCACTGTATACCAGTATTAAAAATTGTGGGTGCACATAACCCCCATATATTCTTTGAATTCCCAGTGAGACAATGGAACTGTATAGCAGTAGCAAAAATTGTGGGTGCACGTAACCCCCATATATTCTTTGAATTCCCAGTCAGACAATGGCACTGTATACCAGTATTAAAAATTGTGGGTGCACATAACCCCCATATATTCTTTGAATTCCCAGTGAGACAATGGAACTGTATAGCAGTAGCAAAAATTGTGGGTGCACGTAACCCCCATATATTCTTTGAATTCCCAGTCAGACAATGGCACTATATACCAGTAGTAAAAATTGTGGGTGCACATAACCCCAATATATTCTTTGAATTCCCAGTGAGACAATGGCACTGTATACCAGTAGTAAAAATTGTGGGTGCACATAACCCCCATATATTCTTTGAATTCCCAGTGAGACAATGGCACTATATACCAGTATTAAAAATTGTGGGTGCACATAACCCCCATATATTCTTTGAATTCCCAGTCAGACAATGGAACTGTATAGCAGTAGCAAAAATTGTGGGTGCACGTAACCCCCATATATTCTTTGAATTCCCAGTCAGACAATGGCACTATGTACCAGTAGTAAAAATTGTGGGTGCACATAACCCCAATATATTCTTTGAATTCCCAGTGAGACAATGGCACTGTATACCAGTAGTAAAAATTGTGGGTGCACATAACCCCCATATATTCTTTGAATTCCCAGTCAGACAATGGCACTGTATACCAGTATTAAAAATTGTGGGTGCACATAACCCCCATATATTCTTTGAATTCCCAGTGAGACAATGGAACTGTATAGCAGTAGCAAAAATTGTGGGTGCACGTAACCCCCATATATTCTTTGAATTCCCAGTCAGACAATGGCACTATATACCAGTATTAAAAATTGTGGGTGCACATAACCCCCATATATTCTTTGAATTCCCAGTCAGACAATGGCACTGTATACCAGTAGTAAAAATTGTGGGTGCACATAACCCCAATATATTCTTTGAATTCCCAGTCAGACAATGGCACTGTATACCAGTATTAAAAATTGTGGGTACACATAACCCCCATATATTCTTTGAATTCCCAGTCAGACAATGGCACTGTATACCAGTATTAAAAATTGTGGGTGCACATAACCCCCATATATTCTTTGAATTCCCAGTGAGACAATGGAACTGTATAGCAGTAGCAAAAATTGTGGGTGCACGTAACCCCCATATATTCTTTGAATTCCCAGTCAGACAATGGCACTGTATACCAGTATTAAAAATTGTGGGTGCACATAACCCCCATATATTCTTTGAATTCCCAGTGAGACAATGGCACTGTATACCAGTAGTAAAAATTGTGGGTGCACATAACCCCAATATATTCTTTGAATTCCCAGTCAGACAATGGCACTGTATACCAGTATTAAAAATTGTGGGTGCACATAACCCCCATATATTCTTTGAATTCCCAGTGAGACAATGGCACTGTATAGCAGTAGCAAAAATTGTGGGTGCACGTCACCCCAATATATTCTTTGAATTCCCAGTCAGACAATGGCACTGTATACCAGTAGTAAAAATTGTGGGTGCACATAACCCCCATATATTCTTTGAATTCCCAGTCAGACAATGGAACTGTATAGCAGTAGCAAAAATTGTGGGTGCACGTAACCCCCATATATTCTTTGAATTCCCAGTGAGACAATGGAACTGTATAGCAGTAGCAAAAATTGTGGGTGCACGTAACCCCCATATATTCTTTGAATTCCCAGTCAGACAATGGCACTGTATACCAGTATTAAAAATTGTGGGTGCACATAACCCCCATATATTCTTTGAATTCCCAGTGAGACAATGGAACTGTATACCAGTATTAAAAATTGTGGGTGCACATAACCCCCATATATTCTTTGAATTCCCAGTGAGACAATGGCACTGTATAGCAGTAGCAAAAATTGTGGGTGCACGTCACCCCAATATATTCTTTGAATTCCCAGTGAGACAATGGCACTGTATACCAGTAGTAAAAATTGTGGGTGCACATAACCCCCATATATTCTTTGAATTCCCAGTCAGACAATGGCACTGTATACCAGTATTAAAAATTGTGGGTGCACATAACCCCCATATATTCTTTGAATTCCCAGTGAGACAATGGCACTGTATAGCAGTAGCAAAAATTGTGGGTGCATGTCACCCCAATATATTTTTTGAATTCCCAGTGAGACAATGGCACTGTATACCAGTAGTAAAAATTGTGGGTGCACATAACCCCCATATATTCTTTGAATTCCCAGTCAGACAATGGCACTGTATACCAGTATTAAAAATTGTGGGTGCACATAACCCCCATATATTCTTTGAATTCCCAGTGAGACAATGGAACTGTATAGCAGTAGCAAAAATTGTGGGTGCACGTAACCCCCATATATTCTTTGAATTCCCAGTCAGACAATGGCACTATATACCAGTATTAAAAATTGTGGGTGCACATAACCCCCATATATTCTTTGAATTCCCAGTCAGACAATGGCACTGTATACCAGTAGTAAAAATTGTGGGTGCACATAACCCCAATATATTCTTTGAATTCCCAGTCAGACAATGGCACTGTATACCAGTATTAAAAATTGTGGGTGCACATAACCCCCATATATTCTTTGAATTCCCAGTCAGACAATGGCACTGTATACCAGTATTAAAAATTGTGGGTGCACATAACCCCCATATATTCTTTGAATTCCCAGTGAGACAATGGCACTGTATACCAGTAGTAAAAATTGTGGGTGCACATAACCCCAATATATTCTTTGAATTCCCAGTCAGACAATGGCACTGTATACCAGTATTAAAAATTGTGGGTGCACATAACCCCCATATATTCTTTGAATTCCCAGTGAGACAATGGCACTGTATAGCAGTAGCAAAAATTGTGGGTGCACGTCACCCCAATATATTCTTTGAATTCCCAGTCAGACAATGGCACTGTATACCAGTAGCAAAAATTGTGGGTGTATATAGCCCCAATTCTATTGCTAGGGGACTTGCAGGGTATTTCTGAGGTGAAGGTGGGGGGGGCACACCGTTGGAACGGGGATTTGGGGTGTATATATGGGGTATACGGGAATACACTGTCAGTGTGTTCCATTCAGGAGCCTGGGAAAGCTGGGTTGCGGCGATTGAGCCCGTCAGTGCCACGTTACACTGACAAGCTTCTCCCTGGAATTGAAGTTATATGTAAGCCCAATATATTCTTTGAATTCCCAGTGAGACAATGGCACTATATGGCAGTAGCAAAAATAGTGGGTGTATATAGCCCCAATCCTATTGCTAGGGGACTTGCAGGGTATTTCTGGGGTGAAGGTGGGGGGGCACACCGTTGGAACGGGTATCGGGGGTATATATCGGGTATACGGGAATACACTGACAGTGTATTCCATTCAGGATCCTGGGAAAGCTGGGTTGCGGCGATTGAGCCCGTCAGTGCCACGTTACACTGACAAGCTTCTCCCTGGAATTTAGCTCTTATAAGAGCTGTTGGTTGTCTTCTCCTTCCTATCCTAGCCTGTCCCTGCCTACCCAGAATCTAACCCCTAGCTAACTGGACGGAAACCTCCGTCCCCGGTGAATTGCAAGCTCAGAATGACGCGAAGCTGGGCGGCGCTGTTCTTTTAAATTAGAGGTCACATGTTTTCGGCAGCCAATGGGTTTTGCCTACTTTTTTCAACGTCACCGGTGTCGTAGTTCCTGTCCCACCTACCCTGCGCTGTTATTGGAGCAAAAAAGGCGCCAGGGAAGGTGGGAGGGGAATCGAGTAATGGCGCACTTTACCACGCGGTGTTCGATTCGATTCGAACATGCCGAACAGCCTAATATCCGATCGAACATGAGTTCGATAGAACACTGTTCGCTCATCTCTAATATTTAGTATTATAACAACTGACTGACTTAGTTCAGAGTGAATAGAACATCTCATTTGATTCCTCCCATTCCATATAATATGGTAAAATAACAACTCCAAAGTTTATACACTAGTAACAATGAATAGATATTTTCTACCGTTATAGCCATGACAAGTCAAAACTCCCAACCTACATCATCCAAAGAATCCATATTACTTAATAACATCAATTTCTATATTATTGTGAATTTTTGAGAAACTTCTACCGTATATCATGTGTAACCTACTAAACCGCACTTCCCATTAATATTGGATACATGACCACAAGGAAGAGAAGGGATATAAGAGAAAGAGAGAATAAGGATCCTACATTTCTACCATGCCTATTATTTTACAGTGCAATTATTCTTAATAAGTAAAGGTGAACATTTCACTTATTCAGGTCTATAGCTTTTATCAATAAACTTTGCAGCACAGCCTGTATGTGATCATTAAAGATAACCAGTGTCCCATTCTCATAGTAAATCATGAATGTAGCCGGTTATACCAGGCTGAATCTGACTTTCATCTTTACCAGTGTTGCACAAACTGATGAAAAACTTGTCTTTTAAGGCTTACATTCCCCTAATAAAGAAGATGGCAATCCCTTGTTGTCCAAATTCAGCTTGCTAGTTTTTTTTATAAGCCAGCATCAGATCATTCTTATTATGATTGTGTGCATAATTCCAGGGGTGTAACTAGGAAAGACTGCGCCTCATTGAAAACTTATGACTGGACCCTACTACACAGACAGTGCATTGTTCCCTCATCTTCTTTACTTGTCCCTACACAGTATAACACCCTTTTACTGCCTCCACATGGTACAATGTTCCCTTTATTGTCCCCCAAACCAAATAATTTCACCATTCTACCTTAACATAGTATAATGTCCCCTTTTGTGGTCCTAACACAGTATAATGCGCTCAAACAGTATATTGCTATTAGGAAGCTACCTATTGAGCTAAACCAGCAAGTAATGGCTAATATTCACTTGCCTATTCCTATTCTTGTTTGAAATTTTATTGTCACTGGTCATTTTAGATAGTGATATGCCTGAATAGTCTTTAAAAAGGCTATTCAGGCATAAAACCGATATGCAAATGAACCTCTCCGTGCACCCTGGGCGTTCCCCAAGCCATTGTGCACCCCCCCTTCCCTGTGTCATACCTTTATAATGCCCCCTCCTTTGTTTGTGCTCCTGTGATGCCCTCCTTCTCCGTAGGTGTAACCACCTCCATTCTCTGTAGTCTCGATCCCTGCACTTTGAAATCTCGGGCATGCACAGTAAAGCTCCCTTCTGAGCGCTACTGCACATGCCCGAGCACCATTTTCTTGTGGACAATGGAAGAAAGTGCACAAGAAAATGGCACTTGGGCATGTGCAGTAGCGCTCAGAAGGGAGCATTACTGTACACGACCGAGATTTCAAAGCGCAGGATCGAGACTACAGACAATGGAGGTGGTTACACCTACAGAAGAGGAGGGCATCACAGGAGCACAAACAAAGGAGGGGGCGTTACAAATGCATGATGGATTGGGGAATGCCCAGCTGCACGGAGAGGTTTTACCGATATGTAAAAAAAAAAAGGGGGGGGGTCTTTTCAAAATCTAGTAGCAGTATCACTATTTAAAATGACGATTTCCAAATGATAGAGCCCCTTTAACTATAAACATGTCATGTATATCTCTACAATCTGTCTGCTCATCCTTTTGCCCCAACAAATAGACAAGCTAAACTTATGCCTCTTTACAGAATCTAGAAACTTCAGGAACAGTGATCAATGCAGAGGGAGGAAAATAACAGAAGACAGACATATTTTTCTTTAATAAAATGTATCACAAAATTTACCATTATCACCTGCACTATTGATTTATGAAATGAGTTTAGGTACAAAAAATTTAATTCCCAATCAGTCACGTTAAAATAGCAAAAACCCTTCAGAAAATGTCACTTTTTATTGCAGATGTAAAATTTATGACTCAAATTAATATTGCTGGCAAATATCTATGGCAGGGGTCCTCAAACTATGGCCCGCGGGCCACATGCAACCCGCCTAGGACATTTTTCTGGCCTACCGCATGTGGCCTGTGCGCTGTTGCTCATTAATGGGGAATCCTCATTAGAGAGCGATCGCTGCTTTCAGATGTATGTGCAAATGTACATACAGCTGAAAGCAGTCAGTGTAGGCCACAGTCCGCACAACCGCGGCCTACACTGACTGCAGAGTGTGACCTCTGCCCCGACGCAGGCACAATGACATAAGTCATCAGTTACTGCAGGCAGAAGAGGAGGACGCTTGGTGGCTCTACTGTGTGTATGGGGTGTACTGTGGAGCATATAATACTGTGGGGGAGCTACTGTGGAGCTTACAATATTACATTTTTTTAAACTATAGTTTGGCACTCCAATGGTCTGAGGGACAGTAAACTGGTCCCCTGTTTAAAAAGTTTAAGGACCCCTGACCTATGGTATCAAATGTGCACTTTAACCCTTTAGCTATTTAACACATTTTGGCCATTTCAACCAGTAACTTTATCTCTGTATTCCCACTTTCCTAACTTTTAAAATGGTATCTGGGGAAAAAAAAAAAAACAGAAAGAAAAGAACCGGGTAGTACCTAGTGTAGTATCTTTTATATTAACTATTCCTAGTGTAATTATGCAAATCTGTCTCCCAAGATGTAAACAGGGAGACAGTGCCTCTGTTATGCTGCCCTCTATAGCATAACAGAGGCACTGTCTCCCTGTTTACATCTTGGGAGACAGATTTGCATATTCTTCCCATGTTCCTTTGCAGTGGAGCAACTATGGCTGTATAAGTCTCCACACACCTGAAAAGGTGGTCTCTCCCTAAGGATAGACGTTATCCCCACAAGCTAGTGTAATTAGTTGAAGAAAACTAATTTAATAAATGACTTGTGTAAGTAAATTAAAATACATGCAGATTAATATGACAAAGAAATAAAGATATTAGTATATGTGACTTCTTTAGTTACTGGTAGGGTCAGTAACTAAAACAGTAAAGCTGCTTATTCATTTTTACATATATAATTATATATAAGTATTGGTGACACATGAATATATATACAATCATGTTATGATTTCTTAATAGGTTCTTCCTCGACAAACTTGTGGTCTGTTCACACATACTATTTTCTACAAGGAGTACCCTGGAGGTCCGGTAGAACTTGACAGGAGTATACAAGGAGGAGAACTGTTTTTTACACTTGTCCTGAATCCAGTGAGTATTTCTACTTTTAACTTCCTGACTAATACAAGAGATATTAAAAAGAATAGCTATACCGTATCAATACTATAATATACTATCCCATGCTTGTTATGTGTGTGTGTTCCTATTTGGATGTTATTTTACAGTTTACATATAGAATACATATGAAGTTCATTATCTTTCTATGTACATTCATAGAATATAGTGCGGAGCTGCATTCACAATTCCATAGATTTTTGAGCTGAGATACTGCATAGAGTCCGCAGTTGTTACATTTTATACCACTGGGGTAAACGTGAAACGGCTTCAGTGAAAAATTATTGCCTCGCTAGAAAATCAGAGATCTGCTAAAGCATCTAAACCATCAGGGGCTGTTGACTGTTTCCAATAGGAATCAGCAGAATTACAAATGAATAAAATCTTTTGGCTAAAATATAAGTTTCTATAAAGAATCAGCAAAAGTAATGCAATGTATTTACAAATATTTTTGGTGGTTACTTACATGTGGGTTGTCATGTTTGCAGTGAATGTATTATAATTTATCCCCGGCTGTTCCATTACTATACCATGCTTATTGGGGTTGTCCAGTTTCAGATAAATATTGAAAGACATGTGATACACAGCCTATGGTCGTGTGATATGCAGTTCATGGTCATATGATGAACACATAGGTGCACATTTCATTACAAGTCAGCTGACTGATAACTGTGCTGTCACTGTAATGAGCTCTGCACCTTTTTGTCCCTCATATGACCATGGAATTCCCATCACATGACCATGTACAGTACATTACATGACCATGGCCTTCTATCACATGACCATGGACTGATTCATTGATACCTATAGACTGTCCTCCTCTCCACTAAATATTAGGATGTTTTGTTTTTCATCATGGGAAGCTGCTAAACTGGAGATTGTAAGATGAATGCTTCTATTAAAAGTAAGCTTTACTCCATTAATGTAAGGTTTAGTTTGTGTGTTGTTAGTCCATTTGTTAGTATCAGTCATTATTATCAGCCATGTTTACTGTATTTGTTCAGCGTTTTCATTTTTCTTAAATTTGTTGTTGATTATAAATTTATGTTGAATGATAGATCCCCAGAATATTAATTTGCTGATTAATGTGGATCCAACCACCTGAATTTCCATGATCACTAGAATGAAAGGTATTTCTCTGCATTCTGTAGCTCCACTATTAGGACTGTTGTACATAACTACACCATAGCCCCATTCAAGTGAATAGGGTTGTGTTGCGAAACCAGACAGCACCACAGCAGACTTGTGGTTGGCGTAGATTCCCTACTTAGTCCCCCACTTATCAGCAAGTGATGCCACTGTATATTATAACAGTGGGAATTACTTACTGAGGTGGGAAAGCTTGGAGACTTCACTTCAATGTCTGTGGAATTCAAATTCTGGTTACCAAATTTTACTCCCTCTGGCCTAGGGGAAGTCATTTTCCTGGGAGAAAGCAAGACATTAACAGACAGTGTATCAATGAAGATGCTGTTTCGATTATATACGCATATAGTATAGTATATGTACTATTCCACTTTTCTTACTTATGAGCAGGGTCAGACTGGCCCGCCGGAGTACCGGGGGATCCCCCGGTGGGCCCCAGCCTGGACTGTTAAGACCTCATTATGGGGCCCTACCGGACCTCCACTGCCTTTTTTTAATAGACAGTGGAGATTCGGTAAGGCGTCTGCCCAGGGCTGCTGTCAGCACCCGGGCAAGTCACTGTGTGAAGATTGAGAGACTCCGTGCTGCAGACTGTGAAGGACCTGTGATGATGTCATATGTGGGCGGGGCTACACAGATTGTATAGAACAGTGTAATGTTACACAGGAAGATGAATCGGCCGGGAACAGACTGATGGAAGGAGGAGAGAAGAGACAGCATGTGTAAGTAATAGGGGAGACATGGGGGGCAGGCTGTGTGAGTAATAGGGGAGACATGGAGGGGCAGGCTGTGTGAGCAAGAAGGGGGGATTGGGGGGGTTCAGGCTCTGGGGGGATGGGCACTGTGATCATATAATACTGTGTCTGTGTGTGTGTGGGGGGTCACTGGTAAGCACATAATACTGTATGGGGGTCACTATGGAGCATGTAATACTGTTTGGGGGCCCCTGTGGAGCACATAATAATGTTTGGGGGTCACTATGGAGCACGTAATACTATTTGGGGGGTCACTATGGAGCACATAATACTGTTTGGTAGGTCAATATGGAGCACATAATACTGTTTGGGGGGTCACTATGGAGCACGTAATACTGTTTGGGGGGTCACTATGGAGCACGTAATACTGTTTGGGGGCCCCTGTGGAGCACGTTGTACTGTCCCAGTATTGCTTACATGTGGGGCACTGCGCTGCTTGCTCACCGTATTCTTGATAGCTGCAGTTGTGGTTACTAAAGCTGTATGTCTTTCAGGTATCTGAGATATTGCTTTAGCGCCCATAACCGCCACTATCAAGAATTCGCTCTAGTAAGGGGATAGGGGGCGGACAAAAGTTTGTACCCAGGCCCACAAAACTTTAGTTACACCAATGGCGGCTGCTCTGGGCCCAGGCACCGCCATTAATATACCTTATTTTTAACTAGATGGACTGTGCTGATACACAGACGTCCTGCACTTGGATGTAAAGTGGGAAACCTCCGTTCATCAGGATCGCAGGTAGGTGAGTATAACTCTTTTTTTAAGCTTAGGTGTGAGTATTTTAATAGTACAAGGGAGGGGGAGGGGGAAATTATAATTATAAGGAGGGGGCATTATGAACATAAGGGGGGGTCACTTATATAAGGGTTATTAGGGGACATTACGAATACAAGGGGAGGTTATATTAGTAGGCATTATGAACATAAGGGGGTGGTCATTGATATTAGGGGTCATTAGGGGTGCAGTATTTGTCAGGGGGAATCAGGAGCATACTATGAGGGGGCAATTAATTGGGCTTTATTAAGACTAAGGCCTCACGTTGCAGACTGCAACAAAATAGCGCTGCAGGAAAAAACGCAGCAGCAACGCATTGTGTTTTTTTCCCGCAGCGCTTTTCACTTTCTGCTTCCATTACACCTCTAGGGAAACCATCAGTGTTTTCGTAGGTATAATTGATATTCTGGCGATTTCCAAAACCCCAACGGTTTTGGAAATCGCAGCATATTCACTGCACATAATTTTCCACAATGTGTGGATGGGATTTGCTAGAATCCCATTTACATTGCAGGAACTGTCGGGTTTTCCCGTGGTGTTTTCGCCACATGAGGCCCCATCCACACTTTGCGGTAAAATAAGATACATTCTGTAATTTCCAAAGCAGTCTTGGTTTTAGAGTTAGACATTGCAGCATACCTACGGAAATTCTGGCGGTTTCAATATAATTGAAGCACAAAATACACAGAGGAAAGCTCTGCAAACTTTCTGTGCAAAGGGCTGCAGGAAGAAACGTGATGCGTCATGGTCGCGTTTTTTCCCACAGCGCTTTTTTGCTGCAGGACACCACGTGGGGCCTTAGGATTAAGGAGTTTTCCAGTTCATTTATATTGATGATCTATCCTCAGAATAAATCATCAATAAGAGATAAGTGACCCCCTGATCAGCTGTATGAAGGGGCCATGGTGCCTGTTTATATCACACGCTGTCTGTTTATAGTGACCATGTGATGTAAATACAGCCTTGTCACATAGACGCTTATAGTACAAGGCTGTAGTTACATGACATGGCCACTATGAGATGTACGACACTGTGTAAGCAGAGAAGGGGTCATGGCGCTTGCACAGATGCCACGATTCACTCAAACAGCTGATTCATCCCTCATTATTACACCTCAGCCACAGAAAACAAAAAGCAAAAACAAAACAAACAACACATTCACCTGTCCCCAGCACCCTGTTGTCCTCCGCCTCTGTCTGTTCGGTCTCATGGCAACACCTCATTTCTGGAAATCCTGTACCCAATTCGTCTTAGTGGTCACATGAGGTGCAGGACTCCCAGCAAGAAGGTGCCAGCACGAGACTGAATGGACACTGGCGGAGGACAAGGGGTTGCTGAGGACAGGTAAATATGCTTTTTTATTTTAAACCTCCCGCCCAGCACATGAGTTGCTCCAATTCCTGGACAATATCTTTAAAGAATTTATCCATGTTTCTAATACTGATGGCCTGTCCTTAGGATAGACCATCAATATTACATCTGTGATGATACAACAGCCAGGACCTCTGCAGATGAGTTTTTTCATTACAGTGCGGCTACAGGTAATGGTGACAATTCTAGGAGCCACGCTGCTCTCTTGCCATACAGGATGTAGCAGTGGGTTTAGGTAGTGCAGTGGTGTACATCGTATGGCAGGCGAGCAGCAGGCTCCTGATATTACCTTTAGCCATCATGTCTCTGTACAACTCATCTACAGGGGTCCTAGCGGTGGGCCCCTAAAAATAATTCCACTGGTGGGCCCTAGACACCCCAGTCCGACCCTGCTTATGAGTTCCATGTTTGCATTTGTGCAGAATGAAAGTCAAAAGGTTAGCAGCTCATCCCTCTTGTGGAACTTAAATCTAACTTCTAAGTCATCAGTTTTAAAATCAATGTTTCAAGAAAATGATTCAACTCAATACAGAAGTTAAGCAAATCTAATACAATTTCTATACAATTTTCTCTTTTTGTACAAGTTTTAGAACTCACCCCATCACTGGTTACATTTTGATCAGTTCCACTGATTCAGGGACTCCAGCCATTTCCCACCTGAGGCAAGTCTCCCTCAGGTCTTCTCCAATGGAGTTAAAGGGGTTTTCCCATCGCTTATTTCAGCAGCTTTGTCTATAGTCTGTTCTTCTCATTTCCTGTATTTATCCTCCCCCTCCTTTTTGCCGAACAGGCCTGAGAAATCTCACAATACTTATGCAGTACAGATAATATGCACATACTTGTAGCGAATGGTCCAAGTGTTATCTGTGTGTTTATATAGAGATATAACAGACTGGCTTTATCAGCAAACTGCAATTAGCTGAACTGATTGCCCTGCCAGCACTGAGTAACATCACATGTCCTATTTCACAGGTCTGTGGTTATGATAACACTGTGTAAACAATGGAAGGAATATGTACAAGTACCAAGCAAACAAAGCAAGATTTCTAAAGCAACATATCTAGGAAAAGTCTTACATTTACATAAGCTTTCAATATAGATAGGATTCTTGAGAGTGGACAACTCCTTTAAGGTCTGGAATAAGTCTGTGTGTGCTCTCTGCTGAGGTGTATGAAGGTATCAACTTCTACACCTCAACCACAAGAGCTCACTTTGAAGAACAAAATGCAGATCTTTTCAGAGGAACCCTGAACACTGGATCCAGTGGAGAACACCCTTTGTTGCAAATTCGACAAAAACCAGGAATCCATGACATTGTGCTGGTTGGTTGGTCTACATGTATCCTTAAGATTCAATAGCTTTTTCAGGACTTATTAAATGAAAAGTAACTGAACAAGAGCAGCACAGATGAGTCCGTAGACTATGGTGCTGCTGTGTAGACTGCCATATTGTCTGGAGACAAATCTAAGAATGGGCAGGACCACATTCTGCTTGATGTCACCCCTCTGCTTCTGGGTATTGAGTCTTAAATGTTGCAGCAACAGTTGCATTAAATTAAATACTGTATTTAAGTAATAAAGCATTGGAGTTGTATATTAATAATCAGTCAGTCAGGCTTCAGACCCTGGCACTCCACTGAAACTGCCCTAACAAAAGTCACTAATGACCTTCTAACTGCCAAAGCCAAGCACCATTACTCTATCCTCCTCCTCCTTTACCTCTCCTCTGACTTTGACACAGTTGACCACTCTCTCCTGTTAGAAATTCTCTCATCCCTTGACATCTCAGACCTAGCCCTTTCCTGGATCTCCTCATACCTCACCGACCGCACATTCAGCATCTCCCACTCGCACACCACCTCCTCTCCACGCCCTCTCTCTGTAGGTGTCCCCCAAGGCTCCATCCTAGGACCACTCCTGTTCTCAAGCTACACCCTTGGCCTGGGCCAACTCATAGAATCTCATGGTCTTCAATACCATTGCTATGCCGAAATATAACCAATGTATACCCAAATGTATACCCAAATATACATCTCTGGACCAGACATTACCTCCCTGCTGGCCAGAGTTCCAGATTGCTTAGCGGCCGTAGCCTCCTTCCTCTCCTCCCGCTTTCTCAAACTGAATATGGAGAAAACGGAGTTCATCATTTTCACCCCGTATGGCCCCTCCACCTGACCCATCTATCAAAGTTAACGGAACCCCACTTTCCCCAGTCCCACAGGCACAATGTCTTGGGGCTACCCTGGACTCTGACCTATCCTTCAAGTTACATGTTCAAACCCTCAACACCTTCTGCCGCCTTCAGCTCAAGAACATCCATTGAATCCGCTCCTTCCTCACCCCTGAAACTACCAAGATGCTCATCCATGCCCTCATAATCTCCCACTTAGACCACTGCAACACCCTTCTCCATGGACTCCCAGAAAACACTCTCGCCCCCCTCCATTCCACCTTAAACTGCGCTGCCCGCTTAATCCACCTCACCCCCCCCCCCCCCGTTCTTCATCGGCTGCTCCCCTCTGCCAGTCCCTCCACTGGCTACCTATAGCCCAGCAAATTGAGTTCAAGCTACTAACGTTAACATTCAAAGCCATCCACAACCTGTCCCCTCCATATATCTCTGAACTAATCTCCCACTAGCTGCCCACACGTAACCTCAGATCCTCCAACGACCTCCTACTCCGCTCTTCTCTCATCTGCTCCTCACACAACCCCCTCCAAGATTTCTCCCGTGCATCCCCCATACTCTGGAACTCCTTACCACAACACATAAGACTGACCCCCACAATCACAGGATTCAAGAAGGCCCTGAAGACTCACCTATTCAGGAAGGCCTACAACCTCCAATAACACTATCACCACACTACCATCTGTACAGTCTCCCCCTCTCCTTCTGCCTCTATCCCCCTTCCCCCATAGATTGTAAGCCCTCGCGGGCAGGGCCCTCTACCCCACTGTGCCAGTCGGTCATTGTTAGTATTATATCTACCTGTATATTTTGTGTATTGTACACAACCAAATGTAAAGCACCATGGAGTTAATGGTGCTATATAAATAAACAATAATAATAATAATAATAATAATACATGAACGTATAATCAGGGATTATAATAAATGTACAATTAATGAGCTCTGCCCATATTTTACATATTTTATAAGGAAACATTAAACGACTCCATATTCAGGTTTGTGGGATGCTCCACTATTAAGTATTTATCCAGCGTTTGGACTCATCAGGTTGCATCAATGAATAAATTATCACTAGGCCCAGTATTTTGCTGGCTCACATTTTCATTTATTCTAGAAGAGATTAATTTGTATTCAATGGAAGGAATTCATTAGAATTTTAAGTCAAAAGGGGAAGTGCATCAGAGCAAAGATATAGATGTAAAGCTTAGAAACTCTTTTGGGCAAAAGGATTTTCAGATGGACTTAAGCAGAGAAAGCTTGCTGAATGAATATACAATAGGAATATATTAATAAATTCTTCCCGTGGAGGTGAAAAGGTTTGCAAGGTTATGATGGTAAAAAGTTCAATGTACTACAATGTAACAGACTTAAAAAGTATAACATGGGTTGTGTAAATGTTATTATTTCCTTCTTTTCTGAGGTTTTACCTTCAATGAATGAGGTATTTGTAAGAAAATATAGGATTAAGAAGTAAATGCTAAGGCTTCATCCACACATCCGCACCCACGGACCAGTGAGGTCCAAGCTATATGCTGTTTGTTTCATTTTCTATATTTTTTATTGTGTTGTGGTCCATGAAAAACAGATGATACACAGATGTTATCCATTTTTTTTACGGGTCCATACACTTTTATTGATGTGATGGCATAAGTGTCAATGAAAAAAAGAGCTGGATAAGCACATTTGAATGAATAGGTGTATACAGTAGAGATGAGGAAACACTAAAATGTTCGGGGTTCGAAATCCGATTCGAGCAGCCGCACACTGTTCGACTGTTCGAACGGGTTTCGAACCCCATTATAGTCTATGGGGGGAAATGCTCGTTTCAGGGGTATGCAACATTCAATCAAATTCTACTTACCAAGTCCATGAGTGAGGGTCGGGCTGGATTCTTCTCCCTGGATTCTTCTCCCTGCGCAGCGTCCCCGCGTCCTCTTCCGGCCTTGAATTCACTCTGCTAGGCATCAGGCCTGGGTAGAGCCGACTGCGCATGCCCGCACTACAAGTGGACATGTGCAGTCAGCTCTGCCCAGGCCCGATGCCTGGCAGAGTGAATGCAGAGTCGGAAGATGCCGCGGGGATGCTGCGCAGGGAGAAGTCTTCTAAAGGTAAGAGAAGAACCAGCGTTGATTGGCAATGTATAGCATTCTGCCAATCAACGCTGGTTCTGCATCGAATCTTAACTTCAAACAGCTAGTAGTACTCGATCAAGTACGAGTATTTCGAATACCGTAGTATTCGCTCAAATACCTACTCGATCGAGTACTACTCGCTCATCTCTAGTATACAGCATCTGCAAAAAATGTGATACACGGATGTGTAAATAAGGTCTAAGGGATTATTTACATGGCTATCATGTGAAGGTAACAAATTGTTGAGGTCCGCAATACTTTGGTCCAATTAAAATTCAACTTTTAATAAATCTTCTTAAAAATCCAAAATAATGTACATGATATAACAGAAGAAAAAATAACAAACAACAAGTAAAAAAAAAACGCCGACACGTTTCGAGGTACTCTACCCCTTAGTCATGGCATAAAAAACACATAACATTTACTTCCTTATATACATGTCTGCAGTAATTGGTCCACCTGGATTCCCCCTCACAGCATATCCCAGAGAGAGGCAATACACCAGTCTAATCAAATTTAACCGCTTGGTTACCAGCCACCTACATACCAGTCTGCAATAGATATAATATATTGTCTATCTCTTCATGTAATACCATAAAGATAAAAAGCATAACATAATATAGATTAGTAGCAAATGTACCATAGACCCGGCATTAAGATCAAAAACACATTGATAATATCCATTGTATCTTAAATTGCATCATTTCCAATATCTCCAACCTTGTTGTATCCCATGGTTTTACATATAAAGATATATCATATAGCCCCTGCTTAACTCTACAAAAGAAACGTAACATCCACATGTCATAAAGCTAAAAGATGTTACTTACTTCGGGTTGTCTCAAGATTGCACAGCTAGACAATCACCAGTCCGGCAAGGCTAAACAAAAACATAAGCATATGCGTCCCTCATGATAGGGTTACGTAGCTACGCTGATCACAAGGTCTAGGGAACACTAATGGTCTTAGGGATACACCTACAAGGTGGAGTCATACCTTTCATTCACCAAGTTTAAACCACTAACCGCTGTTCTGTTGATACATGGTCACGTGGTACAAACAGACCAATGGGTAGTAGACACATATCCTCTATGAGAAAAGAGGAGAAAAAGAAATGCACCTATATTCAAAATAGAAGGACATATATATTCCTTCATACCAGTGGCAAATCACCAAATTTAACCGAGATCTAGAGGACTATAAAAATGGAGCAGTTTATGTTAAACCAACTTCCAGGTTCACTACCTCCTCACCACGTCTTAGATCTATCTTAAAGAATACACAACATAAGGGTGCACGATCATTTTCCCAACGCAATGTTTCATTCAGCTTAGCCACTGATTGTGAAGACTCTATCCACTCTAAATATGAATCTGACACATTTGGAGATACTACTGATGGTGTATCCTCCGACAGTTTACCGGCTTACAATACCAGGAATAGAGGGGCCCCAAAAAAGGGACGAAGAGGGGGGGACGGAGAAACAGAAAGAAGAACCCCACAGTTTACGAGAACAAAGAAATAAAGGACACTGTGATTCTTACCAACAAATTTCCATCAGTGGTGAATTTGACAGATGTCGAATTTAATGAGCAGCAGATGAGTGTCCTTGAAAAAGGTCTCAATTTTGCCCCTAGAAGGAACTTTAATTTACTAAATACCATCATGGATGTGAACAAGTTCGTTCGCTCTATTACTGTCAAAAGACATTTTCATAAATCGAATAAAGACACTAGTGAGACATATGTTAATACTGTATCTGATACTAAAACACTAGTTGTGGATAGTGTGAGTTCAATGCCTCTGAATTGATTGGTGCAGGAACATATTGTGGTTCAGGATTTGCTTCATAGAAATTATGAGCAATGTTCGGAAACTAAGTCAGTTGACAGTATACCGGTACAACGAAAAAACCCTAATTTTTACCCCCTTAAATCGAGGGCCAATAGTTTCCTGTTGTTTCAGAATAAAATGGAAGAGGATTTAATTAAATTGGACAAAAAAATTAACAACTACAGTGGTAAAATCAGGTCTAATATTACCCGACAGGAAGATAGGGCAATTAAGGATCTTAAAAATAATAAAGATATTGTTATAAAAAAATCGGACAAGGGGGGGAAAACGGTAATATTAAAAAAGGATGAGTATATGGAAAGCTGTCAACGATTACTAAACGATACTAAAACATACAAAAAATTGAGTTATAATCCCACGGAAGAGTTTAGTAACATTTTAAAAACCCTTGTGGCAGAAGGGGTTGCTCTGGGGGTATTCGGTGAGGCGGAGGGGGAATACATGATTAATTTGACACCAACAGTTCCCATTTTATATGGGCTTCCTAAAATTCATAAAGGTGTTCTCCCTCCGCCTCTCCGTCCCATAATCTCAAGCAGAAACTCCTTAAATGAAAGGATTGGGGGTTGGTTAGATTCCATCTTACAACCGCTGGTCAAGAGAACCGCAGGATACATCAAGGACAGTCGCGAGGTCCTCAAGTGTTTCGGGGAATTTAAATGGGATGAGAATTGTTGTTGGATCACGAGCGATATATGCTCATTATACCCTAGCATTCCTCACCTCAAAGCATTAAATGCTCTTGCATGCCATTTATATAGATATAGTACCCTTGTTCCAGTTGTTTGCGAGTACGTCATTTCTGTCACATCATATTTATTAACACACAATTTCTTTCTTTTTGGGGGGGCATTTTATTTACAGATTTGCGGGGCACCAATGGGTGCCCCGTTTTCTCCGTCTTTGGCAAACTTGTTCCTCGCCCATTGGGAGGAAAGGTTCATCTTTTCTGACAATAATCCTTTTGTGTCTTCACTCCTCTGGTATGGGCGCTACATTGATGACCTACTCATTGTGTGGGTCGGAAATGTGGCGTCCATACCAGAGTTCATTAACTATTTGAATAGCAATGAACATGGACTCGTGTTCACGTTCACATATCAGAAGGTATCCATCGACTTCTTGGATATTACGTTGATTGGCGATGTGGAGGAGGGGAGGGTGCACACCTCACTATACCGCAAGCCAAGTGCAGGCAATAGTATCCTTAGAGGCAATAGTTGTCACCCACTGCACACTCTGAAAGGAGTACCTGTTGGAGAACTTACGAGAACTAGGAGGGCGTGCAGTAGGGATGATGATTTTGATACCTTGGGCAATCTCACTTTGGCCAGACTCAAAGAACGTGGCTATCCTATCTGGATGTTACAGAGGGCAGAGGTGAAAGTGAAATCGAGAAATAGAGATGAGTTTTTCATGGATAAACAAACATCTGATATAACTGAGAATAAATTGGTGTTTAGCACGGCTTTTAGCCCACAGTTTAATGAGATCAAAAAGATGGTCAAAAGAAATTTGCCAATCCTTGAATTGGACCCAATCACCAGTAATCTACTGGAGAATGGGGTACAATTTGTTGAAAAAAGATGTCAGACATTGGGTAACATATTGTCCCCCAGCTATTTGCCTACAGAAACCTTAACAACTTATAAAAAACAAACAGGTTTTTTTAAGTGTGGCTCACCTAAATGTAAGGTTTGTGCTAAAGTCATTTCCTCACAAGAAATATATAGCAATGCCTCAGACTTCCACATGGAAATTAGGGAACATCTAGATTGCAACTCTATGTGTGTTATTTATTGTATACGGTGTGTCCTGTGTGGTTTAGATTACATAGGGTGCACAAGTAGGAAATTAAGCACTAGGATTAAGGAACATGTTAGGGATAGTTGTAGAAAGGGGGTGGAATATATGTCTGGTGCTTCTAGGCATTTTCTGGAGGAACACAAGGGTAGCACCATTATGATGCGATTCATCGGATTAGAAAAAGTACATCAATCTGTTAGGGGTGGCAATCTAAAAGATGTTCTGTTAAAAAAAGAAGCTTACTACATATTGAAATTTAATTGTAGATTTCCATCGGGTCTAAATATTAGAACGGACCTCACATACATTTATTGAGTATTGGGCACTGTTCAGACAGAGGCATCATGTCTCTATACATGCGTATTCTCTAAATGTTAATCCAAGCATACTAATGGACATTCCATCATTTTATACCATCATATCTCGGTGGTGATTTGCCACTGGTATGAAGGAATATATATGTCCTTCTATTTTGAATATAGGTGCATTTCTTTTTCTCCTCTTTTCTCATAGAGGATATGTGCCTACTACCCATTGGTCTATTTGTACCACGTGACCATGTATCAACAGAACAGCGGGTAGTGGTTTAAACTTGGTGAATGAAAGGTATGACTCCACCTTGTAGGTGTATCCCTAAGACCATTAGTGTTCCCTAGACCTTGTGATCAGCGTAGCTACGTAACCCTATCATGAGGGACGCATATGCTTATGTTTTTGTTTAGCCTTGCCGGACTGGTGATTGTCTAGCTGTGCAATCTTGAGACAACCCGAAGTAAGTAACATCTTTTAGCTTTATGACATGTGGATGTTATGTTTCTTTTGTAGAGTTAAGCAGGGGCTATATGATATATCTTTATATGTAAAACCATGGGATACAACAAGGTTGGAGATATTGGAAATGATGCAATTTAAGATACAATGGATATTATCAATGTGTTTTTGATCTTAATGCCGGGTCTATGGTACATTTGCTACTAATCTATATTATGTTATGCTTTTTATCTTTATGGTATTACATGAAGAGATAGACAATATATTATATCTATTGCAGACTGGTATGTAGGTGGCTGGTAACCAAGCGGTTAAATTTGATTAGACTGGTGTATTGCCTCTCTCTGGGATATGCTGTGAGGGGGAATCCAGGTGGACCAATTACTGCAGACATGTATATAAGGAAGTAAATGTTATGTGTTTTTTATGCCATGACTAAGGGGTAGAGTACCTCGAAACGTGTCGGCGTTTTTTTTTTTTACTTGTTGTTTGTTATTTTTTCTTCTGTTATATCATGTACATTATTATGGATTTTTAAGAAGATTTATTACAAGTTGAATTTTAATTGGACCAAAGTATTGCGGACCTCAACAATTTGTTACCTTCACATGAAAGCTTTTCTCTTTGGAGTCCAGAGATTTGGAAGGTTGTGCACCCTTTGGTTTCCACTATATGGTGAGAGACAGTGTCTGCTTTTTTTGAACTTTTTTGATTTACATGGCTATACCATAGATCTATATGATATGGACCTGTAAAGAGGTTTTCCCTGACTATGAATCTGAATCTCTATCAGCATTAGTTAGTAAAGTCTCACACCCGGGATCCCTGCAGATCAACCGTTTGAAAAACTTGTATCAATGGGGTGAACTCCACAGAGCCGTGGCATTACATCCATTGGCCACATGATCATACTACATCTCAGTCCCATTCAAATGAATTGTAGTGAGCTGCAATGTAAAGCGCAGTCCATATACAAAGGCAGTAAAGAAGTGACAGTCTAAATGCTACAGCCCCTTCAATCAGCTGATCTGTAAGGGTTCCCAGTGTCAGACACCACTAATTAGGTATTGCTGACCTATCCTACAGGCAGGTGAACAATAATATAGTTACAGAAAGCTCCTTTAAAATGGTTCTGTAGGATAAGTAGGTACTCTTTGTGTCAAAGTAAAGGGTCCATGTACACAACCTTCATGTGTGCATAAGTCCTAAGATTTTCAATTCCCACCAAGTATTTGGGTGACATTTTAGGAGCAAACAAACTAATAAATTAGTCTGCCAACCCATCAACAGAGATGAGCTTTGCTTTGTGCTCCATTGGTAAATATAGGTGATGTGTGAACCGAGTGAAACCTAAGTGTGGACCAGTGAGCATGGTTCTCCACTTTCAGCCTTTGTGGTCCTCCTTTGTTTTACCAAGTATTCAGATGACATTGTCAGAGCAAACAAACTAAGAAATCAGTCTGCCAACACATCAACCGAGCTTTGTTGTGTGCTCCATTGGTAAATATAGGCCAGATACTTTACCTACAACTATCATACAATCTGTAACCATTGTTATGTTCAAGAAGTTAGATCCATGCCATAAGTATACTCATAGCTATAAGGCATGCAAAGGTATAGTATAGCAGTAGAATCCAAGTCTGAATATGTGAGGGGTCCCACACAAGGAGACAACAGTATCGATAATAATACATATTACATTAGGTAGAAGTTCTCCTAGAGAATTACATACAAGATTTAAGTTACGCATCTTCAAGAATACATACTGTGCACCTACACATGGCAAGAAAGAGATCACTAGTACATAATTCACAGCTCATTAGTTGATAGATGTTCTCGAAACCTAATCTTCTCTAAAACCTAGGGAAATAATAGACACTAGCTGGAATAGAAAAAGCATATTCAAGATCAATGTTTGACCTCTAATATTGGGAGAATCACATTTCGGAAGAATAGGATTGGATTGGAATCATTTTATTTTCTATTTGCTACAATAAAGGTCAGAAGCTACAATTTTCTCCTGTTTCCTACAAGCAATAGCCAGGTGAAGGTCAGCTAGATTATTGTTGCTGAGTTTGTAAACTGTTGCACATTTGTATGGAGGTACAAGGTGTTGTACATTTTCTATTACAAAGGATAAAAAAAAAAATGATAACGTGACGGATGAGAACAGAAGGTCAATAACTCCAGTCCATAAAATGATGTTTAAACTGGAAATAGAAGGACACCAGTGACAAGATATTGGCTGTTTGGACTACTAGGCATATTATTTACAAAAATTATATCGCAGACATGAAAGCAGAATAAAAAGAAAGGGCTTGAAGGCGTTCATATTGTTCTGTATATTGTCAGCTTTATTAGCCTATAAATTGGTTTGCACTTTCTAGATCGGTTATTTTGTGAGTTATTTTATGAAAATAAGACAACTGTCTGTATTATCTATTACGGCTTATGGCACCACTATAGAAATGCTCTTTAGGTTAAGGCCCACGTAGCGAATCGCCGCAAAAAACGGCACAGCAGAAACACATTGCATTTTTTTTCTGTAGCATTTTTCTTTGCGGTTTCCCAGAATTTTCCTCTGTGGAGTTTCTGTAGCTATAATTCTCATGCTGTAATTTTCAAAAATGCGAGCGTTTTTGAAAATACAGATTTTCCAGACTTCTATATGGATAACCAATCCTTATGACAATACCTGGGTCCCTGCAGATCAGCTGGTTGAAGAGACTCCATGAAAAGACCCCATCAGCTGGTTGAAGAGACCCACACCCACTTCCCTGCTAAGACATATCCCTTTTTTGTAGAAGCCTTTAAAAAAAAAAAACACTTGATAAAGGCCGGGGACCCACAGGACGTAAACGCCACGATTGGCCCGCAGCAGAGACGCTGTGGGAAAAATCACGACATTTTACAGTGCAAGCAAAGGGGATGGGATTCATGCGAATCCCATGGCCACTTTGCGGAAGAAATCGCAGCGCGGACACACTGCGATTTGCAAAGCCATTGCGGCTTTGCAAATCGCAGCATGTCAATTATATCTACGGAAACACCGGCAGCATTCCCGTAGATATAATGTTAAGAGAAAGTTCGCAGAGGAAAACTCTGTGAACTTTCTCTTAAAAGCGCTGCGGAAAGAACTGCAATGCATTCATGCCGCGGTTCTTTCCACCTAAGCCTAAGTGTGGTGCAAGGTATCTTAGTAATTTTTTTTTTTTTTTTGGTGCAAATTATTCCAGAATTCTGGCACATTTTGCTTCAAAAATCTTCACCACTGTTTTTAACAGTTAGAAACAGTTAGATGAAAAGTAGCACGCTTATGGGGTAACTTGTGAAGGTAACCTCTTATCATCCCTATAAGCCTAAATTGAGAGACATTCTGTAAGGGTCAATGCACACTGAGTATTTGGGCGCTGATTCTGATGTGGAATCCATGTCAGAATCTGTGCAGAAAAAAATCCTTCCGTTGACTTCAATGGGAGGCTTTTTTCCGCGCAAATTCTGACAAGTATTCCGCATCAGAATCCATGCCCAAATACTCCATGTGCATTGACCCTTAGAGCAGCTCCCATGTAAGGGTCCATTCACAACGAGGAAAATGGCCCTGATTCTGCCACGATAACTCACGGCAGAATCAGCGCTGATAAAAAGGCTTCCATTTAGTCAATGGGTTCCGTATTTCACCCGACCCACATTGAAATCAATGGGTTATAAAGCCTCCCATTGATTTCAATGTGTTCCGCGCGGAAGACGTAACCCATTGAACTCAATGGGAGCCTTTTTATCAGCACTGATTTTGATGCAAGTTATCGTGGCAGAATCAGCGCCACTTTACTCAGTGTGAATGCCCCCTAAATTTGCCAGTAAGAGGAAATGTCTGGCCAGAAAAGGGCTTTCTCTGTCAATATCAGCTGTTTGCTGCAGGTGCTGGGAATGAACTTCTGTCTCTGTATGGTCAATTAAATCAGCCTTTGTAATCAGGGCTGGTCATTATCTGTAGAGGGTTCTTGTGCTGTTATGGGCTAGTTCACACAGAGTTTTTTGCAGGCAGATTTTCACATGGAATCTGCCTCAAAATCTGCCTGCAAAAAAGGCCCCCATTTATTTGAATGGGAGCCGCTCGCTTTTTCTTCCCACTAGTGTTTTTTTTTTCCATTAGCGGGAAAAAGAAGCAAGATGCCCCTTCTTCCCATTCATTTGGGCCTAATGAGGAGTGGAATGCCACACCTGAATGCCGGTGGTTTGTTATCCCGTCATGGCTAGCCACGCGGAGTTCACACGGCAGAGTTTGGTTTCCATCATTTGAACATATCCTCTGGGTCCTTGACATGCTGCTGCCAATATGATGGTAAATAGGTCACTTGCTAAGTATATAACAACTTGTATTAAAGTACAAATGTGTCAAGCATTAATTTAGCTTGGATTAGTCAATTTTTATGTAGCCAAATTAATACAATATTGCAACATGCTAACATTCTTGAAAGGCTGCAATGTGCAAAACAATTATTGGTTAACCACAAATAGACTCACATAGGATATCACTTTTGGGTCCATGATGAGAAACTTTCCAAACCCAACTCCCAGGGAGAACCTGTATTTAATACTCGAAAAGCAGGTGGGCAAACAAAAAAACACAGAAATTGTGATAAACTCTAGGCAAGAATTGGGTAGTCATCAGTCAGGATTTGGCCCAGAAGTCTTCCGTAGGGAAATCATTAAAGCACAGGAACTAACAATACCTAGAAGGAAGAAAAATGGGAAGCACCTAAAAATATCAGGCTGGATGACCAAAAAATTACATAACCTGCTAAAAAGGAAAAAGGAAACATACAAGAAGTGGAAGATGGGAACTATACCTAAGGAAGAGTACACAGCAGTCTGCAGACTCTGCAAGACAAGCATCAAAGGAGCTAAGGCTGAACACGAATTGAAGCTTGCAAAAGAGGCAAAGAGTAAGGTAAAAGGATTTTGGGGATATGTTAAAAGCAAAAGAAAAGTGAAGGAGACCATTGGAGTCCTGAAGAATGACAAAGGAGAAACAGTTAACATGGTGGAACAGCAGGTGGAGCTACTAAATTCATATTTTGTATCCGTCTTCTCCCAAGAAACTAATGGAAATATCGACATTAATGGTGATGGAGATGAGGGGAAGGAGGACTCCAAGCTGACTATAAGCGAAGGTCTGGTAAGAGAGCACTTAGCCAAGTTACAGGAAACCAAGTCCCCAGGACCAGATGATTTACACCCTAGAGTCCTGAAAGAGATAGCAGAGGAAATAACAGAACCCCTTGCTATAATCTTCGGTAAGTCATGGGAAACAGGAGTGGTCCCTTTAGATTGGAAAAGGGCAAATGTTGTCCCCATCTACAAAAAGGGGAAAAGGGACGATCCAGGAAATTACAGGCCGGTAAGTCTGACCTCGATAGCAGGAAAAATCTTTGAGCAAATTGTCAAGGAACATTTACTTCGGAACCTGGATGGGAAGGCATTAATTAACCAGAGCCAGCACGGCTTTATGACCAATAAATCTTGTCAGACTAACCTGATTTCCTTCTACAACAAAATCACTGAATGGTTGTACCAAGGGAATGCCGTGGACATAGTATATCTTGACTTCAGTAAGGCATTTGATAAAGTATCACATAACCTTCTTATTGAAAAAATGATTAAGTATGGCTTTGACAAAAAATCAGGTGGATTCACAACTGGCTTAATGATCGGGCACAACGAGTAATACTAAATGGCTACACATCGAACTGGAAGAAAGTCAAAAGCGGGGTGCCGCAGGGCTCTGTTTTGGGCCCAGTACTTTTTAATATCTTTATTAATGATCTGGACGATGGAATTATGGGGGAACTCATAAAATTTGCAGATGATACGAAGATAGGAGGAATAGCCAACACTAGAGAGGAGAGAGTGTATTCAAAAGGACTTAGACACAATGGGCTGAGACAAACAAAATGGTATTTAACAGGGACAAATGCAAAGTTCTACATCTGGGTAACAGAAATGTAAAAAACATATATAGTATGGGAGGAATAGAACTAAGTGATAGCATAGGGGAAAAGGACTTGGGCATAATAGTAGATCACAAATTCAACATGAGCCAACAGTGCGGTGCTGCTGCAAAAAAGGCTAATAAAATTCTGGGATGTATTAAGACAAGCATTGAATCTAGATCAAGAGAGGTCATTATTCCGCTGTACTCTTCCCTGGTCAGACCACACCTGGAATACTGTGTACAGTTCTGGGCGCCTCAATTCAAGAAAGACATTGATATATTGGAGCAAGTCCAGAGAAGAGCAACCAAAATGGTGGAAGGTCTGCAAACCATGTCCTATGAGGAGCGGCTAAAAGAACTGGGATTGTTCAGTTTGCAGAAGAGAAGGCTGAGGGGAGATTTAATAGCAGTCTACAAATATCTGAAAGGTAGTCACAGTGCAGAGGGATCTACCCTATTCTCATTAGCACAAGGAAGTACAAGAAGCAATGGGATGAAACTAAAGGGAAAGAGATACAGATTAGATATTAGGAAAAACTTTCTGACAGTGAGGGTAGTGAGAGAGTGGAATAGGCTGCCACGGGAGGTGGTGGGCGCTCCATCAATGGAAATCTTCAAGCGGAATCTGGATAAACATATAGCTGGGATGATTTAGGAAAACCTGCACTCGCAGGGGGTTGGACCCGATGGCCCTTGAGGTCCCTTCCAACTCTACCATAAGAATAAGAATAAGAATAAAAAAATATGGGTCAACGCTGGAAATATTGAGTCTTTGTATAAACTTGATGTATTTGTAAAGAAAAGAGTAAAATTGAATGACATTTAAAAACTTATGGCCACAAGTATAGCTTTCACTTTGCAAATGCCAATATTGATAAGTTCCCTCAATAACTTTAGGCAATGCCATATCTATGGATTATATAAGAATGTATTTATTACCTTATCCATTATGAGAAAGGTAGCTCACTAGCAGCAATGATGTGGACCCAACCAGTCAGAGACAGGGACACAAACTGTAGCAAACAGGTTTATTTAAAAATAAATAAATAAAATAAACCTTTACATCAGGCAAAATAAAATGCATCCTTAACTTCAGGCAAAACAGTATGAACCAAAATCCTGCTCGTCTGAGTGCTAACTAATAGTAAATACTAACTGTACAGTACATGGGGCATACTACCAGCTACATGAATCAACCAAAAATAGCACAATACCATCTCAGCAGTCTCACAGTGTGAGGTCAGACCCAGGCGCCTCCTCTCACTTCCAGGATCTGCCCTGAAGGGCAGGCTCTTCAGCCTTTTATGGCTCAGTAATGAGCTTATGACCTACTGACTTACTCCTGGGCTGAGGTCTACTCAAGACCCACACTGGACTACACATATGTCAGGAATATGGGGGAGATAAACCGGGACTCCAGCACTCTGCCTATCAATTTCTCACACCATCTATAGACTAATACAGCAGGAACTGCTGTTATGGAGTTTTTAGAGTGAGAAATGAAACCCTTGAGGGGATTCTAAACAAGAAATTATTAAATTTGCACATATAGTATACAAAAAAAAAAATTAATTGGGAAATTGCTGGGCAGAGACCTCCATTTACTCTAGTGACCTGTGAACATTTGTGCACACTACTGTTAAAGTCTGGCGCAATGGAAGGAGATAGCCTTATGTAATGTCTTTTAACCTCCAAGAGGAGTTCCAATGTATCAGTACTCATCAATCATTCATTTGGAAGAGAATAATGGCAAATACAAACTGTACACACATTGTGCAGAAAGGAGTCTTGAAAGAAAGACACATTTAACCAGCTCATAGCAAGGTCCCGCAGTACAATGGGAGCCTATGGCAATGAGGAAGTCAAAGCTTGTAACGATTGTGTATTACTGGAGAAGGATGTGAACGCTGGTTTTGTAATTTGTCTCATTCTGCAGATCTGATAGCTCAGCACAGAAATATTAAAATTAAGTGGCAGAATATATTTGCATCTTTTCAAATTCAATTTGGTTCCTGCTCCAAAATGTTAAGGGGCGATGAAATTTCCTGTTCATGACAGATGTGTCCTAGGAGGCTATTCAAATGTGTACAATACGGACAGATAGGAAAAAAGAAGAAAATGTACCCTTGGGCATATACCCTCATCATCAGCTCTCCAAAGACATTACATTAATCATCTCTATTCACTGGTTGGGTGACTGCGAGCAATATTCAGTTCTGTTAGTGGAAAAAGTTGTTTTTGTAAAATAATGAATATTAACTATCCTTTCTTATGGAATGTGAATGCTTCAGGAAATAAACCCATTTTACTGGAGATACAATGAAAAGAAAACATGTTTTTTCATGTCCCTAGTTTTATTAGAACAAGCTTAATTAATGTATGAGATGTTACACTGCCATTAAAATTCACTCTCATTGCCATGACAAAGAAGATGTGCTTTACAGATAATTTATTAGATACATGGGTTATGATGCTGATGGGATGCCGAGATAGTGTGCTGTTTGCTAAGGATTTATTGCTTCAACTTTAAAATAGGAAAATATAGCTAGACGAATCAGTGGAATCTGTTCTTATCCCGTAACACTAAAAGGATTAGATAAAAGAAGCTGTTGTAAGGAGGAAATAAAGGGAAAATTTTTTTAGGTAAAACTCATATTTATTTTGCTGATGTCAGACATATTACTCGAACCTCATCCACGCAGCTCCATTTTGTACAGAGCCATGAAAGGGCACCCGTAGAAGAGCACCGGCCTTACGTTAATCTTACTGTATCAAATTCCTCATAAATCTGACATTCAACATCTACAGTATGCCTGTGTAACTAATTGGAAGTGTTCAGAGGTTTGTTTCAGCAGATTCAATAGTAATTTGATTACAGAATATACAGGATTTGATTGTAGTCTCCTACAATGGGGATGTACAGGACTACGTAGTAGAGAGCTATAGACGCAGAAGTATTTACAAAGATATTAGCTACACAAGAGTTAGACAAAATTGGTATGAAATTGGTTGTGAAGGTGGACTAGGGGTTTGAGGGTCCATGGGGAGACATTCTGAAATATCTTAAGGATAAATAGATAAGAATACCTCTGTAATGTCATATATAATAACAGAGATGAGCGAACAGTAAATTATTCGATATTCACTATTCGTTTCGAATAGCCGCTCAATATTCAACTATTCGAACAAATTTTGAACCCCATTATAGTCTATGGGGAAAAATGCTTAGTTTCAGGGGAACCCACAATTTGACTCAGGAGGGTCACTAAGTCCACTATGACACCTCAGGAAATGATGCCGACACCTCTTCAATGCAACTGGGACTGCAGGGCAAGCATGTCTGGGGGCATCTAGCAAGCCCAAGTCACAGTTTTACCCCACCATCACAACCTATAAACTACGCACTTTCTACACTCAAAATAACCTCTATTGAAGTGGCAAAATACCTGAAAACCTTCTTTCTTCCCCAATTGGATGGACAGAAACCCAAATTTAAGCTAAAGAAACATTAACAAGCACCCCTTTAAATCACGTTGCCCATGACAACCACAGATGCAATAGGCAATGGGAAATCCAACAGTACCCACCCTGAACTGTCTTTGTGGATGTGTGTGTGTGTGTGTGTGTGTGATGTGGTAAGACCTTCCAAAATTAACTTTTTCTGGCCCTTAACGTGAGCCCTTCCAAATTAAGTTACAGGCCCATAAGCTGAGCTACCAGCAGATATTGAGGCCCTTTAGGTGACTTCAGCCTCTTACCAGCAGAGTTTTAGGCCCTTTAACTTAGTTCAGCCTTGTACCAGTAGAGTTTTTTGCCCTTTGAGTGAGTTGAGCTTTGCACCAGCAGAGTGTTAGCCCCTTTAAAATTCTTAGCCCCTAAAACGGTGGTTCCAGAACCATCACTCTCATTGTGTGGGATTGATGCAATGGATTGAAGTGAGGACCCAGACATTGACCTTTATTGTGATTGGGAAAATGATAACATTTTGGCATCAAGTCCTGGGGGTAACTTTTATTTAGAGGACCGCAGAGGTGGAGAATTAGCTCAGTTCTGATCAGGTGTAAATAGTCCAAACAACATGCTCCAGTACTTCAGATGTAGATCAGAAACCACTTTCCACTTTCACCAGATTTAACCAAGCTTCATCATCATCATCATCATCATCATCATCATCCTGCTGAGATGGAGCCACTAAAGGAAACCTTGCCTTCAAAGGTATGTTCTGAAGCTGCGACTGAGCCAAATCTAAACACAGAGTTCTTTGGAACGGAACAAAATTCACCAGCAGTGTTTTTGGCCCTTAGGGTGAGTTGAGCCTTGCACCAGCACATGTCCTGTAACATCAGGCGGGCCCTAAGTTCTGCGCTTTGCATAAAGTTCCACTTGACCACCGATGTGTGGACAAGTGCATGTGGCCAGAGACGCTACATCTCAATCACGGCACAATGGCTGAATGTAGTTGAGGCTGGGACCAGGTCGCAAACTGTGGTGGCCTGCCTTGTCCCCCCGCCCAATATTCCTGGCAAGAGTGCTGAAACATCACCCTCCTCCTCCTCCGCCGTTAAATCGACTCCAGCTACGAGCCGGAAACATTGCAACACTGGCGTGGGGAGACGTCAGCAGGCCGTGCTGAAGCTCATCAGCTTGGGGGACAGACAGCACACTGCATCCAAGGTGAGGGATGCTATCCTGGATCATATGGCAATGTGTTTTTCCCCGTGGCACCTGGGGCCAGGCATTTTTGTCGTGTGTGATAATGGACTGAACCTGGTAGTGGCTCTCGAGCTTGCCAGCCTCCAACAGGGTCCATGTCTGGCCCACGTTTTCAACTTATTGGTGCAGCGGTTTTTAAAAACGTACCCCAATTTACACGAGCTACTGGTTAAAGTGCGGCGCTTGTGCGCCCACTTTGGCAAGTCTACAGTAGCTGCTGCTAGCCTCAATACACTCCAGCAATGCCTACATCTGCCTGAACCACCGGCTGTTGTGCGAAGTCACCACATGCTGAAACCCTAGATATCATATGTTGAGCAGGGTGTGTGAGCAGCAGAGACCTTTGATGGAGTTCAATCTCCAAAACCCAAGGGTTTATCAACATTAGCATGCGCTCATCGGAATTCCTGATATGACAGCTGCGTTAAGCAGGGTGCAGGGTACAACGCAGACCAGGCCCGAGTCACAGGAACAGGTGTTACAATGGCTAGCGGATAATGCTTCCAGCTGCTTTTCCACCAGCCATTCAGTGTTAGGATCGGGTCTCGCAGGTCTCCGTCCCAGCACACAGCGCCACCTGCGGGTCAGTCCGACTCTCGCCCTCGCTGTCATGCAGTGAGGCGACTGGTGTATATGTCCAGTTTTCCCCCTACTGAGCATGCTCAGACATTTCGGAGCTGCTCGGAAGTTAAGTCCTGTTTTGGCCACACGGAGCATGTAAGGTGAGGTCATGGGCACTGCCCTGCTGGGCAGAGACTTCCCCTTAAATAGTTTGAGTTTCCGCCGCCTGGCGCTCACACTTAAACTCAAACCAGGGAATGACACCGCAGGGCTAGGTTCCAGCAAATCTTAGGTGACAGGTTAGGCCTCTGTCTGGGGATATCTCTGTCTCTAATTCTGGGAACATTTAGGTAGAACCTGTAAAATCCTGACTGCCAGCTCCACACTAGGGATTGGGAACAGCAGACGCTGTCCTAGCTCATGGCACTGCAGCAGGTGTGGTTTCTCTAGTTAGCCTATTGCTTTGTCTTCGCCACTGCCACTCCTAGTGGTTAAGGAGTCTTGTTTTGTGTTTTCTGACCAGAGGTGACGTTTAACCCCTGGCAGCCTGGGCTGCAGCCTAAACTCTGGTGCAGCCCCCCAGTAAAGGTTACTGGTGCACGGCTACTGCAGCTAATCTACATTAAAAGCTGTACACACCCATTCACCCAGTGAAGTTAACTGGAGTGAATCCTGCTTGGCGGCTACTACATATTAAAGCCGCACACACACCATTCACCCAGTGAGATTAACTGGAGTGAATTCCCCTTGCAGCACTGTTCACATTAGGAGCTGCACCGCCTCCCTTCTCCAGTGAAATCAACTGGTGTATGTGTGTTGCCCCTGTACACACTAGTGCAGTACAGCAGCTTGCTCAGACACGGCCACCCCAGAGGCTTGTGGACCTCACTGCAGTGACCTGCAGTCTTGTGGTTACGTGGTTACAATACTATTTTTTATATTAGTCCACAGAACCATAAAAGTCAGCCACTAACTACAGTCGTGTTCATACCCAAGAGTCTGCCCCTCCTTCTTCCAACATGCCCAATCTTCCCAACAGAGTCATCCCACCCTTGCCCCCTCCCAGGTTTTCTTTTCAGGTCCTTTTACTGTCTCTCCCTCTGTTGAACCACTCCCTGAATCGCAGGAGCTACCAGACAACTTTGTGTGTCCTGATGCCCAAATACTGGAGCATCTGCCATTCCCTACCAATTTTGTGGTTGTGGAAGGAAGGGCAACTCACTTCTTTTTTCTGCTCCCATTGATTTCAATTGATTCCAATGACCAGCTCCCATTGATTTCTATGGGAGGCATTTTTTTGAGCAGGATTTTGATGCGTATTCCACATCAAGATCCTGACCATTTTACCCCGTGTGAAGTAGCCCTTAATCATTATTCATATTTGTGTTGCCTCTGTGTTCTTTTTATAGATCTTGTGGCTGTCCATACATCTAATAGTTTTGACAGGGACAGCCAATGACAGATAGGTAAGGGCCAGACAGGACACTATTACCGTATTTTTCGGACTATAAGACGCACTTTTTTCCCCAAAAATTTGGGGGGAAAAGAAGGGTGCGTCTTATAGTCTGAATGTAGCGCCTGGCACCCGCCGTAATAGAGAGGCGAATGCCGGCAAGGGATAGACGCCGGCACAGGTGCCGGGGCCTGAGACATCGCTGCGTTCCTCTGCCCTGCATGAAGCCAGCAGCGGCAGGGGCGATGCTATTCCGCTCCTCCGTCCCCCCGCCGCTGGCTTCATGCAGGGCAGAGGAGCGCAGCGATGTCTCAGGCCCCGGCGTCTATCCCGTGCCGGCATCCGCCTCTCTAGTACAGCGGATGCCGGGTCAGTATCGGTGGCCCCTTCTCCCCCGGGGCCGGTACCTGTAAAGTTGCAGGCCGGCTCCTGCGCGGCGATATCGCAGGAGCCGACCTGTTCGGGTGACAGCCGGGAGCCTAATGAGGCTCCCAGGCCTGTCACTGCTATATTAGTATTGCGGCTGGTCTCTGACCAGCCGTAATACTAATAGACAGAATGTCCCATAGACGGCAATACAGTTGTATTGCCGTCTATGGGACTTGCAATCAAGTGACCGCAGGTTCAAGCCCCCGGGGGGGAATAAAATAGTTAAAAAAAAAAAAAAGCTTTAAAAATATATAATAAAAATATAAAATAAATAAAAGTTCTAAATCACCTCCTGTCCCTAGAATATATATATATATAAAAGTAGAAAATCATATATCATAAACCACCGTTTTTTTTTTCAATACAAGGTGATCTAAGCAATAGATATTCCCCAAAATGGTATAACTAAAAAGTACTTCTGGCCCCGCAAAAAAAAACACTCTATGCATCCCCGTACAGCTGCAGGGTCACCTGTCAATGTGGCCTTGCAGCTGTTGCAAAACTACAACTCCCATATATTAAATATTTTACCATTTTTTGCTTCAAAAATTTTTTTCCCTATTTTCCTCCTCTAAAACCTAGGTGCGTCTTATAGTCCAGTGCGTCTTATAGTCCGAAAAATACGGTATATTCGACCCAGTACAAGTGTAACCCCCTCACAGGAGTTACTAATGGTTATTTGGCCATATAAGTGCCTTACATGTTATGATGGATTGTATATGTTGCCATGTTTATTCTGTATTCATTTGTGTAATGTTGTTAAGCTATTGTTCTCTGGTTTCACTTGTCCTAGTGAGCTGTGGTCTCCATAGCAACACACACTACGGTGAGTGGATCTGTAGCTGGAACAGGAAATAGTCATAGCAGGGAGAGGAAGTAGTATTCTGTAAGCAGCCAGGGAAGGAGAAGCAAGGAGCAGTGGCCATCTTGTGTTTCAGACACTGTGCTGTGAGGATTTCCACAGCAGTAGCAGGACAGAGAAGCTGTGTGACAGAGCCCTGCATCACCATCAGTAAGAGGACAGGCTTATATCAGGCTAAGCAGAGCTATAACCCTGGCAGCCTGCACCTACCTCTACAAGGTAACTGAGCCCCTGCAGTAGACCATAATCTGGATCTGCAGACATCTTAGACTCTCTGCTAATACATGGGAAGGTGTCATCCAGCTACAAGCCACTGTGCCACAGCTCACTGCTACAGGACAAGTGACCAGCAGATGCCTATTACAATAAAGCAGTGAGCACTTCTACTGATCCTGGCCTGGACATTGCCTTCCTTGTAGCTAAGCCCTGGGCTAAAGCTCTTTGTTGGAGTAGAGCACTGGCACCCACATCACCATCTCAGCCCAGAGACCAGCGGGTGTCTCCATACTCCAACTGGCGTCACATCTAACTGACTCTGCCTATTACCCTGTGCACCTCTCCTGGGAGTTCTGGTGCCTATAAGGTCACCGTGACAGTCCAGCCTCCTGCACGGTTCTCCCAGGGTGGTCGCAGTTGGCGTCACGAACAGGATTGCTGTGCCATTGAAAAAGAAGGGAGGCACTTGAGCTGCCGGCAGGAAAAAAAGGATCTGTGACTGCGACACTGTGCAATATCGCCATCTTGGCCCTGCATCGCACACTATACCTGAATCTACAGCACAGGCAACAGCAGGTGAGCCACGTACTGCCAGTATGTTTAGGAACAAAGAAAAAAGGGATTTTGTCAGTTTTAAACACCAAGGGTTCAGTAATGAGGAAGAGGGGTGTAGTGTTTCAGCCCCCACAGCTGCAGTAATGCCAATCACAATGCCTTATTACCCAGGTGTGCCATGGCTGCCACTCTATGTAGGCGAGCCAAATACCCTAAAGGACTTTAAAGAAAAGATGCAAGCAACTTTCAAAGTTTATCCCCTCACTGCTGAGCAGAAGGTTGCTATCTTAATGGGTCAGATGGGAGGAGCAGCCCTCCGTGAAGTTAAGTCCTGGGATGTTAAGGAGAAACAAACTGTTAAGCAAATTTTTGATAAACTGAGCGTCATATTTGAAACTAAGACTCTGTCAGAACTAAAAGCTCGGTTCTTTTGCCGCAAGCAGAACGCAGGTGAAAGTCTTAGAGACTATGCTCTGAGCTTGGATGAAGCTCTCCGCCAGGTTGCGCAACTAGATCCTCATGAGCTTCACAATTATGATTGCACGCTGAAGGAGCAATTCATCAAGGGTGCTACACCTGATGCAGTTAAAATGCAACTACGTATGCTTAAATCTCAAGACCCTGACCGACCCTTCAACCTATTTAAAGAGACAGCCATCCAAATCCTTAAAGTGGACACAATGCCAGAGGAGCAGCATAATGTGCCCTCAGCTTCTACAGCACCTCCGCCCTGTGTAATCCAACAACCCATTGCTCAGTGCGCACAGATCCAACCTTCTGACTCCAACATTGAACTCCAAGGACAAATTGCTGAACTTTCAAAGAATCTAATTAAGCTTTGCAAAAAAGTGGATGACCTTCAGCTGACACCACTGAGGTCTCCCTCATCCCGGCACTGGCAGCGACCTTCGCCACGTCAGTATTCACGCAGACCGTTATTCCGACCCGGTCGCAGGGTCACGGACCAGTTTGATTCATCCGGAAGGCCCATCTGTCGAAGTTGTCATTTACCAGGACATGTTGAACGAGAATGCCAGTCTTTAAACTAGGCCGTCCTGGGGCAGAGGACCTACCCCCAGGAGACAACCACCACCATGGTCCACTATCACCTGAATGGGGCCAACGTTTCATTGGAGACCGTCCTATCCTTTCCATCAATATGAACAACATCCCACTGACTGCTCTCTTGGATACGGGATCACAGACGACCACCATGCCCCTTGCCCAGTTTGAAAAATATTGGTCTCAAGATCAGCTACAACCATGCAATCCTCATGAGCAGGTGACTCTAATTGCCAGCAATGGACAAGAACTTAAACAGGTAGGATACTTCCTAGCCACCCTTAAGATTGGCAAAACCGAACTGAAGGATCAAGGGATTGTCATTGTGGACGTTGCCAAAGACAGAGACACTCCCTCCATCATCATTGGGACCAATGTCTTAGTTAATTGTTTTGATGAAGCCATTGCTGCCTTGTCTGACACTCTTCAAATAGCCGCTCCAAAAGAGAGACACATCTACCATAAGGCCATTAAGGTTTTGATACAACAACAACAGGTACAACTTTCCCAAGGTGAGATCGGAAAAGCTAGGGTGACTGACGCTAGACCCATCATCTTACCACCTGGTCATGTGATGATGGTCTGGTGCCGGGCCAGGTTTGGTGTCAAAGGCAGGGATTACTCCGTGCTCATCGAGTCAATGCCTACGGATCGTACAGTTATTGCTGCCCGTAGTTTGGCTAAGGTGACCCATGGACGAGTCCCTGTACAATTGTTGAATTTTGGGGATTCTGAAGTTACACTACCTCGGTATACAGTGGTTGCCAAATTATCCAGAGTTCAGGATGCTGATTGCCTCCAGAGAGTCCATTGTGAAGCTCAGACCACCAATTCACAACCCACATGTAACCCCACTGGGGAGCAAAAAGAATGGTGGCAAGAGATTCACCTTGGAACCCCTGAGACGCCTTCATCTCAGCTGGAAGGGGTATTGCGGGTAGTTCACGAATACGAACACATTTTCAGCAAGTCCCCTATGGACTTTGGGCATGTCACTGCAGTAGAACACACAATTCAAACTGGTGATCATCCTCCCATCAAGCAAAGACATAGGCCCATTCCCCCAGCACAATACCAACAAGTAAAAGGCTTACTCCAAAACATGAAGGATTCCGGTGTCATAAGGGACAGCCGAAGCCCTTGGGCTGCTCCCTTAGTACTCGTCAAAAAGAAGGACGGTACCATTCGCCTTTGCGTGGATTACCGCAAATTGAATGATATCACCCACAAGGATGCGTATCCACTGCCCCGGATAGAGGAGTCCCTTGCAGCTCTTCAGTCTGCAGCCTACTTCTCTGTCCTGGACCTTACCAGTGGATACTGGCAGGTCCCTATGTCCCCAGCTGATGCTGAAAAAACTGCCTTCACAACACCAATGGGTCTGTTTGAATTTGACCGGATGCCATTTGGGTTGTGCAATGCGCCTGCCACATTCCAACGGCTCATGGAGTTCTGTTTAGGTCATCTAAACTTTGAGTCTGTCCTGTTATATCTGGATGATATAATTGTTTACTCCAGAACATATGCAGAGCATTTGGATCACCTTGCGAGAGTGTTTGAGTCTTTGGATCGCTATGGTCTGAAACTCAAACCTTCCAAATGCCATCTCCTAAAATCTGAAATCCAATACCTGGGACACATTGTGAGCGCTGATGGGGTGTCGCCAGATCCTCAGTACACTGAACGGATACGCGACTGGCCAACTCCTGAAACGGTAAAAGACATCCGTAGATTCCTTGGGTTCGCCGGTTATTACCGCCGATTTGTAAAAAACTTTGCCCGGATTGCTGCACCCTTACAGGCTGTACTGATAGGTCAGTCTACCACCCGATCTGGTAAGAGTCCAACTATCCAATGGACCCCTGAAATGCAAAAAGCATTTGATGAGTTAAAAGCGGCCTTAGTCGGTCCGAATGTCCTTGCTTACCCTGATTACAGTAAACCGTTCATTCTGCAAACAGATGCAAGTAAAACTGGACTTGGTGCTGTCCTGTCCCAGAAACAAGAAGGTTTGATTAGACCCATTGCATTTGCCAGTCGATCGCTTCGGGCGACTGAACGTAATGACTCTAACTATAGCTCCTTTAAGTTGGAGTTTCTGGCCTTGGTTTGGGCGGTTACCGAAAAATTCCATCATTATCTCACCGCCACTCCTTTTGTTGCATACACAGATAATAATCCTCTGACCCATCTTAGCACTGCCAAATTGGGAGCAATTGAGCAGCGTTGGGCTTCACGTCTTGCCAATTATCAGTTTACCTTAAAATTCCGTGCAGGGAGGGAGAATGTTAATGCTGACATTTTATCTCGGTTACCCCAAGAGTCAATTAATGACCTAGATGACCCTGACATATGGGAAGAAGTTGAACTCCCTGACTTCTATGACAAAGTCACTCAACGTGTTAATCAAAATGTCCGGACTAAATATTGTACCCTTCAGACCGTGCGAGTTGAGTCCCTCCATCATATGGATTGGGAACAAGTCCAAAAACAAGATCCAACATTGCAAAGATTAAAAGACCTTTTAAAAGATTCTAATTCAATAGGTCCAGATAACAATGCAAGCCCTGAACTTCAAAATCTTTGGCGAGAGCGCGGTCGTTTAACCTATCTGCAGGGAAAACTGGTCCGCCGTTATGTAAATCCTCGTACCCATGAGCGAGTGTTTCAGATTGTGATACCAAGACAAGACGCTCCTTTGATCTTGGATGCGTATCATAATCAGTCAGGACATTTCAATGCCCAAAAGACAGAACGAACCATTAAGGATCGTTTCTACTGGGTGGGAATGCGCCCTCAAATTGAACAGTGGTGCCGGGATTGTGCACAATGTGCTTTGCGGAGAGGATCTAACCAACGGGCCCCTCTACAGGGCATTGTCACAGTCAGACCACTAGAGTTGGTAGCGCTTGACCACGTCAAGTTGACACCAAGTCGGTCAGGTTACACTTATGCACTAACAATGATTGATCATTTTTCAAAATTCATGGTTGTAGTCCCAGTAAAAGATCTCACTGGTAAAACAGCAGCTCGGGAATTCCAAAGACATTTTGGGCGACCCTACGGTTATCCTGAAAAGATCCTTACTGATCAAGGTCCTGCATTTGAATCAGAGCTTTTTCAAGAGTTCTGCGATCTCTATGGGTGTCAAAAGATCCGCACTACAGCCTACCATCCCCAGGGTAATGGGCTTTGTGAAAAAGCCAATCAAATCATTATCAACATGCTGAGAACAGTTGCCCGTGAAAAACGATCTGAGTGGCCAGAGCTATTGCCAGAGATCACTGAGATCTATAATAACACCAGACAGGATTCCACAGGGTACACTCCTGCATACCTCCTTAGAGGGACAGTTAGGACAGCTCCCCGCTGATCACCAAATGGGAGTGATTACAGAGGTTAGGTCCCCACCTTTACCAAATGACACTTGGGTAGCAGAAAGACTAAGGGTTAATAGAGAACTTCAGGAACTTGTGTGTAAATCTCTGGACCAGGCTAGACACAAACAGGCTCTCCAGTATGACAAAGGAGCAAATGCTCAACCCTTGCAACCTGGAGATAAGGTCCTAAAAAAACGACATGTTAGGCATCATAAGTTAGAGGATCGTTGGGAAGACAACGCCTATGTTGTCCAAGAGGCACCACATGATAACCCTAAAGTGTGTAAAATTGTTCCAGAGGATGGAGAAGGTCCATCGCAGTTAGTGTCTCGAGATGATCTCAAAGTCTGTCCCTCCTCTTATACAAGTCCTAGAGTGACCCGTCGGTTACCAGCTACTCCACACGCTCTGTCACAACCAAGACGGACATTACCCTGTATACCCATTCCTGGGCAACATGGTAAAGAATTAGGACTTGCTCTGGCTTCCCCTAACTTATACTTCTTTGTGAGACCTACGGTTACACCGTTGCAAAGAGAGACTCCTTCTGTGTCAAGGGAAACAAGTGACTCCATTTCCTCAGATGGCTTTGTATCAGAGACTCCGGATACTCAGGTACTCCCTGTTGAGAGAGAGGAGGCCTCAGAGTCTGAAACAATTTCTCAAAGGAGATCCCAAAGGGTAAATAAGGGTAAACCCTCAGTTCGCTACAGCCCTTAAAGGAGCATGTCAAGATCAGCCATAGTAGACTGTGCATTTCAGCTGATCATCTGCCTTGGAGACTGTTGTTTATCTTCACTTCAACAAATAAGCCATACACCTGGTGCCATAGTGGCGACACCATGCTTGGACTGCCCAAAGTTCTACCTCTATGTTTATTATTTGTTCCTAACCCATTTAACGTTTATTCCATTTACTTTGTACTATGGGATATTTAAGCCATTGACTGTTTTCTGTGTTATTGGTAGCCCGAGGACGTGCTACATTCAAGAAGGGAGGGATGTAACCCCCTCACAGGAGTTACTAATGGTTATTTGGCCATATAAGTGCCTTACATGTTATGATAGTTTGTATATGTTGCCATGTTTATTCTGTATTCATTTGTGTAATGTTGTTAAGCTATTGTTCTCTGGTTTCACTTGTCCTAGTGAGCTGTGGTCTCCATAGCAACACACACTATGGTGAGTGGATCTGTAGCTGGAACAGGAAATAGTCATAGCAGAGAGAGGAAGTAGTATTCTGTAAGCAGCAAGGGAAGGAGAAGTGTGGCAGTGGCCATCTTGTGTTTCAGACACTGTGTTGTGAGGATTGCCATAGCAGTAGGACAGAGAAGCTGTGTGACAGCGCCCCCATCACTATCAGTAAGAGGACAGGATTATATCAGGCTAAGCAGAGCTATAACCCTGGCAGCCTGCACCTACCTCAACAAGGTAAATGAGCCCCTGCAGTAGACCAGAAGCTGGATCTGCAGCCATCTTAGACTCTCTGCTAATACATGGGAAGGTGTCAGCCAGCTACAAGCCACTGTGCCACAGCTCACTGCTACAGGACAAGTGACCAGCAGATGCCTGTTACAATAAAGCAGTGAGCACTTCTACTGATCCTGGCCTGGACATTGCCTTCCTTGTAGCTAAGCCCTGGGCTAAAGCTCTTTGTTGGAGGGAGCACTGGCACCCACATCACCATCTCAGCCCAGAGACCAGCGGGTGTCTCCATACTCCAACTGGCGTCACATCTAACTGACTCTGCCTATTACCCTGTGCACCTCTCCTGGGAGTTCTGGTGCCTATAAGGTCACCGTGACAGTCCAGCCTCCTGCACGGTTCTCCCGGGGTGGTCGCACAAGCAGTTACTAATACTGGTAAATTGGGAATATTCCCTATTGATGTACAATATTGAGAAGTAACATGTTTTGTGCTAATAAATTATTATATGACATATTTGGGTGAGTATCTCCATTTTATATATGCATATATTTTGTGTTTTGTAGACTTTGTGGTTTGTGCATATCAGACATAACCCCCACGTTTCAAAGATTAGCGGTGCCCACTATTTTTCTAACTTGTCCAAATTCCACCTGAAACCAGCCTCCATTGATGTCAGTGGGAGTCAGATGCTGATTTTGTGAGCTAGAAAATAAGCGTCATGCTCAATCTTGAAGCAGATTCCGCCAGGTAGCTCCAATTGAAATTAATGCAAGGAGGATAATACGGACTAGCAGGTGTGGAATGTGACACCTCATTTGGACAAGTGAAAAATTGGGCTGCAAACTCCTGAAGGTGAATTTTTCAGCTAGGAAAATTTCATCCATGTAATCATACCATCGAATCATGACTTTCTGGACCTTGCTATGTGTACTGGGACAAAGGAAAAATATTCAAATCTGTCTCCCAAGATGTAAACAGGGAGACAGTGCCTCTGTTATGCTGCCCTCTATAGCAAGCACCCTGAACAACATGCCCGACTTCCCAGAAGCCTTCACTGCATGATGCGAGGTTATAACCAAATCAATTTCTCAGCTATGGACGGCACCGTTTCTGTCTCTTTGGACTTCATCAGCGGAGCCTAGAGAGGATTGATTTGGTTTAAGTGAGAGGCTGAGAGACCAGATTGTGGGGATAACGTCTATCTGTAGGGAGAGACCACCTTCTCAGGTGTGTGGAGACTTATACAGCCATAGTTGCTCCACTGCAAGGGAACATGGGAAAAATATGCAAATCTGTCTCCCAAGATGTAAACAGGGAGACAAAGGGATGCTGGAACATTTGTGGCACTAGGACTAAATTAAACACTTGAATTCAATGATGAACAGGTCTGTCCCAATACTTTTCACCCTATGTTGTACCATCTAGTTATGGTATAACAGTCCTTCTGACTTCTTCCGGCTTCTTCCAGGTCATGTTGATGTATTGCATTAAAGAGCATTAAATAATGTTCAGGTCAGCAAACATTTTTTCAGTATAAAACAATGGAAAAAAAAAACACATTAAAAATATCAATTTATACACATCCCCTTATCTTATAAAACAATAGTAATGGCTGTAAGTGTTGGAAACCCTGACAATTTTCCAGAAAATGAAGTACTTCTCCCAGAAAATTGTTGCAGTTATACTTGTTTTGTTATTTCCTTTGTGTATTGAAACAACACAAATGGTGGTTTATGTAGATAAACTGTTTTCCCTTAGTCATAACAGCACAATGTGGGGTATTTCTGCCCCTGCGTGCTGGTAGGACAGATGGAATATTTTAATCAGCAATTAATTTAAATATACATGACTAGGCCCTATGAGAGGGCACAGAGACCTCCCACCCATGTGTTAATACAATAGTAATCAAATACAATAGGGAGGGAAGCCTTGTACTATGACTAAGGGAAAACAGTTTATCTACATAAACCACCATTCCCTGTCGTCATACCAGCAGCACAATGTGGGGAGATGTCAAGTAATCCCCTTAGGAAGGGTTTCCTCGACTTAACTTACCGAGCTCAAGACTGAATGGCCAAAGGCCGTCGCGTCTGAAGCACGAGAGCTCAGCTTATAGTGCTTCCTGAAGGTGTTGTGAGATGACCTTGAAGCTGCCGAGCAAATCTGTTCCAGAGGCACCACCTTCTTCTCCGCCCATGTGGTTGCGACCGCCCTCGTGGAGTGGGCCCTAAAATACACGGCAGGAGAAAGACCTTGAGAGGAAAAAGCCAACCTGATGGCTTCCTTGACCTAATGGGAGATTGAGGATTTAGAGGCCTTCTGGCCCCTAGATCTTCCAAATATGTTAACCAGTAGATTCTCAGACCTCCTGAAACTTTCCGTACATTGTAGGTAGATGCGCAAGCATCTGACCAAGTCAAGAGAATGAAGTCTCAGCTCCTCCAGAGATGAGGGAGTAGGAAAAAAGACTGGCAAAGATATAAGCTGATTCAGATTTGCCAGGGAAAAGACCTTGGGCCTGAATTCCGGCAAGAAACACAATTATACCCTGTCCTCAAAGAAAGAGGTATAGGGTTCTTTGGACGAGAGCGCCCAAAACTCTCCTACTTTCTTGGCTGAAGTAATTTCAAGCAAGAAAGTTGTCTTATAGGCCAGAAACTTCAGGTCCAATTGATCTAGCAGCTCAAATGGAGAGTCGCAGAAACATAAGAGGACCGTTCCAAGGTCCCACTGCAGAACCTGAGCGGAGACTGCAGGTCTGATCCTCATTGCACCCTTTAGAAAGTTACCAACTAAAGGGTGTTGAGTTAAACACCTCCCCCCTGCCACATGTACCTTTAAGGTAGAGGGGGCCAGTCCTCTGTCTAGGCCGTCCTGAAGAAAGTACAGAATCAACCCCACCGAGGGGTTAATAGGCACAATTTCGCATCCAGCCCACAAAGCTTTGAAGATCTTCCAGATCCTGAGATAGTTCTTGTTGGTGGATTCCACTCTTATGTGGGCAAGTGTCCTCAGGACGGCCTCTGACAGTCCGCTATTCAGTAATAGGGACTGTTCAACCTCCAGGCTGTCAGGTTGAATCTCACCAGATCCTGGCATCTCTGTCCACCTCGAGTGACCAAGTCAGGGAGAGGGGGAAACCTACAATAAATGCTTTGACTCATCAGTATGAGCTAGGCAAACCAAGTCCTTTTTGGGATGAAGGCAATCGCCTGGACTTGGTCCTGTCTTATCATCATCAATACCTTGGTCTGAAAATGCAGACCAGCCTGAACCTCCATATGATGGACAGGACATCCACTGTCAAGGTATTGTCCTCCTGATACACAGAGCAGGACTTCTCTACCTTGGCGTTGAGTCGGGTTGTCCTGAGGTCGAGCTCTGGAAGACCCCACATTTGGACCATATGCTGGAACACCTCTGGGACCATTCTCCTGATACAGTAATATCCGCTACTATGTTCAGAGAGCCCTTGATGTGAACAGTGGTCAACTGGGTCAGGTTCTTCTGGGCCCAGGGAAATCTCAGATTTGTCACTTTCAGGAGAAGTCTGGACCCGGTTCCTCTCTGTCCAGGCAACTAGTGCCAGAGGCAGCAAACCAATCCCATCTTTGAACCTCCTCCATATATGACTGTTTGTACTATGCTCTTTTCTTTGTAGGCCTTATTCCATTTTCAGTAAAAAGTAGAAGGATGCGTTTTACCAAAATATCTCTATCTTGGTCTCATCTGTCCACCAGACATTTTCCCAAAAGGATTTTGGCTTACTCACATACACTTTGACAAACAGAAAGCTACATTTTTATGTCTGTGTCAGCAGTGGGGTCCTTCTGGGTCTCCTGTCACAGCATTTCATTTTATTCAAATGTCTATCAACAGATAGTTTGTGCTGACATTGATGTACCCTGAGCCTGCAGGACAGCTTGAATTTCTTTGGAACTTCATTGGGACTGCTTATCCATCATCTGGACTATCATGCGTTGCAAAGTTTCATAAATTTTTCTCTTCCATTCACATCCAGGGAGATAAACTACAGTGTCATGCGTTGTAAAATTCTTTGTTATGTTGTGCACCAAAAAAAAAGAACATCAAGATCTCTGGAGATAAATTTGTAACTGTCCTCAGACAGTTCTCTTCTTCTCTTTCTGTTCTCCATGCTTAGTGTGGCACACACCAACACACAATGCAAAAATTGAGTCAACTTCTCTCCTTGTTATCTGGTTTCTAGTGTGATTTTTTTTATATTGCCCACACCCGTTACTTGCTACAGGGGAATTTGTATGAGCATCACATGATTGAACCAAAGTTTTTTACCCACAATTTTAAAAATGTGCCAACAGTTTTGTTCTGCCCATTTTTAGAGTTTTGTGTGAAATGATGCCCAATTTGCCTTTGTTGTTCCAATACACACAAAGAAAATAAACATATGTATAATAAAACATGTGTAATTGCAATAATTTTCTGGAAAAATTTCAGGCATGCCAGCACTTACAGCCATGACTGTATAAATAAATATAATCAATATATCACTGAATCTTATTATTTATTTTATATAAAACAAACCAAATGTTACAACCTATAACTACAACATAAAAATTAATATAAGTACCTAAAGTCATACATTAGTATCTTTCGGTCCATCTGATATTTATTATAATCAGTAGAGTAATGCAATTTTTCAATTTTTCTGACCACATGACTCATTTTAACCAATAAAAATAGGTCCCATAGAACCCAAACGAAATCTTTTAGGTCACTTGTTTCTAACTTACCAATGAATACTCTCACCATTGACCCACTTCCCATATCCCAAACTGACCTCTTTTACATGGTTATCACCACCTATTCAAAAATCACTGCAGAGTTTATTACTGAAGAAGATGCTAGTATAAAATAACTAAACCAAACTGGGGACTTATAAGTGATAATACAAATTGGTTAGACCAGCAAGAACTCTTATACATTGGAGGACAAATACACAACTCAGATCCATCAATATCTAAACCACCATCTAATACAAGCTGATATGAATAATTGCACCTAATAAATAACTACACCGACTAATAAAAAATAACCCATCAAACAAACCAATGGAATTTACTGGTTGTACAAGGGATTCTATGGGATTTGGCGAGCTTGATTTTTTTCCACTTGATCCATCGCTTATGATCTTAGAAACTATGCAAACCTTATATATTTGAGTGTGCTTCTGCAGTTCAGGAAATTCCCCAACGGAAAGTCACTTAGTAAGTCCACTAAGGGCGGGTTCACATCTGCACCCTTGCGCGCATTAGCCAATCCAGCTGGGTTTCTGTCTTCTGCCCCGAGAAACTGGACAGGGGACGGAAACTCAGCACTCAGTTTTCAAACCCATTCAAGTGAGCGTTTTGTACCTGCCCGCGGACAAAACCGTTTTTTTTTTAACCGGACACAAAGTCGGACATGCCAACGTGTCCGATTAAAAAAAAAACGATTTTGCCGCGGACAGGTACAAAACGCTCACGGGCACACTCTTTTCAAACCCATTCACTTGAACGGGTTTGAAAACTGACTGCTGGGTTTCTGTGCCCTGTTCAGTTTCTCGGGCAGAAGACGGAAACCCAGCTAGATTGCCTAAAGTGCGCACAGCCGCAGATGTGAACCCGCTCTAAGAAATATCTCACACACAAGTATCTTATTTTAATGTGTTTAAACCAGTAAAGATATATGTTATAGTACTCCCACTCCCAGATCAACATGACTACCGGTACTACTTACAGATGTATACAGAATGTATCTGTTTAATTCTTTTGTTTCACCGAAAGCCTTCAGTTGTACGGCCAGCACTATAAGTGAAACTTTACTGCTAAGATTTGACATTTTAGGTGAACTATAAGGATTGATTGATTGATTGATTAAATCTTTATAAATCTGTAATTTAAAATAACTGGATTTCCTCAGCTGAAGCCTACAGTTTTCACATGAACACTCTGCATGACAGTGTAGCAGTACAGAAATAATCTTCCTAGATATGAATTATACACAGCTTGGTACATGGCAACAGTGGCAGCTGGATCATGCATTTCATCACACATGTGTTGTATTAAATTGCAGAAATATATATATGTATTAAAATAGCGGAAAGACTAGGCTGTCTTATTAATGTAGCCAAAAATTACTTCTTCTTTTTCTTCTTCCTTTATATTATTGTTGTTATTAATTATTATTATTATTATTATTATTATTATTATTATTATTATTATTATTATTATTACTACTACTATTATCTAAACGAAACGAAACTAAAACTCACATACAGTTGAAATAGTTGCAGAACCCAATGAATTCTGCAGAATCAGCCAATAATCTTATGGGGATCCTTTAAATATTCCCTGATGGCACATGTTAAAAGGAACGTTGATTGTTCCTGCAGTAGAATCCCCTCTCCCCATCAAAATAACCATACAGACAGGGGCAAGTGTGCATGTTTATGGTGGATTCTGGATTTATACTGAATGTGCATTTCACTGACTGCTATCTCATGTGTAGGCCATGCTTTACTGGCAATTTATTATAAGCAGTAAGACACTTTAGAAGGTTTGGCTGAAATATGAAACAAAGTGCCATGGCTGGCTCATGGTTTGGCGACAGAGCCTCAGTGCACCCCTTTTGGAGCAACTCTTGTACACCACAGCAAAAAAACACCCAAAATTGAATATGAAGAAAGGAGAGGGGGTAGAAAAGACACTCAAATATTTGTTGCTGTTACACTCTGATATTTCTTGCTTTTTTAACACTGCTTGGTTGTAGATATGAAGCTAGGAGTGCAAGCATGAGGAAAAAAAATAATTAACCAGCCTGCAGGAGAATCCAACTAAACCGCACCCTGCTTCATAGAGTTATATGTGTGAGGCTGAATACAGAGATCGATATAATGTAAGCAAGCAGTGAGACTGAAGATAAGGAGCAGGAGGACGGCTTAATAAGTGTTGAAAAGATCTCCCTAATAAGCTGTTTCTTACATTAATCTGTACTATTCATTCATGAAAAGTCATTTGTAACTGGAGGTAGGCTTTAAATACCCACATGTCATAATTGCTATTGATCATGGCATCTGAGGGGTTAATCTGCCATTGTTGGAGTATTTTCTGGAAGCCATGTAGCAAACACAGATCAAAGACTCTGCCGCAGAATCCTCTGAAAATTAGTCTATGGGTCCGTTGGTAAAATTTTAGCAGATGTGTTCTCTGTCGTTCAGAGAGCCTAAAGGAAGTGTGAACGTAACTCTAGCGAGCCCTGAATCTTTCTTAGAGCTATCCCTAAATCTCACTCTACTAGACACTAGAGATGAGCGAACAGTGTTCTATCGAACTCATGTTCGATCGGATATTAGGCTGTTCGGCATGTTCGAATCGAATCGAACACCGCGTGGTAAAGTGCGCCATTACTCGATTCCCCTCCCACCTTCCCTGGCGCCTTTTTTGCTCCAATAACAGCGCAGGGTAGGTGGGACAGGAATTACGACACCGGTGACGTTGAGAAAAGTAGGCAAAACCCATTGGCTGCCGAAAACATGTGACCTCTAATTTAAAAGAACAGCGCCGCCCAGGTTCACGTCATTCTGAGCTTGCAATTCACCGGGGACGGAGGTTTCCGTCCAGTTAGCTAGGGCTTAGATTCTGGGTAGGCAGGGACAGGCTAGGATAGGAAGGAGAAGACAACCACAACAGCTCTTGTAAGAGCTAAATTCCAGGGAGAAGCTTGTCAGTGTAACGTGGCACTGACGGGCTCAATCGCCGCAACCCAGCTTTCCCAGGATCCTGAATGGAATACACTGTCAGTGTATTCCCGTATACCCGATATATACCCCCGATACCCGTTCCAACGGTGTGCCCCCCCACCTTCACCCCAGAAATACCCTGCAAGTCCCCTAGCAATAGAATTGGGGCTATATACACCCACTATTTTTGCTACTGCCATATAGTGCCATTGTCTGACTGGTAATTCAAAGAATATATTGGGGTTACGTGCACCCACAATTTTTACTACTGGTATACAGTGCCAGTTTCTGACTGGGAATTCAAAGAATATATTGGGGTTATAAATACCCTCATTTCTTGCTACTGCCATATAGTGCCAGTTTCTGACTGGGAATTCAAAGAATATATTGGGGTTATAAATACCCTCATTTCTTGCTACTGGTATATAGTGCCATTGTCTGACTGGGAATTCAAAGAATATATTGGGGTTACGTGCACCCACAATTTTTACTACTGGTATACAGTGCCAGTTTCTGACTGGGAATTCAAAGAATATATTGGGGTTACAAATACCCTCATTTCTTGCTACTGCCATATAGTGCCAGTTTCTGACTGGTAATTCAAAGAATATATTGGGGTTACGTGCACCCACAATTTTTACTACTGGTATACAGTGCCATTGTCTGACTGGGAATTCAAAGAATATATTGGGGTTATAAATACCCTCATTTCTTGCTACTGCCATATAGTGCCAGTTTCTGACTGGGAATTCAAAGAATATATTGGGGTTACGTGCACCCACAATTTTTACTACTGGTATACAGTGCCATTGTCTGACTGGGAATTCAAAGAATATATTGGGGTTATAAATACCCTCATTTCTTGCTACTGGTATATAGTGCCATTGTCTGACTGGGAATTCAAAGAATATATTGGGGTTACGTGCACCCACAATTTTTACTACTGGTATACAGTGCCAGTTTCTGACTGGGAATTCAAAGAATATATTGGGGTTACAAATACCCTCATTTCTTGCTACTGCCATATAGTGCCAGTTTCTGACTGGTAATTCAAAGAATATATTGGGGTTACGTGCACCCACAATTTTTACTACTGGTATACAGTGCCAGTTTCTGACTGGGAATTCAAAGAATATATTGGGGTTACAAATACCCTCATTTCTTGCTACTGCCATATAGTGCCAGTTTCTGACTGGTAATTGAAAGAATATATTGGGGTTATAAATACCCTCATTTCTTGCTACTGGTATATAGTGCCATTGTCTGACTGGGAATTCAAAGAATATATTGGGGTTACGTGCACCCACAATTTTTACTACTGGTATACAGTGCCAGTTTCTGACTGGGAATTCAAAGAATATATTGGGGTTACAAATACCCTCATTTCTTGCTACTGCCATATAGTGCCAGTTTCTGACTGGTAATTCAAAGAATATATTGGGGTTACGTGCACCCACAATTTTTACTACTGGTATACAGTGCCAGTTTCTGACTGGGAATTCAAAGAATATATTGGGGTTACAAATACCCTCATTTCTTTCTACTGCCATATAGTGCCAGTTTCTGACTGGTAATTCAAAGAATATATTGGGGTTATAAATACCCTCATTTCTTGCTACTGGTATATAGTGCCATTGTCTGACTGGGAATTCAAAGAATATATTGGGGTTACGTGCACCCACAATTTTTACTACTGGTATACAGTGCCAGTTTCTGACTGGGAATTCAAAGAATATATTGGGGTTATAAATACCCTCATTTCTTGCTACTGCCATATAGTGCCAGTTTCTGACTGGTAATTCAAAGAATATATTGGGGTTACGTGCACCCACAATTTTTACTACTGGTATACAGTGCCATTGTCTGACTGGGAATTCAAAGAATATATTGGGGTTATAAATACCCTCATTTCTTGCTACTGCCATATAGTGCCAGTTTCTGACTGGGAATTCAAAGAATATATTGGGGTTATAAAAACCCTCATTTCTTGCTACTGGTATATAGTGCCATTGTCTGACTGGGAATTCAAAGAATATATTGGGGTTACGTGCACCCACAATTTTTACTACTGGTATACAGTGCCAGTTTCTGACTGGGAATTCAAAGAATATATTGGGGTTACAAATACCCTCATTTCTTGCTACTGCCATATAGTGCCAGTTTCTGACTGGTAATTCAAAGAATATATTGGGGTTACATGCACCCACAATTTTTACTACTGGTATACAGTGCCATTGTCTGACTGGGAATTCAAAGAATATATTGGGGTTATAAATACCCTCATTTCTTGCTACTGCCATATAGTGCCAGTTTCTGACTGGGAATTCAAAGAATATATTGGGGTTATAAATACCCTCATTTCTTGCTTCTGGTATATAGTGCCATTGTCTGACTGGGAATTCAAAGAATATATTGGGGTTACGTGCACCCACAATTTTTACTACTGGTATACAGTGCCAGTTTCTGACTGGGAATTCAAAGAATATATTGGGGTTACAAATACCCTCATTTCTTGCTACTGTCATATAGTGCCAGTTTCTGACTGGTAATTCAAAGAATATATTGGGGTTACGTGCACCCACAATTTTTACTACTGGTATACAGTGCCATTGTCTGACTGGGAATTCAAAGAATATATTGGGGTTATAAATACCCTCATTTCTTGCTACTGCCATATAGTGCCAGTTTCTGACTGGGAATTCAAAGAATATATTGGGGTTACGTGCACCCACAATTTTTACTACTGGTATACAGTGCCATTGTCTGACTGGGAATTCAAAGAATATATTGGGGTTATAAATACCCTCATTTCTTGCTACTGGTATATAGTGCCATTGTCTGACTGGGAATTCAAAGAATATATTGGGGTTACGTGCACCCACAATTTTTACTACTGGTATACAGTGCCAGTTTCTGACTGGGAATTCAAAGAATATATTGGGGTTACAAATACCCTCATTTCTTTCTACTGCCATATAGTGCCAGTTTCTGACTGGTAATTCAAAGAATATATTGGGGTTATAAATACCCTCATTTCTTGCTACTGGTATATAGTGCCATTGTCTGACTGGGAATTCAAAGAATATATTGGGGTTACGTGCACCCACAATTTTTACTACTGGTATACAGTGCCAGTTTCTGACTGGGAATTCAAAGAATATATTGGGGTTACAAATACCCTCATTTCTTGCTACTGCCATATAGTGCCAGTTTCTGACTGGTAATTCAAAGAATATATTGGGGTTACAAATACCCTCATTTCTTGCTACTGCCATATAGTGCCAGTTTCTGACTGGTAATTCAAAGAATATATTGGGGTTACGTGCACCCACAATTTTTACTACTGGTATACAGTGCCATTGTCTGACTGGGAATTCAAAGAATATATTGGGGTTATAAATACCCTCATTTCTTGCTACTGCCATATAGTGCCAGTTTCTGACTGGGAATTCAAAGAATATATTGGGGTTATAAATACCCTCATTTCTTGCTACTGGTATATAGTGCCATTGTCTGACTGGGAATTCAAAGAATATATTGGGGTTACAAATACCCTCATTTCTTGCTACTGCCATATAGTGCCAGTTTCTGACTGGTAATTCAAAGAATATATTGGGGTTACGTGCACCCACAATTTTTACTACTGGTATACAGTGCCATTGTCTGACTGGGAATTCAAAGAATATATTGGGGTTATAAATACCCTCATTTCTTGCTACTGCCATATAGTGCCAGTTTCTGACTGGTAATTCAAAGAATATATTGGGGTTATAAATACCCTCATTTCTTGCTACTGGTATATAGTGCCATTGTCTGACTGGGAATTCAAAGAATATATTGGGGTTACGTGCACCCACAATTTTTGCTACTGGTATATAGTGCCAATTTCTAACTGGGAATTCAAAATGCGCAAGGCTCCCGGAAAGGGACGTGGACGAGGCCGTGGGCGAGGTCGGGGGAATGGTTCTGGGGAGCAAGGTAGCAGTGAAGCCACAGGGCGTCCCGTGCCTACTCCTGTGGGGCAGCAAGCATTGCGCCACTCCACAGTGCCAGGGTTGCTTGCCACATTAACTAAACTGCAGGGTACAAACCTTAGTAGGCCCGAGAACCAGGAACAGGTCTTGCAATGGCTGTCAGAGAACGCTTACAGCACATTGTCCAGCAGCCAGTCAGACTCTGCCTCCTCTCCTCCTATTACCCAACAGTCTTGTCCTCCTTCCTCCCAAAATTCCCAAGCTTCACAGAACAATAACCCCAACTGTCCCTGCTCCCCAGAGCTGTTCTCCGCTCCTTTCATTGTCCCTCAACCTGCCTCTCCACGTCACGATTCCACGAACCTAACAGAGGAGCATCTGTGTCCAGATGCTCAAACACTAGAGTCTCCTCCATCTCCGTTCGATTTGGTGGTGGATGACCAGCAACCCACCCTCATCGACGATGATGTGACGCAGTTGCCGTCAGGGCATCCAGTTGACCGGCGCATTGTGCGGGAGGAGGAGATGAGACAGGAGTTGGAAGAGGAAGTGGTGGATGATGAGGACACTGACCCGACCTGGATAGGGGGGATGTCAAGCGGGGAAAGTAGTGTGGATGTTGAGGCAAGTGCAGCACCAAAAAGGGTAGCTAGAGGCAGAGGCAGAGGTCAGCAGCTTAGGCGAAGCCAGGCCACACCCGGAATCTCCCAAGATGTTCCAGTTCGTACCCAGCCCCGAAAAACTCCCACCTCGAGGGCACGTTTCTCGAAGGTGTGGAGTTTTTTCAAGGAATGCGCCGAGGACAGATATAGTGTTGTCTGCACAATTTGCCTCTCGAAATTGATTAGGGGCTCTGAGAAGAGCAACCTGTCCACCACTTCAATGCGCCGTCATTTGGAATCCAAGCACTGGAATCAGTGGCAGGCAGCAACGGCAGGACAAAGGCCGCCTGCCATTCACGCCACTGCCACTGCCTCTGCCACTGCCTCTGCCTCTGCCACTGCCACTGCTGACTGTGCTGGCGATGCACTCCAGAGGACGAGCCAGGACACCACTTCATCTGCCTCCGCCACTTTGTTGACTTCTCCCTCATCCTCCCCTGTTCCTGTCTTATCTCCTTCTCCTGCACCATCAAAGGCACCATCAGGCGCTTCTTTACAACAACCCACCATCTCTCAGACATTGGAGCGGCGGCAGAAATACACTGCTAACCACCCACACGCGCAAGCCTTGAACGCCAACATCGCTAAACTGCTGGCCCAGGAGATGTTGGCGTTCCGGCTTGTTGAAACTCCCGCCTTCCTGGACCTGATGGCAACTGCGGCACCTCGCTATGCCGTCCCTAGCCGTCACTACTTCTCCCGGTGTGCCATCCCCGCCTTGCACCAGCACGTGTCACTCAACATCAGGCGGGCCCTTAGTTCCGCGCTTTGCACAAAGGTCCACTTGACCACCGACGCGTGGACAAGTGCATGCGGACAGGGACGCTACATTTCACTGACGGCACACTGGGTGAATGTAGTTGAGGCTGGGACTGCTTCCCAAACTGGCCCGGTGTACCTCGTCTCCCCGCCTAACATTCCTGGCAGGGACACGAGAAGAACACCCCCCTCCTCCTCCTCCTCTACCGCCTCCTCCTCCGCCACCGCCTCCTCCTCCGCCACCGCCTCCTCCTCCGCTGTTAGATTGACCCCAGCTACGAGTTGGAAACGTTGCAGCACTGGCGTTGGTAGACGTCAGCAGGCTGTGCTGAAGCTGATCAGCTTGGGGGACAGACAGCACACTGCCTCCGAGGTGAGGGATGCCCTCCTCGATGAGACGGCAATATGGTTTGAGCCGCTGCACCTGGGCCCAGGCATGGTCGTTTGTGATAACGGCCGGAACCTGGTAGCAGCTCTGGAGCTTGCCGGACTCCAACATGTTCCATGCCTGGCCCACGTCTTCAACCTAGTGGTGCAACGTTTCCTAAAGAGCTACCCCAATGTTCCAGAGCTACTGGTGAAAGTGCGGCGCATGTGCGCCCACTTTCGCAAGTCGACAGTAGCCGCTGCTAGCTTAAAATCTCTCCAGCAACGCCTGCATGTGCCACAACACCGGCTTTTGTGCGACGTCCCCACACGCTGGAACTCAACGTTTCAGATGTTGAATAGAGTGGTTGAGCAGCAGAGACCTTTGATGGAATACCAGCTACAAAACCCTAGGGTGCCACAAAGTCAGCTGCCTCAGTTTCTCATCCATGAGTGGCCATGGATGAGAGACCTTTGTGACATCCTACGGGTGTTTGAGGAGTCCACAAGGAGGGTGAGCTCTGAGGATGCGATGGTGAACCTTACAATCCCGCTCTTGTGTGTTCTGAGAGAATCCCTGATTGACATCAGGGATAACTCAGATCACACAGAGGAGTCAGGGATAGCATCCGATCCGTCACAGCTGGAGAGTAGGTCCACACATCTGTCCGCTTCATCGCGTTTAATGGAGGAGGAGGAGGAGGAGGAGGAGGAGGAAGAAGAGTTGTCCGATGATGTGATGGTGATACAGGAGGCTTCCGGGCAACTTCGAATCGTCCCATTGTTGAAGCGCGGATGGGTAGACATGGAGGATGAGGAGGAAATGGAGATTGAACTTTCCGGTGGGGCCAGAGGAGTCATGCCAACTAACACTGTGGCAGACATGGCTGAGTTCATGTTGGGGTGCTTTACAACCGACAAGCGTATTGTCAAAATCATGGAGGACAACCAGTACTGGATCTTTGCTATCCTTGACCCCCGGTATAAAAACAACATCTCGTCTTTTATTCCGGTAGAGGGGAGGGCCAATCGCATCAATGCTTGCCACAGGCAATTGGTGCAGAATATGATGGAGATGTTTCCAGCATGTGACGTTGGCGGCAGGGAGGACAGTTCCTCCAGTAGGCGACCAAGTTCTCACTGGTCCACACAAACGAGGGGCACACTGTCTAAGGTCTGGGACACCTTGATGGCACCCCCTCGCCAAAGTGCCGCCACAGAGGGTCCTAGTGTCACCAGGCGTGAGAAGTATAGGCGCATGTTGCGGGAATACCTTTCCGACCACAGCCCTGTCCTCTCCGACCCCTCTGCGCCCTACACGTATTGGGTGTCGAAGTTGGACCTGTGGCTTGAACTTGCCCTATATGCCTTGGAGGTGCTGTCCTGTCCTGCCGCCAGCGTCCTATCTGAGAGGGTGTTCAGTGCAGCCGGTGGCATCATCACTGACAAGCGCACCCGTCTGTCAGCTGAGAGTGCCGACCAGCTCACTTTGATAAAATTGAACCACCACTGGATAGAGCCTTCATTTTTGTGCCCACCTGTGTAAAGCACCCCAACATGAAACTCCATGTCTGTACTCAACCTCTCCAATTCCTCCGCATCCTCATACTCATCCACCATAAGCGTTGCACAATTCTGCTAATACTAGGCTCCCTCCAACATGATTTCCCCCAACTCTGCTGGTTAGAGGCTCCCTCCACCCTGATTTCCACCAACTCTGCTGGTTAGAGGCTCCCTCCACCCTGCTTTCCCACAACTCTGCTGGTTAGAGGCTCCTTCCACCATGAATTTGCCCAAACTGGGCTGGTTAGAGGCTCCCTCCACCATGAATTGGTCCAAACTGGGGTTTTTAGAGGCTCCCTCCACCATGAATTTGCCAAAACTGGGCTGTTTAGAGGCTCCCTCCACCATGAATTGGTCCAAATTGGGGTTTTTAGAGGCTCCCTCCACCATGAATTTGCCCAAACTGGGCTGGTTAGAGGCTCCCTCCACCATGAATTGGTCCAAACTGGGCTGGTTAGAGGCTCCCTCCACCATGAATTGGTCCAAATTGGGGTTTTTAGAGGCTCCCTCCACCATGAATTGGTCAAAACTGGGCTGTTTAGAGGCTCCCTCCACCATGAATTGGTCCAAACTGGGCTGGTTAGAGGCTCCCTCCACCATGAATTGGTCCAAACTGGGTTTTTTAGAGGCTCCCTCCACCATGAATTGGTCCAAACTGGGGTTTTTAGAGGCTCCCTCCACCATGAATTGGTCCAAACTGGGGTTTTTAGAGGCTCCCTCCACCATGAATTGGTCCAAACTGGGCTGGTTAGAGGCTCCCTCCACCATGAATTGGTCCAAACTGGGTTTTTTAGAGGCTCCCTCCACCATGAATTGGTCCAAACTGGGTTTTTTAGAGGCTCCCTCCACCATGAATTGGTCCAAACTGGGGTTTTTAGAGGCTCCCTCCACCATGAATTGGTCCAAACTGGGGTTTTTAGAGGCTCCCTCCACCATGAATTTGCCCAAACTGGGCTGTTTAGAGGCTCCCTCCACCATGAATTGGTCCAAACTGGGTTTTTTAGAGGCTCCCTCCACCATGAATTGGTCCAAACTGGGGTTTTTAGAGGCTCCCTCCACCATGAATTGGTCCAAACTGGGGTTTTTAGAGGCTCCCTCCACCATGAATTTGCCCAAACTGGGCTGTTTAGAGGCTCCCTCCACCATGAATTGGTCCAAATTGGGGTTTTTAGAGGCTCCCTCCACCATGAATTGGTCCAAACTGGGGTTTTTAGAGGCTCCCTCCACCATGAATTTGCCCAAACTGGGCTGTTTAGAGGCTCCCTCCAGCATGAATTGGTCCAAACTGGGGTTTTTAGAGGCTCCCTCCACCATGAATTGGTCCAAACTGGGGTTTTTAGAGGCTCCCTCCACCATGAATTGGTCCAAACTGGGGTTTTTAGAGGCTCCCTCCACCATGAATTTGCCCAAACTGGGCTGTTTAGAGGCTCCCTCCACCATGAATTGGTCCAAACTGGGTTTTTTAGAGGCTCCCTCCACCATGAATTGGTCCAAACTGGGGTTTTTAGAGGCTCCCTCCACCATGAATTGGTCCAAACTGGGGTTTTTAGAGGCTCCCTCCACCATGAATTTGCCCAAACTGGGCTGTTTAGAGGCTCCCTCCACCATGAATTGGTCCAAATTGGGGTTTTTAGAGGCTCCCTCCACCATGAATTGGTCCAAACTGGGGTTTTTAGAGGCTCCCTCCACCATGAATTTGCCCAAACTGGGCTGTTTAGAGGCTCCCTCCAGCATGAATTGGTCCAAACTGGGGTTTTTAGAGGCTCCCTCCACCATGAATTGGTCCAAACTGGGGTTTTTAGAGGCTCCCTCCACCATGAATTGGTCCAAACTGGGGTTTTTAGAGGCTCCCTCCACCATGAATTGGTCCAAACTGGGCTGGTTAGAGGCTCCCTCCACCATGAATTTGCCCAAACTGGGCTGTTTAGAGGCTCCCTCCACCATGAATTGGTCCAAACGGGGGTTTTTAGAGGCTCCCTCCACCATGAATTTGCCCAAACTGGGCTGGTTAGAGGCTCCCTCCACCATGAATTTGCCCAAACTGGGCTGTTTAGAGGCTCCCTCCACCATGAATTGGTCCAAACTGGGCTGTTTAGAGGCTCCCTCCACCATGAATTGGTCCAAACTGGGTTTTTTAGAGGCTCCCTCCACCATGAATTGGTCCAAACTGGGGTTTTTAGAGGCTCCCTCCACCATGAATTGGTCCAAACTGGGGTTTTTAGAGGCTCCCTCCACCATGAATTGGTCCAAACTGGGGTTTTTAGAGGCTCCCTCCACCATGAATTTGCCCAAACTGGGCTGTTTAGAGGCTCCCTCCACCATGAATTGGTCCAAACTGGGTTTTTTAGAGGCTCCCTCCACCATGAATTGGTCCAAACTGGGGTTTTTAGAGGCTCCCTCCACCATGAATTGGTCCAAACTGGGGTTTTTAGAGGCTCCCTCCACCATGAATTTGCCCAAACTGGGCTGTTTAGAGGCTCCCTCCACCATGAATTGGTCCAAATTGGGGTTTTTAGAGGCTCCCTCCACCATGAATTGGTCCAAACTGGGGTTTTTAGAGGCTCCCTCCACCATGAATTTGCCCAAACTGGGCTGTTTAGAGGCTCCCTCCAGCATGAATTGGTCCAAACTGGGGTTTTTAGAGGCTCCCTCCACCATGAATTGGTCCAAACTGGGGTTTTTAGAGGCTCCCTCCACCATGAATTGGTCCAAACTGGGGTTTTTAGAGGCTCCCTCCACCATGAATTGGTCCAAACTGGGCTGGTTAGAGGCTCCCTCCACCATGAATTTGCCCAAACTGGGCTGTTTAGAGGCTCCCTCCACCATGAATTGGTCCAAACGGGGGTTTTTAGAGGCTCCCTCCACCATGAATTTGCCCAAACTGGGCTGGTTAGAGGCTCCCTCCACCATGAATTGGTCCAAACTGGGGTTTTTAGAGGCTCCCTCCACCATGAATTGGTCCAAACTGGGTTTTTTAGAGGCTCCCTCCACCATGAATTGGTCCAAACTGGGGTTTTTAGAGGCTCCCTCCACCATGAATTGGTCCAAACTGGGGTTTTTAGAGGCTCCCTCCACCATGAATTTGCCCAAACTCTGCTGGTTAGAGGCTCAATCCACCCTGATTTTCAAAACAAATGTTGGTGCCAACCTCAACTTACTACAAGGGCCAAATTCACTGCTGGTGACAAGCTCTCCTCACTGCAAGTGCCAAATACACATGTTTCAAGGTGTTTTCCTACTGTCAGAGAGGTGGTATTGAGTGTGTAAAGTGTGTAGTTGTTAGGCTGTGATGTTGGGGTAATAGAGGGTCTTTGGTGTGTTAGATGCCCCCAGACATGCTTCCCCTGCTGTCCCAGTGTCATTCCAGAGGTGTTGGCATCATTTCCTGTGGTGTCATAGTGGACTTGGTGACCCTCCAGACACGGATTTGGGTTTCCCCCTTAACGAGTATATGTTCCCCATAGACTATAATGGGGTTCGAAACCCGTTCGAACACACGAACAGTGAGCGGCTGTTCGATTCGAATTTCGAACCTCGAACATTTTAGTGTTCGCTCATCTCTACTAGACACCGCTAATGACACCACTAACATAGCCCTAATGAAAATCCTAATCTGCAGATGATGGACCATAACCTACATACAGTATCTTCAATTTATATTCTTATTTTGTTATTGTGTCAAGAGATTCCTGTGGTTTATCTATTAAGATTAAATAATCTCTCAATAAATTGCTTATTTAGAATTATAGAGTACAGTACTTCAGTTTATATAAGCTAAAATTTTCAAAGACTTACCATAGTATACTTTCTATATGTTGCTCTTTATAAGCTGGAACTACAATATTTTATGTTGTATGCTCTCTTTGTTCGTCCTTTCCATTTTACTCTATGCAAGCCTGTCTTACTGATACGATAGAAAACAACTAAAATGATAGAGTAGAATTGACATTCTTCCAAGCCCAGGATTTCTATAACAAGCAAGGCTATGGAGGACGTCAATCAGTCTGTCTTGGCCATGAATGCTTCTCTTATAAGTATAACATACTATAGAGTATGAATAATAATAATAATAATAATAATAATAATAATAATAATAATAGTATTTTGTTGTAAAATAAGAATATCATGATATTGTTTTACCGTATTTAACTTATCGTTTATATTATTCTGTAAGGTAAATGGTCAGTATTATAATGATCTAGGTTACATCAGGTTAAAAATAAAGGGGGTTGCAGCCCATCACCACGGGATCATATTGTTCACAGGGCTCAGTATGGAAGTAAATGGATTTGTACATTTCTCCCTATCGTGGTAGATGCTGACTCTTGTTTTTATTGCACAGCTTACATACCTAGCAAAGAAACAGCAAGTACATATTTCTTGCCAGTCTCTCTATGGTTTGTAAACAATGACAGATCAATAATATCTGCTGCACAGGGTTACAGTTCAGGTGATAAAGATCTGCTCCTAAATCTTATTTTCTTCTCTGTTGGGAGCTCTTATAAGTCTATCAAGTTGAGAAAAGCCAGAATATTATTTCTTCTGTCCTATGCTTTTAAAGTACTGCACTGCTGACCTCTCCAAAGTTATATAGTCTTTATAAGCACAGGCAGTCTCTTACATGTTTCACTTGGGAAAGTGGTTGAACTCCTTGCAGAAAACCTGGCTCACTGCTCACACAGTGTACAAGTATTAGGCTGTCAATGCAAAGCTCAATAGTAGTTACAGAATTTAGGGCTAGCTATGAATGGCATTTTATTTATTTCACAAGATTGCTAGTTTTATGTGTGTTCCCATAAAGCAGTAATGTACAGTAACAAATAAAATACTATAATGCACATTAATGATACACTAATATCACATATAATAGCACAGATTATCGATTCAATATTCACCAGCATCTTCATAGTTTAAAGGAGTTATCCAGTTTTTTAAATATAGGTCATATAACATTATTCCTCAATAAAAAAAACTTAGTAATATACATCATATTACAATACATCATTGTTTATCTGATTTATATTCAGTTCAAGTGACCACAAGCTCAGTACCCCCACTGTGAGTATGGGGGCCTGTAAAAGAAACATCACAGCACCACATGACCTGTTGGAAGTGATGGCTTCTTAGAGCCATAGCAGAAGGGGGAAGGAAGGGATAGTGTGTATACAAGTCATATGTTGCTGTAATGCCTCGTTCGCAGGCCTCCATGCTCAGGCCTCCAGGGAGGGGTCCTGATTACCCCCTGATGCTACGGCTGCAGTGACACGCACACAGTATCTGTCACGGAGGCACACCACTCACACCAGGCCGAGCTCCACCATCCTCTCTGCACCGCAAGTGAGGGCAGGGTCTGGGCGCCCCTCTCTGGCATCCTTTGATCCGCTGCTCCTTTATACACAGCTCCAGTGCCAGCCAGCATCGGGCCAACAGTCAGCAGTTCAGCATGTCCTGATGCTGATGCTGAACTGCTATGCGATAAGGGAAAAGTACCAAAAAGGCCTCCCATTGATTTCAATGGGTAGCGCACGTATGCCATCTCCCATTCAAGTCAATGGGAGCTGCATGTTTTTACGTTCAGAATGAGCGCAGCGTAACTCCGTGTGAAGCCTCCCTTACAGTAATTTTCATGTAGGTGACACATAGTTTTGAGTCTGCAGGGGTGGGGATAGGACTTGTGATGGGGACCTGAGAATGCCATTCTTTTGTTGTTTTTTTCCTTTTTTTGCCTGCATTTTATTTATCATTTTATTAATTTTTTATACATTGTGCCCCCATAATGTAATAATCAACATTTTAACGTTAGTTTTTTTTATGATTTCCCCTGTAATTGTGGCCAATATTTTACAGGAGTGTTTAAAGGGGTTGTCCAGACCCCTTTAACATTGACAGCAAAAATAAATGCATCATTTTACAGTCGCAGCAAAGTGCATGGGATTATAGCAAATTCCATCTCCACTTTGCATTAAAATATGCACTGTAGATACACAGCGATTTCCAAAAAGCGGTTTTGGAAATACCAGCATGTCAATCAATCCTATAGACAGCGGTTTCCCTATAGCAGGGTTTTTTTTTTTTGCTGCCGGACACCAGGTGGAGCCTTAGCCCAAATTAGTTTTAAAGCATAGAATAACCGTTCATATACTGTAAACCTATATGTGCCCTTAGTAATAGAATAACTTCTTTTTATAATTGGGAGCAGTTCTTTAATATATTTTAAAACTTGTTGGATCTTAAATCCCCCATTACTGGACTTTGATAGATCTTGTAGAGCAGTGCACAGAGGCTTTTCAACTCCATACTAAGAAGCTGTACAGGCTCCTTGCACTGCTATGCTGCATTTGTCTAGAGGACTCTGCAGTATGCACTCAATGGGATCCTTTTTCCGCGAGCGGAACTAGGCCTATTCATTCGGTCCTAATCCAGAGTGGAATGCCGCGACTGAATGCCGGTGCACTGTATGCGCTGCATCGGCATCCAGTCACAGCTAGCCGTTTTTCTGGTCCAAACTCCCCCCCCCCCCATGTGAACCTGGTCTTAGAACAGCCTTCAGTTTGGTATCTACAGAACAAACTATAGACCTGGAGTTCTTTTGGCAGGAATGGCACAAGAAAATATCATCTGTTCTCTTCTGTTCTTTTCTGGCCTATTTATTTAATTCCATAGTATACATTATATGATCAAAAATATATGGACACCCTCCTATTTATTGAGTTCAGTAGTTTCAGCCACAGTCATTGCAGACAGATACATAAAATGAATCACAATCTCCATAGACAAATATTGGTAATATTACGAGCCAAATTAAAGAGCTCAGACAGTGAAATATTGTGCCATTATAGGATGCCACCTTAAGTCACAAGTCAGTTTGTGAAATTCATCGCTATCATCATTAGGTGAAATATCTAGGAGTAACAGTATACAAAGCTATATACTGACATACTCACAGATTGGGACTGCCAAGTGCTTGTTGCAGAAAAATAGCTTATAGTCCATTGCGTCATTCACTATGGTTTTCCAAACTGCCTATGGAAATGACATCAGTATAAGAAGTGTGCATCCGAAGCTTTATGAAATAGGATTTTGTGGTTGAGCAGCTGTGTACAAGCCTAAGCTCACCATTCACTATGCCAAGTGTCGCCTGCAGTGGAGTAAAGCACGCCACTAATACACTGCGGAGCATTGAAAGCACATTTACTGGAGTGACACATCTGGGACTGACAGATGCTCGGAAAACATTACTTATTGGAATTCATTGGGGCCTCAGTATAATTGGAGGATTAATAATGGCGTGGTGCTAGGTGTTACACTTTAGGTTAAGGCTTTTTGGATAAATAACAGTAATGTCTTCATAATTTTCATTACCAACATTCTGGAAACAGTTTGGGGAAAGATCATTCTTGTTTCACAATGACTGTGCCTCAGTGCATAAAGCATCATCATAAAGATGGTTTGATGAATTTGATGTGGAAGAACATGTTTGACCTTTAGCTTAACCCTCTACAATGCCCAGATTACAAGCCATTCTTTCTAGGCCTCCTGCACAGTAGTTTTTACTGTCTGCAAATACCGAGCCGTATTCTGCAACATGTCAGTCTCTTGTCCACAATCACAGATCTGAAAAAGACTTGTATAATTCCCTATACTGGTCTGTTGTGCAAATGCAGCAAAAATAGGACATGCTTCATATTTCCAGTCCTTGAATGTGGCTGCAAAAATTGTAGTTGTATGTCTGGGCCCATAGAAATTAATGGGACCATATTTTATTCAATTGAGCTCCATATTAGTGCAAATGGTTCTGTAATGCGATGTCAAGTAGGATCATAAATATGTATTGTAGGTGTGACAGTCAGTTTTCCATACTTTGTATTCTAATACATTATATGGTCAAGTCACTAAAGATGAGCCAAGACCATACAGACTAGAATAAGCAATTCAATAAATCATAATTATTTAATATGAAATGCCAATTACTTCTACAGTTATTTCTGCAGATATAGGTTGCTTTATCAAGGGCACATGTCTACCTTGCTGCATTCATATTAGTTTGGGGGTGGTTGCAGTTATGGTAACAACCTCCTATATTAGACTGACGCTGGGTTCACACCAGTGCCTGAACTCCGTTTTTAAACCGGACACAAAGTCCTACATGTCCGACTCTGTGTCCGGTTTAACTAAACCGGTTTCGCCGCGGCGCGCATAAAATGCTCAGCGGCGCTCACGGCCGGAGACTTTACAAGCCCATTCAAATGAATGGGCTTGAAACATGCCGGCAGGTTTCCGTCAACTGCCCCTGTTTTGTGCAGGAAATGGAAACCTGCAGAACGGAGTACGGGCGCAGATGTGGACGAGCCCTAAGGCCCCACGGGACGATCCGCAGCACTAAAGCACTGTGCGAAAAACAGCGGTGCGAATTCATCACGGTTCTTCCCGCAGCATTTTGAACAGAAAGTTTGCTGAGTTTTCCTCTGTGGACTTTCTGTTACAGTTATAAGTATGGGAAAGCCACCGGCATTTCCGTAGATATAACTGACATCCTGCGATTTCCAAAACTGCACCGGTTTTGGAAATTGCAGTGTATCCGCGCTGCGGTTTTAAACACAAAGTGGGCATGGGATTCACATGAATCACAACCACTTTGCAGATACTGTAAAACACCGCGTTTATTCCCATGGTGTTTCCGTTGCGGGCAAGATGTGGCGTTTCCAGCCCATCAGGCCCAGGCCTTAAAGGCTAAACTCAATTCACAAGAAATTTCTCTATATGTTATTCTAATTTCTACATTGTAAATCATCTGACTTTAAAATACTCTTTATTTTTTAGATCAATTTACATATATGTAATACATATAAATGTAAAATTCTATGTAGCTAAAAATTTAAATGATACTTTGTTTCTTGACCTGAAAACTCTTGACATGCAGTTTCCTGTAAAGTAAGTGCAATGAGTAAGCAAAAGGGTGTCCATGCTAAGCTTTACTTGTGGTAAAAAGATAAAAAGAAGACGTTAACTGGTACTGTAATAAACATTAAAACGTTTGTAATAGCCTAATACGTTTTACAGTCATTACACTTATAGGTAATTTAAGCTGTTCTGAAGATATGTAGTATAATAAAAGATATGTAAAAATAGAATTGAATTTAGATTTTCAAAATGAAAAATGTACAGCATTACTGTCCCCTGGTGGCATAACAGTTAACTGCAAGATTTTGTCTTTCTAATTTTGCATTGCAGATTAGTATCTTCATGACCCACTTGTCCAACTACGGCAATGACAGACTTGGGTTATACACTTTTGTTAATCTCGCTAAATTTGTACAAGCCTGGACTCATTTAAAGTTGCAAACTCTTCCTCCAGTTCAGCTGGCTCACAAATACTTCCAGCTCTTTCCTGAGCAGAGGGATCCTATCTGGCAGGTGAGTGCGCACATTACATCAAGTACGCTGTGTACTGTCTAAATGGAAATACATACTGTAGAAGCCAAGATATTTCTCCAATTATGCTCTGCTGTAGTTCTTCTACTAACAGTATTTCATACAGAATGTATTCCAATTCCTTTTAATACGGCTCACATAACAATAAGATAAAGCCTCCTACTCCTCCACACGATATATGGGGAATACTGAAATGCTTCAATGTGAATTTTATTCAGTCCGTTACAAAAACCGTAGAATACAGCCAAAATTTCTAAGTAAACGTACAGTTGTTGCTGACACCTTAGACGAAAAAGCTAAAAACTAGAAAAGCTTACTATGTAAATAACTATATATAATGTATATAATGGAATATGATATATATATATATATATATATATATATATATATATATATATATATGTATAATCTTTCCTTAGGCTGAGGCCCCTTGTTGCGGAATGTAGCTATTTTTGTTGCAGGTTTTTTTGCGATTTTTTTTTTTTTTTAGCCAAAGCCAGGAGTGGATTAAGCAGTAGGTAGAAGAATAGGAACTTCCTACATATTTCCCATTCCTTTTGTAGACATTGTTATCTTCTGCTCAAAAAAACGCAACAAAATCTGCAACAAAAAAAAGCTGCATTTCCGCAATGTGGGTCCTTACCCTTAGGGTAAGTTCAATTGTAGTTTTTTGGTCAGGATTTTGAGGCCATATCTGCCTCAAAATCCTGACCAAAAGGACGGCTCCCATTGAAATCAATGGGAGCCACTCAGGAGTTTTTTTGGGAGCCGTTTCTTCCGGATCCCGGAAAAAAGAAGCAAGGTGCTCATTCTTCAAACCGTTTCGCCTCGCGATTCAGCCTGAAGACACTCCCGACTCCGGACTCGGTCCATTCATTGGGCCTAATCCGGAGTGGAGAGCACGGCTAGATGCCGGTGCAGTGCATCGGCATTCAGTCGTGGCTACCCGGCTTTTGGTCCAGAACCTGAGGCAGCCTCCGCCTCAGGTTCCAGACCAAAAAACCCATGTGAACTTACCCTTAATCCCCACTGGTCTCATCTTTCTGTTCCCTTAAGACACATAGGATTTCACTGGCACAGGGGCGACCTGTCTTAGCCAGTGACTGACTGAGCAATCATTTTCTGTGTGTAAAGAAGGACCAGCAGAGACTAGAAGAGACATGGGATGTATCATAACAGAAGGAGAGACTAAACTGCCTTTGAAAAAATGCACAGTGGTTTTTATTGTGAAAAGCTAGCCAATAGTTAAGAAGGATTTTAAGTCGTTGATATGTCAAAACTAAAAAAAAAAATGTATTTTTGTTAGTAAATCAGGCATTAGGCATTGAGGACTGACAAATCTAAATTTCAGGTATTGTATGTATTGATATCAATAAATGTGTCAATGTACAGTATTCAGTATTATTAGGAGATGATTTTCAGTACCAAAGCAAAGTATTCACAATTACATGTAAGGATTAGAGATGAGCGAACAGTGTTCTATCGAACACATGTTCGATCGGATATCAGGGTGTTCGCCATGTTCGAATCGAATCGAACACCACGTGGTAAAGTGCGCCAAAATTCGATTCCCCTCCCACCTTCCCTGGCGCCTTTTTTGCACCAATAACAGCGCAGGGGAGGTGGGACAGGAACTACGACACTGGGGGCATTGAAAAAAATTGGAAAAAGTCATTGGCTGCCGAAATCAGGTGACCTCCATTTTAGACGAATAGTGGATTTCAAATCCGGGTCATATGAGAATGTGAACTTTGTGACTATGAGACAGGGATAGCTGTACAGGCAGGGATAGCTAGGGATAACCTTTATTTAGGGGGGAATGTTATTAAAAATAACTTTTTGGGGCTCTATCGGGTGTGTAATTGTGATTTTTGTGAGATAAACTTTTTCCCATAGGGATGCATTGGCCAGCGCTGATTGGCCGAATTCCGTACTCTGGCCAATCAGTGCTGGCCAATGCATTCTATTAGCTTGATGAAGCAGAGTGTGCACAAGGGTTCAAGCGCACCCTCGGCTCTGATGTAGCAGAGCCGAGGCTGCACAAGGGTTCAAGCGCACCCTCGGCTCTGATGTAGGAGAGCCGAGGGTGCACTTGAACCCTTGTGCACCCTCAGCTCTGCTACATCAGAGCCGAGGGTGCGCTTGAACCCTTGTGCACACTCTGCTTCATCAAGCTAATAGAATGCATTGGCCAGCGCTGATTGGCCAATGTATTCTATTAGCCTGATGAAGTAGAGCTGAATGTGTGTGCTAAGCACACACATTCAGCTCTACTTCATCGGGCTAATAGAATGCATTGGCCAGCGCTGATTGGCCAGAGTACGGAACTCGACCAATCAGCGCTGGCTCTGCTGGAGGAGGCGGAGTCTAAGATCGCTCCACACCAGTCTCCATTCAGGTCCGACCTTAGACTCCGCCTCCTCCGGCAGAGCCAGCGCTGATTGGCCGAATTCCGTACTCTGGCCAATCAGCACTGGCTAATGCATTGTATTGGCTTGATGAAGCAGTGCTGAATGTGTGTGCTTAGCACACACATTCAGCTCTACTTCATCGGGCTAATAGAATGCATTGGCCAGCGCTGATTGGCCGAATTCCGTACTCTGGCCAATCAGCACTGGCTAATGCATTGTATTGGCTTGATGAAGCAGTGCTGAATGTGTGTGCTTAGCACACACATTCAGCTCTACTTCATCGGGCTAATAGAATGCATTGGCCAGCGCTGATTGGCCGAATTCCGTACTCTGGCCAATCAGCACTGGCTAATGCATTGTATTGGCTTGATGAAGCAGTGCTGAATGTGTGTGCTTAGCACACACATTCAGCTCTACTTCATCGGGCTAATAGAATGCATTGGCCAATCAGCGCTGGCCAATGCATTCTATTAGCGTGAACTGAGTTTGCACAGGGGTTCTAGTGCACCCTCGGCTCTGCTACATCAGATTGCTACATCTGATGTAGCAGTGCCGAGTGTGCATCAGATGTGTAGTTGAGCAAAACTGACTCAGCACTGCTAAGTCTGCATTCGCATAGGAATGCATTGGCCAGCCTTCGGCCAATCAGCGCTGGCTCTGCCGGAGGAGGCGGAGTCTAAGGTCGGACCTGAATGGAGACTGGTGTGGAGCGATCTTAGACTCCGCCTCCTCCAGCAGAGCCAGCGCTGATTGGCCGAATTCCGTACTCTGGCCAATCAGCACTGGCTAATGCATTGTATTGGCTTGATGAAGCAGTGCTGAATGTGTGTGCTTAGCACACACATTCAGCTCTACTTCATCGGGCTAATAGAATGCATTGGCCAATCAGCGCTGGCCAATGCATTCTATTAGCGTGAACTGAGTTTGCACAGGGGTTCTAGTGCACCCTCGGCTCTGCTACATCAGATTGCTACATCTGATGTAGCAGTGCCGAGTGTGCATCAGATGTGTAGTTGAGCAAAACTGACTCAGCACTGCTAAGTCTGCATTCGCATAGGAATGCATTGGCCAGCCTTCGGCCAATCAGCGCTGGCTCTGCCGGAGGAGGCGGAGTCTAAGGTCGGACCTGAATGGAGACTGGTGTGGAGCTATCTTAGACTCCGCCTCCTCCAGCAGAGCCAGCGCTGATTGGTCGAGTTCCGTACTCTGGCCAATCAGCACTGGCCAATGCATTTCTATGGGGAAAAGTTAGCTTGCGAAAATCGCAAACTGACAGGGATTTCCATGAAATAAAGTGACTTTTATGCCCCCAGACATGCTTCCGCTGCTGTCCCAGTGTCATTCCAGGGTGTTGGTATCATTTCCTGGGGTGTCATAGTGGACTTGGTGACCCTCCAGACACGAATTTGGGTTTCCCCCTTAACGAGTTTATGTTCCCCATAGACTATAATGGGGTTCGAAACCCATTTGAACACTCGAACAGTGAGCGGCTGTTCGAATCGAATTTCGAACCTCGAACATTTTAGTGTTCGCTCATCTCTAGTAAGGATTGCAAGAGGAAAGCTGTTGCTAAGAGCGTGGTGTAGCTAACCACTAGTTCTGGTGCCAGAATTAGCAGCACTATAATCATCACCGTGGGCAGCAAGGACAGTCAGTCTGGTGTGTATATGTATTTGTTGCTAGCAAGGACAGTCTACTTTGCAAGTAATTTGGATGAACACATTACTTAACATAGAGTATAGTATCAGCGTTGACATATTGAGCAAGGTAGGTTATGCAAGATAACATATGCAAAGGTCCTGCATATCAGGCTATTAAGGCCATCTGTGAATCTAGTGCTCTCTGTGATATACTGATATACATTTAATGAGCTTTTTATTTGGATTTTTATACATTTATTACATTATATGAATTTGTATTCCCTACAAATAATTGATAGGACTGCATCTTTTAGTGTAATGATGTATTCTTTACCATAGTTTATAACTTTTTATGTCCCCTTAGTGTATCATGAGTAATCTAAAAATCATTTCAAAAAGTCTGCAGAGGAAAACTCTGTGGACTTTCAGTAAAAGCAATGCGTGAAAAACCACAATGTTTTTATGCTGTGTTTTTCCTGCAACGCTTTTTAGAAGTAGTAGTTGACTACATGGGGCCTTAGCCTTAAGGGTGCATTCACACGGTGGAAAATGGTGCTGAATTTGGTGTTGAATCCGCGTCAGATATAGTGCTGAAAAAAAAAGCCTCCCATTGAGATCAATGGGTTCCTTTAGAAAAAGGAACCCATTGAAGTCAATGGGAGGCTTTTTTTTCAGCGCTAAACCTGACGCCGATTCCACACCAAATTCACCACCATTTTCCTCCATGTGAATGCTCCCTATGGAAGACTGTCACCAGGACCCATATCAACCCAGCCCTGCAGATAGATGGATTAGCGTCACCTGAATCAAATGTGTTTCCCCCTTCCCTAAATTGGTACCTATGTTCCCAAGATATTGCCATTTTTGTCAATATGCGGATGAGCTTTTGGATCAATGAGCATTGCTGTGGCTTTGCAAAGGAAAAAAAAAAATTTGATTGAGGTGACCCTAACCCATCTATTTGCGAGGTTGGGTCTATATCCTGAGTTGTTTTGACATACTCTCTTTAATACTGAAACAGATGACCAAGACTATAGCTGTGATATATATTTTCTAGAATCCCTGTGATGACAAACGTCATCGAGATATTTGGTCAAAGGAAAAAACCTGTGATCGACTGCCTAAATTTCTCGTTGTTGGACCTCAAAAAACTGGTGAGTTGTTTTTTTTTATATAGATATAAATGTTCATATAATGAATATTACATCTTTTTCAACCCTAAGGGAGCCTCCAAACGCAGTTTATGCTCGCTCATTCTGAACGTAAAACTTATTCAGAGTGAGTGGCGTAAAAAACAGATCCCATTGACTGGGTGCCATCATACGCGCGCTCCCCATTGAAATCAATGTGAGGCTTTTTTACCTAGAACTTTCAATGTGATACGCACGTATGCTGGCACCCATTCAAGTCAATGGAATCTGTTTTTTACGCCGCTCACTCTGAGCGAGTTTTATGTTCAGAATAAGTGAGCGTAAACTCCGTGTGCAGGCTCCCTAAAAGTATTACCAAGAGAGATATATGGTTTCTGAAGCCTATACCGTGGCATCGAGGCTTTACAAATTTAGGATACTAGATTGATTAGTCCAGAACATGTGTGGACCGATATATATATATATATATATATATATATATATATATATATATATATATATATATACAATATCACATCCATACATGTTGTATATGCACTTATATTTACTCTGGCACCTCCAAATATTGGAAGAACTTCTAAATTTTCTTACCTCTTGACTTAATTTCCATATCAGACATTTAGGGCACATCTAGTAGGTATGCCATAAATCTTATTATAAAACTTATAGTATCTTGTAGAGATGAGTCTACCTTTTCCAAATATGTCTCTGTTATTCAGCTTTGAAGCCCCATTTTCATGTAAATCAATGTTGTATTTGTATACAATTGAGAAGGAATTTTCACCTATTTTGTGCACTGGAGATAAGTGATGATCTTGGGATAATCCTTTTAATTGCATCTTAAAGATAGATATGATTTATTATTAGTAGTCATGAAGTGTTCTGGATTGATAAGTCTATATGGAGTACATTTGCTGATATCATTTTATCATATAATTATGTTTCTTCATTGATAGATTTTGTTTCTTCACTGATTGATTTACTATGGATCAGGTTCCTTATATATATATATATATATATATATATATATATATATATATATATATTTATATTAAAAATAACCTGTCCAGTTTTAATTGCATTATAAATTTTGTCTTTACAGTATTTTGCACATTGACATTATGCCATTAAAATAGATTTTTTTCTGAAATAAGTTAATATAATTTGATAAACCCAGCAGTAAATTAACCACTTTCAGCTTCAGTTGCAAAGCTGTATACTATGTCAAAGCTTGCATTCACCACATCTTCTTGTGGTCCTCTGCTTGGTCTTGCTAAACTCTATTCACTGTTATTTCTGTATAAAACTTCTTAAAGGGGTATTCCCATTTCAAAGACCCTATCTAAATTGCTAGTTTATGTAAATTCAAGAGTTTTCCTAATTTCATTGTTTTAGCCATGCTGCTTTGTTTGCCTGCTATGTAAAATTATTCTTTGCATTGCCATTACATCGGCCTATCAGGATGTGATCTGCATTTATATTAGATTTCTAATCTCTCATGGTAAAGTAAAAGGCTATATTGTGATATTTCATAGTGTTCTGTTCATCAAACAGTCAAAGTCACCTCCCCCCAGCTTGCTGAAGAATATGGGAAGTGAGAAGAAGAGATAGCAGGCAAACCTGCTGAGACAGGGAGATGAGAAAACTCCTTTAAGTTCTTTTTACTGTGAGCAAATGAGTCATATTCATTCAGTATGATTATTATATATGTAACAGTGCAGATCTTACATAGGAAATTGTCAGGGTCGAATTCGACAGCACGGGTCAATCAGCCAGGTCAAATCAGTATTAGCATGTGTGCACCGTCGCTTTAAGAAATGAATCAGACTCAATCTGTTTCAGAACTTTAGCTCATGCTATATCATCGCCTCCATAGCACTGAACTGAGTTTATTTCACGTCACACATAGTTATACAGGAAAGAAAAGGAAAGGGTTAATGCATAATATAACATGAAATTCTTCTGACATCCCAGAACTGCACACTCATGATTGGCTCTTGATCTTGACGCATAGCAGGTTGTAGTCTTGGTTACAATCTAAGGAATTCAGCAAACCATGGGAGTCGACGCCATCTTAGATACACTCTTTGTTCCAAAGCTGATTTCTTTAGTAGCAAGGAAAAATTAGTTTTTGTAACACACAACATGTATAATATAAAAGTATAAAAATTTAGATTCATGATCTCAGATCTGACATTTGTAAATAAACATCACCATGTATGACTTGTAAATAAAAAATAGTTTCCAATTTTCCAGTCACTCACATGATTCCAAGCAGTTTTCTTCATCAGATTATTTGAAATGGAAGTGAGTAACCAACTATGATTTTCTTCTCCTAATAAAATAAACACTTAAAATAATCTTTCACTCCTTAAACTCTTCAAACTTCAGATGCAAATGAAGTATCCCAAAGTAATGAAACAGTCTACTGCTGCATATAAGTAGCTGTTTTATAAGTCAATGTCCTGCTCTTAAAAGAGTTTTGAAGCATTACTTAGTATATTAAAGGGGCTCTATCAGCAAAATCATGCTGCTAGAGCCCCACATATGCGTGAATAGCCTTTAAAAAGGCTATTCAGGCACCGTAAATGTTATATTACACTACCCCGCCGTTTTGAAATAAAACCCTAAAAAAGAATGTGCTCTACTTACCGAACGTGCACGCTGGGCAGGCATTCAGGGTGTGTCTTCATCTTCATCCCGGCCTCTTCTTCCTCCGATGTCCTCCGGTCCCGTCTTCCTCCAGCGCTCGCGAACGGACAGTGATAGCCGGGGCGCATGCGCAGTAGCCGTAGTAGAAGCCGCATGCTACTGCGCATGCGCCCAGGCCGTTTTTCCATGTCAGTGTCCGCGAGCGAGCGCTGGAAGAAGACGGGACCGGAGGACGTCGGAGGAAGAAGAGGCGGGGAAGAAGATGAAGACACACCCTGAATGCCCGCCCAGCGTGCGTAAGTAGAGCACATTCTTTTTTAGGTTATTTTTTTAAAACTGGGGGGTAGTTTAATATAACTTTTACGGTGCCTGAATAGCCTTTTTAAAGGCTATTCACGCATATGTGGGGCTCTAGCAGCATGATTTTGCTGATAGAGCCCCTTTAAGCAAAATGCAGGTGATGTACTGTATAGAGAGAGAAGGTAACAGGCAAAGTGCTGGTCTCCAGGTATATCAGCCCCAGGTTTTTGACATAGGTGTGGATCCCTGGCTCATTACTGATCCTAAAAGGCTGTAAAGCATTCAGTTCATGGCAGTTCCATGAGGTGAAAGGACATGTATGGTTCTGTCCTGTAACCCTGAGTCTGGTGAGACAATATTGCAACTGTTTTGTCCGTGTGGCTGGAAGTAAGCCGTACATATTGTTAGGTTAACCTACTGTATAGTTAGTCGTTCAAGACGAGCAGGTTTTTATTTTGTTTTTGCCTGAAGTTAAGGCTGTATTTTGTTTTGTTTATTTTGTGCCTGAAGTCAAGGTTTATTTATTTTCCTGGTTTTTTTTTCTAAATAAACCAGTTTGCTGCACGCTCTGTGTCCCTGTCGTCTTGACTGTTTGGGTCCTCAACACTGCTTCGAATGAGCTCACTTCCCAAATATATATATATATATATATATATATATATCTGTCTTTGTATTTTCCATGCAGCACATATATATAGTGGGATCTGTCCAATGAGATTCAGTACTCCACCAGAAATCTTTAATCCTTCCAAGAAAATGAAAGATCATTGATATGTTTTCATCCATGATACTAGAGCAGCTATAGCAGATTTGTAAGGACTTCACTAATTCCTCATATCTCAACGTTCCAATCAGGGGTGAACCTGCCTTTTTCATCACCCGAGGCGGACGACAGAAAGCCGCCCCCTCCCCACCCCCCCCCCGAGGAGGGGGCGGAGAGAAGGGGGCAGGGCGGAGCAAAGGGGGTGTGGTGAAGCGGCGTTAGCAGGCAGAGAGCAGGCACGGAGAGGACCTGCTCTCTGCCTGAGCGTGAGGGGAGGCCGCTGGAGCAGCTTGGTGACGCTAAGCCAGTCCAGGATAGCTTGTCCTGGACTGGCTTAGTTAAGCAAAAATGCTGCCCTCCCCGAGGCCCTGGCATAGCGCCGCCTGAAGCGGTCGCTTCAGGTCGCCTCATGGGAGGTGCGGCGCTGGTTCCAATGCATTTTTACTATATACAAGCAATATTTGGGAAAAAGCTAAGAGGGTGTAGAACTGAAATATATGAGTGAAAGGACAATGAGAAATGGAAAGGGTTAAAGAAAAATTACATGTAGGTTTAGAAAATGCCTTTACTTTTTTTTTTGGAAATTCAGCTGCAAAATACTAATTCATGTATTGTCCACCCTAAATCTATCATTGCATCGCTAAAAGACTACCTAGTTAATTAGAAATGACAGACATATTATGAGTTGATTTAAAACCACATGCACCAGATTTAAAGGTTCACTACATTTCTAATGTAATTTAATGGAATATTAAGAGGCATCTTGTAAATTTCTAGGTAATAGTAATTTAATGTCAAATAAACTTATCCATAAGACATTAATATCTATTAAATCTTGCATTATTGATCAAGTAACACCCAATACTTAAACCATGGTTGTTTCTGTGTTGCTAAGTTTGTTCACAATGCAATTATTCATTTACCTTACACCTTATTTATTTTCATTACACCTTCTTCATTTTTCAAACATACAAACAAGCAAACAATACATTAACAGTAAACAGTAAAGTACTAACTTCCTAGCCTGGTAGAACACTCTTATTATAACAATTAGTATTCTGTTTGGTATGTATTCCTCACCAAGGAGACACAATAAACATATCAGTGAGACCCCCCCAGCAATAATGTCAGGGCCACACCTGCCATAAGGTGACCTGAGGTGACAGCCTTTGGCAGTGCCTCCTAGCTTAAATTGAGGGTTGAGATTTTTTTTAAATTGGCCATTACCTATTGGTTTATTCTAACAGGTAGTGGCTGATATTTTATTCACCAATCCCTGGTCCTATCCAACTCGTCCTCTGCTTCTTAAAGGGGTTGTCCCATCACAAGGATCCTATCTATACTGCTTGTTAATGTGAATGTAAGACTTTTCCTAAATACAATGCTTCAGCAAAACTGCTTTATTTCTCCACTATCTTACTTTATTCATTTCTTTGTTGACACATCCCTTGACTTATCTGGTCAAAAGTCAAGTGATGTATCTGCTGCTCTGAGGGGGGAGGGAAGAGGGGCTAAGTGTACGGGAGCGGGCCTGGAGGGGGGGTAGTTTACACTTTGGGGGAAGGGGCCGCCAATAAAGAACTGGCATCTGCTGTAATAGAGAGGCGGGTGCCGGGGAGGGTTAGATGCCAGCACAGGTGCTTGCGACACTGCTACGCTCTTGCCCTGCATGAAGCCAGCAGCGGCAGGAGCGATGCTGCTATTCCGCTCCTCCGCCCCCCCCCCCCCCTCTCCGGAATAACAGCATGGCTCCTGCTGCTGCTGGCTTCATGCAGGGCATGAGCATAGCGATGTTGCAGGAACCTGTGCCGGCGTCTAACCCTCCCCGGCATCCGCCTCTCTATTACAGCGGATGCCGGGTCTGTATTGGCATATGAAGGCTGGAGAACTGACTGGTCTCACCATCTATGAGCGCGCATGCAGGGCCAGCGGCATCTCGCCGCTGGCTTTGAATATGTAACCCCGCCCACCAATGACGCAACAAAGCAGGAAGACAGATTATTTTACAGCAGCGAAGACTGGTGAGTATGCAACGTGGGAATACCCCTTTAATCACCACAATGGACAGTGTGCCCTGGAGGCAGAAGTTGAGGCCAGACATAGCAGGAGTGGGATCAGTGAGTAAACATCAGCTGTTACCTGTTGAAGGTGAGTAAAAGCAACAAACAATTACACTCACCTCTCTTGGTTGTTCAGCAGTCCCTCTGTGTCTTCTTCAAGGCCTCTTCTGACCTGCATCTGAATCACGCATTGCTGGGGTCAATGCTGAAGCCTGCAATTGGGCCTCGGGTTTCTGAGCACCACAGGTCTCAGCTGGAACCCCCCACACACACAGTGCTTGACGTCAGACAGTGGCTAAAGAGGACATTTGCCTAGGAGAGGTTAACCTTTTCGCTGCCAAGGGTCTCTGGAAATTTTGTACCTCCAGTAGCCAGAGCAATTTTCACAGTTTTGAGATGGACAAATCAAACCTAAATTGCAACATTAAAAAAGCATCCAACCCCCCCATACCTATATATTTTCTTAAAGTAGACACCTGCAGCATTGTCAGAATGCCACTTGGTACTTTATACGAACAGGCACCTTCATGCAATTTTGATTTAAAGTGAATGTTTTATGAAAAAATGCAAATAAATGTTTATTAGTTGTTAAAAGCGAAAACCAAACAAAAAATTAAATGCACCAAACCTCCTAAAAATAAGAATTCAACATGTGCAGAGTTCATACATATCACTATGGCCTGAACCCGCATGCACGTGTCTTCAGAAAATTGCTAGAACTGGAAGGAACAAAAATCTGCTTTGAAGCTGGAAATGTTAAAAAAGTATAATCCTATAAAATGTAGGGATTACACACCATGAAAAGTAAGTGAACCCCTAAACCCTATATATTTTTTGAAAGTAGACAACCTGAAGATTACAAATATCTTAATGGGTCATCGATAGCCACATCCACCTTCATACAACTTTGTGAAAAACACAAATAATGTTTTGAAAAAATACGCTAAAACACATATTTGCACCTAAAACTCATGTTCAATCTCAGATTCATATACAAAATACTTTTAAAATAATAGCTTATGGTGTATACAATGTGTAAATATACTATATGTACCACAAACATCAACTACAACAAGAGCTCGGACTCCCAAAAACACGAATACAGAAGACAAGCAGGATTTTGCTGTTGTTCACTAATATGTTAAAAAGCTATACTGCACCTACCAAACTGTGACTGTGATACCAAAATCTAACTTTTTTCAGAGTACACAGCATACCGTATATAAAAACACAATTTAATAGTTTATATATACAACCACCTTCATTCAACTTTGCAGCAAACAGAGATTGCTAGCAAAAATTGCGCAAAAATTCAAATTTGCCACTAAAGTGCGGCTCAAGAAATCCCTTTCTGCAAACATAATGTACTGTACATAAAACTGCAATATGTGAGGAGTTCATACATACCACACATGTATATATTTACAGGGGCGGGTGTTAAAGAATCGCCAAAATCGCAGAAATGCGCCATCCCATTTTGTGCACGCAAATTAAATAGGACTTTACATAAAAATGTTATTTTCCATCCCCCTATAATAATTTTAGCAATCTATACGTTCATCTCTAGTGATAATCGTTATTACTATTATTTTAGTGTGTAACGGACATCACTAGAGACGTATTTTACAGTAGAAAGCTCAGGTATAGACAGGACAGGGATTGGGTGAAATGTAAACTTTATTTGCAACTTTATGTATATGTTGTGTAAGTGTTTGGTGCGACTTTTTTTTTTGGCGCTGCGACCTGGACAATGGTAAACATCTGGGTCACGGCGCCAATAAACTTCCTGGTTATGTTCAGGATGTATAACATAAGAATACCCCACTAGTAAAGCTCAAGGGGAATTACATTATAACTGTATGTGACAATCAGAGACAAATGTATAGTATACGCTCTGATTGTCAGGAGAAGGGTTAATAGGGACAATAGAGTCCCTGCCACCACCCTCCTGCTGTCACATACAAGTTATGCAGAGAGTCAGATTGTTTCACTGTCTCTCTCTCTCTCTCTCTGCTGAACTGCTCATGTCCCTCTTCCTTTCTTGTTAAAGATCGCAAATTGCTTGCTTAGACAGGAGGGGGGGGACACTTTGGAGCTCTATATCTTTGGACTGCATCAACATATCTTGATGCTTTCAGTTGCATTTTAAAGAGAATCTCATCTTTAAAATGATATCAAGAACTCGATGATTGGATGTACAGTTTTGGAGCAATTCACTGTTGAAACGCTGTCGGGAATTGAGATCTGCAGTTGGATCTCAATGCCAAATAGTGTTTTCAACAGTGAATCGTTCCAAGACTGTAAGTAAAATCATACCCTGGTATCATTTTAAAGAGGAGAGTCTCTTCTTTAAAATGCATTTTAAAGCATCAAGATATGTTGATGCAGTCCAGAGATATCGGCATTAGTAGGGAGGACGTAGTAACTACGTCCTCCGCTACTGAAGTGCCACCTTGATCAATGAACCGCACATAGTATAATGTCCTTTAGTGGCACTCAAACAGTATAATGCCTCCCTAGTGGCCCCATACAATATAATGCCTCTCAGTGCCTCAGTGCTGTGATCTGTGTGCGCCTCGGTAAACTGAGCCCCATCCAAATCCACTTTGACTCCCGCATTCATTTATTTTTGTGCCCATGCACAGTATAATGACCCTAAAGACACCCTAATATGTTATGTCCCCACATTATAATGTCCTATCCATCTGCCTCACACAGCATAATGTCCCCTTACAAGTGCACCCACAGTTTACTCCAGCTACCTCCACAGTTTAAGGGTGCATTCACACTACGTTTCCTGAAGCTTATTCTGAACGTAAATCACGTTCAGAATAAGCGGCGTATAAAGCAGCTCCATTCATTTCTATGGGAGCCGGCATACGAGCGCTCCCCATAGAAATGAATGGGCTGCTTCTTTCACTGCGAGCAGTCCCATTGAAGTGAATGGGAAGTGCCGGCGTGTACGACAAGCTCTGCTCATGACGAGCCGTACACACGGGCACTTCCCATTCACTTCAATGGGACTGCTCGCAGTGAAAGAAGCAGCCCATTCATTTCTATGGGGAGCGCTCGTATGCCGGCTCCCATAGAAATGAATGGAGCTGCTTTATACGCCGCTTATTCTGAACGTGATTTACGTTCAGAATAAGCTTCAGGAAACGTAGTGTGAATGCCCCCTAATACTACCTATATCCACCCACACAGATTAATGACTCTGCTTTCATACACTGAGAGAAAATAAAACTGAATAAGAGAATATTATTTCTGAGAATTCCATAAAAATGGTATCTAGGCAATGTGGTGACAACAATTGGGCTTGGCTTCAGGGAAAATCCTGGGGGAAATTAATACACAGTTTTATCTGCCAGCCTAAAAAATGTGAGCTACAGTAAATGTATTTTTATTCATTCTGAATCCTATGTTTGTATTGCAATCCTTATAAAATATAGAGTAAAAGAAGTATGCCTATTATCGCATTCATGATGGAATTTGAGTTAGGGGCTGAGTATACTGTATATTACAATGCTAGGAAGAATAACTCACTACACATAAGATAACAAAAGCAATAATGACATACTGTAGTTGTGCATTGCATGTGATTAAAATAAGTCCAGACCTCAACCAAACCAACAGAACTGTGCATATTCCAATGCCCACCAACCTCAATGAACGGAAGAAATGCTGTAAAGAAGAGTGGGCCATGAGTTATTTTTGCTAAAGATGGTTCTTCAATCCATTGATTCATGTTTCTTACACATGGCCTATCCATTTTTGTTAAATAAATCCTGAAACAGTGGAATCTGTTGTATGTTGTTCCTCTAACGCTAGGTTCACATTAGCGTTCGGATCTCCATCGTTCCGGTGCGCATGGACCCAAGACAGAGACCTTGTCTGCTTAAAAAGTGGTTATCAGCGGAAATCTGCAGATCCCATAGACTATAATAGAGACCACTCGGTTTTCACTCATCGGAGAGAAAAGTCCTCCTTGCAGGATTTGTCAAGATCTAGTTAAAATGCATCTGTCACACTTGTTATATCTCCATTAGTAGATATAAAAGTAATGTTAACCAATTATCTTCAGACTATCTGAAAATATTTTATTAAACCATGTTTGTTTTTTTATACCAGGTACTACAGCACTATACTTATTTTTGGTTATGCATCCTGCAATATTAAGTAATTCTCCAAACCCCAAAACATTTGAAGAGATGCAGTTCTTCAATGGAAATAACTACCACAAAGGTTTGGATTGGTAAGTGTCAAGCTATTTGTTTATGTCTTAGCTTTTCTTTGTGAAGGCCGTGCCTGGTAACTATATCTCTTAATCTCATGTAATCTGTAGGGACAACTGGCAGTAACCACACATTCACATGACCAAGATTTACCCATGAAACTCAGTCCTTGTGTTGGCCACATATTCCAGCTTGAACAATTTGCTGAGAGATGGACTTCTAGTATTATAGTTATCTTTGACGCTATGAGTCCTTGCCTTCCAGTAACATACTGTCCCATACTGATTATACCACTGGACTCAGAGGCAGGGATTCCTATCATCATAGATAACAATAATTCTAAGAGTCCTTCAACCCACCATACTGTTCAGGGCAGCAAACACACAGACGGAGATTCCCAGGTGAAATTTGGTTGTGTGAAAGTGCAGTTAGTCTTCCATTTCCCTCCTCTGCAACCACAGGGTTTTCTCACAAACATAACCATATTTAAATTTGTAGATAATTGAAAGTGAAACATTTTTGCAAATATAAATAATAAATAAGCTATTTCTCTAACCATCTTAGGGTATGTTCACGTGGAGGAATTTGCATTCCGCATGTGAAGACTTCCGCGCAGCTAGCTGTGACGAGATGCCGGTGCAGTGCACCAGAATCCTGTCACGGTATTCCGCTCCAGATTAGGCCCGTAGAATGGGCCTAATCTGAAGGGAGCCTCGCACTGTGGACTGAGTCAGCCGCGGAATCCACGGCAAATTAGGCAAGCTCGCTTCTTTGTTCCACTACTAGCTAGCAGAAAAAAGAAGCAAGTGGCTCCCACTAAAGTCAATGGGAGGCGTTTTTGAAGCCGGATTTTGAGGTGAATTCTGCATCAAAATCCGCTCCATCAAACTCCTTGTGAATATATGCTCAGTGGTGACAGTCTGTTGTCTTGATCAGTTGCCATTGGATATGACCATAAATGTAGCAACTTTAATGAAAAAAATATAAACTGCCTTGAACAGCTGAGGTAGGAATAATGTACACTTTATGGGAGACTGCCACCAGAACCTAGCATATCAACTCAACCCCACAGTTAGTATAGGGTCACCTGAATCACTCATTGTTTTCCTCTTGTGAATTGGTGCCTCAGTTGCCAAGATATTGCTGTTTTAGACAATATGCAAATGAGAATTTTGGAGCACTGAGATAATTTGCATACTGACAAAAACAGCAATATCCTGGTAACTGAGGAACCAATTCACAAGAGAATTCACAATGCTTGATTCAGGTGACTCCAATGTTTCTACTTGTGGGGCTGGGTCGATGTGCTAGGTTCTGATGGGTTCCCCTTTTAAATATAGAGCTAATTTGCACTTATTACCATACTGGTCATTTTCCAAAATAAAAAATAAAATCTTCCTGACACTATCACAGACAGCTTCATTGCAATTGCAGCTCTTATTATCTTAGTAGCCATTGGAAGTGTTAGAGACCCCATCCAATTAGGACATTTTTTTAGGTATCTCGCTAATGAGTCCATTGGCTGGCTGTAGCTAAGTTGGGGAGGGAGTTTAGTCAATGAGTCTATTTTGTATTTTAAATATATATTAAGAAAATGTATATATTGTGTTTCTAAGAAAATATGACAGGGTCTTATAATATTTTTTTGCTCCAAAAGATGGGTTAGGGCTTATTTTCAAGGGATGCAATCCACTCACCAGACCCATTTACACCCAAAACAAATAAAGTCTGAAAATAGGTCTGCAGAAGAAATAGGTCCATTGCTGACAAGTGTAGCAGTTGTCTGCCCCTGGTGACGGGAAGTAGGCACAATGGAGTCATGCCAGGGGGAATACCCAATCTGTGTGTGAGAAACCAGCGCTAACATTATACAACCCATATTGTTGTGGAGAACTCTCTCACTAGTGCCATCATGTAGAGATAGCTCACTTAAAGGGGTTGTCCCATCACAAGGATCCTATCTATACTGCTTGTTAATGTGGATGTAAGACTTTTCCTAAATACATTGCTTCAGCAAAACTGCTTTGTTTGTCCATTATCTTACTTTATTCAATTTTTTGTGGCCACAGCCCTGACCTAGCTGCTCCTGAGTCAAGTGATGTATCTGCTGCTCTCAGGGGGGAGGGAGGAGGGGCTAAGTGCAGGGAGGGAGCCTGTGTATCTAGCTAATCCTGTGTCTACACCATGTGACCTAGGTCCTGCACTCAGATAGAGGAGCTGCTTGCATTTCTTCTGTTCTCCCAGTTATCAGGCTAGCTAATACAATTGTGTTCATTATGGCAGAGACAGGCAGTCTCTGTATGTAACACAGAATGGAGTTGCTGCTGCCTGTACTTCATAGTCCAATATGGGTGGGCGGAGCTACACACAAATTTGGGGGTGGAGCTAAATGGCAGGTTGCCTGTGAAACCCCGCCCACCAAATGATGCAAGAAACCAGGAAGAAAGAAGATTTTACAAGAGTGAAGACTGATGAGTATGTGAGGTGGGAATACCCCTTTAAAGTCCATGTCTGATTCTTTTGGGTGTGTTCGCTATCCTTGAAGAAGAGTATATTGCATCAGTTGTATCTGCAGTATAGTATTTACTTTTTTACATATATAACTCCCTGGACAATTTTTTTAAAGGAATTATAATTAGGGCTTATTTTCAGAGTAGGGCTTATATTTCAAGCATTTTTTTAAAAAAACCTGGCAAATCATGATAGGGCTTATTTTATTAGATTTTATTTTTAGATGAACACGGAAGTGTATTATGGTAAGCAGAGCTTTTTATAACTCATTGGTGGGCATGGTGCAAAGGTTTCCATCACCACCTCTTAGAAGTAATCAACCTGCACAAATTATAATGCCCCCTCAATGAACCGCACATAGTGTAATGTCCTTTAGTGGCACTCAAACAGTATAATGCCTCCCTAGTGGCCCCATACAATATAATGCCTCTCAGTGCCTCAGTGCTGTGATCTGTGTGCGCCTCGGTAAACTGAGCCCCATCCAAATCCACTTTGACTCCCGCATTCATTTATTTTTGTGCCCATGCACAGTATAATGACCCTAAAGACACCCTAATATGTTATGTCCCCACATTATAATGTCCTATCCATCTGCCTCACACAGCATAATGTCCCCTTACAAGTGCACCCACAGTTTACTCCAGCTACCTCCACAGTTTAAGGGTGCATTCACACTACGTTTCCTGAAGCTTATTCTGAACGTAAATCACGTTCAGAATAAGCGGCGTATAAAGCAGCTCCATTCATTTCTATGGGAGCCGGCATACGAGCGCTCCCCATAGAAATGAATGGGCTGCTTCTTTCACTGCGAGCAGTCCCATTGAAGTGAATGGGAAGTGCCGGCGTGTACGACAAGCTCTGCTCATGACGAGCCGTACACACGGGCACTTCCCATTCACTTCAATGGGACTGCTCGCAGTGAAAGAAGCAGCCCATTCATTTCTATGGGGAGCGCTCGTATGCCGGCTCCCATAGAAATGAATGGAGCTGCTTTATACGCCGCTTATTCTGAACGTGATTTACGTTCAGAATAAGCTTCAGGAAAGGTAGTGTGAATGCCCCCTAATACTACCTATATCCACCCACACAGATTAATGTCCCGTTCTAAATCACACACAGTTTAATATCCCCCTCCAACCACTCCCACAGTTTAATGTCCTCTTCTAGCCACCTCCACAGTTTAATGTCTTTCTTCAGCTACTCCCACAGTTTAATGCCCCCTTTCAGCGACCCCCCCAGTTTAATAACCTCCTCCAGTTGCCTCCAGTTTTATGTCACCCTCGAGCTGTCCCAACAGTTCAAAGTCCCTGCAATTGCCCCCACAATATTATATCTCTCTCCTACCAAACAAATATAAAAAACGCTAATACTCACTTGCCCTCGCTCCCCTGCTGTCTCTGGTCTGGATTCTTCAGAGAACTGCAGGTGTGATGTAAGTGACGCATTACATTGCGCCTGTAGCTCCTGGAGAAAAGAGAATGGGATGCACAGTGAAACAGGGAGCAGATGGCCCCCTACTTCACCATTGTCTTGAGGATGACGATGAGTTGAAGTCGAGGCAGTCCTGTCTAACTGCCGAAACAGCGGGACATCAAATACAGAACTGCCCTGCTGTCCCAAGGGTGCCCATGCTATCATAGGGCCCAGTGCAAATGCACTGTTGCCCCTATGGTTAAAGCGGCCCTGATGGTAAGCTCAGACAAATATTTTTGAAGAGTCATTTTAAATAAGATTAAAGAGGAGCGATCATCACCCTCAACATGTCCATTTTACTAAAAACTTGCATTTCTATTATTTATGGCATAAAAATTCAACACCTTGTGCCTTGTACCTTGTACAATTTTCAGAATGCTATCTTGTACATTTTATTTGTTATTCCTCCTAGACATGTAGGACTAAACAGACAACTAGGTGCTACTAAAAGGGAGGGGGGTGTCCATACACAGTCTGACTCTGTCCAGTCAATACAGGGAGTCTCAGACTGTAGAGGGATACACTTTTGATATGAACAACATCCACTTGTCAGTGTATTGATATATATTCAGGAGGAACAACAGAGGAACAGCACAACCAAGAATTTTAAGAAAAATGCTCCAGAATTCTTTTTTCATAGAGAAATAAATTATTTACTAAAACAGACATGTTAGGTGAGATGACTGGATCTCTATAAAGCGAATCTGTCATCAGAAGCTGGCATATCAACCCAGCACCGCAGATGGATAGGTCATTGTAAATCGCTGCCTCTGTTGCTGAGATATCACTTTTTCTGTCATCATGCAAATGAGCTGACAAAAACTTCTCTATCTCAGTAACAGAGGCAGCGATTTACTATGGGAAACACTGTCTGATTCAGGTGACCCTAACCTATCTGCGGGGTTGGGTTGACATGCTGGATTCTGGTAACAGACTCCCTTTGAGAAATACATATAGAACCCCATGAGAGTGGGCAACATGGTGGCTCAGTGGTTAGCATTGCAGCACTGGAGTCCTGGGTTCAAATCCTGCCTAGGACAACATCTGTAAGGAGTTTGTATGTTTGCGTGGATTTCTTCAGACATTCCAACTGATAGGAAAAAATGTACATTGTGAGCCCTAAATGGGGCTCACAAACTACTTAAAAAAAAGAACCCATGAGCATCACAATGCACTTTGTATTAAAAAAAACCAAAACTTTATGTAGTGCCAAAATGGATACCTGTAAATAATATTTGAATGAATGTGACATTTTGATGCAAGAGCCTGGCGATTACATAGAGATGAGTAGAGTAAGGGCTAGTTCACACAGGCACAGAGGGGGTGGATTATGGTGCGGATATTCCGCAACCTCACAATGGTGATCTATGGAGACCGCTAGCAACATGCAAAAAGAAGCAAGCTGCCATTTCTTCAGGTGGATTCGTTGAACCGCGGTGTCCACCTCACGGCAGCAACCTCCGGGGTTGGCCCATTCATTAAAGCCTACTCTGGAGGAGGAAGCCGCAACTGTCGGAAGCCGCGACAGTTGTGGCAGGCGTATTATGGGCTGAGAGTGACGCGACTCCCCGAGTCACTTTAAAATCCACTCTCCGCTCCCCGTGTGAACGGGACCTTACATAGACCCTACATTTTTCTTCCCACAAATGCAATCTGTAGCCTCTCCAGTTTATTGTATGCAGTTCTATTCCCCTTCATGATACACAAATACACTGAGGGCTTTTTCACATGAAACAATCAATAGTGAAACACAAGACTCGCTCTTAAACAAGAGGTTTGCTTCTGTGGTATTATAAAGCATATTGTTCCCATTTACTACAGGTGTACTCCACTAACCCTGCCCAGTCCTAACCATTTCCCCCTTTAACCTCATATACTCTCATTGTGCCCTCAGACAGTAATACTGCCCTTCTCTTAACATGAAGCCTCCTTAGTGCTCTCATACAGTATAATGTCCCTTAAGTGCCTGCACACATTACAATGCCCCCCCCCCATGAAATATTATCCCATTGGTTTCCCCACAAAGTGTAATACTCCTATAGTGCCCCCACTGGAGGTATAGGGGATCTTCAGGAAAATTAGAAGACAGCAGTCAGGAGGAATACTGACCCCTATAACTGCTGCCTTTTTAGAGCATTACAGTAGCAGGAGCAGATATCTGCAATCGTCCATGTTACTATTATGTCGGCAGGAGGGATGATTACGGATCCCTGCTGCTACTACCGTAATGTAAAGGAACCGCAGTCAGGAGATCAGTTTTTTTCCCGACCACCGTCATTAATCTAGACAAGGAGGCAACTGACCAGTCAGCAGTATTATACATAACACATGGTGAATGAGGGCCCTGTTACAGACTTTGCATCAGGGCCCGGGAACCTAGTTACTCATCTGTTTATTGTCCCCTTCATTCTTGTGATTTCTCTATGGTCAAGGAATTTGATGTGTCTTGTGGAATGTTCTATTAGCTGAACAAGTTGGAACCTATATCTATTAGTTAAAAGATGATAAAATCATTTATATCGGAATTAGTTTTTCATCGCTGTGCATCAATATATAAATAAACAGGTTTGAGTTTTGTGTTTGTGTGTATCTGCGTCCATGTCTGTGTGAGGCTAAAAGGAGATGGAACATTATTGAAGCCACAGTCTATAGATGTTCTCTGGAGCAAGCCAATATGCTACATTATTATAAGAACAATAAAAAGGAACAGTTTATTCCTCTGTGGCACAACAGCTCTGAGAGATCATAAACTAGCCAAATATAAGGCCGGCTCCCTCGTGCGTCTGATGTGCTTTCATCAAGCTAACACTGAGATATTATTTACAAAGTGAACAGCAAGGCAGCGGCCATTGTGTTGGAGACCTGAATGTTATAGATCTCTTTACAAATCAATCATATTTATCATGCTTTTTATAGGTCATTTTTTAGCAACTTTCACCGGTCTGAACTTTATTCCATTAAGTCAATTTATTTTACTTCTGTTGACCATTGATTACTCTGGACCTCTATAAAATGTAACTTTCACTAACCCCGGGAAGTAAAATGAGTGCAAGACACTGCTGGCTTGTGCGGAATTACAAGCAGGACTTTAATCATTACCTCAGCTATTCTTAGTTGACATCTAATAACTTGTTTCTCTCCAGTCAGCTTTTTTGGATGTGAAGCTAAATTACAGTAGTGGAGATCCAAAGAATATTTAAAGTTTATTTTATATAGTGCTGGAAATGGACTTTTATTTCCTTTGGGACATATATATGTGTATATATACAGATAAGCCGTAACATTAAACCACTGGCACTGACAGTTACAATGAATAACATTGGCCCAAATGTATTATTGTGATTAATACTTGCCACTGGTGTAAATGTGGCTCATTTTTGGCGTATCAAATTTGGACAAAAATGTTTATTCTTGCTAGACAGGTGGGCATCAATTCTCCAAAAAGCTTCAGCTTGCCACAATGCAGCAAAAATGCACCAAGATTGTGTTGTAAAATTCTGATTTAGAGAAAGACAACTAAAAAGTTGTATAAGCTTAAACTAAAGGCATATCATATTTACCAACCATATTTACGGTGGTAAACTTGTGGTATTCTCACAGTTAGAGATGAGCGAACAGTGTTCTATCGAACTCATGTTCGATCGGATATTAGGCTGTTCGGCATGTTCGAATCGAATCGAACACCGCGTGGTAAAGTGCGCCATTACTCGATTCCCCTCCCACCTTCCCTGGCGCCTTTTTTGCTCCAATAACAGCGCAGGGTAGGTGGGACAGGAACTACGACACCGGTGACGTTGAAAAAAGTAGGCAAAACCCATTGGCTGCCGAAAAAATGTGACCTCTAATTTAAAAGAACAGCGCCGCCCAGCTTCGCGTCATTCTGAGCTTGCAATTCACCGAGGACGGAGGTTTCCGTCCAGTTAGCTAGGGGTTAGATTCTGGGTAGGCAGGGACAGGCTAGGATAGGAAGGAGAAGACAACCAACAGCTCTTATAAGAGCTAAATTCCAGGGAGAAGCTTGTCAGTGTAACGTGGCACTAACGGGCTCAATCGCCGCAACCCAGCTTTCCCAGGATCCTGAATGGAATACACTGTCAGTGTATTCCCGTATACCCGATATATACCCCGATACCCGTTCCAACGGTGTGCCCCCCCACCTTCACCCCAGAAATACCCTGCAAGTCCCCTAGCAATAGAATTGGGGCTATATACACCCACAATTTTTACTACTGGTATACAGTGCCATTGTCTGACTGGGAATTCAAAGAATATATTGGAAATACAAATACCCTCATTTCTTGCTACTGCCATATAGTGCCAGTTTCTGACTGGTAATTCAAAGAATATATTGTGGTTACGTGCACCCACAATTTTTACTACTGGTATACAGTGCCATTGTCTGACTGGGAATTCAAAGAATATATTGGGAATACAAATACCCTCATTTCTTGCTACTGCCATATAGTGCCAGTTTCTGACTGGTAATTCAAAGAATATATTGGGGTTACGTGCACCCACAATTTTTACTACTGGTATACAGTGCCATTGTCTGACTGGGAATTCAAAGAATATATTGGGAATACAAATACCCTCATTTCTTGCTACTGCCATATAGTGCCAGTGTCTGACTGGGAATTCAAAGAATATATTGGGGTTACGTGCACCCACAATTTTTACTACTGGTATACAGTGCCATTGTCTGACTGGGAATTCAAAGAATATATTGGGGTTATAAATACCCTCATTTCTTGCTACTGCCATATAGTGCCAGTTTCTGACTGGTAATTCAAAGAATATATTGTGGTTACGTGCACCCACAATTTTTACTACTGGTATACAGTGCCATTGTCTGACTGGGAATTCAAAGAATATATTGGGAATACAAATACCCTCATTTCTTGCTACTGCCATATAGTGCCAGTTTCTGACTGGTAATTCAAAGAATATATTGTGGTTACGTGCACCCACAATTTTTACTACTGGTATACAGTGCCATTGTCTGACTGGGAATTCAAAGAATATATTGGGAATACAAATACCCTCATTTCTTGCTACTGCCATATAGTGCCAGTTTCTGACTGGTAATTCAAAGAATATATTGGGGTTACGTGCACCCACAATTTTTACTACTGGTATACAGTGCCATTGTCTGACTGGGAATTCAAAGAATATATTGGGAATACAAATACCCTCATTTCTTGCTACTGCCATATAGTGCCAGTTTCTGACTGGTAATTCAAAGAATATATTGTGGTTACGTGCACCCACAATTTTTACTACTGGTATACAGTGCCATTGTCTGACTGGGAATTCAAAGAATATATTGGGGTTATAAATACCCTCATTTCTTGCTACTGCCATATAGTGCCAGTGTCTGACTGGTAATTCAAAGAATATATTGGGGTTACGTGCACCCACAATTTTTACTACTGGTATACAGTGCCATTGTCTGACTGGGAATTCAAAGAATATATTGGGAATACAAATACCCTCATTTCTTGCTACTGCCATATAGTGCCAGTTTCTGACTGGTAATTCAAAGAATATTTTGGGGTTACGTGCACCCACAATTTTTACTACTGGTATACAGTGCCATTGTCTGACTGGGAATTCAAAGAATATATTGGGAATACAAATACCCTCATTTCTTGCTACTGCCATATAGTGCCAGTTTCTGACTGGTAATTCAAAGAATATTTTGGGGTTACGTGCACCCACAATTTTTACTACTGGTATACAGTGCCATTGTCTGACTGGGAATTCAAAGAATATATTGGGAATACAAATACCCTCATTTCTTGCTACTGCCATATAGTGCCAGTGTCTGACTGGGAATTCAAAGAATATATTGGGGTTACGTGCACCCACAATTTTTACTACTGGTATACAGTGCCATTGTCTGACTGGGAATTCAAAGAATATATTGGGAATACAAATACCCTCATTTCTTGCTACTGCCATATAGTGCCAGTGTCTGACTGGGAATTCAAAGAATATATTGGGGTTACGTGCACCCACAATTTTTACTACTGGTATACAGTGCCATTGTCTGACTGGGAATTCAAAGAATATATTGGGGTTATAAATACCCTCATTTCTTGCTACTGCCATATAGTGCCAGTTTCTGACTGGTAATTCAAAGAATATATTGTGGTTACGTGCACCCACAATTTTTACTACTGGTATACAGTGCCATTGTCTGACTGGGAATTCAAAGAATATATTGGGAATACAAATACCCTCATTTCTTGCTACTGCCATATAGTGCCAGTGTCTGACTGGGAATTCAAAGAATATATTGGGGTTACGTGCACCCACAATTTTTACTACTGGTATACAGTGCCATTGTCTGACTGGGAATTCAAAGAATATATTGGGAATACAAATACCCTCATTTCTTGCTACTGCCATATAGTGCCAGTTTCTGACTGGTAATTCAAAGAATATATTGGGGTTACGTGCACCCACAATTTTTACTACTGGTATACAGTGCCATTGTCTGACTGGGAATTCAAAGAATATATTGGGGTTATAAATACCCTCATTTCTTGCTACTGCCATATAGTGCCAGTGTCTGACTGGTAATTCAAAGAATATATTGGGGTTACGTGCACCCACAATTTTTACTACTGGTATACAGTGCCATTGTCTGACTGGGAATTCAAAGAATATATTGGGAATACAAATACCCTCATTTCTTGCTACTGCCATATAGTGCCAGTGTCTGACTGGGAATTCAAAGAATATATTGGGGTTACGTGCACCCACAATTTTTACTACTGGTATACAGTGCCATTGTCTGACTGGGAATTCAAAGAATATATTGGGAATACAAATACCCTCATTTCTTGCTACTGCCATATAGTGCCAGTTTCTGACTGGTAATTCAAAGAATATATTGTGGTTACGTGCACCCACAATTTTTACTACTGGTATACAGTGCCATTGTCTGACTGGGAATTCAAAGAATATATTGGGAATACAAATACCCTCATTTCTTGCTACTGCCATATAGTGCCAGTGTCTGACTGGGAATTCAAAGAATATATTGGGGTTACGTGCACCCACAATTTTTACTACTGGTATACAGTGCCATTGTCTGACTGGGAATTCAAAGAATATCTTGGGAATACAAATACCCTCATTTCTTGCTACTGCCATATAGTGCCAGTGTCTGACTGGGAATTCAAAGAATATATTGGGGTTACGTGCACCCACAATTTTTACTACTGGTATACAGTGCCATTGTCTGACTGGGAATTCAAAGAATATATTGGGAATACAAATACCCTCATTTCTTGCTACTGCCATATAGTGCCAGTTTCTGACTGGTAATTCAAAGAATATATTGGGGTTACGTGCACCCACAATTTTTACTACTGGTATACAGTGCCATTGTCTGACTGGGAATTCAAAGAATATATTGGGAATACAAATACCCTCATTTCTTGCTACTGCCATATAGTGCCAGTGTCTGACTGGGAATTCAAAGAATATATTGGGGTTACGTGCACCCACAATTTTTACTACTGGTATACAGTGCCATTGTCTGACTGGGAATTCAAAGAATATATTGGGGTTATAAATACCCTCATTTCTTGCTACTGCCATATAGTGCCAGTTTCTGACTGGTAATTCAAAGAATATATTGTGGTTACGTGCACCCACAATTTTTACTACTGGTATACAGTGCCATTGTCTGACTGGGAATTCAAAGAATATATTTTGAATACAAATACCCTCATTTCTTGCTACTGCCATATAGTGCCAGTTTCTGACTGGTAATTCAAAGAATATATTGGGGTTACGTGCACCCACAATTTTTACTACTGGTATACAGTGCCATTGTCTGACTGGGAATTCAAAGAATATATTGGGGTTATAAATACCCTCATTTCTTGCTACTGCCATATAGTGCCAGTTTCTGACTGGTAATTCAAAGAATATATTGTGGTTACGTGCACCCACAATTTTTACTACTGGTATACAGTGCCATTGTCTGACTGGGAATTCAAAGAATATATTGGGGTTATAAATACCCTCATTTCTTGCTACTGCCATATAGTGCCAGTTTCTGACTGGGAATTCAAAGAATATATTTGGGTTACGTGCACCCACAATTTTTACTACTGGTATACAGTGCCAATTTCTAACTAGGAATTCAAAATGCGCAAGGCTCCCGGAAAGGGACGTGGACGAGGCCGTGGGCGAGGTCGGGGGAATGGTTCTGGGGAGCAAGGTAGCAGTGAAGCCACAGGGCGTCCCGTGCCTACTCCTGTGGGGCAGCAAGCATTGCGCCACTCCACAGTGCCAGGGTTGCTTGCCACATTAACTAAACTGCAGGGTACAAACCTTAGTAGGCCCGAGAACCAGGAACAGGTCTTGCAATGGCTGTCAGAGAACGCTTACAGCACATTGTCCAGCAGCCAGTCAGACTCTGCCTCCTCTCCTCCTATTACCCAACAGTCTTGTCTTCCTTCCTCCCAAAATTCCGAAGCTTTACAGAACAATAACCCAAACTGTCCCTGCTCCCCAGAGCTGTTCTCCGCTCCTTTCATTGTCCCTCAACCTGCCTCTCCACGTCACGATTCCACGAACCTAACAGAGGAGCATCTGTGTCCAGATGCTCAAACACTAGAGTCTCCTCCATCTCCGTTCGATTTGGTGGTGGATGACCAGCAACCCACCCTCATCGACGATGATGTGACGCAGTTGCCGTCAGGGCATCCAGTTGACCGGCGCATTGTGCGGGAGGAGGAGATGAGACAGGAGTTGGAAGAGGAAGTGGTGGATGATGAGGACACTGACCCGACCTGGACAGGGGGGATGTCAAGCGGGGAAAGTAGTGTGGATGTTGAGGCAGGTGCAGCACCAAAAAGGGTAGCTAGAGGCAGAGACAGAGGTCAGCAGCTTAGGCGAAGCCAGGCCACACCCAGAATCTCCCAAGATGTTCCAGTTCGTACCCAGCCCCGAAAAACTCCCACCTCGAGGGCACGTTTCTCGAAGGTGTGGAGTTTTTTCAAGGAATGCGCCGAGGACAGATATAGTGTTGTCTGCACAATTTGCCTCTCGAAATTGATTAGGGGCTCTGAGAAGAGCAACCTGTCCACCACTTCAATGCGCCGTCATTTGGAATCCAAGCACTGGAATCAGTGGCAGGCAGCAACGGCAGGACAAAGGCCGCCTGCCGTTCACGCCACTGCCACTGCCTCTGCCACTGCCTCTGCCTCTGCCACTGCCACTGCTGACTGTGCTGGCGATGCACTCCAGAGGACGAGCCAGGACACCACTTCATCTGCCTCCGCCACTTTGTTGACTTCTACCTCATCCTCCCCTGGTCCTGTCTTATCTCCTTCTCCTGCACCATCAAAGGCACCATCAGGCGTTTCTTTACAACAACCCACCATCTCTCAGACATTGGAGCGGCGGCAGAAATACACTGCTAACCACCCACACGCGCAAGCCTTGAACGCCAACATCGCTAAACTGCTGGCCCAGGAGATGTTGGCGTTCCGGCTTGTTGAAACTCCCGCCTTCCTGGACCTGATGGCAACTGCGGCACCTCGCTATGCCGTCCCTAGCCGTCACTACTTCTCCCGGTGTGCCGTCCCCGCCTTGCACCAGCACGTGTCACTCAACATCAGGCGGGCCCTTAGTTCCGCGCTTTGCACAAAGGTCCACTTGACCACCGACGCGTGGACAAGTGCATGCGGACAGGGACGCTACATTTCACTGACGGCACACTGGGTGAATGTAGTTGAGGCTGGGACTGCTTCCCAAACTGGCCCGGTGTACCTCGTCTCCCCGCCTAACATTCCTGGCAGGGACACGAGAAGAACACCCCCCTCCTCCTCCTCCTCTACCGCCTCCTCCTCCGCCACCGCCTCCTCCTCCGCCACCGCCTCCTCCTCCGCTGTTAGATTGACCCCAGCTACGAGTTGGAAACGTTGCAGCACTGGCGTTGGTAGACGTCAGCAGGCTGTGCTGAAGCTGATCAGCTTGGGGGACATACAGCACACTTCCTCCGAGGTGAGGGATGCCCTCCTCGATGAGACGGCAATATGGTTTGAGCCGCTGCACCTGGGCCCAGGCATGGTCGTTTGTGATAATGGCCGGAACCTGGTAGCAGCTCTGGAGCTTGCCGGACTCCAACATGTTCCATGCCTGGCCCACGTCTTCAACCTAGTGGTGCAACGTTTCCTAAAGAGCTACCCCAATGTTCCAGAGCTACTGGTGAAAGTGCGGCGCATGTGCGCCCACTTTCGCAAGTCGACAGTAGCCGCTGCTAGCTTAAAATCTCTCCAGCAACGCCTGCATGTGCCACAACACCGGCTTTTGTGCGACGTCCCCACACGCTGGAACTCAACGTTTCAGATGTTGAATAGAGTGGTTGAGCAGCAGAGACCTTTGATGGAATACCAGCTACAAAACCCTAGGGTGCCACAAAGTCAGCTGCCTCAGTTTCACATCCATGAGTGGCCATGGATGAGAGACCTTTGTGACATCCTACGGGTCTTTGAGGAGTCCACAAGGAGGGTGAGCTCTGAGGATGCGATGGTGAGCCTTACAATCCCGCTCTTGTGTGTTCTGAGAGAATCCCTGATTGACATCAGGGATAACTCAGATCACACAGAGGAGTTAGGGATAGCATCCGATCCGTCACAGCTGGAGAGTAGGTCCACACATCTGTCCGCTTCACTGCGTTTAATGGAGGAGGAGGAGGAGGAGGAGGAGGAAGAAGAGTTGTCCGATGATGTGATGGTGATACAGGAGGCTTCCGGGCAACTTCGAATCGTCCCATTGTTGCAACGCGGATGGGTAGACATGGAGGATGAGGAGGAAATGGAGATTGAACTTTCCGGTGGGGCCAGAGGAGTCATGCCAACTAACACTGTGGCAGACATGGCTGAGTTCATGTTGGGGTGCTTTACAACCGACAAGCGTATTGTCAAAATCATGGAGGACAACCAGTACTGGATCTTTGCTATCCTTGACCCCCGGTATAAAAACAACATCTCGTCTTTTATTCCGGTAGAGGGGAGGGCCAATCGCATCAATGCTTGCCACAGGCAATTGGTGCAGAATATGATGGAGATGTTTCCAGCATGTGACGTTGGCGGCAGGGAGGGCAGTTCCTCCAGTAGGCAACCAAGTTCTCACCGGTCCACACAAACGAGGGGCACACTGTCTAAGGTCTGGGACACCTTGATGGCACCCCCTCGCCAAAGTGCCGCCACGGAGGGTCCTAGTGTCACCAGGCGTGAGAAGTATAGGCGCATGTTGCGGGAATACCTTTCCGACCACAGCCCTGTCCTCTCCGACCCCTCTGCGCCCTACACGTATTGGGTGTCGAAGTTGGACCTGTGGCTTGAACTTGCCCTATATGCCTGTCCTGTCCTGCCGCCAGCGTCCTATCTGAGAGGGTGTTCAGTGCAGCCGGTGGCATCATCACTGACAAGCGCACCCGTCTGTCAGCTGAGAGTGCCGACCGGCTCACTTTGATAAAAATGAACCACCACTGGGTAGAGCCGTCATTTTTGTGCCCACCTCTGTAAAGCACCCCAACATGAAACTCCATGTCTGTACTCAACCTCTCCAATTCCTCCGCATCCTCATACTCATCCACCATAAGCGTTGCACAATTCTGCTAATACTAGGCTCCCTCCACCCTGATTTCCACCAACTCTGCTGGTTAGAGGCTCCCTCCACCATGAATTTGCCCAAACTGGGCTGTTTAGAGGCTCCCTCCACCATGAATTGGTCCAAACTGGGGTTTTTAGAGGCTCCCTCCACCATGAATTGGTCCAAACTGGGCTGTTTAGCGGCTCCCTCCACCATTAATTGGTCCAAACTGGGCTGGTTAGAGGCTCCCTCCACCATGAATTGGTCCAAACTGGGTTTTTTAGAGGCTCCCTCCACCATGAATTTGCCCAAACTGGGCTGTTTAGAGGCTCCCTCCACCATGAATTGGTCCAAACTGGGCTGGTTAGAGGCTCCCTCCACCATGAATTTCCCAAAACTTGGCTGTTTAGAGGCTCCCTCCACCATTAATTGGTCCAAACTGGGCTGGTTAGAGGCTCCCTCCACCATGAATTGGTCCAAACTTGGCTGTTTAGAGGCTCCCTCCACCATTAATTGGTCCAAACTGGGCTGGTTAGAGGCTCCCTCCACCACGAATTTGCCCAAACTGGGCTGTTTAGAGGCTCCCTCCACCATGAATTGGTCCAAACTGGGCTGGTTAGAGGCTCCCTCCACCATGAATTTGCCCACACTGGGCTGGTTAGAGGCTCCCTCCACCATGAATTTCCCAAAACTTGGCTGTTTAGAGGCTCCCTCCACCATTAATTGGTCCAAACTGGGCTGGTTAGAGGCTCCCTCCACCATGAATTGGTCCAAACTGGGCTGGTTAGAGGCTCCCTCCACCATGAATTTGCCCAAACTGGGCTGTTTAGAGGCTCCCTCCACCATGAATTGGTCCAAACTGGGTTTTTTAGAGGCTCCCTCCACCATGAATTGGTCCAAACTGGGCTGGTTAGAGGCTCCCTCCACCATGAATTGGTCCAAACTTGGCTGTTTAGAGGCTCCCTCCACCATTAATTGGTCCAAACTGGGCTGGTTAGAGGCTCCCTCCACCATGAATTTGCCCAAACTGGGCTGTTTAGAGGCTCCCTCCACCATGAATTGGTCCAAACTGGGGTTTTTAGAGGCTCCCTCCACCATGAATTGGTCCAAACTTGGCTGTTTAGAGGCTCCCTCCACCATTAATTGGTCCAAACTGGGCTGGTTAGAGGCTCCCTCCACCATGAATTTGCCCACACTGGACTGTTTAGAGGCTCCCTCCACCATGAATTTCCCAAAACTTGGCTGTTTAGAGGCTCCCTCCACCATTAATTGGTCCAAACTGGGATGGTTAGAGGCTCCCTCCACCATGAATTGGTCCAAACTTGGCTGTTTAGAGGCTCCCTCCACCATTAATTGATTCAAACTGGGCTGGTTAGAGGCTCCCTCCACCATGAATTTGCCCAAACTGGGCTGTTTAGAGGCTCCCTCCACCATGAATTGGTCCAAACTGGGCTGGTTAGAGGCTCCCTCCACCATGAATTTGCCCAAACTGGGCTGTTTAGAGGCTCCCTCCACCATGAATTGGTCCAAACTGGGGTTTTTAGAGGCTCCCTCCACCATGAATTGGTCCAAACTTGGCTGTTTAGAGGCTCCCTCCACCATTAATTGGTCCAAACTGGGCTGTTTAGAGGCTCCCTCCACCATTAATTGGTCCAAACTGGGCTGGTTAGAGGCTCCCTCCACCATGAATTGGTCCAAACTGGGCTGGTTAGAGGCTCCCTCCACCATGAATTTGCCCAAACTGGGCTGTTTAGAGGCTCCCTCCACCATGAATTGGTCCAAACTGGGTTTTTTAGAGGCTCCCTCCACCATGAATTGGTCCAAACTGGGCTGTTTAGAGGCTCCCTCCACCATGAATTTGCCCAAACTGGGCTGGTTAGAGGCTCCCTCCACCATTAATTGGTCCAAACTGGGCTGGTTAGAGGCTCCCTCCACCATGAATTTGCCCAAACTGGGCTGTTTAGAGGCTCCCTCCACCATGAATTGGTCCAAACTGGGGTTTTTAGAGGCTCCCTCCACCATGAATTGGTCCAAACTTGGCTGTTTAGAGGCTCCCTCCACCATTAATTGGTCCAAACTGGGCTGGTTAGATGCTCCCTCCACCATGAATTTGCCCACACTGGGCTGGTTAGAGGCTCCCTCCACCATGAATTGGTCCAAACTGGGCTGGTTAGAGGCTCCCTCCACCATGAATTGGTCCAAACCTGGCTGTTTAGAGGCTCCCTCCACCATTAATTGGTCCAAACTGGGCTGGTTAGAGGCTCCCTCCACCATGAATTTGCCCAAACTGGGCTGTTTAGAGGCTCCCTCCACCATGAATTGGTCCAAACTGGGGTTTTTAGAGGCTCCCTCCACCATGAATTGGTCCAAACTTGGCTGTTTAGAGGCTCCCTCCACCATTAATTGGTCCAAACTGGGCTGGTTAGAGGCTCCCTCCACCATGAATTTGCCCACACTGGGCTGTTTAGAGGCTCCCTCCACCATGAATTTCCCAAAACTTGGCTGTTTAGAGGCTCCCTCCACCATTAATTGATCCAAACTGGGCTGGTTAGAGGCTCCCTCCACCATGAATTTGCCCAAACTGGGCTGTTTAGAGGCTCCCTCCACTATGAATTGGTCCAAACTGGGCTGGTTAGAGGCTCCCTCCACCATGAATTTGCCCAAACTGGGCTGTTTAGAGGCTCCCTCCACCATGAATTGGTCCAAACTGGGGTTTTTAGAGGCTCCCTCCACCATGAATTGGTCCAAACTTGGCTGTTTAGAGGCTCCCTCCACCATTAATTGGTCCAAACTGGGCTGTTTAGAGGCTCCCTCCACCATTAATTGGTCCAAACTGGGCTGGTTAGAGGCTCCCTCCACCATGAATTGGTCCAAACTGGGCTGGTTAGAGGCTCCCTCCACCATGAATTTGCCCAAACTGGGCTGTTTAGAGGCTCCCTCCACCATGAATTGGTCCAAACTGGGTTTTTTAGAGGCTCCCTCCACCATGAATTGGTCCAAACTGGGCTGTTTAGAGGCTCCCTCCACCATGAATTTGCCCAAACTGGGCTGGTTAGAGGCTCCCTCCACCATTAATTGGTCCAAACTGGGCTGGTTAGAGGCTCCCTCCACCATGAATTTGCCCAAACTGGGCTGTTTAGAGGCTCCCTCCACCATGAATTGGTCCAAACTTGGCTGTTTAGAGGCTCCCTCCACCATTAATTGGTCCAAACTGGGCTGGTTAGAGGCTCCCTCCACCATGAATTTGCCCAAACTGGGCTGTTTAGAGGCTCCCTCCACCATGAATTGGTCCAAACTGGGGTTTTTAGAGGCTCCCTCCACCATGAATTGGTCCAAACTTGGCTGTTTAGAGGCTCCCTCCACCATTAATTGGTCCAAACTGGGCTGGTTAGAGGCTCCCTCCACCATGAATTTGCCCACACTGGACTGTTTAGAGGCTCCCTCCACCATGAATTTCCCAAAACTTGGCTGTTTAGAGGCTCCCTCCACCATTAATTGGTCCAAACTGGGATGGTTAGAGGCTCCCTCCACCATGAATTGGTCCAAACTTGGCTGTTTAGAGGCTCCCTCCACCATTAATTGATCCAAACTGGGCTGGTTAGAGGCTCCCTCCACCATGAATTTGCCCAAACTGGGCTGTTTAGAGGCTCCCTCCACCATGAATTGGTCCAAACTGGGCTGGTTAGAGGCTCCCTCCACCATGAATTTGCCCAAACTGGGCTGTTTAGAGGCTCCCTCCACCATGAATTGGTCCAAACTGGGGTTTTTAGAGGCTCCCTCCACCATGAATTGGTCCAAACTTGGCTGTTTAGAGGCTCCCTCCACCATTAATTGGTCCAAACTGGGCTGTTTAGAGGCTCCCTCCACCATTAATTGGTCCAAACTGGGCTGGTTAGAGGCTCCCTCCACCATGAATTGGTCCAAACTGGGCTGGTTAGAGGCTCCCTCCACCATGAATTTGCCCAAACTGGGCTGTTTAGAGGCTCCCTCCACCATGAATTGGTCCAAACTGGGTTTTTTAGAGGCTCCCTCCACCATGAATTGGTCCAAACTGGGCTGTTTAGAGGCTCCCTCCACCATGAATTTGCCCAAACTGGGCTGGTTAGAGGCTCCCTCCACCATTAATTGGTCCAAACTGGGCTGGTTAGAGGCTCCCTCCACCATGAATTTGCCCAAACTGGGCTGTTTAGAGGCTCCCTCCACCATGAATTGGTCCAAACTGGGGTTTTTAGAGGCTCCCTCCACCATGAATTGGTCCAAACTTGGCTGTTTAGAGGCTCCCTCCACCATTAATTGGTCCAAACTGGGCTGGTTAGATGCTCCCTCCACCATGAATTTGCCCACACTGGGCTGGTTAGAGGCTCCCTCCACCATGAATTTCCCAAAACTTGGCTGTTTAGAGGCTCCCTCCACCATTAATTGGTCCAAACTGGACTGGTTAGAGGCTCCCTCCACCATGAATTGGTCCAAACTTGGCTGTTTAGAGGCTCCCTCCACCATTAATTGGTCCAAACTGGGCTGGTTAGAGGCTCCCTCCACCATGAATTTGCCCAAACTGGGCTGTTTAGAGGCTCCCTCCACCATGAATTGGTCCAAACTGGGTTTTTTAGAGGCTCCCTCCACCATGAATTTGCCCACACTGGGCTGGTTAGAGGCTCCCTCCACCATGAATTGGTCCAAACTGGGTTTTTTAGAGGCTCCCTCCACCATGAATTTGCCCACACTGGGCTGGTTAGAGGCTCCCTCCACCATGAATTTCCCAAAACTTGGCTGTTTAGAGGCTCCCTCCACCATTAATTGGTCCAAACTGGGCTGGTTAGAGGCTCCCTCCACCATGATTTGGTCCAAACTTGGCTGTTTAGAGGCTCCCTCCACCATTAATTGGTCCAAACTGGGCTGGTTAGAGGCTCCCTCCACCATGAATTTGCCCAAACTGGGCTGTTTAGAGGCTCCCTCCACCATGAATTGGTCCAAACTGGGGTTTTTAGAGGCTCCCTCCACCATGAATTGGTCCAAACTTGGCTGTTTAGAGGCTCCCTCCACCATTAATTGGTCCAAACTGGGCTGGTTAGAGGCTCCCTCCACCATGAATTGGTCCAAACTGGGTTTTTTAGAGGCTCCCTCCACCATGAATTGGTCCAAACTGGGGTTTTTAGAGGCTCCCTCCACCATGAATTGGTCCAAACTGGGCTGTTTAGCGGCTCCCTCCACCATTAATTGGTCCAAACTGGGCTGGTTAGAGGCTCCCTCCACCATGAATGTGCCCAAACTGGGCTGTTTAGAGGCTCCCTCCACCATGAATTTGCCCAAACTGGGCTGGTTAGAGGCTCCCTCCACCATGAATTGGTCCAAACTGGGGTTTTTAGAGGCTCCCTCCACCATGAATTGGTCCAAACTTGGCTGTTTAGAGGCTCCCTCCACCATTAATTGGTCCAAACTGGGCTGGTTAGAGGCTCCCTCCACCATGAATTGGTCCAAACTTGGCTGTTTAGAGGCTCCCTCCACCATTAATTGGTCCAAACTGGGCTGGTTAGAGGCTCCCTCCACCATGAATTTGCCCAAACTGGGCTGTTTAGAGGCTCCCTCCACCATGAATTGGTCCAAACTGGGTTTTTTAGAGGCTCCCTCCACCATGAATTTGCCCACACTGGGCTGGTTAGAGGCTCCCTCCACCATGAATTGGTCCAAACTGGGGTTTTTAGAGGCTCCCTCCACCATGAATTTGCCCAAACTGGGGTGTTTAGAGGCTCCCTCCACCATGAATTTGCCCAAACTCTGCTGGTTAGAGGCTCAATCCACCCTGATTTTCAAAACAAATGTTGGTGCCAACCTCAACTTACTACAAGGGCCAAATTCACTGCTGGTGACAAGCTCTCCTCACTGCAAGTGCCAAATACACATGTTTCAAGGTGTTTTCCTACTGTCAGAGAGGTGGTATTGAGTGTGTAAAGTGTGTAGTTGTTAGGCTGTGATGTTGGGGTAATAGAGGGTCTTTGGTGTGTTAGATGCCCCCAGACATGCTTCCCCTGCTGTCCCAGTGTCATTCCAGAGGTGTTGGCATCATTTCCTGGGGTGTCATAGTGGACTTGGTGACCCTCCAGACACGGATTTGGGTTTCCCCCTTAACGAGTATCTGTTCCCCATAGACTATAATGGGGTTCGAAACCCGTTCGAACACACGAACATTGAGCGGCTGTTCGAATCGAATTTCGAACCTCGAACATTTTAGTGTTCGCTCATCTCTACTCACAGTGCCTAAGTTAACACTGTCTAACTATTAGTAAATTTGGACTGTTCTCAACTCATGACAATTGCACCTTTTGACATCAAGTGAACAGTCAGTTCTTTGAGTTGATGTGCTAGAGAAAGAAAAATGGGGTGTTATTTGTATTCAGCAGTTAGTAGATAGCAAAAGTGGTCCATGAAAGGACCCTTGACAAACTGACACCAGAGTCTTAAGCACCAAAAGGTCACTGATGTATATAGAGATCGAAAGCTGGCATGTGTGATCTGATTTCATAGACGAGCTGCTCTTAGCAAGCATTGCTGACAGATTTAATGGTAGCTGCAATAAAGAGGTGTTACACACACACAGTGCATTGCAGATTGCTGTGTTTTATCCATAATGTAATGATGCAGTTGTACTGATTCCCCCCCCCCCCCCTCCACTGTGGTGCATTATATGGTATAAACTCTACCCCATCCCAGTTTTGAGTTAGTTAAGCAATAGAGAGGATCAAATAGTGCTGAAGGACCAGTCAGGGCTTGGAGGGATGGGGAACTCCGCAGTGGTGGTGGTAAAGGACCTGTGATTTGATATAAAAAGGTACAGCTCTGCAATGGAGAGGATAAGTGGTTATGAAGGACCTGTAAGATGGCATGACTGGGTGCAACTCTGCAATGGAGAGGATAAGGGGTTATGAAGGACCTGTAATGTGGCATGACTGGGTGCAGCTCTGCAATGGAGAGGATAAGAGGTTATGAAGGACCTGTAATGTGGCATGACTGGGTGCAGCTCTGCAATGGAGAGGATAAGTGGTTATGAAGGACCTGTAATGTGGCATGGCTGGGTGCAGCTCTGCAATGGAGAGGATAAGTGGTTATGAAGGACCTGTAAGATGGCATGACTGGGTGCAACTCTGCAATGGAGAGGATAAGGGGTTATGAAGGACCTGTAAGATGGCATGACTGGGTGCAACTCTGCAATGGAGAGGATAAGGGGTTATGAAGGACCTGTAATGTGGCATGGCTGGGTGCAGCTCTGCAATGGAGAGGATAAGTGGTTATGAAGGACCTGTAAGATGGCATGACTGGGTGCAACTCTGCAATGGAGAGGATAAGGGGTTATGAAGGACCTGTAAGATGGCATGACTGGGTGCAACTCTGCAATGGAGAGGATAAGGGGTTATGAAGGACCTGTAATGTGGCATGACTGGGTGCAGCTCTGCAATGGAGAGGATAAGTGGTTATGAAGGACCTGTAAGATGGCATGACTGGGTGCAACTCTGCAATGGAGAGGATAAGGGGTTATGAAGGACCTGTAAGATGGCATGACTGGGTGCAACTCTGCAATGGAGAGGATAAGGGGTTATGAAGGACCTGTAATGTGGCATGACTGGGTGCAGCTCTGCAATGGAGAGGATAAGAGGTTATGAAGGACCTGTAACATGGCATGACTGGGTGCAGCTCTGCAATGGAGAGGATAAGTGGCTATGAAGGACCTGTAATGTGGCATGGCTGGGTGCAGTACAGCAGTGGAGAAAGCAAATGGTGGTGAAGGACCTTTGTTATTGTTGATGTGACATGAGGAAGTAGAGCTCATCTGTAAAGTTGTGATGAAGTGACATGAAGACGCGGAGCTTAGCAGTGGAGAGTACAAGCAATGGCTGAAGCAGATTTCATGATCATGTGACATGAGGGGGTGGAGCTCATGTGCTTTACGTAGAGGACAAAATGGAGGCAATCTGGTAGTCAGGGAATGCTGGAGGCTGTAGTTCTCCCCTTAAACTCACTCCCTATAATCTGGGAGTTGTAGTTCTCATACATAATACATATATAATATGTATATATGCATAACATTTTTATTGACATCATGCTGATGACCAAGTGCATGTGCAACATTTACCTGCAGAAATGATGATGCCAGGATTCACTTTGGGAAGAGAACAAGCTAGCAGAAGCAATGCTCTAGAAAGTGTTCTTCCAGGAAATATATTTTTTTTGGCATTGACAGCAACCCACTGAAGACAATCCGGAGTATGGGAGTAGTCATTGTCACATATCACAACCCATATTCACCTCAATGACAGGAATGTTGATGACTGATCAAGACATGGTGAACACCAGGACAATGTGGATACAGATGGAAAAGGAAACCTCCACCGCTTCCAAACAATACATCTTCCACTTTATTGATATAGTAAAAATACAATAAATGGGGAGTGAAGAGGAGTATCTGCTGCCGACATGCTTCAGATGGAATTCCCATCCTTGGTCATAGCGTTGTCTGTAATTGCCTAATAATTATCACAGTAACACTTGTGACAGTAACTAGGAACTCCCAACTGTCTTGTCCCAGCTGTCTCGTGAGTATTTTGGGGTGGAGGTAGCTTTTCCCCCTGGGTGCTTCTCACTGAGCCTAGTGGTAGTAGTTGAAAGGGCCCTCGGTGGTAAAACAGGTAATACATTTACTGAAGCAACAGCAACCTGCTAACTTTAGACTCAACTGAAGTCTCTTTGAGTCTCCCCTTACCCAGAAAACCATAGACTGGATCATGGCCTCATACACCAGAAGAAACATCCCAAATACAAGGGATTATTAGATAATAACATGAACTATGTACAATGCAAAGTATACATGAATCACACAATACACTTATCATTCAACAGTGTCCCTGGGATGCTGCAGATGTTGATGTTACTTTGCCATGTACACCAACATTTTGCGATATAGGCTACCGGGAAGTATGAGGCAACCCCAAAGGTCCTTCTGTCACATATAATATACCACTATTCTAAATGGCACAAAGTTGATTGGGCCCTACTAGAGATTTTGTATTGGGACCCAGGAGCTTCAAGCTACGCATCTGATTGCACACTAAGTGCTGTGCAACCCTTCATGGCAGCAATATTCCTCTATGGCAGAGGACTCTTTCAGCAGGATAATGTACAGTGCAAAAAAATGTTCAGAAATGGTTTGAAAAACACAACAAAAATTTCAAAGTTTTACTTGACCTTCAACTTTCCTAGATCGTAATCCAGTTGAACATCTGTGGGATTTGCTGGGAAAAAAACAAGTGTAGTCCATGGTGGCCCATTTTGCAGTTTACAAGATTTTAAAGAATATTCCCACAACAACAATTATATTTAATACAAAAGAACTTTGCAAAATATCATTGTCACCCATTGAAAGTAATAGGCCAAACTGTGTGTCACTAGAAAAAGCCCAATGAAATTCTCCTGCCACAGTATGAGCAATGCAGCTACTAGATACATCCATCTTCATCCAGGTCAAGCATGCTCAGTTTCTCTTATTTTCTTTGCTATGGCTGTTTATTAGATCAGTGCTATCCATTCACACGGAGTAACATGCCACGTGACCTGGCACGTATACGCCATGTGAGATTATTATTATTATTATTTATTTATATAGCACCATTAATTCCATGGTGCTTTACATTTGGGATTTTGCGGGCCATATAAGCTCCCATTGATTTCAATGGGAGCGTGGATCGTAAACGCCGCATTATTTTGCAGCCGTGATTTTGCAGTGTGAAAGCACCCTTCTACAGTACTTGCAAATTAGATTCTGGCTAACCCCCAAATATCCGCAGCAGACATGCTGCCATTTCAAAAACAGTTGCGTTTTTAAGTCGTAATTTTTTGAAGGAGAAAGACTTTTTGGCTGCAGTTTGCTACATGGGGCTTAGGCTGTAGCCACGCATAGCGGAAATGTAACTTTTTTTGCTGTAAATTTTTCTGAGTTTTTTTGCTATACAAGTAATGGTAAATATATAGCAAGTACTTTTACAGTACTTCTATATTCTGTTCAATTCCCTCCTGGTTTTGGCTCAAAAAATGCAGCAAAATCTACAACAAAAAAGGTGCGTTTTCGCAACGTGGGGCCCCAGCCTTAACCCTTAAGTACTATCATTGTTTCTATCATAATGATATGTCTATGGTAGTGGTGTCTGATAGACACCATGATAGTACTTAAGGGTTAAAGGCTTCACAGATTACGAAGCATAGTTTCATACATTTGTACAATCGTTTTAATGGTATTGCAGCTCCACCCATTCACTTGAATAGGACTGAGTTGTGAACAGGGCATAGGATAGGTCATCAGTTGAAAATCAGCTGGGGTCTGACACCTGGCAAGCCCATGGATCAGCTGTTTGAGCTCTTCTTTATGCTTCGTTGACACTTGCACCCGGTGTTTGGTGTTTGCATTCCGCCAGGTTTCCGTCTTCAGCCCCGGCGAAACTGGACAGGGGACAGAAACCCAGCAGTCAGCTTTAAAACCCATTCACTTGAATGGGTTTGTAAAGGTGACCGCCCATGTCCGCCTGTGGCCTGTCCACGGGGAAACCGTTTTTTTTTTTTTAGCATGTCCGCCTTTGTGTTTGGCTAAAAAAAAAACGGCTTCCCTGCAAACAGGCTGCAGGCGGACACGATCGGTCACCTTTACAAACCCATTTAAGTAAATGGGTTTTAAAACTGGCTGACGGGTTTACGTCCCCTGTCCAGTTTCGCTGGGGCTGAAGACGAAAACCAGGCGGAATGCAAACACCAAACACTGGCAGAAACAACCTGGCAGAATGTACACACCGGACACCGAGTGCAAGTGTGAATGAAGCCTGCCTTTTTTTTGTTACAGATTTGGCTGCATTTATTGAGCCAATTCCAGGAGTAGATTGAGCAAAAGGGAGAGCTATACAAGCTTCCGATAGATTTGCCATTTCTTCTGTAGCCATTCCTTCTGGGTTTGGCTCAGAAAATCTACAACAAAAATGCAGCTATTTTGCAATATGATGCAATATGATGTCTTAAAGATCTGCTACTAGCATCTTGGTACCAGATACCATAGAACACCTTTAGAAATTTGAAGTACGTGACTTATTAGGTCAAAGCTGTTTTGGAGGCACAGGGGACTACCTATTATAAGGGAAGTTGTTTCATCACTATTGTTTGACATTATAAAAAACAGAAAATTTATCAGAAAATGTCTGACATTGTCAGTGTTATAAATGAATATTATTGATGAAAATGGCTTATTGATTGAATATTATGTGATCTACATTACCCTTTTTGGAAACCATAAATTCTGCATATGAAAGGGGTTGTTCAGATTTTTTTTTTTTAACTTACTTGCTGAAGAGGTTTTTAGATACGCTACTAACAGGTTCCAGGTCATGTGACTGGAACCAGCACCTGGCCCTCGGGTTGCTCTGCCTCCTCTTTCCTATCTCATTTTCCTCACTACCAGTGAACAAGGGAGAGGCAGGAAGAGGTAGAGCGGTCTAGGGGTTGGCTGCCGGTTCCCATCACATGACTTAGAGCTGGAGTCAGCACAGAAACTCTAGGTTCAGACTCTAAAAACCCCTGGAACAGGATATTTTTTTAGAAAAGACTTTCTTATCCTAAATTATCATGTTTTAAAGCAAATTCATCACCATAAACCCTTGTGATATGTAGGTAACATGGTTTACAATTATCACACTTTTTAAGGGAGCAAATACACTGCCAATTTTGTGACTAGTTGAGTATCTGGAGCATCAGCATTGTTGTTCTGGGAATTGAAGTCTATCCCTTGTGTCAAACTGTCAAGATATTTGCAAAAATGGTGCGAGCCACTCCCAGCACAGAACAGCACAAATAGACTGTAACTAGGCTAGAAGGAGACGTGTGAGTCCCAATGCACAAGTGAGAAAAAAAACACATCAGGGGTTTTAGAAACAGCCTGCAGCATTAATAAATAAGTAACTTAAAAAAACTAGTCTCATCCTTAACAGCTAAAAGACAGCTTCCAGTCTACGCCTGCCTTCAGGGAAAGAAAACTCATTTCTGTGATTATATGATAAAAGGAAAAAAATACAATTGGTTAAAAAACAGATACATTGGACAGAAGATGATTGGAGATAAGTACCAAGTATGGTGAAGGAAATATGATAGTCAGGGTTTGCTTTTGGGCTGGCAAACTGAGAAATTGCCATAGGGTAAAAGGAATTCTCAACAAGATAGGCAGTCACATCATTTGCAACACTATGTCATTCCATCTGGACAGCATGATTGGAGCCCATTACATCCTACAATAAGACAGTGATCCAAACTAGTGCTCCTATATACTGGGTAAGGGCCCCTTCACACCACGGATACGCTGCCTGATTCTGAACGTTAAAACACGTTCAGAATCAGCGCGTATAAAGCACATCCCATTGAAATGAATGGGCTGCTTTTTACTCTACGAGCGCTCCCATTGAAGTGAATGGGAAGCACTCACGTGTACGGCTCGGACTGAGCCGAGCGCCGGGCCCCTTCACACGGCGAGCCATACACGTGAGCGCTTCCCATTTACTTCAATGGGAGCGCTCGTAGAGTAAAAAGCAGCCCAGTGGGGCCACATGGTGGCTCAGTGGTTAGCACTGCAGCCTTGCAGCACTGGAGTCCTGGTGTTCAAATCCCACCAAGGGCATAAAACCATCTGCAAGGAGTTTGTATGTTCTCCCCGTGTTTGCATGGATTTCCATCCCATATTCCAAAAAGACATACTGATAGGAAAAAAAAAATGTACATTGTGAGCTCTATGTGGGGCTCACAATCTACATTTAAAAAAAAAAATAAAAAAAATAAAAAGCAGCCCATTCATTTCAATGGGGAGCACTTGTATGCCGGCTCCCATTGAAATGAATGGGATCTGCTTTATATGCGCTGATTCTGACCGTTTTTTAACATTCAGAATCAGGCAGCGTATCCGTAGTGTGAAGGGGCCCTAAGGCTTATTTAGGAGAGAAGCAGCTGGAATTCGGTCTGTAATAGATTGGTCACAATTCTGTTGAGATTGTGAGATGGTTTAACTGTATGGCTGAAGAAAGTCAAGAAAGTATTCAACAAGGGAATCTAACTTATGAAGGGATCCTTTTTTTTTTTTTTTTTTTTTTTTTTGTAAATTTTATTGAAAGATTATCCATAACAAAATATACAAAGATCAAACAAAAGAGAGATGGGGAGAAAAGGCTGACTGCCAGGTCCCCGATCAAACAGAAATCAATCATCTACAGTATAGTACAGACCAAAAGTTTGGACACTCCTTCTCATTCAAAGAGTTTTCTGTATTTTCATGACTATGAAAATTGTAGATTCACACTGAAGGCATCAAAACTATAAAATAACACATGTGGAATTATATACTTAACAAAAAATTGTGAAACAATTGAAAATACACTCACCGGCCACTTTATTAGGTACACCATGCTAGTAACGGGTTGGACCCCCTTTTGCCTTCAGAACTGCCTCAATTCTTCGTGGCATAGATTCAACAGGGTGCTGGAAGCATTCCTCAGAGATTTTGGTCCATATTGACATGATGGCATCACACAGTTGCCGCAGATTTGTCGGCTGCACATCCATGATGCGAATCTCCCGTTCCACCACATCCCAAAGATGCTCTATTGGATTGAGATCTGGTGACTGTGGAGGCCATTGGAGTACAGTGAACTCATTGTCATGTTCAAGAAACCAGTCTGAGATGATTCCAGCTTTATGACATGGCATTGCATTATCCTGCTGAAAGTAGCCATCAGATGTTGGGTACATTGTGGTCATAAAGGGATGGACATGGTCAGCAACAATACTCAGGTAGGCTTTGGCGTTGCAACGATGCTCAATTGGTACCAAGGGGCCCAAAGAGTGCCAAGAAAATATTCCCCACACCATGACACCACCACCACCAGCCTGAACCGTTGATACAAGGCAGGATGGATCCATGCTTTCATGTTGTTGACGCCAAATTCTGACCCTACCATCCGAATGTCGCAGCAGAAATCGAGACTCATCAGACCAGGCAACGTTTTTCCAATCTTCAATTGTCCAATTTCGATGAGCTTGTGCAAATTGTAGCCTCAGTTTCCTGTTCTTAGCTGAAAGGAGTGGCACCCGGTGTGGTCTTCTGCTGCTGTAGCCCATCTGCCTCAAAGTTCGATGTACTGTGCGTTCAGAGATGCTCTTCTGGCTACCTTGGTTGTAACGGGTGGCTATTTGAGTCACTGTTGCCTTTCTATCAGCTCGAACCAGTCTGGCCATTCTCCTCTGACCTCTGGCATCAACAACGCATTTCCGCCCACAGAACTGCCGCTCACTGGATGTTTTTTCTTTTTCGGACCATTCTCTGTAAACCCTAGAGATGGTTGTGCGTGAAAATCCCAGTAGATCAGCAGTTTCTGAAATACTCAGACCAGCCCTTCTGGCACCAACAACCATGCCACGTTCAAAGGCACTCAAATCACCTTTCTTCCCCATACTGATGCTCGGTTTGAATTGCAGGAGATTGTCTTGACCATGTCTACATGCCTAAATGCACTGAGTTGCCGCCATGTGATTGGCTGATTAGAAATTAAGTGTTAACGAGCAGTTGTACAGGTGTACCTAATAAAGTGGCCGGTGAGTGTATGTCTTATATTCTTGATTTTTCTTTGATTCCTGCTTTTTGCTTTGATTCCTGCTTTGCACGCTCTTGGCATTCTCTTGATGAGATTCAAGAGGCAGTCACCGGAAATGGTTTTCACTTCACAGGTGTGCCCTGTCAGGTTTAATAAGTGGGATTTCTTGCCTTATAAATGGGGTTGGGACCATCAGTTGTGTTGAGCAGAAGTCAGGTGGATACGCAGCTGATAGTCCAACTGAATAGACTGTTAGAATTTGTATTATGGCAAGAAAAAAGCAGCTAAGTAAAGAACGAGTGGCCATCATTACTTTAAGAAATGAAGGTCAGTCAGTCCGAAAAATTGGGAAAACTTTGAAAGCGTCCTCAAGTGCAGTTGCAAAAACCATCAAGCGCTACAAAGAAACTGGCTCACATGAGGACCACCCCAGGAAAGTTAAACCAAGAGTCACCTCTGCTGCGGAGGATAAGTTCATCCGAGTCACCAACCTCAGAAATCGCAGGTTAACAGCAGCTCAGATTAGAGACCAGGTCAATGCCACACAGAGTTCTAGCAGCAGACACATCTCTACAACAACTGTTAAGAGGAGACTTTGTGCAGCAGGCCTTCATGGTAAAATAGCTGCTAGAAAACCACTGCTAAGGACAGGCAACAAGCAGAAGGGACTTGATTGGGCTAAAGAACACAAGGAATGGACATTAGACCAGTGGACATCTGTGCTTTGGTCTGAGGTTCCAACCACTGTGTCTTTGTGCAACGCAGAAAAGGTGAATGGATGAACTCTACATGCATGGTTCCCACCGTGAAGCATGGAGAAGGAGGGGTGATGGTGCTTTGCTGCTGTCACTGCTGGGGATTTATTCAACATTGAAGGCATACTGAACCAGCATGGCTACCACAGCATCTTGCAGTGGCATGCTATTCAATCCGGTTTGCGTTTAGCTGGACAATCATTTATTTTTCAACAGGACAATGACCCCAAACACACCTCCAGGCTGTGTAAGGGCTATTTGGCCAAGAATGTAGAGTGAAGGCAAAAGGGCCAACAAGTGCTAAGCATCTCTGGGAACTCCATTTCAGGTGACTATCTCTTGAAGCTCATCAAGAGAATGCCAAGAGTGTGCAAAGCAGTAATCAAAGCAGTGTGAATCTACAATTGTCATACTCATGAAAATACAGAAAACTCTTTGAATGAGAAGGTGTGTCCAAACTTTTGGTCTGTACTGTACATGAAACACTTAGACCAAACTAAAAAAAAGAAAATACGAGAGGTGAGAACAACCACAAAGAACAAGGGAAAAACAAAGGGGAGGAAAGGGAAAAGAGAAAAATGGGAGAACCAGGATCAGAGACCAGGCAGAATACAGTACGCATCCCAGGGGGACCAGATAGAATGGAAAGCATCCAGAGTATTATTAAGGCTAACAGTCAAGAACTCAAGGCTTTGCACATCATTCGATCCAAGAGCTCAAGACCAGAGGGAAGGTTCACACCTGGAGGCCTTGCTATGAAGGAATCCTTAAGATGCCTGGGGTGAAATGTTAGCATATAAAACTTCTCAATTAGTTTTAAATTTTTTAAGTAGTATAACAAGTTTGGAATGTCTAGAATAATACTGACCTGCAGAATAAATTTAACATGTAGGGTGAACACCCTAACAACAAAACCCAAAGAAAAAATGGAAGAATTGCAGTTCTCGTTTTCTCCTACAGATATTTTTTTTTTACTGTTCTGCACTACATTCACTTTTTTCTGTTAGAAAACTCAATTTGCCTAGCAAAAAACAAGCCCTCAAAAAATAAAAATATGGTTTTTAAAAATGGAAATACTCAAACAAAAATTGTCCCAGTCCTAAAAAGGTTAAAAACAGTCTTTTTAGTCAGAAATTATTATGGCTAGCAATTCCTTGTCTTGATTGTATTTTCCATTAAATTCCATAAAGCTGTGGCCGAATAAATATATCAGCTTTAATGAAAATGAAATGACTTTCAAAGTGTTTTCAAAGGGTTATGCGGTAAAATCCAAACAAATATATTATACTATATATTTTATGATATAATCTTTACAATCTCATATCACTAATCTGAAATGAAGTGATAGCCTTGGTAATCTCTGCTGACAGAGTCTTTAGGTCAGTAGCATAGGGTGAAAAGACAGTTTACATTGTATCAATAAGATGTCAGCAATGTATGTAACAAAAAAAAAAAACGAAAATGCATCAGAATGGTAACTAGCTTTTATCTGTTTTTCTTTTCATGGCAGGGACATAATTGGATTCCTAAAATAATGTCACATAAAATATCTAAAACATAAGTTATTCTGACTTTGATAGAATTACAGCTTTTACTGTCTCTTCTCAGGTACATGGATTTCTTCCCAGTCCCATCAAATATAACCACTGATTTCCTGTTTGAAAAAAGTGCCAACTATTTCCATTCTGAAGACGCTCCGAAACGCGCTGCTGCTTTAATCCCAAAGGCGAAAATTATCACAATTCTCATAGACCCCTCAGATCGCGCATATTCCTGGTACCAAGTGAGTAATTCCCCTATATACAGAGTGCATTATACAAGCTAATTATCATTCTTGTGGGCGACTTATCATTTTCCCTTTTGTACTCACCTTTTTTTTTCTATTTCTAACATTTCAACAATTCTCTTTTACAAATACACGCATAACTCATATGGGATTTTATGTTTGTACGTTTCTAAGACAGCACAATGTTCTGTCTGAGTATTCCTAACAAATAGGCAGAAACACATGCCAGAATGCAGATTACATAATACTGTCTCCTGTTCTCACCACTAAGGGCTCGTTCAAATCTGCGTTGGTAATCCATTCGGGGGAGTCCGCATGGGGACCCACCCAAAAGAACTACTGAACGCATTGGCAAGCGGTGTGCAGTGAAAGCACACGGCCCCCTTAGACTATAATGGGGTCGCATGCTTTCCGCACAGTCTCTGCATGAGTCATGCGGACAGGAAAGTAGATTGTAAACTACTTTTCTGTCCGCATGTTCTGTGCAGAGACTATGCGGAAAGCACACGGACCCCATTATAGTCTATGGGGTCCGTGTGCTTTCACTGCACACCGCTTGTCAATGTGTTCAGTAGTCCGTTCGGGGTTGTCCCCATGCAGACTACCCCGAACAGATTACCAACGCAGAAGTGAACAAGGCTTAAGCCTGACCATACAACATTTTCTTGAACCCCCATACACATGCATGCTAAGCTAGTCTGAGAATGAATGTGTTTTAAATGGGGAATAAGCAGCTGGCAGACATTTTTGGTCTCAGCTTATCTTTTCTGAAAGTTGTCATCAGGACTGTGGAAACAGTAAGCCAAACTTCTGTCTCTGACATCTCTGACTTTTCACTCCATATACAACTACAACTCTGATTCTGACTCCAACTCCTTCATCAAGCTGATTTTTTTTTTTAAATAAATAAAAAACTTACACTGATAGGACATAACATACAGTTTCCACCCTGCAAGGCTAACTTAAGACAAGTGTGCCTATTAATATTTCTTAACTTTCCAAATCCCTATATAAGTAAATATGTAACAAGTTTTGCATTCATTACATTGATTTTAATATTTAATATTAATCATTTTAAATAAAAAATTAAACCAGAATATTTTTATAAAAATACATATTGTGTAGAACATAATGGGCAAATTTAGCAATATTGTTATAAGGTACATTAGTTTATGACATGGTGAAAAGTGAAATATTGTACAAATCTCAACAATCACAATATAATAAATTTGGCACAGCATAGTCCATACAGAAGTGAGTTGCTTTTGTTCCTTTTGCCACCTCCTGGCTGCATACAGTACTGCACCAGACTACAGGCGATCTTTGTTAATAAATTTGGAGAATTTTAGACTGTAACTACTATCAGTTATGTCATTCAAGACTGCAAAAGAGCCTAAAACATTTGGTATATGTCACATTTTACACAATTGGGGTAGTTAGATTGCTTGGGGTCCGCCCAAAAAAATGCAGGACTTTTTTCTCCGCCTTTTTAAACGGATTTGAGGATGGAAACCCCAAACATAAAGTGGGTGCAAGTGTGAACATAGCCTTAAAGACTTGATACTAGTTAGAGCGGCTACTGAAGTAAGACAGTAGGTTGCCGAAATCTTGCCAAATAGTAACATGTATTCTGGTTTGCAAGTTTTTTATTGTTGAATCTATAAACACAACAGTATTAAAGGATGGAACAGCTCATCACCCTATTGTTACGTTCAGCCATGACACCTATGTTTCCACAATAGAGTTATCACAGACTACTGTGAATGCAGAAAGAAAATGTAATAAACCTTTAACATTGCATCATAATAAATTTGGTGACATCAAACACTTCTGCCATTTAGTAGTGAAATTAGTTTCAACCTAGAATGCTTCCACATCCATTCCATATACAAAAGTCATTACATTTCAGGAGATAGGAACAAATCCACTGGCATAATAATTCAGGTCTGAGTGTACTTAAGAGGAGCCGTTGTGTTGGTGTCATTTTATAAAGAGCTGGAATACAGAGAGAGCCCATAACAATGGGGAAATATATAATCAAGTCAAGTGCAGGAGAAAGCAAGGAAGGAAAATTCCGATTGCAAAAATCATTTCTAGTGAAAGAATAAGATGTAGCGATATGGATAAGCAGGTGAACACAGATCACAACTGGGCTATACATAGTAGAAACTGCAAAAATGTTAATTGTGTTCTTATTGTATCCAGCGTAATATTTTTTGTATTTCTATATTCCTTAAATTGGAATTCAGAAACAAATACTACAGAATATATATTTGGTATTGTATTGCAGTGTTCAAATATTTCTCCATCACTTGTTAAAACTGCTAAACTCTAGGTCTTAAATACCACTTATATTAAAGGGATATTATCTAGGTGGTTATATACCACTTAAATTAAAGGGATATTATCTAGGTGGTTATATACCACTTATATTAAAGGGATATTATCTAGGTGGTTATATACCACTTAAATTAAAGGGATATTATCTAGGTGGTTATATACCACTTATATTAAAGGGATATTATCTAGGTGGTTATATACCACTTATATTAAAGGGATAATCTCATCTCCTGGGTTATATTTAAAGTAATGGTTTAAATTAGCTGAAAAATTTACCAAAAGGGGTTATTCTCACGTCCGCATTTCACGTAGTTTGCCATTGGCATTTTTTTGTGGACAGCATACATATTTCATGTATTCATTAAGTCATTAATATATACATTTATTTTTTTTTAATAAACAACTGACACTGTTTCAGTCTTTTTTCACTGATATGGATGCATCATGTATGCATCCCATCAATGAAAGTCTATAGGTCTGTGAAAAAAATGGTCGCCATATGTGTGTCATCAGTTTTTACAGACCCAAAGACATAGTAAGTATAGCAAAAAGGAAAAAAAGGTTGATCTGTTTCCCACAGATGTGAAAAACAGGTCAACCACAGACAGCGTACAACCTGCAATGTACACTCACCGGCCACTTTATTAGGTACACCTGTCCAACTGCTCGTTAACACTTAATTTCTAATCAGCCAATCACATGGCGGCAACTCAGTGCATTTAGGCATGTAGACATGGTCAAGACAATCTCCTGCAGTTCAAACCGAGCATCAGTATAGGGAAGAAAGGTGATTTGAGTGCCTTTGAACGTGGCATGGTTGTTGGTGCCAGAAGGGCTGGTCTGAGTATTTCAGAAACTGCTGATCTACTGGGATTTTCACGCACAACCATCTCTAGGGTTTACAGAGAATGGTCCGAAAAAGAAAAAAACATCCAGTGAGCGGCAGTTCTGTGGGCGGAAATGCGTTGTTGATGCCAAAGGTCAGAGGAGAATGGCCAGACTGGTTCGAGCTGATAGAAAGGCAACAGTGACTCAAATAGCCACCCGTTACAACCAAGGTAGCCAGAAGAGCATCTCTGAACGCACAGTACGTCGAACTTTGAGGCAGATGGGCTACAGCAGCAGAAGACCACACCGGGTGCCACTCCTTTCAGCTAAGAACAGGAAACTGAGGCTACAATTTGCACAAGCTCATCGAAATTGGACAATTGAAGATTGGAAAAACGTTGCCTGGTCTGATGAGTCTCGATTTCTGCTGCGACATTCGGATGGTAGGGTCAGAATTTGGCATCAACAACATGAAAGCATGGATCCATCCTGCCTTGTATCGGTAACGGTTCAGGCTGGTGGTGGTGGTGTCATGGTGTGGGGAATATTTTCTTGGCACTCTTTGGGCCCCTTGGTACCAATTGAGCATCGTTGCAACGCCAAAGCCTACCTGAGTATTGTTGCTGACCATGTCCATCCCTTTATGACCACAATGTACCCAACATCTGATGGCTACTTTCAGCAGGATAATGCACCATGTCATAAAGCTGGAATCATCTCAGACTGGTTTCTTGAACATGACAATGAGTTCACTGTACTCCAATGGCCTCCACAGTCACCAGATCTCAATCCAATAGAGCATCTTTGGGATGTGGTGGAACGGGAGATTCGCATCATGGATGTGCAGCCGACAAATCTGTGGCAACTGTGTGATGCCATCATGTCAATATGGACCAAAATCTCTGAGGAATGCTTCCAGCACCTTGTTGAATCTATGCCACGAAGAATTGAGGCAGTTCTGAAGGCAAAAGGGGGTCCAACCCGTTACTAACATGGTGTACCTAATAAAGTGGCCGGTGAGTGTATATCATCCATCACAAGTCCACAAAGTGCAGACTGTATCTACACTGCTCCATCTGGCAGATACTGCTGACTATGTCTCCTTAGTGTTTACAGCTTGTTGTCTAGGTTTCAGACCACCTCTGCTATCTAGCAGCAAAGGCCACCAGGTAGCTAATGTCCCTGTTCTAAACCATCTCATTTCATTGTAATTGATGACAAATCGAGCTTTCTGTCAGCTCTGCAAAGTACATTTAGCTGCTGAGCCCTGATAAGGGATAGAACAGTGCTGAGTTACTACTTGTATCTCTGTATGTAAATCCAGTGAGTAAGAACTGTTTTGGACCACAGTGCTGACCTGACTTGTCCATCACACAGGCTAAGCCCACAAGCCAACTTGTCACTCAAACCAGGAAGTGTAGGGGAGAGGAGACAGAAGAATGGGTGAAGCCTTTAGATGGGGAAACCCCTTTAACACCCTTAATGCACAAGGAAATATTTAATGTTATGTTATGATATGAACAGTATTGTCATGGAATGCATTGTGTAAATGTTCTGTGGTATTCATTTATGTGAAAAGCTGTGCCCATATGATCAGCAACATGAGCCCTGAAGTAACTGACAGTCGAGCTCCCAAAGTAATGGCTGATCCAAGTGGTTTACCTCTGCTTATACTTTGGTGCCCACACATCATAATCATAAGGTGAAATTAGGTTACCATGTCAGCCACATCCTAACAAAGGTCTGTCATACGATATGGATAGTGGATTATGGATTATGTATTTCAAGTCATTCCAGAGGATCCCATTCAAAAGTTCCCCTTTATGATGGAAATTTTACAACAATATGCTTTGTGTAGCTGCAAATAAGATTTATAGTGTTGAGGATTTATAAGATTTATAGTGTTGAGGAATAACTATAGACTATTTTTCTCTGTATTAGTTTCTCAATATTTCTTTGATGCTTTACATGCAAACTCTTTCTCAGGTCATGGCAGAGCATCCCAATAGGGTTAAGGTTAGGACTCTCACTTCGACATTCTAAGACATGAATCTTCTTCTTCAACCATTCTTTATTTAATTTAAATGTGTGATTTGGGTCTTTGTCTTTGTGCATTACTCAACATCTCTCTTTAGCATAAAGTGTATCTAAACTTTCGCACTCAGTATTTGTGTCATTAATACATTTTGTGATATACTTTACTAACAATTTTTGTATACTTTCTGTGAAATCCTGCATTATTTCACTCTTTTCCTTGTTGCTGTATTGAGAGCTGTTTCTTCCTCTCACTGAATGTTACTGTGTATGGTGTACCGGAGTACCAGGCTGCGTAATATGTAGAGAAAATAAGGGGAGGGGTTTGCCACTTCAATCCGTTATATCTTGGACATTATAAAACATACAAACTTGCTTTTATGGAAATTCTCTTTTTTATGTGACATGAAGGTTATAATGCTATTTACTATTTGAAAACACAGTTGGGATTGGGATTTTTATATGATATATATTATCCAGTTGCATACAAATATCCTAATCCTGACTGTGTTTTCATACAGTGATATATCTCGGAATAATTTAGATGGCACTGAAGCAAAGAGAATCAAAGAAGAAAATCTCCTCTTTCATATGACACCAAAACATGTTTCTATGTTTTATAATTTATACGTTTTAACTGGGAAAAAAATGCAGGATTTCACAAAAAGGATCCAAGATTTGTTACTAAAGTATCTTACAAAATTTATTTATGACACAAATACTGCCAGAAAAATCAAAAGTAGTCTGAAAGTTTAGTTCCACTTTAAGGTTGTTTATGTTACATTCTTACCTTGAAACATGATGTTCCATGCACCATGCTTCTAGGTGGGGTGAGGCTTTGGGGTTGGTTCTATAATGCGGGGGGAGAGGTGGACCCACTGTGACACTGAGAGACTTTGGTTACTCTAAAGGGTGTTGTCTAATTGGTTGCCATCTAGGGTTTACCCTTCAAATCCCATAAATCTTGACTGTTTTTCACTATACCCCTATACAGCCCTAACAACCAATCAGAAGAGATGAGGGGAACGTTCAGTATAGAGAACCCAGAACACTGACCATAAAGAGAACCTTCTTCAGACACTTGAGATGGAAGTGCCATAAGCACAAAAAAAAAATGTGGCTTTCTCTATCATGATACACATAGTTAGTAATAAAGATGTTGGTTTTGTTCTATATTTTGTTAGTCAGATATTTATTCCAGAAATGTTAGTCAGTGATTTTAATATTTAAGATTTCAGAATTGAAAACCTTTAAAGTCCAGCTATTTATTCTATTAAAAACATTAAGTTCTGTCTAGCCAATGTAACTGAACAGGGATTGTATGTGTGACATTAGAAGACTGAGTATAAGTTAAATGCAATGTACAGGAAATGATCCATTTTAATACACATTTGCTATGACATCGGTGTCAATGAAATAGTGTAGGACTCTAATAAGAACCTTGTTTTTCTACGTATTGCTGATTAAAGCTAGGCTGATTGAACGTAAGATATCACAATGATGGTTCTCGCTTATATTTCCAAATTATTGACCTCCTTTGTACAGTAGCTTATGAACAAAAAATGACACTCAGCGTTAAAACCACAAGAGATATCTGAATAAAACAATAGGGCTGTTTTCTGAAGAAGACCTTTTAATGTGCAATTTTCAAGAATGAATTGCTTAAGATTGCTTAGCAAGTGGATCTAAATCACCGCGCTGTCCTACAATGCTTGGCTTAGCACAAAATTGAAAATGTATATTACTTTTTCACAACACAGTACATAATGAGGTTTTATATGTCTCTAGCATTCCATAGACAGATTTACACCTTCTCATTAAACTCAACTTGAGAGCTTGACCTGCATTTCTGACATTAATGTTCATAAATCTTGCAATGTAATGCAGAGCATTCCTCCTGGTAAACAAGACATTGGGATTCAGGGCAGGAGCATCATATTTAATCTAAAGTCGCTTCCATTCTAGTATTATTTTAAAAGAAACAAGATATTGCATAGACTCTAATACTACTGCGTATTGCTCTTGTAATCACCCATATAAATAGCCCCTATTGATAAAGAGGTCCAGGGTCATGTCATATATAATGAGATTCAGATAGGATTATTGATATGCTACAGAGACCATCCTACAGAAGCATTTACAATGATTTATGCTCGGCAATATTACCTGTGGTGCACAAACCACATTTATCACAACTCCTGCAAACTTTGGGTTTATCCGGTGAAATTATTTGCTACCTAAAGCCCACAAATGCTGATAATGGCTTTTTCTAGCATACAGAATTAGCTTTTCATCATTTTTATTCCATATGTTCTTCTTGATACTGCTGGGCAAAATCATTCTCCTTGTTCTAGAAGATAAAGATAGAGTCCCTTGTATATTTTTCTTATTTATACTGCAATGATGCTGCAAAGACTTTACTTCTTCCCTGACAAGCAGGGCACAAAGCTATTTGTAAAGGCTTCTCTGCAGTGAACAGGGAATCTCTATGAAAAGAGTTTGGTCTAGGAAGCGTGACAATGTGCCTGTTCACAGTGTCAGACTGGGGTGCCTTGGGCCCACCAGTAAAATTCATTTGGGGGGTCCACTATACAAATATTATCTGACACTTTTCCAAAAATGGAATAGTATTCGTAATATTTATAACCTACCCAGTATATTATACTATACAGACACATAGACATGGTTGAAACATTATACAATGAGTATCTGTGTGACCTACTATGAGTCTACTATTCCATGCTCGAGGGATTCACCTTTTCACTTGTAGGTAATCCCGACCCTGCCCGTTCACTACTACTAGAACTTTTGACTCCAGCACTTTTAGGATTTTTACCTTGCTGATGAAGGTCAAGTGGTTGACCGAAATGTCACAATATATAATGGATGTGATGATATTGTTTATTGACCTTATCTATTTTGAAGATGTTCTGTACTAACCATTAATAAATACTACCGTATTTTCCAGCGTATAAGCCGACTTTTTAACTCCCAAAATTTTTCTGAAAAGTTGGGGGTCGTCTTATACGCCGAGTATATGGTGGGGCAGGGCGTGGAGGAGCGGTATCACAACCTTCCTGCCGCCGCTGGCTTCCTGCAGCAGCAGGAGTCGAGCGATGCTGCGGCCCCGGCCTTCACGGCATCCACCAGGTATGTAAAGCTAATGTCGACCGCTGTGCTGCAGAGCAGTCGCCATAGCAACCGGGTCTCCACTATACGCTGAGGCCCGATTCTAATGCCCGCAATAAGAATGTACACTTGTATTGCCGTCTATAGGGACTTGCAATCAAATGATTGCAGGTTCAAGCCCCCTAGGTGGAGGCTAATAAAATAATAATAAAAAAAAAAAAAAAAGTACTGCACTGTACAATTTGTAGGGTTCAAGTAGAGACAAAAAGATACATTACAAAGAAATAGTCACTTCACACAATGGGACTGAGGGCCCTGCTCGCAAGAGCTTACAATCTATAAGGTAGAGGGGGTGACACTAGAGGTAGCAAGGGTGGCATCGGATGTAGCATTGCTTATACAGTGGTCAGACAATATTGTAATAGAGGTTACTGTCATTACACAAACCTAAAACTGTATGAGCTGTCACCAGTCATATCCTTTAACGTGCAGATGGTGGACACAAAGTTAACTTGAAATGGCATCATATCCTGTGGGGTAATGTGGGAGCGGGGACAGAGGAGGGTTCATTTTAGGAATTCTAACTATGGTACAGAAGGGTTTACATTAGGAATTGTGATAGGCCTGTCAGAAAAGATGTGTCCTTAGTTTGCCCGTGAAGCTGTAGAAATTGGGAGTTAATCTGATTGTCCGGGATATGGGAATTCCAGAGAAGTGGTGCAACTCGGGAGAAGTCTTATATATGAGTGTGGGAGGTTCTGATAATAGAGTAGGTAAGTGTTAGGTCATTGAGTGAACGGAGAGTACGAGTTGGATGATAAAAAAAAGCTGAGGGGGGAAATGTAGGGAGGGGTAGCATTATTCAGAGCCTTGTGGATGAGAGTGACAAGTTTATATTGTATTCTGTATTGAATAAGAAGCCAATATAGTGACTGACACAGACCGAAGTCATCACTGTAGCGTCTAGACCAGTGGTTCTTAACCAGGGTTCGATCGAACCCTAGGCCATATGCACGGTTCATTTTGTGTACCAGTAAAAAAACATATAACTATGTCTTGAATTTGGAAAAAAATCATATTTGATTTATCACTAAAGAATAGAGATGAGCGAACAGTGTTCTATCGAACACATGTTTGATCGGATATCAGGCTGTTCGATGTGTTCGATTCGAATCGAACAGCACGTGGCAAACCCCCCAAAAATTCGATTCCCCTCCCACCTTCCCTGGCGCTTTTTTTGCACCAATAACAGCGCAGGGGAGGTGGGACAGGAACTACGACATCGAAGGCATCGAAAAAAATCGGAAAAAGTCATTGGCTGCCGAAATCAGGTGACCTCCATTTTAGACGAATAGTGGATTTAAAATCCGGGTCATATGAGAATGTGAACTTTGTGACTAAGAGACAAGGATAGCTGTACAGGCAGGGATAGCTAGGGATAACCTTTATTTAGGTAGGAATGTTATTAAAAATAACTTTTTGGGGCTCTATCGGGTGTGTAATTGTGATTTTTGTGACATAAACTTTTTCCAATAGGAATGCATTGGACAGCGCTGATTGGCCAGAGTACGGAACTCGACCAATCAGCGCTGGCTCTGCTGGAGGAGGCGGAGTCTAAGATCGCTCCACACCAGTCTCCATTCAGGTCCGACCTTAGACTCCGCCTCCTCCAGCAGAGCCAGCGCTGATTGGCCGAAGGCTGGCCAATGCATTCCTATGCGAATGCAGAGACTTAGCAGTGCTGAGCCAGTTCTGCTCAACTACACATCTGATGCACACTCGGCTCTGCTGCTGCATCAAATGTAGCAGAGCCAAGTGTGCATCAGATGTAGCAGAGCCGAGTGTGCATCAGATGTAGCAGAGCCGAGTGTGCACACTCGGCTCTGCTACATCAGATGTAGCAATCTGATGTAGCAGAGCCGAGGGTGCACTAGAACCCCTGTGCAAACTCAGCTCACGCTAATAGAATGCATTGGCCAGCGCTGATTGGCCAATGCATTCTATTAGCCCGATGAAGTAGAGCTGAATGTGTGTGCTAAGCACACACATTCAGCTCTACTTCATCGGGCTAATAGAATGCATTGGCCAGCGCTGATTGGCCAGAGTGCGGAATTCGACCAATCAGCACTGGCTCTGCTGGAGGAGGCGGAGTCTAAGATTGCTCCACAACAGTCTCCATTCAGGTCCGACCTTAGACTCCGCCTCCTCCGGCAGAGCCAGCGCTGATTGGCCAAAGGCTGGCCAATGCATTCCTATGTGAATGCAGAGACTTAGCAGTGCTGAGCCAGTTCTGCTCAACTACACATCTGATGTAGCAATCTGATGTAGCAGAACCGAGGGTGCACTAGAACCCCTGTGCAAACTCAGCTCACGCTAATAGAATGCATTGGCCAGCGCTGATTGGCCAATGCATTCTATTAGCCCGATGAAGTAGAGCTGAATGTGTGTGCTAAGCACACACATTCAGCTCTACTTCATCGGGCTAATAGAATGCATTGGCCAGCGCTGATTGGCCAATTCATCAGACCATCAGACCATCGGACCTGAATGGAGACTGGTGTGGAGCGATCTTAGACTCCGCCTCCTCCAGCAGAGCCAGCGCTGATTGGTCGAATTCCGTACTCTGGCCAATCAGCGATGGCCAATGCATTTCTATGGGGAAAAGTTAGCTTGCGAAAATGGCAAGCTGACAGGGATTTCCATGAAATAAAGTGACTTTTATGCCCCCAGACATGCTTCCCCTGCTGTCCCAGTGTCATTCCAGGGTGTTGGTATCATTTCCTGGGGTGTCATAGTGGACTTGGTGACCCTCCAGACACGGATTTGGGTTTCCCCCTTAACGAGTATATGTTCCCCATAGACCAGGGGTGGGCAATTAATTTTCCGATGGGGCCGTATAAGAAATTGAAACTATGCTAGAGGGCCGTGCCACAACAAATTTAGCTCCACCCACTTCTACGTTGACTCCGCCCATTCCCAATCATCTTTCCATGTGCCCCCACACAGTATAATCCTCCTACAGTCACCCGTACATTATATGCCCCCACATTGTAATGTTCCCTTCCAACTGCCCCACGGTATTAAGCCCCTCTCCTGGTGCCCCAGTTTACACTGGTGGAAACTAGAGGGGACATGAAACTGGAGCAGCTGGTGGGGGACATTAAACAGTGGGGGTAGTTGGAGGGCGGCAATAAATTGACAGCTGGAGCGGGACATGAAACTGGGGGCAACTAGAGGGGGACATTAAAATCAGGAAGCTGGAAGCAGACATAAAACCGTAGGGGTAGCTGGAGGGTGACATTAAACTGGGGGCAACTAGAGGCAGACAAGTCCCCCTACAGCTTCCTCCACGGTTTAATGTCCCCCCCAGTCTGTGACCTCTTCATCTACCCCCAGTTTCATGTCCCCCCCCCATTTCTCCCTCAGTTTCATATCCCCCTTTATTTTCTCCATTTCATGTCCCCCCCCCTCCATCTCTCCCCCAGTTTCATGTCCCCCCCTCCATCTGCCATCTCTGCCCTAGTATAACATTCCCCTTCCATCTCTGCCCCTAGGTTACTGAGACACACACACACACACACATATATAGACAGACAGACATAGACAGGCACACATACAGACACAAATAGACAGGCACACATATAGACAGGCACACATATAGACACACACACATACAGACACATATAGACAGACACACATATAGACAGACACACATATAGACAGGCACACATATAGACAGGCACACATAGACACACACACATACAGACACATATAGACAGACACACATATAGACAGGCACACATATAGACAGGCACACATATAGACAGGCACACATATAGACACGCACACATATAGACACACACACATACAGACACATATAGACAGGCACACATATAGACAGGCACACATATAGACACACACACATACAGACACATATAGACAGGCACACATATAGACAGGCACACATATAGACAGGCACACATATAGACACACACACATACAGACACATATAGACAGGCACACATATAGACAGGCACACATATAGACAGACACACATATAGACAGACACACATATAGACACACACATATAGACAGACACACATATAGACAGGCACACATATAGACAGGCACACATATAGACACACACACATACAGACACATATAGACAGACACACATATAGACAGGCACACATATAGACAGGCACACATATAGACACACACACATACAGACACATATAGACAGGCACACATATAGACAGACACACATATAGACACATATAGACAGACACACATATAGACAGACACACATATAGACAGGCACACATATAGACAGGCACACATATAGACACACACACATACAGACACATATAGACAGGCACACATATAGACAGGCACATATATAGACACACACACATACAGACACATATAGACAGGCACACATATAGACAGACACACATATAGACACATATAGACAGACACACATACAGATACATATAGACAGGCACACATATAGACAGGCACACATATAGACAGGCACACATATAGACACACACACATACAGACACATATAGACAGGCACACATATAGACAGGCACACATATAGACAGACACACATATAGACACATATAGACACACACACATATAGACAGACACACATATAGACAGGCACACATATAGACACACACACATACAGACACATATAGACAGACACACATATAGACAGGCACACATATAGACAGGCACACATATAGACACACACACATACAGACACATATAGACAGGCACACATATAGACAGACACACATATAGACACATATAGACACACACACATATAGACAGACACACATATAGACAGGCACACATATAGACAGGCACACATATAGACACACACACATACAGACACATATAGACAGGCACACATATAGACAGGCACACATATAGACACACACACATACAGACACATATAGACAGGCACACATATAGACAGACACACATATAGACACATATAGACAGACACACATACAGATACATATAGACAGGCACACATATAGACAGACACACATATAGACACATATAGACAGACACACATATAGACACATATAGACAGACACACATATAGACAGGCACACATACAGACAGGCACACATACAGACACATATAGACACACACACACACACACACATATATACACACACACACACACACTCACTCTCTCTCTCCACCCTGCAGCTCACCTTACATCTCTCAGTACTTTATGACACGCTCCACATCTCCATCTCCATCTTCGGCCGGCACTAAGACACGCCCCCTAGACACGCCCCACTAGACACGCCTCCCTAGTCAAAGCTGTGCGGGCCGGACTGAATCAGTTAGAGGGCCGGATATGGCCCGCGGGCCGGACTTTGCCCAGGTCTGCCATAGACTATAATGGGGTTTGAAACCCGTTCGAACACTCGAACAGTGAGCGGCTGTTCGAATCGAATTTCGAACCTCGAACATTTTAGTGTTCGCTCATCTCTACTAAAGAAGGGTTCGGTTAATGTGCATATGAAACTGGTGGGTTCGCTTCCTCAAACAAGGTTAAGAACCACTGGTCTAGACTGATAGATGAGCCTGGCCGCTGCATTCAGAATAGATTATAGAGGGGAAGACCGATTAGTAAGGAGTTACAGTAGTCAAGGCGAGAGTGAATCAGAGCAACAATAAGTGCTTTTAATGTATCTCTGGTAAGGAAAGGGAGTATTCTGGAGATGTTTTTGAAGTGGAGATGACATGATCATGCGAGTGATTGGATATGAGGGCTGAAGGAAAGGTCTGAGTCAAACACAACCATGAGGCAGCGGGAATACTGCCTAGGAGTTATAGTAAGGCCGAAGTCTGCAATGGATATATCAGAAACAGATCTATTAGATGGTGAAACAACAGTAGTTCAGTCTTTGAGATATTCAGTTTCAAATAGAGCGAAGACATGATATTTGATACAGCAGAGAGACAGTTACTGGTGTTCTGTATTAGTGCAGGGATGGTAAGCTTTCGAGAGCTTCGAAACATTATATTCTGTCATCATTATGAGTTAGCCATTAAAAAAGGTATCACCTACTGAAGACTCGCAAGTTTTTGTTTTTTATATTTCATACCAACTGGCTAACACGGTGCAAAAATAAACATTTTTCTTATACAAAATGCAGGGATGGTGTCATGACAAGATGTGTATAACTGCGTGTCATCAGCATAAAGATGGTACTGGAAGCCAAATCTGGTGATGGTTTGTCCAATGGGGGCTGTGTAGAGAGAGAAGAGCAAGGGGCCTAGGACTGAGCCCTGCGGAACGCCTTTTCAGTAGAGTGCAAAGTGCGAAAGCTAGATTATAAGGGGTCAAGAAGAGAGTTAGCAGAGAGATAGCGGATTAAACGAGAATAGATCAAGCGTTCCAAGATTTTAGAGAAGAAGGGGAGGTTAGAGGCAGGTCGATAGTTAGCAGCACAGGATGGGTCAAGGGAGGATTTTTTCCATAGCGAGGTTATGACAGCATGCTTGAAAGAGGATGGGAAAATTCCAGAACAGAGAGAGGTTAAATATTTTAGTAAGGTAAGTTGTGACAGAAGGCGACAGAGATTGGAGAAGGTGTGAGGGGAAGGAATCACTAACTGCAGGTTGTAGGGAGAGATGAAGAAAGTAGCTGAGAGACTTCCTCTTCTGTAACCGATTCAAAAGATGGGAATGGACAGTCTGAAGTGCGGTTGGTGAGGGGATCAGTACTATGGTAGGTGAGGGAATCAATGCTACCTGGAGATTGGGCAGCTATTTCCTGATGCATATTAGTTTTATGTTTAGTTATGATTTAAAGGTTGTGCTTAAGATTAGAAAAAAGGTCTGCAGCTTTTCCACAAACATCACTACACTGCAGGACATTGCAACTAATATTTTGCCTTTGTTTTGCCTTTTACTTTTTGTCTTAATTCTTCAAAGGTAATGAAACAAATCTGAAACTGAAAACCAATACAGACCATGTTTTTCATAACTGAGAATTTGCTAGACTTGTGTCTAAAAATAGTTTGAAGACTAAAGGGTGATATTTTACGTGCTTTCACATGTAGACAGGGTTGAGAAAAGATGTGTGCCATTGAACTATATTATAGAGGTTTATCTGCATCAGAGCAGTACAACATTTTATAGTTCAAAGCCACATAGCCAGAATGTACCAATACTATTAGGCTGCAATAAAATTTAAAGGTTTTTTTTATGTGAGACTTTTTTTTTTAATGGATTTATTACAGCGAAGCTGTTGTCTAATGATCTCACTTTGTTGTCTGCACCAGAAAGATGTGGCAGTCTTCTGACAGTGGCGCCTTTATAAAACATTAGAACACAGTCAAACATGTCTTCATCATGGTTCGGGGCTGCACCCTTGATCTAGATACTTCATGACAAATCATTTATCAAATGTATCACAATGAATCCTAATGTATCCTATTCGTTATTAGAGATGAGAACAGTAAAATGTTCGAGATTCGATATTCGTTTCGAGTAGCCCCTCAATATTTGACTACTCGAATCGAATATTGAAACCTATTATACTCTATGGGGGGAAAATGCTTGTTTCAGGGGTAGGCAGCATTCGATCAAATTATACGGGCTGGATCCTCCGAGAAGTCTTCTCTGTGCAGTTTCCCCGCGGCATCTTCCAGCTCTGAATTCACTCTGCCAGGCATCGGGCCTGGGCAGAGCCGACTGTGCATGCCCGCACTACAAGCGGGTATGTGCAGTCGGCTCTGCCCAGGCCCGATGCCTGGCAGAGTGAATGAAGAGCCGGAAGACACCGCAGGGAAGCTGCACGGAGAAGACTTCTAAAGGTAGGAGAAGAACCAGCGTTGATTGGCCGACTGTATAGCATTCAGCCAATCAATGCTGGTTCTGCATCAAACTTTTACATTCGAATAGCGAGTGGTACTCGATCGAGTACGAGTATTTCGAATACCGTAGTATTCGATCGAATACCTACACGATCGAGTACTACTCGCTCATCTCTATTACTTATACCATCAGGTTTGCATTATTTTCTTGTAATTTTGCATTTAAGAATAGTGTTGTACACTGCTCTTGAACTTTTAATCTGTGGATGCAAAAATGGTTTGGGATTTACTTATATTAATCTGAAACACTTCTTTAAAATTAAAAAATAGAGAATATTACTTAAAGCATAACTAAACTTTCAGACAACTCTTGATTTTTCTGGCAGTATTTGTGTTATTAATACATTTTGTAATATATTTTATTAACACATTTTGCATCCTTTCTGTGAAATCCTGCATTTTTTCACTCTTCCCCTAGCTTCTGTATTGACAGCTGTTTTGAAAGAAGAGAAATTCCTCTTTCATATGACACCAAAAGCCAGAAAGTCAAAATTTTTCCAAAAGTTTAGTTACACTTTAAATGTACATTGTACATCTTGTATAACAGACATGTGCTTAGTATAATGCTTTATTTTGTTTATAATGTCTTATAATCACAATATAAAAAATGACTACTTTTGTCTTCAGCACCAGCGTGCTCACCAGGACCCAGTTGCTCTAAAATTCAGCTTCTATGAGGTCATTACAGCTGGAAGCCAAGCTTCCCCAGACCTACAATCTCTCCAAAAGAAGTGCCTGATGCCTGGGTGGTATTCTACACACATAGAACGATGGCTGCAACACTTTCCTCCTGCTCAGGTAAAACATCCATATTCATGCCATATCATGTTGATACTGTCAGTTTTATCAATATACCTAGTAATTGCAAAAGACTTATTGTCTGGCCTTCTGAATTGAGCAATAGACAGGGCCACATCTGCCATGAGGCGAGATGAGTCTTTTGCCCCAAGCGTTAGAATGGAGCTTCTTTTAGAGGGCAGCGTTGGCAATGCCTCTAGTGAATCTCTCTGCCACTGATTGATTTGCAGGAGAGTCAGAAGCAATGTTCACTTTAACCCGAGATACAATGAAAGAGAAATTTCTCTCCTCTGCTTAAAGAGGACCTTTCATCAGATCGGGCACATGCAGTTTTATATACTGCTGGAAAGCTGACAGTGCGCTGAATTCAGCGCACTATCGGCTTTCCCGATCTGTGCCCGGTGTAAAGCGCTATCGGTCCCGGTACCGTATTGCTTTACAGTCAGAAGGGCGTTTCTGACACTTAGCCAGGGACGCCCTTCTGCACAGCAGCGCCTATCGCGCTGTACTGTGGAGCAGGGAGGAACTCCCCCCTCCCGCTCCTGATAATACTCATCTATGGACGAGCTGTGTGAGCAGAGGGAGGGGGCGTTCCTCCCCACTCACACTGTGCAGCGTGATAGGCGCTGCTGGGCAGAAGGGTGTCCCTGGCTAACTGTCAGAAATGCCCTTCTGACTGTAAAGTGCTATGGTACCGGGACCGATAGCACTTTACACTGGGCACAGATCAGGAAAGCCGATAGTGCGCTGAATTCAGTGCACTTTCAGCTTTCCAGCAGTATATAAAACTGCCTGTACCCGATCTGATGAAAGGTCCTCTTTAACAGTAGCTAAGTATTATTTTGGCTCCAATGTTCATGCTCTACTGCCTGAATGCACCCATGTACCCTTAGGCACATAGGGTCACTAACTTAATACCGCCATGTGTTTCACAGTGCATTGTAAAATTACGAAGGTTCTATTACAGGCTGTATAGAGCAGCCTGTAATAGAACTGATAGAATAACAAGTCAATAGGCTTCAATAGGCTCCTGGCTGCCATGAAAATGGATCACTGACTGCAGATCTCATTGTAGGGCATGGCCACATTTGCCACAAGTTGTCCTAAAATAATGCAAGGCCTCAACTAAATAAAAAATTATGTATGATAGGAGGCAAAAACAATAAACTCTTTGCCTACTAAAGGCAGCTGAGGGCAGGTTCACATCTGCGCCAGGTCTCTGCTTTAGCCATTCCATACGGTTTCTGTCTCCTGCCCTGCGAAACTGGACAGGAGACAGAAACCCAGTGGTCACTTTGCAAACCCATTCAAGTGAATGAGTTTGGAAACTGACTGTCGGGTTTCCGTCCCCTGTCCAGTTCCTCGGGGCAGAAGAAACCCGCTGGATTGGCTTAAGTGGAGACTGGATGCAAATGTGAAACCCCCCCCCCCCCCCCCCCTAACCTGCTGTAGACCTACCAAGGGACTGTGGTTTGACTGTGCCTGATTTATCCACTGGTTGTGTTGTGCATCACCAACTTTTTTCTCCATTAAAAACTCTTAGTATTGCATCTTCTTTGCTCCACAACTAACTTTCTAAAGCCATGGAGACCTAGTTCTAAATGTAAAAAAAAAAAAAAAAAAACATGTGGGTAAGAATCACACTGTGTAATTTTCACTCTGAATCATCCTACCTACACTTTTCATTATTTATGACAATGTCAAAAATAAAGATGTGAACTGTTAATTATTAGTATAAGTATCATTTCATACACCACATCTCCTGTGATTTTGTCATTTTACAGAATTTTTTTCTGGCAATATTCTATTTTTATGGTGTGATTATTACGGTATATATGCCTCGTGATAAAAAAAAAAAAAAAAACATGCTGTGTGTCATCTTAATTAAATGGGTTATAGCAAATGACAAAGAGTGAGTTATTGTGGCGCATTCTGCACTTTCTCAAGATGTTGTCATTCCAGCCTATAACAATATATTTTCTCGCTCTGAAAATCCATAAATATGAAATGCTCAAATAAGCATGGTGTCTTCCATTGCTGAGAAATTTATAGATATTTCACAATAATAAGGCAAAAAAAGCATAAAAATATCTAGTACTTGTCAGATGAATGTCAGAAACAACACTGGGAGGCAATACATCATCTTCATTGTTAGACACTTCTAGGGACAGATGGTAAAGTCAACAAGACAGTTCTATCCTGTGCTGGCATATCTGTTTAATCACTTAGGTGATACTTTCATGCGAGTCACACCATGCTGCTGTCACCTCCAAAAATGGAAAAAAAATACTGAAAAAATTACTAAACATTGTTTGTTTATATCCGTAAACTACAGGCTTGAGGACTGTTTGGTATGCACATAACCTACTTTTGTTTGCTCTGTTCATACGTAACAGCTATCTCCATACATTTTATAATTTAAAGAGAATTGAGAATGTTTAGTTGACAGATAGATGGCACTTCTTGGGGCAATCTGTCATACCAATTTACACTCAGTGAAAGCCATTGTATAAGAATAAGCTACTTGAGAAATTGAAAAGAAAAATTTTCAATGTCTAGTAAGCCAAGTAAAATGATTTCATGAGTTATGAGTGACTGAAAGTAAATTGAATTACTGTTGAATTATCAGTTTAAGGCATTGGCCTATCAATGGTAAAATAGCTGAATATTAAAGTTGGTTGTTAACCTGGTTAAGTTGGAAAATTAAGAATTATTTTTGCTTATAAATCTTAATGACTTTTACAAATGTGTATTAATAGGAACGCTCTTTTAGACACTTATTGTACTGCAACCAGCTAACAAATAAGCAAACAGCATCTTTTCTGTGTGCCTGAAAGTAATCATTGTCTGTAGCATATCTACCTTTCTAAACAGGGGATGTGCTACTAGTAAGAACTGTAACCTATCAATTAAACTCATTAGATATAATGACATAACAGACAGTATAACTACAGGTCACAGGAGTAGCTGATCTCAAGTGAATAACCAGCATTGGACTGGTGCCAGAACACAGCTTAAATATTGCACCAGAGGGTGGGGCAGAACCTCAGGGAATCCCCTCCCAAACAGAGAGTTCAGACATCCAGAGATTAACCCTTGCCAGCCCTGACCAGCCCCCTAACCGTAACATGCTCCACACTGGCCCCACGCAGTATAATATGCTCCACAGTGGCATTCACACAGTATAATATGCTCCAGAGAAGCCCTACAGAACATAATATGCTCCATAATGATCCCACACAGTATAATAGGCTCCCCAAAGTGCAGAAGAATAAATAGCACAGTATAATAGGCTCCTCACACTACCTCCCAGTATAAAGCTCCACAGTGATCCCACAAAGTATAACGCTCCACATTGGCCTCACACATTATAATATACTACCTAGAGGCCCCCCCAGTATAATATGCTCCACAGTGGTATTCACACAGTATAATATGCTCCAGAGTAGCCCTACAGAATATAATATGCTCCACAATGACCCCGCACAGTATAATAGGCTACCCACAGTGCAGAATGAATAAATATCACAATATAATAGGCTCCTCACACTACCTCCCAGTATAAAGCTCCACAGTGACCCCACAAAGTATAACGCTCCACATTGGCCCCACACATTATAATATATTACCTAGAGCCCCCCCCCCAGTATAATATGCTCCCCACAGTGGCCTCACACAGTTAATATTCTCCTCAGAGTGTCCTCTCAGTATAATGCTCCACAGCGGCCCCACACAATATAATATGATCTCCAGAGGGTCCTCCCAGTATAATGCTCTACAGTGGCCCCACACAGTATAATATGCTCTACAGAAGGCCCCTCATTATAATGCTCTACAGTGGCCCCACACACTATAATATACTCCCACAGCCTTGAAATTCTTCAGGCAAATCCCCCGAAATTTGTTTAACAACCTCTTCAGACCCCAGAGGATAATAATCGAGACACAGGAGGTGAGGGAAAATAACAAACAGTTATATTCACCTTGCCTTACCTGTGCACCCCTCGGATTACTCCGCTATCTCTGCCAACTTTTTCTTCAGGCCTGCAGCTGACGTCACGTGTTCAGACATAACCACTGAGGCCTGTGATTGGGCCTCAGCAGTTATGTGGGGTATGTTGATGTTATGATTGGGTCTCATTGGTGACATCCGGAATGTATTTTGTGAGCCAGGGGATGACACTGGATGCCCAGAAGAGGTGAGCAAATTTTTTTTTATTTTTATAGACTTCCCATAGGCAGGCCTCTATTGGAAAGGGGAACTGTGGCATATGATCTCTTTACATTAATTGATTTGGCTGGTCCTGACTTGGGGATCCAGGGGACACCTTTGAGGACAGGGGCCCTGGGAAATTGGCAAGTCTGCCTACCCTCCCTTCCTGATTCACCGGTACAATGGTAGGCCAGCCCAAGCCTGTGTGCCACATTGTTTGCTCTGTAATTCGCTCACTACTTTTTGTATGATAACATTAATAACTGCTCAATGTGCATGGCAAGTAAACTGGTACCGATCCATAAAAGACTCATTAACTCCTTCCTGACGTATTAGGGTAAGTTCACACGGAGTAAAATGGAGTGTATTTTGGAGTGTAATTTTACACGTGTAAAAAATTTACGCGTGTATTTTGGAGCGTTTTTTTACACGTGGCGTTTACGGAGCGTTTTTTTGGAGCGTTTACGGAAGCGTGTTTTTCTACACGCGTAAACGCTCCAAAAAACACTCCGTAAATGCCACGTGTAAAATTACACTCCAAAATACACTCCATTTTACTCCGTGTGAACTTACCCTTAGAACTGATTGCTACTGAATAACTGCTGTAACCTAAAGCAATTGAAAGTGCATTAGTTTTTTTTACTGTGTATTGCTAATTAGGAAATTTTAAACTGTTTCTATTAGTTACCAGTTCTATGACACGGTATGTTTTGTATTATTTCCTTTACATGCATATGGGATTTACAATCGATTTCTGAGACCTGTTTTTGTCTACATTATAGCTGCTTATTGTTGACGGGCAACAGTTACGGACAGACCCGGCCAATGTGATGGATGAAGTACAGAAGTTTCTGGGCGTTTCTCCGCACTACAATTACTCAGAAGCACTAACGTAAGTAAAAAAACAAAACAAAAAAACAGGGTTTTTGTTACTTGGACTTATTACCTACTTTACCTTTTAGTATATACTGTAGTACATAGCTAGATGCTTTTACATACATGGCAAACCATGGTAATTATTAAGGAGTTGATTCCCCTCTAATACAGACCCTACAAAGACTTTCCTATAAATTTTAGAAAAATTCTGATTTATCATGAAGGGAATTTTTTAAGCAGTTGCAGTAGTTTGAGCTGACACAATTTTTGGTAAATATGGCTTATATTTACAGTAAGTCCTTAACACCTCTGTCCTGAAATGTTACTCCACCTTCTATGCCAGATCCCTTCTGGAGTGATTTTGTGGTTTGTTTGTTTTTTAAGTCATATTAAAAAAAACCTGCATGTTTGACTATTTTCCATCAACACAAAACAAAATGAAAAGCTTATATAAGGTCTCCCCATGTTTATTTTAACATTGCTGTATTACTAGCTATATAACACCAGTCTACAACCTTATATAATGCCAGATATTGTATACTTAATTAATCCTTGCCGCACTCTGCACTTGCCAGTGTACATTCTTCCCCAGTAAACCTAGTAGCGAGGCTACCTCTGTGAGACCACTCCTGTTTCTTAAAGGATTAGTGTGTTCACCTCCTAACCTTTCTCCTGCCAATCCCTGTCTGCCTGTTTGTATAAAATCTCCTTACACAGCCCATGGCTTTGCAATATTTCACTTACTTCTTTGGGTGAATGCCAAAGCCAAGTCTCTAGATCTGTGGATACTTGTCTTTCCATCTGTTATGTCTGAACTATGCCCTAGCCAGTCTTTCCTGTTTGGATGCCAGACCTTTATTCTTCCTTGTGTGAACCACATTCTAGTCTCTGTCTGCCTTCCATTCATTCCATTCTTCCATTCATTCCATTCTTCCATTGGACACAACTCCTTCCTTATGATTAGCCTTTAGACTTATGCTTTATATGCATTTGTAACCATGTGGACATATATGTCTTTCTCATGATTACTCCTGTGTGGACATTTGGTCCTTCTGTTATGTTTGCATCTCTGCTACCTGTGGCCTTTGGAATGGATGGATGGATGGAAAATGAAAACATGCATTATAAAAGAATGTTATAGATTGGTGAAAAAAGATGGGGTGGGGGCAACAGCAAGCAAGTGAATGGTTAAGGGATCAAGAGTAGTGAGGTGCTGAGTTCCATTAATAAGGCACCAAGTGCACTAGACGGAATATCTCTTGCTACTTTTCTAGTTAATATTCATAAAGCGTTACGGTGAAGCTTACAATAAGGTTCTTCTATTTACTGTTGGCAGGGTCTAAGCTAGAGGTTTGCCAGTGGTAATGTACCATTCCAATATAGCAAAGCACTAAACAAAATACTGACAACACTGAAAAATAGCAGAATGTCACAATTCATTTTTCTGTTTCAAGCACACCATAGTACTAATACACTAGTGACACACTGTGCTGTCCATATTGTTGTATCACCCAGTATAAGGATAACAATATCAGAGACAGAAATATGGAAATGTCTAGTAGTTTGTACCTTGAATCACACATACCTATATGCTTGCAAGTCCAGATCACATACTCGATTTTAGAAATATTCACTTGTAACAGTTTAAAGTTTCCATTGTAGATTTGACTCCCATAAAGGATTCTGGTGCCAGCTCTTGGAAGAGGGGAAAACGAAATGTCTCGGCAAAAGCAAAGGTAGAAAATACCCTCCAATGGATACAGAAGTGAGTCTATGTGCTGTATCAATGCAAATATGAGTTATCAGAAATGTGTCATTTGGGTAAAATTGTTAGAAATGTTATTGATATAATAGAAAGTGAAAAAATCATTAAAAATATGCTTCTGAAAATAAATGCTCATGTTTTTCTTAAGTACTGCGCATATTAATTAAGTTACTTTTTAAAGGGATATTCCAGCAATTAAGATACAACATGTACAGTATAGTATCAGTGCAAATCTATAGTTAAACGGGTTATCCACATTCTAGTATTGATAGTCTATCCTAAGAATAGGCCATCAGTGTTAGATCTGCAAAGGTCCAACACCCACAACCCCTGCAGATGCTCACTCACGGTTCAAGCTGTAGTGGCTTTAGGTACATTGACAGAGCGGCGTGGCTCCTGCATATGAACTTTACCTAGAGCTGTGCTGTCTCAGAGCAGCTGATCTGCAGGGGTGTCTGACCCTCAAAGTTCTAATATTAATGGACTATCCTAAAAATAAGCTATCAATAGTATAAAGTGGATAACCTCTCTAAGTACATGTATAACTGCGTACAAGAAAAATATTGGCTGCATAGTAATGTAAAGTACAAGAAAATGTTAATTTTTATAACATGTATTTTGTTTTGACTTATTTTGTGTTTCTTCTTACAGTTTTGACTCTAACATAATACTCATATTTCTCAATGATAATAGCCCACTAGTTGCTGTTGACGTCTCTCTATAAATCATTGCTGGTGATATATTATGTGAACAATGGCACCCTGTTGTACAAGAGCTAATTGGCTTATTAACCCCTAAATGCCCTCTGTGGCCTTGCTTATTGACACATATGAAATATTTATTTGTTAATTAGACTATTGGGATGGTCATGTGTTAATGAAAATCAGATATTCATGATTTATTCATACAACGTTCTACGTTAACATGTCTGCTTTTGTCATGGCTAGAAAATGGCCTTTTCTGGCTGACACTTTTTCCTTTAAATGATGACACAAAATAAAGCTAGAATTTTTATAGAAATCTCCATTGTCATGGATTCTTTTCACTCGAAAGAATAAAAAAAATAAAGCCTTTCTACATTAAGAAAATGTGACGTTTCTATGGAACTATCAAACATTTGTCTGTGTTGATACGCAATACTGATACTGTGTATTATCCTGTATCTGTATTACTATGCTGCTGTAACATACTGACATTTCCCCACTGTGGGACTATTAAAGGATTATCTTATCTTTAGAGATGGAATATCAGGCTGTTCGATGTGTTCGATTCGAATCGAACATCACGTGGCAAACTCCAAAAAAATTCGATTCCCCTCCCACCTTCCCTGGCGCTTTTTTGTGCACCAATAACAGCGCAGGGGAGGTGGGACAGGAACTACGACACCGGAGGCATCGAAAAAAAATCGGAAAAAGTCATTGGCTGCCGAAATCAGGTGACCTCCATTTTAGACAAATAGTGGATTTCAAATCTGGGTCATATGAGAATGTGAACTTTGTGACTAAGAGACAGGGATAGCTGTACAGGCAGGGATAGCTAGGGATAACCTTTATTTAGGTAGGAATGTTATTAAAAATAACTTTTTGGGGCTCTATCGGGTGTGTAATTGTGATTTTTGTGACATAAACTTTTTCCCATAGCAATGCATTGGGCAGCGCTGATTGGCCAGAGTACGGAATTCGACCAATCAGCGCCACTGATTGGCCGAAGGCTGGCCAATGCATTCCTATTGGTAGCAGTGCTGAGCCAGTTCTGCTTAACTACACCGTGTGCCGGTCAGCCCATCTGATATAGCAGAGCCGAGTATGCACACTTGGCTCTGCTACATCTGATGTGCCGGTCAGCCCATCTGATATAGCAGAGCCGAGTGTGTGATGTAGCAGAGCCGAGTGTGGATATAGGAATCCATAGGAATGCATTGGCCAGCGCTGATTGGCCAGAGTACGGAATTCGACCAATCAGCGCTGGCTCTGCTGGAGGAGGCGGAGTCTAAGATCGCTCCACACCAGTCTCCATTCAGGTCTGACCTTAGACTCCGCCTCCTCCGGCAGAGCCAGCGCTGATTGGCCGAAGGCTGGCCAATGCATTCCTATTGGTAGCAGTGCTGAGCCAGTTCTGCTCAACTACACCGTGTGCCGGTCAGCCCATCTGATATAGCAGAGCCGAGTGCACACTCGTCTCTGCTACATCAGATGTAGCAGAGCCGAGTGTGCACACTCGTCTCTCCTACATCAGATGTAGCAGAGACGAGTGTGCACACTCGGCTCTGCTACATCTGATGTAGCAGAGACGAGTGTGCACACTCGGCTCTGCTACATTTGATGTAGCAGAGACGAGTGTGCACACTCGGCTCTGCTACATCTGATGTAGCAGAGACGAGTGTGCACACTCGGCTCTGCTATATCAGATGGGCTGACCAGCACATCAGATGTAGCAGAGCCGAGTGCAAACACTCGGCTCTGCTATATCAGATGGGCTGACCGGCACACGGTGTAGTTGAGCAGAACTGGCTCAGCACTGCTACCAATAGGAATGCATTGGCCAGCCTTCGGCCAATCAGCGCTGGCTCTGCTGGAGGAGGCGGAGTCTAAGGTCGGACCTGAATGGAGACTGGTGTGGAGCGATCTTAGACTCCGCCTCCTCCAGCAGAGCCAGCGCTGATTGGTCGAATTCCGTACTCTGGCCAATCAGCGCTGGCCAATGCATTTCTATGGGGAAAAGTTAGCTTGCGAAAATCGCAAGCTGACAGGGATTTCCATGAAATAAAGTGACTTTTATGCCCCCAGACATGCTTCCCCTGCTGTCCCAGTGTCATTCCAGGGTTTTGGTAATATTTCCTGGGGTGTCATAGTGGACTTGGTGACCCTCCAGACACGGATTTGGGTTTCCCCCTTAACAAGTATATGTTCCCCATAGACTATAATGGGGTTCGAAACCCGTTCGAACACTCGAACAGTGAGCGGCTGTTCGAATCGAATTTCGAACCTCGAACATTTTAGTGTTCGCTCATCTCTACTTATCTTATCTTATAACCAGTCAGTGAAAGTGATTTCCTTAAATATTACACTGAAGGGTGCATAGTGGATATCTGTCCAGAGTCAGCAGCTGTATAGCTAGAAGAAGAAATGAAAGCTCTCTGTTTTTCACATTTTCACCTTATATATCGTTTTTTTAACGTGACAGTAGCAGCCATTATCACCCAGAAATCACTGAGGATTGCATTCACAAATATGCTACAGATAGAACATAAGTTCTAAAAAAGAAGCAGGAGACATGGTCTTAGATAATATGGGTCAGTCTGGAAGTTACACTCTTATAGGTGTTAATTTAAGAAATACAGTTTGATCAATACATGACTTGTTTAGAAGAACTGTCAGACACACAAAGTTGACTTGAAGATTACAGTACTTATTGTTTTACCATTATGAGTCACACAGCATGTTCTACTTATGTGTTCCATCCTACTCTTTCCTGCTGGCTACTGCTATTGTTCTTATTCCTGAAAAATAGCAAAATTAAGCTTTATGTATATAAACATACGCATGATATATAAAGCTATTATTTCTGAAGTTCTAAAAACTGGGATAAGTAGGGTAAGGATGTTTAGCTATAGGAGATGCAGAGGAAGCAGATGCAACACAAATCTTGATGCTGTAGTGAATAGCAATATCATGTTTGGGCCTTTGAAGAACATCTGATCTTCTGATTTTGAAGAACTTGTTAGGTGCTGATTTTGGGGTGGATTCCATTCTTTATTCAGGTTGTACTCTGCCTCCCATTATTTCAATGGTAGACAGTGATGAACACAAAGCTGCATCCTGCCTGATCTTCTTGCTTATTTCAGCCACAGAACCCATGAAGCTCATGCAGTTCAGCCCCGTTGTGTCTGAGGTTAATCAGTTAGAAAATGAGATGCAGAATTCATAGTGGAAATTGAAGCAAAGGACCACTTTGAATTCCTCTCCAATTTCCTCCATGAGACGTAGCCTTAATATTCCCTTTATACCTGACCCATGATGAATCTGTTTATCGATGGATCCAGAGAAAGCTGCTGGACCATCTTTTGATGGCAACTCCAGTAGTTCAGGTTTTTGGTATTTTTAGCAGTGAAGAATAGTGCTGCAGACTATAAAATTATAGCATCCAAATTACCTTAAAGGCGTTGCACAGTTTAAAGGGAGTCTATCAATGGTGTCAGTGGTTTTGAGATAAAGACATGCCTGAATGGCCTTTAATCCTTTTCTTGTCAAGCACGTAGTTATACATGCTCCCAAGATGAGAAATTGGATTATCTCGATAGTTTTGGTGTCATTTTAAAGCCAAGGATCTTGACTTTAAAATGGCAAAGCGATCTGATGACCCAGATGTCACCGATCGCTCCCAAAACTGTTAATACATGCATGCATAATACTCCCTGTTTTTTCTATAGAAATGTAGGGGGAGGCACTATAAAAAGTAGTATAGTGAGCCAGCGCTGCCATTTTCAGCTTATATGAAAACCAAGAGTCTGCCCTTTAAAATAAGCTAGTGATCAGCTGACCAGGGGGTCGCAGCTGTCAACTAAAAAAGATGGCATTACCGCTCTGTGACGTGACAGTAGAAGGAGAAGGGGGAGCACTCACATAAAGCTTTACATTGAGATGAAAATTGCAAGCAGCATCGCAATTTTCATCTCATTGGAGAGCTAGGAACATGGGCTATAAAATAAACCAGCGATCAGCTGACCAAAAGGTCGCTGACCGCAGCTATCACATAAAAAAGGCCGCGGTACTGCTCCGTCTGTCCCTCTTTTATCTGTGGTGCTGAAGAACCGGCAGCGATCGTATAAAGTGCTACTGTGAGATGAAAATTGTGACTAGTGTCACAATTTTCATCTCATTTGGAAGCTATGAACATGGGCTATAAAATAAGCCAGCGATCAGCTGACCAAGAGGTTGCTGATCGCAGCTGCCAACTAAAGAAGACACTGATACTACACAGTGTCAGCACTATTGAAGGGGATGAGAAAGAGCTCACATAAAGCTTTACAGAGAGATGAAAATTGCAAGTAGATTCACAATTTTCATCTCATCTGAAAGCTTGGAACATGGGCTGTTAAAAGTTAGTATTGCTTAGTGCACAAAGAACTCAGCTTTGACAGTTTTTGCAAAAAATCAATGTTTGATGAAAAGTTGCATGAAGGTGACTGTGAGTATAATAAGTTAGATGGTATTTTTATGTTCGCCAGGGTGTCTGCTGTTTGGAAATATATAGTTTTGGCAGTTTAGTCATTGTTTCTGGTTTGTTTGGCATATTTTATCCATGTCACTACTACTTTCAAATTTGAAGACAAAAAGCAGATTTTGGGTGTTTGTGATTTTTGCAGTTTTGAGAACATAAATAGTGTCTGGGTGTATACACATGTGGTATGTATAAACTCCTCACACCATGGTCTTTTAGTTTTAGGAAGTATTATATGAATATAGTTCAAACTGTCTCAGAGATTTAGTCTCAAAGCTGAACTTTATTGCAAAAAATCAATGTTTAATAAAAAGTTGCATTAAGGTGGCTGTGAGTATAATAAGCTAGATGGTATTTTTATGGTCGTCAGGGTGTCTGCTGTTTGTAAATATATAGGTTTATGGGGTTTATTCATTGATTCTAATGTATATGTGATGTTTTATTCATGCTACTATTTTTTTCACATTTAAGGCCAAAATCAAGATTTTGAGGTGCACTTTTTTAGGGTCTTAAAGGGAGTTTAGTCACATATATGTAGTACTAGCTGGTACCCGCGACTTCGTCTGCGGTGATTGTAGCAGTGGGTATATACAGGCGCGGGTAAGGTTTTCGTACTGTGTATAAGGTATGGGATATGAAATGTAACTTTGTATCTTGTTCTTGCTATAATTCAGAGAATACGTGAGACTTTTGTGTTGAAGTTACTTTGTATTTGAGCTGCTATATATACGGTGTTGTGAGAAACTTTACATAGTGACTTTGGGACAGAGGTATTTGAAGTTAACCCCTTCCCGTCAATGGCATTTTTTGATTTTTGGTTTTTCATTTTTGACTCCCCTTCTTCTAAACTCCATAACTTTTTTATTTCTCCGCTCCCAGAGCCATATGAGGTCTTAATTTTTCTTGGGACAAATTTTTCTTCATGATGCCGCCATTAATTATTCTATATAATGTACTGGGAAGCAGGGAAAAAATTCTGAATGGGGTGGATTTGACAAAAAAATGCATTTCTGCGACTTTCTTAGGAGCTTTGGTTTTACGGCGTTCACTGTGCAACCAAAATGACATGTCCCCTGTATTCTGTGTTTCGTTACGATGCTGGGGATACCAAATTTATATGGTTTTATTTACATTTTGACCCCTTAAAAAAATCCCAAACTGTGTTAAAACATTTTTTTTTGAAAAGTCGTCATATTCAGACAGCCGTAACTTTTTTATACGTCCGTGTACGGGGATGTATAGGGCGTCTTTTTTTGCGGGGTCGGGTGTACTTTTTAGTTCTACCATTTTCGGGAAATGTTATTGCTTTGATCACTTTTTATTAAAATTTTTATCAGAATCAAAAGAGTGAAAAAACAGCGGTTTGGCACTTTTGACCATTTTTCCCGCTACGGCGTTTACCGAACAGGAAAAATATTTATATAGCTTTGTAGAGCGGGCGATTTTGGACGCGGGGATACCTAACATGTATGGGTTTCACAGTTTTTAACTACTTTTATATGTGTTCTAGGGAAAGGGGGGTGATTTGAATTTTTAATCCTTTTTATTTGTTTTTATATTTTTTTTACTTTTTTTAAACTTTTTTTTTTTTGCATTTATTAGACTTCCTAGGGGTATTGACATGGGTGGGCGGTGTCGCGGATTGTCAGAGCGGTGGGGGTCGGCAAACATGGCTGCTCCGGAGCGTTAAAGAGCGCCTCTTGGAGTATTGTTAAGGGGAGGGGCAAAGTGGTAAAGTATATGTATATGAGATTGTGTGGGGTTAGGGGCGAGGCTGCAGAGGGCAATAGGAATTTTGTGGCTTGCTATGGTCCAAAGTGTGTGAGATTGCAGAGATGGTGGTGTGAGTTTGGGTTTTGTGGGGGTCCTGGCACAAACGTATGTGCGCTATTGTGACGAAAAGTAGCCTATTGCGCAATCGAGTGTAGTGACTATGTTTGTGGAAAATTTCAGCCAAATCAGTCGAGCGGGTTTTGCGTGATTGAGGAACAAACATCCAAACATCCAAACATCCAAACACACAAACCCACAAACATCCAAACTCACAAACTTTCACATTTATAATATTAATAGGATTGTTTAATTAAAGACAGCTTAGACTTTAGTATACTAAAGAAATTATGTCAGTATATCCCTGCATGTGGTAGAGTTTAGGTCAGAAATTTGGAATTTTAGATTTTTTATAGAAAAAAAAACTTTAACTCAAGACTAGAGATGAGCGAGTACTGTTCGGATCAGCCGATCCGAACAGCATGCATGCATTAAAATGAATGGAAGCACCTGGTACTTCCGCTTTGACGCCGGCCGGCCGCTTAACCCCCCGCGTGCCGGCTACGTCCATTCATTTCAATGCGTGCGTGCTGTTCGGATCGGCTGATCCGAACAGTACTCGCTCATCTCTACTCAAGACATGTCAAAACTGTGAAAATTGCTCTGGCTATTGGAGGTGCAAAATTTCCAGAAACCCTTGGCAGTGAAAGGGTTAAGCTGTTCTCCTACTACCTTCACTTTTTAGATTCTCCTACTGCGCTGCATTTCTGGCCTTAGCCAAAAAAGTTAACATGGAAGGCAAGACATTTAACAATATTTATGATAGATTATTGACCCTATGTTAAGGAAAAATCAGAATGAATCCCTGAATCATTCTCTGATCTCCAAAGAATTTGTATCCATGAAAAGTATATTCTTTTCAAGAAAGAGATCTGTCTTGAATGGGGTTGAGCCGATTTTGAGATTTCAGGATCGATTTTAAACTCCAATTTGCGATCATTTTCCAGCAGATCACGATCGTGAAATTTGCTTGATACTTTAGAATACTTTAGAATCCGATCTTTTCTGATCCCGATCCTCAACCCTAGTCAATACTTCTCTATGGGAAAAGTCACTTTTAGGGTTGAGCTGATCTTGAGATAACCTCCTACCTCGATCCCACTGGAATAGATCGGAATCGGTATTCCGATCGTGATCGTGAAATTTACTCAATCGCCAATTGGAATCTGATCTTTTCCGATCCTATCGCTCTACCCTAGTCTTGAATCAACCATCACAACATTGTATGTTAGATAGTTCCATAGCCATATTGGTCTAATAGTAAAGAATCCTCTTGATGATAATGATGATAATTATGAAGAAACCTTCTTTTTTATACATGTGGAGGATGTTACATGCCTAGGTATAACCTGTCACATAGTGAATGCAATAAAAACAAAACTTGTAAAAAAAATGGAGCAACTGCCATTTTTTCCACAATTTCACTCCATTCTACTTTTTTTTTTTTCAATTTACACAAATGCCCAGAAACACTGATAAACTAAAAAAAATCTTTGTAAAGAAAAGTGGACCAAAATGCCACCCAAATGAAGTGAGACGCTGATAAATTAAGAAAAACACTACTTCAAGTTATTGCTACTTAAGCCAGAAAAATATGCGCAGCAAAAAAGTGATTTCCAAAACTGTTTCGGTTTTGGAAATCGCAGCAAGTCAATTATACCTACTGAAACACTGGCAGTTTCCCTATAGATATAATGGAAGCTGTAAGTCAGCAGAGGAAACTTCTGTGGACTTTCTGTGAAAAGCGCTGTGGGAAAAACCGCAATGCATTGCCACTCCAGTTTTCTCTTTGCTGCAGCTCGCTACGTGGGGCTTAGCCTAAAGGTAGTTCTACAAGCTGTTGATTCATTGGGTTGTATTCAGTTTTTCACATATCACTTTTCTATTTTGGCATTATTTTCACTGAGTAATTAATGAAACGATAGAATCTGTTTTGTGTTGTGTTGAGTTCGAATTGATCTAATTTTGACTCGATGTTTCTTTTCTATTATGAGCTTATAAATAAAGCATACATTTTAAGAAGGGTGTTCTGCATATAAGTAAGCCACTAAAGAGGTACTGAGGTAGCACAACCCACTGTACGTAGAATAGTGTATTTCTGAGTGTACCAATAATTCAGTATGTGACATCTCGCCATACTTTACATAATTAGCGAGAAACAGAACAACTTTCTTATCAGCATGATATTACAATAATGGTCTTGTTCCGTTTTATTTTCTCCATGGGTGTTGGAAATCTAGACATTTCTATAATTATATCTGTGTGTTATGTATAATGCTGTCATGACAATTACCTGCCATACACAAGCCTTTAGGTAATTTGAGACAGCTAAATTTTTAATGAAGTTCTATGCAATAAGAAACGTGTTCTCCCTGCACGCTACTAATGTTACTGGTAGTCTCATTTTATTAAATGAAACCTTGATCTTTAGCATGAAATGATTGAGCTGTTGGTTGATGCTTCTGATTTCTGAAGTTAATCATCTGCTTAATTTACACATTATAATAATTAGAGACGTCCTTCATGTACTCCGAATACCGGAATGCTATTTCTACAAGAGTAGATAAAGTGTCTGAAATCCTGCAGCAAACAGTCACTTTACTGGCTGCCTTCCAAAATGATGTGCTTTTCACAAGGCTTCATAGTTGGCAGATGTAATGTGCATTTACGAAGTGAAAAAGCTACATTATACATCTTTTACATACATTTCATGCATATTTTACATTATTGGGTTTATAGAAGATCTTGACATATTGGTAGAAAAATGTCTTTCTCGGCTTCTGAAAGTGGTCTCCCCTATTTTGGTGCTATTGCCTTATTGCATAGTGATATTGCTGACAGGTATGTGCTATGATACATTCTGCATGTATAGTAATACTAAAAGAGCTATGTGAGTGTTACTTATTCCCCTCTCTTCACTGAAATAAACATGAGCACTTATCTCCTGTATACATGCACAGGGTATAGTCTTTGGAAATAGCCATTTGGCCAATAGCTATCTCCTGTGTGTCACCAATATATGATAAGCCATGGCCAGTGTTATTTATCATGTGCTTACTACTAATATTGAAGGCTAGTAAGAAGTACACATAGTTCTGAACAGAAGCTGCTACTTAAAACATTAGGATACTTTAAGGGTCAGTTCACACGTGAACTGCCCGCGCGGGTTTTGACACGGAGAGAGACGCGGTGAGCCGCGTCTCTCTCTTGTCAAAACCCGCCTGCTGCGACCATTGCGGTCGCGGCTTTCCCCTCAAATGAATGAGCCGACATAGGAGGGAGCTGCCGGGGGCGGAAGCCGCGCGGCTGAGCCCGCGCGGCTTCCACCTGAAGAAAGGGCATGTCCTTTCTTTTCTCCGCTAGACCACCATTGTAAAGGGGCGGATTTTGAAGCGAAATCCGCTGTCAAAATCCGCTCCTTTGTTCACGTGCCCTTAATGTAGACTTTTTTCAAACTTGTATTGGAGAAATAAAAAATGTTTGCAAATACAAACACCCAGTGGTGTAACTAGGAATGGCAGAGCCCCAAGGCGAACATTTGACATGGGGCCCCCCCAGCCCCCTGACCTTATCCCCCCCCCCCCCGACCCCCCCCCCCCGCACAAACCACATTCCTGCTCACTTTATTATGTCCCATAGTGACCCCTGTACAGAGTGTTATGCACCATAGTGATGCCAGCTCACAGTACTGTGGCCCCTGCACAAAGTATTATGCACCATAGTGGCCCCTGCACACAGTATTATGCACCATAGTGGCCCCTGCACACAGTATTATGCACCATAGTGGCCCCTGCACACAGTATTATGCACCATAGTGGCCACTGTACACAGTATTATTCCCCATAGAGGTCCCTGCACACAGTATTATGCCCCATAGTGGCCCCTGCACACAGTATTATGCACCATAGTGGCCCCTGCACACAGTTTTGGGCCATAGTGGCCCCTGCACATAGTATTGAGCGCCATAGTGGTCCCTGCACACAGTATTATGCCCCATAGTGACCCCTGCACACAGTATTATGCCTCATAGTGGCCTTTGCACACGGTATTATGTGCCATAGTAGCCCCTGCACACAGTATTATGCACCATAGTGGCCCCTGCACACAGTACTATTGCCCCATAATGGTCCCTGCATACAGTGTTATTCTCCATAGTGGCCCCTACACACAGTATTATGCCCCATGGTGGCCCCTGCACACAGTATTATACCCCATAGTGGCCCCTCCACACAGTATTATACCCCATAGTGGCCCCTGCATGCAGTATTATGTCCCATAGTGGCCCCTGCACACAGTATTATCCCCCATAGTGGCCCCTGCACACAGTATTATGTCCCATAGTGGCCCCTGCACACAGTATTATCCCCCATAGTGGCCCCTGCACACAGTATTATGCCCCATAGTGACCCCTGCACACAGTATTATGCCTCATAGTGGTCTTTGCACACGGTATTATGTGCCATAGTAGCCCCTGCACACAGTATTATGCACCATAGTGGCCCCTGCACACAGTATTATGCGCCATAGTGGCCCCTGCACACAGTACTATTGCCCCATAATAGTCCCTGCATACAGTGTTATTCCCCATGGTGGCCCCTGCACACAGTATTATACCCCATAGTGGCCCCTCCACACAGTATTATACCCCATAGTGGCCCCTGCATGCAGTATTATGTCCCATAGTGGCCCCTGCACACAGTATTATCCCCCATAGTGGCCCCTGCACACAGTATTATGTCCCATAGTGGCCCCTGCACACAGTATTATGCCCCATAGTGGCCCCTGCAGACAGATTTATTTCCACTTTGTCTCATTCTGAGAGTGTTTTCTAACAGAGGATGGCAATATCCAAATCATTCTCTAGGTTTTGCTTTCCATGTGGTACTTTAAGAATTTGCTCTGATCCTTAGTCTATTGAGTTTCTTTTGTTTGCTGATGATAACTTGGCGATGTAATTTACTGTACTTACTAGCTTGAATAGACCTGACCCAGGTCCTTGTATTGTATCCTTTAGGGAATTCATCTAATTTTCAATGCTTTTTTTTTTGTTGTTGTAGAAAAATCCAATATGGTGATTTTGCAGTCTTTCAGCTGACCTATAGCGCAGTTTCTGGGTACATTAGTTTGGATTCTTCATCATTAGGCCTTAGGGTGTAACATTTTTCTTTTAGCATCTGGATAGGAAGATGTTGTTGTTCAGTTTTGCCAGTTTCTTCAGTTTTTAAATCCTATTGTGTTCAGTACATTGGGGTATTCTCTATTTTTACGAAGTATAGGGAAAAATAGTGTAGTATCCTCTTAGCTGAGAATGCAAAAAAAAGTGTTACATTTGACAAATGTGTCCAAACTGTTGATCCATGTCTTTAATGGAACAGCCCTGGTGCAAGTGTCCAGCTTTCTCGCAAGCAAGGTGTAATATAAAGCTCATGGGCCCTATACAAAATCAGTGCCAGGTCTCCTAACTCTAACGTATTGTTTTTACTATTCATCCATTCTCTCAGAAAGATATGCATTATAGATCCACTACATCCCCTATGCCCCTGCCCACAAGCACCTAGCTTGTTTGCATCTATCCTCACTGTCCAAGTCCAGTCCTATATGGAGCACCAGAAGGATAGCTGCACAAATTCTGTATTGTTGATCTGCATATTTAAGATACAAAGAAGAGTATGGTCTGACAGTTGTCAGAAATCAAGCCATGATTTCCTTATTGTGGCTAGGTTATCTACTCATAAATGTAATATAATAAGGACATCATGATTGGGTTTCTGACCAATCATAGAAAGCTCTTGCATTCATGGTCATATCCATCGACAACTAATCAAGGAAACAGACTGTCCCCACTAGGTTGATAAGAGAAAATCTTTAACACACTGCAAAATTTGTAATTATTGGCAAAAACGTTTAAAAGGGTTGTCCCGTCTCAAGGATCCTATCTGTACTGGTAGTTTACGTAGATTGAAGACTTTCCTAACTATATTGTTTTAGAAATTCTGCTTTGTTTTCCTGCTATGTGTTCCTATTACTCCCATTGTTTACACAACGTTGTTATAATCACAGACCTATAAGAGAAGTGACGTCACTCACTGCTCTGCCGGCAGGACAATCAGTTTAGCTAATTGCAGATTGCTAATAAAGCCAAGTCTGTTATTTCTCTATGTAAACACATAAATAACGCTGAGACCGTTCTGTACAAGCATGTGCATATTATCTGATCTGCATTTATATTAGATTTGTAGTAATCATAAAGATTGTGATACTTCATAGTGTCCTGTTCAGCAAACTGGGGGGGGGGGGGGGATATAGGACGTGAGAAGCAGAGACAGCAGGCAAAGCTGCTGAAACAGGGAGATGGGAAAACCTCTTTAACTGATAATTATTTATAAATCTCAATATGGTTCTGTTCATGGCTAAACCCCTTTAACGTTTCGGCAGAATATCTTAGGAGATCAATACAGACTTGCAAGATAATAGGTTTCAAGTTTAGGAAAGAAAAAAAGATAAAAGGAGCTTGTGAAGTGGAGAAAGAGGCAATTTTTTCTGATAACATATAGTTCATATATTTGCCTGTACTATTGATGCATGTAGTTTGTTAAAAGTTCAGTGCCATTTACATATGTATTGATTACTGATATGTATATTCTTTCTTTTTAGTGCAGAGTCTTCTTGTCAAGTTATTACCAAGATCACAATGTGGAATTATCAAAACTTTTACACAGACTTGGTCAACCTCTACCTTCATGGTTGAGACAAGAACTGCAAAAAATCAGATAGCACAGACACTGGTGGACCATTAGCTGTATAGCATCCCTTCACTTATGCAGTCATTCATGTAATATTCATGTGTTGGGAAGGAACCCGACAAACCGTGTTCTCCATATGCTGGCATGTGGACTCCGTCACACTCTTGTGGAGGACAATGGAGGGTGATAGCTTTGACTTTTGGCCTGGGGTGCAGCCTATGATGGATAATGACCGGTTGGTGAATAATATGGAATACAACTTTTGTGGTAATTTCAAAATATCGAATCATTTTAAAACTGAAAAAGTCATTGGACCATCTAATTTTACAATAAATATTTTCTTATGTTAATTAAAATCTATGTAAGATATTGATGATTGATATGTTTTTTTCTATACACATGCTGATATTATTGGTACATTAACCAAGCATGTTGTATGCTGCTACTTTATTTGTTATACCAAACTGATGTATTTCTTTAAGTGTCTCTACTGCCAGTATTATGCAAAACAATAACATTTTTTAACTCCATTTAAGTGACCGTTCCTATGTCTGTCATTATAATGTATAAATTATTTTCACACAAGTGATTTCTACCCATTAATATACAGTCATAGAAATTGTTTTGTATCAGGTTTGCACACTAGACACTTGAAATTAAACCTTTCTTCTTTAACTCCTTGAGATGGTGATTCAACTTTCTTCTTATATATTTGCTATGATACAATGGCTATTTATTATAATGCTTGTATACTTTAGATATTCCCGTTTTATAGTAGGGTCCTCTATATAATTGATGATTGTAGAAATTGGAGAATTTAAGTAGGCACTTTGCACAAATCAGTAGTACAACTAAAGAAAAAAACGTTTGTAATAAATCTTATTATAGCTACTTTATCTCCCTCATGTCTCTGGAACTGAACATTCACTCTCAATTCACTGCTAAAATCCATCTCGATAGACTGGACAGATTGTCAGCTCACCATGTCATATGTTGTCCATAGAAATCTATGTAGAAGGAGGAGAGATACAGACACGCTGCTGACCCTAGTCTCAATTCTCACAGCTACACTGATCACTATTGTATGATGGCTTCCCTGCTGCTGCTTCTGTGTATGTAAGAGAAACAGGTAGGAAGGCAGGATCTCCTGTTCCTTATCAATGCAGTATATGGAATACATCTTATAGCAGTTAGTTTATTCCCCTTAACACAGTTGAGTAAGGGAGTTCACACGGAGTAACGTGCCGCGTGATGTAGCACGTATACGCCGTGTGAGATTTTGCGGGCCGTGTGAGATTTGCAAAATCATGGCCACAAAATAACTCCGCGTATACGATCCCGGCTCCCATTGAAATCAATGGGAGCGTATACGGCCTGCAAAATCTCACACGGCGTATACATGCCACATCACGCGGCACGTTACTCCGTGTGAACTCCCCCTTGAAGGGAAAATTGAATAAAAATGCAGAAAAGTCATCTGAAATAACAAGTAAACTTTACATATTACACAGTGCCCTAAAGGGTATCAAAAATTTTCATACTAGACAATCCCTTTAAATTAATAAATATTATCACCAAGTACTTTTTATTAGAAATAAGGAGTTTATAAAATTTTAATTTATAAATTATAAGATATAGTTGAAGCAGACATGTAGTCCTGATTTACTTCATCCAGTTAAAAGTCCATAATCATGCTTTAGATTGTAACAGTTTAGAGAAGGTAAGAGCAGAAAGGCATCAGCTGGCTCTGGGAGATATATATACAGTCCTATGAAAAAGTTTGGGCACCCCTATTAATCTTAATCATTTTTAGTTCTAAATATTTTGGTGTTTATAACAGCCATTTCAGTTTGATATATCTAATAACTGATGGACACAGTAATATTTCAGGATTGAAATGAGGTTTATTGTACTAACAGAAAATGTGCAATATGCATTAAACCAAAATTTGACCGGTGCAAAAGTATGGGCACCCTTATCATTTTATTGATTTGAATTCCCCTAACTACTTTTTACTGACTTACTGAAGCACAAAATTGGTTTTGTAACCTCAGTGAGCTTTGAACTTCATAGCCAGATGTATCCAATCATAAGAAAAGGTATTTAAGGTGGCCAATTGCAAGTTGATCTCCTATTTGAATCTCCTCTGAAGAGTGGCATCATGGGCTACTCAAAACAACTCTCAAATGATCTGAAAACAAAGATTGTTCAACATAGTTGTTCAGGGGAAGGATACAAAAAGTTGTCTCAGAGATTTAACCTGTCAGTTTCCACTGTGAGGAACATAGTAAGGAAATGGAAGACCACAGGGACAGTTCTTGTTAAGCCCAGAAGTGGCAGGCCAAGAAAAATATCAGAAAGGCAGAGAAGAAGAATGGTGAGAACAGTCAAGGACAATCCACAGACCACCTCCAAAGAGCTGCAGCATCATCTTGCTGCAGATGGTGTCACTGTGCATCGGTCAACTATACAGCGCACTTTGCACAAATAGAAGCTGTATGGGAGAGTGATGAGAAAGAAGCCGTTTCTGCACGTACGCCACAAATAGAGTTGCCTGAGGTATGAAAAAGCACATTTGGACAAGGCAGCTTCATTTTGGAAACAAAAATTGAGTTGTTTGGTTATAAAAAAAGGCGTTATGCATGGCGTCCAAAAAGAAACAGCATTCCAAGAAAAACACATGCTACCCACTGTAAAATTTGGTGGAGGTTCCATCATGCTTTGGGGCTGTGTGGCCAATGCCGGCATCGGGAATCTTGTTAAAGTTGAGAGTCGCATGGATTCCACTCAGTATCAGCAGATTCTTGAGAATAATGTTCAAGAATCAGTGACGAAGTTGAAGTTTGCCGGGGATGGATATTTCAGCAAGACAATGATCCAAAACACTGCTCCAAATCCTCAGGCATTCATGCAGAGGAACAATTACAATGTTCTGGAATGGCCATCCCAGTCCCCAGACCTGAATATCATTGAACATCTGTGGGATGATTTGAAGCGGGCTGTCCATGCTCGGCGACCATCTAACTTAACTGAACTTGAATTGTTTGTCCAAAATACCTTTATCCAGGATCCAGGAACTGGTTAAAAGCTACAGGAAGCGACTAGAGGCTGTTATCTTTGCAAAAGGAGGATCTACTAAATATTAATGTCACTTTTCTGTTGAGGTGCCCATACTTTTGCACCGGTCAAATTTTGGTTTAATGCATATTGCACATTTTCTGTTAGTACAATAAACCTCATTTCAATCCTGAAATATTACTGTGTCCATCAGTTATTAGATATATCAAACTGAAATGGCTGTTATAAACACCCAAATACTTAGAACTAAAAATGATTAAGATTAATAGGGGTGCCCAAACTTTTTCATAGGACTGTATATATATATATATATATATATATATATATATATATATATATATATATAATAAACTAGGACAACATGTCCACTTCAGCTTTATTTTCAAGTGCCAAACTCTTTTTTATGTGATACGGTGTGGGATCCATCTTAGGGTCAGTTCACACGTGAAAACCGCCTAGCTTATTTGTGCGAGGTAAAAAACCTCGGGGAGTTTTTTTGACGCTGTTTTTTGCATTCCACGCGGTTTTTGACGAGGTTTTTGACGCGGTTTTCGCTAGGGTTTTTTTTTCCTATATGTGCTATAGAAACTGCAGGCGAAAACCGCGCGTTTTTTTGCAAAAAAACGTGCGGTTTTCTGTGCAAAAAACCGCGCGTTTTTTTACCGCGCGGTTTTCGCCTCCCATTCACTTCTATGCAATTCTTCAGGCGTTTTCCGCCTGAAGAAAGGTCATGTCGCTTCTTCAGGCGGAAAACGCTAGGAGGAAAAAAAAAGCTAGTGGTCTACATAGACCACCATGTTAAAGGAGAGGTTTTTGAAGCGAATTCCGCTGTCAAAAACCTCCCCTTTGCCCACGTGTGAACTAGCCCTTAGAGTTTATGTACAGTACACTTTACATCATTAGTTCCACATAAACATTTACCACCTATCCATAAGAGAGATGATGCATGACTAATTGGTAAAGGGCCCAATAATGGCACCCCCACTGATCATTATAACAGGGTCCTCCAGATTCCTTCTCATTACACATCTCAGTAGGGAGGAGTTTGAAAACAGCAGTGGTTGAGCATTTGTACTGCTGCCTCTACTCTATCAGTCCAGTTGGTGGCGCAGCCAGTGATGAGACAATCACTACCTTTCTCCTCCCCTTGTTTTCATTGTTCCCAAGTGGACCCAATGGACGGAAACCTGAATGCTAGTGTGAACCTAGAGTAAACTACAAAAATGGTGTGATTTGTGTCAGATCCATGTGACCACATGGATATGTGACTATGTAATACATATTCAAGATGGGAATGTATCCCTTTATGAACAAAGAATGCAAACATTCAATCCAAAAAGCATGGTGGAATCGGTCAATTGGTTGTTATCTACAATATTAATATCACTCTTTGTACTAAGGAAGTGTTTATAGAAACTATTCTTCACAACATTGTCTGAAATATTGATATATTAATGGAGTCTCTGACTTCCATAGCCCATTCTGTGGAGAGACTACAAATAATTTTTTTCTCTCAGAAATATATAGTATCATGCATCACATGGACACTCACAAAGTAAGGCTGAAGCCCCATGTGGCAAAAACCGTGGTGTTTTACTATCCCGTTAAAGTGGATGAAATTCTAGTGACTCCCATCCACACGTAGCAGATACATACCCGCAGTGCAAATGCTGAGATATTCAAAACCATCACATTTTTGGAAATCGCAGAATGTCAATTATACCTACGGAAACACTGACATTTTCCATATAAATATTGAAGCAGAAAGTCCACAGAGGAAAACTTTGTGGATTCTCTGAGAAAAACGCTGCAGGAAAAAATGGTGTGTGTTTCCGCCGCAGTTCTTCCTGCAGCACTTTTTGGCTGCTGCCCACTATTTGGGGCCTTGACCTTATACTGTTTTTTAATGCAGCCACCACCAATTTTCCCTGACTATAACAAGTGATCACATTAAAGAGCATGTTTCTCCAAGACCATCACCTCCAGCTCAGCACCCAGTATGCTGCTCACCCATGAACTGCAGCACATGTATGTCCTATCACCATGTCACCAGGAAATTAGTACATATAGTGTAATGGTGGCTTCCATGCATTCCCAGTATAGAGCAAATGTAAACTAAACATGCACAAAAAATAACCACCAGTGAAAAGTGTTAGGAGTATTTAGGTTCTTTAATTTCTATTTTTCTTACCTGGGGAGTTTTTGGCTGCGCGGTGTCTGGGGTGGCATCCTGGCGCTGCGGGGTTGTCCTGTCGTGAGTATTGGTGCACACCTTCTGACTTGCACGTGCGCACTGATGGTAGGCAGATTTATCTCCTGGTTGATTAGTCTGTCCTCCCATTTGCACCTGGGAGGAGTGGTCTCTACTCTGTATTTAAACCCATGCCTCCCATGGTTCTGTGCTGAGTGTCGCTTTTACAGAGCTAGGCCTTAGCAGGAGGAGTAGGTGGTGTTCTGGGATAGAGGAAGTTCCGTGGTTGATTTTTGGGAGGTTTGGGTGAACGAGTTGGTTTGTGTGTTTTCCCTTCTGTGTTCACCAATCCTCCCTCTGTGTAAAATTGACTGTGTGAGTGAATTGCCTTATCCTTTGATTTCTACTCAGTTTCCCTGTGTTTGTTTCCTAGTGTATGGTTCCTTCCCATATTGATTTGGGGGAATCCTTTCCCACATTTTTCCTGTGTGCTGCTAGTGTTGTTAGTCAGTGCACACCCTTGTCAGTCCCTGTCAGTAGCAGCTTCACTTGTTCGTTAGGGGTGACCCCCTTTAGTCTCCAGTCCCTAGAGATCTTATAGGGCATTCCTTCTCCCACTTCCCTCTAGGCCTACGGTATCAGTGAGAGAGGAGCTGTCGGGGTCAGGCTTAGCCTGAGTACAGCCGACCCACACCTGTGAGGCAGGGACCGGGATAGCTAGTGGGAGTAGTGCAGGGCGAGATTCCCTACTGCTATCCCTTAGCCCCGTTGCAGCTACCTGGACTGACATAACAGTACACTCAGCCGGTAAAAAAAAAAAAAAAGTTTGTTTGCATTATGACGGACCTGAAACAGTTGTACCAGGCGGTGCAGCAGATTTCCACTGAGATGGAGGGGATCAAGCTACGAATGGATGCCATCCAAGCTTCTGGCGTATCTCAAGTACAGCAGTTGGCTCAACACACAGCCTCTCAGGTGGAGGGCATACAGAGGCAGGTGAGTAGCGCCCCTGTGGGTCGGCCTCTGGAGCCAAAAGTCAGCTTACCTGAACCCTTCCGAGGTAAGAGGTCAGATTTTTTCCGATTTCAAAAGGACTGTCTTTTGTATTTCCGGCTACGGCCGTTTTCCTCCGGTTCTGAGGTACAGAGAGTTGGGATTATTATTACTTTATTGAGAGATGATCCCCTCATCTGGGCACATTCGTTACCAGCCGACTCAGCTTGCTTACTAACTGTAGAGGCGTTTTTCTCCACAATGGGGTTACTGTATGACGACCCAGACAGGGTACGCACGGCTGAGTATAACCTACGACGTGTGGTGCAAGGGGATCACGCTATAGAGAAATATTGCACAGAGTTTCATAGGTGGGCAGCAGAAGTACATTGGAATGACCCCGCTCTACTTAGTCAGTTTGAGACAGGGCTCTCGGACCAGGTTAAAGACCATCTAGTTTCTCACCCTGTTCCGGGAGATCTAGATGAGGCCATGCAGCTGGCAATTAGAGTTGGACGGCGCCTCCGGGAGCGTGGAGACAAGAGTCCTGGGGGGCTTAGCCCTCCTCAATTCTCTGTTTTTAGAGAGGACCCGGGGGACCAACCCATGCAGATTGGGGCCACTGTGCGAAGGGCAAGACCCAAGAGTGAAGGGTCCCGCACAGTACGCTGTTTTGTGTGTGGAGGGATGGGACATGTAGCAAGGGTATGCCCCTCCAGAGAATGGTTCGCCAAGGAGAGTAATAACCCCAGGTCTATTGAGGGTAAAGGGAGAAAACCTACTAAGGAGGGAGGTGTGCATATTTCCTGTACTCAGACTGCCGGGTTGACCCTTGAAGGATGGGTAAATGGGCAGAAGTGCCGGATTTTGGTTGATTGTGGTTCGGCAGTCAACCTTATTGACTCAGAGTTTTGTGAGCAATTAAGGGTGAGTCCTTTGGTCTTGGAGTCTCAGATACCGGTGTGGGCTATTGATAAGACCCCTCTACAGCAAGCTGTCATCTCCAAACAGGTGGAGGGTCTGGAGTTTATTGTGGGTGGCCACAGGGAAGAGATTGACTTGTTCTTGTTGTCTAAGTTACCAGCACAAGTAGTGTTGGGGTGGCCCTGGCTGAAGCAGCATAACCCTATTATCAACTGGGAGACCGAGTCAGTAGTTTCTTGGGGGCAGGGGTGTAATGGTCGATGTCTGCCCATATCCGTTATGTCTTTGTCTATAGACAATTTGCCTCAAGAAATATGTGAGTTCAGGCAGGTCTTTGAGGAAAGGGCAGCCAAGACATTACCACCACATCGCACCTATGATTGCTCGATTAAATTTATACCTAATGCAGTGTTACCCAAGACAAGGTTGTACAATCTCACTATTCCGGAGAGGGAGGCGCTCAAAGAGTATATTGAGGGGAGTCTAGAGGTGGGGCATATTCGCCCATCTAAGTCCCCAGTAGCAGTGGGGTTTTTCTTTGTAAAGAAGAAAGATGGAGGGTTGCGCCCTTGTTTGGATTTTAGGGAGATTAACAAAATCACGGTGCGGAATCCCTATCCCATTCCGTTGATCTCGGATCTATTCAGCCAGATTACGGGAGCCCGCTGGTTTAGTAAAATAGATTTACGTGGGGCATATAACTTGCTGAGAATCAAGAAGGGGGATGAGTGGAAAACAGCGTTTAACACACCCCTAGGACACTTTGAGAATCTTGTGATGCCTTTCGGTCTAACCAATGCGCCTGCGTTTTTTCAGAATTTTATTAATGATGTACTAAGTGCCGTCATAGGGAGGGGGGTTGTGGTCTATCTGGATGATATACTCATTTACACCCCGGATTTGGAGACTCATTGGGAGAGAGTGAGAGAGGTTTTAGATCTCCTGAGGGTTAACCAATTAAGTGCTAAGCTGGAGAAATGTGTGTTCGCGGTCAATAAATTATGTTTCCTTGGCTATATCCTATCGGACAAGGGGTTCGAGATGGACCCTGAGAAGGTCAGGGCAGTCTTGGAGTGGCCGCGACCCGAGAACCTAAAGGCGGTCCAACGGTTCTTGGGGTTCTCCAACTATTATCGCCGTTTATCAAGGGATTTTCTGAGGTTGTGAAACCTAACTCGGACTTGACTAAGAAGGGGGCTGACTGTGCTAAGTGGTCGCCAGAGGCGCTAGCTGCGTTTGAAGAACTGAAGAAGCGATTCTCGTCCGCTCCCATTTTGAGACAGCCGGATGAGAGGTTGGCCTTCCGAGTGGAGGTGGATGCCTCCTCGGTGGGGGTGGGAGCAGTACTTTCTCAGGAGTTCGAGGAGGGTACGCATCCCTGTGCCTTCTTTTCTAAGAAATTCTCTGCCTCTGAACGGAATTATGACATCGGAGATAGGGAACTACTAGCAATAAAACTAGCGTTCGAACATTGGCGTCATTTCCTGGAGGGGGCCAGAAGGCCAGTCCAGGTATTTACTGACCACAAGAATTTGATTTATCTTGGGTCGGCGAAGAGATTAAATGCACGGCAGGCCAGATGGGCTCTATTTTTTGCGCGGTTCCATTTTAACGTGACTTATGTGCCGGGTTCAAAGAATGTTAAGGCTGATGCTTTATCCCGGTATATGTCGACTGAGGAGGAACGAGAGGCGCCTGCCACTATTCTTGGGGATGGAGTGGTGGTAGCAGTATTGGGCGCGAAATTGGAGAAGGCCTTGATCGAAGCGCAACACGCTGCACCTTCCAAGATACCTAGAAACAAGCTTTTTGTCCCAACTACTCTCCGACAAAGTCTCCTGAGGGAGTGTCATGAGTCGGTTCTTGCTGGTCACCCGGGGGTTTCAGAGACCATGAGATTGGTGTCTAGGAATTTTTGGTGGCCAGGGTGGAGTAAGGAGGTCTTGCAGTTTGTTCAAAATTGTTCGGTCTGTGCAAGAGCCAAGGCGTCGCATACCCGTCCCCACGGTCTTCTACATCCATTGGAACCTCCTAAGGCACCTTGGACTCATCTGTCTATGGATTTCATCACGGGCCTTCCGGTGTCTAAGGGTTTCACGGTCATTTGGGTAGTCGTTGACCGCTTCACGAAAATGTGCCATTTGATCCCGTTTTCCAGGCTGCCATGTGCCAAGACACTATCTGAGGCGTTTACTAAAGAGATTGTAAGGTTGCATGGTCTTCCTGAGGAGATCGTTTCGGACAGGGGACCGCAATTTGTGGCTAAATTCTGGCGGGCTGTTTGCAGCAGGTTGGGAGTTACACTGTCGTTTTCCTCCGGGTTTCACCCAGAGTCTAACGGACAAACAGAGAGGAAGAATCAGGATGTGGAACAGTTTTTGAGGTGTTTTGTTCGAGAGAACCAGAATAATTGGGCTGCCTTTCTCCCCCTGGCAGAATTTTCCCTAAACAACCATGATTCCAATGCCACAGGTACCACACCTTTTTTTTGCTCCGGTGGTAGACATCCTGTTTTCGGAGTATTTTCTTCCATTTCTTCCCCAGTTCCGGAGGAGGAGCTATTTTCTAAAAAGCTGCAAGGGGTATGGTCCCGTATCCGAGAGAATCTGGTGCGGGCGTCGCACCAGGCTAAGGTCCAGGCGGATTGGAAGAGAGGAGAGTTGCAGTTCTTCCCTGGTGAGATGGTTTGGTTGTCCACCAAGAATATCAGGTTGAAGGTTCCTAGCAAGAAGCTGGGTCCCAGATTTGTGGGTCCTTTTAAGATCATCAAGATGGTAAATGAAGTGGCGGCGCAGCTGCAACTACCTAAAAGGTGGAAGATAAACCGGGTCTTCCATGTCTCCTTGTTAAAGAAGGCCAAGAAGGGAACGTCTCCAGTTAAGGTTCCACCAGTTTCTGAGTCCGGGGAGTATGAGATATCCCGAGTTCTGGATAGCAAATATGTTCGGGGGAAGCTATGGTATCTGGTGGCATGGAAGGGATACGGTCCTGAGGAGAATTCTTGGGTCCTGGAGTCGGATGTGTCAGCTCCCAGACTCGTGGAGAAATTCCACAAGGAGTTCTCGAAGAAGGATGCTCCTAGAGAATCTAGAGTCTTCTCCTTGAGGGGAGGATCCTGTTAGGAGTATTTACGTTCTTTAATTTCTATTTTTCTTACCTGGGGAGTTTTTGGCTGCGCAGTGTCTGGGGTGGCATCCTGGCGCTGCGGGGTTGTCCTGTCGTGAGTATTGGTGCACACCTTCTGACTTGCACGTGCGCACTGATGGTAGGCAGCTTTATCTCCTGGTTGATTAGTCTGTCCTCCCATTTGCACCTGGGAGGAGTGGTCTCTACTCTGTATTTAAACCCATGCCTCCCATGGTTCTGTGCTGAGTGTCGCTTTTACAGAGCTAGGCCTTAGCAGGAGGAGTAGGTGGTGTTCTGGGATAGAGGAAGTTCCGTGGTTGATTTTTGGGAGGTTTGGGTGAACGAGTTGGTTTGTGTGTTTTCCCTTCTGTGTTCACCAATCCTCCCTCTGTGTATAATTGACTGTGTGAGTGAATTGCCTTATCCTTTGATTTCTACTCAGTTTCCCTGTGTTTGTTTCCTAGTGTATGGTTCCTTCCCATATTGATTTGGGGGAATCCTTTCCCACATTTTTCCTGTGTGCTGCTTGTGTTGTTAGTCAGCGCACACCCTTGTCAGTCCCTGTCAGTAGCAGCTTCACTTGTTCGTTAGGGGTGACCCCCTTTAGTCTCCAGTCCCTAGAGGTCTTATAGGGCATTCCTTCTCCCACTTCCCTCTAGGCCTACGGTATCAGTGAGAGAGGAGCTGTCGGGGTCAGGCTTAGCCTGAGTACAGCCGACCCACACCCGTGAGGCAGGGACCAGGATAGCTAGTGGGAGTAGTGCAGGGCGAGATTCCCTACTGCTATCCCTTAGCCCCGTTGCAGCTACCTGGACTGACATAACAAAAAGGGTGAATAGTAGTGTTGACTGAGTAATATTCGATTGAATACCTCGCCGGCATAGGAATGCGTGTAATCGGCCGAACACCAACCACCAACACCACCATTGAATATTCGAAGCGTTTAACCCCTTGGTGTTCAGACGATTACATGCATTCCTATGCCGACGAGGTATTCGATCGAATACTACTTGCTCAACACTAGTGATTAGGTAACAAAGGCCACGTATATAGGGATGCAAGTGACCCTTAATCTTGGAAAGTCACTTCAAATGTATGCAGTTGAATAGAGACATAATAACATACCAGTATATAAAAGATCTGCTGCTTATTTTCTCATTATACTAAAAATAGAGTGACAATGAGCCCACCGAGACTACAAAGCTTTCCTGATTACTAATGCATAGGCATGCTTGTTAAAAAATGTGGCATTTCATCTAAAGAGTTGTAAGGAGAATGGATACGTGAGATAACACTACATAAAGAGCTCACATTTGCAGCTGTATTCTCAGTGTCAGGCAAACACCTCTCCAATGCTATCCGCTAATTATGTCATTCTGCACTAACCTGACTGTAAATGTCATACCTGATGTTTTATCTCATTCACACCAAAGTTATTCAAGAGGATTCAATGCACCCTAATTTCAGGTACTATACATTGATGGGTTTTTTTAATGTCACATTGTTTTATTTTTTGTATTAATTAAAATTGTACTGATCCTTAAAGGATCAGTGCCGATTTCTACGAAACAGCGGCGATAGGATCCCTTTAAACATTAGAAGTTTGAAGCCACTGCCGGAAGTAGACACGAAGAGAGCCCGTTCCTGAAGAAGATGGAGGCGGAACTGGAGAGTTCTCTCACAGCATTGGGGACACCCCCAGTGCTGTTTGAGCGCTGGGGCCCGCCCCCAGTGCTGCGAGAGAACTCATTTGCATACTGATGAAAACTGGGATTTCTACGAAACAGCGGCGATAGGATCCCTTTAAACATTAATGATAGGATCCCTTTAAACATAAAGGGGGTGACATATGAAAAGGCCAACACCATACTATGCAGTGTTGCTTTCAAAGAAAGATATTTCTATAAAATTCCATCTAATGGGACATGACACAATGTAGAACAGAAAGCCTTCAAATTGAATTGGTATAGTATTGTGTGACCCTAATACATCACCTTACAATGTGGAGGCAGCGCCACACCTCCCATGAGGCGACCTGAAGCGACCGCTTCAGGCGGCGCTATGTCAGGGCCCCAGGGAGGGCGGCATTTTTGATTACCTAAACCAGTCCAGGACAAGCTGTCCTGGACTGGCTTACCACTGAGCGGTGGATTGGGGAGGCCACTGAAGCAGCGCTGCTCCAGCGGCCTCCCCTCACGCTCAGGCAGAGAGCAGGTCCTCTCCCTGCCTGCTCTCTGCCTACGAACGCCGCTAAGACCTGCCCCCTTTTCATAGCCCTGCCCCTTCGTGCTCCGCCACGCCCCCTCCTCCCGTGTGGGGGGGGGGGCGGCTTTCTGTAGTTCGCCTCGGGCGGTGAAAGGGGCAGGTTCACCCCTGTGTGGAGGTGAAAGACATTATGGGGCAGATTTATTAAGGCATTTAAGAAGAAGAGAAATGTGGATTCCTGATGTCAAAATGAGTGTTTAGTGCAGTCTGGAAGCCGGAGGGGCAAATAGGATCCTGAGCTGTATAACTAGAGTTAAAACCAAGAGGAGAGAGATTGTGATGCTGCGCTGGTGAAACCATATCTGGAATGCTGAGTACAGTTCTGGAGACCCTACCTTCAAAAAGGCATACAGAACATAGAAGGATACAAAAATGGTGGTGGTCTGATACATTAAACATATCAGGAGACTTAGTCTGAGTCCTCACGCGGCGGAAATGCAGTTTTTTTCATTGCAGACTTTGTCACAGTTTTTTGAGCCAAAGCCAGGAATGGATATAAAAGGAATGTGAAAAATATAGAAAGTACTTAGACGTCTACCTTCTACTCAATCCACTCCACGTTTTGGCTCAAAAAAACCCACAGCAAAATCTGAAACAAAATTCTGCAACTTGGGGCCATAGCCTTAAAAAGACTAGTCATCTACTGTCCCTGATCACCTTCCAGCATGGTGCCTGATTTTACTCCTTGCTTCTTTCCACTACCTTGGTGAGCGGCACAGTCTCTGCTGACTGACAGTTAAGCACAACATTCTGCTGTGGAAACTGAGACGTTCCCTGTTCCGACCATGGCCCAAGCTCTCTAAGGCCGGGTTCACACGGAGTTACGTGCCGCGAGATTTGGCACGTAGACGCCGCGTGACCCTTTGCGTGCCGTACACGCTCCCATTCATTTCAATGGGAGCGGGGAGCGTATGCGCCGCGCTAGTTTGCGGCCGTGCATTTATTCACGGCCGCAAACTAGCGCGGCGCATACGCTCCCCGCTCCCATTGAAATGAATGGGAGCGTGTACGGCACGCAAAGGGTCACGCGGCGTCTACGTGCCAAATCTCGCGGCACGTAACTCCGTGTGAACCCGGCCTTAAGGGATTGTCACAACTAGCAATAGCGACAATACTTGTGACGATCCCCTGCTCTGTGTCCCTGCTATCCACTATAGAATTTATTTATTCTTGTACAGCCCATTCTGCTATCCCTACACTGCTGTAAATCTTTCAGTGCAGCAAAAGCACACTGACACTAATATGGGGTCTGCAGCTGCAAATTCAGTCCTACTGTGCTTTGCAGGGTTCACAGACAGTTTGCAGACTGCACCAAGCTAATGCACTGCCCCTGTAGCCCTTTACTGGAGGCAGAGATCATAAAGAGTGTATGCTATATGAGAAGAAAGAGAAGAGTGATGTCACCAGTCCAGCCTGGGGTTCTACAGGCCGGCAACCTATGTAACCAGCTGACTATATGGGGAGGTAGAGGGAAATCAGGAAAGCCAGGCAAGTTTGCTAATGATATGTATTGTATGCAAATAAATAATATATTGGCCATGCTCTACAATTTAGAATGTGAATTTTGTGATGGGAATACCCCGTAACTCTGTATAGCATTGAAGAAAGAAGGGAAAGGGGGTTCATGATCACAAGTAGAGTTGAGCGAGTACTGTTCGGATCAGCCGATCCGAACAGCACGCATGCATAGAAATTAATGGAAGCACCTGGTGCTTCCGGTTTGACGGCAGCCGGCCGCTTAACCTGCCGCGTGCCGGCTGCATGCATTGATTTCAATGCGTGCGTGCTTTTCGGATCGGCTGATCCGAACAGTACTCGCTCAACTCTAATCACAAGTTTTAACGCAACCATTGACTTTATATAGCCAGATGGTCAGACTCCGAAAAGAGAAGGCAGGGATGGTTTATCATTATTATTATTATTATTATTATTATTATTATTATTATTTTCTGGTTCTCTCAATCCTCAATCGTGTGGTCATTTGGTGATCACCAGGTTTCCTTGAACTGCTGGAGCTGCTTAGTCCTATAGATCCCAGATCAGCGTATATTTAGTATACTGTAGAAGGCGCTATCCCTACTGCAACTGGGATTAATATATCAGGGCTATTGTGACCTTATGTTTTTATTTCCATCTACTTAGCTGTATAAAGCCTGTATTTTGCAAGGCAAGTTGTAACATTTGCATTTTGGGAATTGTAGGAAGTTTTGATCACTTTTTTTCAATCATTTTAGTGAAGTGAAGGCACAAAAAAAATAGACATTTTTATTTTTGTTCATGTTGCAGCATTCACCATGGAATTAATACCTTTACATTTAAATATTCAGGCAGTTATTTTTTATTACTTATATTTGTATATGAGGAAAGTATACATTTCAAATGGTAAAGTTTTTGGTTTTTTTCCATTTTTAGAAACTTAAAAAATGACTTTGTTTTAGCTCCCTATGGGATTTGAACTCATCAGAATGCTTATGCCAGAGATTGGAACACTATTGTACTGCAGTCTGTGGTAAAAATCAGGTAGAGTCTAATAGAAACTTTGCATTGGCAGACATGGGATCGACTGGCACAGCAACTGAATGTCGAATGGCTCCTGAGAAATCTTGCCATGTAGCCTCTTCCATACCGTATGTATGCTAAGGAATATATCATGGATGACACCAAGCCATCTTTTTCGGTGTGGCCTGCTGGGGGAGCAGTATATCAACCAGGGACAGAAATAGACTTGACAGGCTGATCAGGAGGGCCAGCTCTGTCCTGGGGAGCCCCTTGGACCCAGTACAGGTGATGGGTGACAGAAGGATACTGTCTGTGGTGACCTCCATGCGGGAGAACAAATACCACCCCATGTATGGGACCTTGATGGGACTTGGCAGCACTGTAAGTAACCGTCTGCTTCACCCCAAGTGTGAGGAGGAGCACTATCGCAAGTCCTTCCTTCCAACCGCGACCATGCTGTATAATCTACATCAGACCAAGCGAAGATCACTCCGCACAGAGAACTAATGATTATGAATGTCCTCCTTCTTTCTTCTCTGTTCCTTAGCTGCTATGGACTCCTAGTATATCTTTCTCAGCATATGTGTGTCTACTACTTCTGTAATATTTACTGTGTATTACCATGTATCTGTATTACTATGCAGCTGTAACATACTGAAATTTCCCCACTGTGGGACTATTAAAGGATTATCTTATCTTATCTTATCTTAATCGGTATCCTAAAATACGTATTCATATTATTATACTGTGAGTTGTGTTCAACATGCACAAATAAAACAGAACAAGTGTCATGACCAGTGGCAGGTTAATAAAAGGAGAACTGAAACTAATCCTAGCAAGATAGTACAGAAGAATCTCAAAAAAGAGAAAGCAACAAATTGATAAAGAAATTCTAAGCAATCCCTAATACCCACACCCTCTGGTTAGCTGAATGTTGAAGGTGTTTTCCAGGAGTGTGACAGCACCATATATTGTATGGTGGCCATGTTAGGTATTGCAGTTCAGAGACATTCTTTTGAATGGGACTGTCCTCTTACCAAACTTTTGACATGTCATAGTGAGATGTCAGAAGTGTTGAAGATCAAGGATCTTAGTACTTAGACCCTACCAATTAATAGAACAGAAGGGGCAGGTACTGAGCGAGTGCTTTTAGTGACTGCGGGGCTTCATAACACCTGGACCCCCTGAGGATCAAACCATAGACATGTCAATATGACATTGGGGCAAGGACAGCTACTCTTTAGAGAGGTGATTTTTTTTGTTATAGATGTCTCCATTTGTGAAGGACTGAGTAGTCCAGTCAATCATCTTAACCGCAGCTTTTTTTTCTTTTACAGTATTATGAGCTCCAGTTCAGACCCTACAGCTTTTGCAGTGTAGTCTTTCCATGCACACAATTGAGACTAATTTTGAGTGTCTCATAGCCTTCCATAGAAAAGCAAACATGAAAAATGGATGAACCATGGACCATGTCCAAAATAAATATAGAACATGTACTGTCTGGGGAGAACTTGGAAGCAGCAGCACACGATCGTGAAAAATGGACCTTAAAGTAGTGAAAATACATCATTGATTCACTATTGTGAGGGTAGATGGATATTGTGTTAATCCTTAGAATCAGTATTGAGAATCAGACTGGTAGTGTTATCTTACGTCTGGGTCCGTTTGGAGAGTCCACTTGGAGACCCCCTGAACGGAAACCTATATGCATTAAAAATTGGTTAACTAAGAAAACCACATGGACCCCATAGACTATAATGATCCGTGTGGTTTCCGCTCAGTTTCTGCACCAATGATGCGGAGAGAAAAGTGCTGCTTGCAGGTCTTTTCTCCCCACATGAATCTTGCAGAAACCACTTGGACCCCATTATAGTCTATGGGGTCTGCGGGTTTCCCAGATAACCACTTTTTAATGTGTATAGGTTTCCATTCGGGGGTACCCAAGTGGACTTCCCGAATGGAAACCGGAACGCAGATGTGAATGGAGCATTAGACAACACTTGGGTAAATTCTCTTTTACAAGTGTTCTTAGGGAATAGACTGCACCGTACAGTATTTCCTATTGAGGAGCATGAAAGAAATTGGGGCTTGGTCCTTTGAATGATATATAATATATATATATATATATATATATATATATATATATTATATAATATATATTATATTTCTGCAGGAGCTTAGCTTGCCTCTGAGAGGCCTGTACATGGCATTGCTGGGTGCACGAGTCCTTACAATAGATGTAATTTACAATTGTAACGTCTCTGCCTGCTCGGGTCACTGTGCCACCCTCTGTTCGCATGCTGTGGTGCAGTAGACGTGTGCAGTTTGATTCCTTGCATACAGTTTTTGGTTGCACTTTGTGAACATGGCTCTAGTTTGGTAATTGATTTTCCACCACACCCTTCTGCTTTCATCTTCATTTCCCTCTGCTCCTCTAATGGTTAAATTTAGTCTTGTCCTGTGATTGACAGCTGGCCTTCCTATCAGGTCCAGGGCGGGTTCATCCTTCCTATTTATGCTTGGCTCACAATCACACTGGTGCTTGCTATTGCCTTGTGCGTGCTGGCTTTTTCTTTTTGTTTATTCTTGTATTCTGATTCTTGACCTCTGGCTTCCCCTATAGACTACTCTTTTGGATATCGATTTTGACACTGCATTGCTCGACTGTTACTGACCCCTGTCTAGCTGACCTCCCTTTGTTGTTCTTTGTCTTGTCTGCGTTTTGTGTCTCACATATATAGGAAGGGATCGTTGCCGCCTATTACATAGGATAGGACCAGACAAGCAGGAGGGGACAGTTGGGCTGTGCCCCATCCCAGGGTTTCCAGCAGCTACTGGGAATTGCTGTCCTAGCAATTCCCTAACAACAATATAGGTGAAAGTCTTTATTGGAGAAATTTTCACTGAAGTAAATGTTAGGAATATCTCCACAAAATGAGATGATAGTTTGAGTCTCTGGATTAAAGAACATCGTACTGGAATATAAAATAAACAACAGCATAAAAAATTATGATCATTTTGCTAGAACAACCTTCATACTAAATATTATCTTATTCAGTTCCTTGCACTTCTAAAAACTACCAGAAACATAAAACCAAAGTGAAATATTATGTTCTCCATCATAAGTTAATTGCTGAGTCAAATATTCTCTTTACAAATTAAATAAATGCTTTACTTATTGCAGTAGTTACATTTTTGCCATATTCCTAAAAAATCATTTTCTGTTCAGGCAAATTAGTTTACATAAAAAAATAATTTTGTGTGCTTTGAAGAATTTCCTTTGTGCGAGCATAGTAAGTTAAATTCAATAGAATGTTTTCTAGCTTAATTATAACTTAATTACATCTTCTAGGAAACAACAAATGTGCTTCATGGGCAAAACGCTCCAAACAATATGGCCTGAAACACCTTAGTTCAGCATAAATGTAACAAGCAAGCATATAATTCACTGTTGCTCTCAGGCTATTACCATGAGCCATTGGCAATTTTGTTGTGTACAGTAAAAGCTATTGGAATGTTAGTGATGGCAATGTCAATATCCACCTTAATGGGTTAATCTGCTAAAGCCTTGCATCATTGCACCCTGTCCATTTAATATCTAGGATATTCACACAGGTACACTGAGCTTATTTTTCATTAACAATGTTACACAAGTGATACAATGGTAAATACTAGAATTATAATATCTATCTTTCTAAATATCTATTTATCTATATGTCTAAAAAACAAAAATAGAAAGTCCACAGAGGGTGCTCAGCCTCGGAATCCTGTTCCAAGAGTCCACAGGATTTAATTAAACAAAGAAATAGGTGGCTACCTAATTCTTATCTGTCTATCTATCTATCTAGCTATCTATCTATTAATAAAAATATAAAGAATGCAGGGTACTCCGCACACAGAACAAGGGCATATGAAAACCTTAAAGGGTAATACTAATATAATAAAAACACCTAATATACTACTGTAATATCTCTGCCTGTTCGGGTCACTGCGCCACCCTCTGCTCGCATGCTGCGGTGCAGGAGACGTGTGCAGTTTAATTCCTTGCTTAGAGTTTTTGGTTGCACCGTGTAAACGCTGCTCTAGTTCTGTAATTGAATTTCCACCACACCTGTCTTCTGCTCTTGTTTGCTTCTGTTCATTAAGTGGTTAAGTTTAGCCCTGCTCTGTGATTGACAGCCTATCCACCTATCAACTCCAGGGTGGGTTCTTCCTCCCTATTTATTCTTGGCTCACATTCACATTGGTGCTTGCTATTGCCTTGTGTGTGCTGGCTTTTCTCTTGCTGTTTATTCTTGTATTCTGATTCTTGACCTCTGGCTTTCCCTATTGACTACTCTTTTGGATATTGATTTTGACACTGCATTGCTTAACTGTTACCGTCCCCTGGCTAGCTCACCTCCCTTTGTTGTTTGTCTTGTCTGCGTTTTGTGTGTCACGTATTTAGGAAGGGTTTTGTCGTCCAGTTGTCGCCTATTACCTAGGATAGGACCGACAAGCAGGAAGAAAAAGTGGAGGGTTTCAGACCAGGGCTCACTGTCTCTTTTGCCCCTTCCTCCAGGGTTTCCAGAAGCTACTGGTGAATTGCTCTTATTGCTATTCCCTTACAGCTACACAATATAGCGGTTCTTTGTTATACAAATTTGATCAAACAGTATGAAGCCCACCTGCCACGCTAAGGCGACCTCATTTAGATGGAAACCTACACTAAACAGACATACCTTTCTTGGACCTGGACAGGTCTACAGTGTGAACACAGGGCAAAGTACCTCTCTCGGACCTGGAGCAGGTCTACAGTGTGAACACAGGGTGAGTAGGGTCCAGAGCACACTCTATTTCACAACAGCCTAAGGCAGATGGGGAAGTGGAAAATATATATATATATACTATTTCATTTGGATAAACCTGTGCAATTAGATGGGAGTGCTAGTCAAACTGTGGAGGTAACCATCCCTCACAATGTAATACACAACTACAAAAAAACTGTTTGATCAAATAGGTATAATAAAGAACCTCTATATTGTATAGTATATTAGGTGATTTTTTTATATTAGTATTGCCCTTTAGGGTTTTCATATGCCCTTGTGCTGTGTGCAGAGTGCCCTGCATTTTTGTATTTTTATATGTTACTTCACAGTGAGCACCTGTTCACACTGGGTTTGTGCAGTCTTAACCTTTTTTGTTGTCTATCTATCTATCTATCTATCTATCTATCTATCTATCTATCTATCTATGTAAGTCTCTACTATACCCTTTCTAATGAAGATGCTCAACCATTACTAACAGGAGTATCTATCAAGCACTGTATTCATGAACTAACTATATTGAAATCCTCAGCTAATACTAGTCAAGAATACCATTAGTTATGCAAGTGAACATCTCACATATCTGCTTTTCTAAAGCTACCCTGACACCAAATATTCAGCAGTATCCTAAATTTTCAGTAGTTTCCTACTATATGACAGTATATGGGCTACCCACTCTTCTATAAGAACACTTTCCTGTAAAACGTAGGGTGGTCGTCCCAAAGTGTATTGCTGCATTTAAGATATCTATTTACGGTAGCTACAGATATAGCACACATTAACATGACACTTATCAATATACAGATGTACCAGAGTTAACCCAAACTTCTGGAATTGGCTAAACTGCTGCAGTGTGACACCTTATCACGGAAGAAAACGAAAACCAATGTCACTGAACCAACGTCAAGTCATTGAAAAATATTTTCTGAGGCTTTTGGAGAAGAAGTCAAGTTAAGGTATACTGCAACTGTTTAATTGATGTCATTAAGGGCAATTTAGCACCAGAGCCCAGGAAAGTTTTTTTTCCCCTGTGAATTGGTGCCTCTGCTACCAAAATATTGTCTTTTTTTTTGTCAATATGCAAATGAGCAAAGGGCATTGCCATTGCTCCAAAGAGGTAAGCAGTAACACTTTCATTGCTTCAAACAGCTCATTTGCAAATTGACAAAAACAACAATACCTTGGCAACAGAGGCACCATTTCACAAGGGAAAAATACTAATACTTTCATATGCTGAGCTTTGGTGACAGACTCTCTTGAAAGGACACCTTCCTAAGCAGCCTGATCTCTGGCTGCAAAAGCCTTCATAAATAATGTCCTAATACGTCTTCTACTGCTAGTTATCAAATTATGGCAAAGATCTATGAGCACATAGTTAGTAAAGCTCCATATTGTTTGTGAAGAATATCTCATCTGTAATCACATAAGCAGGGAGAAATAGATACCAGTACATAGAAGACCTCTCTTAAATTGTAAGCTTTGAGATTTGCAGGATCCTCAGTCTTTTTCACACAGCAACAGTTTACAGACATGTATATGCAGGTTGTGAGGAGAATCAATCCCTCCCCTCTCCATTCACTATCTGAAGATAGAAAAGAAGAAATCTCTACACTCACTGAGATGGAATGGAATGTATCTATGGATGGACTTCCTTAGCAATAAAAGAGTGAACTGAAAATTAGCTAGAAAGGAGACACCTTGTGGCAAGGTTTTTGAGGCAGAAATAAGCCACATATACACATACTATAGCCACATACACATAAACTATATACATATGGAGAAAACTCAGGACTGTTGTTACTCTCCCTAGGAGTGGGGATCCTGTGAAGCACAATAAGCAATTCTGAAGGAGGTGAAAAAGAACCTCAAGGGAAACAAAAAATACCTACTGAAGACTCTGGGAAAGAAATCACTACTGTCCTTGTAAAACATAGCAGCCAATCTCAGGTTTACACAAGACCCCATGGATGTTCCACAACACTTCTAGGAAAATGTTAAATGGACAGATAATACAAAAGTGGCGCAAATATACGGCAATTTGTTTGGAGGTAAAGGAACTTTGCACACTTGCCTCAAAAAACTCATCAAACCATGAAGCATGGTGAAGGCAGCATCAGGGATGCTTCGCCTTCTCAATATTTGGATGTCTTGCCATCATTGGACAGTAAGGAATTCAGATGTGTATCAACTGTATTTACAGGAAAAGGGCAGCAGTCCATGATCTTTAAAGGGGCTCTATCATTGGGAAAAGTCATTTTTAACTAAGCACACACACACATAGCCTATAGAAAGGCTATTCCACACCTACCTTCTGTATGTAAATTGACTCAGTGGCTTTTGAATGAGTCCGTTTTTATTCATATGCGAATTAGCTTTCAGCCAGCACATGAAGTTCCCAGCAGCACTCGTCTCTGCTATTCTCTCCTATCTGTGTGTGCAAACAGGAATCAGGACGTCATCAGCAGCAGCAGCAGCACAGGCTACATAGGAAATAATAGGCAGAGGGTGCACGATGAGACTTCCAGGGTGCACTGAGAAGCTAATTAACATATGAATAAAAACAGGCTCATTCAAAAACCACTGAGGCAATTTACATACAAAAGGTATGTGTGGAATGGCCTTTCTAAAGGCTATGCAAGGATGTGCTTAGTTAAAAATGAGTTTTCCCAATGATAGAGCCTCTTTAAGCGAGTCTGTTAACAGAGTGAAGCATAGTGAAACACTAACACAGATAATATTAGTTCTTCTGAATGTAACTCCTTTTTCTCCATGAAAGTTCTTTTGGCTGAGATATTCATTTATTTCAGAATATGTAATACAGCAATCTGCTCCATACCACATTGTTCTAATATGAACATGAGAACACAGGGCCAGGTAAGATTACAGTTTAGTTCCCTGGCCTGGTATTGTGGGAAGAAGTGCATATTAAAACAGTGTGAAGAACAGCAGATTGGAGCAATGGAGTCGCCCTTGGCGCTCTAAATAGCTCATTTGCGTATTTTGAAATAAATGAATATCTCGGCAATAAAGACACACATTTTAATAGGGAAAAAGACATTACATACCAAGTAAATCCACTAAAGAATGGTTGAAAAAGAAGACTTGATATTCAGCCCTGACCTTAACCCTCCTGAAATGCAGTGGGATGACCTGAAGAAGGCTCGCAGATGTGAAGATGAAATGACTAGCTTATTAGCAGTGAACCCTATCCTAAGCGGAAACCAATTGATCTCTTTAGACTAAATCTTTTTTATGCCATTTTAAAGTTTAATAATGAAAATTACAATATTATCTCAGAATCTGCTGGACAAAACGCTACCGATACTCTGGCTGAAAATGAATACAATACATTCCGAAATTTAATTAGCGAAAATACTTTTCTCCCACTTTCTGTCTTTGTACTGTTCAAACTCCTCACACAATTCACAATAGTTATGTGACCATATGGATATAGCTGTCATTTCACATTGTATACATCATACCACCGTATTATCTCACTTTTATTATTCCTTACCACTTAGTTTGCCATAAATGAGAGATTCTTCAGTCACAATGTACTGAAAACAATACTATACATTCAATACATTACTTTGCATTTGGAATGCATCTGTTATTAAGTCACTTGAGGATACGATGTACAGTATCTAGTCGTTCTGCTGCCTCAGGCAGACAGTGATACGGTGCCTGGTCCCTAACACCAACATGTACATTTAGTGACCACATTTCACTAATCTTACATCCCCGTACAGTGTGGAGCTTGCTTCTATTCATATTTAAAGTCAGGAAGAGTCGTGTGCGTACTCTTATTCATAAAGACAGTCACAGACGGGTGTCAGTCCACTAGCAAACATAACAGGAGTGAGGGATAGGCTGCATTCACACCAATACTTTCACTCTGTTCGAGGAGTCTGTGTGTGTGTGTGTGTGTGTGTGTGTGTGTGTGTGTGTGTGTGTGTGTGTGTGTGTGTGTGTGTGTGTGTGTGTGTGTGTGTGTGTGTGCCTGCACATGCCTGTATGACCTCCTTACAATGCCTGGGCATGCTCCTGATGATGCGTCGAATGTTCTTTTGAGGGATCTCCTTCCAGACCTGGATTAAAACATCAATCAGTTCCTGGACAGTTTGTGGTGTAATGTGGCATTGGTGGAACAAGACATGATGTCCCAGATGTGTTCTATTTGATTGAGGTCTTGGGAGGGGGCAGGACAGCCCATAGCATCAATGCCTTCATCATGCGGGAACTTCAGCCACATGAGGCCTAGCATTGTAATGTATCAGAAGGAACCTAGGACCCAGTGCACCTGCATATGGTCTCACAATGGGTCTGAGGATCTCATCCCTAAAGGCAGCCAGGGTAACTCTGGTTTGCACATAGAGGGCTGTGTGGTCCTCCAAAGAAATGCCACCCCACACCATTACTGACCCACTGCCAAACTGGTCCTGCTGGAGGATGTTGCAGCAGAACAGTCTCCATGGTGTGTTCAGATTCACGTCTGTCCCATGTGCTCACAGTAAACCTGCTCTCATCCATGAAGAACACAGGGCACCAATGCCAATCACAATTCACTGTAGAACTCTACTAATATAGTCTCCTTTAGAAAACTACTCACAGAAGGCAAAATGTGGAAACTACAATTGATAAAACTTCACTTTTAATGAAATAATAAGATAAAAAATATTGACTTAACACCTAAAAATTCCAGACGGAGCTGAAAACAAAAAAAATCACACTACTATTAAGTCGTCAGTAACAGTGTGAAAACAACAAAAAGTTGTCATAGAGTCATGTGTACACTCAGCCCTGAATGATTGGACCGCGTGTGCATAGACCAAGGGTATTCTCAGGCTCTACTGATAATACATTGTCCCTATAATAACTAATACCCTCAACTCCCTCACATTCATTACATGCCTCTAAATCTACTGGAGTGAAAATAAGTAACCATATCAGCCTTGATAAAACATGCAGGGACCCACATAGAGCCCTACCCTGAGGCTACTGGCCACACCAACAGGGATTGGACAGAGTGTGAACTCCACAAGGCTGACCCAGACCACTCCAAGTAGATAAGTGCAGGACATGTGACTAGATACACTAATATAAAAACCCTATGCATTTCTTCAGTGACAAAATCATCAGGGGTTAATAATAAATATGACATCAACTGCTCAGGATGGCCAAAATAGTGTAAAACATGTAGTGTGACCAAGTGGGGCGACTGCACAGATACTGGCGTTGAAATGCCTGCACACCAACGCCCCTCAAATGCCAATCTCCCTGAATGGTGTTGGGCTGTACTTGTGGACCTCGAGCCCTCATATCACCCTCATGGAGTCTGTTTCTGACAGTTTGAGCAGACACATGGATGTCAGTGACCTGCAGGAGGTCATTTTGCAGGCCTCTGACACTGCTTCTCCTGTTCCTGCTTGCACAAAGGAAGAGGTAGCGGTCCTGATGCTGGGTTGTTTCCCTCCAATGGCCCCCTCTGTCTCCTGGTGTACTGACCTGTGTCCTGGTATCTGCTCCATGCTCTGGACACTGCTGATAGATATAGCTACCCTCCTTGACACAACTCAAATAGATGTGCCATCCTGGATGATCTGTACTACCTGAGCAACTTATGTGGGTTGTAGCACCGTCTGGTGCTACGTCTAGGGGTGAGAGCAATGACAAATGGCAAAAGTGACCATAGCAAGAGCCAAAAAGCATTAAAACAGAGAAATGGTCTGTGGTCACCATCTGCAGAACCCTCTTTTATAGGGGTGATATTGCCTATCATTTCTACCTGTTGTCTGATCTTTTTACACAACGACAGGAGAAATTGATTCACATTCTGTGTTGCTTCAGGTGGATTTCACAGAAGTGTCATTGACTTGAAGTTACATTAAATAACCAATCGCAGAAGGCACGTGTCATCATCCATCTGGGTGCACTCATCATTGTGGAAGGAACGATGGATCAACACAAGTATGCATCTATCCTTGCGGACCATGTTCACCCCTATATGCGAATTGTTTGTCCTCAGGATGATGGCATCTATCAGCAGGACAATGCGACATGTCATAAAGCTCGCAGTGTACGTGTGTGGTTCGAGAAGCACCAGGATGATTTTACCGTACTCCCTTGGCCAGCAAATTCCCCGGACTTGAACCCATTCGAGAATCTGTGGGACCACCTCGATTGGGTTGTTTGTGCCATGGATGCTGAAACGCGTAACCTAGAACAGCTGGACACAGCACTGGATTCGGCATGGCTCAACATCCCAGTGACATCATCACAACATCCCCTCTCTTCCTGCACGTCTCGCAGCGGTCCGCTCTGTGAAAGGTGGTCATTCTGGATTTTGACAGGTGGTCACATTAATGTTACTGGACTGTGTGTATATATATATATATATATATATATATATATATACTGTCATACTTTAATTATCATTAGATGAGCGATTGTTTTTGCTATACTGTATATTGTCTTATGTATACCCGTAATATTGCATTTTCTGTGTTTTATGATATCTTCCCTACTCAACTGAACGAGTACACCACAATGGGAGTAAGCATATTTCACACTTTATAGGAGAGCATTGAAAAAGTAATAGAAGCAGCTCAATGTTTTTAATGTGTATGTCATATGGATATTGTGCTTCTGTATACGGTTTATGACTCGTTTTTATGCTAATGTGTTTTTTTTTATCTCTGGAGCATAAAGCATTTTTTATATGATGCAATTACTGGAAGAGACTGTTTTATCAATACTTCATTACAATTCCTGCTAACATTCATACTGAACAGATCAAATGAACTACTTAATTTCTATGAGATAGCACAATTACAAGCACTTTTAGAGCCGGTGTTCTCTTAAAGAGCTGTAAGTATAATTGCTCCATTTTTCTATGTTAGGTATATTACTACATGGAGATTTGGCATCATAAAATTACCGGAGCATTTATTTCCCTGCATGGAGCACTTTGTAAAGATTATGGTTTACTAAAGTAAAAGAGATCATTTAATCTTAGCCAATTATTTATATTTTACCTGTTGTTACCTAGTTCAGTAGCTTTGATATTGTTTTTATTGTTTTATTATAGTTGTTGAGAGATGGCTCCAGGTTGGAAACATTACACGTAGAATAAACCTCAGTGGCAGGAATTGCTCAATATATACTATACCTATGATAATTGTTTCACAGGCTAACATAAATCCAAATTCCTGTTTTCTTCTAATAAAAATCTGTATAACTCAAAGCAACTAAATTGTTTTTTAGATTTTTAGATATTTAAAATTTATGACTATTGATAGGTCAAGTACAAAATAAAAAACGCACAGCATTTGTATAGCTTATTTTTATGGTGGCATGAATCTATCCACATCTCCACAGAATAGCGAATAAGTGTCTCACAACTAGAATCCCTTCTATCGTGAGAAAGGGGTCCCCATGTAACCCCATTTGAATAGAGCGATGACCATGCATGTGTCCTCCATTCATTTTTAGGGACTGTAAAAGAGATGTTGATGATAGTGCCACAAACATAAATATAATAAATAATAATGTTATTTATATAGCTCCAATATATTCTGCAGCACTTTACAAATCAGAGGACACATGAACAGACAATATAAGACATTACAATGTGACAAAGAAATTAACATATCAAACAATAGGAGTGAAGGCCCTGCTCATAAGAGCTTACATTCAATGAGAAGATAGAGGGACACAAGAGGTAAGAGGGCTTGTTTAATGCAATGGTCCAGCCATCATTTAATAGAAAAGGTGATGTAACTGAAGCTGTAAGAACCCATCACCAGCTGGTATATGTGAATAAATAGATACTAAGTGCAAGGAATGCAGTGTAACTTCTAGATGGAAAGGGCAGGATCTGAGGAACAGAGGAGGAAGGATAAAATAGGATAAGAAATGCTATTGTTCTACACCACACACTACACTGGGATCACGTCATGTGATAAGCCTGCCTAAACAGATGTGATTTTAGGGTTAGTTTTGAAGGTGCTGTAGTTGGGGACTAATCTGATTGTCTGAAGTAAAGCATTCCAGAGTACCGCTGCAACTTGAGAGAAGTCTTGGAGATGGAAGTGGGATGCTTGAATAACCGAGAATGCAGAGGGTGTTATACAGTGACAACAGAGAAGATTATGGGGGGTGCAGCGCTATAGATGGATTTGTGAGTGTGTGTGGTAATTTTATATTCAATTCTGTGATGGATGGGCAACAAATACATTGACTGACACAAGGTAGATGCATCTGTGTATTGATATCACAGAAAGATGAGTCAGATTGTAGAGGGGAGATTTTAGTAAGAGGTGGCCCAAGTGAGAAAAGAGGTTTCCACAGTGAGAAAAGGGTGAATTCAAGAGATGTTTTTGAGGTGCAGATGGCAAGAGCGTGCAAGTGTCTGAATATGTGGGGTAGAGGAGATATCTGAATTAAATACAACCCCAAGACAGCAGGCATGCTGCCTTGGTGTAATAGTAAGGTTACAGACGAAAATTAGATATCAAGGTTAGTTCAAACTGATTTGATCCATAATTTGCAAAAAGTTTCAGGTTGAACTTTATGGGTTCATCTCTCACAAAATGCTATTATAGGGCCAACACAGTGGTTAGCACTGCGGCCTTGCAGTGCTGGAGTCCTGGGTTCAAATCCTGCCAGGAACAACATCTGCAAGGAGTTTGTATGTTCTACCCATGTTTGCATGGATTTCCTCCCATTCTTCAAAGACATACTGATAGGACAAAAAAAATGTACATTGTGATCCCTATAAGAAAAAAAATGTACATTGTGATTCCTATATGGGGCTCACAATCTACATTTTAAAAAATGCTAATATACTTTGGGTTCCCTAAGACCCCAAAGTATAATCAGTGGAGGCCCAGAGGAGATAGTGAAAAATAAATGTCTTATGTCACCCCGGGGAGTGTGACGCCAGCAGGAGGCAGGGACAGGTCTGATTAGTGTGCCATGGGATTGCTGGAAATCATAAGGATGCCCAAAAGAGGTTACAGGTTTACACAGCACCCATCCAGTTATTCACTTCCAATCATTTCTATTTGTTACAAGGTTCGCCTGGATACAAGAAAATTACAGGATTACCCTTTACTGCCATCCCCATTATCCATTGAGTAATAAAGCTTATCAGTGCATTCCCTGCTTTGGTTAAGGTTTATTACTAATATACACCCAAGTCCTCCAGAGCTCTGAATTTACTTGTGGGAAGTGCAGATGGGGAGGTCAAAGCTCTTGTTCCCTTTCTTCCCTGTAGCTGCTCCGTCTCTTAGTGACATGACCACGTCCCCTCTACTCGAGTCTAAGGCCCGTTGTGAAGAATGGCGTTGGCCACGTGACTGAGAGTTGAAAATCAACAGAGAGACAGAGGAACCACAGTTCTGCCCTTCCTAATTTCCCTCTGAATGTGTGAATTTGGGGCTCCAAGGAACTGGGGTTTATATTAGTAATAAAGTTTAACTAGTACAGAGAATTGCACTTGGGAAGCTTTATTATTTCCTAGAAAACCCCTTTAGTTTTTCTTCAGTGCCACTGCAAAGAAAATATTACATGCTCTACATTGATATCAATGGGATATTTATCCACATATACAGTACAGTGGAACCTCGACATACGAGTTGCTCCGCATACGAGTAATCCAAGTTACGAGCCTCGATGCGAGTGAAATTTCTGTTCGACACACGAGCTCAAATTCGGGATACAAGCCCAGCTTGCGCGTCACCTGACCCAGAATCCCCTTGCATCCGGTGATGTCGGCCATTTTCTTTTGCATCATGGGTCCCAAGAAGAAAGTAAGCGCTGACAAGAAGAAAAGGATGATGTCCATAGAAATGAAGCAGGAGCTGATAAAGTTACATGAGAAAGGGACTCGTGTTATAGAACTTGCTCGGATGTACGAACGGAGTACTTCCACTATTTGTACGATCCTAAAGCAGAAGGACATCATTAAAAGTGCTAAACCAGCGAAAGGCACAACGGTATTATCCCAACTTAGGACATCAGTACATGAGGAAATGGAGAGGTTATTGCTGATATGGATCAAAGAAAAGGAGCTCGCAGGAGATACAGTAACTGAAGCAATCATCAGCGCTAAAGCTCGTGCGATATTCTCAGACCTAAAAAACAATCAACCTTCAACATCGGAAGATCAAGATGAGTTCAAGGGAAGTCATGGCTGGTTTGAAAAATTTCGAAAGAGAACTGGAATTCACTCGGTGGTAAGGCATGGGGAGGCATCAAGTGCAGACACGAAAGCAGCGGAAAATTTCATAACGCATTTCGCTAAGCTAGTGGAAGAAGAAGGCTACGTCTCACAGCAAATATTTAACTGTGATGAAACGGGCCTATTTTGGAAAAAAATGCCCCGTAGGACTTACATCACTGCCGAGGAAAAACACATGCCAGGACATAAGCCCATGAAGGACCGTCTAACCCTTGCATTGTGTGCAAACGCGTCTGGTGACTGCAAAGTGAAGCCGCTGCTCGTTTACCATTCAGAGAATCCTCGAGCATTCAAGACCCACAAGATCTTGAAGGAAAAACTGCATGTTATGTGGCGCTCCAATGCAAGGGCATGGGTAACAAGGCAGTTTTTCGTTGACTGGGTAAATCTTGCTTTTGGTCCTACAGTCAAGCAGTATCTGTTGAGTAATAATCTCCCCCTACGTGCCTTACTGCTCCTCGACAATGCTCCAGGCCACCCGCCCGCTCTTCAAGATGACATCCTTGAAGAGTTTCAATTTATCAAGGTTGTCTTTCTCCCACCCAACACAACTTCAATCTTGCAACCAATGGATCAGCAGGTTATATCCAATTTCAAGAAACTGTACACAAAGCATTTATTCCACCGATGTTTTGATGTGACAGAAAATACCAATTTGACATTGCGTGAGTTTTGGAAGGATCATTTTAACATTGTTTCATGCCTTAACATGATTGACCTTGCTTGGCAAGAAGTGTCAAGACGGACACTGAACTCGGCGTGGAAGAAGCTGTGGCCTGCTGCGGTTGAACCAAGTGACTCTGGTGGGGTGGCGGAAGAGACCGACATGCCATTGGAGGAGATTGTGTCACTTGGCAAGTCGATGAGTCTGGAGGTAGACGAGGGCGATATCATGGAGCTTGTCGAGTAGCATGAAGAACCACTCTCTACAGAGGATCTGAAGGCGCTGCATGAGATGCAACAGACTGAGATGAGTCAAGAGATGAGCGGTAGTGAGGAAGAGGTACAGGAGCTGCAGGAACCTATTCCTACAAGTGAAATAAAATCAATGCTAGCACAATGGGAGAGTGTTGCACGATTCATTGAAAAGAATCATCCTGAGAAAGTTGCTACGAGTCGTTCAGCAGCACTGTTCAATGACACTTCATTTCCGCAACATTTTGAAGAGCAGACAAAAGCAAATGTCACTGGATACATTTCTGAAGAAAAGAACTGCTCCAAGTGAAGATGCTGAAAGTGCAGGCAAAAAGGCAAACACACGTTAAGCATAACTTCAGTTTAAAGTTTGGGATCATTCACACGGAGTAACGCCGGCGTGTGCTGTACCTACAGTATCACAGCCATACTAGCCGGAGCTACGGCAGGCTGCCGAACACTTCCCATTCACTTCAATGGGAGCGCTCGTAACACCACTGTTAAGAGCGCTCCCATTGAAGTGAATGGGAAGTGTTCAGCAGCCTGCCGTAGCTCCGGCGAGTATGGCTGTGATACTGTACAGCACACGCCGGCGTTACTCCGTGTGAATGCTGCCTTTAAAAGTTTTAAAGTTAGGAAAGTGTACGTTCAATATTTCTACAATTTTATTGTCATTTGTATGCAACTGTTGTTTTGTTGACAGTTTAAGAAAGTGTTGTTTACGTAGCCTAAGGGAGCGAGGGGGAGGAAGGACGAGTTGACTGCACAGGACAAAGGGAGCGTTCACACTAGGGTCAGTGTCCACTGCTAATGTCCGTGCAAAATCTTGTGCGGACATTAGCATCGGACACTAGCTGTCGGACACCGACGCTAGTGTGAACGCTCCCTTTGTCCTGTGCAGTCAACTTGTCCTTCCTCCCCCTCGCTCGTCCTTCCTCCCCTCGTCCTTCCTCCCCCTCTCTCGTCCTTCCTCCTTCCTCCCCCTCACTCCGTTAGCCACACTTGTCTTTCGCCAATGTAAGATTACTGAGTACTGTACTGTACCTTGTACATTTAATTAAAAATGTGTTTTTCTTCAGCATTTTGGCTAATTTTTGGACTTTTTAGAGGGCTAGAACCAATTAGATTTATTTACATTATTTTCTATGGGAAAACTCCGTTCGAGATACGAGTAGCTCGACTTACGAGCTCGGGTCTGGAACGGATTAAACTCGTATGTCGAGGTTCCACTGTATAGGGTATGTAAGAGAGAGTTGACCTACCTTCAATATATAGGGTGAGACTACCGCACTACTGTAAAATAGGATCCAATGGTGGACCAAGGTTTGTACATTCAATAATGGGGACCAGCAGGTAGCAATTACTTTCTTCTCTGGTCTTTTCCTTAGGCTTGATACACAAATAATATGTTAGATTTTATTAACAATATGTCTTAAGTATACAATGCTAACAGCGTTTAAGAATAAAAGTGAACCTGCACAGGTATAGGTCCAGGGGAGCACTGCAATTTGCATTAATTTGTCCAAGGAATCCAAGTTTGACACTGTTTCTATAACTAACAACCCCTAATATAGTATTATTGAAACTATTATTACTTTTTGTGGTGTGAGGATGCACTTTAAAACATCAGAGAAACAACATTTTTTGTTTAATTTTATCATACTATAATAAACTTTAAAGTAAAGTCATTCAGCTAGACACCCCTATGGTATGTTTGGGTTACACACATAGTTACATAGTTGATGAGGTTGGATAAAGACATTAGTCCATCAAGTCCAACTTATTGATTTGGTGGCGGATTTTGTTTTCAATGGGAGGCCGAGATTGCAGCAAAACCCCCCCAAAAAAGAAGCCTCCTGCTCAATCTTGCCATGGATTCAAGACTCCTTGCTGATTACACCCACTCATCTGGTCCTATCATTGCAGGTAGCCATGACGGAATTCCAATCCACTTTATCTGCATCTTGTCACTGCTATACTGTGGTGAAAATATAGGCAGTGGAAAATGAAGAAGAATTCCTCTTCACTTTCCGCCACGTGAACATACCCTTTTTGAGATGCATTTCTCATATATTTCTTAATCATCATGTCCAATTATTAAATCAACCCTGATGGTCATAACACCTGAATGAGTATAAAAATTATTGTACACTACTGAAAAATAGTAAAGTAATAGGAAAATGATTGAACTTATTTGTGTTGATGTGGGCTGGAGGTCATTTTTTGATCTGACTGCTGCTACTATACTAGCTCTACATAACCTATTATAAAATCTTTGACTTATTATGTTATGATAAAGTGCAGTATACCATTTGCAAATATGATTTTACACAATATTATGTATGTCATACAGATGCAGATTTGCATTTAACTCATCACTTGCCTTTGAAGCCATCACATTAACGTTTTCTACATCTGAATTTATCACATTCTATTCTCGTGATAAAATGGCTGTAGGTTATTTATTGGCATTCATTAAGATATAACAGTTAGTGTGCCAGTTATGGAGAGTAACCATCTACCATAAATTTAATAAGCTTTCTGTTTTGGCACATAGATAAAAATAGATAAAATAATATTGATCAAACATCATACTTCCCTAAGTGAATAAATGAGAGAGAAGCAGAATAGGTGAAATCAATAGAATTTTATTTCTTTTAATCAGGGAAATATTTCAGTTGAATTAGTCTAGCTAGGGTGAAGGCAGACATAGCAGCAGGGATGTGGCGCCTGCCGTGTCCCCGTACATGCAACTCATGTTTTCTATTACACTGTCAAACATTTATTGTTTATTGCTTGCTCTCCTGTAAAATGGCCACGCGGTTTTTGCTTGCCCTGAAAACCATGCAGCTGGTAACACATAACAAGCAATAGACAACAAATGCTTAAGAGTGTTTAATAGAGAATACTAGCAGCACACACAGGCACAGGGTCATCCCATCCACTATATGTGTTTTCATTTTCAGTACAGTATTAGGTGGAGATTTACAAGAAAATTCAGTTGCTACTAATCTATTGAGGTGTCAGTAGCTTTGTGTATTACATTGTAGCAGCTTCTCCAAAAAAATGTTTCTAACAAGAATAGCAACACAATAAATAACATATATAAATAGAGATGAGCGAACTGTAAAATATTTGATATTTGTTATTCGTTTCGAATAGCCACTCAATATTCGACTATTCGATCGAATATCGAACCCCATTATAGTCTATGGGAGAAAATGCTTCGCTACAGGGGATCCCACCATTCGACTCAGGAGAGTCACCAAGTCCACTAAGACACCCCAGGAAATGATTCCAACAACCTGGAAAGCAACTGGGACAGCAGGGGAAGCATGTCTGGGGGCATCAAGTACCTTTATTATGTCGGGATCCCCTGTCAGCTTGCGATATGCCGTAGCGGACTTTTTCCCATAGGAATGCATTGACCAGCGTTGATTGGCCAGTCTACGACATTCGGCCAATCAGTGTTGGTTCTGACTGAGAAGGCAGAGTCTAAAATCGGACCAGAATGGAAACTGCTGTGGACGGCTCTTCTCCGGCAGAACCAGCGTTGATTGGCCGAATGCTGTAAGACTGGTCAATGCATACCTATGGCGAAATGAAGCAGAGCCAGCTGTGCGCTCAGCTTGGCTATTCCTCCTGTCACACACATCTCTGGTGTAACATAGCTCAGTACACACTCAGCTCTGCTACATCTCTACACTCTGTAGAGCTGAGTGTGTGCTGAGCTCTGCTACACACGAGATGTGTGTGACAGGAGGAGTAGATGGAGGGTTGGTTGGGTGTAGTGCAGAGCTGCTACACCAGAGATGTAGCAGAGCTGGCCGATGTTAGCAGAGCTGAGTATGTTAGTCTGCTGCATATCTGCCAGCTCTCCTACATCTACATCTCCTACACACTCAGCTCACCTACATCGGACACTACACGCTCAGTTTATCGGTATAGCTGAGCTGAGTTTGTAGTATCGGACACTACACGCTCAGTTTATCGGTATAGTCGATCTGAGTTTGTATTATCGGACACTACTGTTTGTTGATTAAGCAGAGCTGGGATTGTAATGACTATCCTATTCACTACACAGCATGTACCCCACGCTGTGTAGCGATTAACTACAATTTGATCGAACGCCGTTCGCTTATCTCTACATGCCAAATAACACACTGGCACACATGGCTGACTTCATGTTAGGTTGCTTTTCAAGAGACAAAAGCATAGTTCACATCATAGAGAGCAAACAATAATGGATTTTTGCTATCCTCGACTCCCGGTATAAGTTAAAAATCTCATCCTTTGTTCTGGTACAGGAGAGGAAAAAATCGCACAAATGATATGTAAATATGGAGGTAGGCTAAGCAGGAAAAAAGGTGGCTACAGGCAGAGGTATGGACAGAGGTGATGAATAGAGGGGAAAGTAGTGTAGATGTGGAGGCGAGCTAAGCAGGAAAAAAGGTGGCTAGAGGCCGAGGCATGTCCAGAGGTAGCAAGGCTAAAGATTTTCCATGTACTAGCCACTCATGCAAAACTCGCCCATGTTGCCATACTTATGCGAGATCTCTCCGTGTCTTTGAGGAGTCCACCAAGAGGCTCGCTTTGATGACGCATTACTGATTTTAACAATCCCACTCCTGTGTTTGATGCAAGAATACCTCATCACCATCAGGGATAACGCATTGTATGCTGAGGAGTCGGGCATAGGAGCAGAACCATTCCAGCAGGATAGTCAGTGCACACTCCTGTCTGCTTCACAACATATATTGATGGAGGAAGAGGAGGATGACGAAGTGGTAGATGATTTCATTGTCACACAGGAGGCTAGCGGCACCCCCTGGTCAAACTACTGCCACTGAGGTGCCTAGTGTCACCAGTTACATGACAAATTTAGTGCGGTTTTCACACTTTGCAAGTCTAAACTGAGTAGGGGCTCTGAAAAGAGCAACCTTACCACCTTTTGCGTGCGCTGTCATTTGGAAGGCAAGCCCTGGGCTCAGTGGGAGAGAGCAAACGCAGGACAATCATCACCCGGCGTTGCCAACACTGCTTCTTCCACTGTTTACAGTGCTGGTGCTGCAGACCACCAGCCTGGACACCTACGCATCTGTCTCTGACACATTGGGGAGTTCACCCTCATCTGCCCTTTTGGCCTGCACCATCATGCGCCTCTTCCCAGCAACTCTCCATCTCCCAGGTGTTTCATTGCAGGCAGAAGTACAGCGCAAGCCACCCACATGCCCCAGCCTTTAACGGCCTCATCTAAAAACTGCTGGTGCTGGAGATGTTGTCGTTTATGCTTCTGGATACCCAGGCCTTCCATCACCAGATGGCAGCTGGGGCACCTCCCTATGCTGGGCCTAGCCGTTACTACTTCTCTTGGTGTGCTGTCCCTGCCTTGCGCCTGCACGTGTCCCATAACATCAGTCGGGCCTACAGTTCCACGCTTTGCTGCAAGGTACACTTGACCACCGACGCATCGACAAGTGCCTGCAGTCAGGGATGCTGCTTATCTTTAATGAAAGGCTGGGTGAATGTAGTGGAGTCTGGGCCTGGGGTGCAAACTGAGGTGGCCTATCTCTTCTCCCAGGCCAAAATTCAAGGCAGGGTTTCTCTGAAAGCCTACTCCTGCACTGCAACCTCGACCCCAAGTAGGAGCTGGAAACACTGTACCACTGGCATGGGGAGATGTCAGCAAGCCGTGCTGAAGCTCATCAGCTTGGGGGACAGACAGCACACTGCCTCCGAGGTGAGGGATGCCATCCTGGATGATATGGCAATATGGTTTCCCCCACTGCACCTGCGCCCAGGCATGTTTGCATATGTGATAATGGCCGGAACCTGGTAGCAGATCTGGAGCTTGCCAGACTCAAATACGGTCCACACATGGCCCACGTTTTCAACTTGTTGGTGCAAAGGTTCTTTGAAACCTACACCATTGTGCCTGATATACTGGTCAAAGTGTGGCCTAGCCCCTGCTAGGCTGAAAACATTCAGAGCACACTCCTATCATCTTCGCACCGTTGGCTGGCGGAGGAAGACAAGGGGGATGAAATGGCATTTCATGTCACTGTCCCACATGAGGCTTGAGGGTGAAGTTCAGTGCATCCCATTGCTTCAGAACGGACGGTGTGAATGGGAGTGGAAAATGGAGGAAATGAAGAGTGACCCTTACTGTTGGGGGCAGCGAAGTCATGCTAAGTAACACACTGGCACACATGGCTGACTTCATTTTGGGTTGCTTTTCAAGAGACAAAGGCATAGTTCACATCATGGAGAGCAAACAATACTGGATTAAACAAAAAATTGGATTGAGCTGATATAGCGTGACTGAATTGCTGTGTATCACACTTAGCTTTTGGGAGACCCTTAAAAATTGGATTGAGGTGCTATAGCGAGACTAAATTGCTGTGTCTCACACTTAGCTTCGGGGGGTACAGCATTAAAAACAGGTTTGACCATACATGGCCTGACTGAATGAACGACTGTCCCCAACTTAGCTTTGGGGGTAGACCCTTAAAATTTGGATTCAGCGTACATAGCCTGACTGAATTTCTGTGTCTCTCAACTAGGTTTTGGGGGACACACCGTGAAAAACTGGATTGAGCGTACATAGCTTGACTGAATTTCAGTGTCTCCCACCTAGGTTTTGGGGTTGCACACCCTGGATATCTGGATTGAGCATACATAGCCTGACTGAATTTCTGTCTCTCCCACCTAGGTTTTGGGGGTACACACCGTGAAAAACTGGATTGAGCGTACATAGCCTGACTGAATTTCGGTGTCTCCCACCTAGGTTTTGGGGGTACACACCCTGGATATCCGTATTGAGCGTACATAGCCTGACTGAATTTCTGTCTCTCTCAACTAGGTTTAGGGGGACAAACCGTGAAAAACTGGATTGAGCGTACATAGCCTGACTGAATTCCGGTGTCTCCCACCTAGGTTTTGGGGGTACACACCCTGGATATCTGGATTGAGCGTATATAGCCTGACTGAATTTCTGTCTCTCCCACCTAGGTTTTGGGGGTACACACCGTGAAAAACTGGATTGAGCGTACATAGCCTGACTGAATTTCGGTGTCTCCCACCTAGGTTTTGGGGGTACACACCCTGGATATCTGGATTAAGCGTACATAGCCAGACTGAATTTCGGTGTCTCCCACCTAGGTTTTATGGTTACACACCCTGGATATCTGGATTAAGTGTGCATAGCCGGAACTGATTGCTCTGTATCCCTGTTTTGGGGTTACACACTGCCTGAAAAGCTGGTTTGCACGTATATAGCAAGAACTAACTGCTCTGTATTCCTGCTATTTTGTGGGGGGACACCCCTAACAAAAGCTGGTTGGAACATATATAGCAAGAAGTAAATGCTGTGGATTACTGCTATTTTTTTTTTTTTTTATTGGGGGGGCACTCTTGAGAAAAGCTGGTTGGAATGTATATAGCAAGAAATAACTGCTGTGGATTCCTGCTATTTTGTGGAGGGACACAAAAAAAGAGCTTTTGCTCTTGTAGTTCAATACAGGAGCAGCCTTCCAAAAATGGCCGCCGGACAGAATGTGCACTCGGCTCTGCTGGTGTCTCACCGGCAGAGCCAAATGTGCAGGCGTCGGAGGGGATGCAAAGGAATATGACGAAAGAAGGGGAGGATCCAGTCAAAGATAGAGGCGTAGCTGAAGCGTGTTTTCGAGCAGCAGTGGGGACGCCTCCATCGCATTTACAGGGCTGGGGCCAGGCCCCATGCAAGAGAACTAATTTGCATACCGGTAAAAACCAATATTTCTAAGGAATGATGCAGCGGAGACCACGTCTAAAGGTAAGAGACGAATAGCCTTTCTAAAGGCTATTCCGACGTGTGATCGCCAAAAAAAATCATTTCAATGGTAGAATCCCTTTAATACATGGTTTTCAAACAAAGCATAATCTGGGAGTTATAGCCAAGACAGAATGACTCCTCCAATAGGAAGATGTTCCCAGCTGCAGACAGATGTTTCAAATTTTTGCCTCTCATCATTGCAGAGTAGAGTATTGACCGGTTGTGTGAGAGGTCTCAATATGGGTAAAAAGGGGTAATAACTAGCACTATGGAGAGAAGGTATAGAGACCTATTAGGCCTTGCATGCCATGATAAGAATTTTGGGTAAGGAATATACAATGAAGACCTCATGGGTGAAAAAGAGGAACTTGCTCACAGCACCATCTTTTGCAAGGTAGCTCCCTATAAATTAATACCTGGTTTTCAAAGAACCCTAAAGTCATAATCTGGGAACTATAACCTAGTCAGGGTAACTCCTGCAAAAGGAAGAGGGATCCATCCACAGACAGCTGTTTCAAGGTTTTTTGCTTCAGTACCAGCTGGCTATGTGAATGGTATCTCTCATTACCATTTTTTGAAGGTACAGGGACGGAGGGTTGTTTCACACTAGTATCCTGTCCAGAAGGAGTCTGCATGGACAACCCCCCAGGCGGAATACAATTGCCATTGTAAGCGATGTGCTTGCAAACCACATGGACCCCATAGACTATAATGGGCTTTGTGTGCTTGCCCCGCACTGCCCACACGAATGATTCGTTCAGATGGTGTCCTTGCGGACTCCTTCTGGACGGAATACAAGCGCTAGTGTGAACCAACCGTCAGTGCAGGTGTGCACGTTAGGCTTGAGAAAGCGCTTTTGGTAGCGCAAAACAGCTATTGCCTCAATGCCTGTATTGCTATCACTCCCTCCCAGGAGCTGTTTTTAATGTACCTAAGTAAAGGGCTGATGTTTTAAACAAGAAAATCCTGCTCTGTGGTGATTGCCCTCCTGTTTTTCTATTTTTTTGTCAGCACTTTTCACTTGATTTTTCTTGGATGTTGAGCACCACCATTTTTTCAGATGCAGGTTTGCTCCATACCATCCTATAGTGGGCTTTTTGATATGAGTGTCTCGAAGTTTGTTCTTTTTTTTTTTTTAAATGTAGATTGTGAGCCCCACATAGAGCTCACAATGTACATTTTTCCCTATCAGTTTGTCTTTGGAATATGGGATGGAAATCCATGCAAACACGGGGAGAACATACAAACTCCCTGCAGATGGTTTTTTGCCCTTGGCGGGATTTGAACACCAGGACTCCAGCGCTGCAAGGCTGCAGTGCTAACCACTGAGCCAACGTGTGGCCCCCGAGTGTCTTGAATTTTGTGAGAAGTTGGTAGTGACACTTTTTTCCTCTCTTTTTGCATCATCATTAAAAAACTTGGAAGGACCAATAAATCCACGGCTGTGGGCTGTATTTCTTTTACTTTGCACACATGAGAAAGAGGTGTTCACACCGAAACACGTAGTGTATCAGTAAATAAAATTCATGTTTTGGATATAACTTTGTGGTGGAGCTCGGTTTCTTTTTCTCCGAAACCCAGGCTGTGGATTAATTGGTACATCCAAGTGCATTATCAAACACCCTAGGATGTCAAAGGATGCTCCCGCTGTATTCCACCTAGAGAATCGGGTACAATTGATACCATTGCGATATATGGTGTTTGTGGCGGTTCTCACAACATACTAAGGTGAGAGCATGTCCTAACTTACATACTTGTGTTTTCCATATTTTATGGTTTTACACTATGTGCTACTCGGTGCTGTCTTTTTATTTTATTTGAGCAATTATCATTAAAGAATTTGTCCAGCCTATAAATGAAATACATCACACCATATTGAACAATACTCTTCTATAAGGTCCCTGTGTCTTGGACTTTTACATTTATGGTACTAAAAATGGCACCTGTTGCACAATTAAACATTTGACTACAGTCACAAGAAATACAGGAAGGTTGGTCTTCCAGCAGCTGCGAGGCAGGTGTTGTTTCAGGACTTAAAAGTATTATTTAGTTTATTCTTGTCCAAAAAAACATACCGGCAATTTTCATCAATTCACAATAGTCCCCACAATATAATGATTTTGGATGGTGAAATAGTCTTTGCTAACAGTACTAGAGACCAGCAGAAAAACATGTTTTTTTCTTAAACATGCAACGTATTTGGCCTGCGTGTCTATTGGGAATGTGACGTTTCAGTAGATCAGGAATAATGTGCAAATTTGTTCTCCAGTAGTGAATCTCTAAAATGTGTCAAGCTATTTTTCAAGCAGCCAAGTTTTGTTTTTCAGAAGGAGACATTTCTTTACTAGAGGTGAGAGCTATTTTTCTTTAGAATGGAGAAACAACTTTGTATCACTTGTAAAGCTTTCAAAATGGAAATATCACTAGAGAGTTATTTGTACTCTTTCAGTGAATTGTATCCCTTGGGCTTCAGCAGTAGCAAAAGTCAGCACAAAAAATGTTATATCATTGTACGTTAGAGAAAAGATCCCTTTTATTTGGGGACATTGCTAATGATAATACAAGATATAGAAATGTTCTTCTCACTCCTAGAGGCTGAACTGTACTTTATGACACGAAAAAGCTCGAACATTAGTATAAATACAGGAGAAATAAGAATATTTTAAACATACAGGAAATGCCATTTCTTTCAGTGTTTTGTAACCATACTGGATACTAGCACTCTAAATACAACCATAACAAATGACAAGGTAAAAAAATATCATACGGCGAGTCGGCGCATCATACACGACGACAGAAAAAATGTAATTTTCAGTCACTTATAGAGAATGTATTAGTACTGACTCTTAAGTCAATGTTACTTTCCTGACAACTCTTGATATTCTGCTAACGACATTAAAAGTATGTTGTGTAGTTTAACCTGTAATGTATTAGGATAATGTAGGAAGAAAAAAATGGTTTTGTTTTTAGAAAGGTCTGTTAGTGCTATTGATGGGTTAATAAGTACACCAATAACCTTTAGCAGTGTTTGGAGTGATTTGTAGTTTCTATACTAGTTCCCTCTCACTCAGCCCCTCCTCCTCTCTCACTCTGTTACAAAACCCTCCATGTGACTAAGCTTAGCCCCTCCCACCCTCACTGTCTCACTAAGCCTAGCCCCATCCTCTTTCACTGACCAGCGATTACTAGCCCCTCCCACCATCCCTGTCTCACTAAGTCTATCGATCCCACCCATTACTAGCCCCTCCCCGTCTCCATGGCTAACCTATTCCGCCCACTACTAGAAGACAGGGAGGAGGCGTCCCCGAACACAGGAAGCCTTAGTAATTATTGATGGGGATAGGGGAGGGGAAATAGTGATAGTGATGTTCCAATTCAGAAGTGTTGAAACGGAACGTCAACGGATTATCAGAAAGTGTCCCTGGAGCGGTCACATGACCACTCCAGGGATATAGGTAATTATAGATTTTTAAGATTGAAGTAATTTAGAAGTTAGGTGGGGGGGAGGGAGTTTAGTTTAGGGGTTATCATTTTATCTTGGACAACCCCTTTAATGTTATACAGTCCTATGAAAAAGTTTGGGCACCCCTATTAATCTTAATCATTTTTAGTTCTAAATATTTTGGTGTTTATAACAGCCATTTCAGTTTGATATATCTAATAACTGATGGACACAGTAATATTTCAGGATTGAAATGAGGTTTATTGTACTAACAGAAAATGTGCAATATGCATTAAACCAAAATTTGACCGGTGCAAAAGTATGGGCACCTCAACAGAAAAGTGACATTAATATTTAGTAGATCCTCCTTTTGCAAAGATAACAGCCTCTAGTCGCTTCCTGTAGCTTTTAATCAGTTCCTGGATCCTGGATAAAGGTATTTTGGACAAACAATTCAAGTTCAGTTAAGTTAGATGGTTGCCGAGCATGGACAGCCCGCTTCAAATCATCCCACAGATGTTCAATGATATTCAGGTCTGGGGACTGGGATGGCCATTCCAGAACATTGTAATTGTTCCTCTGCATGAATGCCTGAGGATTTGGAGCGGTGTTTTGGATCATTGTCTTGCTGAAATATCCATCCCTGGCGTAACTTCAACTTCGTCACTGATTCTTGAACATTATTCTCAAGAATCTGCTGATACTGAGTGGAATCCATGCGACTCTCAACTTTAACAAGATTCCCGATGCCGGCATTGGCCACACAGCCCCAAAGCATGATGGAACCTCCACCAAATTTTACAGTGGGTAGCATGTGTTTTTCTTGGAATGCTGTTTCTTTTTGGACGCCATGCATAACGCCTTTTTTTATAACCAAACAACTCAATTTTTGTTTCCAAAATGAAGCTGCCTTGTCCAAATGTGCTTTTTCATACCTCAGGCAACTCTATTTGTGGCGTACGTGCAGAAACGGCTTCTTTCTCATCACTCTCCCATACAGCTTCTATTTGTGCAAAGTGCGCTGTATAGTTGACCGATGCACAGTGACACCATCTGCAGCAAGATGATGCTGCAGCTCTTTGGAGGTGGTCTGTGGATTGTCCTTGACTGTTCTCACCATTCTTCTTCTCTGCCTTTCTGATATTTTTCTTGGCCTGCCACTTCTGGGCTTAACAAGAACTGTCCCTGTGGTCTTCCATTTCCTTACTATGTTCCTCACAGTGGAAACTGACAGGTTAAATCTCTGAGACAACTTTTTGTATCCTTCCCCTGAACAACTATGTTGAACAATCTTTGTTTTCAGATCATTTGAGAGTTGTTTTGAGTAGCCCATGATGCCACTCTTCAGAGGAGATTCAAATAGGAGATCAACTTGCAATTGGCCACCTTAAATACCTTTTCTTATGATTGGATACATCTGGCTATGAAGTTCAAAGCTCACTGAGGTTACAAAACCAATTTTGTGCTTCAGTAAGTCAGTAAAAAGTAGTTAGGGGAATTCAAATCAATAAAATGATAAGGGTGCCCATACTTTTGCACCGGTCAAATTTTGGTTTAATGCATATTGCACATTTTCTGTTAGTACAATAAACCTCATTTCAATCCTGAAATATTACTGTGTCCATCAGTTATTAGATATATCAAACTGAAATGGCTGTTGCAAACACCAAAATATTTAGAACAAAAAATGATTAAGATTAATAGGGGTGCCCAAACTTTTTCATAGGACTGTAGGTGTCCAGCTATTAAAGAATGCAAGGCATCCAAATAAGATGGCTTCTGCTTCTGTCCTCTTGAATTTCACATACACAGTGTATATACTGCCCCTTTGGTGGGAAGAAGATGCCAGGACTAATTATACCCACCGCAGCCCCACTTGTACCAATTCACCACCTAAACAGAAAGATTGATAGGTGGAGACCACAATACAAAAAGATGCTTGGCAAATTCAGCCAATGTACATTTGGAATAAAAGTTGCATCTCTCTGTAGCAAGACAGCACATTAACACAAGAATGGTGATGTATGTAGTGTATATGAGTAAAAGCTCCTACTATGGCATATAATGGTATAAAATGGAATAGAAGTGATTTAGAAGCAATTTCACTAGGGCTACACTTCACCATGTCAAAAACAAACTTGGTCATATCAGCATTTTTGTCCTCATCCAACATTGCTCAAAATAATTTCCACTCCAATATATATTAGGACCAGTTTAATAAGTAACCAAATAATGCATCAGTATGCTTGTGGGAGGAAAACACATGGATACCATATAAATTCTATGCTGACTTTATCCCAAGACAATAGTGCTAAATAGTGAGCTATTGTGCTGTAAATGTAACAACCACATTACAGTTATAATGGGAAAAAGTAAAGATGATACAAAAAACATCAGTCGCTCATAAAATGTTGTAAAATGCCCTGTTATGTTTAATAGGTCTTCTGTGTAAAAGCGAATTGCCAAATATTCCATTACACTGCAGCCTTTAATATGGACTCTGTAGTCACTGATCTTTCTTTAAGTAACCTTTTTCCATTTTGTTTAATAAAGAAGCCATAGCTGCAGGAAACACAAGGCACAAAGTGATAGTCTGACTTATCAAGGTCACTACAGACTATAAATCATGTCACCTTCGAGCACCATAAGACATTATGTGCCACAATATCAAGGTGAAATTACGTGACAGCTTTGTAAATTACACTGAATGTAATCTTTCCTAGCTGTACACGATGTTCTGCTAAATGGTATCAAGCAGCGGTTCTAAGAAATAACCATAATATGTTTACGGGAAAATAGTATTTCAGCTGCATTGTTATTATTCCATTTAATTATGTATGTGCATGGAGGAAATGCCAGGGACAAAGCCCTTGTTCAGTCTCCTATTGACTGCTGCATGAAGGTCTATCACATGCATAAGAATTATTGAAAAAAAAAGTGCTTTTATGTTCAGATACTATTACATACTTGTTGTTAACCTTCCTAGAGTTTAGATTTTGCCTGAAAACGTCCACTTAATAAGACCCATTTACTAAGCCCCTTGGGTATATATCAGCCCCACCAGGTTTATTATCATTTACACCAGTTTTCTGGTATAACTATGGTTTAAATCTATGCCAGCTATGCCCTTCTTGGTAAATCCCCTACAATGTGTCCAGTTCTGTGGATATTTTTAGCACATTGGTTTCTTACTGAATCGCATTCACATTGGCAGCAGTCCCTCTCCCTTCTATGTATAAGAGACTCAGAAGTTTAAAACTGCATTAGAAATATAAGCACATGTATCTATGGGAGGCCTGCAGCCTTCTGTTAGGCTACCAGTCCCCTTCCTCTAGAAGAGACAGACTAGATACAGTACCATGGTCACTATTGACTACTGCCTGTAGGGGGGTTTGCTGTCCTCTATGTAGTGCCTGTAACCTCTGTTATATAATGACAGGTACCTGCTTGGTAATGCTGGTATATAAGGCTTAAAACCCCATGTGGCATCCAGCAGCAAAAAAAAAACACTGCGGGAAAAAATGGGGCAGCAACAAAGTTCACAGACTTTTCCTCTGCAGACTTTCTGCTTCCACTATAACTATAGGGAAACCACCAGCATTTCCGTAGGTATAATTGACAAACTGCAATTTCCAAAACTGCAACAGCTTTGGAAATCGCCGTGTGTCCACAGCTCGTATTTTAACGCAATGTGGGGGTGGCATTTGCTAGAATCCCATCCACTTTTCTGTTACTGTAATATGCAGCATTTTTTTTAAGCGGCATCTCTGCCGCTGGTAAACTGTGGCGTTTACGTCACATGGGCACCAGCATAAAGAGCTTTTCCCAACATGTAAATTGCAAGTTACCGTGCGAATCAGTGGATCATTGTAAGAAAAACAGGATATATATACCCCTAATTCCTTTCTGATCAGCGCCATATTATTATGTCGCACTGAGCATAAAGTTAACTTTTTCTATTTTTCCTTAACCTAGACATATGGGGGCTTGTTTTTTTGTTTTGTTTTTTGTATCATGAGTTGTATTTTTCACCATTTTTGCGTAATGTGTATTTTTTTCTTTTGGGTGAAGAAAGTTACAGAGATTTTATGCCTTAACTTTTCCAGTATTTTGAAGCACTGTGCAATATATATTCTGTAAAATGGTTGTCCAGAATTTTTTATTTTGTGGCTTATCCTTACTACAGCTTTGCTCCCACTGACATCAATGTCAGCCCTTGCTCCATTTCTACTCACCATGTATACCTCTGATTTCCAGAATTACTCTGGATCTTGCTTACTCCAAATGTTTTTTGAAGACTTTGTTGTAGTTGGCCTTATCTTTGGTGTTACAAGTCCAGTGACAAGAGGTTGAGATGGTCACTGCCTACAAGTATCTGGGTCTTATAATAAACAGGAATGATGGCTAAATGCTGAGGAAGTGTACAAAAAGAATGCAAGAAAACTGTTCTTGTTGTGGAATTCAACATGAGATTTTTCATAGAAATGACAACAACCAGTCCTGCCTCAGAATATGACCGATTTCACAAAACTTTAAAACTTTATACCCAAACACAAAATATTTCAATCAATGAGTCCCTTGTAAAATTCAAAGGAAGTCTGCACTTTAAAGCAATTTATTCCATTCAAGAGAGCAAGGTTTGGAATAAAATTCTACAAAATAAGTGAGACTTTAGCAGGATACTGACATGTCAGCTTTTCACATCTACAAGGGAACAGATTGCCAACTAAACCCACTAGAATGTCCACATTATCTGTGCACAGGTGGTAGAATTGTTTGGAAGTTGATTCTACAAAATCGTTATACCTGTACATAGACAACTACTAATGTAGTATACCCCTTTGTTAAAGCTTTGGTGGGACATAACATGGGTTTGTGGTACCATCAGTAAAAACTGGCAGGGGCTTCACAATCATTGGTCAATGAAAAATTCAAAAAAGTAAAGTCAGGTAGTGTTTGCCCTGAAGTACAAGGAAATGAAAGCTATTTTTATCCTTAATTTACACTGATGCCACAATAACTGATTCAAAGATAGGTTCCACAACGCCAAAGTAAAAAACTTTTGCAATTTTTGATTACAACAAAAACATGATCGGTTTGGGCATAGTAGACTAAGTTCTACAGTCATACCAAGTATAAAAGAAATCATATAACTCAATGTCATTTACTTGTTTCATGTGGCCACATATAATTTGTGATAAAAGCACAGGAAATTCTGATGCTAAACTTATCGAAAAAAAAGTAATTGAAAATCTTATTTTTGAAAATCTTGCCACCGCATCCACTTGAATCTGAAGAAAGAAAAATAACCCAGAGAAAATGTTGTGCGTGTAGGAAAAGAGGAATGAGGTATGATACCCACTATTATTTTCCAGATTGGCTGTCACAGCCAGGCTTGTAATACACAGTCTACCGTATTTGGACACCCACGCAAAAGAAGATATCTGTGGTTGTGATGTACGTCATGCCTTCCACTGTTAAATAGGAAACAGCACTGGCATTAGTGCACCGGCATTAGTCGCATGCAAGATGCCACGAAGTGCAGAGTTGTCCAATTTTGAGAAAGGGGTAATTGTGGGGTACCACAGAAATGGTCGATCCTTAAGGGACATATCAAGCAAACTCAATTACCCAAAATCAACAGTGGCCTATGTGATTACAAAGTGGAAGGTGAACGGTGATTGTCAGAATGTGCCCCGAGTTGGCAGACCTCCGAAACTGGGAGATAGAAACCGAGTGCTGGTCAGAGAAACCGCACCCAACTGATGGCTCACATACACCAGGAGTTTCATCAGGAATCTGGGAGTATTGTGTCCATCAATACCACCCGTAAGGAAGCATCTGCTGGGTTCTACCAACTATTGAATATGAAGAAATGTTGTTTTTCTATTCTACCACAGGTGTCCACATGCTTATTGGTAGACAGTGTACAATGACTGCTTTAAAATGTTCCACGCAGAGTCAAGTTTGTAAATTGCTTATTAATGCAATAGTCAAGGGTTAGTGGCAGATTTCTTTAAAACTTTCAGTTTTGTATTGCACATTCATTTTTGTGAAGCACAATTGAGCTCAAAATACTAACCGTACAACTTGATAAATTCCTTGAGGGATGTAATTTATAAAATGGGGTTCTATTTGGGGGGTTATTTTTTTTACATTTTATTTCAGGGCCTCCCGAAATGCCAACCATGCAGTGTAAATAAGTCAAGCTAGTCTTCCTCACAGTGCCAAAAGCTGAGCATGACATTGAGGACTGAAATATCTGGGAAAAATTTATTTTTTATTTTGTACAATGCCAAATGCATTTCTTTTTGGAAAGCATCTCTGGCATCAAATTGACCAATATACCCTTTGGTAAATTTTTGAGGGTTGCAGTTCCAAAATGAAGTTACCTCTTGTTACACTCCACAGCACTGGCACTTTGAGGGCTCAGCAATGCGTCATGGCACCTGCACAGCAATTTCTCTTGCTCCTTTAATGCCATATAAAAATAAAAAAAATTGGGACTAATTCAACATTTTATTGAGAAAGGGGTAATTTTTCATGTCCCATAGTTAATAAAATCTGTGAAACAAGTGTGGGGTCAAAATGCTCAATATATCTTGTGCTAAATTCCTTGAGGTTGTTGTGTAAGTTTCCAAAATGTGGTCTCTTTTTGGAGGTTTCCACTGTACTGGCATCTCAGGGGCCCTGCAAATGGGACATGGTATCTGAAAACTATTCCAGCAAAATTTTCCCTTCAAAAGCTATATAGCACTCCTTCCCTTCTGAATCTAGATGTGTACCCATTCATGAATTTACATCCACATGTGGGATTATTTCATGCTCGGAAGAAATTGCATAACAGATTGTGGGGTGCATTTTCTTTTTAAACCCCTTGAGAACTTAATTCAAATTAATGTACTAGTGGAAGAATGTGTACATTTCATGTCCATTTTGTTTTAATTCCTTTGAAAAACTGAAAGGGTTAATAAATAGAGATGAGCGAACAGTGTTCTATCGAACACATGTTCGATCGGATATCAGGGTGTTCGCCATGTTCGAATCGAATCGAACACCGCGTGGTAAAGTGCGCCAAAATTCGATTCCCCTCCCACCTTCCCTGGCGCCTTTTTTGCACCAATAACAGCGCAGGGGAGGTGGGACAGGAACTACGACACCGGGGGCATTGAAAAAAATTGGAAAAAGTCATTGGCTGCCGAAATCAGGTGACCTCCATTTTAGACGAATAGTGGATTTCAAATCCGGGTCATATGAGAATGTGAACTTTGTGACTATGAGACAGGGATAGCTGTACAGGCAGGGATAGCTAGGGATAACCTTTATTTAGGGGGGAATGTTATTAAAAATAACTTTTTGGGGCTCTATCGGGTGTGTAATTGTGATTTTTGTGAGATAAACTTTTTCCCATAGGGATGCATTGGCCAGCGCTGATTGGCCGAATTCCGTACTCTGGCCAATCAGTGCTGGCCAATGCATTCTAATAGCTTGATGAAGCAGAGTGTGCACAAGGGTTCAAGCGCACCCTCGCCTCTGATGTAGCAGAGCCGAGGCTGCACAAGGGTTCAAGCGCACCCTCGGCTCTGATGTAGGAGAGCCGAGGGTGCACTTGAACCCTTGTGCACCCTCGGCTCTGCTACATCAGAGCCGAGGGTGCGCTTGAACCCTTGTGCACACTCTGCTTCATCAAGCTAATAGAATGCATTGGCCAGTGCTGATTGGCCAATGCATTCTATTAGCCCGATGAAGTAGAGCTGAATGTGTGTGCTAAGCACACACATTCAGCTCTACTTCATCGGGCTAATAGAATGCATTGGCCAGCGCTGATTGGCCAGAGTACGGAATTCGGCCAATCAGCGCTGGCTCTGCTGGAGGAGGCGGAGTCTAAGATCGCTCCACACCAGTCTCCATTCAGGTCCGACCTTAGACTCCGCCTCCTCCAGCAGAGCCAGCGCTGATTGGCCGAATTCCGTACTCTGGCCAATCAGCACTGGCTACTGCATTGTATTGGCGTGATGAAGCAGTGCTGAATGTGTGTGCTTAGCACCAGTGGCGTAACTAGGAATGGCGGGGCCCCGTGGCGAACTTTTGACATGGGCCCCCCCCCCATCCCAACTGACGCCGAAGACCTCGACCGACCCCCTCCTCCGCACTCTATTATGTCCCTTACTTGCCCCTGCACACAGTATTAACCCCAATAGTGTCCCCTGCACACACAGTATTAACCCCAATAGTGTCCCCTGCACACACAGTATTAACCCCAATAGTGTCCCCTGCACACACAGTATTAACCCCAATAGTGTCCCCTGCACACACAGTATTAACCCCAATAGTGTCCCCTGCACACACAGTATTAACCCAAATAGTGTCCCCTGCACACACAGTATTAACCCCAATAGTGTCCCCTGCACACACAGTATTAACCCCAATAGTGTCCCCTGCACACACAGTATTAACCTCAATAGTGTCCCCTGCACACACAGTATTAACCCCAATAGTGTCCCCTGCACACACAGTATTAACCCCAATAGTGTCCCCTGCACACACAGTATTAACCCCAATAGTGTCCCCTGCACACACAGTATTAACCCCAATAGTGTCCCTTGCACACACAGTATTAACCCCAATAGTGTCCCTTGCACACAGTATTAACCCCAATAGTGGCCCCTGCACACACAGTATTAACCCCAATAGTGTCCCCTGTACACAGTATTACGTTCCTCTGTGGACACCCATAAACAATTATTATACTCTGGGGTCTTTTCAGACCCCAGAGTATAATAATCGGAGACCCGGGAAATAAAAACATTAAAAAAAAACAAAAAAAACACTGTTGCTTCTTACCTGTTCCCCGGCTCCTGTGCTGTGCTGTCCTCCTCTCGCGTCCTTCGTTAATGACGTCGGACGTCACATGACCCGGGAAGCATGCCGGGTTCATGTGACGTCAGAGACGTCAGACAGCAGTAGGACGGAGGCCTGGCAGGATCGCGGAGAGGTAAGTAACAGTTTTTTATGTTCCCTTACCTCTCCGGTCCGCCGATCATTATACTCGGGGGTCTGCAAAGACCCCCGAGTATAATGATAGCCTTTGTGGGGCCCGCGGTGTCACTTGCCGATCCCGGCCCAGCCAGGATCGGCAAGTGAATAGGGCCCGTAACTGCCTATTGAAAAAAAACCGCAGCGGTAGCGGCTGTCACCGGGCCCCCTAATGGCCCGGGCCCTGTGGCAGCTGCTACTGCTGCTACCACGGTAGTTATGCCACTGCTTAGCACACACATTCAGCTCTACTTCATCGGGCTAATAGAATGCATTGGCCAGCGCTGATTGGCCAGAGTACGGAATTCGGCCAATCAGCGCTGGCTCTGCTGGAGGAGGCGGAGTCTAAGATCGCTCCACACCAGTCTCCATTCAGGTCCGACCTTAGACTCCGCCTCCTCCAGCAGAGCCAGCGCTGATTGGCCGAATTCCGTACTCTGGCCAATCAGCACTGGCTAATGCATTGTATTGGCGTGATGAAGCAGTGCTGAATGTGTGTGCTTAGCACACACATTCAGCTCTACTTCATCGGGCTAATAGAATGCATTAGCCAGTGCTGATTGACCAGAGTACGGAATTCGGCCAATCAGCGCTTCATTTCAGGGGAATCCACCATTCAACTCAGGAGGGTCACCAAGTCCACTATGACACCTGAGCAAACGATGCCAACACCTCTGCAATGAAACTGGGACAGCAGGGGAAGCATGTCTGGGGGCATCTAACAAGCCCAAGTCACAGTTTTACCCCACCATCAAAGCCTATCAACTACACACTTTCCACACTCAAAAAAACCTCTATCAAAGTGGGAAATACCTGGAAACCTTCTTTCTTCCCCAAATGGATGGACAGAAACCCATATTTAAGCTAAAGAAACATTAACAAGCACACCTTTAAATCACGTTGCCCATGACAACCACAGATGGAATAGGCAATGGGAAATCCAAAAGCCCCCACCCTGAACTGTCATTGTGGATGTGTGTGTGTGTGATGTGGTAAGACCTTCCAAAATTCACTTTTCTGGCCCTTAACGTGAGCCCTTCCAAATTAAGTTAGAGACCCATAAGCTGAGCTACCAGCAGACATTGAGGCCCTTTAGGTGACTTCAGCCTCTTACAGCAGAGTTGTAGGCCCTTTAACTTAGTTCAGCCTTGCACCAGCAGAGTTTTTTGCCCTTTAGGTGAGTTGAGCCTTGCACCAGCAGAGTGTTAGCCCCTTTAAAATTCTTAGCCCCTAAAACGGTGGTTCCAGAACCATCACTCTCATTGTGTTGGATTGATGCAGTGGATTGGACTGAGGACCCAGACATTGACCTTGATTTTGATTGGGAAATTGATAACATTTTGGCATCAAGTCCTGGGGGTAACTTTTATTTAGAGGACCACAAAGGTGGAGAATTGGCTGCAACTGAAACCACCGGTAATGGTCCTCTAATATCGGACTCTACGTTACCTCTACAGGGTTCTGATCAGGTGTTAATAGTCCAAACAACATGCTCCAGTACTTTAGATGTAGATCAGAAACCACTTTCCCTTCCGACACTAGATTTAACCAAGCTTCACCATCATCATCTTGCTGAGCTGGAGCCACTAAAGGAAACCTTGCCTTCAAAGGCATGTTCTGGAGCTGCGACTGAGCCAAATCTAAACACAGTCCTTTGGAACTGAACAAAATTCACCAGCAGTATTTTTGGCCCTTCGGGTGAGTTGAGCCTTGCACCAACATGTGTCCCGTAACATCAGGCGGGCCCTAAGTTCTGCGCTAAGTTGCACAAAGTTCCACTTGACCACCAACGCGTGGATAAGTGCATGTGGCCAGGAACGCTGCATCTCAATCATTGCACACTGGCTGAATGTAGTTGAGGCTGGGACCGGGTTGCAAACTGTGGCGGCCTGTTGCAAACTCCCCCTTAACGAGTTTATGTTCCCCATAGACTATAATGGGGTTCGAAACCCATTCGAACACTCGAACAGTGAGCGGCTGTTCGAATCGAATTTCGAACCTCAAACATTTTAGTGTTCGCTCATCTCTATTAATAAACTTCATAAATGCTGTTTTGAATTATTCCAGGAGTGCTGTGTTGAGAATGGGGTGATTTATGGGGGGTTTTAATACAGAGGCCTTTCAAAGGTCATTCAGAACTGAATTGGTTCCTTGAAAAATGGATTTTGGAAATGTTCTTGAAAATTTGGAAAATTGTTGTTTGAGTTATAAGCCTTATAATGTCAAAAACACAAATAAAGGGTAAATAAAGTCTGATGCCAACATAAAGCAGAGATATGGAAAATTATATTTACTAAATAATTTCCTATTTTTTTCATAATTAAAGGTATTGCTACTTTAAAGCAGTTCAGTGCTCGCTTAATAATAATTGAAACCATAAGACGTTTGGATTCTGCGCACCCATCGCTTTGTGGTTTACAAACCAGGGGACTTAGATGCAAAGTTAAATTATTATTACTTATGTTTTTATATTTAATAAAAGCTTTTTACCCTTTAGGGCCTTAAGGACTATATTTTTTATTGATGACCTAAAATATGTGTCCACTTCATGTATTATATAACAAGTACAGCCAGCAGGTGGCGTCATTACTCAGAGAGTCTTTTGTCTGCTAAAGATACATGGTTCTGCCCAGGTTTTGCCTGTATGTCAAATAGGTGAAGTATATTGGGAGTCCTTCAATGACTGTATTTTTAGGGCACTGAGGTTATCATTCTATTTGGGTTCTCTGTGACTGGCATTGTAATGGGGACAATCTGAGGCTCTGATTTTCCTTGGCATGTTTCTTGATACCTCATGCTATGCAGTTACTTACCGATGCACTAATATGATTATAGTGGTTTAATAATGACATTTCTCTAAACGTCTTCCATGGTAAAATCATGAACTTTGTACACAGCACGTTCTCCTTTTCACATAAGAGTGCAATCATACATAGATAGCATCTCCATTGTAGTTTCTCTCCAGCGTGAGACAACAAAAAACAGAGGAAAAATTGGCTGAACCCACAAGAGCTGGGCAGAATGGCAGTGCAAGTGAAGTTTTTTGATCCGTCTCCTAGAGATGACCAGTACTGTCTAGCATAACACCTGGTGCATCAGAATGGATAACAGAATGGAATCCATTGAAAACTATGGGATCTGCTCTGGTATCTGCTCTGCAGTTTCTGGTTTTATCAGACCTCACCAGAGGGATACGCCATTACATAAATGAATGGATACTTATACAGAGCCATAATTACATTTATATAGGCTACTGGCATTGAAGTTTCTCAAAACCTGACTATTGTGGCTGGAGTACTGCTGACTCTCATAGAAAACGTCTTAACTACTCAGTGGTTGAGTCTAATGTGTTTATAGAATGTGTGAATTTTTTTAGAACCTGACTACTGTGACAAGCTATAAATATCTTACGGTCCATTCCTGGTGTCAGGACTCATTCACATCTGCGCCCAGTCACCGTTCTGCAGGTTTCCGTTTCCTGCACAAAATAGAGGCAGGAGACGGAAACCTGCAGGACTCTTTCATACCCATTCATTTGAATGGGTATGAAAGATGTCCGGCGGTGAGCGTTTTATGCTCTCTGCCATGAAACCGTTTTTTTAAATTGGACACAGAGTACCTGCCAACCTCCCAACCGTCCCGATTTCCGCGGGACATTCACGATTTCAGTGATGTGTCCCGCGGTCCCGGTTGGAGGGAGGTCTGTCCCGATTTCAACTCAGATCTGCGTCCTCCAGATGCAGATCTGAGTTGAATACATACGCGGCTAAAGCAAGGAGCTGTCAGAGCTCAGCTCCTTGCTTTGCCGCTGCACTCCGGCTACTGGCTGTGTAATATTATTCCAATTGGATTTGCATAGAGATGAGTGAACACTGTTCGGATCAGCCGATCCGAACAGCACTCTCCCATAGAAATCAATGGAAGCACCTGTGACGCTGACTTTGCCGGCGGCCGGCTGGCGTCACAGGTGCTTCCATTCATTTCTATGGGTGCGTGCTGTTCGGATCGGCTGATCCGAACAGTGTTCACTCATCTCTATGCAAATCCAATTGGAATAATATTATTAAAATATAACTTTTAATTACATGCCAATAAAATCACATGATAAGGTATAAGAAGGATTAAATAACATTTGCCTTCAAACAGGTAACAACACCCAAAGAACCAAGACAATAGAGACACAGTGGTCTCAAAAAAAGGCAAGCAAGTACTCACCAAATGTAGATACCACGTGTACCAGGTCAAATAATGTATGGTTCAATAGGACAGAGACAGTGAAAGAGATGCAATAATAGGACAGAATAGTTGTGTTCAAAATAAAGCATCAAAATATGATGTTATGCATAATTGATGTGTCCTAAAACCAGCTCAAAACAATTCTAGAAATTGTCCCTGTAAAGTGAGGAGGAAAGACACTGCGCACAGTGCCTGAGAAATACCAGTAACAACGATATACAAAAGGATGCCAACCGTAGTCTATACACATTTTGTTCAATAGGTCTTTATTAAATATTTGCTCATCAAAGCTGAAGTATTGAACATTTGAATCCTCAGGGATAAGAACCACAGACTGGCGCATGGGGTCTTTCTGAAGGATTTCTCGCCACCTAAAGCATCTACATCCTTTAAGGGAGTTTTCCCAGTATTAATGACCTATTCTCTTCTAGCCCCCTCACATAACTAGCCAGTACCTTGCTCTGCGCTGAGGGAGAGGCAACAACTTCGAAACCACTGCATGTGGGACACTCTTCTTTATGGAGGAGTTATTCTGGCTTGGCTATTATTCCTAGATTATCCTTATGTTTCAAAACTAGGTATTAATCTATAAGGAACTACCTTCCCAAAGGTGGCGCTAGGAGCAAGCTCCTCTATACCACCAATGAGGTCTTAATTTCATATTCCTCACCATGAATTCTTAACAGGACATGATCTAATAAGCCTCCCTATTAAGATACATTACCCATGCTTACCAGGGACAGGTCAGGAATATTAGATTAGGGGGTTCTGACATGTCCGTGGTGGTCCCATGTTCAGCCATTCTGTGTGTTGTAGCCAGGCCAGGAATGTCTCAATCTAATGATGGAAATTTTACATAGTAAGAGGATATTGTGGGGATCACAGTACAGCTTCTAAAATAGATTGGTCATTTATTGTATCCTTTTAATACCTATTTAATTTATTGACTTTATGTTATGTTATTCAAACTTCCCAATGTGCTCTTAGATGTGACAAGAGAGGTGACTCTCTATTGAATTCTGCAGTCAAGTGTGATATGCTTCCCTTCCCAAAAATTAATCCAACAAAATTGGGGATTCATTTGAACTGGATTATTATATCTACCTGTACCTTATGGAAAACCCAATACCTTGCTTTCTCCAGATAAATGTCCACATAAATGTGTATATACATTTAATGCATCTTTTTCTTTATCGTTCTAGTCAAGTCACTGACATATCCTATTAATATTATAAAAAGTTTGTGAGTTTGGATGTTTGGATGTTTGTTCCTCAATCGCGCAAAACCCGCTCCACCGATTTGGCTGAAATTTTCCACAAACATAGTTACTACATAGGATTGTGCAATAGGCTTGTTTCCAGCATGCCACCATTTTGCACCTCCACCGTAGGCCGCAGCACCCAAACTACTCTCTCCAGCCCGCCACACTCCCCGATGGCACTCTTACCTCACTGCTGTTTCGTCTTCACAATCCATTCACCTTCCCTAGGTCTCCACGGCAACAACACTGGTAAGTTCTGATAGCATGTTTGCATTGGGACTACTTCTGGCCTGCATAATCCGATGTACCCTTTCAACACACCACGGACACGTAACGGTCGATAATAATGTCACCAATTTGCCTTACTGACCACCTTAGAATTACCCGGCGTCCCTTCACATAAACTAGAACTCAAGATTGGCGTCCCTGTTCTACTCATGCGTAATCTGGATGCACCTCGGTTGTGTAATGGCAGGAGGCTACGTGTCACACAACTAGGAACAAATATCATTGAAGCCACTATTCTTACAGGAGCAGCTAAAGGTGACAGTGTGTTAATCCCACTCATTCCAATTATACCAAATAATTTCCCATTACAATTCAAACGACTACAATTTCCCCTTAAATTGGCTTTTACAATGACCATTAATAAATCCCAAGGACAAACGCTGAAAGTAGCAGGAATACATTTGGCCACACCAGGCTTCTCACATGGACAACTTTATGTGGCTTGCTCAAGAGTATCCTGTGCCCAAAACTTACATGTACTGGCAGAAAATAACAAATCATACAATGTCGTATATCGAAGTATATTCACTTGAAATACCTCTGTCCCAAAGACACTATGTACAGTTTTTCACAACACCGTATAGCAGCTGAAATACAAATTACATTCAACACAAAAGTCTCATGTGCTCTCAGAATTACAGCAAAAACAAGATACAAAGTTACATTTCATATCCCATACCTTATACACACTACTAAAACCTTACCCGCGCCTGTATATACCCACTTCTACAATCACGGCAGACAAAGTCGCGGGTACCAGCTAGTTGTCAATAAAACATGACTTGGGACATTAATATGGGAAAAAAACCAGAGACAAGGCTTCCAAATTGTAGCTTTGTGGTCATAGTCTATAGAAGATGAGGAGACTTCAAGGGCTTTTCAGGGAACGACATCACTCTTTTCTGGTAATGTACCTCATTGTACTGAAATCTCCTGATCAGTACAGCATGGAGGTAAGTGGTCATTAAGAAACCAGTCATTTGTTTCTTTCGCCATCTTATGGCATTGGGTATTAGGTTGTAAATTATGCATGATATAATACATGATACTGCTGCAGAATATGATAATACTATAAGGTATAAATAAATAATATTCATCTCTACAAATACTTATATTCATCTAAACAAATAATCATATCTCATAGTTTTATCATTCCTAAAGGCTAGATGATGCATTAGACATTCATGAGAACAAAAACACAATTTTTTATGTGATTTTTAAGTCACTATTTGAGCCTTGTTTTTAGGTTTAGAAATAAATGGTGAGGATGCACATCATGTAACGATCCACTGTCTACCATTAGTTAAATGCTACTGTTATTGTTATTTCATAACAACTTGGACATGTTAAAGTGTTATTAGAAAGCTAACTATTCTTAGTAATGTACTGTTACATTTCCTTACTTTAAGAGTACCATCACACATGGCAGCAGAAAGGTTTACAAATGGTCCATCCATCTATTGTAAATGGAGAACACGCAGAACTCCTTCCTTATGTTAAAGAATTGATTATTTAAATGTATGGAAAGAATTTTTAGTTATTGAAATTTACAATAATTAATCTGATGGTCAAAAATGAATCTAAATGGGTAAACACACCCTTATGGGGATAGGATGTCGCATAAAAGCCATTTTGTAGTGTAGCTACTGAGAACTATAGGGCACTACCTTTATGTAAGATGCCCATAGGCTCTGTTTTACCATGGGTTCTAAGGATAGTGAGAATCCAGAGTGCCATGGACCACTGAATTTTTCTGGTATAGCATATACTCCATGTTCATAGTCTTGTCAGATCCCACCCCAATAAAACTGTCCAAGAACTGCGTGTATATGCATTTCTGATGGTCACTGGTTTGAAATGTGACCTTACACCTTTGTATCGGACAGTGCCAAGATATACAACAAATCTTAAGACAGTGCTAGAATTTACAGTGGAAGACTCATCAAGAAGTGCCGTGAACCTTTCACAATATATTCCTGGAAAGGATATAAATGAACAAGAGATTTATGAAGAAGCTGTGGCCTCAGACGTCCCTGCACCAGAATGGAAATGTACAGTATGTCTGTTAGGAACTTGCTTAGTTTGCCTTATAACTCATGCCAGAAAACTGGTGTGTATTATAATGAATCTCTCACACCAAGGCATTTGTACAATGTGGTGAGCAAGGCGTGGAAGGGAGGTTGTGGTGAAATGTGCCACAATGTCATCCCTCTACGCCAGTATTTTCCTATGTGTTCATGGATTTGCTATTGGGATATATGGATGGGCGTTAATTCTGTTGAGATAGGACATAATGTAATGTGTATTATACTGCTATCTTTAGAGTACCAGAGCAAGAGAAGGATGAATGCTAATTGTAATTTGTCTATATTTACTGTTATCTTTAGTGCAAGGGATTGTGTAATGACCACACTCCAGCTAAAGGGTTAATGGGTTCTGCATGTAGAATTGTTAATAGTTTAATGGGAAAGTGTTCTACAGGGGTATATATAGTAAATACCTTTGCATGTAAAAGAATGTATACAATGTGTGCTGTGTCATTTGTGAAGACGTTTGTTACAGAGGAAGGGATTTCCTGCATTTTCCTTGTCGTACTGTTTAAGGCTAAGAATTGAGCTCATGATTGGGATGTTTTATTTTACCGCTGCATAAAAACAGTGTGAAGAAGGCCACCATATATTTACCGTATTTTTCGGACTATAAGACGCACTTTTTTTCCACCAAATTTGGGGGAAAAGAAGGGTGCGTCTTATAGTCCGAATGTGGTGCCGAATGTGCTGTACTAGAGAGACGGATGCCGGCAAGGGATAGATGCAGGTGCCGGGGCCTGAGACATCGCTGCGTTCCTCTGCCCTGCATGAAGCCAGCAGCGGGAGGAGTGATGCTATTCCGCTCCTCCGTCCCCCCGCCACTGGCTTCATGCAGGGCAGAGGAGCGCAGCAATGTCTCAGGCACCTGTGATGGCGTCTATGCCTCGCCGGCATCCGCCTCTCTAGTACAGCGGATACCGGGTCTGTAGTCTGTATTGGCGGCCCCTTCTTCTCCGGGCCCGGTCCCCACCGGCCCCGTACCTTTGAAGTTGCAGGCCGGCTCCTGCGCGGCGATATCGCAAGAGCCGACCTGTTCGGGTGACAGCCGGGAGCCTAATGAGGCTCCCAGGCCTGTCACTGCTATATTAGTATTGCGGCTGGATCTGTGACCAGCCGTAATACTAATATACAGAATGTCCCATAGACGGCAATACAGTTGTATTGCCGTCTATGGGACTTGCAATCAAGTGACCGCAGGCTCAAGCCCCCGGGGGGGAATAAAATAGTTAAAAAAAAAAAAAAGCTTTAAAAATATATAATAAAAATATGAAATAAAAGTTCTAAATCACCTCCTTTCCCTAGAATATATATAACAGTAGAAAATCATATATCATAAATCGCCGGGTTTTTTTTCAATACAAGGTGATCTAAGCAATAGATATTCCCCAAAATGGTAAACTAAAAAGAACTTCTGGCCCCGCAAAAAAAAAAAAAAACACTCTATGCGTCCCCGTACAGTTTTTCCCTCAATCTTTAACTAGGTGGGGAATGTGACTAACCTTTTGTTTATGTGTAGGGTTGAGGAATGAGATTTGGCGATCTGGAGACATAAGTGATATCACTGCAGAAAGAATGTGTATAATTTAGTTTTGGTGTTGACAATTTTCCCAGTTAAATTTTGATTATTTCTCCACTTGAATTTAAAGGGATCCTATCATTAAGACGCAATTTTTTGTGACTAACACATAGCAATAGCCTTAAGAAAGGCTATTCCTCTCCTACCTTTAGATGTCTTCTCCGCGCTGCCGTTTGGTAGAAATACCGGTTTTCATCGGTATGCAAAATGAGTGCTCTCACAGCACTGGGGGTGGGCCACAGCGCAAAAACAGCATTGGGGGCGTCCCCAATTACTTACTGTGTAAGCAGCCATTTTTCTTGTGGCCGCGGACACATGCAGTTGGCTCTTCCCTAGGCCTAGAAGTTTCACCCCAGTGCCGGAAAAAGACGCGTGAAGAGGCTGTAACTGAAGAAGATGGAGGCGGCGCTGGAGAGTTCTCTTGCAGCATTGGGGACAACCCCAGTACTGTTTGAGTGCTGGGGCCTGCCCCCAGTGCTGCGAGAGAGCTCATTTGCTCACCAATGAAAACCAGGATTTCTACCGAACGGCAGCGTGGAGAAGACATCTAAAGGTAGGTTAAGAATAGCCTTTCTTAAGGCTATTCCTATGTGTTAGTCACAAAAAAATTGTGTTTTAATGATAGGATCCCTTTAATGCGCATTTGTTTTTGTTTATTTTCTTGTTGCTTTTTTTATTAATTTGTGTGATTATTGTTTTTTTGGTTTTTTTTTTGGTCTGTAGCTCCAATATGTGCTATATGATCTGTTGATCTATAGGTATTGGTTTATTTTCAGTTTTTACCTGTTCACAGATAAACATCTGAAAGATCACCAACTCCACATAACCTTATTCCAAAAACGGAATTAGGTTACGCTCATATATATTTGACATTGAGCATAATGTATATATACCATTAATTTGTAGGGTGTGTTGTATGGGAAAGCATTATAGGATACATAGTAATAGATATTCTCACCTAAATTGTACGTTTGATATGAGATTAATGGGTCATTGTATCACAGGATAGGGGCGATTAGATTAGGCCCATATGACTAATACATTTTAGAAACGTTTATTCACTATTATCAGAAAACTTTATATGTCATCCTAGGCAGAGTTATTAAATGAGGTCATGGATTGACAAAGGCAATGTGTAAAATTGTTCAATTGATGAAGGGTTGGTGATATGTTTATAATGGACCCCACATACTCTACTGTCACATAATGCATTCTACATTTTCATGGACTGAGTTATTTTGGACTAAGTATATCAGGGACTGAGTTATTAAGTTATTTCTAATGGAATCAAGTTGTTTCTAATGTCATCTTCCCTAGTGCAGGGTGCAGAGCCCTAAGACCAGTGTTTCCAAAAGTGCCCATGTACAGCTCCAACCAACCAGAAGACACCAGCATCAGCAAAGTGTGCCTCACCGACACAAGACGCCAACATGAGCTGTAGTCTCCGTCCATAGTGGAAGTGTAACATCATCATGACATATTACGGCCTTACTCCACAAGCTATGGGTTCTGGGGCACAGCTTTCACGTTCAGTAGCTCCCACTGTGACTAGCCATGCCAGGTTGTATGAGAGTCAGTTGTATCCCCTTCCCAGAAGGGAGTTCCATATGGTTGATGTACCCAGCTATAGATTAAACCAAATTTTACAGTCCGTTTGTAAAGAAAATCTGCCCTGGTACAAAGGATTTAGAGGAGGACATTATCTGATAAGATTTCCAGCATGGCAGCTACAATACCAGTACAAGTGGGGAGGGTCGTGCATCTACAGCTCTTCCCTGAGAAAAGAGGCAACAGAATTAAAATGGTAGAACCAGGGGTATAGTACTGTGCTATAGAATATAATGTAAAGGGCTCATGGTACATTGTGAAGATTCTTCCACTTCACATTCTAGCTTTGATACAAAGGTGTAAGGCCACATTCCAAACCAGCTACTATCAGACATGTGTACACAGAGTTTTTGGAAAGGTCTATACATTGAGATGGGGACTGGAGAGGCTATAAATATGTAGCATATGCTATACCAACCAACCTATTTGACTACAGACATCTGCTTGGTTTCCGATCATCTATGATTTGCCTATGGATCTTGTGATGTCAGCTAGCATGACTCATGGGTTCCCCAAAATGGACTTGCTTATTTTCTATTCTTTTATTAAGTCCCTTAAATCATTGGGATGTGGCATTCTTAATTCTCGCTAACCCATGGTAAAACTCTAACCGAGCATACAGACAGGGGCTTTATAGACAAACAACACCTTTAGTTTTGTTCTAAAACTGCATTACAAAACACTATCACACTAAATAACTTAACTGGCTTTACTGTAAATTGATGATACAATGGTGTAGTAGAATATTTTGTTCTGAGATTCAGGAGCTTCAGGCAATACCACAGTATAGGATTTTGTGCCGCTTTAGTAAGATTACAAGCTATCTTGCTGTTACAGTGTTATCAGACATGTAATGACACCTGACAGCTGTTATTGAACAGGTCTAGGAACGTCCAGTATCTTTCTTCACTCTTACAAGTTAATTTACAATATCTCCAGCTTTGACATATATGTGCTCAGCGTTGTAAGTGAAGGCAGGCTCGATTTTGCTCGTAACCATTACACATTTCTCAGTGGTGATCCTAAATTAAGGAATTCAGAGTAAATGTAATTCATCCGAATAATCTTGAGAAATAAACTATGATCTGTACATATACTAAGAGAGGATCCAAAAAGCCAATCTAGGTTTTGTGACTTAATAATTTCTATGTGTAGATCTTCAGTAGATTGACTAAGACTTTTGGAAGACACTTGTTTTTTAGTAATAAGACTCTACAGAACAAGTAGATTATTTGTATGAGTGGCTGTGTTGCTTTTAAAGGTAAACTCTGGTTTTTGGTCCTTAGTAAAATTATTTTTTCAGATTTCCTTAAGAATATGTCTGCCATTGACAACCCTCTTTCAGTTATATTTTTGTTTGACCTTATGTGTTGTCTCTTGAGATGAAATGCTGGAGGTATGTACTATAGGATATGTGCCAGAGACAGTAAGTCTAAGGCCCCAGTAATGGCTACAAAATGAATGAAAAATATATAAGAAGTTCTTAGAGGTTTCCCTTCTGTTAAATCTACTTATGACTTTGTCTAAAAAAAACCATAGCAAAATCTGCAACAAAAAACCTCTGGATTTAGGCAGTTTGGGTCCTTAGCCTAAGACGGCAGCTGAGCTAGAGTTACAGACCATTTTAAAGGGTGATTTCCATTACAGCCATTCATGGCACATCCACAGGATCTGCCACACATGCCCAATAGGTGCAGGTCCCATCTCTTGGACTCCCATCTGTCTCAGAACTTGACTTTTATTTTGCAGCAGCAGTGAAAGAAGAAATAGCCATCAGTACACGTCTCACCATTCACTTGTACAGGAGTTCCAAACATATCTGAGATAGCCTGCTCAACTGTGAATATCTTGTAAATACCTGAAATGGGTCTAGTTCTCATACTGGAGAAGTGCTGCGATCCATGGCTCCATCATTTCCTGTAGGTCTTTTAGATTGTAAGGACAACCCTTGAACATTTTGCACTAAAGTTCTCAGTACACTTCAACCCTATGACATTTGAAAGCGGACATATTACGGATGTTAAATAGAAAAAAATATTGCTTTGGTTGACATGATCCTACCGGTCTCTGTTCTCATAATAACCTTCATTACAACATATTTTTGATGTCACTCCAATTCCCCATTTTATCAAAGAATAAGATTCCTTGTTGGCGTCCTCTTTAACATCCCTTGTTAAGAAGTGCAATGTGTCCCTTAGACCAGTTCTATGTAGCAGTACCTGTGGAGAATGGTGGGCATACAAACTGTCACTGCCTATATGAAATAGGATATACAAACCTGAGCTTAGTTTATGGATCAGATCTCCGCTGGCTTGTAGGAGTCACCATGGCTGCCTCTATACGTTTCATTGCAGAGAAAAGAAAGTGAGCAAATGTTCATTTTTGTCAAATGTGAGTATATGGTTTAAAATTGACTCCATAAAATGTAATGCCTGTCCCACATCTCACTGCATGAATATCCTTCTTTTCCAAATGGTGAAAGTGACAAAAGTGGCCCATGACTAAAAGATCAATCGTCCCACAATTCATGTTTTAAAGAAAATGTGTCACTATGAACACTAAGGCTGGCCATACAAATGAGATGTGACCATTTGTCCAGACGCTATCTCTTGACTTCTGCATACACATGAACTCTTGGCTAAGTGTATGAATAAGGGAAGGAGAGTAAGTCACTGACAGATACCTCTGGTGAAGGTTCATGTCCCTAAAATAAAAATGTTATTGAGTAAGTGGAAATCCAGTTGCCCAATGCTTATTTACCCCGACACCTGACATTGTAGGAGTGTCAGAAGAGTAAATTACGCATTCTTTGGATGGCCGTTCCCATTGAAATCTGCGGGTTCAGTCAAAATACATCTGATGTGTATGTCCAAACCACACACAGGTAATATCAACTATCCATGTTATATAGTAAAAAAAAAAGTGTACACAGTTAATACAATCATATCACTTTAATCACAGACCTATTAATAGATAAAATGTCTTATTTAGATAACAATAAAAAATTAACATTATGAAATTAATTGTTCATTTACCATCAGTTCTAGACTTGAAGCCTGAGGCTTTTTCCTTATTATAGTCCGCCCTGTCTGGCTGCCATTTGGCATTGCATTTCTAGAGTCCCCTTAGCGGTAAGGTAATACAGTCTGTATTATGCAGCAGTCACTAGCTGCATGTAGGTAGAAACATTATTCCATACTAGCTCCTGAGTGCTTTGTTGTCAATGTAACATACATGAGAATTTGGTCTAGCTTCCTTGGAAATATTTGAGTTCTTCTCTTGTCTATAAATTGGTCAAACTTTTTATCCATGGTATAAAAGAAGCCACTTTTGTGTATACTCCAGGAGAGTCCTTCATCCCACACCCATAGCCCCAAGAAGTTACCCCATAAATTACCCAGCTGCCTCCAGAACGTTCACAAACCAATGGACCACCACTGTCCCCTTGACAGCTATCCACATGTTTCTGCTCTTGAGGACTTCCTGCACAAAGCATTCTTCCCGTAAACCGACTCCTGTAACGCTCTTCACAGATCCGCTTGGGTAGTAATGTCACTCCAGCTTGTTGTAAAGTCCTTGAATATGCCCGACCTAAAAATGCATACAAATGAATATGGTTTGGCAAATGTGTTTTAATATCTATCATATTCCATACAAGTGGAGATCTGGCTGTTATTCCAGGGATTTGGGTCCCTGCAGGAGGTTGAAAAGGATAGTTTAGAAAAGCATTAGATGGAGCAGGGCTGTCAGTGACTGATGCACTTCCATAACAGACATGGCTTCAACAAACACTACCGTGATTGACAGATCTGCTTCTAGGGATATTTTATGGTAGTTAATGTCAATCTGGGAGCTGTACAACGAGATTTACTTATTTATGCATTTTACTTAAAAATGTTCAGCTAACAAAAGTGAGAGAGTAAAGTCCATTGATGACTTGTCATATAGGCCTCAAAATGTCATCCTGGCATTACTCATATACACATCTTAAGTGTTACCAGTCCATCATTGGTTCAAGGTTGATGTGATAGTTTTATATGAGACAAGATGGGATCAAACAGTATATATTTTATTCTTAATTCCCATGCATATTCTGTATAATCTCATATAGTATTTACATCATTACTTCTCTTACACAAAAGAATTCTGCAACAAAAAAGCAATTCAAAATTCACACACATACATACTCTAAATTCACACACACACACACACACGTACTTTATATTCTCAAATACATATACTATACACAAGCTCTATATTCACTATACTCTATATTCACACACAAACACATACTGTATATTCACACACATACAGTATGTACTGTATATTCACACACACACACGTACTATATATTCACACACACACATACACACATTGCCAAAAAAAATAACTGAAGATTCTGGAATGGAATGAAACTTTATACTGTACGTGTAAATATAACATGGTTGGGTATGGAGGAATCCAAGAACTATTTGCTATCCTTCTGCATATTTGTACAAAGATGTAGTAGCTGGCTCTGTATGTCCTTCTGCAACTAGTTTGCCGAAGCTGGCATCCCTGCTTTCCCCATAAATTCTCAATTGGTAATAAATCCTGTGACTTGGCAGGCCAAGAAAGTGGTGTGATCTAGCAAAGACATTCATGGGAAACTTATTGTGTTTTGGCGATTTTTATTTTTGGTGAAAAATGTCAGTTCAAACTCCACCCATGAAAGTCAAAAATTAACACGTGTCCATAAGATGTTGCTGAGCTGTTGGTGTCCCTCATCTCACTACTAGGGGTCACTGGCTGTCATATGCAATGACTCTTCACAATATCAACCAGTCCTCACGTAACTACTTCTCCCAGCACCTCCTAACAATTAGATCAGAACGGCAATTCATTGAAACAATCACCCTGGGCAAAATGTCTTTCAGTGTAACATAGAGCCATGTTGAGCAGTCAAGAAGAGAGATACACCACCCAAAATTAGCCTCTGAGAGCCTTTTTATGGGGCAGCAAGGGAAGCATTTCACAGCCTCTAATGGCAAAACCCAGTGTCTAATCAGGCCACATCTGTAATCAATTACATATCTTCCTAAGGTATAACTACATGCCAAGTTTTGAGGCAATCCAACACTTTCATCACACTGAATTTCCCCATGGTGGGACTATTAAAGGATTATCTTATCTTATCTCTTTTTTTAAATGAGTGAATATATAATATTACAATGATTACCTGTATCACCCCATCCTGTGATATAACAGTTTGATGCTGTTTTTTGAGGTCTTTCTCGTCGCATTGGTAAGCAGGCGGGTAAGACATGGTTGCTGAATGGTACACACTGTTCAGAAGATCCGTGCAGTCTTATGAGAGCTATGTCATAGTCACTTCCATCAGGTCTGTAATCTTTGTGTATTATGATCTGCTGAATTCCCATATCCTCCTCATACTCCTCAGGGACAAGTGTGTGATAATCTCCTACTCGTATCACGTAATTGCGGGTGTTATTACCATACCTAGACAATGACATAGGAAGGCATAGCTATAAATTAGACCTTAAGACATTAATTTCTGCCCTCAAAAATGTCACGATCTGGAATGTTTTGCTACAAACATTTACTTGTTTACCATACAGATTTTTGAGGGCCGGTGGATGTTTCTCTCACAAAATAATTGCTCATCTATTCGTGCCACATACACACTGTAGAAATATCATACATCTGAATTTGTTATTTCATAAAGTACATAATATTTATCATAACAAGTACATACAGTATCTATAGAAAACACACAGTATGTATAAAATGTGAATAAACTCCAAAAAAAATGTTATTGGGACTCCCCACTTTTTGTCCAAGTAGTTATTAAAAAAAAGCTTTAAAATAAAAATACAGTAGCATGAGAAGTTTCACATCCACATGTTTTCTCAAGGACTTCTGTAATCTCCCCAATGAGATGAACAGAACAGCCAAAGAAATTTCTACAACAAATCTGACACCTGTAAATATATCCATATGCATGTATTTGAAAATCAGGAATGAGTCCAATACAGGGAAGAGAATCAAATCTTTCCAATGCATTTATTTTCCAGTGTAGATTCTCCGCTTTAGGCTTATAAATACTGATGCAAAATACTGACATACATGTGAAGGAGGCCTTGGCTTTTATTCTCACATGAAACTAATCCTATGAAATTCACATATAAACTAACAAATTATATGTGACATACTGGACATAAGAGCAAATAGCAACAATTTAGCATACTGTATACTGGGCGTGAGATAACAGATAAAAGCTCGGCTAATTTTAATAGACAGCTGTAGAGTTACCGGCCCTATCAGTTTGCCTTAATGATTTCTATGGTTTTGGCTCAAAAAACTGCATGAAAAACTGCGGCTTTTTCTTCAAAAATAATAGTGGAAATTTACTGACTAAAAGAAAAATGCTGTCCATAGCAGCCAATGAGGGAACAGCTTTTATTTCTTAAAGAGCACTGTAAGAAATGAATGGAGCACTGTGATGTGTTGTTAGGGGTGAGAAATGTAGCTTTTCGTTTATATATTATCATAAACCTGCCCCATTGTTTGTGAAACAACCCTTTGCAGAGTTCTCTGATGTTGCTTAGTTTGCAGTCAGTTTTTGAGACAACCTACTTGAAGTTTATGTTCCATGATGAATGAGCACTCCTGTAATACCTGGATGACTCATATCTTTCAGAGCAACTTTCAGTTCTTGCTCATAAAAAGAGTTCCTGAATGGAGCACCCCCTATAACATCCATATGTCTCAACAGAGCACATGGTCGGAGGTTGTTTTCATGTGACCACTTATTTAAGGGTGTAAATGTCTTTTTTTTTCTATCTTCCTATAGGATAAGTTGAAGTCAGTTACCTAGCATTACTGCATTTTAGGGTGATACGTGCATAATCACAGTACAGCCCCCCCAAAATAGACCCACCCCTTGGTTCACAACACCAATGGCATACCAATCATGGAGACAGGGTAGACAACTGCTATGAGGTCCATCTCACAACACTTTCAACTCTGTTGATTTTTGTCAATCAAAAATTGTTCCCCCTGTTCTGCTTACTGAGATTTATGATAAGCAAATTGACAAGCAATGAGATGCGTTCTCAATGCGTTCGGTATTCCGTTCGTGGGTCCCTAAGCAGACTCCCCGAACGGAATATCGAATGCAGATGTGAACCAGGCCTTATAGTATTCTACCAGTCAGTTGGACCAGTAGGCTCTGGAGACAGAGATATGCATACCATTGTTGTAATAGTTGTCAATTTTTTTAGTATTTATATTTACAATATCAAGAGAAAAGATTATTTATGTAGCCACTGCCCTTTTGTACCTGCTATTTTTTTCTTGGAATGAGGGTGCCTAATTCTGATTTCTGTTATTGGACCCCATTATTTCTATGTTCACCCCTGAAGAACACAGTTATTATTGCTTGGCTACATAGTCCATGTGATCTGCCTTTTTTTCTTCTCCGCTGTAGATGACTATAGTACAGCTGTCTCTGTTATGTAACACTGTGAATGGCACTATTATAGAGTTACAGTGGCATCTGAAGAATGTCTAGTTCTCAGTGGTGACCTACTATAGACCGCTCCTTAACTGCAGTTTCTTGCAATAATTTGAATATCTCTGTAATTATATTTGACAATGTTAAATATGATTAGTAGATTGTAATGTTATGACAACCCCCTGACCCTATAAATAAACTGATAATTAGTACGAGCCTGTAACCAAAGACGGACTGTTATACGTAAGCCTCCAGAGGGTGGCAAGTTTAGACAGTGTTCTCAGTGTGTTAGAAACACATCCACTAACATTACATTCAAGGAAATGATCTAAGTCAAGGAATGCTAACTACTTCCTATCACTGGAGAACATCTCACTATCAAGTAATGCCCTGCCAGGGTTTCATACCAGTGTGGGTGGCTTATATATGTGAAGACGGATGATTTGGCACAACTTTTCATTTTACATGCCAAGAAGTAAATATAACTTGAATGAACTGATAACCCTGAAGTGTAATAACTTAAATTCAATACACAATAACACAATTTCTTTCAAATTCATATCAACTAGCCAGGAAATTGAATTATGATTCAAGGAATTTTTTTTTTTTTTTTTTTTTTTTTTTTACCAAAAGTATTACATTGAAGTAGTGTCAGCAAGCTACAGGAGAACCTTTCAGATAGATCCTTGATAAAAACCTGCCTCCTCTAGAGTATTCAGTATTTCCAACTGGATCAACCCTGATCAACCATCTCTAACAGGGTATGAAAAAGCTGGGTATCAGCCTGGCCGTCCTTCAGAGGACCTGTAAAGAAGGATGGAAGAAAATTCTAAAATCCAAGTGTGTCATAATGAAATAGTGTCATACCCCAAATGAAGTAACTATTGCAAAAGGTGCAAATTGTTGATCAAGTGTGATGTGATATTAAAGTCATTTGTCTGTTAAAGTTGGTCGATTTGTACGGCTGCGTTGGTGACCAATATGGTTGTGTTATGTTCAAAGTGTCCAACATGTCTTTCTGAATTCATCACAGGTCGTAGAATGCAGAAAACTGTTGCTGTTCCATTGTAGAGTAATACAGTTCACATTCTTGGTTGTGCTGGTTTTGGTGGTTCACCTGGAAATAGCTGCGGTTTGTCCCATGCCTGAACTGTCAATGGGGAAAGGCAACCCTAGATCCGTTTGGCAGAAATATGTTTAGTTAGACTCAATAGAATAGATATGTGAGAACGCATAGGTGTAAGGATACCATGTTGTTCATATCAGTAGAGTTGCAAGATAATAAAAATAAAAAGTGTTGTCCTTCTTCCACAAGGTTGTGCCTGTGCCCAGGTTATCGGGGGATACCGGCGGTGTGATGCAGTGAGAAAAGTCCATAAGGGTCCACAGAATGGAGAATTAAAGTAAATGGTAAATTCTACACTGGCTACTAGCTTTCAATTGACACAAATGTGCCACAATTGTGGCAGTGGGTTTTAGATTAAGACTGGTGTAGGAAACATTTTGATAGATAGATAGATAGATAGATAGGAAGATACATAGATATAGATAGATAGATAGATAGATAGATAGATAGATAACCTAGATAAGTTAATTTGGACTCACATTAATTAAAAAAAAATAAAAATCAAATACGCTCCTCCAGACAAATATAACCTAGTTAGGCTTTGACATATTGGAAGTAAGCACTACATCACTGTTAACGTCAATGACTTTTATCTACATAAATATGTCCATTGTGTTTATAAAACTGTGAGGCAAGGATCATGTATGCGTTTATCGGTGGCTTATTTGGGATTTTACCAAGGTTTTACTACAGTCTGTTTCTAATTTTTAAACTGCTCTTCTACCTTCTGGCCCTCGGCTGCAACTTTCATTGGCACAATACAGTGATCCAGATTTGGAAAGTGATATAATCATTATGAAAAACTGTGTTCCAGGAACGAAAGGCTAGGGAGTCTAGATGCTATCTCCAAAAAGAGAATTGCTATGTCCTATCATCATATACTAAGTTGGCACCATTCCTTTGTTTTTTTTGCTGGGGACAAAGCCGAACTCTTACTATGAAATATCCATTACTAATAGAACAAACCATAGGTCATGGAGTAACTTATTCTCCGCACAAAACTATTTTAAAGCTTCTGATACCATGGCATCACCATGCAAGACAGTAAAATTAATCAGTCTAAAACTGGCATGGATTAGGAGGGCAGAATAGACAAAAACACACCAGAATAATTATTCTCACAGAGCTGCTGCCCGTGAAAAATGACTCCTGTCATCAGGTAATAGCAACCAGTTCTGAAAATATTAATTTCACGTAATCACTTCCTGGCTAGTAGCCAGGATTAAGTCATGGCAAGGAGGAAGAAGGGAAATGAAAGTCCAATGTGCAGAAATAATTAAGCTTCTATGTGCACCAGGGATCAGGCCTTGTGTCCACACTAAATGGAAAAACAGTTGGAGTCTGCTTTTCTAACCATGGTTCCAATTTTCGCAGCTCTATAATTTTCTTTTTCTTGATGACTATTCTTTTGCAATGCTACAAAAGGTTATGGGGTTAACGTTTTCAAATACTTTATTTAGAATTCTGAGTAGGTACAGGGTGGTCTCAGCTATTAGCCAAAGCAGAGTGGGTACAAAGAGTCTGATGGCACCACCAGTTCCAATAGAATGATTTGGTATTGAAACTGACTAAAGCAAACAATATTTTCTTGGATTATCTATTGCCAATTTGCCAAATGACTCACAATTGCCCATTAGCTTAGTTGACATATTTAAAGTGTAGGTGTTATTTACCTTTTTTTGGACTATTTTGTATGAGGAGGGGGGTTTGATGTTACTTCCTTTTAGAGTATTCTCACTAGCATCACTCCAACTAAGGATTGCTAGTCAGAGTAAGTATCTTATACACTGTGTATTGACAATACATATGCCAAAGGGGAATGGGTCACTTCAAATAGCTGTATCTCCAGTCTTACAGCACCTATAACAGGTGGCTCTGGTGTTATATGAAAGCTGGTATTCTCCATTACTAAAGTCACAGTTAGCTAGGTATGAAACCCAACAATATCACTATTTAATACAGCTGGTAGTATGAGCTCTATATGCAGCAGTTCATATGACAGCTTTCATATGACACCAAAACCACTGTTCTAAGTAGTATAAAACCATAAAGGGGGCAACACAGTGGCTCAGTGGTTAGCACTGCAGCCTTGCAGCACTGGAGTCCTGGGTTCAAATCCTGCCATGGACAACATCTGGAAGGAGTTTGTGTGTTCTCCCTGTGTTTGTGTGGATTTCCTCCCAAACTCCAAAGACTTACTGATAGGGAAAAATGTCAATTGTGAGACCTATATGGGCTCAGCTGCTGAATCAACGCAAAATAGGTCATGCCGCTTCTTTTTTCCACTACTAATGGAAGTCAATGAGAGCCATTTTTGCAGGCGGATTTTGAGGCGGAATGCACCTGCAAAAAATTTTGTGTAAACATACCCTAACTGCTTCATCTGTATATACTGGCAATGCAGAGTGTGTAGGAAACTGACAACAGTTAGCGGTAGGGAGAACTTTAGTACCTGTTTTCATCTAAAAGAAAGTAAAAGAGGTTAATAAAGTTAGTGTAAAAATGTTCACAGATCTGTTTTTAGTTATTAAAACGTGTATATTGTGTTTGTTTGTTTTTTATCAGTACTAGCCATTTTCATTGGTAAATAATAGAGATGAGCGAACAGTGTTCTATCGAACTCATGTTCGATCGGATATTAGGCTGTTCGGCATGTTCGAATCGAATCGAACACCGCGTGGTAAAGTGCGCCATTACTCGATTCCCCTCCCACCTTCCCTGGCGCCTTTTTTGCTCCAATAACAGCGCAGGGTAGGTGGGACAGGAACTACGACACCGGTGACATTGAAAAAAGTAGGCAAAACCCATTGGCTGCCGAAAACATGTGACCTCTAATTTAAAAGAACAGCGACGCCCAGCTTCGCGTCATTCTGAGCTTGCAATTCACCGAGGACGGAGGTTTCCGTCCAGCTAGCTAGGGCTTAGATTCTGGGTAGGCAGGGACAGGCTAGGATAGGAAGGAGAAGACAACCAACAGCTCTTATAAGAGCTAAATTCCAGGGAGAAGCTTGTCAGTGTAACGTGGCACTGACGGGCTCAATCGCCGCAACCCAGCTTTCCGCGGATCCTGAATGGAATACACTGACAGTGTATTCCCGTATACCCGATATATACCCCCGATACCCGTTCCAACGGTGTGCCCCCCCACCTTCACCCCAGAAATACCCTGCAAGTCCCCTAGCAATAGAATTGGGGCTATATACACCCACTATTTTTGCTACTGCCATATAGTGCCATTGTCTCACTAGGAATTCAAAGAATATATTGGGCTTACATATAACTTCAATTCCAGGGAGAAGCTTGTCAGTATAACGTGGCACTGACGGGCTCAATCGCCGCAACCCAGCTTTCCCAGGATCCTGAATGGAACACACTGACAGTGTATTCCAGTATACCCCATATATACACCCCAAATCCCCGTTCCAACGGTGTGCCCCCCACCTTCACCTCAGAAATACCCTGCAAGTCCCCTAGCAATAGAATTGGGGCTATATACACCCACTATTTTTGCTACTGGTATATAGTGCCATTGTCTCACTGGGAATTCAAAGAATATATGGGGGTTACGTGCACCCACAATTTTTGCTACTGGTAGATAGGGCCATTGTCTGACTGGGAATTCAAAGAATATATTGGGGTTACGTGCACCCACAATTTTTGCTACTGGTATATAGTGCCGTTGTCTCACTGGGAATTCAAAGAATATATGGGGGTTATGTGCACCCACAATTTTTGCTACTGGTATATAGTGCCATTGTCTGACTGGGAATTCAAAGAATATATTGGGGTTACGTGCACCCACAATTTTTGCTACTGGTATATAGTGCCATTGTCTCACTGGGAATTCAAAGAATATATGGGGGTTATGTGCACCCACAATTTTTGCTACTGCTATATAGTGCCAGTTTCTGACTGGTAATTCAAAGAATATATGGGGGTTACGTGCACCCACAATTTTTGCTACTGCTATATAGTGCCATTGTCTCACTGGGAATTCAAAGAATATATGGGGGTTACGTGCACCCACAATTTTTGCTACTGGTATACAGTGCCATTGTCTCACTGGGAATTCAAAGAATATATGGGGTTATGTGCACCCATAATTTTTGCTACTGCTATACAGTGCCATTGTCTCACTGGGAATTCAAAGAATATATTGGGGTTACGTGCACCCACAATTTTTGCTACTTGTATATAGTGCCATTGTCTCACTGGGAATTCAAAGAATATATTGGGGTTACGTGCACCCACAATTTTTGCTACTTGTATATAGTGCCATTGTCTCACTGGGAATTCAAAGAATATATTGGGCTTACATATAACTTCAATTCCAGGGAGAAACTTGTCAGTGTAACGTGGCACTGACGGGCTCAATCGCCGCAACCCAGCTTTCCCAGGATCCTGAATGGAACACACTGACAGTGTATTCCCGTATACCCCATATATACACCCCAAATCCCAGTTCCAACGGTGTGCCCCCCCACCTTCACCTCAGAAATACCCTGCAAGTCCCCTAGCAATAGAATTGGGGCTATATACACCCACTATTTTTGCTACTGGTATATAGTGCCATTGTCTGACTGGGAATTCAAAGAATATATTGGGGTTACAAATACCCTCATTTCTTGCTACTGCCATATAGTGCCAGTTTCTGACTGGTAATTCAAAGAATATATTGGGGTTACGTGCACCCACAATTTTTGCTACTGCTATACAGTGCCATTGTCTCACTGGGAATTCAAAGAATATATTGGGGTTACAAATACCCTTATTTCTTGCTACTGCCATATAGTGCCAGTTTCTGACTGGTAATTCAAAGAATATATTGGGGTTACGTGCACCCACAATTTTTGCTACTGCTATATAGTGCCAGTTTCTGACTGGTAATTCAAAGAATATATTGGGGTTACGTGCACCCACAATTTTTGCTACTGGTATATAGTGCCATTGTCTGACTGGGAATTCAAAGAATATATGGGGGTTACGTGCACCCACAATTTTTGCTACTGCTATACAGTGCCATTGTCTCACTGGGAATTCAAAGAATATATTGGGGTTACGTGCACCCACAATTTTTGCTACTGGTATATAGTGCCATTGTCTCACTGGGAATTCAAAGAATATATGGGGGTTACGTGCACCCACAATTTTTGCTACTGCTATATAGTGCCAGTTTCTGACTGGTAATTCAAAGAATATATTGGGGTTACGTGCACCCACAATTTTTGCTACTGGTATATAGTGCCATTGTCTGACTGGTAATTCAAAGAATATATTGGGGTTACGTGCACCCACAATTTTTGCTACTGGTATATAGTGCCATTGTCTGACTGGGAATTCAAAGAATATATTGGGGTTACAAATACCCTCATTTCTTGCTACTGGTATATAGTGCCATTGTCTGACTGGGAATTCAAAGAATATATTGGGGTTACGTGCACCCACAATTTTTGCTACTGGTATATAGTGCCATTGTCTCACTGGGAATTCAAAGAATATATGGGGGTTACGTGCACCCACAATTTTTGCTACTGCTATATAGTGCCAGTTTCTGACTGGTAATTCAAAGAATATATTGGGGTTACGTGCACCCACAATTTTTGCTACTGGTATACAGTGCCATTGTCTCACTGGGAATTCAAAGAATATATTGGGGTTACGTGCACCCACAATTTTTGCTACTGGTATATAGTGCCATTGTCTGACTGGGAATTCAAAGAATATATGGGGGTTACGTGCACCCACAATTTTTGCTACTGCTATACAGTGCCATTGTCTCACTGGGAATTCAAAGAATATATTGGGGTTACGTGCACCCACAATTTTTGCTACTGGTATATAGTGCCATTGTCTCACTGGGAATTCAAAGAATATATTAGGGTTATGTGCACCCACAATTTTTGCTACTGCTATATAGTGCCAGTTTCTGACTGGTAATTCAAAGAATATATTGGGGTTACGTGCACCCACAATTTTTGCTACTGGTATATAGTGCCATTGTCTGACTGGGAATTCAAAGAATATATTGGGGTTACGTGCACCCACAATTTTTGCTACTGGTATATAGTGCCATTGTCTGACTGGGAATTCAAAGAATATATTGGGGTTACGTGCACCCACAATTTTTGCTACTGCTATACAGTGCCATTGTCTGACTGGGAATTCAAAGAATATATTGGGGTTACGTGCACCTACAATTTTTGCTACTGGTAGATAGTGCCATTGTCTCACTGGGAATTCCACAAATAATTTGGGGATTCATTCACCCTACATCTCAGGCTCTTGCCATATTCACCCAGGTTGTCAGTGCTGCACCAGCTCGATCCCAGACAGCTCGGCCCGAAAAACACGTTACCTATATAGAGGATTTGGACAATGAAGACAACATGTTCTAAATCTAATGTCTGCACCTTCTCCAGAATTAAAATAAAGGCAGCGTTTAACTTTCAAATAGCACTGCACAAAGGAATAGCTTATCAGCTTGTCTCATGACATGCTACTGAAAAGTGTCATTTGTGTATCTTAATGTAAATATAGTTGTATAAGCTTTTTGGGTTTTAGGCACTGCCAAGTTATTTATTACCACCCGCTCCCTTATAATGATGATGACGCCAAAGTCACTGTGGGTGTTCAGAGCTCACAGCTTTGGTTGACATTTGTCTTGCTCTCTGTCGGTACCAGCTGTCTTTTTGGATACCGTAAAGTTATGTTGACTTTATTAACAGCTATAGAAGCTTTAGCCAGGTTGTGACGGTGTGTAACCCTAACAACACTAAATGGGATGCACATTAATAGTCAGTCTATGTACGCTAAACGTATCACTGAAGTAATTTTTTTTCCCTCTCCCCTAATATAAGAAAGGAACAGACATTAGACCTAGACCGGGGTTCGAGGCTTGTAAAAATCCAGTATTATTTGTTCTTCATGATGTGAAATATGTGTTGAAAAGCAACCCAAGATGAAGTCAGCCATGTGTGCCAGTGTGTTACTTGGCATGCCTTTGCTGGCCCCAACTGTAAGGGTCACTCTCCATTTCCTCCATTTTCCACTCCCCTTCACACCGTTTGTGGTGAAGCAATGGGATGCACTGAAGTGCACCCTCTAGCCTCGTGTGGGACAGGGACATCAGATGCCACTCCAACCCCCTCGTCTTCCTCCGCCAGCCAACGGTGCGAAGATGAGAGGAGTGTGCTCTGAATGTTTTCTGCCTAGCAGAGGCTAGTTCTCACTTACGAAAATGGCCCCACTTTGACCTGTATATCAGGCACAATGGTGTAGGTTTCAAAGAAACATGGCACCAACAAGTTGAAAAACGTGGGCCATGCGTGGACCGTGTTTGAGTCTGGCAAGCTCCAGATCTGCTACCAGGTTCCAGCCATTATCACAGGCGCAAAAATGCCAGGCCCCAGGTGTAGCAGGGAAAAAAAATGCCATCTCAGCCAGGATGGCATCCCTGACCTCGGAGGCACTGTGCTGTCTGTCCCCCAAGCTGATCAGTTTCAGCACGGCCTGCTGACATCTCCCCATGCCAGTGTTACAGTGTTTTCCGCTAGTAGCTGGGGTGGAGGTTGCAGCATCGTAGGGTTTCAGTCTACTCCTGCCATGAATTTTGGCCTGGGAGAGGAGATAGGCCACCCCAGTTTGCACCCGGGGAACAGACTCCACCACATTCACCCTGCCTGTCATTAAAGATAAGCACTGCAGCATCCCTGACCACAGGCGCTTGTCCATGTGTCGGTGGTCAAGTGGACCTTGCAGCAAAGCGCAGAGCTCTGGGCCCGACTGATGTTATGGGACACATGCAGGTGCAAGGCAGGGACAGCACACCAAGAGAAGTAGTAACGGCTAGGCCCAGCATAGGGAGGTGCCCCAGCTGCCATCTGCTGACGGAAGGCCTGGGTCTCCAGAAGCATAAACAAACACCAACATCTCCAGGGTCAGCAGTTTATCGATGAGGCTGTTAAAGGCTTGGGCATGGGGGTGGGTTGTGTTGTACTTCTGCCTGCAATGAAAAGCTTGGGAAATGTGGAGTGGCTGGGAAGAGGCGCATGATGGTGCAGGCCAAAAGGGCGCATGAGGGTGAACTCCCCAATGTGTCAGAGATAGGTGTGTAGGTGTCCTTGCATCATATACTTGCACCATATTTGGCTTTGGAAGTTAATTTTGTGCCAAAAAGTGGTTAAGACAGCGATCCCTCAGCTACTCCCGTTACACTGTCTAGTGAAATTACCATCTTTGGAAGTGGACCACCACTTGTAAGATCCCAAAGGAAGCAGGCAAGAGATGTGCAGTGCAGAAAAAAAGATGAGAAAATAAGTGTAGGCTGTAGAGCACAGAGGGATCGGAGAGGACAGAGCTGGTGTCGGCCAGGTATTCCCACAACATGCGCCTATACTTGTCCCTCCTGGTGACACTAGGCCCCTGAGTGGCAGTAATTTGTCCAGGGGGGCCATTAACGTGTTCCAGACCTAGGAATAAGTCTTCCAACAGGGTAGAGTTTTGCATGCCTTTGCTTCTACCCACTGTTTTTGCTGCTTAGCTTCCCTCCACATCTACACTGCTTTCACCCCTAAACATCACCCCAGTTTATGCCTTTGTTTCTACCCTGTTTTTTTTTGTTGAATTAGCTTCCCTCCACATCTACACTGCTTTAGCCCCTAAACATCACCCCAGTTTATGCCTTTGCTTCTACCCAGGTTTTTTGTTGATTTAGCTTCCCTCTACATCTACACTGCTTTAGCCCCTAGACATCACCCCTGTCCATGTGGGGTCGGTGGCCTCGTCATCCACCAACTCCTCTTCCAATTGCGCACTGGCCCCTTACTGCAAACCGCACATGACCACAGCTTGCCCTGATGGCAACTGTGTCTCATGATCCCCACTTAGGTCCAGACAAGTCGGTGGCGGGTCCAAAACCCCAAAATTGGAAGGAAATGGCGGATGCTGCAGTATTTCTAACACCTGTTCCTGGTGCTCGGGCCTGGTCTGTGTTGTACCCTGCACCCTGCTTAACGCAGCTGCCATATCCGAAGTTGTGCTGAGCGCATGCTAATGTTTCGTGTCCAGTGCAATGGATGGGATGGGATTTCACATAAGTCTGCCACCCATGGCCACTCATGGTTGAGCAACTGAGGGAGTGGACTTTGACGAACCCGAGGGTTTTGGAGTTGGAACTACATCAAAGGTCTGTGCTGCTCACACACTCTGCTCAACACATGATATGTTTAGTGCCAGCAGTGTGGAGACGTCGCACAACAGCCGTTGTTCCAGCAGGTACAGGCGTTGTAGGAGTGCATAGAGGCTAGCAGCGGCAACTATAGACTTTAAAAACTATCCGCACAAGCGCCACACTTTCACTAGTAGCTCAGGAACATTGGGGTACCTTTTTAAAATGATTAGCAGCAATGAGTTAAAAACGTGGCCCAGGCATGGAATATGTTGCAGGCTGCCAAGCTACAGAGCCAATCCCAGGTTACGGCCATTATCACACATGACAACATGCCTGGGCCCAGGTGCAGTGGCAAAAACCACATTGCCGTCTCATCGAGGATGGCATGACTCACTTTGTAGGCAGTGTGCTGTCTGGCCCCCAAGCTGATGAGCTTCAGCACGGCCCGCTGATGTCTCCCCACACCAGTGTTGCAGCGTTTCCAGCTCGTAGCTGGGGTCAATTTAACAGCGGAGGAGGGTGGTGTTTCAGCCCTCCTCCCAGGAATGTTTTGTGGGGAGACAAGTCAGGCCACCACATTTTGCGACCCGGTCCACGCCTCAGCTACATTCAACCACTGTGCCCAAATTGAAAGGTAGCGTCCCTGTCCGCATGCACTTGTCCATTCGTAACTGGTCACATGGAACTTTAGGGCTAAGCGCTGAATTTAGGGACCGCCTCATGTTTGGGGGAAAGTGCTGGTGTGGACGGCACAGTGCGGTGGCGCAGTAGACACTCTGCCCAAAAAGGACAGAGTGTCCCCCAGCCGGGATTCCAACATCTCCTGGGCCAGATTTCTTGAGATGAGGCCGTTGAAGCCTTGGGCATGTGGGTGGGTTGCGCTGTACTTTAGCATGAAATGAAAGGCTTGGGAGATGGGGAGTTGCTGGGAAGAGGCGCATGATGGCGCGGGCAAAAGGAGAAATGGCAGGAAAAGGTGAGGATAAGGGTGAACTCCCCAAAGTGTCAGAGGCAGATGTGGAGGTGTCCTGGCTGCTGGTCTGGACTGCAGCGCCAGCCCTGTCAACAGTGGGAGAGGCAGTGGCCGCCAGGCCAAACGACAATTATCCTGCGCTTGCTCTCACCCACTGAGCCCAGGGCTTGCCTTCCAAATGATGGCACCCGCAAGAGGTGTTGAGATTCCTCTCCGCAGATCTCCAACCCATCTTGGACTTGCAAATTGCACTAAATTTGTCATGTAACTGACATGTATATGATGAGTCTATCCATTGTCTGTTCATTTTGGTGAAAGTCAGCCTGTCAGCTGACAGACAGCTGTGCTTGTCAGTGATGATGCCACCGGCTGCTTGTACCCCCAGTTTTTGCTGCTTAGCTTGCCTCCACATCCACACTGCTTTTGCCCCTACACATCACCCCTATCCATGCCTGTGCCTCTAGCCATAAGTCTGCCACCCATGGAAACTCATGATGCAGAAAGTGAGGGAGCTGACTCTGAGGAACCCTTGGGTTTTGTAGCTGGTACTCCATCAAAGGTCTCTGCTGCTCACACACCCTGCTGAACATACGGTATCTAGGGTTAGAGCGTGTGGTGACCTCGCACAACAGTAGGTGCTTCAGGCAGATGTAGGCCTTGCTGGAGTGTATTGCGGCTAGCTCCAGGTACTGTAGACTTGGGAAAGTGGGTGTCCAAGTGCCGCACTTTCACCCTTAGCTCAGCTAATTTGGGGTATGTTTTTAAAAATCATTGCACCACTACATTGAACACGTGGGCCAGGCATGGAATGTGTTGGAGGCTGGCAAGCTCCAGAGCCCTCCAACAAGACAAAAAAGCCTGGCCCCAGGGGCAGCGGGGATAAACAAATTGCCATCTCATCCAGGATGGCATCCCTGACCTCAGAGGCAGTGTGCTGTCCGTCTCCCAAGCTGATGAGCTTCAGCCCAGCCTGCTGACGTCTCCCCACACCAGTGTTGCAGCGTTTTCAGCTCGTAGCTGGGGTCAATCTAACAGCGGAGGAGGAGGGTGGTGTTTCAGCCCTCCTCCCAGGAATGTTTTGTGGGGAGACAAGTCAGGAAAATTCTTGAAACAGGGGAGAGTTTTGCATCTTTGCCCTTGCTGCCTATGGACATCCCTTTGCCTCTAGCCACCATTTTCCCTGCTTTGCTTGCCTCCACATCCACACTGCTTTTGCCCCTAGACATCACCCCAGTCCATGCCTTAGCTTGTACCCCCAGTTTTTCCTGCTTAGCTTGCCTCCACATCCACACTGCTTTTGCCCCTAGACATCATCCCTATCCATGCCTCTGCCCCTAGCCATAACTCTGCCACCCCTGGAAACTCATGGTGCAGAAACTTTGGGAGTTGACTTTGAGGAACCCTTGGGTTTTGTAGATGGAACTCCATCAAAGGTCTGTGCAGCTCACACACCCTGCTCAAGATATGGTATTGTAGGGTTTCAGCGTGTGTGAATGACGGACAACAGCCTGTGTTTGGACAGATGTAGGCCTTGCTAGAGTGTTTTTAGGCTAGCAGCGACTCCTGTGCACTTGCAAAAGTGGGCGCACAAGCGCCGCATTTTCAACAGTAGCTTCGGTACATTTGGGTATGTTTTCAAAAAACTTTGCACCACTAGGTTAGACGTGGGCCAAACATGGAACGTGTTGGAGGCTGGCAAGCTCCAGAGCCGCTACCAGGTTCCAGCCATTATCACAGGCATAAAAATGCCAGGCCCCAGGTGTAGCAGGGAAAAAAAAATGCCATCTCAGCCAGGATGGCATCCCTGACCTCGGAGGCACTGTGCTGTCTGTCCCCCAAGCTGATGAGCTTCAGCACCGCCTGCTGACGTCTCCCCACACCAGTCTTTTAGCGTTTGCCGCTAGTAGCTGTGGTGGAGGTTGCAGCGTCGTAGGGTTTCAGTCTACTCCTGCCATGAATTTTGGCCTGGGAGAGGAGATAGGGTACCTCAGTTTGCACCCCGGGACCAGACTCCACCACATTCACCCTGCCTGTCCTTAAAGATAAGCAGCATCCCTGACCACAGGCGCTTGTCCAAGTGTCGGTGGTCAAGTGGACCTTGCAGCAAAGCGCGGAACTAAGGGCCCACCTGATGTTGAGTGACACGTGCTGGTGCAAGGCGGGGACGCCACACCGGGAGAAGTTGAGACGGCTAGGGACGGCATAGTGAGGTGCCACAGTTGCCATCAGGTCCGGGAAGGCGGGAGTTTCAACAAGCCGGAACACCAACCTCTCCTGGGCCAGCAGTTTAGCGATGTTGGCGTTCTAGGCTTGCGTGGGTGGGTGGTTAGCGGTGTATTTCTGCCGGCGCTCCAATGTCTGAGAGATGGTGGGTTGTTGTAAAGAAGCGCCTGATGGTGCCTTTGATGGTGCAGGAGAAGGAGATAAGACAGAAACAGGGGAGGATGAGGGAGAAGTCAACAAAGTGGCGGAGGCAGATGAAGTGATGTCCTGGCTCGTCCTCTGGAGTGCACCGCCAGCACTGTGAGCAGAGGCAGTGGCATGAACGGCGGGCGACGTTTGTCCTGCCGTTGCTGCCTGCCACTGATTCCATTGCTTGGATTCCAAATGACGGTGCATTGAAGTGGTGGACAGGTTGCTCTTCTCAGGGCCCCTACTCGATTTCGAGAGGCAAATTGTGTAGACGACACTATATCTGTCCTCGGCGCATTCCTTGAAAAAACTCTACACCTTCGAGAAACGTGCCCTCGATGGGGGAGTTTTTCTGGGCTGGGTACAAAAGGGAACATCTTCGGACATTCCGGGTCTGGCCTGGCTTCGGCGAAGCTGTTGACCTCTGCCTCTAGCTACCCTTTTTGGTGCTGCACCTGCCTCAACATCCACACTACTTTCCCAGCTTGACATCCGCCTTGTCCAGGTTGGGTCGGTGTCCTCGTCATCCACCACCTCCTCTTCCAACTCCTGTCTCGCCTCCTCCTCCTGCACAATGCGCATGTCAACTGGCTGCCCTGACAGCAACTGCATCTCATCGTCGTCAATGAGAGTGGGTTGCTGGTCATCCACCACCAAATCGACCGGAGATGGAGGAGACTCTAGTGTTTGAGCATCTGGACACAGATACTCGTCTGTTAGGTCCGTGGAATCGCGAAATGGAGGGGCAGGTTGCGGTACAGTCAAAGGAAGGGAGAACAGCTCTGGGGAGCAGGGACAGTTGGGGTTATTATTCTGGGAAGATTGGGAATTTTGGGTGGAAGACTGTTGGGTAAGAGGAGGTAGAGGCTGACTGGCTGGTGGACAATGTGCTTTAAGCGTTATCCGACAGCCATTGCAAGACCTGTTCCTGGTTCTCGGGCCTACTAATCTTTGTACCATTCAGCCTAGTTAATGTGGAACTTTTGTGCAAAGCGCAGAACTTAGGGCCCGCCTGATGTTAAGGGACACACGCTGGTACAAGGCTCAACTCACCCTAAGTGCCAAAAACACTGCTGGTGCAAGGCTCTACTCATGCCAAGGGCCTCAATCTCTGCTGGTAGCTCAGCTTAAGGTCCTGTAACTTTGTTTGGAAGGGCTCATGTTAAGGGCTAGAAAAGTGAATTTTGGAAGGTCTTACCACATCACACACACACACACACACACACACACTCAAAATGACAGTTAAGGGTGAGGGCTTTTGGAATTCCCATTGCCTATTCCATTTGTGGTTGTCATGGGGAACGTGATTTAAAGGGGTGGTTGTTACTGTTTGTTGAGCTTAAATTGGGGTTTGTGTCCATCCATTTGGGGAGTAAAGAAGGTTTCCAGGTATTTTCCCACTTTGATAGAGGTTTTTTTGAATGTGGAAAGTGTGTAGTTGTTAGGCAGTGATGTTGGGGTAATAGAGGGTCTTTGGTGTGTTAGATGCCCCCAGACACCCAGTGTCATTCCAGAGGTGTTGGCATCATTTCCTGGAGTGTCATAGTGGACTTGGTGACCCTCCAGACACGGATTTGGGTTTCCCCCTTAACGAGTATCTGTTCCACATAGACTATAATGGGGTTCGAAACCCGTTCGAACACACGAACATTGAGCGGCTGTTCGAATCGAATTTCGAACCTCGAACATTTTAGTGTTCGCTCATCTCTAGTAAATAATAATAATGTAATACCACCCTCAGAATAATAAGAAAATTGATTTCTATTTTATACTATGTGAATACAAAGTGAATTACAAACTGTTTGTCAAATCAGACAGAGGTCGCCTCTTGTATAAAAAAAAAACATACTCACTTATGGAAATCTGTACATGGATGCAAATGACTGCGTCTCCATAACATGAAGTACTAGCACCCAGCTCAATTATGAACTTTGCTTCTGTCAACAAGAGATGTTCAACAGGTACCGTCCTATCAGTTCTGGGGCTTATACTGTATCATTCGTGGATTTACTTTTTTGCTGACATGGTCTCCTTATAAAACATTACTGCTTTAATAACATTATTTTAAACATTCTCTGGCAAAAACAATTAGGAATAAAGCCAAAGATGATGTCAGGATGCATTACAGAGAAATAAGCCCTTGTTCCCATTGATGAATTAGCTTTATGTTGATGGATACAAATTAGAGAACTCTACCAAAGAAACATAATGCAGGTGAAGTAATGTCTCTGGAAAGTGAAAGCAAAGGGCAAAAGATCAAAATGTTAATTTAAGGTCTCAAGGGAGTCTATCACCATCCTTAACCCATTCAAGTTGCCAACGTAGTGCTGTAGGAGCTGCCATATGCTTCTATCATACCATCATTATGTTTCACATTTCCATGGATGTCAAGAAATATACATTATGCAAATGAGGTGCTCAGAGCACTGGGGGCGTTCCCAGAGATCTCCCAGCACAACTTTCTCTGATAAAAACATGCCCCCATATGCTTTGTTCCACACCCTAGCCAGTGGGAAACAATAATCCCCCTGTTGCAATGTCAACATCTGGTTTATGAAGTCTCGCACACGCGCAGTATGCATCACAAATCTCACAATGCATTCAAATCCCACCAAGGGCATAAAACCATCTGCAAGGAGTTTGTATGTTCTCCCCGTGTTTGCATGGATTTCCATCCCATATTCCAAAAAAAGACATACTGATAGGAAAAAATGTACATTGTGAGCTCTATGTGGGGCTCACAATCTACATTTAAAAATAAAAAAAAAATAATAATAAAAAAAAAATCTCATAATGCATAGCTATATATGTGCTGTATGCTCATATACACCCAACACTACAAGTGCATAGTGCGCATGTGCAAAATTTATCCGAGCAGGCGAAGACATCACAGCAGTGAGACTATCATTTCCAACTGGCCAGGGGATGGAACAAAGCATATAGGGCATGTTTTCAACGGAGAAAGCTGTCCTCGAATATCTCTGAAGCCCCCTGAGCTCTGAACACCTAATTTGCATAATGAAGAAAACGTCTTTTTCTTGGCATCCACAGGGCTGTGAAACATAATAAAGGTATCATATGTCACAGCACTATGGTGACAGCTTGGGTTAAGGAAAGAGATAACCTCCCTTTAAGGTGCACAGCAGTGTATGGATCTACATAGCTGCAGTGCAGGCACATAGAACTGAATTATCTAGCAGTATGGACCCCCAGCTATAAGCACAATATTGCTTACGCAATACAATACAGATCCATTATACAACTTTGAGTAAGGACTTTTATAGAATAAAGCAGTATTTAGCATGTTCTATTCAGAATGGGGTGTCTCATACTTTTCACAAACCTTTTCCACCTTTCTATAAACTTATAGATTTGGACTACAGTGAAGCTGCATTCATCCTAAGGTTCTGTTCAATTACAATATATGTATACATTGGAGATATACCTCCTGATGTATACTGTACCTCTACAGTATATCTTTGACACATGCTACTGTATGACAATACAGAAGAATAACCTGATCACTGGCCACAAACCATGCTGTACAGTACACAGTCCGTTTCTTATAGAGTAACAAAATGGCAATGGCAGCCTATGGATGAGTTTGTTGCATACACCAAGACATTTCACCGTGTATACACTGAATGTGTTCACATAGACTTACACAATTATAAAAGAGAAATAAAGGATTATTCTCATCTTGGCAAATCACTGCTCCCTATCCCAAGCTCTAGGGAGAGACCTATGGGAACAGCCAAGCAGTACTGCTCTTTTCTCCCACAGAGATGAATGGAAGCCATGGCACATTTAGGCCTCGTTCACACGGAGTTACGTCCCGCGAGATTTGGCACGTGTACGCCGCGTGACCCTTTGCGTGCCGTACACGCTCCCATTCATTTCAATGGGAGCGGGGATCGTATGCGCGATCCCCGCTCCCATTGAACTCAATGGGAGCGTGTACGGCACGCAAAGGGTCACGCGGCGTACACGTGCCAAATCTCGCGGGACGTAACTCCGTGTGAATGAGGCCTTAGCTTTACTGCTCCTGTAACTATTGTTTCCTTAGTTAACATTCTCCTCTGTGGAAGTGTAGAGTGGCTCTGCTTGACTATTGCCATAAGTTCCACTCTAGGGCTTGAGATAGAGATCAGATATTTCCATGCTGACAGTGATTTGTCGAGATTGGATAACCATTTAAACTTTCAGCAACTAAGGCTGTATGTAATAAATGTTTGGTCTATGGAACTTGTATATCAACAAAATATTGGAAACGTAAGTATCATTTTCCAATGCATTTGTACACAGTTATGCTTTCTGTATATGAAATTAAGAATTCCATCACTGCAGCTAACATACTAAGGGAAATGGATGTACCCACAGTACAAAAGAGGCAGACTAGCTTAGATGGAAGCAATCCCTTGTTCTATTGGATAGCAAAAAATTGTACAGATCCCAATTTCCATAGAAGTTGTATTGTTTCCAAACAAGAGGTTTGGAAATTGGTCCAATGGTCATGGAGAAGGTGTAGATTTAGAAACAAACACTAGGCCCTTCCATTGTGGATAACGTAATCCCGCACCATAATAAACATCCCATTATAATCTGTGGGGCCCCCTTTGGACTAGGCAAATCACAACATTAAGCTCCATCTTTGGTATTGTAGTTTACCTATTCATTGTTGCCAGGGACTATGCTAAAACCAACCAAAAAATCAGAAGCCCCTGTTAGAAAAAAAAAAAAATGCTGGATCAATAAATGATGTCATTCCTCCATTGCTAATAAATTCCTAAGAAACTTTTTGGCTAATCTCCTGTTGTCCTACTGTTCACCTTGAAGTGGAGAAACGCTTACAAAGATTCCCTATATTGTAAAAAGAAGAATACAATTAAAGCTAAAGCAATTGAAAAGCGTGTATGTAATTGCAGAATGTCTTACTGTTTTAACTGGAAGCTAGCAGAATGTCTATACCACTAGCAGATGTGGCCTTGCTCCTATAATGCCTGTGACAAAAGTTTGGAATTTGTTCAGAGACGCAATGGCGATCCTCATTTTGTTTACGAACAGTTCTTTTAGAACAAAGCAAAATTGTATTAGACTGTAGTGTAAGTACTGGAATGTAAATAGCCGCATTATACCAAGTCAGTGCAGTATATATGTACGACGACTCCTTTGGATGGAGAGTTTTATTTTCCACCGAAAACAGCACATCTGTTTCATATTCACCTTATAACACTTTAGCCAAATATCTTTTACAAGAATGTTAAAAGAATTTCCTACATTTCCAGTTGATGTGGGAGTTTAATGCAGATACTGTAACTATAGTATGCACCTAATTTCGAAATGGTGATGACATATATCAAAGTATAGAGTAGCATCCTTACTGCATATATACAGAATATAGTCACATCAAATATGAAGCCACTGGTTCTATAGCATTGGAACAATACCTACCTACTGTACACACAGTGTCTGATGGAGCCTATACAGCAGTACATGTAGGATGTAAGGCTCTGTACTAATGAAGCTACTAAGGCTCTGTCCCGTTTATAAACCCTTAAAGGGATATTCCCACGACAACAATCATATTCATATAAGAGTTCTTTCCAAAATATTTTTCTCCCCAATGAAAGTGGTTAGCCAAATTCTACCTGGCACTAGAAATCCCACTGTTGGTACAGTATAGTCCATCTTCATCCAGACCAAGCATGCTTAGCTTCTCTTTTTATTCCCTATAGTTGTATATTAAATTTGTGATATAGAACCATACATGTGCCATCTTAACAGAGAGAGCATGTGGAATGTATGAATAACTCCTATTAATAGGAATGGCCATAGCTACAATTGAGTGAAAAATTCATAAGTGAAACAATTATTTTTCACTTATGAAGCAGACACAAGCATCTAAGTATGGACCACCCACTCTGGCCAATGTAGGTTGAAAATGTAATGGAACTACTGGGGTACAAATCTTGGAACAGACGGAACATAGGAGGTAGATAAAGTCACAGTTACGTTACAAATGGTTTATCCATTTGGTTTCTCAAATTTAAGAAAAACGCTGTATGTTGGAAAAACTCCTTTAAAGGCAAGCTCAGTTTTTTCTGCATTGCATTTTTTTTTTTTTAAATGTAGATTGTGAGCCCCACATAGAGCTCACAATGTACATTTTTCCCTATCAGTATGTTTTTTTTTTTTGTTTTTTTTTGGAATATGGGATGGAAATCCATGCAAACACGGGGAGAAGATACAAACTCCTTGCAGATGGTTTTATGCCCTTGATTTGAACACCAGGACTCCAGCGCTGCAAGGCTGCAGTGCTAACCACTGAGCCACCGTGTGGCCCCCTGCATTGCATTTTTGCACCTATGCACCTATGTTGCAGAATACATTCACTAATATGTATAGTTTTCATTTGCATAAACTTAATCTTAAAAGTAAGTATCTACACTTCCTTCTCAAAGGGATTGTTCGCTTTTATATGCCAAAAAATTCT